>NC_133324.1:304185634-305534384 GCF_042186555.1 Aquarana catesbeiana
GTCCTGCTCACAGTGTTCTGCTAAACCTACAAGTTAGTGGGGTGCGTCCTGCTCACAGTGTTCAGCTAAACCTACAAGTTAGTGGGGTGCGTCCACCTCACAGTGTTCAGCTAAACCTACAAGCTAGTGGGGTGCGTCCTGCTCACAGTGTTCAGCTAGATCCGTTCCTGTTATCTTCTTACTGACAGGCAGGCTTGTCTTGTTACAGTAAATACAGCTACCTGAAGAAAATTGCTGGTGTTCTTTTGATCCTATTAGTACCACAGTCAGGCAGCTAGACTATTTACAGTTAGTGCAGTGCGTCCTGCTCACAGTGTTCTGCTAAACCTACAAGTTAGTGGGGTGCGTCCTGCTCACAGTGTTCAGCTAAACCTACAAGTTAGTGGGGTGCGTCCACCTCACAGTGTTCAGCTAAACCTACAAGCTAGTGGGGTGCGTCCTGCTCACAGTGTTCAGCTAGATCCGTTCCTGTTATCTTCTTACTGACAGGCAGGCTTGTCTTGTTACAGTATTTTAAAGAAAATTGCTGGTGTTCTTTTGATCCTATTAGTACCACAGTCAGGCAGCTAGACTATTTACAGTTAGTGCAGTGCGTCCTGCTCACAGTGTTCTGCTAAACCTACAAGTTAGTGGGGTGCGCCCTGCTCACAGTGTTCAGCTAAACCTACAAGTTAGTGGGGTGCGTCCACCTCACAGTGTTCAGCTAAAGCTACCTGTAGAAGGTTGGTGGTGTTCTCATACTACAGGCAGGCAGTTGATTTTGCTAGCTGCAGTATCAGTACATATATATATATATATATATATATATATATATATATATATATATATATCCCAGCTTAGTGCAGCTACAGGCCATTAGTATGTCTGGAAGGCCAAGAAGGAGAGGCAGACAGTCACAAGCCAATAAGAGAGGGCAAGCAGGCTCTGTGTCTAGTGCTGGTCGTGGAGACGGTGCATCCTCATCAGCACGTGGCCATGGGACACGCTTGGCCTTTTTTTCGGCCATTAGTATGTCTGGAAGGCCAAGAAGGAGAGGCAGACAGTCACAAGCCAATAAGAGAGGGCAAGCAGGCTCTGTGTCTAGTGCTGGTCGTGGAGACGGTGCATCCTCATCAGCACGTGGCCATGGGACACGCTTGGCCTTTTTTTCGGCAGCTGGCCATGTTGAGCCGCAACATGCGGAAGACTTGGTCGAGTGGATGACCAAGCCGTCCTCATCCTCCTCATCCTCTCTCACCCATGCCCAGGGTACTTTGTCTGGCAAAGCAGCGGCCTCTTCCCTTGGCTCAATGTCATCAGTGACTCCTTCCCTAGCCCCACCATGTCCTCCTGAGGAGTCCCTCGAACTGTTTGACCACAGTGTTGGGTACATGCTCCAGGAGGATGCCCAGCGTTTGGAAGGCTCTGATGATGATACTGAGCTCGATGAAGGCAGTAACACGAGCACGGACAGAGGGGGTGCCCAAGAAGGACAGCAATCTGGCAGTCATGCTCCCCCTGCTGCAGCATACTGCCAGGTTTGCTCCAGTGATGAGGAGGGAGGGGATGATGAGGTCACTGACTCAACGTGGGTGCCTGATAGGAGAGAGGAGGAGGAGGAGGAGGAGGAGGAGGCGGCACATCACCAACGAGGCAGGATGCCCTCCAGGGGCCAGCCTAAGGGCAGCACATTGACTGCATCACACCCCAAAGCTCCACATGTGCAGGGCGCTGCAGTCTCTGCGCGTTATTCAAAAAGTTCTTTGGTGTGGGCCTTTTTTGAGACGAGTGCATCAGATCGCACCGCTGCTATTTGCAACATATGTCTCAAGCGTATCTCGCGTGGCCAAAACATCTCCTGCTTGGGTACCACATGCTTGACCAGACATATGTTGACCTGCCATGCAGTTCGTTGGCAAGCGTATCTAAAAGACCCACACCAAAGAACAAAGAGGACCTCTGCTTGCTCCTCATCAGCTGAGATTTCCAACCCCACTAGACCTTCAGTCCTCTCTGAGACCTGCACTGAGAGGAATGAAGGTGTAGAATTAGGTGTGTCACAGCCACGTACTTGTGGGCAATCTGATTTTGGTACACCGACGTCAGATTGTACCAGGCAAATTTCCCTGCCCCAGCTGCTGCACCGCCGGAAGAAGTTTGCTCCCAGCCATCCACATGCCCAACGGTTGAATGCTAGCTTGGCAAAATTGCTAGCACTTCAGCTGCTGCCTTTTCAGTTGGTAGACTCTGCCCCCTTCCGTGAGTTTGTGGAATGTGCGGTTCCTCAGTGGCAGGTACCCAAACGCCACTTTTTCTCACGGAAGGCAATTCCGGCTCTCTACCAGCATGTGGAAGGCAATGTCCATGCCTCGCTGGACAGGGCGGTCAGCGGTAAGGTGCATATTACCGCTGACTCATGGTCCAGCAGGCATGGACAGGGACATTACCTAAGTTTCACGGCGCATTGGGTGACTCTGCTGGCAGCTGGGAAGGATGCAGGACAAGGTGCAGTAGTGTTGGAGGTTGTTCCACCACCACGCCTCCAAAATGCTAATGATTGTGACACACCTCTCTCCTCCACCCCCTCCTCTTCTTCTTCCTCCATGGCCTCTTCCTCGGAACCAGCGGTGCTCCGTAGTCATTCAAGGGGCTACGCAAGTACGCAGGCCAAAAGATGGCATGCGGTGCTTGAGCTGGTGTGCTTGGGGGACAGGAGCCACACTGTGGCAGAGGTTCTGTCAGCTCTGCAGGGGCAGGTTCAGAGGTGGTTGACGCCACGCCAACTTAAGGCAGGAATGGTGGTTTGAGACAATGGCACCAACCTCCTCTCTGCCCTCCGACAGGGACAAATGACCCATGTGCCCTGTTTGGCTCACGTCCTTAACTTGGTGGTGCAGCGGTTCTTGGGCAGGTACCCGGGCTTACAGGATGTCCTGAGGCAGGCCAGGAAAGTCTGTGTGCATTTCCGCCGGTCATATAATGCCAGTGCTCGGCTGACGGACCTCCAAAAGGAGTTTAACCTGCCCAAGAACCGCCTAATCTGTGACATGCCCACCAGGTGGAACTCAACGTTGGCCATGCTGCAGCGGCTGCACACGCAGCAGAGGGCCATCAATGAGTACCTGTGCGACTATGGCACCAGGACAGGGTCAGGGGAGCTTGTTTTTTTTCCCCACACCAGTGGGCCATGATCAGGGATGCATGCACTGTCCTGTCACCATTTGAGGAGGCCACGAGGATGGTGAGCAGTGACAGTGCATGCATCAGTGACACTGTCCCCCTTGTCCACCTGTTGGAGCACACGCTGCGTGGAATAATGGACAGGGCACTTGAGGCAGAACAGAGGCAGGAAGAGGAGGACTTCCTTAGCTCTCAAGGCCCCCTTTATCCAGACAGTGTTCCTGCGTGCCCGCCGATCACACAGGAAGAGGACGAGGAGGAAGAGGAGGAGGAGGAGGAGGAAGATTGTGTCAGTATGGAGGTGGAGCCTGGCACTCAGCATCAGCAGCAGTCTTTAAGGGATCAGTCCCAAGAAACACATGGACTTGTACGTGGCTGGGAGGAGGTGGCTGCGGACCATGTCGTCCTTAGTGACCCAGAGGACTCCGGACCGAATGCCTCAGCAAACCTACGCTGCATGGCCTCCCTGATCCTGCAAAGCCTGTGTAAGGATCCTCGTATTCGTGGTATCAAGGAGAAGGACCAATACTGGCTGGCAACCCTCCTTGATCCACGTTACAAGGGTAAGGTTGCGGACCTTATCTTGCCATCGCAGAGGGAGCAGAGGATGAAACATCTTCGGGAGGCCTTGCAGAAAGGTCTGTGCAATGCGTTCCCAGAGACTGGGAGGTTACAAACTCCTGTTTCTGGACAACGTGTTGCTGAGGCTTCGGTCAGTCAAAGAAGGAGCGGTGGAGAAGGTGGCCGTCTGACCGATGCGTTCAGACAATTTATTGGTCCGCAGCCCCAAGGTATGATCGGTTCCAGCAACCATCGCCAGCGTCTGTTTTACATGGTGCAGGAATACCTAGGGGCAAGATCAGACTTGGACACCTTTCCCACCGAAAATCCTCTGGGTTACTGGGTCTTGAGGATGGATCACTGGCCAGAGCTTGCACAGTATGCAATTGAGCTACTGGCCTGTCCTGCATCCAGCGTTCTTTCGGAACGCACATTCAGTGCTGCTGGAGGCGTGGTAACCGATCACAGGGTGCGTCTGTCCACTGACTCGGTCGATCGACTGACCTTCATAAAAATGAATGAGTCTTGAATCACCACCAGCTACCAAGCACCTGATGCTGATGTAACCGAATAATTTTTTTTGAAATCTCAGATCCCTTCAAAGACTGCCTATGCTGATGCTGAGTGACTATCCCTGAGTAATTATCCTCTTCCTCCTCAATCATCACGCTGATAGCTTGTAAGAACATTTTTGGTTCTGGGTGCCACCACCAGTGCCTAAGGCACAATTTTTCAGCCCCTGTTTAACAGGGGCGTGTAATTACGATTTTTGATGTAATACTTTGCAGCAGGGCTCGTTCCTGCATTCCAACTAGAGTGTCTGTGAGGGGTTGTAGTGTTGTGGCACCAGCACCAGTGCCTAAGGCCTAATTTTTCAGCACCTGTTCAACAGGGGCATGTAATTACAATTCTTGATCTAATATTTCACAGCAGAGCCCTGTGAGGGCTTACAGTGTTGTGGCCACAGCAACACCTAAGGCCCAAATTTCTGCTGAGTATATAGGGCAGGACCCTACTTTCAAACAACTAACTTACAAACGACTCCTACTTGCAAACGGAAGGAGACAACAGGAAGTGAAATCTACCCCTAGGAAGGGAAATTCTCTCCTGTAAGAGTTAATATGGGAAAAACATTTCTCCTTTCCACTGATGCTTTCCAATCCATTGGGACAAAAAGTGAGGTGAAATCTTCTGAAGAGGAGGAAAGACAGCAAAACAAATGTCACAGGGGTGATAACCCTTCCCTATGTTTTCCAAAAAGCTTAAAAAAGATTTTTTGGCTGGAGCTAAACACGTTAAAAATGTACCCGTTCAAAATTACAAAGAGATTCTACTTAACAACAAACCTACAGCCTGTATACTGCTGTTCAGAGTATATAGGGCCTGGTGGCCCCACACCTTTCCTTATTTAAATTTGGGTGCGGGGTTCCCCTTAATATCCATACAAGACCCAAAGGGCCTGGTAATGGACTGGGGGGTACCCATGCCGTTTGTCTCACTGATTTTCATCCATATTGCCAGGACCCGACATTACATTAAACCCGCAAGCAGTTTTAAATGAGATTTTTTCCTTTAAAAATGACATTTGGTGCAGGGACTGTTCTAAACACGGGAAACACGCGTCACTTTACAGGCATACTATAGACACCCCTCAGGTACGATATTTAAAGGAATATTTCACTTTTTTTTTTTTTACTTTAAGCATCATTAAAATCACTGCTCCCGAAAAAACGGCCGTTTTTAAAAGTTTCTTTTGCATTGATACATGTCCCCTGGGGTAGGACCCGGGTCCCCAAACCCTTTTTAGGACAATACCATGCAAATTAGCCTTTAAAATGAGCACTTTTGATTTCGAACGTTCGAGTCCCATAGACGTCAATGGGGTTCTAACGTTCGTGCGAACTTTCGGTCCGTTCGCAGGTTCTGGTGCGAACCGAACCGGGGGGTGTTCGGCTCATCCCTAGTCCCAATGCACAGGTTGTAATAACTGACTTAACTGCATGCCTAATTATAAACTCCTAAGTGTAATCCTAAATGTAATCTTTCTATTCTAATCAACATAAATATTAAAATAGCAATGAATGACCTTTCAAACAATGACACTACATATTTCCATTTGTATTTACTTTTTGAAAATATGATAAGTCAGATTAGTTGATTTTCTATCTACAATATCTACAAGTAAAAAGAAAATGCTTTATACTGCCCAAAAAGCTTTAGAATGCAGTAATAAGGCTGGTCGTCTGCTTGCTTACCTAGCCACCCCTATTTCTATTCCCTGTATTCGACTACCCACAGGGTAAATTTGCACTGGCTCACATGAGATATTAGATGCTTTTCAATCTTATTATACAGACCTCTATACCACCAAGGTTCAATACTCTGATTACCAACTCAATGAACACTTGACCCAGGTATACCTCCCTTCCCTGTCTTCTTGTAGAAGTGAGGAACTGGACACACCTATCTCTACTGTGGAGATTGCTCTAGTCATTTTGCGACTGCCTGCTCACAAAACCCTGGGCCAGCAACCGGTTCCTGCGCCGCGTGATGTAGAGGAGGATTCCTACAGCTCCCGCTAAGCCCACAAAACCCTGCTTTACAAGCCAACACAGGAGCTCCTACACTGCCGCCACTCACGCAGTGAGCACCGGTCCATCCTATGGACCGTTTTGTGGAGCGATCCCACTCCTGCACGCAGCCCAGCCAGGATACCAGTGCAGAGCTGCCCGTTGACATAAACATGGCGGGACCCGCGGCCATGTTAGGTACTGCAGAGGGGATCTCCCCCTCCCTCTCTGCCCGGACTCGTCTCCCTCGGCGGCTACCTCTGACACTGCAGTGGCGGATCCTTCATATGCCTGCATTGAAGAGGCTGTAGCAGCCCTTCTCACCCCCACCATCTCCTCATCTGTGGAAGCGGCTGTTACACAGGGCATAGATCAGTTAAGGAAGGAGCTGGGGCTACAGCTGCAATGCATACAGCACACAGAGAATCGTCTGTCTCTCATAGCACAAGACATGCATCAGGCATCTACTATTATCCAGACCCATGATGAGGCTCTGCTAGCTTTCCAGGAGAATTTGGAAGACCTGGAAAACCGCTCCAGGCGGAATAATCTGTGAATTATTGCAGTCCCAGTATCAGTCAAGGCTGCTGACTTAGCTAGAATATGCTCCTCCGACATCCACAAAGCATTGGGGGTCAATACAGAATGCACGGTGGAAAGAGCACATAGGCTGGGTCAACCTATGGAGAACAGGAAATCTCCAAGGCCAGTCACTGTACGCTTTTTAAACTATGCAAATAAACAACAGCTTTTACAAAAGTTCAGGAAACAACGCACCCTGCAATTTGAAGGTCACACTCTCCTATTGTTCGCGGATTACTCGGCTGAGGTATCACACAAATGCAAAGTCTTCTCGCAGATCTGCTCGATTTTGTTTCACCATCATTTTAAATTTACCCTTGCCTACCCCGCCATCTTGTATCTCACGACATCAGAAGGCGAGCATCTCACGTTCCATTCCCCTTTGGAGGCGGAACAATTTCTGCAATCATTGAATCTGCAACCCTCAAAAGAAATGCCGCTGGTCAGAAAAACACCACATTCCCGAAAGATCAATGGAACCCATGTAAAGAAGACCCTAAAGAATTTAAGTGTGGATCCTCTTCTCTCTCGGCGGATAAAGCTCCTGAACCATACAGGGTACTTTCTATTTGACCCGCCTTATGTTTGAAATTGTCTTATGCTCACTATTGGTCCTGGACATTTTACATAACTTTTTGTTTGCATGTTATTTTATACCTGTTTTATTAAACGGTTCTCTGTTTCTTAGTGAATCCATATGCTATTATGCTTACAACTTCTTGTTCATGGCTCTGGAGGGCAAACATTACTCAAAGGCACGGAGCATGTGTGTCTCTATGCTACTCACCGCTCCTGTTGGGTATTTTCCTCAATTGCCGATGGACAAGGGCTTTAGGGATCTAGATCCTAATAACGCATCGCGTGGAAAAAAGAGAAGCCAGTACTCTTGAAGTTTTATGGTTTGTTACTTATTTTCTTGGTTGATTTTTGAGTTCCTAACCTTCTACCAGTTGTTGAACTGACACACTCATCCATACTCCCCCTAACTCTCCACAGGCCATATCCTATACCTTTCTTGCTCAAGATATCGGTATACAGACAATATTCTTCGCACCCATTAGGAACTTATTCTCCCTCTCAATGACCGATATAAAAGTAATCTCCTGGAATGTCAAAGGTCTCTGCTCCCCCATGAAACGCATGAAAGTGTTGCGCCACCTTACACGCTTACGAGCAGACATTGCTCTACTTCAGGAAACCCATTTAGCAGAAGGTTACTTCTTCTGACTAAAAAAACTTTGGGTAGGGGAGGTGGTAGGATCTCCAGCTGTGGGCTGTAAAGCAGGAGTGATTATATTACTGCACAAAAACCTACCCTGTACCATCAAGTCAGTAGGATGACCTTGGCCGCAAAGTATCCTTGGATCTCCATTTTTCATCCTGCACTATTCAAATCACAAATATTTATGCCCCTAATTCCCCCGGCTCATCCTTCTTTAGAGACACACCTACATGGATCATGCAACATCCACAACCCTTCCAATTTGTAGGGGGTGACTTCAACACGGTAATGCATCCAGAGGAAGATTGCAAAGCAAATCATTGCAAGTCCCAAAGAGCTAAGCAAGGTCACACAGCTACACATAAGGACTCTCTACTTTCCCAAATGCTGTCAGCTTTGAACATGCTAGACTCATGGTTTCTGAGTCATCCTATGGATAGAGAGTTTACTTTTTACTCCCCTCCCCAAGACTCTTTGGCCAGACTAGATTATCTGTTTTGCTCCCCTCTCCTTCTCTCATCCATCAGTGATTCTTCTATACACAAGATGGCCATCTCCGATCACTTTCCCCACCTATTTGGCACAAAATGAGGACTTCCTATGTACCATCTGCAAGGCCTGGTTGGAGTACCAGTCTTTTAATCAAAAGCATGAAAGTAACCCTATCTTATTTTGGGAAGCAGGCAAGGCTTTTTTGCGAAGTAAAATTATTGCCTATACCTCCTCCTTTAAAAAAGCTGCAGCACAAAAATACAGACAGGCTAGCGAAACCCTCCGCCAAGCCCAATGCAACCTCGTTAATTCCCCTTCACCAGATCATAGAAAAGCTTGGCATGAAGCCAAATGTTCTTTTGATTACTGGGCAGATCAACAGGAACAGTTAAAACAATCCTATTTAGATGTACAGCTTCATAAATTCGGAATCAAACCCGGAAAACTTCTATCCAGGCTCACTAAAGGACCTTACAAACCAACCAAAAACAAAGCAGGCCAACTTACACAATCCAAATAAATACAAATAGTGTAGCGCTTGTGTATAAACGTGATTCAACACAAATATCAGACAAAGGGTACTGAACCCCAATAATCACTAATAAAGAATGCGAAAATATTAAACACTGTGACTGGTGATAACTGTCCAGAAAAAGTTCAAGTGGAAAATTGCTCATAGTGTAGTTCAAAATTCCATATGTAATGTATTCAAAAACTTCATGTGAAAATCACAACGGTGAGCAAGGTGTATAATTGAAGTGAGAAGTACCACCACCAAAAGCTAGGAGGCTTACAAAACATTTGAACCCACAAGAGCGTATGTTCTGTGAGTCAAACGAGCTTGTGTTGTATAAACAACCAATGAGACTGGAAACTTGAATCCTCAGATGGCTCAAACAGGGGCGCCCGGCTATCCTCAGGATGGTAGGTGGCTATACTGATGTATCTCATAAGTAGTGGTAACCGGATGTAAGTAGATGCAGTAGATGGATTTAAAGTGGGGAGAACAAAAAGAGTCACATAGCGTAATTCCCAGATGATGTCCATGGAGACGAAATGTGTTGGGAGGGACTCCACTGCCGCCATTTGTTTTTAGAAAAAGCACTGTTTTTAACCTGCTAAATGTAAGTTTTCTAACTTCATTAAATTTTATTGTATACCCAAATGGAATTACGCTATGTGGGCCTTTTTGTTTATATTTTTGCATTCTTTATTAGTGATTTTTGGGGTTCAGTACCCTTTGTCTGATATTTGTGCTGAATCACGTTTATACACAAGCGCTACACTATTTGTATTTATTTGTATTGCATTTATCCAATTTGTTGTCTTAGCTGCTATCTCTTTAAGGCAGCGCAGAATTACTTGTTACACCAACTTACACAATCCACAAAGGAAATCTCAACAATTCTAGAATCCTATTATTAGAATTTAGCATATTTGCTTAGGTATGGGTTAGACTTGTTTTATTGTCACTCTGTTGTACCAATAAACGACACTTCAAGGATTACAGTTTTGCTGGCTCTCCTTATTACTGATGGGTTAGACTGGTTGTCGCAATCCTCTGTTTATGTGAACTACACTTTGGAATCTAATCTGGTCTCTCCTTTCCATCTATCTGGCATGCTGCATAGTAAAATTCAATCTCTCCCAAAATCCTTACAAAATAATATCCTAATCTGAGACACTATTATTGCCTGGCGGGAGGTTAGGAAAAAACTTCACCTTCCTTTCCTCGGTCTCCCAACACCTTTGGCTTCACTGCAACCCCATGTTTCCACAAGCAATGGAATATAAGGCGTATGACTTTTAGCACACCAAGGGCCTGGTAAAGGCAAGCTCCTTGTTTCATATAGACACAATGAAGCCAAAATCCTTTTCAGAGTTAATGGCTGAATATGGACTACCTGCAACACATCTCTTCTATTACAACCAGGCACTTGCTTACATATCCTCCTGTTGTCCTGATGCCTCTAAAAGATTTCGACCCTCTATCATTGACCGTCTGCTTCATAAACATGCTTACTCTATTTAGGAGGTCTACAAGTCGATACACACAGATATCAACACCATAACAGCCACATCACTTTTCAAGAACTGGTGCAAAGAACTTCCAGTAGACGATTTGGGAGATCAAATTTAAAAACCCGGGAGTGCATCACCAATGAAATCTGGAGAGAAACACAATTTAAATTAATCCACAGGGCTTTCATCCAATCTCTACCTTTAAATACGTATTCACAGCTGGCAGTATGCCCAAAATGTGGGTCCATTAAACCGTCGTTGTTCCATCGCTTTTGGCTCTGTCCCTCGATCTCTGTTTTCTGGGACTAAATCATCACCTTTAGACACAGCATCACAAACTTGCTAATCTCAAAGACACCTCTGCTACTGTAATTTGGTTAAAACATGCCCAAACCACCAGACCTGGAGACATCCAGAGTAAACATCTCTCAATGGACACACCTCTGCCTCCTGGCGGCCCGTGGGAACATCTTAAAAAAGTGGACCACCTCTTGCCCACCCACTATCCCGGCAGTAAAGGCTGACCTCAGAACAATACTTTATCGAGAGAAACTTGACACTGAACTGCAAAATTTCACCCCTACAAAACAATTCTTTATGAGATGGTGCCCATTTACCAAGCATACTTTATCACCGCTCAAAATCCAGGCTTTGATGACACCATTCCAGTATACCAAGTGGTATCTCAAGGCTGACCTGACCGACTCTCTAGGCAAAATTAAAATTATAAGGCAACAACTACCAGCTATCACCTCATCTGATTAATCCCACTCCCCCTTTTTACGTATGACTGTCTTGCTTTGTTTACATTCAGAGATAGAATATGTTATCTTATATGTCTCCTATGTTTAACAACCAAATCATGTTCAGCTACGAGTCATCCAACTCTCTCATGTTAGCTCTCTCCCCACGTTCCATGCAAGAAAGTTATATTAATGTTAAAAATGTTTCATTAACTCCCCATATTAATACAGGTGCTACTGAACAAAACACAACTGGTTATTTCATCTTCATCTTTATTGACATATAATAATGTACATTTATCCACTTTAAATATCCTGTATCTGTGCAATTTCAATAAAAAAAAAAAATATATATATATATATATAAAAATAAAAAATAAAAATCTGGGCCTAGATGGGTTCCTGGCTGAATGGTATGCCCAATTCCATGAACTACTGTGTCCTTTTCTTCTCTGTACCTTTAATGAAGCCTTAGATGCCAGTATTCTCCCACCTTCTATGTGAGAAGCATTCACTGTTCTTCTGTTGAAGCCTCATAAAGATACCCTTAAATGTGATTCTTATAGACCAACTTCCCTTATTAATGTGGATATAAAAATCTTAGCGAAAGTATTAGCAAATCGTCTGAGCACGGTGGTTGCGAAACTGGTGAAGGGCGGTCAAGGTGGTTTTATACCTGGTTGAACCACTAGGATGGATATTCGTAGATTATTTCAAAACTTGCAATTTCCCCACGACTGCCCTTCCACTCTTGTTATTGTTTCTTTGGATACATGCAAAGCCTTCAATAGTGTTGAGTGGTCCTACCTATTTCATGTGTTACAACTTTATGGCTTTGGCCCTCGTATGATTGGATACACCTCCTTTACACTGCTCCCATGGCCTGAATTAGAGTGAACTCCCAAGTCACTGATGCCTTCCCAATTCACTGGGGCACCTGACAGGGATGCCCCTATCCCCCCTTTTATTTGCCCTAGCAATTGAACCCATTGCTATTCGTATTTATGCCTCTCCCACTATTAGAGGTCTTGAGGATATTGATAATTTGGTGATTACTCTAGCTTCCGGGTGAATTGGAACAAATCTAACTTATTCCCTCAGGACCAAGCAGCCATACATAGAATTCACCTGGACTCCAGATTACAAGTTGTGACCTCATTTAGATATTTAGGTATCAGGGTTCAATTACCCTTATCCCTGTATATTACTAATAATGTGTGTCCTTTGCTGTCTCAATTGCAGTTCCAAACTAGGCGGTGTATGGACCTACCTTTGGACCTAATGGGAAGGGTTAATATCCTTAAAATGATTTATCTTCTTAAGTTGCTGTAGGTTCTGGCCAATTCCACATGCAAGATAACAAATCAATTGTTAAACAAATGGACACTATTTGCACAGCATTTCTATGGCATCATCACCCTTCTAGAATGGTGCTTGAAATTTTGACACTGCCAGCCCATTTAGCGGGACTTATTGTACTTTTGTTTGTACTATTTAGCATCCCAGTTGGTGCACATTCATGATTGACTATACCCTATTTTAACCAATACCTGTATTACCACTGAAGCAGCAATTACTTCCCTTATTAGAGACCCTCCACAACATTATTTACAGGTGTTGTGTGCCTACTCGTCCAGGTACGATGATGCTACATTAAATGACTCAATTTCAGTTGCGACATTCAGATGGTTCCACCACTGTTATTCAGGAAGATTCACACTTGTAGTATCAGCGCCCAACCCTGAATACGATTCAAAGGTCTCATCATAATCTGCATTGTCTCCGTAATCAGTGTTCTATCGCTGCAGAATGTCGCCTAATATAGAGGACAAACACTATTCCGGATGCACTTTAAAGCGTCCCGTATTCTCTCGTTTTATACACTCAGGGCCCGGAGCCCGAGTGTGCCTCTTTTCAGAGAATGAGAGACCAGTATATCGGGTTTTTGTTCCGCTCCCCTCCTGACATCTCTATCAACTAGAGAGAACCGGAGATCGGAGACACCAGATAACAAAATACCTACAGCTCCTTACAGAAGGTAATCTGTCTGCTTATATGACCCTGCGCTGGAGGGGGTCCACCTTTTCTGGTAAGGGTCTGCACACACAGATTGTGCTCTGTCATTGTGATTCATTCATCCATCATCCAAGTCCCTGGGAGTTTCCTATATTTCACCGTATCGTTTCCCACCTTGGAACTACTACACATTGGCTGTGTGCACTTATCTATCTATGGCATACATTGTGGGCTTTATTTATTGCATGTTGTGATTGTTTTTCACGTTATGCTTCACAATATATGCAGTGCATCTAGATATTCATGCATATGTATCTTTCAAATTTTTTTAACATGTAATTCTTTCTAGCACAACTTTATTTATTTATTTGACGATGATGCTACATACCTCCCTCTCCCTGTTTAAAACAATTGTAACCTGAATCTCTACGGAGTCCAGGAAAATATCTCCCAATAACCCCTTGTGGTTTAATCCTACTCTTAATGAGCTATATTCTTTACCTGACCCCCAAAGATGGTTCTCCCAAGAGATTAAATACTTATGACATATTTTTACCGCACAAGGCTTTAGGTCTTTCCAGCAATTACGGATGGATTTTGTTTTGCCCTCCAATTATATTTTTCTATTATCAGCTTCGCCATGCAGTACATGCCCATCTTGGGTCCCCGGTTAGTCCCATCCAATACCACCCTTAGAAAAGCTGTTAAGACAGCCAGACCCTACTAAACTCATCTATGCTTATATGCTTATTACTCTGCCCTTGTAGCAGACTCAAATCCTAGAGTCAGCACTGCACAAATGAAATGGGCCTCCCTGTATATACCATTTGTGGATGCAGATTGGACTGAATTTAGTGACACCTTTAAAATTTCCATTATCTTGTCCAAGGATAGAATTATACAGCTAAAAATTTTCCATCATTCACACCTTACTCATGTTCAACTATACAAGATTGGCCTGAGTAACTCAGAAGAATGCTTTACAGGCTGTGGCCAGGTTACCAACTTCCTCCACTGCTTTTGGTCCTCTCCTATAGTTCAGGGATTTTGGAAAGAAATAGGTTCCTTTATCTCCTATACATTGGGCTTGCCGAATATATTGCATCCCAAGAACTGTCTCTTAGGAATTTTAGGCTTTCTTCTGCTAAAAGATTACCATGGATATTATACTTTTACTGTATGTTAAGAAAACAATTTTATTGTCCTGGAAAGGATCAGTTTTACCTACATTGGCCTACTGGTTAAAACTTGTCAATGATTCCCCCCCTTTTAAAACTTACTTTTGAACTTTGGAAAAAACAAAAGTGTTTCATAAAATCTGAAGTAGATGGCTTTCTAATCCCCTTACTATAACTTTCTTAGATTCACAACTTTACTGTTGCCCTATATAGCTATGATTTTGTTAAACCTGATATGGAGTATGATTTTTGATAAATCTGATATGGAGTATGTATTGTCCATTTATAATGTGTCCTACTTATGACTGCTATGTTGATGAAAACATGAGAAATATGAGACATTGTGCTTAAAGCGGAGTTCCACCCAAAAGTGGAACTTCCGCTCATTTGTCTTCTCTCGGGGGGAGGGGGGACAGGTATTCTGTTCCCACTTCCAGGAGTCCTGCCATGGCCTGTGACATTACCGCGGGGCTCCCTCCTCCTCTCCTTGTCGCCAGGCCAGTATGAGAGAGGAGCGGGGCTGTGAAGCCGTAAGGCTACACTGCCGGGTACCCTTACCCGCAATGGCAGCGGCAGCACCCGACAGCTGATGAAAACATCAGCTGTGGTGCCGACATCTCTGGACTCCAGGACAGGTAAGTGTCCTATTGTTAAAAGCCAGCAGCTGCATTATGTGTAGCTGCTGCCTTTTAAAATTTTTTTTTTTTTTGGGGGGGGGGGGGCGGAACACCGCTTTAATTGTTATTGTTGCATTTTATTTATTTGTGCACTGGATCTCATTTGTACAAGTGTTTTTTTTTTCTCTGCTTGGAAAATTCAATAAATATATCTTTAAAAAAGAAATCACAGTGTAAGAAATCGCAACATGAAATTAGTGCAAATGAGGTGAGTATAGCAACATGTTTGACATGTTGCTTGATATAAAGAAAGAAAGAAAGAAAGAAAGAAAGAAAGAAAGAAAGAAAGAAAGAAAGAAAGAAAGAAAGAAAGAAAGAAAGAAAGAAAGAAAATAGGTGGAAGTAGGGAGGGGATAGGGGTGACCCCGCATCCTGTATACAAGGCCAGAAAGGGCCGTCTAGCGAATCAGAGGAGGGAACAGTAAAAGATGTCTATTTTTCAACCCTCATAAGAATTGCAAGAATGTGGGGAAGGTTTGAAAATATGTTCATTGTAGCTACACTGCTGAGGAATGTTCCAGAGGTTTCTCCTCAGTATCAATCATTTATTCCATGGATAGATTTTCATTCATTTCACACACCCATTCCCCCATAGAAGGGCTATGTCAGTTATGGGTTATGATGATTCTAGCTGCTGCAAGCATATGGCAAAAGATATCCTTCCAAATAATCAACAAAAAACATAAACTCAAGGTCACTGTGCAGCAATGAATCCCTACATCAACATAAAAACTACTTCTCTAAGTAGCTGAACACAATGAGATTAATTCACCACAATCAAAGAAAAAAGGTAACAATGTGCAGTGCTATAAGTGAAACTACCTAAAAGCAAAGAATGTTCTATAACTTCTCAAAAACTATAGTGCTATATTAATAAACTGTGCATAGGCCTGCACACAGGGTGTGCCGGGTGTGCCTGGGTACACCCTAATGTGTGTCCGGAGATCTGCTGTAAGATGCTGCAAGAGACTGTATAGGGAGCTGCCTGTGAGACAGTTTCCAATTGAGCAGTCAGGGAGGCATGTAAGAGCCACTTAGTTCTTTAAACTGTAAAGTAATGTCACTGCTTGCAGATAGGAGCTGTCAAAACTTGGGGTTGATGTCGGGGGTGGGCGGGACCAAACAGCTAGCCTATCAAACACGCTCATGTCGAGGGCTGGGCTGGCCGCTCCATGTATGTGGCTCCGCCCCCTTTCTATCAGTTATTAAACACCAGCCAATGATTGGGCAGCTTAAGAAAGGAGCCATATACACAGAGCAGCCTGCCCAGCCCCTATTCCTTTGGCTGGTGTTTGATAGCTGATAGAAAGGGGCGGAGCCACATACACGAAGCGGCCTGCCCAGCCCTCATCCCGTTGGCTTATGTTTGATAGGCTAGCTGTTTGGTCCCACCCACCCCCGACATCAGCTTCGAGTTCTGACAGCTCCTCTCTGCAAGCAGTGACATTACAGTTTCACGCACTGAGCGGCTCTTACATGCATAGCTGACTGCTCAATGGGAAACTTTCCCTCTCCTAGATCAGTGCCTATTAGTGCCACCTATCACTGCCAACCAATGCCATCTATCAGTGCCACCTGTCAGTGCCCATCAGTGCCACATGTCAGTGCCAACCAGTGCCACCTGTCAGTGTCAATCAGTGCCCATCAGTGCCACATGTCAGTGCCCACCAGTGCCACCTGTCAGTGCCAATCAGTGCCCACCAGTGCCACCTGTCAGTGCCCACCAGTGCCACCTGTCATTGCCCATCAGTTCCACATGTCAGTGTCAACCAATGCCACCTATCAGAGAAAATCCATGCCACCTGTCAGTGCCAATCAGTGCTGCCAGTCAGTGCCAACCAATGCCACCTATCAGTGCCAATCAGTGCCCAACAGTGCTTCCAATCAGTGCCGCCACCTATCAGTGCTGCCTATCAGTGCCCATCAGTGCTGTCCATCAGTGCCCATCAGTGCTGCTTATCAGTACCCATCAGTTTTGCCTATCAGTGCCACCAGTGCCACATGTCAGTGCCCACCAGTGCCACCTGTCAGTGCCAATCATTGCTCATCAGTGCCAATTAGTGCCCACCAGTGCCACCTGTCAGTGCCCACCAGTGCCACCTGTCAGTGCCAACCAATGCCACCTATCAGAGACAATCCGTGCCACCTGTCAGTGCCAATCAGTGCTGCCAGTCAGTGCCAACCAATGCCACTTATCAGTGCCATTCAGTGCCACCACCTATCAGTGCTGCCTATCCGTGCACATCAATGCTGTCCATCAGTGCCCATCAGTGCTGCCTATCAGTACCCATCAGTTTTGCCTATCAGTGCCAATCAGTGCCAATCAGTGCTGTCAATCAGTGCCCATCAGTGCTGCCTATCAGTGCCCACCTGTGCTGCCAATCAGTGAAGCCTATTAGTGCCAACCAATGCCACCTATCAGTGCCAATCAGTGCTGCCTATCAGTGCCAATCAGTGCTGCCTACCAGTGCTTCCAATCAGTGCCACCTATCAGTGCCCATCAGTGCTGCCAATCAGTGTTGCCTAGCAGTGCCATCTATCAGTGACAATCAGTGCTGCCTATCTATGCAGCCTATCAGTGCCCATCAGTGCTGCCTATCAATGCCCATCAGTGCCACCTATCAGTGCTGCATATCAGTGCCGCCCATCAGTGCTGCCTATCAGTGCCAATCAGTGCTGCCAATTAGTGCCAATCAGTGCCCCCTATCAGTGCCACCATGCAGTGCTTATCAGTGCTGCCAATCAGTGCTGCCAACCAGTACCAACTATCAGTGCCCATCAGTGCTGCCAATAAGTGCTGCCTATCAGTGCCCATGAGTGCTGCCAATCAGTGTCACCTATCAGTGCCAATCAGTGCTGGCTATCAGTGCTGCCTATCAGTGCTTCCAATCAGTGCCCATCAGTGCACTGAGTGCAGGGATGGGCAGTTGAACTCAGCATCTAGGCACATTGTCTATGGGGGCCGGCCTGGTGGGGCACAACTGAAATCTGTCAATGTGCCCTATCAGTGCCCATCATTGCTGCCAATAAGTGCTGCCTATCAGTGCCCATGAGTGCTGCCAATCAGTGTCACCTATCAGTGCCAATCAGTGCTGGCTATCAGTGCTGCCTATCAGTGCTTCCAATCAGTGCCCATCAGTGCACTGAGTGCAGGGATGGGCAGTTGAACTCAGCATCTAGGCACATTGTCTATGGGGGCCGGCCTGGTGGGGCACAACTGAAATCTGTCAATGTTTATTAATTCCACATGCCGATCTTTAGAATAATACGTAATCACCACACTACTATTAACAATAAACTACTGGAGGTAAATTTAAAAAGTGTCAGTAAAAGGCCTGCCACTAAGCACTGTTATGTGTTCCCACACCACAAAAAAAAAAAAAGGGCAGCGCTAACTTACTAATTATTAACTTAATAATAATTGTGGAACCCTTTAATGTATGGAATTTCAATAAACGTCAATATTACCACAATACCGGTGATATGTAACGTCACATATAATACACATCAAACTGAAAAAATAAATAAAAAATGAAACTTAGCCGGTATGGTGGAGACCCCTCCTATAGATATTTGTCATACAAATTAACTTCAAGTGCAACAACTTTTTAGTTGGGAGGTTCACACCATTATAGCACTTTGGAATTTTTATTGTTTAGATTGTTACACCTAATTTTATATGTTTTAGTTACTAATATAATGTGAATTTTTGCGCTTGAAGTTAATTTGCCACCACCCTTGCTCAGTCCATGTCTTTACGGACCTTGCTTTGTGCGCAATCATGTTGAAACAGGAAGTGGCCATCCCCAAACTGTTTCCACAACGTTGGGAGCATAAAATTATCCAAAATGTCTTGGTATGCTGATGTCTTAAGCGTTCCCTTCACTGGAACTAAGGGGCCAATCCCAACCCCTGAAAAACAACCCCACACCATAATCCCCCCTCCACCAAATGATTTGGACCAGTGCACAAAGAAAGGTCCATAAAGACGTGGAGGAACTTGACTGGCCTTCACATTAAAGTGGAGACTGCGAGCCAGGCCTTCTCATCCAACATCAGTGCCTGACCTCACAAATGCTCTTCTGGAAGAATGGTCAATCATTCCCATAGACACACTTCTAAACCTTGTGGACAGCCTTCCCAGAAGAGCTGAAGCTGTTATAGCTGCAAAGGGTGGGCCAACTAAACATTGAATCCCACGGACTAAGACTGGGATGCCATTAAAGTTCATGTGCGTGTAAAGGCGGGCGTCCCAATACTTCTGGTAATATATATATATATATATATATATATATATATATATATATATATATATATAAATACATGCATGTGTGTTTGAGCTTTGGGGTGCACACCCTAATGCCATAGGCTGCGCACGCCTATGAAACTGTGACTGTTCCTTACAACCTAAACAACATACATAAAACAAAAAAACTTCTAAATGAGAAACCTCAATAGTTGAATATAATCTAATATGACAATCCACAAGAAAAAATAAGCAACAGCAATCAGAAATGCAAAAAAAATATATGAAAGACGTATATAAAAATTGCAGGATTGTAAGTGACAATACTAGACAGCTTAAACCATATTATATGGATACCAATATATCAGCTGCAGTAAAAGAACCCAACAGACAGTAAGTCTTATATGAAGTGTTTCAAGCCATGAGATAATAAACAGTCCCACATTTTCCAGTATTGCAAGGTGCTACTTCTTCCACAAACCAATGCCACATGCTCACTATGAAAATATATGCTCCCACCCAGTGGCGACTAGTCGGTCGGTCAGTGGGATGGTCAGTCGCACTTAACCCATTGCGGCTTCCCCTGCTCAGCGATGGCCTCCCGTTCCCCTGCTCTCCACGGGTTTCCACAGCGGCGGCGGCTTCCGTTTCCTCCCTCCTTCTCGGTAGCCAATTGGGAGTCTTCTCTTTTTGGCCAATCAGGAAGCGGGTTTCACACCCGCTTCTGATTGGCCGGATTGAGGATCAGTGTTAAAACAGGGAATAATCATTTGCTGTTGTAACACCTAGGTGGGTTCATGGCGCAATACTCTGCGCCACGAGCCACCCTATTTTGAAGCCTATTAGAGCCTATGGCTCTAATCAGGTGCTTCAAAAAAAACACCCCCGCCGCTGTAAGACGCCAGACGCCTGAATAGGGGGTGGCCCCGGCGGCCATGGACAGATTCATGCTATGCTATTGTCAGAAACCATGAAATCAGACCAACACAGAGGTACAGTTAAATCAAACTTGTTTAATAATAAAAGTAAAAAGAACAAACGTAGTCAAAACATAGCCAACGTTCAGTAACCGGAACACATAGTCAGCCAAGCCAGAAGTCAGGAATCAATGTAGTGGAACAGCAAGCAGGATAGGGAGTCAGAATGGATGTCAGCAAAGCCAGTCTTTAAACAGGAATGCAGGAGATGTTTCTTGTGATGTTGACCAAGGCGAAGGCAGAGCTCCTCTGGACTGGATGGCTTAAGTAGGCAGGACTGACAAGCAGGATATCAACAACAGCTGAGTAACTGTGGAGAGAGATGGGAGCTGGCAGTTAGCCGACAGCTGAGCAGCCAGCTCAGAGAGGGAAGGGCTGAGCCAGTCCTGACAGTACCCCCTCCTCAATGACCCATCTATGGAAATCATGGAGGAGGACAGGGGCATGTACGTCCGAGGATGAGACCCAAGAGCGTTCCTTCGGACCGTACCCTTTCCAATGCACCAGGTACTGTATGCGCCCACGGAACCTATGGGAGTCAACAATGGACTGTACTTCATACTCCTCATGGTTCTCAACCTATATAGGGTGAGGACGTGGCACCGAGGTGGTAAAGCGGTTGCAGACCAAAGGTTTTAATAATGAGACATGAAATACATTTGAAATACGCATATTAGTAGGAAGGTCTAATGCGTAAGCTACTGGTTTAATCCTGCGAAGAAAACGGAAAGGCCCAATAAACCGAGGTGCGAACTTCAGTGAGGAAACACGAAGTCAGAGATTGCGAGATGACAGCCAGACCCTGTCCCCAACCTGGTAGGAAGGCGCAGTCAGGCTTCTGTGGTCAGCATGGAGTCTGTACCTATCATTAGCATGACACAAAGCCTCCTGGACTTGTGCCCAAATGGAACGAAGACCACAGAGATGCTGCTCTACCGCAGGAATACCCTGTGGAACAAACGAGTCAGGCAACATGGAAGGTTGGAAACCATAATTCGCCATAAACGGGGACAATCAGGAAGCAGAGTTCAAGGCAATGTTGTGAGAAAACTCTTCCCATGGTAATAGGTCTGACCAGTTGTTATGATGGTCTGAAATATAGCAACGTAGGAATTTCTCCAAGGACTGATTGGCTCATTCTGCGGTCCCATTAGACTGCGGGTGATACGCAGAGAAAAAAACAAGCTGAATTCCCAACTGTACACAAAAGGCTCGCCAGAACCAGGACACAAACTGGCTACCCCTGTCCGAAACAATCACCTTGGTTAGCCCATGTAAGTGAAAGATCTCCCGAGCAAAAATGGAAGCCAGTTCATTAGAAGTGGGCAACTTCTCAAGTGGAATACAATGACACATCTTTGAGAACCGGTCAACCACCATAAGGATAACTGTGTTGCCCTGGGAGTTGGGTAACTCCACAATGAAATCCATAGACAGGTGGGTCCAGGGCCTCTCTCCATTGGGTATGGGTTGTAGGAGGCCCACTGGAAGGTGTCGTGGAGTCTTACTCTGAGCACACACGGAACAGGCAGCTACGAAGGCAGTTACATCAGCACGTAGACTAGGCCACCAGAATTTTTGGGAAATGGCCCAAGCGAGTTGATTCTTCCCAGGGTGGCCTTGGGAGAATGGTAAGTCTGGAGCACGGCAGTACGGAGACTCTCTGGGACAAAGCAGCAGTCACAAGGTTTCTCAGGAGGAGCATGGACCTGAGCAGCAAGAATTTTGTCACCCAAAAGAGAAGTGAGACTGGTGCAAACCGCAGCCAGAATACGATCAGGAGGAATCACAGGAACTGGAGCCAACTCCAACTTGGAAGTGGAAGAAAATTGTCGTGACAAGGCGTCAGTCCTTACATTCTTAGTACTGGGTAAGAATGAGACAATGTAATTGAAACTTGACAAGAAAAGAGCCCATCGTGCCCTGCTGGGAGAGAGGTGTTTAGCTTCAGACAAGAATGTGAGATTCTTATGGTCAGTAAGAATGAGAACCAGCACAGTGGTACCTTCAAGGAGATGTCTCCATTCTTTCAGGGCTAAAATGACAACAGCTCTCTGTCACCAATCTCGTAATTGCACTCCGCAGGTGACAATTTCTTGTAAAAGTAGCCACAAGGATGCATAGCGCTCTCAGAGGTAGGACGTCGAGACAGAAGGGCTCCAACTCCAGTCTCAGAAGCATCAACCTCAAGGATAAATGGTAACATAGGATCAGGATGTGCCAACACAGAAACAGAAACAAAGGCAACCTTGAGACTCTCAAAGGCCTTAATGGACTCCGGAGACCAACTCTGTGGGTTATCGTCCTTTCTGGTCATATCAGTCAGGGGCTTGACCAGAGACGAGAAGTTACAAATAAACTTCCAATAATAGTTGTCAAAGCCCAGGAAACGCTGCAGAGGATGTAAACCCACGGGTCGGGCCACTGTAGGACTCCTGAATGTTTCTCTGGGTCCATCAAAAAACAGCAGTGGAAATGACATAGCCCAGGAATTTAACCTGTGCATGATGGAACTCGCACTTCTCCAGTTTACAATAGAGATGGTTCTCTCTTAGTTTCTGAAGCACACAACAGACATCTGTGTGGTGGCTCTCCAGGGACTTGGAAAATATGAGGATATCATCGAGATAAACCACCACACATACCTGCAACAAATCTCGGAGGACATTGTTAATAAATTCCTGGGAAACTGCCAGGGCATTGCAAAGGCCAAAAGGCATTACAAGGTACTCATAATGGCCTGTTCTGGTATTAAACACAGTTTTCCACATGTCGCCCTCCTTAATCCTCACGAGATTGTATGCCCCTCTCAAATCAAGCTTTGTGAAAACCGTTGCTCCCTTGAGGCGGTCATATAACTCCATAATCAATGGAATCGGATAGGCATTCTTAATCGTGAAATGATTGAAACCCCTATAATCAATACCAGGTCTCAGTTCACCACTCTTCTTCTTCACAAAGAAGAAACCAGCACAAGCAGGAGACAAGGATTTGTGGATGAAACCTCGAGAAAGTGCGTCTGTAGCATACTCCTCCATGGCCTTATCCTCCAAGACCGACAGGGTAAACCCGGCCACAAGGGGGTATGGCACCAAGTTGAAGGTCAATTGCGCAATCATACAGTCGAGGTGGAGGCAAACTATCGGCTTGACCTTTGTCAAATACATCGCTAAAATCACAGTACTCCTCCGGCAGGGAGGAGAGTGAAGAGGTGCATAGGACCTTGGCTACCTTCTGGAAGCATGTCTCACTGCATTGTGGTAACCAGGAGAGAACCTCAGCACGGAGCCAATCAAAAGAGGGGTTGTGCCTCTGTAACCAAGGATAACCAATAACCAGTGAAAACTTAAGCGAGGAAATAACTTTGAATTGGATTATCTCATGGTGAAGAGCCCCTACGGCCATGGACAATGAAACCGTCTCATGAGTCACATGGGCAGGGTGTAGAGGTCTCCCATCAAGAGCCTCAATGGCAAGTGGAGTATCACGCAGCTGCAGGAGAATCGAGTGCTTTGATACAAAGGCAGCATCAATGAACAGACCTGCTGTTAAGTACCTTGTAGTAGAGCCTGACTGGTAGAAGACCTCTCTTACAACTCTGGTTCAAGAGCCACTGGAGTGGGGACAGTGGTCTCGTGAGCACAGCGTGGTAGGAGTGCCTGGGGAAGTTGCAGCAGCTGGTACTGTAGCAGGATGGAGATCCTCCAAGGATGGCTAGAACTGCAGAAGACAGCTGAGTCAGTAGCAGGTCAGCGACCCAAATCGCTGGTGGGTGCAGGAGCAGTGGCAACTGGAACTGCATGAGACAAGACAAAAGATACGGCACACACACACGGAACAAGGCAGCAGAAAGGTCAGACAAGCCGGGTCAAAATGAGTAATCAGGCAGGCAGATTCAGCAGGCTTTAGCAGGGTCAGATGACAGGCAGAAGTTGGAAATGGGTATCAAGCATAAGTCCATAAACAGAGTCAGGCAAGCCGGGATCAGGATAGGAGAGAGCAGAGAGGTAAAACTGGAGCCAGGTCAGTAGATAAGATCAGCACGCAGGTTTCAGGTTACTAGGTACAGAGCTGCAGACGAAACACCACTGCACAAGTGCAGCTTCAATTCTTTTAAAGGCCCCTTGGCGCCAAATGGCGCTATCGTGAATGCGAGTGCACCCACTGTGCACATACATACATCCGCCATGCACCTGAGGTGCGTGCTAACACACTAGGAGGATACAGGCACAGACGTTCAAACCTGCCAGGTTCGCCCGTTCTGTGCTGGCAGTCCCCTGACACCTGCAGCCCCAGAGTCGATTAGAGCCTGTATCTCGACGGACGACTCAGCCCAAGAAAGGGTGAACGAAATCTTATCCCGTGACCACGTCCGCTAGTGACGAAACGAAGTAGGGAGGAGGAGCGACGCACCAACGTCACCGCTATATGTCCAGTTTTGAAGCCGGCCGGCTCATTTTTATGTCTATTATTGTCTGTTTTCCTGTAAGTTTTTCCTTGTCTTACTACTATTAATACATTTAAAGGATTGTATGGCCACATAACCTCAACCTGGTTGAGATTGTGCCTTTATTGTTGTTGTGGAACAGCAAGCAGGATCCGGTGCCAGAAGGGATGTCAGCAAAGCCAGTCTTTAAACAGGAATGCAGGAGATGTTTCTTGTGATGTTGACCAAGGTGAAGGCAGAGCTCCTCTGGACTGGATGGCATAAGCAGGCAGGACTGACAAGCAGGATATCAACAACAGCTGAGTAACTGTGGAGAGAGATAGCAGCTGGCAATTAGCCGACAGCTGAGCGGCCAGCTCAGAGAAGGAAGGGCTGAGCCCTGACAGCTAATCATGAATCTATCCATTATTCACATAGGGGGGTGGCAAGGATAGAGGAGGAGGCACCTGGGCGCCCCTAATGGACGGGTTGCCACTGCTCTCACCCCTCTATAGATCTCTAAGCTACAAGAGGTCTATGTGTGCTTCTTGTTAGAAAACCTTCAGCAAATTCCAGGGACTCTCACTTCCAGATGCATATTAGGATGTTTCCCTTTATCGAACTTACACCAATTCCTCCACTTCTCCTCAGTTAAAGACTAGAATAAAGAAATCTAGTGCTCTCCATTTGAAAAAGTTTATCAAAAATATGTTAAATCAGTATACTCACATATAACAACATAATGTATTGCTTTGCATGTAATCCAGCAGCAGGTCAATCGCACTATTGGTCTGGCATCCACTAACATGGGCTCTGAGGAAAAAGGCTTGACCCTCAAAATGTGTGAGGGGTTTCGGATGTTAAGAGGTCTTCCCATGCCATCAGTTCAATACTGTGGACCTCCTGGAGGTGGTATCTTGTATTTTCTGACACACTTGTGCATGTCATGTGTTTGTGAGTATAACACTTGTCGTATATATATATATTTATTTATTAAAATTGTATTATGGTAATGTTCTAGGTTGGTGCTCCCTCTCTTTGTTGTTGTTTTCATTCACTAACATGCACCAGTGTGTTCTAGTCTACTTCCACCCTACTTCCACCTTCTGTGATAACATCATACATCGGAACTCCACCTCATGTGTTATGCCCAAAAGACAAGGTCATCAGAGATTAGACCTAACCTAATAGTGGGAATTCCAGGTTGGAAAACAAAGGTGCCATAGGTCTTATGCAGGTAGAGAGGATTTTTTTTTCTGGAGAAGGGTGTCCCAAGCCTTCAAGATAGAAGAAACAAATATAGGTAAGTCCTCTAGTGTTAGGCAAAGGTGAGGGGGTACCCACAGCAGTGTTTTGAGTTTCAAAAAGGTAATGTCCCCTTCCAAGGACACCCACTGTTTTGAATTAGCATTATGGGACCAACCCACAATTCTGGTTATAGAGGCAGCACGTAAGTATAAAGTGAAGTCTGGGAGGGCAACATCCCCTGAGTGTTTGGATCTAATAAATAAGGACCTTTTAATACGGGAAAGTTTATGGGACCTTATGAAGTTTTGTAGAGATTTTTCAGGTGTTCTAGTGAGGGGGGTGGGGGGATAGTGGAACTGTTTGAAAAACATAAAGCAATTTCAGCAGGATATCCATCTTCACTATATTGATTCTAACTAACCAAGAAAAAACAGATCTATCATAGGTTTTGAGTAGTTATATAGCATTGTGAACGATCAAGGAATAGTTCAGTTCCAATAACCTTTTCAGGGGATATAAGTATCCAGATATTTGTTACCCACAGGTTGCCATTTAAAGGGAAAAGTTTGTCAGTGGTGAGTTAAAAAAATGTTAAGGGCTTCGGTCTTGTCATAACTGATCCTAAAGTTACTTAAGGCTTCAAAACAGTTGAATTCTAGCATTAGGTCGTGAATAGTCACTAAAAGGTTGATGATATATAGTAACAGGTCATCAGCATAGACTGACTTTTTATAATTTTTGCCCTTGACCTAAATTCCCTGAATATTAGGGTTATTGTGAATGGCAACAGTCAGATACTCCATGACCAAAATATACAGGAGGAGAGACAAGCAGCATCCTTTCTTGTACCATTTGTGATTATTATTATAGGGTCAGAAAGGATGCTGTTCGTGCGCACTTTAGCCTTCTGAGCATAATATAAGGCCATAATTCTCTGTAGAAAATGGGAGCCAGTCCAAAGTTGTCTCTAAGTTTCCTCCAGGAAGCACCATCACACCCTGTCAAATGCCTTTACAGCATCCCATCAAGGTGGGAGTTTTCAGTGTGTTATTGCAAGCCTCACAGCCATGTGAAGCTAGCCAGATCTAAATGAATGTGTGTGCCTGTTTGCAATAAACATGGGGACACGGTGCTTTGGGGGACACGGTGCTGCCCCAAAGCACCCCCCCATGTTGAGGGCACTCACTCTTCCCCCCCCTTTCCTGGCCTGCCAGGCTGCATGCTCGGATAAGGGTCTGGTATGGATTTTGGGGGGACCCCATGCTGTTTTTTTTAAAGAAAATTGGCGTGTGGTTTCCCTTAAAATCCATACCAGACC
The DNA here is from genome assembly GCF_042186555.1 of Aquarana catesbeiana. Taxonomy (NCBI): domain Eukaryota; kingdom Metazoa; phylum Chordata; class Amphibia; order Anura; family Ranidae; genus Aquarana; species Aquarana catesbeiana. The sequence goes on from NC_133324.1 coordinate 304,213,072, forward strand.
CAAAGGGCCTGGTATGCATGGGGGGGGGGGGCACAGGCATTTTTTTTTTTTTTCAGTTTTTCTTTTTTGGGGATTACCGGCAATGAGTCAATTTATATATATATTTTTTTTACTTTAGAAATGTCAGTTTTGTTGCAGTAGGTTCTATACACAGTACAGATGTGTCACTTTACAGGTAGACTAAGGGGACCCACCCAGGCACTATATTTCATAGAATTTTTCATTTTTGTTGTTTCAATTTAAGTATCAATAAAATCACTGCTCCTGTAAAAAACAATCTTTAAAAAAAAAAAATGTGCATTTATATACAGTGCTTTGAAAAAATATTCATACCCCCTGACATTTTCCACATTTTGTCATGTTACAACCAAAAACCTTAAATGTTTTTTATTGGAATTTTATAATAGACCAACACAAAGTGGCACATAATTGTGAAGTGGAAGGAAAATGATTAATGGTTTTCAAATTTTTTTACAAATAAATATGTGAAAAGTGTGGCATGCATTTGTTTTCAGCCCGCCTGAGTCAATACTTTTGTAGAACCACCTTTCAATTACAGCTGCAAGTCTTTTTAAGGATGTTGCTACCAGCTTTGCACATCTAGAGAGTGACATTATTGACCATTCTTCTTTGCAAAATAGCTCAAGCTCTGTCAGATGGAGAGCGTCTGTGAACAGCAATTTTCAAGTCTTGCCACAGATTTGATTCAGGTCTGGACTTTGACTGGGCCATTCTAACACATGAATATGCTTTGATCTAAACCATTTCATTGTAGCTATGGCCGTATGTTTAGGGTCGTTGTCCTGCTGGAAACTTGAAACTGTGCCCCAGTCTCAAGTTTTTTGCAGACTCTAAGATTGCCCTATATTTGGCTCCATCCATCTTCCCATCAACTCTGACCTGCACTTTCTTGGCAAGGCCTCCTATCAGATGGTAGCTGGAAAGGTGGTTAGAGTATCATAACCATCTTTTTCACGTTTGCTACCTAAGACCCTGCGAGGTTGCATGCATATTTCCCCCAATTATATCTACATGTCTACCACACGTCAGGAGTGGTATCAGATTAAGAACGATTTCTATGCGGTAGCTGGGATTCCCAATGTCATGGGTTTCATAAACTGTACCCATGTGCCTTTTTTTGCACCCACTAATAAAGAGCACATATATTGTAATAGGAAGGGGTACCACTCCCTGAACATCCAGGTTGTCTGCAATGCAAATATGTTCATTCGAAATGTGGTCACTAGGGATGAGCTTCGTGTTCGAGTCGAGCGCATGTTCGACTCGAACATCGTGTGTTCGGCCATTTGCCGAATTACGAACATTATGGGCTGTTCGTGTCAAATTCGAGTGGCGCGTCACGGCCCATAATTCACTGCAGAATCGCAGTGCATTGCTGGCTGATGATTGGCCAAGCATGCACTATGACCCAGATGCTTGGCCAATCACAGCGCCGTGTGTACAGAGAGCCGTAATTGGCCAAAGCCAGGGAGGCTTTGGCCAATTATGGCTCAGGGGGTTTAGTACATGCCCCACACTATATAAGGCCGCCTGCGTGGCGGCCTTGTGTAGTGTGTTGAGGCGGAGAGAGATAGATAGACAGAGAGACAGTGTCATTTGATTTAAGTTAGATAGAGTAGACAGGTCGAGTCAGTTAGCTGCACTTACAGTGTATTGTGTATATATATGCATCCCATGTGTTGTGTGTGTATATATATATATATATATATATATACACATTGTATTCAGTTTAGATAGGTCCGTTCCTATTATTCTCTTACTAATATACTGACAGGCAGGCAGGTGTTTTTACAGTATTTCCAGTTAGTGTACTGTGTACCCTGCACAGTTGCACCTACAGTATAGCTACTTGAAGCCAAGTGCTTGTGTGCTTCTTCTGATCCTATTAATAGCACAGGCAGGCTCTTGAAGTATTTAAAGTTACTGTACTGTGTACCCTGCACAGTTGCACCTACAGTATAGCTACCTGAAGACAGATGCTTGTGTGCTTCTTCTGATCCTATTAATAGCACAGGCAGGCTCTTGAAGTATTTACAGTTAGTGTATTGTGTAACCCTGCACAGTTGCACCTACAGTATAGCTACCTGAAGCCAAGTGTTTGTGTGCTTCTTCTGATCCTATTAATAGCATAGGCAGGCTCTTGAAGTCTTTACAGTTAGTGTACTGTGTACCCTGCACAGTTGCACCTACAGTATAGCTACCTGAAGACAGGTGCTTGTGTGCTTCTTCTGATCCTATTAATAGCACATGCAGGCTCTTGAAGTATTTCCAGTTAGTGCACTGTGTACCCTGCACAGTTGCACCTACAGTATAGCTACCTGAAGACAGGTGCTTGTGTGCTTCTTCTGATCCTATAAATAGCACAGGTAGGCTCTTGAAGTATTTCCAGTTTGTGTACTGTGTACCTTGTACAGTTGCACCTACAGTATAGCTACCTGAAGACAAGTGCAGGTGTTCTCATACTAATAATACTACAGGCAGGCAGTTGATTCTGCTACTGTAGCTGCAGTATAATCGGTATATATATACATCCCAGTTTTGTGCAGCTACATCTCACTGCAGACCATTAGTATGTCTGGAAGGCCAACAAGGAGAGGCAGACAGTAACAAGCCAATAAAAGAGGGCAAGCAGGCTCTATGTCTAGAGGCAACAGTGCTGGTCGTGGACACGGTAGATCCTCATCATCACATGGCCGTGGGACACGCTTGGCCTTTTTTTCGCCAGCTGGCCGTGTTGAGCCGCAACATGCGGAAGACTTGGTCGAGTGGATGACCAAGCCGTCCTCATCCTCCTCATCCTCTCTCACCCAGGCTCAGGGTACTTTGTCTGGCAAACCAGTTGCCAACACGGCCTCTTCCCTCGGCTCAATGGCATCAGTCACTCCTTCCCTAGCCCCACCATGTCCTCCTGAGGAGTCCCCCGAACTGTTTGACCACAGTGTTGGGTACATACTCCAGGAGGATGCCCAGCGTTTTGAAGGCTCCGATGATGGTACTCAGCTAGAGGAAGGCAGTAACGTGAGCCCAGACAGAGGGGGTGCCCAAGAAGGACAGCAATCAGGCAGTCATGTTCCCCCTGCTGCAGCATACTGCCAGGTTTGCTCCAGTGATGAGGAGGGAGGGGATGATGAGGTCACTGACTCCACGTGGGTGCCTGATAGGAGAGAGGAGGAGGAGGCACATCACCAATGAGGCAGGATGCCCTCCAGGGGCAAGCTTAAGGGCAGCACACTGACTGCATCACACCGCAGAGCTCCGCATGTGTAGGGCGCTGCTGTCTCTGCGCGTTATTCCAAAAGTTCTTTGGTGTGGGCCTTTTTTGAGATGAATGTATCAGATTGCACCACTGCTATTTGCAACATATGTCTCAAGCGTATCTCGCGTGGCCAAAACATCTCCCGCTTGGGCACCACATGCTTGACCAGACACATGTTGACCTGCCATGCAGTTCGTTGGCAAGTGTACCTAAAAGACCCACACCAAAGAGCAAAGAGGACCTCTCCTTGCTCCTCATCAGCTGGGATCTCCAACCACTATACCTTCAGTCCTCTCTGAGACCTGCACTGAGAGGAATGAAGGTGTAGAATTAGGTGTGTCACAGCCAAGTACTTGCGGGCAAACTGCTATCGGTACACCAACGTCAGATTGTACCAGGCAAATTTCCCTGCCCCAGCTGCTGCATCGCAGAAAGAAGTTCGCTCCCAGCCATCCACATGCCCAGTGGTTGAATGCTAGCTTGGCAAAATTGCTAGCACTTCAACTGCTACCTTTTCAGTTGGTAGACTCTGCCCCCTTCTGTGAGTTTGTGGAATGTGCGGTTCCTTAGTGGCAGGTTCCCAAACGCCACTTTTTCTCACGGAAGGCGATTCCAGCTCTCTACCGGCATGTGGAAGGCAATGTCTTGGCCTCGCTGGACAGGGCTGTCAGCGGTAAGGTGCATATTACCGCTGACTCATGGTCCAGCAAGCATGGACAGGGATGTTACCTAAGTTTCACGGCATATTGGGTGACTCTGCTGGCAGCTGGGAAGGATGCAGGACAAGGTGCAGTAGTGTTGGAGGTTGTTCTGCCACCTCCAAAATGCTACTACTGGTGATTCTGACACACCTCTCTCCTCCACCCCCTCCACTTCTTCTTCCTCCATGGCCTCTTCCTGTGCTTTGTCCTCGGAACCAGTGGTGCTCCGTAGGCATTCAAGGGGCTAAGCAAGTATGCAGGCCAAAAGATGCCATGCGGTGCTTGAGCTGGTGTGCTTGGGGGACAGGAGCCACACTGGGGCAGAGATTCTGTCAGCTCTGCAGGGGCAGGTTCAGAGGTGGTTGATGCCATGCAAGCTTAATCCAGGAATGGTAGTTTGTGACAATGGCACCAACCTCCTCTCCGCCCTCCGACAGGGACAACTGACCCATGTGCCCTGTTTGGCTCACATCTTTAACTTGGTGGTGCAGTGGTTCTTGGGCGGGTACCCGGGCTTACAGGATGTCCTGAGGCAGGCCAGGAAAGTCTGTGTGCATTTCCGCTGGTCGTATAATGCCAGTGCTCGGCTGGCTGACCTCCCGAAGGAATTTAACCTGCCCTAATCTGTGACATGCCCACCAGGTGGAACTCAACATTGGCCATGCTGCAGCGGCTGCACACGCAGCAGAGGGCCAACAATGAGTACCTGTGTGACTATGGCACCAGGACAGAGTCAGGGGAGCTTGTTTTTTTCCCAACGCCAGTGGGCCATGATCAGGGATGCATGCACTGTTCTGTCACCATTTGAGGAGGCCACGAGGATGGTGAACAGTGACAGTGCATGCATCAGTGACACTGTCCCCCTTGTCCACCTGTTGGAGCACACGTTGCATGGAATAATGGACAGGGCACTTGAGGCAGAACAGAGGCAGGAAGAGGAGGACTTCCTTAGCTCTCAAGGGCCCCTTTATCCAGACAGTGTTCCTGCATGCCCGCCGATCACACAGAAAGAGGAGGAGGAGGAGGATTGTGTCAACGTGGAGGTGGAGCCTGGCACTCAGCATCAGCAGCAGTCTTTAAGGGATCATTTACAGTCCCAAGAAACCCATGGACTTGTACGTGGCTGGGAGGAGGTGGCTGCAGATCATGTTGTCCTTAGTGACCCAGAGGACTCCGGACTGAATGCCTCAGCAAACCTACGCTGCATGGCCTCCCTGATCCTGCAAAGCTTGCGGAAGTATCCTTGTATTTGTGCTATCAAGGAGAGGGATCATTACTGGCTGGCAACCCTCCTTGATCCACGTTACAAGGGTAAGGTTGCGGACCTTATCATGCAGAGGATGAAACATCTCCAGGAGGCCTTGCAGAAAGGTCCGTGCAACGCGTTCCCAGAGACTGGGAGGTTACAAACTCCTGTTCCTGGACAACGTGTTGCTGAGGCTTCGGTCATTCAAAGAAGAAGCGGTGGAGAAGGTGGCCGTCTGACTGATGCGTTCAGACAATTTTTTAGTCTGCAGCCCCAAGGTATCATCGGTCCCAGCAACCATCGCCAGCGTCTGTTTTACATGGTGCAGGAATACCTAGAGGCAAGATCTGACTTGGACACCTTTCCCACCGAAAATCCTTTGAGTCACTGGGTCTTGAGGATGGATCACTGGCCAGAGCTTGCACAGTATGCAATTGAGCTACCGGCCTGTCCAGCTTCTTTCGGAACGCACATTCAGTGCTGCTGGAGGCTTTGTAACCGATCACAGGGTGCGCCTGTCCACTGACTCGGTCGATCGACTGACCTTCATAAAAATGAATCAGTCTTGGATCACCACCAGATACCAAGCACCTGATGCTGATGTAACCGAATAATTTTTTTGAAATGTCAGATTCCTTCAAGACTCCCTATGCTGATGCTGAGTGACTATCCTGTTATGCTGAGTGACTATCCTCTTCCTCCTCAATGATCATGCTGATAGCTTGTAAGAATATTTTTGGTTCTGGGCGCCGCCACCAGTGGCTAAGGCCCAATTTTTCTGCCCCTGCTTAACAGGGGCGTGTAATTAAAATTTTTGATGCAATACTTTGCAGCAGGGCTCGTTCCTGCGCTCCAACTAGAGTATCTGTCAGGGGTTACAGTGTTGTTGCACCAGCACCAGTGCCTAAGGCCCAATTTTTAAATAGAAGTGGTGTCACCCCAATATGAGTTTTGAATTTTGAGAAAAAACCTACATCCTTATGTTATGCAAAAAAACGACAACACTCACAAGGAGTGTAATACCTCTGGTGGGACTTTTTAAAGTGGGTCACTCAAAATGAAAATGAAAAAGTAGAAAAAATATTTTTAAATGAATTTTATTGAAAAATTTATTAAAAGGAGTCATCATGACTTGCTAATTATGCAGAATAAAATGGATACATTTGTAAATGCAGGGAAATTGTATACATATGGTAGTGACCAATTATATTGAGAAGATAAGTTTTACAACAATAGATGACCCGACGTTTCGAGGTATAGCAGGTCGCCCTCTTCTTCAGGGGTAACAAATATGGTCACAATGGGTTTTTACATCTAGAAGATTATAAGATAGAACAGGAATGAATAACTCAAAAACAAACATATTTACAGACAGATATACTGAGTAAAATCTTATACGTATCAAGGTCTACACAGTGTGGTATAAAACAACATTAAATTAAACTAGCATAGAAATACTGACCATTTATGTTGACACTGCATTTTCCAGAAACTCCCCAGTATCCAATAGGAGGAAGCCAATCAGTCACAGCTCCAAAGAGGCCGAAAACAGGGAGGTGGGAGGAAGGGGGGGGGGGGATAGGGTTGTGGAGAGGGAGACACCTGACCCAGGCGCTGAATCTCCAAAGTGGGCTAAAGGACCCTAGCAGGTGCACCGACTCCAAAAACGGCACCCCCAACCAAAAGCGTATCCACCACTCACAGGAGAGACAGACCAAGGTCAGCTATGGTGAGCTGGCTGGTTGTCTCACCCAGCCACTAGAATATAAAAAATAATAAGAAATTGATCATAAGCTTGTTATGTGTGGGGAAGAAAAATTATTAGTTCGTCAATGTAAAAGTCACCAAATAAGACATACCCCAAGACTTAGCTTGTAATATATATAGCTCCAGCTTCCTAAGCCATTCAGCAAGGAGAGGAGGAACAGAACACTGTTAATGATCCAAGAGTATAGCAGGGGGGAGTCTCACTTCCCTAAGACATCCAGTATATATAATCTGGAGACACGGAAAATAAAATAAAGAGGGGATGCCTAGGTGAATATATATGAATAAATAAAAAATGTCTCACGGTCTGAGGCACAAGTGTGTCTCCACCACAGGAGCAGAAAAATGCTTACCAAGCAAGCTGTCAGTCCTCAACGTGATGTATGGAAGGGCTGTGAACAAGTGTCAGTAATGAGAGGTAGATTATTTACATAGCACTGTCTGATGGAACAGCGGACCTGTGATTGGTACAGAACACTGAGTGGGTGGTGGGAGGAGAGACACGCACCGATTGGTTTGGTGCCCCCCAAGTGCAGCGGCGCCATCTCCAGAACACGCCCACTGTCTACAGCACTAACAAATCACTTATGCAGGCTGAACAGAGATGAATATTTCGCTTAAATGCGACAAAACCTCCAGGCCTCAATGGTACTCATTCAGCCCTTTCTTGGAGGGCTTTTCCTCTGGAGGGTCTGAATGGGAACCACAAGATTAATACGTTTTTATTCTTAATATGTGGCTCATTTACCCCCCAACCTCTGTTCAGTCTATCATTTTTCTGTAGGGTTACATTGTATATCAACCTTCCAAGATTAGTGCCCTGTCTTTGATTGAGCCTAAAAAAATTAAATATTATAGGGATTTAACATTACCTTTTGTACCTGTGTATATATATTGTTCAAATTTGCTTATACACCATCATTATATATTCTTTGTATGCTGACAGACATGATGTAATTCTGTTGAGTAGATGGCACTGCTATTAACATCTCATGTCCATCTATTTTTCAGTAGTCACTCAGACCAGGGAGGAGCCGGTCCTTTTCAGCTGCTTGGGGACCGACAAACTTTCTCCCAGGCTGGCGGGGCTCTACCCTTCCCCCCTTCTGTTTCTCTTTTCCACCTCTCCTTCTTTTCCCCATTTCTTCCTTTCTTTTTTTCCCCTTTCCTCCCAGGGGTGGCAACATTCTCCACTTGGCGCACAGGGGGCCGTCCTGCGCCCGCTCGGTCGCGTTCGGCCCTCCCTGTTTTCTGGCAGTCTCGTTGCATGGTTACCATGAAGGACACGCCAGTTCTGCGCAGCGAGACTCTGGCGCGGAAAGTCATAGCCTAGGTCACGGGTGCTTCGCTCAGCACGGATCGGCATGGCGTGGAAACGCCCACCAGCGCCCTGATAGGTTGATGCTCTTTTTTCCATCAGTGGGCGTGTTCTGGAGATGGCGCCGCTCGCCGCTGCACTTAGAGGGCACCAAGCCAATCGGTGCGTGTCCCTCCTCCCACCGCCCACTCAGTGTTCTGTACCAATCACAGGTCCGCTGTTCCATCAGACAACGCTATTTAAATAATCTACCTCTCATTACTGACACTTGTTCACAGCCCTTCCATACATCACGTTGAGGACTGACAGCTTGCTTGGTAAGCATTTTTCTGCTCCTGTGGTGGAGACACACTTGTGCCTCAGACCGTGAGACATTTTTTTATTTATTCATATATATTCACCTAGGCATCCCCTCTATATTTTATTTTCTGTGTCTCCAGATTATATATACTGGATGTCTTCGGGAAGTGAGACTCCCCCCTGCTATACTCTTGGATCATTAACAGTATTCTGTTCCTCCTCTCCTTGCTGAATGGCTTAGGAAGCTGGAGTTATACATATTACAAGCCAAGTCTTAGGGTATGTCTTATTTGGTGACTTTTACATTGACAAACAAACAATTGGTCTTCCCCACATATAACAAGCTTCTGATCAATTTATTATTATTTTTTATATTCTAGTGGCCAGGTGAGACAACCAGCCAGCTCACAATAGCTGACCTGGTCTGTCTCCCCTGTGAGTGGTAGATACGCTTTTGTTTGGGGGTGCCCTTTGTGGAGTCGGTGCACCTGCTGGGGTCCTTTAGCCCACTTTGGAGATTCAGCGCCTGGGTCAGGTGTCTCCCTCTCCACAACCCTATCCCCTCCCCCACTTCCTACCACTTCCCTGTTTTCGGCCTCTTTGGAGCTGTGACTGATTGGCTTCCTCCTATTGAATACTGGGGAGTTTCTGGAAAATGCAGTGCCAACATAAATGGTCAGTATTTCTATGCTAGTTTAATTTAATGTTGTTTTATACCACCCTGTGTAGACTTTGATACGTATAAGATTTTACTCAGTATATCTGCCTATGAATATGTTTGTTTTTGAGTTATTCATTCCAGTTCTATCTGATAATCTTCTAGATGTATTTGAAAATGGGAAATCCCCCTAATGGGGCTTTAAAACAGCCAATGGTATAAGATAAACAAAATACAAAAGGAATAGTACTGAATATTTTATTAATACAATGAATACTGACACCAAAAAGTTGGGACATAAGCTGGAATCCAAAAGTAAGCAAAATGAGAAAAAATACCAATAACAGAGGACAGTGTGCGATAAGGTTACACCATAAGCAACAGTAATACAATAACACAAAGATGTTGGTTGTGTAAGAATCTGACGCGTTTCCACCCCAATGGGTCTTCTTCAGAGGATAAATATGTAGAAAAACTGTAAAAATGTAAACATGTGTCAAATAATTTAAAGCCAAGAAAAAAAGAATATATGAACAATTTCATATAGTGCGTCTTTACCAGTCACGATGTACTCGATGGTTACAGGTGGCCATAGTATGAAGGAGTTTCCCTCTTATTTTATCCCCGATCTCCTAGCAGGTGGGCCAGTCACAAGGGGAGCAAGTGCCACACACACGCGTCTTGCAGGGAATCACACACTAGATGTTCCCAAAGAAATGAGAGAAAGGAGGGGGTGTGCACCGCACCTGTGATAAAATCACAATGTGTGTTAAGTAACGGGTTCCAAGATAGAGTTTATACAGGCAAAAAAGACAAAAAGGAAAATGTATCTATGTATAGCTGTATGAATTCTAATTGGGTTGAAACTGAATGTTGACGGACGTGATGGGAGAGTGGGTCCGTACAAGAGGGTGTAAAAGAAAGACATGAAATAGCGATAGGTGTGGGAAAAAGGGGGAGGAAGGGAGGTGAGGGGAAGGAAAGAAGGGGAGGAGAAGGAGATTGGTGATGAACGGGGATGGAATGAAAGGGGGGGAGAAAGAGGGAGGAAAGGCGGGGAAGGGAAGGAATGGGGAAGGTACAAGGGGGCAGGAAGAAAAAAAAAAAATACAGGAACAGGTGTAGGGAAAACATATATAATGTATGGGCCGACTCCCATTGCGAACGTCCATGTTTATGGGTGAAGAGGCAGGGACAAAAGGGTATGAGTATGTGGAGGCCAGAAAGTGTGGGGGAGGCCCATCAAGGGGCCAAAGGGGGCAAATGGTGAGAAAATGATGGTGAACGTGAGCAAAACAAAAACACATGCAGGTGTGTGAAGTGAGTGACATGTGAAAAAAACGTGTAAAGTGAGAGGGTATGTGAAGAGGACATTAATTTCAATGTGAAATCAATCGATTCGGTAACAAGGCAAATGATCGAAAATAATCTGTAATGTCGCAATGTGTTGAAAGGATATACTCAGTATATCTGCCTATGAATATGTTTGTTTTTGAGTTATTCATTCCTGTTCTATCCTATAATCTTCTAGATGTAAAAACCCATAGTGACCATATTTGTTACCCCTGAAGAAGAGGTCCACCTGCTATACCTCGAAACGTCGGGTCATCTATAGCTGTAAAACTTATCTTTTCAATAGAATTGGTCACTACCATATGCATACAATTTTCCCTGCATTTACAAATGTATCCATTTTATTTTGCATAATTAGCAAGTCATGGTGACTCCTTTTAATACATTTTTCAATAAAATTAATTTAAAAATATTTTTTCTACTTTTTCATTTTCATTTTGAGTGACCCGCTTAAAAAAGTCCCACCAGAGGTATTACACTCCTTGTGAGTATTGTCGTTTTTTTAAGGCCCAATTTTTCAGCCCCTGTTTAACAGGGGCGTGTAATTACAATTTTTCAATTTTCAGATTGTATTTCTGCTGTTCAGTTTGTGCTTGCGGGTTTGTATCTGGTCTTCAGTGCATGCAGTGAGTTCCCATTGACATGTCATTGTGTTTTGTCCATTTGTTACTGATTTTCAGGTCTCTCTTCACAGGCCTTGCTGTTCTTCAGTGCGTTCTGTTACTTCATTCTGAGCAGCCGATCGTTTTCTAGCCATGTTGCATGTATGTACTCATCGTAGAGTTCGTGCTGTGCGGGGGCTTGGTGTTGGGGTCCTTACTTTGACACAAGCCCAGTGCATGAACAGGGCGAGGAGGAGTTCATGGACCAAGAATTGGTTGTTCCAGTGTGACCAATTCTGTCACATGCCTTTGTTCCGTGAGATCCGTGAGAATAATCCTGATGATTTCAGGAACTTTCTCCAGATGACGGACCCCGTATTTCACCGTTTGTTGGCTTTGCTGACCCCTTATATCAGCAGGCAGGATACCTGCAGGAGGCAGGCCATCATTCCGGAGCAGAGGCTAGTCACCACCCTGTGGTACTTGGCGATGGGGAGAAGCCTGCAGGACCTCAAGTTCTCGACAGGCATCTCCCCCCAGGCTCTGGGGATCATTATCCCAGAGACCTGTTCTGCCATCATCCAGGTCCTGCAGAAGGACTATATTAAGGTAAGATTTTTATCCTTTTACATCACATTTTATTGTATTTAATGTTTGCTAATGTAATGTATTTCTTTCCTTATTCCTTAATTACCATGATTGTAATATGCTGTGAATGTCCCCTTTGTCCTCATGCATGCTGGATTTTTTTTTTTTCTTTGTCCTTCATACATATTTGCCTTCACTTACCTCCCCAGCATGCTCTCCTGGGCCTATATCCACCTCGTCTACTTAATTAACAATGTATTTTGTCAGCTCCATAGTAGTGCTTTACCCTAAATACCCCCTAAAATGTGTAAAATTGTGATTTGTGCTTTAAATTCTGTCAGAGTGCCAGAGGTTTTTTTTTTTTTTTTGGGTCCCAAAACCCCCCCTCCCCTCAACTGCTAACTTAGCTGATACCAATTCTCTATCTGCTGACTTTGCCAAACCCATACACACTATACCCACCTCTTTTGTGGTCATATTTATGGATGAATTCACCAAAGCATGTAGTGCAAGGGCCTGCCTGTATACTTTCAAATGGTACTGTTTCAAGTTTTTGTATCCTATTATTATCTTGATAGGTAATATCAGAATGTAAAAATGGGCTAAAATGTGTACAGTGTGTATTTATATCTTTGTATTATGACACTTCTTACCTGTCCAGTGGGCTGCCAATAGTGTAAAGTAAGGAGGGGCTGGCCAAAGTAATACACATTATTTAGGTATTCATCTCTCAATGAAGTGGACAGGGTTACCTGCCCAAAACATCTCCCCCCCCTAAAATTTTTAAAATGGCCCATAAGAGGGTGAGGGGAGGAATCTGATAGGTGGACCTTATACCTTTGTCTTTAAATACTCCCTAAAATAAATGTTATACTGATGTTGGCCAAGAATGTTTGTGTCTAATCTGCTTTCCATGTTTATGTGCAAAATGATTAATTTATTTTTCTTGTTTGACTCCACAGTTTCCTTCCAACCCACAGGAATGGCAGACTGTGGCCTCCCACTTTGCCCAGTGGTGGTACTTTCCTAACTGCGTCAGGGCAATTGATGGGAAACACGTCCACATCGTCCCACCACCCAACTCGGGGTCATACTATTACAACTACAAGGGGTTCAATATTATTGTGATGTTGGCAGTGGTGTCGGCTACTTACGAGTTCCTGTATGTGGACGTGGGGGAAGAATGTCCGGATGTCAGATGGTGGAGTCATCACCCAGATGGAGTTTTACAGGCATCTCCAGAATGGCAGCTTAGGCTTGCCACCTCCAGAAGATAATGCGGAAGGACTCCCATTCATCTTCATTGTGGATGAAGTGTTTGCGCTGGGGGACCATCTTATGCGGCCATTCCCTATGAGGACCCTCACCCCAGACCAGAGGGCTTTTAATTACCGGTGGAGAACACGTTTGGAATAATGGCCAGCCGGTTCCGCCTATTTCTTACACCCATACACATGGCGGAATATAAACTCAATCACATCATCCTGGCTTGCTGTGTTCTCCACAACTTTTTGAGGAGAAATTCTTGGAACTATGCTGGCTCAGTTGGGCCTGAGGCCGGAATTCATATTAATGAACCAACCCTAATGGCGCTTGAAGCTGGCCGTCCTGGCTTTCCCCCCCAGAGTGCCCGCGAGGTCCGTCTAAGATACATGGAATACTTTGCGGGTAGGGGGGCCATCGATATGCCAGACAATGTCTGAGACATTTTTAAAATAAAAATATATTTTAAACTGAACAATTATTTGCTTAGATTTACTGCTTGTCTTGTCTTTGGGGAGTCCTGAAAATGGCGTGATTGTGTAAAATTATAAAGCACTGTTGGGTGTTATTTACTAAAGGAAAATACACTTTGCACTACAAGTGCACTAGAGACTGCACTGAAACTGCACTTGTAGTGCAAAGTGGAGTTGCCTTTAGTAAATAACCCCCATTGCCACTGAAAACACCAAATTTACTACAAAAAATGCTTTTGAACATTGAAAGAAGAAGCCACACATTGATGATTATCAATCTTTTTTTATCAAAGCACAATCACATGTGCATTTATAAAAGGTTTTTAGAACAAACCAACATATTTGTTGTATAACAATTTTTTTAAGTCACATTAAAAATTAGAAATTGCCTTTTAAAGTAAAACAGGCATGTTTAAAACCAAAAAGAAATGCACAACTCTGGAACTTACAAAGTTCAACTTATAGAAATTGAAGGCAATATCAGACATGAGTATTTATAAACTGTGCTTGATATTGCGTTCAGCAGATGGGGTCACCCCTGGAAAAGCCAAATTTTGAAGATGCACACAAATTGCCTAATGTCAACATGTGCTAGCTGCCATCATGGGGGATCAATGGACATGTTTTGTGGGTGCAACCCCTTCCTCTCAGCTACTTTATTATTGAAGAAGGGTTGCACCCCCAAAACACGTACATTGATCTCCCGTGAGAAAATTTGGCTTTTCTATAATATGTCACAAAATTGTCACAAAATTGTGAGAACAACAAAAACACAAAGCAGAAATAAGTTAGGGATTTCTAGAGGTTTTAAATTCTTAAATTCTGATGTTCTTCATTTTGTTTTGAACATCATTAATGTTTTGCTTGATGTTTTCCAAGTCCCTATTACACCCCATTATATCCCCGATCAGGATCTGGGCACTTTCACTGGTGAAATGACCTTCTTCCACAACATCACGATCACCTAAAAATATATAAAACAAAAAAACACACCATGTATTATAAATATGTCGGCATCCATCTCTTACCTGAAGCTGTGGTCGCAGACACTCACCTGTTGTGGTGAATATTTCCATCGCGCCTCCTCCTCCTCTGCTTGGGTTTGGGGGATTTCCACTTCTTCATGAGGTGAGGGGTCTGTTGTCTCCTCTGATGAGTGGTGTCCTCTGAGTCTTTTCTTTCCTATGTAAAAAAAAATAGGTATACTTAGCACACAGATATTTGATGGCAGAAATAGGAATATGAAACATTGTTTGGAAGTGGGGTACAATTGTCTGTTTTGGCAGAGTTCCAAGATGAAGAAATATTTTTTTCCTTTGTCAAGCTTGAATACTTACCTGTTTTGTACAAGCTTCACAGATGGAGACACCCCTATAGTATACACTGGAGCACCTGTGTGGGCCCCCTAATAAAAAGGGTGTTCTTTTGTCCCACACTAGTGCTCCAGCGTCCAGATGTGTAAACAGCTGCTGAGTGTCCTCTCCTTACACAGAATCTAGTTTGCATTTCATTCTAGTTACTAAACCATCTAGACAACAAAATTATTTTAAGAGAAGTACGCCAGAAAAAATGTATTTAACAGCATCTGGACAAAACATGGTGTTTTATTGGCCGAACGAACAATGTTTCCTATGAACGAATAATGTGCCCATGAACATGAAAGTTGCCATTGTAAACTGTACAGCAGTAAAGAAAAGCACATAGAGCAGCATGAACATAATAAAAATAAAGAAAAGGCACACAGCACAACTACTTACTTTTTTGCAGCACTCTCCTGATCCTTCTATACTGATCGTGCTCCCTGATTTTGAGGTCCGACCACCGCTTCCTCAGTTGATCCTTGGATCGCCGTACCCCAAAATTACAGTGCAGACTCTTCACAACTTTCGCCATGATCTTGGCCTTTCTCACATTGGGGTTGGGGTAAGGTCGATACTTCCCGTCATAGTCGGCCCTCTTCAGTATGTCGACCATCTCCACCATCTCAACAAAGGACATATTTGAGACCTTAGATCGTCTCCTCCAGGATTGTGACGTTTCTGGCTCCGGCCTTTCCTCCTCCTCCTCGTTGCTGTAATTAGCACGCACCTGCTTTGTCTTTGCCATGTGCTCTCCCCCATTGCGCCGAACGAGAAGGGGTGGGGAATAGACTAGAAAGAATGTCAGGGGCGGGCGGAGTTTCACACATGCGTGTACTCATATACATGAGTGTATATATAGCGTAACACGCGTGCGTCGTACGTACAATCTGTGAGCGGAGGAAGAAGTATAGGAAGCACTGATCGTGATAACGAAGGTAACATTTAAACTTGGGCCTATACTGCTTAGAGATTGAGGCCTATATTGGGACAAGAATAGGAGACTTTGGCCTGACATTAGGGTTTGTCTTGTATATTGCAGATAAAATGGATGGCTTCAATGACCACAACTTCCTCCCCCTGTTCATAGACAAGTACAGGGAGCTACCCTGTCTGTGGCAGGTCAAACACCTGCATTATAATCATAAACAAAAGAGGCAGGCAGCGCTGGAGAAACTGCTGGAGTTGGTGAAGCTGGTGGTCCCCACGGCAACCTTCCCCTATTTAAAAGCCAAAATTGGTGGCCTGAGGAGCACTTATCTTAGGGAGCGCAAAAAGGTCCAGGATTCCCAGAGATCCGGAGCTGCAGCAGATGACGTTTATGTCCCCAGGCTGTGGTACTATGAGAGACTTCATTTTCTGTCAGACCAGACTGAAGTCAGGGAGTCCCTCTCAACCCTTCCTTCCACTCTTCCTTCCACCCTATCTTCCACCCCAGCTGAGGCTTCCGATGTCCAACCTGGGACTTCCAGCCAAGAAGTGAAGGAGCCCAGATTGAGCCAGGTATAGCATTCTTCTACAGATTTCTGGTCAATAAATAAATGATGTTTACTAGATGTTATTATTTATCACTAATTGCTGTTTCAATAAAATGTTTTAAATATCAATAGACAGTAGTGGGCAAAAATAATTGGAAAAAATGAAAAATGCTGGACTCAGAATAATAGTCTGTTATATTTGTTAACATTCAATTTGCAACAGTCATAAGCTGAAAATTGTGTGTAATTGATGAATAAAAAACTAAAATTATGTCCCTTTTTCATATATAGGAAGACTTCAGCCAGGAGGAGGCTGTGGAATGTGGCACACAGGAGGAGGCGGGGGTTAGTGGCAGCCAGGAGGAGGCTGGGGTAAGTGGCAGCCAGGAGGTGGCTGGGCCCAGTAGGAGCCTCACAGAATCCCAGGTCCCTCCCCTCCGCCTTCCAAACAAAAGACCCAGGAAGGGGAGTAACGTGGAGGATTCAGCACTCAGGCTGATTCAGGAGGATTCTGCGTCTCTCAGAGCCACCCCCACTCGTGCAGGAGGGCCAACGCCTCATGTGTGAGGATAGCCTTTATAAAACATTAACTAAGGGGGTGAAGGGCGAAATCACACCCAATACCCACATGTGTGAGTTGCATCATCCTCCTCCTCCTGCCACACCTCCACCACCACAGACACAGCATGGAAGGAAGAGTGGAAGGAAGACAAGAAAGTGATGGCCTGGGTTCAGTCTGGTCTGACAAAAGATGCAGGCTCTTGTATGACCACAGCCTGGGGACATACATGTCATCTGCTGCTATTCATGATCTCTTGGACTTCTGGACCAGATTGTACTCCCTTATATATGGACTCCTCAGGCCACCAATTTTGCATTAAAATAATTGATGTGTGCCCTGGGGGCCAAAGGCTTCACCAATTTCTGCTGTTTCTCCAGCGTTGCCTCCCTCTTTCTTTGGTTAGGACCCACTAATAAATTTTTGGTTTGTTTTATTATACTCGCCTATGTGTGTTTTCCTTCAAAAAGGACAGTTTGTTTGTGAGGAGGCAGGTACATTTCAAAAATACAATGTGAAATTAACAAGAGACACCAACACCAAGCAACCTCCTAGAGATGAAATAATACAAGATAATAATCGTATTGTGGTAACTTGACACACAAAATACACACAAAACTATTCTGGAGTTAAAAAAAAAAAAAGATACAAAAAAAAAAAAAAAAACGAGATCAGGATATAAAAAAAAATAAAAAAAATAAAAATAATCTAAAAACATAAAAAAAAATGATTTTTGGGAGATGTGACAAATGAAAATATTATATTCATGAAAACATGATAAATAATAAAGAAAGAAGTTTGTGAGAAGTCTGTGTGAATATGAGCAGCAAAACAATTTCATTCTTCTAGCATTATAAAGAAGAAGAGAGTGCACTGCATTAAACAATTTAAAACATTGCAGCCTGACGAAAGTGCTATATCCATTACGAATGCTAATTTTACCAGAATGAGCAGTTCCGTCTCAGAATTTATTCTGAGCATGCGTGGCACTTTGTGATTCGGAATTGCCCACACATGGTCGGAATTGACGCAAACGTTTTTTTTTTTTGTCGGAAAATTTTATAGCCTGCTCTCAAACTTTGTGTGTCGGAAATTCCGATGTAAAAAGTCCGATGGAGCCCACACACAGTCGGAATTTCCGACAACAAGCTCCGATCGCTCATTTTTCCGTCGGAAAATCCGACCGTGTGTACAGGGCATTACAGTGTTGTGACACCAGCACCACCACCACCATCACCAAAGGCCCAATTTTTCTGACCCTGTTCAACAGGGGCATGTAATTACAATTCTTGATCTAATATTTCACAGCAGGGCCCTGTGAGGGCTTACAGTGTTGTGGCAACACCACCACCTAAGGCCCAAATTTCTGCAGAGTATATAGGGCAGGCCCCTACTTTCAAACATCCAACTTACAAATGACTCCTACTTGCAAATGGAAGGAGACAACAGGAAGTGAGATGAAATCTACCCCTGGTTAGGAAAATTCTCTCCTGTAAGAGTTAATATGGGAAAAACGTTTCTCCTTTCCACTGATGCTTTATCACTAATCCTTGTTTCACTAAAAACCCCAAATTTTCAAAAAACATTTGTCATTGGGACAGAAAGTGAGTTGAAATCTTCTGAAGAGGAGCACAGACAGCAAAACAAATGTCACAGGGGTGATAACCCTTCCCTATGTTTTCCAAAAAGCTTAATAGATTTTTTGGCTGGAACTAAACACTTTAAAAATGTATAGTCAGGAAGGTAATTTAGTGGGACTTTATGGGTGCTGGGCAAATAGATTTAGACATACATCGAGGTAAAATATAAAAATCACATTTTATTAAACATACACAAAGTTTAAAATTATGCTGGCTCGACATAATATAATATAAAGACACACAGCAGTACATATCAGATTAAGTTAGAAATAAGCTGTCACTCAGCACTAGGGATGAGCTTCGTGTTCGAGTCGAACCCATGTTCGACTCGAACATCGGCTGTTCGATCGTTCGCCGAATTGCGAACGTTATGGGCCGTTCACGCTAAATTCGTGTGGCGCGTCACGGCCCATAATTCACTGCGGCATCGCAGTGCATTGCTGGCTGATGATTGGCCAAGCATGCACTATGACCCGCATGCTTGGCCAATCACAGCGCTGTCAGTAGAGAGAGCTGTAATTGGCCAAAGCCAGGGTGGCTTTGGCCAATTATGGCTCAGGGGATTTAGTACACACCCCACACTATATAAGGCCGCCTGCACGGCGGCCCTGTGTAGTGTGTGTTCCGGTGTGCTGAGAGATAGAGAGAGAGAGAGACAGTGTCATTTGATTTGAGTTAGATAGATTAGGCAGAACAGTCAGTCAGTTAGCTGCACTTACAGTGTATTGTGTATATATATGCATCCCAGGTGTTGCATATATATATATACACTGTATTCAGTTTAGCTAGATCTGTTCCTGTTATCTTCTATCTAGACTATTTACATTTAATGCAGTGCGTCCTGCTCACAGTGTTCAGCTAGATCCGTTCCTGTTAAATTCCTACTGACCGGCAGGCTTGTCTGGTTACAGTATATAAAGCTACCTGAAGAAAATTACAGGTGTTCTATTTGATCCTATTAGTACCACGGTCAGGCAGCTAGACTATTTACATTTAGTACAGTGCGTCCTGCTCACAGTGTTCAGCTAGATCCGTTCCTGTTATCTTCCTACTGACAGGCAGGCTTGTCTGGTTACAGTATATAAAGCTACCTGAAGAAAATTACAGGTGTTCTATTTGATCCTATTAGTACCACGGTCAGGCAGCTAGACTATTTACATTTAGTACAGTGCGTCCTGCTCACAGTGTACAGCTAGATCCGTTCCTGTTATCTTCCTACTGACAGGCAGGCTTGTCTGGTTACAGTATATAAAGCTACCTGAAGAAAATTACAGGTGTTCTATTTGATCCTATTAGTACCATGGTCAGGCAGCTAGACTATTTACATTTAGTACAGTGCGTCCTGCTCACAGTGTACAGCTAGATCCGTTCCTGTTATCTTCCTACTGACAGGCAGGCTTGTCTGGTTACAGTATATAAAGCTACTTGAAGAAAATTACAGGTGTTCTATCCCAGCTTAGTGCAGCTACAGGCCATTAGTATGTCTGGAAGGCCAAGAAGGAGAGGCAGACAGTCACAAGCCAATAGGAGAGGGCAAGCAGGCTCTGTGTCTAGTGCTGGTCGTGGAGACGGTGCATCCTCATCAGCACGTGGCCATGGGACACGCTTGGCCTTTTTTTCGGCAGCTGGCCATGTTGAGCCGCAACATGCGGAAGACTTGGTCGAGTGGATGACCAAGCCGTCCTCATCCTCCTCATCCTCTCTCACCCATGCCCAGGGTGCTTTGTCTGGCAAAGCAGCGGCCTCTTCCCTCAGCTCAATGTCATCAGTGACTCCTTCCCTAGCTCCACCATGTCCTCATGAGGATTCCCTCGAACTGTTTGACCACAGTGTTGGGTACATGCTCCAGGAGGATGCCCAGCGTTTGGAAGGCTCTGATGACGATACTGAGCTCGATGAAGGCAGTAACATGAGCGCGGACAGAGGGGGTGCCCAAGAAGGACAGCAATCTGGCAGTCATGCTCCCCCTGCTGCAGCATACTGCCAGGTTTGCTCCAGTGATGAGGAGGGAGGGGATGATGAGGTCACTGACTCAACGTGGGTGCCTGATAGGAGAGAGGAGGAGGAGGAGGAGGAGGAGGAGGAGGAGGAGGAGGAGGCGGCAGCACATCACCAACGAGGCAGGATGCCCTCCAGGGGCCAGCCTAAGGGCAGCACATTGACTGCATCACACCCCAAAGCTCCACATGTGCAGGGCGCTGCAGTCTCTGCGCGTTATTCAAAAAGTTCTTTGGTGTGGGCCTTTTTTGAGACGAGTGCATCAGATCGCACCGCTGCTATTTGCAACATATGTCTCAAGCGTATCTCGCGTGGCCAAAATATCTCCCGCTTGGGTACCACATGCTTGACCAGACATATGTTGACCTGCCATGCAGTTCGTTGGCAAGCGTATCTAAAAGACCCACACCAAAGAACAAAGAGGATCTCTCCTTGCTCCTCATCAGCTGAGATTTCCAACCCCACTAGACCTTCAGTCCTCTCTGAGACCTGCAGTGAGAGGAATGAAGGTGTAGAATTAGGTGTGTCACAGCCAAGTACTTGTGGGCAATCTGCTTTTGGTACACCGACGTCAGATTGTACCAGGCAAATTTCCCTGCCCCAGCTGCTGCACCGCCGAAAGAAGTTTGCTCCCAGCCATCCACATGCCCAGCGGTTGAATGCTAGCTTGGCAAAATTGCTAGCACTTCAACTGCTGCCTTTTCAGTTGGTAGACTCTGCCCCCTTCCGTGAGTTTGTGGAATGTGCGGTTCCTCAGTGGCAGGTACCCAAACGCCACTTTTTCTCACGGAAGGCGATTCTGGCTCTCTACCGGCATGTGGAAGGCAATGTCCATGCCTCGCTGGACAGGGCGGTCAGCGGTAAGGTGCATATTACCGCTGACTCATGGTCCAGCAGGCATGGACAGGGACGTTACCTAAGTTTCACGGCGCATTGGGTGACTCTGCTGGCAGCTGGGAAGGATGCAGGACAAGGTGCAGTAGTGTTGGAGGTTGTTCCGCCACCACGCCTCCAAAATGCTGATTGTGACACACCTCTCTCCTCCACCCCCTCCTCTTCTTCTTCCTCCATGGCCTCTTCCTCGGAACCAGCGGTGCTCCGTAGGCGTTCAAGGGGCTACGCAAGTACGCAGGCCAAAAGATGCCATGCGGTGCTTGAGCTGGTGTGCTTGGGGGACAGGAGCCACACTGGGGCAGAGGTTCTGTCAGCTCTGCAGGGGCAGGTTCAGAGGTGGTTGACGCCACGCCAACTTAAGGCAGGAATGGTGGTTTGCGACAATGGCACCAACCTCCTCTCTGCCCTCCGACAGGGACAAATGACCCATGTGCCCTGTTTGGCTCACGTCCTTAACTTGGTGGTGCAGCGGTTCTTGGGCAGGTACCCGGGCTTACAGGATGTCCTGAGGCAGGCCAGGAAAGTCTGTGTGCATTTCCGCCGGTCATATAATGCCAGTGCTCGGCTGACGGACCTCCAAAAGGAGTTTAACCTGCCCAAGAACCGCCTAATCTGTGACATGCCCACCAGGTGGAACTCAACGTTGGCCATGCTGCAGCGGCTGCACACGCAGCAGAGGGCCATAAATGAGTACCTGTGCGACTATGGCACCAGGACAGGGTCAGGGGAGCTTGGTTTTTTTTCCCCACGCCAGTGGGCCATGATCAGGGATGCATGCACTGTCCTGTCACCATTCGAGGAGGCCACGAGGATGGTGAGCAGTGACAGTGCATGCATCAGTGACACTGTCCCCCTTGTCCACCTGTTGGAGCACACGCTGCGTGGAATAATGGACAGGGCACTTGAGGCAGAACAGAGGCAGGAAGAGGAGGACTTCCTTAGCTCTCAAGGCCCCCTTTATCCAGACAGTGTTCCTGCGTGCCCGCCGATCACACAGGAAGAGGACGAGGAGGAAGAGGAGGAGGAGGAAGATTGTGTCAGTATGGAGGTGGAGCCTGGCACTCAGCATCAGCAGCAGTCTTTAAGGGATCAGTCCCAAGAAACACATGGACTTGTACGTGGCTGGGAGGAGGTGGCTGCGGACCATGTCGTTCTTAGTGACCCAGAGGACTCCGGACCGAATGCCTCAGCAAACCTACGCTGCATGGCCTCCCTGATCCTGCAAAGCCTGCGTAAGGATCCTCGTATTCGTGGTATCAAGGAGAAGGACCAATACTGGCTGGCAACCCTCCTTGATCCACGTTACAAGGGTAAGGTTGCGGACCTTATCTTGCCATCGCAGAGGGAGCAGAGGATGAAACATCTTCGGGAGGCCTTGCAGAAAGGTCTGTGCAACGCGTTCCCAGAGACTGGGAGGTTACAAACTCCTGTTTCTGGACAACGTGTTGCTGAGGCTTCGGTCAGTCAAAGAAGGAGCGGTGGAGAAGGTGGCCGTCTGACCGATGCGTTCAGACAATTTTTTGGTCCGCAGCCCCAAGGTATGATCGGTTCCAGCAACCATCGCCAGCGTCTGTTTTACATGGTGCAGGAATACCTAGGGGCAAGATCAGACTTGGACACCTTTCCCACCGAAAATCCTCTGGGTTACTGGGTCTTGAGGATGGATCACTGGCCAGAGCTTGCACAGTATGCAATTGAGCTACTGGCCTGTCCTGCATCCAGCGTTCTTTCGGAACGCACATTCAGTGCTGCTGGAGGCGTGGTAACCGATCACAGGGTGCGTCTGTCCACCGACTCGGTCGATCGGCTGACCTTCATAAAAATGAATGAGTCTTGGATCACCACCAGCTACCAAGCACCTGATGCTGATGTAACCGAATAATTTTTTTTGAAATCTCAGATCCCTTCAAAGACTGCCTATGCTGATGCTGAGTGACTATCCCTGAGTAATTATCCTCTTCCTCCTCAATCATCACGCTGATAGCTTGTTGCAGTGTTGTGGCACCAGCACCAGTGCCTAAGGCCCAATTTTTCTGCCCCTGTCTAACAGGGGCGTGTAATTACAATTTTTGATGCAATACTTTGCAGCAGGGCTCGTTCCTGCGTTCCAACTAGAGTGTCTGTGAGGGGTTGCAGTGTTGTGGCACCAGCACCAGTGCCTAAGGCCCAATTTTTCTGCCCCTGTCTAACAGGGGCGTGTAATTACAATTTTTGAAGCAATAATTTGCAGCAGGGCTCGTTCCTGCGTTCCAACTAGAGTGTCTGTGAGGGGTTGCAGTGTTGTGGCACCAGCACCAGTGCCTAAGGCCCAATTTTTCTGCCCCTGTCTAACAGGGGCGTGTAATTACAATTTTTGAAGCAATAATTTGCAGCAGGGCTCGTTCCTGCGTTCCAACTAGAGTGTCTGTGAGGGGTTGCAGTGTTGTGGCACCAGCACCAGTGCCTAAGGCCTAATTTTTCAGCTCCTGTTCAACAGGGGCATGTAATTACAATTCTTGATCTAATATTTCACAGCAGGGCCCTGTGAGGGCTTACAGTGTTGTGGCCACAGCAACACCTAAGGCCCAAATTTCTGCTGAGTATATAGGGCAGGACCCTACTTTCAAACATCTAACTTACAAACGACTCCTACTTGCAAACGGAAGGAGACAACAGGAAGTGAGATGAAATCTACCCCTAGGAAGGGAAATTCTCTCCTGTAAGAGTTAATATGGGAAAACAAGTTCTCCTTTCCACTGATGCTTTCCAATCCTTGTTCCACAAAAAAACCCAAATTTTCAAAAAACATTTTTCATTGGGACAAAAAAGTGAGGTGAAATCTTCTGAAGAGGAGGAAAGACAGCAAAACAAATGTCACAGGGGTGATAACCCTTCCCTACGTTTTCCAAAAAGCTTAGAAAAGATTTTTTGGCTGGAGCTAAACACGTTAAAAATGTTCAAAATTACAAACAGATTCTACTTAACAACAAACCTACAGTCCCTGTCTTGTTTGCACCGCCTGTATACTGCTGTTCAGAGTATATAGGGCCTGGTGGCCCCACACCTTTCCTTATTTTAATTTGGGTGCGGGGTTCCCCTTAATATCCATACAAGACCCAAAGGGACTGGTAATGGACTGGGGGGTACCCATGCCGTTTGTCTCACTGATTTTCATCCATATTGCCATGACCCGACATGACATTAAACCCGCAAGCAGTTTTAAATGAGATTTTTTCCTTTAAAAATGACATTTGGTGCAGGGACTGTTCTAAACATGGGAAACACGCGTCACTTTACAGGCATACTATAGACACCCCCCAGGTACGATATTTAAAGGAATATTTCACTTTTTTTTTTTTACTTTAAGCATCATTAAAATCACTGCTCCCGAAAAAACGGCCGTTTTTAAAAGTTTTTTTTGCATTGATACATGTCCCCTGGGGTAGGACCCGGGTCCCCAAACCCTTTTTAGGACAATACCATGCAAATTAGCCTTTAAAATGAGCACTTTTGATTTCGAACGTTCGAGTCCCATAGACGTCAATGGGGTTCTAACGTTCGTGCGAACTTTCGGTCCGTTCGCGGGTTCTGGTGCGAACCGAACCGGGGGGTGTTCGGCTCATCCCTACTCAGCACTGTAATCCATACATGTTTCGCCCATTAGGGCTTCCTCAGGGGATGTATGTTGAGGGACCAGAATGGATATGTCACTGCATGAAATAAGGTACAATTAGAAGCCATCAAAATATTCACAAAAAAATGTGTTTAGAGAAAAAGAAGAAGGCATTAACGATTGTCCAAAGCTAAATTGTTTGGCTGCCAACTGGTGAATAGTTACCTGCTGTAGGAATCAAGCCAGATGTAGGAGAACGGACTTTGCACTGTACTGAGAAGGGTTAATCTGGGTGGACCCAAGTGAAGGCCGTGGGATCTGTGGCTGCCGGGACCGGACATTACATTAAAGCCGTAAGCAGTTTTAAATTACTTTTATTACTTTAAAAATGTCATTTTGTGCAGGAACTGTTCTAAGCACGGGAAACACGCGCCACTTTACAGGCATACTATTGACACCCCCCAGGTACGATATTTAAAGGAACATTACACTTTTTTTTTCACTTTAAGCATCATTAAAATCACTGCTCCCGAAAAAACAGGTGTTTTTAAAACTTTTTTTTGCATTGATACATATCCCCTGGGGCAGGACCCGGGTCCCCAAACCCTTTTTAGGACAATACCATGCAAATTAGCCTTTAAAATTAGCACTTTTGATTTCAAACGTTTGAGTCCCATAGACTTCAATGGGGTTCTAATGCTCGTGCGAAGTTTCGGTCCGTTCGCAGGTTCTGGTGGGAATCGAACCGGGGGATGTTCGGCTCATCCCTAGCGGTCAATGGTTTCCCAGGATCTGTCCATGATGTCCGCATATTAAGGCAATCACAGCTCTACCACCATTTTGAATAACCGGTAAAACACTTTTTATTGTCAAATATGTCTCAGTGCATGTGTCAGGGAAGGGTTCACCTGCTGGTGGCACTGTGACTCCCAGATCTATAGGCTGTAGTTCCGGTGTCCACCAGTGGGTGTCTCTCAGCAGTCAGGAGCTGACATCATCTCATGCAATCAGTCATCACCTGATGCTTATTGCAAGAAGTGTATTTAAACCCTGTGCATGCTCTTCCTCCTTGGTATTGTCTCCATGTGCCCCTGACCTGCACTCCAGTGTTCCTGTATCCTGTACCCTGTTCCTAGACCCAGATCCCTACCCTGCAGCCTGATTCCTTCCCACCTGCTCTCTCTGTCTCCGGTTACCCTTTCCCTGTCCTGTCTTGCTCCCAACTCCCTCAGTTTGATCTCCTGTGTATGACCCTGTCTCTGTACGATTATGCTTTGTATTCCGCACTCGTTGTATATATTTGATTTAGGCAGTTGTTCATTGTGTGTCACTGTTTTATTGGTTCTCTGGTTTGTTTTACACAGTTTGGTATTTTGGAGGTGCATTTACACTTATGTTATTCACTTATCTCTTAAATAAATTATATTATCTTACACTGCACTTGTGCCTGGGATTCTCTGTGGCAGTCAACATATTTCTGGTCACACTGGTTACTGACAGCATGCCACATACATCATACAAGGAAGTATATGTTCATATGTTACACTCCTGTGTTCACCCCTCACACCTTGCAGACAAAGTATACGTATCAGATTGTTTGCATTAGCTCATCTAAAGCCTCTTACACATGCTTAGATTTTGGGACGACCGAACGTCCATTTTTTGTGGCATGCTAGTCTCATGTCAAAAGTGAAGAGGTTACTAACAATATGAACATTTTTGTTTGACAGAATACAATGTGTGATAGTGTGGTAACCCACCAGTGTATTGGTCCAGGATTCTCAAACAGGCAGGTTGAGGGGCTCCAGGGTATTTGCTTGTTTGAGAGGAAACTGGCTATTCAGTTTCCTTATTATTTAGTAAGGTCCATTTTGGGACCTGGAGCCTGGGGATTTCTTAGAGATCCGGATGGGATGAAATCCCTAGTCCTGGGTCCAGGTTTTGGGACTCACCGGCACACTGATTGTTCAGGTGTGCGTGGGCCTGATAGCAGAGTCAGGACCATGATTCTGGGCAGGAGGTCTCCAGGAGTCCAGGCTTGCAAGGGAGAACCCAGAGAGTGCAGGTGTGCACTGAAGTATCCAGAGAGTGCAGGCTGTAAGGTAAAAGCCAGAGACCTGAGTCTGAGGTTGCTGACAGTAGTCAGGAGAGCTCCATGTGGGAGCCTGAGCAGTGGTGCGTCTGCTGCTGAAGAGAGCCAGGTGGCTCGGTATTTTGTTTGCAATGCTGCATGTGTAAGCCAAGAGGCTAAATATCCTTTTATTTAAAGCTGATGGTAAAAACCCCCTGTGAGGGAAACTACTTTTGTTTTCATTTCTGGAACTTTGATTTTCTTTAATAAAAGTGGGCCAAAAAAGCCCTGAAAAGGAATCATCTGTGTGGACTGTTCTCACTAGCGGGTGTTACACTTGAGCTAAACAACCCCCAAACCTTACAAATGTCAGAAGTGACATAACGTATTGAATAGTTTTGTATGTATTCTTTTGTTTCTGAGTATACGTAAACTTGCTCTTACGATTTTTTTCATATGAAAAACATACTAATGAAGCAAAAATTGGATGTGAGTTCACATCCGACAAAAATTTTATAGTCTGCGCATCCAGCTTTTGTCTGATGAAAAAGTGAAATTGGCTGTGTATGGGCCTTTAGAGCTAGCGATGGCTGTTAGGGAAATAACTACACCAGATCCCCATCCCGGTTTAACAATTTTTACCTAAGGCCATATGGCCTAAGGCCTTCACATGACAATTATGTTTAGTCATTAAATACAAAATGTAGGGAAGAAATGTTCCTGTTATTACACAATTGTCATTATATACTATGTTTCCAAAACTTTCATTTTCAAACTGTATTGTAGGTGATTCTGGCTATCCTGGGATCCTTAAAAGCTGTTTCTGCTGTATCTCACTATCTAGTGGTTTTCTGCACTATATCCTAGAAAAAGTTGGTGGCTAAAGTTTAACTTAAGGAAAGTAGTTTAACATAAGAAAAGGCAACAGTAGAGGGAAAGGCAAAATCATGCGGTGGATTAATGCCAGAAGACTTGTTAAGCCACTATCTGACTAAGTCAAGTTTATTTTGTCGATAATCTGTTGTACTTCTAAAGAATTTCTGCATACATGCCTTAATGTCCTTAAAGTGGTTATTAAGGCAGAAGGTTTTTTTATCTTAATGCATCCTATGCATTAAGATAAAAAGCCTTCTGTGTGTAGCAGCATCCCCTAATACTTACCTGAAGCTCCTCTCTGTCCAGCAATATCCACAAGTGTCTCAGCTGTCCGAGATTCTCTCTCTCAATTGGCTGAGACAGCAGTCGTGCCATTGGCTGCCGTTGCTGTCAATCAATGTCAGCTAGCCAATCGGGGGAGAGAGGAGGTGGGGCAGGGTCAGGGCTCCATGTCTGAATGGACACAGGGAGCTGTGACTCGGCTTAGGTGCCCCCGTAGCAAGCTGCTTGCTGTTGGGGCACTGAACAGGAGGGAGGGGCCAGGATCACAGAAGAGAGACCTGAGAAGAGGAGGATCCGGGCTGCTCTGTGCAAATCCACTGCACAGAGCAGGTAAGTATAACATGTTTGTTATTTTTATAGAAAAAAAAAAAACAAGACTTTACAATCAATGTTCTGTTTGAGCTTGGTGGAACCTCTCACTCTGCTGTTGCTCAAAAACAAGTTGTGTTTTGTGTTTGTGTTCGAAATATAGTATGCGCACATCTTATGTCGAGTGGAGTGGGTCAACCCAAATTGACGTTAACATCTGCTGAACTTTGTGGTAAATTGTTATCTTTGGTTTGGAAACATGCTGTCAGAAGGTTGACTACCTCAACACTGACATTAGATGGCTGTTCTTGAGATTGGCTAAAGTTATCATCATTCTTGTCATTCTTGGGAATGCATCCTTCAACTACAATTTAACCACAAAGTTATGCACAGATAGATGGAGTAATGTGAAGTACAGTATGTTTGCTTGGACAGGAGTAAATACCTTCACAAGAATGCAGTATAGCACTTACTTTGGGAATTATTCATCCGGCAGTGTTTTTCCCCTTGGTATTTTCTGGGATGAATATTTTGAGTGCCTACAAAGGAAAGAAAATGAAGACCCTCATTTCAATGTTCAAACAACACTAGGCGCATAGTTGCAGCAAACTATTGATATTGTACGTGTGTGAGCATTTAAAGATACGCGGTTTAGGATTGGGAGGAAGCTATTATGACTGACCTCCAGGACATTATTTCTTGTTTCCCTCTCTTGCTCCTGGCTCAAACTGGGATGTACTATCTATTGGACACAAAAGAAAAAACATCTACCAAAATTTGAATATATGCATATGTACGTGTGATTAATAAATGCTTACATTTGACCATGGATGCTTAAGGGTTCAGCAGGTGACTTGTGCTTCATGTTTTCAAACTGTTGAAAATGACAAAATACAATGCTTAGAAGGAGCAGAGAAACCATCCGAAGCATATTTAAGAACAAGAGAAAAAACATTTTCCAATCATTGAAGTGAAAATGCACTGTATATTGACTGTAAATAGTACAAAAAGCAATGTAATACATAAGCATGTATATACTATATGTACCTCTGCTGTTGAAAAATCTGCCTGAAAGTTGGATGTTTGGAGCGGTAAATAAATAAAAAATCTTAGTAAAATTACATGAAGTTTGTGCTTATATACTTTTCCTATTTTAAACCATATCAAACAAATGCACAGCAAGCATGTTTGAGCATGATTCACAAGTACAAACAAAATGGGGAAGAAAGGTTGAACATTTACACTGGGCATTTTTGGGCAAACAAGCATGAAACATGTGTTAAGCAAGCAGGGAGGGACAAAGCAGAAGTGTACAGCTAAAAATGGGTCTAAACATGCAACAATTTGCCATATATGTCTCAGAATACAGAACAAACATGTGCCACAAACAAACCATGAACCAGAAATTATGCCATGTGATCCAGAAGTAAGGAGAACCATGTGCTACAAACAAAACATGAAAGTGCATAACTGCTAAGACAAATGAGTCTGTTGAAAGGATCAAAAGTGCTTTACCATGTACTCCACCAGACCCAGCATGTCATGCCGCGTACACACGAGCGGACTTTCCGGCATACTTGGTCCGGCGGAATTCGATCGTGTGTAGGCTTCGGCGGACTTTTTTTGCCCAAAAGTCCGCTGGACCTAGATTTGAAACATGTTTTAAATCTTTCTGTCTGACTCAGTTCCTGATGGAAAGTCCGTTCGTCTGTATGCTGGTCCGATGGAAAGCCCGCTCATCTGTATGCTGGTCCGACGGACCAGATATGATGCAAGGGCAGGGTATTGCATCTCGTGCTCGCTGCAATAGGAAAAACAAATTTTCCTATTGCGGCGCGCGTGGGGCATACCCTTAGGTCTGGTATGGATTTTAAAGGGAACCCCCTACGCCAAAAAAACGGCATGGGGCCCCCCCTAAAATCCATACCAGACCCCGATCTGAGCACGCAGCCTGGCCAGTAAGGAAAGGGAGTGGGGACGAGCGAGCGCCCCCTCCTCCTGAACCGTACCAGGCCGCATGCCCTCAACATGGGAGGGTGGGTGCTTTGGGGGAGGGGGGGCACCTTGTCCCCATGTTGATGAGGACAAGGGCCTCTTCCCGACAACCCTGGCCGTTGGTTGTCGGGGTCTGCGGGCGGGGGGCTTATCGGAATCCGGGAGCCCCCTATAGTAAGAGGGCCCCCAGATCCTGGCCCCCCACCCTATGTGAATGAGTCCGGGAGCCCCCTATAATAAGAGGGCCCCCAGATCCCGGCCTCCCACCCTATGTGAATGAGTATGGGGCACATGGTACCCCTACCCATTTACCTAGGGAAAAAGTGTCAATAATAAAACAAACTACACAGGTTTTTAAAATTTTATTAGACAGCTCCGGGGGGGTCTTCCTCCGGCTTCGGGGGGTTTTCTTCCGGCTTCGAGGGTCCGTCCGGTTGGTTCTTCTCCGCTCTCTCTGGCCTCTTCTCCCAGTGTTCCAGTTCTTCTGCTGGCTCCTCCGCTGTCTTCATGCCGCTCTTTTGCCAGTGGAGGCCCGGACTTCTGGCTTCTTGTCTTCTTCCCTCTTCTCTTCTCCAGATGTAGACACAACGGTCTCTCCGGCTGGACTGCTCTCTGAGCGCTCCGCTGTGACTTATATAGGCAGAGACCCGCCCCCTTATGCCGTCACAGTCCCTGGGCATGCTGGGACTGTGACGTTTTAGGGGGCGTGGTCACTGGGTGATGTTGACACTTTTTCCCTAGGTAAATGGGTAGGGGTACCATGTACCCCATACTCATTCACATAGGGTGGGAAGCCGGGATCTGGGGGCCCTCTTGTTATAGGGGGCTCCCGGATTCCGATAAGCCCCCCCGCCCGCAGACCCCGACAACCAACGGCCAGGGTTGTCGGGGAGAGGCCCTTGTCCTCATCAACATGGGGACAGGGTGCTTTGTGGTGGGGGGGCCCCGCAGGGCGCCCCCCTCCCCCAAAGCACCCACCCCCCCATGTTGAGGGCATGCGGCCTGGTATGGTTCAGGAGGGGGGCGCTCGCTCGTCCCCACTGTCACGGAACGTCCCTCACTCCGCTTGAGTGCTTCCGTCATATACCACTTCCTCCCAGTCTGTATACAGATATCAGATATTCCACTCTCTCTGAACACAAAACAAGGCGACACTTGCTTGCTGCTACCATGAACTCACTCAATTAACAGGTTGAGTTCAGAATCAACCAAACCAATAATAGTCTCTACATACATCCTGGGAGATATTGTGGACAAATATTACTGTCCCATTTTAAGTAGTCCAATATATATTGTTCTCACTCACCCTGTGCCAGGATGGCACAGGGTGACTTAGACATAAGATGTATTCTGAGTTCCACGGGCCCTCCCGTCACACCCACCCCCTTTCCTGACCGGCCGGGCTGCGTGCTCGGATCGGGGTCTGGTATGGATTTTAGGGGGGACCCCATGCCGTTTTTTCAGCATAGGGGGTTCCCTTTAATATCCATACCAGACTTAAGGGCCTGGTATGCCCCGCGACGGGGCCCGCAAGGTGTCAATCTTGCCGTTAAAAGCGGCGAGACTGACTTCCTTTTCTAGTCCCGTCGTACCCAAGTCACGTTCAAAATGAATGGACTTGTCCGTGTGTGGGCAAGTCCGTTCATTCTGAAAGTCCGGCGAAAGTCCGGAGAGACGGGCGGACTTAGCCTGCTGGAAAGTCCGGTTGTGTGTAGGCAAGTCCGTCTGTTCAGGTAGTCCGCCGGAAAGTCCGGCGGAAAGATCGTCGAACCAAGTCTGCTGGAAAGTCCGCTCGTGTGTGTACGAGGCATTAGGCTTCTCTTCTGCTGAGCTCTCCACCATCACTCACTTCTGCCAAGGCCCTGAGATGTGTGTGTGCACCGGAAAAGAAGTGCCGCATGCTGGATATGATGACACATTAGGTAAATTACCACACGGTTTACTGCATATGCTATTTTAGAAGCTTGTTTTCATGAATGGCAAATCAATTTTTTTTAAAAGCGCTATTTTACCGCATTTCTTAAAGCAGTAAAGTCCAATGGGAGCAGTGTAAAAAAAACACTTAACCAATAGGAAACCCATGCAGCTGCCCTAGGCACAATAATAAACATTACAGTCCAGACCCCCAACCATTTTCTTTTAATACATTCTGTGAGCAGGAGTCCAGCTCACAGATGAGTTCCTGTATATAATATAGGGGAGATCAAGTAACTTAGCTGACTATAGGTATTTGGTGTTTGAAGGCAAAGGTGAGGGGAGATTCTCCTCCATAGTACTGATGGAGTATAGACATCATGTAATGGAAACTGAAAAAACAGTATAATACAGAATATAGGCTGAGCCTTAACATGCAAGATGAGGAGTAAAAAGAGAGGGGAGGTCAAACAAGTCACTGATGCTAGATTGGTGCCCCTTGCAAACAAATAATCAAAGATATGTCCGCTATTGAGAGAACATATAGATGAAAGAAGGACACTCCATTGACAGCTGCATAACCTCTTCAGGGTGAATAAGATGAGCTGGGAGGGGGTCTCTAGCCATGTCTGGAAGGCAGTCCACACATGTAGTGGGCTGAAGCTAGCCTGGGCCAATTGCGACAGCTCGATCTCAGGAAGGTGCTGGCTCTCCAGGAAAATGGGGACATCATCAATGTTGCAGAATACTACCAGATGTCTGTTGTGACACACTTGGAATTAAAATGGAAATCCCCAATTATAGGCAATATCTCTGATTCTGATAGCTTCCAGAACGGGGCTTTACTTCGCCTTCACAGGGTCAGAGTGTGTCTAGACAAATCATATAGCAGGGAGCCATCATTATTTTCCCTAATGTGAAAATGGTGCACCCTGCAGATAACATTTTGTGGTTTAGAGGGGTCAGAATTTCTAGGTCCACTAGATCTATGTGCTTGGTCCAGGAGAAGATCGGTGGTAGGCGGGCATTGCAACAGAGTGTTAAATATGCCTTGCAGTGTGGGCATTAGGTTCCTGAGACCAGTGGCCTCTGGTAGACCTTTAACTCTTATATTATGCTTCCGATTCATGTTTTTCAGATTATCTAGAGTGTTAATAGCATATCTGAGGTGATGAACATGTTCATGGTGTAGGTTGTGAAAGCCAGTGTTCTAATGCAAAGGTTCTGGTCTCGAGGGTGTGTACTCTATCTTGATTGTGCTGGAGTGAATACAGCTCTGCTTTGTCAGAGGTTTCCAGTCTGTGCACATATACCTGTCCATATCTTCCCTTGCAGGCAGAGATGTCTGCAAATCCCAGTCACCCCCCCACAGATGGCTTAGGCAGGTTGTGCAGGTGATTGGAAGCTGTGGCAGGAAATCTTAACCTAGCCATCCTGAGCCACCAAAGCTGGGGCTGGATCCACTATGTTTGTTTCTTCAGGTAAGAAGCCGGTGTTGCTAAAAAAAAGTATTTGATGTTATCAGATTGCGATCCCTCAGCCCCCTGGTAGCCACCAAGGGATAGACTTTCCTACCCCTTTGTGGTAGGGGGTTTTGGCAGGCATGGCACAGGTCTATTGGGAGATATTTTGTGGGTATGTAAAATATGTTCAAGGGTGCAATAAAGCTTTAACAGAAGCTGAAAGGTGCATCCACCCTAATCATGAACTCCCATTAACCTACCTGGTGGTATGATTATTTCAGATTTTAGGTGCTGAAAGCAGTACCATTATTTTGCACAGAAATTTGGCGTTTTATATTGTAGGCCTGTAATTCTTAGGAATAACACACTTAAATCTGTCCAAACAAGAGTCTAAAAGACATCCCGGGTATGATAAAGTTTGAAAAACGAAATAAAAAATTATAATATAATAAATAACTATAAATAATTATAACAAATAATAATAGAATAATAATAAAAATTATTCAATAATGTAATCAAATCAAAAACACTGAAATTTGCTCAGTTGCAGAATTGTCGCTTTCGTTACTTTTAGTGTTTGGTGACAGATTTCCCCACAAATCACTATCGATCAATTCTGCAAGTGATTCTAATTTATTATCGCTGTTTTCTAGCTGGTCTAAAGCCACTCTTGATGTAAAGGGACGGTTTTGGTTGCTATGGACAATCTCCAGTTTCCAGGCAGAAAGAACATTATTTACAATATAAAACTGCATGCAGGCCACTGGACAGACCACTAGGGACAAAGGGGGTGTGAAATTATTTGATACAGTACTGTAATCTGTAAGTTTACAGTATACTGTATCTATACTGTGTGTTTTACTGTTTGAATTTGCCGCCGAACTCCATCCCCGTGCGTCGCAACGCTCGCAGGGAACGGAGCTTGGCACTGTGAATCGAGCGAGACACAGCGGCTCGCCGATCACAGCGGGGAGACATTGCAGGATCCAGGGGACAAGGTAAGTAAACTCTTCCTGGATCCTGCAATGCGATCCAGAGTCTGGCTCGGGGATACTGCTTTTGGTATTGAAAATCCACCCCAGCCAGACTCGAAAATACCGCTAGGGGGGTTAACATGTGAACCAATGGAATATCAAAAATCTGACCTTACCATAATGAAACAATAAGTAAAGAAAATTTCCTCACATTTGAAACATATGAGCATTCCCATACAAAGTAAATAATTTCACATCTAAACCATATAAACATAAACAGTGGCTGTCAGACTATATGTACAAAAGCCACAGTGGTATATCACACAGATTTACAGAGGAGGTCTACTGCTAAAATTACTGCCCTCGATCTGACCTTCGCAGTGATACCTCACATGCATGGTGCATTTGACGCCAGACCGATGCTTGCGTTCGCCTTTGCGCGAGAGCAGGGGGGGGCAGGGGTGCTTTTTTTTTTCTTTTTCTTTATTATTTTTTTGCTTTTTTATCTTATTTTTAAACTGTTTCTTTCATTTTTTTTAAATCATTTTTATTGTTATCTCAGGGAATGTAAATATCCCCTATGATAGCAATAGGTAGTGACAGGTACTCTTTTTTGAAAAAACTGGGGTCTATTAGACCCTAGATCTCTCCTCTGCCCTCAAAGCATCTGACCACACCAAGATCAGTGTGATAAAATGCTTTCCCAATTTCCCAATGGCGCTGTTTAATCCGGCGAAATCTAAGTCATGAAATGCTTGTAGTTTCCGGTTTCTTAGGCCATAGAGATGTTTGAAGCCACTCTGGTCTCTGATCAGCTCTATGTTCAGCTGGCTGAATCACCGGCTGCATTCTCAGGTTCCCTGTTGGGACAGGCGAGCCAGAGAAAAACATGGAAGATGGTGGGGAGGGGGGGCATTCCCTCCCACTGCTTGTGAAAGCAGTCTAGAGGCTAATTAGCCGCTAGGATTGCTTTTACATGAAAGCCGACCGCTGGCTGAAAAGAATGATACCAAGATGATACCTAAACCTTCAGGCATCATTCTGGTATAACCACTCAAAGTCCAGCAACATACCAATATGTTGCTGGTCCTTGTTGGGCATATTGTAAACATTTTTTTCATGCAGCCTGTTAGCTGAACAAAAAAAAAAAAATTGATCGGTGGGTATGCCCACCATTAGAATACCTCCCTTCATCCACCCACTTCTAATGATGGGCATACATGCACCGTATATATATGCCGAAGCATGGGGGCATCCTCCCGCAAAAGTTAGGAGCAAATCGCTCCTCCGCCCTCTACTGCCCCCACGCTTCGGCATATATGCTGAAGTATGTAACTGTGGTGGTGAAATCACCTCCGACATCGATGGAGTCACGGCTTTATGTATCGTGGGAGCAAACGCTGTTGCTGTCAAGATAAATCCGCGCTGCAACTGAATGGCGTACCTGCTAAGCAAATGATGGTTAACAATAAAACAAAGTAACATTACAGTATAATAGTAAGACTTACCATACCTGCAAAGCAAATAAAAAAAAACCATAGTAAAAAATAAAAAATTTAACGCAACCTGTGCCTAAAATATATATATGCCGAAGCATGGGGGCATCCTTCCGCAAAAGGTGGGAAGAAAATCGCTCCTCCACCCACTGCTGCCCCCACGCTTCGGCATATATGCTGAAGTATGTAACTGTGGTGGTGAAATCACCTCCGACAGCGCTGGAGTCACGGCTTTATGTATCGTGGGAGCAAACGCTGTTGCTGTCAAGATAAATAAATCCGCTCTGCAGCTGAATGGCATACCTGAAAACAAAAAAATGGTTACCAATAAAAACACAGTAAACAGTAAAGTATAAAAAAAAATTGCATATCTGAAAATCAAACATGGTAAAACATTGCAGAATATAATACAGTAAAAAAAGAGCAGAACAATAAAGAGAGAATAGAGAGAGAGAGAGAACAATAAAACGACAACTATTTTTGGTTTTTTATTTTATATTTTTTTGTGTTTTTATTTTTTTTACTTTTTTTTTTTTTTTTACACTTTTTTTTTGCAACTATAACTTTTGTAACTGGTACCAGGTTCGGGTCTCTCAAAATGCGATGGCATCTTGGGAGACCCTGTGTTAGTGTGCCTAGTCTGGGTGATGCTGTACCCTACGCTAATACTCAACTAGTGAATGGTAGCGTTCAAAACATTCACCAATGCATAGACAAGGATTGTCAGGAGGGACAATAATACCGGGTGTCACGCCTATATCCGCGCTTGTTGCAGACACAACATCTTCTTTGGGGGGCTCGTTGGGTAGAGGTACTTGGGAGGACCTAAGGAAAATGCCTCTCATGCAGCCGGCTTACTGCATTTGGTTGGGGCAGGTGAGGTGGAGCATTGTCTGGATACAGAAGGGCTCTGACAATCTCTTCCTGGAATTTAAGGAAGGATCCAGTCCGTCCTGAAGCTCTGTATAGCACATGAGCATTCAGCAAAGCAAATTGAAATAAATAGACACTTTCTTGTACCAGCGTCTGGCCTTACGGGCAACTAGGTACGGCGCCAACAACTGGTCATTGAGGTCCACCCCTCCCATATTTTGGTTATATTTGTGGACACAGAGGGGTTTCTCCACAACACCAGTCGCCGTAGTAATTTGGACCGTCGTGTCTGCATGAAGGGAGGTAAGAACGAAAACATTCTTATTATCCCTCCACTTCATAGCGAGCAAGTTATTACACTTGAAGCAGGCTCTCTCCCCAGCCTAAGATGGGAATCTACAAGCCGCTGGGGAAAGCCCGGCGATTAGGTCACACGGTGCCACATGCTCCAATCTGTTGATCAAAAAAGGTGAATAAAAAGTGGCACGCTGGTGTAATAATTGTCCACGTACAAGTGGTACCCCTTTCCGAATAAGGGTGACACCAAGTCCCACACAATCTTGCCAGCGCTTCCTATGTAGTCCGGGCAGTTTGTCGGCTCTACGTGACTATCTTTGCCCTCGTAAACCATAAAACTACATGTATAGCCTGTGGCCCTGTCACAGAGCTTATACATCTTGACCCCATATCTGGCACGCTTGCTGGGAAGGTACTGTTTGAATGACAAGCGGCCAGAAACCTTAATCAGGGACTCATCAACGCAGACAACTTGATGGGGAGTAAACAAGTCTGCAAAACGTTGGTTGAAGTGCTTTACGAGGGGCCGAATTTTGTAGAGCCGATCATATTCAGGGTCTCCACGAGGACGACAGAGTTCATTGTTGTTGAAGTGCATGAACCGAAAAACCTGCTCGTATCGTGCCCTGGTTATGGAGGCAGAGAACAAGGGCATATGGTGAATTGGGTCAGTGGACCAATATGACCGCAACTCACTCTTTTTAGTTACACCCATGTTCAGGGAAAGGCCCAGAAAGAGCTTAAATTCAGAGACCGTAATTGGTCTCCAATCTCTGGCAAGGGAGGACTGGGGAATAGTGGCAATGTGTTGACCAGCGTATAAATTGCTTTGGTCTACAATAGATCTATAGAGATCTTCGGTGAAAAACAGCGAATAAAAATCCAGTAGCGTAAAATAAACTGTTTCCACATGAATGCCGGGTTGGCCAGTGAATGGGGGAAGTAAAGGTGCTGCAGAAGTGGTGGGTTCCCAATTCGGTTTGGCGAATGCAGCAGGAAGGGCACTATGGGCACGATGGGCCTGTGTTCATCTTCTTGGCGGCAGCGGGACACTACTTGTGCTTGCCACCTCGCCAGCTTGAACTGCACTTATGGAACTCGCCACGTCACCAAGTGTTACTGCAGTGCTGGATGTATGACCAGGATGTACTAGGCCGCTGGTCCCTGCCAGTTCACCAGAAGGAATAGCGGCGCTAGTACTGCTCTGCTCCATACGAGGGACCTGCGGTTCTTGCACATCAAGGACAGAAGAAGAAGTTCGGGGTCTAGTACGCCTGACCTTGGCAGGGACCACAACTCCGTCATCAGAGCTATCTGTCATGGAGCCGCTGTCCTCTACAGGATCATATTCTGAGCCTGAATCTGACAGATAAGTGACTTCCTCTTCACTATCTGTCATACTCAGAAACGTGTAGGCCTCTTCACTAGCGTACCTTCGATTTGCCATTTTGGGCTCTAAATTTAGTGGTACACTATTGAGACTCAGGGGCAAAAAAGCTCCTGACTGTTAGCGACTGTATCAAAACGCTACTAACAAAAACTGTTAGCGATCGCAGGGATCAGGCCTGACTCTGCGAACGCTGTTGTTATGTGTGTTTAGTGTTTTGTAAGTGACAGTGATAGATCGATACTGCACTTGGGTGGGCAAAACGCAGGTGCTAGCAGGTATCTGGGCTGATCCCGCTAACACTGTGTTTATGAGAACCCTAAACTGCTGGGGACGCTAGTATAGATCTGATCGGATCAGATATTGATCCGTTCAGATACTATACCACTAAGGGAGGTGTATGGTGCGTGCGTGGGTGTTAGCAGTACTGGCGCTAACCTGACGCTGCCTGGGGCGACGCAGACCTTATCTGACCCTAAAATTAACTTATATCACCGCCGGGCGATTAGGGGGTTAAACCTTTATAAGGTAATAAACGGCGGGTGCCCTGAAACTATAATAAACAAACTAAATAACCAGCGTCACCCATAACAGTTATACGGTGATCACTGGTGAAAGGGTTAACTAGGGGGCAATCAGGGGGTTAAAACCTTTATTAGGTAGTATATGGGGGTCCCTGTCGCTATAAAACACTGATGGCGAACCTATATACTTACCTCCCTAACTAGCGTCACCTGTGTCACTAATACAGCGATCAGAAAAACGATCGCTTAGTGACACTGGCGACGGGGGGTGATCAAGGGGTTAACCTTTATTAGAGGGGGGTTAGGGGGGTATCCTAGACCTAAAGGGGGCTAATACTAACTGCCCTACCACTTATAACTGTCACAAACTGACACCAATGCAAAAAAAAAAAACTGCTATTGGTGTCACTGTGACAGGGGGTACATGGGGGGTGATCGGGGGGTGATGGGGGGTGAAATGTGTGCCTAGTGTGTTCTACTGCTAGTATAGTGTTTGGTGCACTTACTTGATGTCTTCTCTCCTCGGCGCCGGAATGAAGAGACCGGCTTGAGGAGAGAAGACATCACCTCCTCTGCCGCTGTTTACATTACAGCAGCAGAGGAAGAAGGTCATTGGCTGGGAGCGATCGTGAGGGGGTAGCCACAAATGGATGGCCTCCCCCTCACCTCTGATCGCTCCCGGACAGAAGCCGACCGCCTCGGGCAATGCTGGAGGCAAGTAACGTACCCATACGTTACTTTGCTTGCCCGTGCCATTCTGCCGCAGTATATCTGCATGAGCTGCATGGTTAAAGTGGAGTTTCAGTCATTTTTTTGTTTCGTAAAAAAAATGCAAGTACTAAAACTGTAGCTGCTGACTTTTAATAAACACACACTCAACTGTCCCACGATCCAGCGGTTCACTCACCCCAGCCGTGTTCCCCTAGTGTCCTCCCTCGGCGGCGCCGGCATCTCTACTATGGGCACCCGACTGTGACAGCTTGGGACTTCACAGCCAGGTGCCCAATGCGCATGTGCGAGCAGTGCTGCACTCTGTGGCTGGTCCCCACAGTCTTCTAGGACCTGTCATGTGTCCCAGAAGACTTTGAGAGGAATGGGGGGAAGGAGAACTTTCGATTCCACTTTTGGGTGGGACTCCGCTTTAACTCAATAATCATCTCACAATATACAATTTACATTCAAAGACCTTGCAATAAAATATTTATGAAGGAGGAGGAGTTGATAAACAGTGAGCTATCATCAACTTAACTACCTTAATACCGTCATAAGTATATACAGACTTTTAATGAGGTGGTTATGCCAGGATCCTGGTTAAGGCTACAACCATGATCTCTGTACCATTTTTTCAGCTAGCAATTCTCTTTCATATAAAAGTTATCTGAGTGGCTATACAGCAGCTGGATCACTTTTACAGGAGGAGGAAGGAGGTTCCCCACTCCCTGTCGCCGCTGCTTTTCACTTTACTTTTCTATTACATTTAATAAGTGCATAGGGCGTGACTACAATGACTAAATAGTTAGTCACTCAAGGAATTTCTCCAAAAAATTTTACTGCACCACATTCCACAATTGCAATGTGCAAAATGACTATACTTTGCTCTGATGATCTTACAGTTTTAGGTCAATAGTTTTACCAATCATGTAGTTCAGTATTTGATAAAATTTGCTAGAAAATGTAGTCACAATTTATGTGCATATGGTATGTCTGTGTCTGGTCATTTTCCAAGACCATAGACAATCAACCCCTATTATCTCATGGATCTACAGTGGGGACGGAAAGTATTCAGACCCCCTTAAATTTTTCACTCTTTGAGTAAAAAAAAGAGTGAAAAATTTAACGGGGTCTTTATACTTTCTGTCCCCACTGTATTTTCACCACTTTCTCACTTCTGTAACTTCCAAGTACAGTAGTAGATATAGACAGCTAACAACATCTTAAATGGGTGACTTCAGTGGCGGCTGGTGGTCATTTTGTTGGGGGGGGGCGGTGCAATTACCTCAACCATGGGCGGCTTCCCCAGCTCTCCTCCACGGGCATCACAAGCAAGCATCTCCTTCCCCTGCTCGCCAACTTCCATCTCCTCCCTCCTCCGGGGCCAATCAGAAGGCTTCTCCTTTCGGCCAATCGGGAAACACGTCTCACACCCATGCTTCTTGATTGGTGGAGGGGTGATTCAGTGTTAGAATTTTTAATTTGCTATTCTAACACACTTGGGTGGGCTCCGAGAGCAATGCTCTGCATCCGGAGCCCACCCTATTTTGAAGCCTATTAGAGACTCTGGCTCTAATCAGGTGCTTCAAAAAACAAAAAACGCTGCTGTAATTCATGTGCCCGGCATCCTGAAAAAAAAATGGGGACGTGGCGCCCTGCGCTCTTAATGGACGGGTCGCCCCTAGGTGACTTTATCATAAAAATGAGAAATAGAATCCTGATAATTGTTTTTGAGGGAAATATAGAAGTAATGAAAAGATTAGGAATAAAGAACAGATTCAATTAATGAAGTGCAAGAAGACTGAGGACTTGGTTAGCTAGTAAAGATAAAACTTGAAAACAATTCAAAGCGTGGAATGGAAAATGATGCAGGATCTCTGGACTTTTTACATTATTATTATTATTATACATAATTTATATAGTGCCAACAGTTTACGCAGCCCTTTACATGTTGAGCGGGGACAGCACAATTACAGTACAGTTCAATACAAAAGGGACAGGAGGGCCCTGCTCATAGAGCTTACATTCTAAAGGGAGAGGGTGGTGGGACGTAAAGGAAGTAGATGCAGGGAATGATTTTACATGTTGTAGTACCACAGAAAGAGTAAAAGAGACAGTAAATCCAGTCTCAGTCATTCAGGAGAAAAACTGAAACCATGATCCTGACGGATGGTGGATGGAGCCAAAAAAGCATCACTCACTGTTTCAGAACTAATTAACTTTTGCTTTCAGCTAGCAACTCCAATTGCTTTTTAAAAGATGAGTTTCTTATCTGTGGTAGGCTTTAAAAGCAGCTTATACCACAAGAAAAAAAATAGGGACTGTGAGACTTATTGATTTATTGTATGCATTATCATTTAAGTTGTGCTTTGCAGTGCAAACATGCATAATATATATATATATATATATACACACACTGAAGTAGGAACGGGGGTCAGTTTATATGGCCATAGTTATGTGTGTAGTAAGACTGATTTAGAATTTCAGCTAAGAAGCCATTCCTATATACTATGCTAAGAACATTTTATGAGATCTGTAATATTTGCTACAGGCTGTGGTTAAGACACTGAATTCACCCTTTCAACCCCCTTAACACAGACACCTGTGTTTAGCACACTGATACACACTTTCCTATAGCTAGCAAATGTCAAGCTGATTAGTAAGAAAGATAAGGAAACCGCAAGAACAAAAAAACCTGCAAACTTTGCAAGAGTACAAAAAGAATTTACTTTGCTAAATTGCTTTGCACCAATAAGAGTAAGTTGACTGCTTAAAAGGGTTAAAAGGTTAGAATGTCTGTTAAAAACAGAAGTGTACCGCCTGTTCGCTTGTGACGCAATATGCTGAAAATATATATGTACACTGTATTCACTGTATCTGACACTCTTGACGGGTAGACACGAGTCGGGTCAGGAGTGTCCATTCTTTCTGGCTGGAAAGATGGAATAAAATCTCGCATACCAGAGTTCATTGTCCAGCAGTCATTTTACCAATATTCTTCTACTTCATTTGGTGCATTTGGCCGTGAGGGGGGAATATAGGTGTGACCTGTTGAGGCAGGTGGCACTGTTTTTCCACCAGACCTACAAGGAATGGTCCGAGAGGCCAGCCCTGTGGGTTATATCGTAGTCTCGAAA
Organism: Aquarana catesbeiana; assembly: GCF_042186555.1. Classification (NCBI taxonomy): domain Eukaryota; kingdom Metazoa; phylum Chordata; class Amphibia; order Anura; family Ranidae; genus Aquarana; species Aquarana catesbeiana. The sequence goes on from NC_133324.1 coordinate 304,256,446, forward strand.
GGCGCCTTCTAGAACTGTTATCTAGGAGACTGCGCTGTGCCCAATTTGGTGGCCTGCTGTGGACGACCTCCGTAGCGTCAAAAGGACCTGGGAATCTGAGAAGTAGATAGCTGGAGCTCCAACGGCAACAGGTGAGAGTCTTTTTACTTCTGTTTTTGGATAACAGTCAGACAGCCAGCCAGCCTCTCGACGGATCGAGAGAAGGGAAGCCTGATCAACTTCCGAGAGAGACGTCCGTTCAGATGATTGTGCATCTTTCGGACAAATCCTCAGTCAGTCAGTAATTTTTGGGTGGGAGTGTCTGGTATGATTGATGTGTGAATGAGACATCACTTTGTGGTGAAGTGACCGGGTCCTCTTTTAAGTGCGGTTCCTGGCCGGGAGACCGTGCCCAGGCCACTGACCGAGGGAAGCGTTGTCTATTGTCCCTACTTGTGTCGAGGATTCAGACCCCTTACTGAATTCTCATCATCTACCCTACCCTCTGTGTCTGTCTTGGTGTCTGTTAGGTTATATGAATGGGTGGGAAACATAGTGTTGAATCTCCCCTACAAACCATGATCTCCAACTTTGAGAAGGGATTTGCTAAGAACTGCAATTTAAAACTTAGCCCTGAGAAATTGATAACATTGTGTGAGAAAGATTGGCCCCGCTATGGAGCGCGGTGGCCCCCACAGGGAACCCTTGACTTAGAGACCATTCACTGATTATTTGAGAATATTATGTCAGACTCACAGAAACATGACCAAGACGCACCTTCCAGGAGGACTGTTCGTTCGGATGATTGTGCATCCCTCGAATAAATCCTCAGCCAGTCAGGAGGAATATCCGTCCAGATGATTGTGCATCTCTCGGATAAATCCTCGGCCAGTCAGTCAGGAGGAATGTTCGTCCAGATGATTGCGCATCTTTCAGACAAATCCTCAGTCAGTCAGTCAGTAAGCTAGGGGAAAACGTCCGTCTGGATGATTGTGCATCCTTTGGACAAATGGGAGATAAAGACCTGCAGTGAATAGAAGCCACAAAAAGAGGAACAGTGTAGAATTATGGTTATGACAAGAATAGTACCACTGACAAAACAAACAAAACACATATATTCTCAACCCGAAGAGACAGATCAGCCTCCCCCGTATGTAGATGAACGGACCTCAGATAGAGACAGGTCAGAGCCATGTCCAAATGCCCTGTCCAGTAAACAAGGGGACTCAAGTTGTTGTCCACCTACATCAGATTCAGAAAGTTTGTCAATGCCAGATCTCAGTAAATATACTCCGAACCGTAACACTCTGGGTATAGGCAGGACAGAAATAGGGAACTCAGTAGTAGTCAATGGGCTCCCCAATCAAGTGTCCACTTCCACTCCGAGAAATCCTGATGCAAACAGCCGGACCCTTGCCCCGTCTTTCAACATACCTCTGCAAATGCCCCTAAGAAAACAGGCAGTGGAGGAACATCGGACTCTAGTTTACACCCCTTTTTACCACAACAGATTTACTGAACTGGAAGATTCATAACCCTGCCTACTCTGAGAAGCCTCAAGCCATCACAGATTTGCTCCGGTCAATAACTCAGACCCATAACCCCACTTGGTCGGACTGCCAGCAACTTTTATTGACCCTTTTTAATACTGAAGAGAGACACAGAATTAACCAAGCAGTGCAGAAGTATAAAGGCAAAAGACCCTTCCTATTAGAAAGACTTTGTAGTTTTGGGGGGGGCATCAAATCCAACATCAGTTCCTGTACATGTCGGATTCCCCTATTCCCTTGCTGGGCAGAGACTTACTTGCTAAACTCAGAGCACACATATACTTCCAATCTGACGGATAGGGATAGGCTATCCTAAAATTGCCCCATCCCTTTGAAGCCCGCATACTGCAAGACATCCCGGGACTATGGGCAGAAGACAACCCACCAGGATTAGCCAGACACGTTCCCCCAATCCTTATTGAATTAAAATCAGGAGCCACTCCAGTCAGCCTGAAACAGTACCCAGTCCCTCGAAAAGCCCTAGTAGGAATACAAAAGTACTTAAACAAATTCCTACACTATGGAATTCTAAAACCCTGTCAGTCTCCCTGGAATACACCTCTACTCCCAGCGCAGAAACCCGAAACAGCTCACTGTTGTTCTGTTCAAGACCTCAGAGCGGTCAATCAGGCTGTAATGACCATTCACCCAGCGGTCACTAATGAACTGTTACAATTACTGTGGGAGGCAGGTTATAAGGTGTCCCGGAGAAAGGTGCAATTTTGACAAGAGACTGTAAAGTACCTGGGATTCAGAGTATCACAAGGACAGAGACAATTGGGAGAAGGCAGGAAAGAAGCTGTTTGTCAGATTCCCATCCCGACTACCAGATGGCAAGTACGTGAATTCCTGGGGGTGGCAGGATTCTGCTGAATCTGGATACCGGACTTTGCCATAAAAGCCAGACCCCTCTATGAATCCACAAAGGGTGGAGAAAAGGAACCCTTTCAATGGGGAGAACAACAAAACAGAGCATTAAGACATTAAGGTCTCCCTAATGCAGGTTTCTGCGCTAGGCTTACCAGACAGCCAAAAAGTCTTCTATTTGTATGTCAGTGAAAAACAAGGAATAGTAGTAGGAGTCCTGACACAATACTCTGGGTCTTGGCAGTGCCCTGTAGCATACCTTTCAAAACAACTGGACACTGTAGCTCAGGGATGGCCATCCTGCCTGCGGGCCATCGCAGCAACGGCCCTCCTTGTGGCGGAAGCTGACAAGTTGTCATTAGGTCAGGAGACTTATGTCCGAGTCCCACGCCAAGTACAGGCATTAATGGATTACAAGGGAAATCACTGGTTTACTAACAGTCAAATGGTTAAATATCAAGCTATGCTGTGTGAAAATCCTCGTATCCACTTAGAGACTGTAAACACTTTAAACCCAGCCACTCTGCTCCCCACCTCACAGGAACCCCTAACTCATGACAGTCTCCAGGTAATGGATATGCAAGCCGACCAGACTTGAAAGACAGCCCCTTGTTAAATCCAAACGTTGAGTACTTTTGCTGACGGAAGCAGGTTTTGTAAAAGATGTTTATCCCCAGATATAGACTCAGACAATAGCCCTGCTTTTGTCCACAAGTGCCTCCAGGAATTAGCAACAGCACTTAAGATTACTTGGAAACTACACTCTGCATATAGGCCCCAAAGCTCTGGAAAAGTTGAATGAATGAACCGTCAGGAATACCAAATGAAATGGACCTTGATGTTGCCCATTGCTTTACTGAGAATTCGGAGTACCCCAACAAAGAGGACAAATCTGTCCCCTTTAGAGGTACTGTATGGTAGGCCCCCACCCATCATTAGAGGGATAAGAGGAGACTTGCATCAGATAGGAGGGGTAGTTAACCGTGAACTGATACAGAGACTTGGGGACAGTAAGCAAGACATAGGGAAATGGGTTCAAGAGAAACTTCCTGTAAGCTTGTCGAACCCAGTACACCCTTTTAAACCAGGAGACACAGTGTGGGTAAAGGAGTGGAACTTAACCCCACTAGGGCCAAAATGGAGAGGTCCTTACACTGTTCTGCTATCTACCCCAACAGCTATTAAGGTAGCTGAGGTGACACCCTAAATACACTACTTCAGGGTAAAACGAGCTGCTGACCTCACAGACTCCTGGCACAGTACAATAGATCCCCAAGATCCTTTGAGACTGAGATTGACCAGAGAAATCAGAAGGAAGAACTCCAGCCCTGTGTTCAGCACACCCCTGGAAGCTGCTGAATTTACGCACGGCAGAAGATAGACAGACTGAAGCCCTGCCGCCAACACACTCCTGGAAGCTGCTGGCTCAACGCACGGCGGAAGATAAAGGATATCTACTAAGCTCTGCTCCAACCACAGCCCGGACGCTGGTTGGTCTACGCACAAGCTGAAGCCTGAGGATATTCATCGGTGTAATGTTTACTAAAATCTTTATAACGAGACTGTTGATAGTCGTAGCAGTGATACTGGCCGAGCTAAAAAGGGAGAGGGTAATTCATGTGACCCTTGTATAAAGACCACCAGAGTAGGATCCATAGCTACCAAGATGTTACTGTGGCACTCTCATTATCAATGCAAGGGCACAGAGACTGGTACCTGCATACATAATGGGACTACCTATTCAATGTGCTCTGTGGAAAATCAGATAACCTGTTATAACCCTACTTATGCTCCCTATAAAACTTGGCTAACCATTCGGAGCTTTAGCTCCACCGGTAAGCTGGTAAACCATACCCTGATCACCAACTCAAGTATTGCAAAGACAAGTTTTAATTATTTTCTGATTCTCCCTATAGTGTATGGAGTGCTAATATTTTTACTCTTTTTGCATTCTTATTGTTACCATGGCCCAAGGGTCACTATCCCAGTGTTTTATAAGTTAATGAGAGCCGACAATGGGGAATAATCTCGGTAGAAGAATGTTTTGTGCCTGCTAGTGAGGTCATCATAGAAAAGAAAAAAACAAAAAAACAAAACTGTATGTTATCTAGTGATGCTTAATCTCGCTCATATTAATCGCTATGATTATGATCAAAGTGGGGAATGAAGTAGGAACGGGGGTCAGTTTATATGGCCATAGTTATGTGTGTAGTAAGACTGATTTAGAATTTCAGCTAAGAAGCCATTCCTATATACTATGCTAAGAACATTTTATGAGATCTGTAATATTTGCTACAGGCTGTGGTTAAGACACCCTTTCACCCCCCTTAACACAGACACCTGTGTTTAGCACACTGATACACACTTTCCTATAGCTAGCAAATGTCAAGCTGATTAGTAAGAAAGATAAGGAAACCGCAAGAACAAAAAAACCTGCAAACTTTGCAAGAGTACAAAAAGAATTTACTTTGCTAAATTGCTTTGCACCAATAAGAGTAAGTTGACTGCTTAAAAGGGTTAAAAGGTTAGAATGTCTGTTAAAAACAGAAGTGTACCGCCTGTTCGCTTGTGACGCAATATGCTGAAAATATATATGTACACTGTATTCACTGTATCTGACACTCTTGACGGGTAGACACGAGTCGGGTCAGGAGTGTCCATTCTTTCTGGCCGGAAAGATGGAATAAAATCTCGCATACCAGAGTTCATTGTCCAGCAGTCATTTTACCGATATTCTTCTACTTCAACACAATATTAAAAAGAGTACATATTTTTAACTGGCAAAACCAACATGTTCCCATCTTGTTTTAAACGTTCATATAAGTTGACTATTCAGTGGTGAATAGTCTGATCTGAAATGACAAATGGCTTAGAATAGCTCAGAGTCCGATAAACAGTAGTAAAAAAGATGTTGGTATAAATTGGATAGTTGCTGTTCTTGGTTTTCAGAATTAACCTTTTACCACCTTCATAGGTGTGCGCACAGGGTGTGCCAGGTGTGCCTGGGCACACCCTAATCACCCTGTGCTTCGCAGATTCCCCCTGCTGCTTGGCTGCAGAGAAAGAGACTGGAGAGTCTTTGTCCTCAGTCCCTTTCTCTGTGTCAAAAGTGAGACATCAGGGGTCTGTTTAGATCCCTGATATTTCACCAAAGCCCCCCAATGGGGCTCCTAAAAAAATGTAAAAAAATAAATAAAATTATTTGAAAAAAATATTGTAAAAAAGAATAAAATAAATAATAAAAAAAAAATAAAATTGTAACAGCGTAAAAATAAACAAATAATTAAAATGAACTACTGACACTAATCTCTGCCCTACTGACATTGTCCACTGCTCTACTGACACTGTGTGTGTGTGTATATATATATATATATATATATATATATATATATATATATATATATATATATATATATATATATATATATATATATATATATATTAAACACATAATATACACAGTATACTGTATATATGCAGACACATGTGAGTTTGAGCTTTGGGGTGCACACCCTTATGCAATAGGCTGTGCACACCTATGACCTCCTTGCAAATAGCCAGCTACCTTCTATTCTGCTACTTAATGCCTAGGCTCTTTTAACACATATCAGTGTTTTTTGGCCAGTCATCTCACACCATCATAAAATTTGCATCCAAATAGTATCTGTATTATAATAAAAGTGTAATATTGCAGCAGTGTTTTATTTGTACTAGCAGTCACTGCATTGTTTTGTCCACATAGTAGTGGAACTCCAAAAAACAGACAGTTCATTCTCTTTTCTGTCTGTTTTGGAGTTCACATGGTTACCCTTCATTCCGGTGTTAATAATCTGCCTTCCAAGAAAGTAATAGCCTCGGTACCCCTCACATGCATTGCATAACAGAATGGAATTATGAACAAATAGTAACCTTTCCGGCACACAGGATGATCATCCACATTTTCTGTGGTGTTCACAGTTTCTCCATCTCCTGCACATAGTGATTGTGGAAGGTGAGGGAGGGGGTCTTTGTTTTCAAGAAAAACTATGGGGGGGGGGTGGAGGATGTTTATTAAAGCATTGGCTGCAATAAAATGTATAGGGCCCAGTTGTTCTCTGTCTGCAAGGAGGGAGATGAGATAAAAAAAAGATGCAGGGTAGAGGTGTGTATATGCAGAGTGGTAGGATGGGATGTTAGTGTATGTATAACTCTGTTGGTTGTGAGAAGGGAATAAATGTCCTGGGTAGGGGTGGGGTGTGAGTGTGATCTATAGTGTTCTGTTTGAGGTGTGAGTATATGTATGTAGTGTGCTGGAGTAAATATAGTGCTCTTGGTGAATGGGTGAGTGTATTTCATCTTCTGGGTGTTGGGTGCGATTTTATGTAGTGTTGGGTTGTGAGTGGTGTTGGGTGCGATTTTATGTAGTGTTGGGTTGTGAGTGTATATGGAGTTTTGGATGAGGATGATATGAGAATATACAGTTTTCTAGGTGGGGTATGAGTATATGTTGACTTTGATGATGAACAACATCCCTTGTGAAAGCCTGGGCCGTGACAGGTCCTCTCTATGGGGAGATCTGGGTTCCATTAGACCCCAGATCTCTCCTCTGGCCTCCAATGCAGCCGATCAGACACAGATTGGTCTGATTGGCTGCTTACCTGGCCGCTAACGGCCAGCTAAACAAAGAGCCAAAACTAGAAGTGACAAAATCCCTTCCAACTTCTGGGGTCACAGAGAAGGGGGAACAACGTCAGTTCTTCTCTCTTTGTAGCATCTCTGTTGCTGCCAGTTTCAATTGTCCCGAACTCTGTGATCCGATAGGTGAGCCCGGGAAAGGCGGCAGTGGGACAGGGGGACACACTTGCACTGCCTGCAGAAGTGATCGAGCGGCTGTTCAGCCACTTAAATAACTTCTGCTTAGAAGGCAATCATCCTGGTATAAAACTACCCGAACCAAAGGACGTCCATGGACGACCTACAGTCGGGAAGTGGTTAAATACTTATGTAGCATGTACCTCTCCAAGCTGTAGTACTTATGTAGCATGTACCTCTCCAACAGTGTAGTATTTCAATCAGATGCGTGACGTCATCCCCTGATGAAGTCACGTGACTGTGACGTCACGCGTAGGGACGGGATAGACATCCAAGACTGATATATGCAAACGAGCTCGCCACTCGTAGGAGATAAGTTTTCTGTGTGTTTTTTTTCTTGTAAGTGAAGTGAGTACCCTCACCATTGTTTTAATAAAAACCAACCTCTGATTGAAATACTACACTATTTGGCCCCTTCTTTCCTTTAATCCCCCTCCTGCTCCACTGAGAGACAAAGACCCACTAACAGCTCCATCCAGCCCAGGAATGTAAGTGAGAGGCAGTTAGGAGTTGTTGTGAATTCATGAAGAAATATATTTTATATTTCTTGGCAGAAAACATGAGGGATGCTTAGGCCTCAAAAAGCAGATGAACTGTTCCCCTTTCGTCAACCTTTAGAACAAATTAGACGCTCTCATGTTTTTCCAAGTTTTACTACTACTTCAAATATTGAAGACTTTTACAAGCATGTATTGTAAGGAAAACTGTTGGAACAAAAAAAACTGCTTTTGTCACAAAACAAGGAGATATTTACATGGTATTGTGAATAAACAAAAGCTGCCACAGGACACAAGGTTATGCAGACAATTCTCGCCTAGAGATAGCCTCACTTGGCTAACCTATTGTGTGCAAGTGGTGGACTGTTTAAATAGCTAACACCTTGGCTAACAAAACTCATTGTATGAACTTTTAGGATGGTTTAGACAAACAAGTCATTTCTAAACACCCAGTGAGAATGTTCAAAGTCCATCTCAACACGTTAGAGAGAGTTGAATATTGTGCCAGTCAAACATATTTTAAAGTATCAATAAGGTTATTATAAGTCATTTTAAACTATCTATGACATCGTAGGTCACAGAGACATTATAATGTTGGCGTCTGCGGACCCAACAACTTTGCCATGAAGAAAATGTATATGAAAGTGTGATTTTATAAGTAGAAGTGTTTTAAGTAACGAATTATTATTAGGAAAAACATGTAATTATGATTATAGCTATAGAAGACTGTAACCTGTGCAGAGAAAAACGAATATTCAGTGAAAATACCAATCCATATAGATAATCATTTTTATGTGGTATTGATGAAATATATAATAACGTGTGTATTCCCTAGATAGACCAGTCTTTATAGACATACATTTATAGAGACACATTTATAGGTAACCAGTTTATGTAATAGTGATTAATCAAGATTATACTGAATGTATTTTACATTAGACCGATTACCAGAATATTTAAAAGTATATACTATCCTTACCATTATACACATTATGGAAATAGAACGTATTAACTTAAAAGGATAAACTCAACACACATGTGAGACACCTGGTGGTTGAAGACAGTATTATGCGAACTCCTTAAAATTTCCAGAGAAAGTTAATCATTAGGTATCCTAAACCAATAGAGAGTGAGCCAGCCCTTCTGGGCTGAACTGATGATAATTTTATTAGCTTATTATCCCAATTGGGGATAAAAGGGGGGAGGGAAAAAAGGAAAAGAGGACACACAGACCCCACACTGGATATACTCCTGACATCAAGAAGTCCATCGATATTTAACCTTTCGTGATCCCATTGGACTTTATGACGAAAGCCAATTGACGCGCTTAAAACTTTATCGGAATTTGATTTTCAGCTGATTGGTAAGATCCAGACACCAAATTTATTTAACTTCTGTACTTGAGATGACGGTTTATATGGTTGAGGTTATGTATTGATGTTTATGGACTGTCTGATATTGCTCATATCTTAGAGGTTAAGTATTAATGTTTATTGTTTGTTTAGGGGTGTAGTACTACCACCGTGTTTTAGGTAATTTAAACCAATATTTACATCAATTTAAATGTCTGTAGCCCCAGGGAAGCTTTTTGACTCCATTTAAAATTTTAGCTCTGTTGGTTTAATAAGTAATTCAAATGGGCCGTATGGTTCCGTTGTCTTGGTGAGATAATACTTTGAATTTCTTCCGGCCGGAGAGATTTGAAGAGGCTCTCCTCTAAGCAACGAGGGATATTGCGTTCTCGAAGACAAAGGGTAAAATTGTACCCATATTTTTCCAACAGACCATTGTGACTCCTCTGGGTAATTATAATAATTTTCCCCACTACCCATATTAATGTTTGATAATGCATGTGTGAAGTCTTAATCACCAGAAAATTATGTTCTGTATAAAATTGTATGAATATATCCGCTAATGAATAAAAGGGAGAGTTAGTTAACTCTCAAGTTTGTTGGGACATATTTGATACTTTGGTATGAAAACCCCGTAAATCAATTAACTCAGGAAAGAATTGTGGTGTGTACCTAAAGTAAGAACTAAATTTATAGAAATTACCGTAAGGTTGGAGGCACTGAAATAAATACTGAATCTTCATAAAGATTCCATATCACACTCACAACAGAGTACAAGGGAGAAGCAGCCATTACCAGCAACTTTATGCGGTTACCTCTTTACCGCAAGGTAAGAGGCCACTTCACACCACTGTGTGTCCTGTGCATGAAAAGGAGATCACCCCCATGCTCTCAGCACCTTATTGCCCTTTTTTGCACATTTTCTGATTAGCCACAAAAAGAGGATTTAATCGCATTGGACTACATTCCCAGTCCCATTATATATTTTGCACACGTTTGCCTTTGTTTGAATTTCCATAAGTTCTACAGTGGACTTATTTTTGTTATATGTTTATTATACACTGCATTTGCAACCTTTGCACATTGATTGCACGTTGCACATTTAATTTATTAATTTCTGTTTTTTGCACAATGTTTTTTGCCTATTTGCACGATCCATTGAGGTTTTTAGTGATTGTATATTGATTTTAGTGTTTCCAGTAAGATACTTATCACATCTGGCCTTAAGTCTTTATTGAATGATTTTCTTGCACTTTGCTATTGCCACCGATTATTGTGGAATATCACACTGCACCTATTGGGTATAGAAGTGTTCTATATTGATTGTACTTATTCTTATATTGTTTCTGTTTTTTTATATATTTATATCATTTTACGTGTTCATTTACCTTTGTACTACTACCTCTAGCAGCATAGTTTTGTTTTCTTTTGTTTTTTTAAAGAACAGCACAGCACCAATTTTTACATACCTTATTTCTATAGCTGTATGGGCTGAGTTTGATCTATATTCGGTGCTTGCAGCAGTTCAACGTTCATTGCCCTTCATTTACATGGTAGCGCAGGAATAACTATACATGTCAGTCCCGCTGTGCGACGCTTCTCGTCTTTTGATACTTCTTAAATACTGTAACAGAGGGCGGGGGGGCGGGGCCCCCCCTCTGACGCACGGGGACTTGACGGGGATTTCCCTATGGGTTTCCCCGTGATGTCAGAGGGGGCGGGGTCACCCAGTTTCGAATTTGCCGCGAACACCCCAAATTGTTTGCTGTTCGGCGAACTGGCGAACAGCCGTTGTTCGAGTCGAGCATGAGTTCGACTCGAACTCAAGCCCACTTTCCTATTCCCAAATGGTAAGCACTTCACCATATGTATGGAGATGTACTTTCAAGATTTTCAAAATATCACAAAATGATCTATCATGTTTTGTATATTGTAGAAAATCCTAATGGAATTTTTTGATGTCTCTCTCTAGAATTTAAACCCCCCCCCCCCCCCCCGAAAAAGACCAGAAAAGGAAAAAGGGTCGAAATGCATTGGGGTATTCATGGGGATTCACATGGATAGTATTGTTACAATGTAACTGTACAATTAGAACTTTTTTAATGAATTGATTGCCATGGGAGATGGTCCTTTGTTGTTGCTTGTGTCGACTACTGGATTTTTATGCGATATTGATTGTATCTATGTAATGCATTCTATGTCTGAATTAAACAATATTTTTACCAAACATGGTTACTAAACATTGTTTCAAAAATATTTTGCTGCTTTAAAGCCCCCCCGGGGAAACTTTTCCACTAATTTTGCAATGCATTTTGGGGTGTGCAGCTGTGTCAACTCTTGCATGTGTTACTTCACTTTGTTATTCTTCTTTTGGGTGGTTAAACACCCGTTCCCCTTCTAACACATGCGAGTTGCAATAAGAGTAGAGGTATATCCCAATCCTTTGAAAACACAGCAGATAATTTCCCTTCCAGTTACCTATTTAGGTTATACAGGAAGGGATCTGCAATAGGCAGAATTAGCCTAAACTTAAGGGAACCGTTAATCGGTCAAAATAGACAGAGCAAGGTAGCCAAGTCTGGGAGGAATAAACTCCACTGGTGAAATAGACAATATTTTTCCCTCCTTTTTGTTTCATTTGGATTGGTGGGATCTAATATACCTTTAGCTCTTCAAATAAGATAATAAAATCGCATCAAAATACTTTTCAAATTAGATAACAAAATCGCATCAATATACTACACACCAACAGATACAACTTTAATAATCCTGGTTGCCTTTCGGCACACACATCATTAATGATGTGCGTCCCGCATGGAGCGACACGTCTCTCTTGTCGCCTTTGGGCTGGTCCCTCTTTTCCACTCGGCTTCCCGGCACGGTGGGGAGACGCGGTTGTCCGGCGTCTCTACACACATATGCTTCCACGGTGGGACCCATTCTTGTTTGGGCCACTGAGGGGATCTCCTCTCCATGCCGGCGGCGTTCCTGGATCACCCCGGACGTTTAGGGGTTTCGCACGTGCGAGGTTTGACCTGCGCATGTGTGAAACGTTACGACGTCACGCATATTGCGTCAGGGCTGACGGCTGTTGCCGGGGCATCGCCTTCTGGAATGCCGAGGGGGCCACGCTAATACCGCCAATCTGCGGTTGGGTCTCCAGTTGCAGGGAGAGGATGTGGGGTGGAGATGAGCACCTGTGATCAAGAGGCAATTAACTCTATTAAATAAAGGTGCAGCTTCCTGAGGATCTTCAGATGATCCCTGGATGGCTGCCAACACATGCAGGAAGGGTCAGAACCAACAAGTAAGTGCTTGTACTGGATATGTCCTGCCAGCCGCAGCTCACATAGTATGGAATGTATTCATATACTTTTTATGATTTAGGTTTCTCAATACATTTATCACATTGACATCTTATACACATAGTCCAATAATAAGTAATAATAACATTATTATCATTTTCACCACTTGTTTATAACCCTAAATATTCCTTTATTAGGCACTTCACATTATTTCACCTTGTATAGATTGTTTTCACCATTACACCTCACTAGCCTTCTTAGTTCTTCCCCTTTTTCACATGTTTGTTACATTTTTTTTTTTACATGTTTTTGTTTTTTGGCACACATCAATAACACTTTATTTATGCTATATTTCATTACACAGACCCCATGCTTTTGGCACTTATCAATAACATTCTATTCATGTTACACTTTATCACATAGATCCAATCAATTAGTTTTTTCATATACTACCCCACCACCCAGCATCATCACCTTTGTAAGGTGAGGCATGAAAATATAGAACTTGTTTAAAGTGAATTTTTTTTTTCATCAAGCACTCCATACATTTAGTTCAACCTATCATATATTGACATATCACAATTTAGATCCAAAAATTATTAAAATATGAGCAATAGGGATAATATTAGTTGAGACCACCCTATTAAATTGTTTTCGAATATTAAGCAGTCTGGCTATATAGGACCATATGGAACACCCACCCGACACCCGCTGACTACATACTAATTTTTACAAATATCAAATTACAGGTGCCTCGCCCTACACCTTCCCCACTGGGTCCAAATGTATGGCTCCTTGTAAGCCCAGTGGACTACAGACGCGCCCAGAGGTGACAGAGGGAATTAACAAACATTGTTGCACGCAACGGTTTTTATTAATTCAAACTATGCGACACAAGCCCACTTTCCTATTCCCAAATGGTAAGTACTTCGCCATATGTATGGAGATGTACTTTCAAGACTTTCAAAATATCACGAAATGATCTATCATGTTTTGTATACTGTAGAAAATCCTAATGAAATTTCTCAAGTCATCTTCCAGGACGGCACACCTGAGAGATGAGAGGCTCCTCCCCACAGGAAACACAATCAACAGCTGTTTTAAGTCCACACCCTTCCCCCTGATCCTCAGTTTTTGATTGTGTTTCTCCCTACACGGCGAAACTGTTTGTTTTTTTCCAAATGACCGAAGCCTGGGGCTGGTGGTCTCCCCCTGGGAGCCGGACCAAATGCCTGGGAAGCCTCTGGGTCTGGCGGGATATATTTATCCTTCCCGGGGGGTTCCCCTATCCTTTCCTCAGTGGGGGCAGAAGAATCTGGGAAAGCCCCCCTGAGAACTGAAGGCCCCTGGATACAGTGGTGTCCCCAGAACTTCAGGGGCCTTTATCCTGTCTCCCCCCTTTACCTGTCCGGACGTCCGTTCAGATGGGGGTGCTGGCCGTCGGTTCTTTCCAGGGGGATCGTATCCCCCGACTCCTGGGACCCTGGTAGCTCGCGTGGGCTGCTGGGGAGGGCACCGCCTGAACGACCCGCGTTCTTACCCAGAAGGGAAGGCTGAGAGTCAGCAGGAGCAGGCGCCCACATCCTCCTTCATAGTTTACTATGGTGAATGTCTGCCTAAACCACCTCATGGGAATGAGGAATGTACGGCATTGCCCCCCCCCCATGTGTATATACTGACTGGACAGTGCAGGACACAGCCTAACCTTGCAGCTCCCTAAAGGGACAGCAGTTGTGGGGGGGGCACTTTGGCGGCTATCCTCCTTGCGTGTGGACCATAAGGATGGAAAAGCAAGCCCGGTGGCTGTGGAAAAAGGGGAAGACGACAACGGTGAGTCAAAAATCCCCAATCCCGGGGGGGCGTGGCCGGACGTGATACAGGGAGGACGTGTGAATGCTGTGCTCCGTCCAGGCATATTACATCCATTGCCATCCCTGCCTTATTTCCCCTGGGATAAAGCTCATCCACCGCTGAGACCGACCCCAACCTTCCCCGCTACAGATCCGGCTGGATCTTGCCTGAAATCCGGCTCATCTGAGCCTCTTTACGCCTCCTGCCCGCCTTGGCCTACCAGCTGTCGCCACCATATTGAGGCCTACGGCCTGCCCGGAGCCTGACGCTCGCCTACACAGCGGACCGGGGGACGATCGGGTCCTCCTCTTGGGACTTTCCGACCGGGACATCCGAACCACCACCGCGAGGAGACGGATACCGGCAACGTAAAAGAGAATCGAGCGGGACCCTCCCTCCCCATCCCGGGTCCTCCAGCAGTCTGACGCTACTCCTGGGCCTATCCACCGGCCATCCTGGACTCTGTGAGTACCTGGGCTGCTGCCCGAGCCTTCTCCTGTCCCTGCTCTGCAGTAACTGGCCCCAGAGTCCCCGTTTTTGAGCTTCTAGAGTCCCGGTCTGGGCACGAGGGAGGACCCCCCCCACCCCGGCCGGCCTCAGCCTTCAGGACAGACCGCGGCTTCGGCCTGGTCCTGGAAGTCGGCGGCCATCTTGGTACTCCTAATACCCCCACAACACATTTCCTGCAGTTAAATCACCTATTGACTGCCTGTAGACACTATATCCTGCCTCACACCTGCAAACCTTACAGCTGCCATCTCAACTCCCCCTGATTCTTAATGTGACCACCTCCAGACCGGCGTGCAGGGAAGCAGACATGTAAGAGGAGTCCTTTGATCCCCGTCTTTTTAAGAGATGCTCCTACAAAGCTAACAGCTCCCTATTAATCACAGGAGCGATATCATAACAAGACATCAGACCCTCCCAAACACTGCATGGGGAAGATTGGTTTCCAGAAGGCAATATACAAAGGTTTTATCCCACCGCCACCGTCGCAGACCCCTAATATCATGGAGAGCTTCTTATATAAACAAAGATCCCCGACCTCCAGTGAACAACCGAGATCCTCGGACACTGCTGACCCACATTTTCTGCCGGAAGGCATGACCCAAGATAACAGATCTCAAACCTCCCTGCATTCTCTTCCACCCGATCACCCCGTGGATATGGTGACAGTAGCTGTCCTAGACACAAAGTTGAACTCATTACTACACGAATTAACCCGCAACATCGCTAAAGAAGTGAGCAAAATAGCACATGAGTTACGGGGTGAAATCGACCAATTAGGTGAATGCACCAACACACTGGAGAACAAATTTGATGAACTGACCCAATATGTACATGTTCTCGAAGAGGACAACTCCAACCTGAAACATACAGTCTCCCTACTTCAATTCCAACAGGAAGACCTGGAAAACCGTGAAAGACGCCAGAATCTGAGGATAAGGGGAATCCCCGAGACGGTGAGTGACAAGGAAATACGTCCCTATCTTCTAGGCCTATTCGTCACTTTAGCCCCACATATACCGGACATAGACTGGCGTATGGACAGGGCACATAGATCTCTGGCCCCAAAACCTCCTCCTACTGCCAACCCCAGAGATATTATTGTCCGCTTCCACTTCTACGAAAGCAAAGAAGCCCTCACTCTTGCAACGCGTAACAAGTCATGGATTGACTATAAACAACACAAAATCCAGATATTTAACGATCTGTCTCCAACCACTCTGGCCAAAAGATGCAGTTTCCCTCCCGTCACTACTCACCTACAAAACCATCAAGTTCCATACCGCTGGGGATTCCCCTTCCGTCTAACCGTTTCCAAAGATGGTGTTCAACATTCCCTGAGAGATCTTTACGAAAGTGAAGCCTTTATCCGCAACCTAGGTCTTCCCCCACTGCCTGAAGAAGACTCCATACCCCAAGCTCCAAACCTCAGATCACTTACCACACCAGCCAAAATTTGGACCCCAGTCCAACGAAGATCCCAGAAGAACTCTTCTACCCCACAACGAGTCAATCGTCCCAGATATCCAACCTGATGTGACTTATTATTTTTCTTTTTCCTACCTTCTTTTTTTTCAATATTTTTGCTCTTTTTTTCCATGGCCAGGAAATATTTACCATGGATATCCCAGTGACCTAATAGTGCTTAGGTCACCTTGTTTGAGAGGTCACACCTCTTATTGATATCTACCTCTGTCACATACCAGATTGTCTTAAGATTCATCTATATGTTCATAGCACCATGCCAAACACCCTTGCTCCTCATGTCTGTTTGTTCTTTTTTTAGTTTTACAAAAAACAGAGACGGGGATCTACACACCTCCCCCCTCCTCTAATAATCCCTGCAGGCTAACATGCCCCCCCTCATGACCCAAGGCTTCTGCCTGGGCAGCCTGAAATTTTTTCTCAGGCTTTTCAAAAATTTATTTTTTCTTTTTTCCTTTTTTAAAATTTTTCGTCTCCCAATGCAATTTAGTTCCTAATTTTTTTGTCTCCTTTGGAGTTTTCATATGCAGGTCTTTTTCCCTTTTTTTTCCTTCTGACCTATATATGTTTTTTCAAGGTTGTACTTACATTATTATATCAAATGTAAGAAATGTTTGTTTTCAATTGTTTCTTTTTAAGGATGCTCAGATACATGTTCCCAGTCTTTATACTGCATTAGCACTTTTTGTTTAACCGAATATGGCCCTCAAAGTCTATTCTTGTAATGTTAAGGGATTAAATTCCATAGGCAAAAGGTGGCAGGCCTTGAAAGAATTTAAATCATCCAAAGCAGAGGTGATTATGGTTCAGGAAACCCATTTCAAGCCCAGTGGCTCCTTCAAGTTTGCCTCTAGACATTTTCCCATAGCATATACTGCCTCTGACCCCTCTGGAAAAGCGGGAGTGGCAATTCTTTTTAAACGCACAAGTCTAATAAAAATACTTTCCTCCTACCTAGATCCTCACGGTAGGTTCATATTCCTGAAGTGCAGTCACCTATCTACCTCTTTTTCCTTAATTAACATTTATGCACCAAATGTAGGACAGATCGGTTTCCTTGAAAAAGTTTTTGAGAAATTACAACCCTTCTCCCAGCCGTTCATGATCATGGGAGGCGACTTCAATGTGTGCATGTCCCCGACCAGGGACAGGAAAACTCTATTTCAAACCGCCTCACAATCTTCCTCTAAGAAATTATCAACATCCTTTCGCAAACTAGTTAGATCCCATAATCTATTTGATTCTTGGAGGATAAAACACCCGACCCAAAAACACTATACATTCTATTCTCATCCCCACAAGTCTTATTCTAGACTAGATTACTTCCTTATTACAGGTCCCCTATTGCCCTATGTAGTATCTTCTGAAATAAATCCTATTACCTGGTCGGATCATGCACCTATTGAACTCGATGTATTACTGGCGAAGTCTTTTGCTAGGACCTGCCACTGGCGCCTCAATGAATCCCTGCTTAAAAATCCTTTATCTCAAACTCAATTACAGCAGAAATTAACTGAGTTTTTCCAGCTTAATGATGGCTCTGTCCCGGAGATTTCCACCCTGTGGGAGGCCCATAAAGCCTTTTTTAGAGGTGAATGCATAGCTATAAGCTCACGCCTAAAGAAAGATTCTGTACAACTTAAAGAGGATCTTATTACCCAACTGCAAACAGCGGAAAGAAATCTGCTGGCCTCCCCCACGGTGGAAAAATTGAGAAATGTCATCTCAATCCGAGATCGAATCAAGTCTTTCGATATGAATCAAATTTCCAAATCCATGTTATGGGCTAAGCAAAAATTCTACGACTATGCAAACAAACCACATAGGATGCTAGTGAACAAATTAAAACCTCGGTCCCTTCTATCTATACCCGACCACTTGATGCAACCCGATGGCACCCCCACATACTGTCCGAAAACTATGTCAAAGGTCTTTGGTGACTTTTATAAGCGACTTTATAACTGTTTAGGCCCCGATTCACACCCTCAATTCTCGCAATCAGAGTTTGATAAATTTATAAATTCCTTCCCATTACCGAAGATATCTGCTGATCATCTATCCTCCCTTAACGCTCCGATTACTGGAGAGGAAATAGGAGAGGTGATTAAAAATCTTCCAACCCACAAATCTCTGGGCCCTGACGGTCTCCCTTACATCTACTATAAAACCTTTACACATATTTTAACCCCCTATCTACAATCCCTATTCTCCTCCTTTTTTCAGGGATCCATCCCACATTCACAATTCTTACATGCCAATATAACGGTAATCCCTAAACCAGGTAAGGATCCTGCATTCCCCCACAACTACCGCCCAATTGCTTTATTAAACTCGCAAAAGAGGGAAGACACATTAAGGAGTCAATGCTGCTCACCCCAATATGGACAAAAAAAAATGGAAAAAGGTCCCCCGAGCGGGGTTTTTAGGCAGCTAACCATAGATATGAACAAGGCATTAAATAAAATATTATATTGAAGTGCTTTATTGAAGGGTAATGAATGAATGTAACATATAAATATAAATTGGGAGCTCCAGTGGGAAAATACCCATACCAAATACATATAATAGCAAACATAGGTTATACACAGCATATGATAAGGCTATTGCATAACAATCCTGACGCGTTTCGACCCATGAATTTTGGGGTCTCTTCAGAGGATGAGTTTGCTACAAAAAAGAAGAAAAATTTATAACAGTATGTCCAGCTTATTTAAAAGAATTACAGCATAGGCAAGTTTGTTTAGCAACACTTTGCACATAATTACCACTGAGTTTGGATGTACCCCTCGATCAGAGCCTCCCCACACAGCAGCCAGACCATCCAGTGTGCCCGCACGTAGCAGTACCCCAGGAAGGAGGGGGAACAGGAATCCACTTGATATGGCTTGCAAGGAGTCACACGTATAATTGCCCCCCTACCAACACACCACTGGGGGGTGGGGCCGGAACCTACGAAAATTGTCAGAGCGTTAGCTCCTGAATATACCCATATAGGTTAGTAGTTAGATTTAACTATTGGGCGGTCAGAAAGTATTGTAATAATCTATTGCAACTTGAATTGATCATGTGAAGGATAATAGAATGAGTGGAGTGACTATATTGGTATAACCAATATAGAATATGTCAGGGATGACCTTGTCCTTAAATGCTGACAATGGCAGTGATAGGAAGAGAAGTGAAGGATGTGCACAGTGAATGTGATGTGTGAATTTGAGGAAAAAGTGCATGATATTGCCAAGTATCTAAGTCTACGGCATCCAAAGCTAGTGTGCACAAAAATCAAAATTAAATATAAGTAAAATATTATTCTATGGGGTCTGACAAAGCATTGATAATCAGAGGTATCATAAGTTCTTACTCACTCCAACTGTTGAGGAAAAGAGTCTGGCCGTCCAAGGAGGAAGTGGAGGGATCACACCCAAATCCACCCTCATTAAATAGTGTCCTTAATTAGTACTGAAATTAACAACAGGTATCGTTTCTTCCGCCCCTTAACCCCGGAGTGTAGAGGGAGACTATGGCCGCCATTGGCAGGCCTCGTGTGGCTCCCTCGGCATCCATCAAGGCGAAGCCCCGACATCTGTCGTCACCTTCGCCGTAAAATACGTGACACCATGAGGCCGCACGCACATGCGACCCGCACATGCGCGCACACCGCACGCAATGTCCGAAGGTGATGAGGGATGCCGCCGGCAGGGTAATCACACCCGTGGGCGGCCAACCCGGGAATCCGGGCATCCACGGGGAGAGACAAGGGGAGCGCAGGTAACTGAGCTCCCCACCCTGCCGGGAAGACACATCAGGGAACGTGATCCCCGACCCAGGGAGCATGCAACAGTGCAGGCATCACAGGGGCCCCGATGGCGCAAGCTGCAAGCGGGGAGGCGCCGATCGAGAGGCACACAAACGAGCTCACATATGCGATTTGTGAAAAACAACAAATGACAAAAGTTTTCTACATAATTACTTGTTAATAATACAAGGTAAAACATTGGAAACTGCGCACTGACAATTCTAACAATATTCCCAAAAGTATGCAAGAACCACAGCCACCCAGAAATGGCAACATAATTTCAACGTTTAAATAGATTTGTTTGAAAGGACATAACTCTCAAATACACAGAAATATCTCCCAGATACACAAAATAGTATAACAACCCAGATAAGGAAATTTGCATCGGATCCAATGGATCCCTCATTGCTCACGGTTGCGATGCGATTTTACTCTATTCGCAACCACGAACAAGGCTATGGATTATAGACTCAATTAGGTATAATAATAATACAGACTAATAATACAAGAGCGTAACTAATTTAGTGAGCTCAAGGGAAGAAATATTTAATCCTCTTATTGAGAGTCTACTTAAAATCCTAATGTGCGATTTAACATGCGATTTAACACATTTTTGGAAAATATGTGGATAAAATCTAATGTGGTGTCTGGGATTAACACAGAGGGATATATACAGGAGAACAGACAGTGCACAGCTCATGTCTAACTCCCATGTGTCAAATGGGGGAAGGGGTGTTTAACCACCCAAATTTGTATAGCAAAAGAGGGAAGACACATTAAGGAGTCAATGCTGCTCACCCCAATATGGACAAAAAAAATGGAAAAAGGTCCCCCGAGCGGGGTTTTTAGGCAGCTAACCATAGATATGAACAAGGCATTAAATAAAATATTATATTAAAGTGCTTTATTGAAGGGTAATGAATGAATGTAACATATAAATATAAATTGGGAGCTCCAGTGGGAAAATACCCATACCAAATACATATAATAGCAAACATAGGTTATACACAGCATATGATAAGGCTATTGCATAACAATCCTGACGCGTTTCGACCCATGAATTTTGGGGTCTCTTCAGAGGATGAGTTTGCTACAAAAAAGAAGAAAAATTTATAACAGTATGTCCAGCTTATTTAAAAGAATTACAGCATAGGCAAGTTTGTTTAGCAACACTTTGCACATAATTACCACTGAGTTTGGATGTACCCCTCGATCAGAGCCTCCCCACACAGCAGCCAGACCATCCAGTGTGCCCGCACGTAGCAGTACCCCAGGAAGGAGGGGGAACAGGAATCCACTTGATATGGCTTGCAAGGAGTCACACGTATAATTGCCCCCCTACCAACACACCACTGGGGGGTGGGGCCGGAACCTACGAAAATTGTCAGAGCGTTAGCTCCTGAATATACCCATATAGGTTAGTAGTTAGATTTAACTATTGGGCGGTCAGAAAGTATTGTAATAATCTATTGCAACTTGAATTGATCATGTGAAGGATAATAGAATGAGTGGAGTGACTATATTGGTATAACCAATATAGAATATGTCAGGGATGACCTTGTCCTTAAATGCTGACAATGGCAGTGATAGGAAGAGAAGTGAAGGATGTGCACAGTGAATGTGATGTGTGAATTTGAGGAAAAAGTGCATGATATTGCCAAGTATCTAAGTCTACGGCATCCAAAGCTAGTGTGCACAAAAATCAAAATTAAATATAAGTAAAATATTATTCTATGGGGTCTGACAAAGCATTGATAATCAGAGGTATCATAAGTTCTTACTCACTCCAACTGTTGAGGAAAAGAGTCTGGCCGTCCAAGGAGGAAGTGGAGGGATCACACCCAAATCCACCCTCATTAAATAGTGTCCTTAATTAGTACTGAAATTAACAACAGGTATCGTTTCTTCCGCCCCTTAACCCCGGAGTGTAGAGGGAGACTATGGCCGCCATTGGCAGGCCTCGTGTGGCTCCCTCGGCATCCATCAAGGCGAAGCCCCGACATCTGTCGTCACCTTCGCCGTAAAATACGTGACACCATGAGGCCGCACGCACATGCGACCCGCACATGCGCGCACACCGCACGCAATGTCCGAAGGTGATGAGGGATGCCGCCGGCAGGGTAATCACACCCGTGGGCGGCCAACCCGGGAATCCGGGCATCCACGGGGAGAGACAAGGGGAGCGCAGGTAACTGAGCTCCCCACCCTGCCGGGAAGACACATCAGGGAACGTGATCCCCGACCCAGGGAGCATGCAACAGTGCAGGCATCACAGGGGCCCCGATGGCGCAAGCTGCAAGCGGGGAGGCGCCGATCGAGAGGCACACAAACGAGCTCACATATGCGATTTGTGAAAAACAACAAATGACAAAAGTTTTCTACATAATTACTTGTTAATAATACAAGGTAAAACATTGGAAACTGCGCACTGACAATTCTAACAATATTCCCAAAAGTATGCAAGAACCACAGCCACCCAGAAATGGCAACATAATTTCAACGTTTAAATAGATTTGTTTGAAAGGACATAACTCTCAAATACACAGAAATATCTCCCAGATACACAAAATAGTATAACAACCCAGATAAGGAAATTTGCATCGGATCCAATGGATCCCTCATTGCTCACGGTTGCGATGCGATTTTACTCTATTCGCAACCACGAACAAGGCTATGGATTATAGACTCAATTAGGTATAATAATAATACAGACTAATAATACAAGAGCGTAACTAATTTAGTGAGCTCAAGGGAAGAAATATTTAATCCTCTTATTGAGAGTCTACTTAAAATCCTAATGTGCGATTTAACATGCGATTTAACACATTTTTGGAAAATATGTGGATAAAATCTAATGTGGTGTCTGGGATTAACACAGAGGGATATATACAGGAGAACAGACAGTGCACAGCTCATGTCTAACTCCCATGTGTCAAATGGGGGAAGGGGTGTTTAACCACCCAAATTTGTATAGCAAAAGAGGGAAGACACATTAAGGAGTCAATGCTGCTCACCCCAATATGGACAAAAAAAATGGAAAAAGGTCCCCCGAGCGGGGTTTTTAGGCAGCTAACCATAGATATGAACAAGGCATTAAATAAAATATTATATTAAAGTGCTTTATTGAAGGGTAATGAATGAATGTAACATATAAATATAAATTGGGAGCTCCAGTGGGAAAATACCCATACCAAATACATATAATAGCAAACATAGGTTATACACAGCATATGATAAGGCTATTGCATAACAATCCTGACGCGTTTCGACCCATGAATTTTGGGGTCTCTTCAGAGGATGAGTTTGCTACAAAAAAGAAGAAAAATTTATAACAGTATGTCCAGCTTATTTAAAAGAATTACAGCATAGGCAAGTTTGTTTAGCAACACTTTGCACATAATTACCACTGAGTTTGGATGTACCCCTCGATCAGAGCCTCCCCACACAGCAGCCAGACCATCCAGTGTGCCCGCACGTAGCAGTACCCCAGGAAGGAGGGGGAACAGGAATCCACTTGATATGGCTTGCAAGGAGTCACACGTATAATTGCCCCCCTACCAACACACCACTGGGGGGTGGGGCCGGAACCTACGAAAATTGTCAGAGCGTTAGCTCCTGAATATACCCATATAGGTTAGTAGTTAGATTTAACTATTGGGCGGTCAGAAAGTATTGTAATAATCTATTGCAACTTGAATTGATCATGTGAAGGATAATAGAATGAGTGGAGTGACTATATTGGTATAACCAATATAGAATATGTCAGGGATGACCTTGTCCTTAAATGCTGACAATGGCAGTGATAGGAAGAGAAGTGAAGGATGTGCACAGTGAATGTGATGTGTGAATTTGAGGAAAAAGTGCATGATATTGCCAAGTATCTAAGTCTACGGCATCCAAAGCTAGTGTGCACAAAAATCAAAATTAAATATAAGTAAAATATTATTCTATGGGGTCTGACAAAGCATTGATAATCAGAGGTATCATAAGTTCTTACTCACTCCAACTGTTGAGGAAAAGAGTCTGGCCGTCCAAGGAGGAAGTGGAGGGATCACACCCAAATCCACCCTCATTAAATAGTGTCCTTAATTAGTACTGAAATTAACAACAGGTATCGTTTCTTCCGCCCCTTAACCCCGGAGTGTAGAGGGAGACTATGGCCGCCATTGGCAGGCCTCGTGTGGCTCCCTCGGCATCCATCAAGGCGAAGCCCCGACATCTGTCGTCACCTTCGCCGTAAAATACGTGACACCATGAGGCCGCACGCACATGCGACCCGCACATGCGCGCACACCGCACGCAATGTCCGAAGGTGATGAGGGATGCCGCCGGCAGGGTAATCACACCCGTGGGCGGCCAACCCGGGAATCCGGGCATCCACGGGGAGAGACAAGGGGAGCGCAGGTAACTGAGCTCCCCACCCTGCCGGGAAGACACATCAGGGAACGTGATCCCCGACCCAGGGAGCATGCAACAGTGCAGGCATCACAGGGGCCCCGATGGCGCAAGCTGCAAGCGGGGAGGCGCCGATCGAGAGGCACACAAACGAGCTCACATATGCGATTTGTGAAAAACAACAAATGACAAAAGTTTTCTACATAATTACTTGTTAATAATACAAGGTAAAACATTGGAAACTGCGCACTGACAATTCTAACAATATTCCCAAAAGTATGCAAGAACCACAGCCACCCAGAAATGGCAACATAATTTCAACGTTTAAATAGATTTGTTTGAAAGGACATAACTCTCAAATACACAGAAATATCTCCCAGATACACAAAATAGTATAACAACCCAGATAAGGAAATTTGCATCGGATCCAATGGATCCCTCATTGCTCACGGTTGCGATGCGATTTTACTCTATTCGCAACCACGAACAAGGCTATGGATTATAGACTCAATTAGGTATAATAATAATACAGACTAATAATACAAGAGCGTAACTAATTTAGTGAGCTCAAGGGAAGAAATATTTAATCCTCTTATTGAGAGTCTACTTAAAATCCTAATGTGCGATTTAACATGCGATTTAACACATTTTTGGAAAATAGGTGGATAAAATCTAATGTGGTGTCTGGGATTAACACAGAGGGATATATACAGGAGAACAGACAGTGCACAGCTCATGTCTAACTCCCATGTGTCAAATGGGGGAAGGGGTGTTTAACCACCCAAATTTGTATAGCAAAAGAGGGAAGACACATTAAGGAGTCAATGCTGCTCACCCCAATATGGACAAAAAAAATGGAAAAAGGTCCCCCGAGCGGGGTTTTTAGGCAGCTAACCATAGATATGAACAAGGCATTAAATAAAATATTATATTAAAGTGCTTTATTGAAGGGTAATGAATGAATGTAACATATAAATATAAATTGGGAGCTCCAGTGGGAAAATACCCATACCAAATACATATAATAGCAAACATAGGTTATACACAGCATATGATAAGGCTATTGCATAACAATCCTGACGCGTTTCGACCCATGAATTTTGGGGTCTCTTCAGAGGATGAGTTTGCTACAAAAAAGAAGAAAAATTTATAACAGTATGTCCAGCTTATTTAAAAGAATTACAGCATAGGCAAGTTTGTTTAGCAACACTTTGCACATAATTACCACTGAGTTTGGATGTACCCCTCGATCAGAGCCTCCCCACACAGCAGCCAGACCATCCAGTGTGCCCGCACGTAGCAGTACCCCAGGAAGGAGGGGGAACAGGAATCCACTTGATATGGCTTGCAAGGAGTCACACGTATAATTGCCCCCCTACCAACACACCACTGGGGGGTGGGGCCGGAACCTACGAAAATTGTCAGAGCGTTAGCTCCTGAATATACCCATATAGGTTAGTAGTTAGATTTAACTATTGGGCGGTCAGAAAGTATTGTAATAATCTATTGCAACTTGAATTGATCATGTGAAGGATAATAGAATGAGTGGAGTGACTATATTGGTATAACCAATATAGAATATGTCAGGGATGACCTTGTCCTTAAATGCTGACAATGGCAGTGATAGGAAGAGAAGTGAAGGATGTGCACAGTGAATGTGATGTGTGAATTTGAGGAAAAAGTGCATGATATTGCCAAGTATCTAAGTCTACGGCATCCAAAGCTAGTGTGCACAAAAATCAAAATTAAATATAAGTAAAATATTATTCTATGGGGTCTGACAAAGCATTGATAATCAGAGGTATCATAAGTTCTTACTCACTCCAACTGTTGAGGAAAAGAGTCTGGCCGTCCAAGGAGGAAGTGGAGGGATCACACCCAAATCCACCCTCATTAAATAGTGTCCTTAATTAGTACTGAAATTAACAACAGGTATCGTTTCTTCCGCCCCTTAACCCCGGAGTGTAGAGGGAGACTATGGCCGCCATTGGCAGGCCTCGTGTGGCTCCCTCGGCATCCATCAAGGCGAAGCCCCGACATCTGTCGTCACCTTCGCCGTAAAATACGTGACACCATGAGGCCGCATGCACATGCGACCCGCACATGCGCGCACACCGCACGCAATGTCCGAAGGTGATGAGGGATGCCGCCGGCAGGGTAATCACACCCGTGGGCGGCCAACCCGGGAATCCGGGCATCCACGGACTCAGACTACAAAATCTTCACCAAAATACTGGCCAATAGATTATCCCCACTATTAACGTCCCTGATCCACAGAGACCAAGTAGGATTTGTTCCCTCGAGACATGCTGGAGATAATAC
Organism: Aquarana catesbeiana; assembly: GCF_042186555.1. Lineage (NCBI taxonomy): Eukaryota > Metazoa > Chordata > Amphibia > Anura > Ranidae > Aquarana > Aquarana catesbeiana. The sequence continues at coordinate 304,283,200 of NC_133324.1, forward strand.
AAGAAGAACCATAGATCTGATAGACCTAGTAACTAGAACTAAACGCCCCACCATAGTCCTGAGCTTAGATGCTCAAAAAGCTTTTGATCGATTAAGCTGGCCCTTCATGTTCGCAGTCTTAACCCGATTTGGATTCTCAGGCCCCTTTATACGAGCCCTACATACCCTATACTCCCTCCCCACGTCTCAAGTCCAGCTGTCCTCTTACACCTCGCAACGATTTACTCTCAGTAATGGTACGAGACAAGGCTGCCCTTTGTCACCCTTATTATTTATATTAAGCCTAGAACCTTTAGCAGCGGCTATCAGATCCCATCCTAATATCAGAGGAATCCCACTACGACATCAGGACTACAAACTTTCTCTTTTCGCAGACGACATTCTGCTAACCATCACACACCCCGAGATTTCATTACCTTTCTTACACGAAACCCTCTCCACATTTGGGTCCTTATCAGGGTTTTGTATTAACCAGACCAAAACAGAAGCCCTCTCCATCAATATACCCTCAGATACACTCAGCTCCTTACAAAACAAGTTTAAATACAGATGGTGCCAAACTTCACTAAAATATTTAGGAATTCATCTTACTCCTTCATACCATTCTCTTTATCAAGCCAATTTTCCCCCTATGTTCACAGAAATTGCTAAACTCCTACAACATTGGTCTTCCATCCCAATTTCCCTTCTTGGTAGGATTAACGTTCTCAAAATGTCGGTCTTGCCCAAATTACTGTACCTTTTTGAAACACTTCCAGTCCCGGTCCCTATGTCGCAGCTGAGAAGTCTCCAGAGAAAGTGCCTTAACTTTGTTTGGAACAATGCATCCCATAGAATTGCTCAATCGGTAGTCCTTTCTCCTAGAACAAGAGGAGGACTAGCCTCCCCCGATTTTATTAAATATTACTATGCCTCTCATCTTAGAGTATTGACAACATGGACCTCAAGGAAGGCTGCAAATAGATGGGCCGAAATTGAAATGGGGATTACTGCCCCTGTACATCTATGCTATCTATTATGGCCCTCCTCTCAGAAATTCATACCCCAACTACGGTCTCTGTGTCTCTCCCCGATGCTTTTTACGCTTTCAATCTGGAAAAGGTGCAGGGACAAATTTAATCTCTCCTCACCTTGTTCCCCTCTCCAGAATTTCCTTTTTAACCCAGAAATCCCGGACGGATTATCATACCTGCGAACAATTTCATGGACACACGCGGAGATGTTTCAGCTGCGACATTTAGTTCATCCAGTAACACACAAACTATTACCTTTCTCAGTCCTTAAAGAAAAACACGCCCTACCGAAATCTACAGAATACTTTTACCTACAAGTTAAACACTTTTTCCAATCTTGCTTCCCCTCCTTATCCTTAGAAAATCCTACTGCTTTTGAATTACTATGTACAAATGGCCCTTACGAACCAAACCTAATCTCATCCATATATAAAATACTCCAGACAACACCCCCCTTAAATGACTCCATACATAGATACATGACTAAATGGTCCAAGATGCTAAACAGATCAATCTCTCTATTGGATTGGGGTAAAATCTGGTAGTCGGCTTTTAAAGTCTCCAGATGCGTGGCACAAAAGGAGACCGCTATCAAGATAATATTTCTTTGGTACAAAACTCCTGAGTTGCTACATGCCCAAAATGCGTCTCTTTCTGATTTGTGCTGGAGATGTGGGCAGTCCGTAGGTACACATCTTCACATTTTCTGGGATTGTCATGTCCTAAGTACATATTGGATTGAGATACAAAATGTATTGCAATCACTTTTCGCCACGCCTATTCAATTGAATCCCATACATTTCCTATTAGGTCTACCCTTCCCGGATATCCCTAAATCACTACAGAAACTAGGGTCCTTTGTACTTTTGGCAGCAAAAAGAGCCATCCCTAGACTTTGGCTCTCTACCAACGCTCCCACTTTACACCACGCTCTTGCCATTGTTGCAGATATACGTAAAATGGAACATTTAACAGCAAAAATTGAAGGTAAAATTCCCCAATTCGAAAAAACTTGGAAACCTTGGGATGATTCAAAATATTGCTCGGTACCTTCCATTTCTGCTCCTTTCTGATTCCAAATTATATGTCCTCTTGAGCATCCTTATGTTTTGAACATGTTACTGCGATAGCAATATAGATACTGTATGGATTTACTTTTTTTTCTTATTATATATGTCCCAATTCGGGAAGAAGCTGACTTCTACCTATACAGATAGCCTCACCATGTTCTTTTTTTTTTTTTTTTTTCTCTTTACAATGTTTGCACTACTTATATTGTAATTGTTTCTATGCAAACTGTCATGACTTTTTGTTATGTTGATATATATTTGTTACAAAAACTTATTGAAAAAAAAAAATAAAAAAAAAAAATTAAAAAAATCCCCAATCCCAGCCAGATGGTTTCTGGGCATTTGAGATAATCTCCCCTGGGGTCTGGATTCAAATAGCCCAGAAGCTTTTGCTAAAGACACCAGCCACAGCTCCCTCCTACATCAGAGATGCTGTATGGTGGACAAGTGGTGCAGAGGAGCGAGTGTGCCTAAACCACCTCAGATGGGAAAGAGGTAGGTAAGGCATTTTTTCCCCTTCCACCTGTATTTACTGAGTGGTGCAGTGCAGGACCTGGGGTCTCCATAACAAAATAGCCCAGAAGCTACTGCTAAAAACCACCAGCCACAGCTTCCTCTTATAGCAGAGACACTGTGGTTATCACAACAGTAGGTTGTCAGTTAGTAGGGGTGAATACAGCAAAGAGGGTGACCTGGTAGAACAAAGAGTTCCTTACTGGCCAGGTATATCACTGAACAAGTTATTAATGGTGCAATGGTTGAAGGATTCAGGAGTAAGCTCCCTTGCTCAGCAGGTGCACTAGGTTATCTGGCCCTATTAGCCCAGCTGCTAGGAATCTGCTTAAAGTTGCTCCAAGATGCTTAAAAGCTGACCTAACTTTCAACAATGTGGCAGGGACCAAGCTTCTGTGTGGCACAGTAGGGGTTCCCTTGTGACAGATCCTCCTTTTGGGGGTTGCTTGCTATGGGTAACTTTTCATAAACTCCAACCTCCCACTCCACTCTTACATTGTGGTTATATTTTAATGCAGGGGGTAAGAAAAACTTTTTTGTTGGTTTGGGCTACAGTCCACTCAGTGACAGATCTAAAAGCGATTTACCATAAATCGTTTTTCCTATATCCTTTGATTAAGGATTTTCTGTGCAAACATATGCAAGAGCTAGATGGCTATATGATTGCTTCTTTAAGGGCTGCAGGTGGCTATTTACCTCCAGGCTAAATTGGTAACCACCCTTTTTAGAGGTCTTATATTGGTCTCTAGGGCTGGGCTCATTGAGACTTTAATTACTGATCAGCCCCACCCGTGTATGAGCTGGCTAGCGTTTGCTCAATCTACGGAGGTAAGGTAGGACAACAGCTACTATAGTAAGGTGTCCAACCATTTTAGGATTGGTTCCTTCACTGGTGGTGAAGGATTAGTATCTACAGCCCAGGCTATGCTTATGAAATAATTTGCTCCTGTTTGGTTATTTCATAAAGGGATACACCATGACTCCTTCTTGGCTGCTCACCAGTAGACCTCAGTAGTGAAGGTTTGTCCTTGCTGGGGTGTTTGGTGGCACAACTAAAGTACACATTGAGATTTGTGACATCTCTGCTGAAGCTTGTTGGGTGTCCTTTATATCCTAAAGGTACTGCTTTGTTTGGCTACAGATCAGAAAATACAACAGGGAAGGTGGTCTGTACTTTCTGGTTTTGTGCTGCACGCCAGAAACGCACATCATTGAGTCTGGTGATGACATTTCTGCTCATAATTGTTATATTGCTGCACATCAGACCTACACAAGATTGGGGTCTGTCTGTGGAGTTTTTGTGTCCTGTATTACTGCCTTATTGGTTGCTTATCAGAAAGGCAGCAGGAAAGATTGATGGCAGGGGTAGTACATATACTGCCTTTGGTAATCGGTACAGCACCACAAGGTGGCGTCGTGCTGATTCAGACAGTGCTATTAACGGCAATAGCTGCCGCTTTTAGGCATGCGATTTGACATGTGAGTCGCATGCCAAATCGCTTCAATATGGATGTGCTATCTCTATTCAGAATTGTTAGATTGTTGCACATTAGAGATATACACGATTGAAGTTTGTCTGTGGGTCCTGTATTACTGCCTTATTGGTTGCTTATCAGAAAGGTAGCAGTGAAGATGGATGGTCCTGATTTTGTTGGAAAATACAAATTGAACCTGTGCCATGGGTAGTACACATACTGCCATTGGTAATCGGTGCAGCACCACAAAGTGACGTGCTGATTCAGACAGCGCTATTAACAGCAATGGCTGCCGATTTTAGGCATGCGACTTTGACATGTTGAGTTGCATGCCAAATCACTTCAATATGGATGTGCTATCTCTATTCAGAACTGTTATATTATTGCACATCAGAGATATACAAGATTGAGGTCTGTCTGTGGGTCCTGTATTACTGCCTTATTGGTTGCTTATCGGAAAGGCAGCAGTGATGATGGATGGTCCTGATTTTGTTGGAAAATACAAAACTGAACCTGTGCCAGGGGTAGTACACATACTGCCATTGGTAATCAGTGCAGCACCACAAAGTGGCCCGGGCTGATTCAGACAATGCTATTAACGGCAATGGCTGCCAATTTTAGGCATGCGATTTGACATGTTGAGTCACATGCCAAATCACTTGAATATGGATGTGCTATCTCTATTCAAGATTGTTGTTGCACATGAGACACATACAAAATTGAAGGTTTGCTGCCTTATTGGCTGCATATCAGAAAGGACACAACAGTGAAGGTTGTTTGTCTTTTTCTGATTTGTTTTTGCTGCTCAGCAGGGAGACACATTGAGGGTAATGACATCTCTGCTCAGTATTGGTATATGCTACACATCAGACATACACAAAGATTGAACATTGTTTGTGTCCTGTATGTCCTATATTTACTGCCTTATCGTCCGTATATCAGAAAGGCACAGCAGTAAGTGGTGTTTCTCATTGATCTTCCTTGCTGTTTCTTAGGTATACACAGTAGGGGGTTGTTGGCTGCACTCCTCCAGGGAGCCACAGCATGGGGACCCCTTGTTTGTTCGACCCGAAAACTGCTTTTCCTGCGACCTGAGTAATCTTGAGGTCTGTGGTTCCGTAAGCAGGGACTGCTGGATACGCTGCGACCTGGAGTCGCACAGTCACGAATGATACCCTTTGGAAGCCATAGTATGAATTCTCATGCGTCTTGCAGTCCCAAGTGGCAGGTTGGGTCGCACGGGTGTGGGAACCCTAAGCTTATCTGTCCCTTCTGGTTTAGGTTTTGCAATGCTGCAGGAATACTCATTGTGGAGTTATTGCCTTATTTTGCAGTAGACCAGAAAGATCGCAGCTGTAAAGGCTGTCTGTTGTTTCTTTGTTTTTATGTTGCTGCACAGCAGAAGTACTCAACATTGAAGCTTGTTGGTGCTTTCTGTCTCATATTGCCTTACCTTATGGCACTTCAGAAAAACACAATGCTGTAGGTTGCTTGTGTTCTTTCTCTGTTGGTTCTATGTAACTGCACTACAGAACTGCATAACAGGAAGGATTGTCTTATAACTGTACTTGGTGGTTCGTCATAAATGCGCAACATAGAAGTTTGGGTCTTTCTGTCTTCTCTTTATAGCCTTGTTTTGCTGTACATCAGTAAAACACCACTGTAAAAGGGGGTTCCCGTCCTTTCTGTATTTACCAGTTATGACCTAGCTAGCTGCACTTCAGAAATGCGCAGCATTTAAGGTGTGTTTGTGTCTTAATGCTTACATATTGGCCGCACATCAGAAAACCAGACTGTGAGGTTCAGATTTGGGTCTCTTCCCATATTTGATATTTTGGTTTAGCTAGGCACACTCAGATACACAACATTGATGTCTATGCTTGTGTCCTTTCTGTCTAAATCTATTTTGCTATGTCCACAATCTATGATTTTTTTATTTGTGATATTAATAATACATGTATCACCTTTTTGTATTTCAGCCTTCTCTTCCATGAAAGAGCCAGGAGTTCTGGTGCAGATGTCACATGTCAGAAAGCCTCGACCCCTTACATTGAGGGATGCCAGAGCCATTTCCTAGGGTTGAAGCCCAGTAGAGTTATGGGTCACTGGAGGAAGGCGATAATCAATCGCCCTGTTTAATAAGAACTTAGGAAGTTCCAATCAGAGGAGTTTTATGGCCTGAAGATGAAGTATAAACATGTATACCCGACCAAATAGGTTACAGCTCGGTGCATGGCCTTCATTTTGCCCTTCTAGCAAAACTAGATGTAGCAATATGAGTGTTCTTCTCCTGCTATAGATGTTAATCTCCTGAGTAGGCTCTCAGGCGTAAGTAAAACTATAGATTGGGCATGCCTTAAACCCAGGGATTAAATTTTTGTTAATCTATTTCCCTTAAGTAGGTTTCCCTTCAGTCTTTGCTGACGTAAAGCTAAAAATGAACAAAAAGGGGTTGTCTGTCAGGGGCCCCCCTTTTTTGGCAGTTTTATTTCCCTGGACAGGGTTGTGTTAAGACAGGCCCCCTTATGGATCAATGTAGTGTCCTTGTCTTACAACACAGGTCTCTGATTAATCTTTTTAGTGGTTCTAAACAGCACCTATAGGCAGAATAGGCCATTGTTGGTAGATGTGTGACAGGCAACATTGATAACCTACAAGTTTAACATGTTTTCTGATTCCATCTTTAAGAGCCCACTCCACCTAGATCCTGCATCCGAAACAGAGAAGGCAGGGACACCGGTGGAGTAGACCGGCAGATCAGCCGCATGATCCAGCTAAGATACCTTCATCAAGCATGTGGAGTAAAGGTAAAGCTTACTGCAGAACCGAGGTTCGCCAAGAGTCTTGCAGTGGTCCCACCCTAAGGTAGGCCTGAGGTACTTGATTATCCTCTCAGGTGTGCCGTCCTGGAAGATGACTTGAGAAAAGTACTAGTTACTTACCGGTAACTGTCTTTCTGGGAAATCTTCCAGGACGGCAGGCCTACTTCCCACCCGTTGGAGGAGGGAAAATTTTAGAACACTAGAAGGTGAGTACTAGGGATGAGCTTCGAGTTCGAGTCGAACTCATGTTCGACTCGAACATTAGCTGTTCGCAAGTTCGCCGAACACCGAACAATTTGGGGTGTTCGCGGCAAATTCGGATGCCGCGGAACACCCTTTAAAAGTCTATGGGAGAAATCAAAAGTGCTAATTTTAAAGGCTTATATGCAAGTTATTGTCATAAAAAGTGTTTGGGGACCTGGGTCCTGCCCCAGGGGACATGGATCAATGCAAAAAAAAGTTTTAAAAACGGCCGTTTTTTCAGGAGCAGTGATTTTAATAATGCTTAAAGTCAATCAATAAAAGTGTAATATCCCTTTAAATTTCGTACCTGGGGGGTGTCTATAGTATGCCTGTAAAGGGGCGCATGTTTCCCGTGTTTAGAACAGTCTGACAGCAAAATGACATTTGGAAGGAAAAAACACATTTAAAACTACCCGCGGCTATTGCATTGCCGACAATACACATAGAAGTTCATTGATAAAAACGGCATGGGAATTCCCCCCAGGGAAACCCCGAACCAAAATTAAAAAAAAAAAAAAATGACGTGGGGGGTCCCCCTAAATTCCATACCAGGCCCTTCAGGTCTGGTATGGATATTAAGGGGAACCCCGGCCAAAATTTAAAAAAAAAAATGACGTGGGGTTCCCCCTAAATTCCATACCAGACCCTTCAGGTCTGGTATGGATTTTAAGGGGAACCCCGCGCCAAAAAAAAAAAAAAAACGGCGTGGGGTTCCCCCAAAGATCCATACCAGACCCTTATCCGAGCACGCAACCTGGCAGGCCGCAGGAAAAGAGGGGGGGACGAGAGTGCGGCCCCCCCCCCTCCTGAACCGTACCAGGCCACATGCCCTCAACATTGGGAGGGTGCTTTGGGGTAGCCCCCCAAAACACCTTGTCCCCATGTTGATGAGGACAAGGGCCTCATCCCCACAACCGTGGCCGGTGGTTGTGGGGGTCTGCGGGCGGGGGGCTTATCGGAATCTGGAAGCCCCCTTTAACAAGGGGACCCCCAGATCCCGGCCCCCCCCCCTGTGTGAAATGGTAAGGGGGTACTTACCCCTACCATTTCACTAAAAAACTGTCAAAATAGTTAAAAATGACAAGAGACAGTTTTTGACAATTCCTTTATTTAAATGCTTCTTCTATCTTCCTTCATCTTCTTCTTCTTCTGGTTCTTCTGGCTCTTCTGGTTCTTCCTCCGGCGTTCTCGTCCAGCATCTTCTCCGCGGCGTCTTCTATCTTCTTCTCCTCGGGCCGCTCCGCACCCATGGCATGAGGGGAGGCTCCCGCTCTTCTCTTCATCTTCTTCATCTTCATCTTCTCTTTTCTTCTGCGGGCCGCTCCGCATCCATGCATGGAGGGAGGCTCCCGCTGCGTGACGGCATCTCCTCGTCTGACGGTTCATAAATAACGGGGGGCGGGGCCACCCGGTGACCCCGCCCCCCTCTGACGCACGGGACATGACGGGACTTCCCTGTGGCATTCCCCGTGACGTCACAGGGAAGTCCCGTCAAGTCACCGTGCGTCAGAGGGGGGCGGGGTCACCGGGTGGCCCCGCCCCCCGTTATTTAAGAACCGTCAGACGAGGAGACGCCGTCACACAGAGGGAGCCTCCCTCCATGCATGGATGCGGAGCGGCCCGGAGAAGAAAAGAAGAGAAGATGAAGATGAAGAAGATGAAGAAGATGAAGAGAAGAGGATGAAGAAGAAGATGAAGAGAAGAGCGGGAGCCTCCCCTCATGCCATGGGTGCGGAGCGGCCCGAGGAGAAGAAGATAGAAGACGCCGCGGAGAAGATGCTGGACGAGAACGCCGGAGGAAGAACCAGAAGAGTCAGAAGAACCAGAAGAAGAAGAAGATGAAGGAAGATAGAAGAAGCATTTAAATAAAGGAATTGTCAAAAACTGTCTCTTGTCATTTTTAACTATTTTGACAGTTTTTTAGTGAAATGGTAGGGGTAAGTACCCCCTTACCATTTCACACAGGGGGGGGGCCGGGATCTGGGGGTCCCCTTGTTAAAGGGGGCTTCCAGATTCCGATAAGCCCCCCACCCGCAGACCCCCACAACCACCGGCCACGGTTGTGGGGATGAGGCCCTTGTCCTCATCAACATGGGGACAAGGTGTTTTGGGGGGCTACCCCAAAGCACCCTCCCAATGTTGAGGGCATGTGGCCTGGTACGGTTCAGGAGGGGGGGGGCGCACTCTCGTCCCCCCCTCTTTTCCTGCGGCCTGCCAGGTTGCGTGCTCGGATAAGGGTCTGGTATGGATTTTTGGGGGGACCCCACGCCGTTTTTTTTTAAATTTTGGCCGGGGTTCCCCTTAATATCCATACCACACCTGAAGGGCCTAGTATGGAATTTAGGGGGACCCCCCCACGTCATTTTTTTTTTTTTTTTATTTTGGTTCGGGGTTTCCCTGGGGGGAATTCCCATGCCGTTTTTATCAATGAACTTCTATGTGTATTGTCGGCAATGCAATAGCCGCGGGTAGTTTTAAATGTGTTTTTTCCTTCCAAATGTCATTTTGCTGTCAGACTGTTCTAAACACGGGAAACATGCGCCCCTTTACAGGCATACTATAGACACCCCCCAGGTATGAAATTTAAAGGGATATTACACTTTTATTGTTTGACTTTAAGCATTATTAAAATCACTGCTCCTGAAAAAACGGCCGTTTTTAAAACTTTTTTTTGCATTGATCCATGTCCCCTGGGGCAGGACCCAGGTCCCCAAACACTTTTTATGACAATAACTTGCATATAAGCCTTTAAAATTAGCACTTTTGATTATTCATGTTCGTGTCCCATAGACTTTAACGGTGTTCGAGCGAACTTTTTTCCTGTTCGCATGTTCTGGTGCGAACCGAACAGGGGGGTGTTCGGCTCATCCCTAGTGAGTACCTATGAGGAATGATTTCCCTTGTGAACCAGGTTCAGGAGTTACTTCTCGACAAACTGAGGATCAGGGGGAAGGGTGTGGACTTAAAACAGCTGTTGATTGATTGATTGTGTTTCCTGTGGGGAGGAGCCTCTCATCTCTCAGGTGTGCCGTCCTGGAAGATTTCCCAGAAAGACAGTTACCGGTAAGTAACTAGTACTTTTTTTGATGTATCTCTCTAGAATTTAAAACCCCCCCGAAGAAGACCAGAAAAGGAAAAAGGGTCAAAATGCATTGGGGTATTCATGGGGATTCACATGGATAGTATTGTTACAATGTAACTGTACAATTAGAACTTTTTTAATGAATTGATTGCCATGGGAGATGGTCCTTTGTTGTTGCTTGTGTTGACTACTGGATTTTTATGCGATATTGATTGTATCTATGTAATGCATTCTATGTCCGAATTAAACAATATTTTTACCAAACATGGTTACTAAACATTGTTTCAAAAATATTTTGCTGCTTTAAAGCCCCCCCGGGGAAACTTTTCTACTAATTTTGCAATGCATTTTGGGGTGTGCAGCTGTGTTAACTCTTGCATGTGTTACTTCACTTTGTCGAACTCAAAGCTTATCCCTACTATTGAGATACCAGATCACTGTTTGTTTGATTGTGGAAAGTATCCCTGTAAACAAACTTCCTGTTCACTACATTTGTGTCTGTTTTACTGTGTTTGCAAGTACACTGTTTGCTAGGTGTGCCAGAGGGGCTGGGACAGTTCTTTGAGGTTGAGAGGTAGAGTAAACGGACTGAACAAACTTAAGCAGTTCCTTTGGGGGTATTGCTACATGTGGGGGCTTGTCTGGGATTTTCTGCCACTCTACAATCAACTCCCTCAAACCACACCCCTACAAGCTCCAGGATGGACTCTGCCACTGCGATCCAGTGGTGTGGGGAAGAAGGTGCCCACTAAGAGTGGAGCATGGTGATCAAACTCCCTGGGGAGGCCTGGGCTGAGGAAGAAATCAGCCAAGCTGTGAAGACGCTGTCCCCAGACAGGAAGTTATGGGTCATTGCTGTCAAAACAGACCGTGGCTTCAAAGGTGCCAGTGTGCAATTGGCCAACAAGATGGAGCTTTGTATAATCCATCTGAAGGGTCCTACCAGCTCCAGTCAAGCTGAGTAAACTACAGAAGAAGTTCCCTCCCTGTCACCCCTTGCCATGATTGTGGCATAATTTTTCACCGCCATGGGAGAATTTGTATCAAAATGCCAGAAGGGCTGTTAGGAAGCCCATGCCAGCAATCAAAATGGTGGTGACAGAACTTCAGTTCCTGTTGAGAGGTTGCCGAGGGTGCACTTGCTCACGCGCCTGTGCGCGCGTGGTACGACGCGCGAGCGCTCATGGCGCCAAAATGGCTATTTAAACAGGGTGAGTACATGGACTCAGTGCTGTCTGCTCTACAGCGTTCCCTGTGTGACTTGCATTATTTACCTAACTTCTGTTCCTGCTGTGACCTGGCTTGTTCCTGACGTTCCTGTTTCCTGCCTGCATCCGACCTCGGCTTGTCCTCCACTCCGCACCTGCCTGTTCCTCCTGCCACTCCGCTGCCAGCCCATTGAGGACTCAGCCTGACTCCGCTCCTGCCTCCGTCTCTGTTTCTGATGTGCCTGCTTGTGTATGACCCAGCCTGCTTGTACCTGCCTTCTCTTCAGTCTTGGAGGTGTCACCATCCCTCCAGCTCCCTGCTTACTGTTGTTCTTGGACTTCTACTACGCCTCTACAGTTCAGCCAGGAGTTCCAGTCCAGCTCCAGATTCAGCGATCCTGCCAGGCACTCATGCAACTTTGCATCTCGGCGCTCCCTGTCAGTTCTATCAGGGGCTCCAAGTCAGAGTTGTAAGAGAGGCCATCCTCTGCATATCAGGCTCTACCATCAGGTACGTGACAAGGGCAATCCAGTGTGTTCTGGGGCTGGATACCAGAAGCTGAGGATCTTCTCAGGAAAACAGCCTGTGCCCACTGCAGAGGAAGAATATGAAGTCTGGATGGAACAGGCTATGCAGGCCCTAGAAGAGTGGGACCTGCCAGAGGCCCAAAAGAAGCAACACATCAGTGAGAGTTTGCGAGGAGCCACTGCTGGAACTTGAAATTTAGTAACACAACCTGTACGGCTTATGATTACCTGGCCATGTTACAGGAGTAGTTTGGGCGGACAGGGAAAGCAACTGACCTGATCTATCAATTGGAACATGCTCTTCAACGCCAAGGTGAACAACTGTCTGAATACATCAGATGGCTGAACAAGATGCTATACCAGATTGTACTATAAAAGGAATGATGCCTTCTTCCATAGACGAGGTCTAAAGGGGCCCTATGCTCCGACCCAGTCTAGCTTCATCTGAAGACCTCTGAGGTTGTTATGTCCCCAAGAAGAGGTCATGTTAGATGACAAGCGAGTAGTTGTTCGTCCAGCCTCTACACCTCTAACTGAAGTCAGGTCCAGTGGAGCAAAACTCTGAAATAGCCCCCCTGAAGTCTCAGATGGCACAGATAATGGGGATGATGACCTTGCTGGTGGCGAAAATCGCAAAGACCCCCGACAAGAGGCAAGTTTGCTACCGACCCCACCTGCTGCTTCTGGCAAGAGACCGATGAGCAATGAAGTATACTTCAGCTGTGGAGGAGTGGGACATTATAGATGGGTGTATTCAAGCCCAGCAAAGCCTGAAGCACAGTAGCAGAACCAGGCGGGAAACTTCAGAGGGCCCTGGTGAAGTAGTCAACCAGGTGCTCACTTACAGCAGCTAGCTCCAATAGCAACGACGCGAGGAGACCAAGGCAGGAGTCCAAACCCTCTCTGAGGGCTCCCATGGTTGTTTCTAGGCGACCCAGTGTTCTGCTCCCTTCGACACAGGCCACCCGGTGTCAGAGAGTCAGTGCATACCAGACTCCCAGAGCTCAATGGAGACTCAAGCCGGATCAGAACCTCCGCAAGAAAGGAGCGTGGATTCAAGCCACCAAACAGACCAAGCCTGCCACTTCCCACAAATTCCCTGCCAAGCTAGTGGGACCTTCTCTGGTTGTCTCCATCCAAGTGGAGGGAATCTACAACAAGGCCCTCCTGGATACTGGAGCTCAAGTGACTCTCCTCTACAGAGACTTTTATGACAGGCACCTCAAACAACTGCCATTACAGAAGTTGGAAGAGCTAGAGATATGAGGAATTGGAACTCAGAACTTCACCTATGATGGCTATCTACCATTCAAGCTGACCTTCGATCCCTCCGTAGCTGGGAAAGTTGAGACCTTTGACACTTTGGCAGTGGTCTGTCCTCGCCTACCAGGGACCAGTAAGAGTTCTCTCATCATCGGGACTAATACTGACCTTGTCAGAAGACTGTTGACACCTCTTATCCAACACTTCAACTACAAGTGTACACCCCATGTTGAGACAAGCCTATCAGTGCCTGGTGCAAGAACAGAAGGCCCCAGCTGAAGGAGTGGGAAAGATCTGTTTGAGTGAGCGACATGAACCTAATAGGAGGTGTTAGTGTATCTAGATGACATCATCGTCTTCGGGAAGACCATGGAGGAGCATGAAGATCGTCTAGAGAAGGTCCTCAAGAGACTCCATGATGAGGGGCTGAAGCTGTCTCTGGAGAAATGCCAGTTTTATCAACTCTCAGTCAACTACCTTGGTTACATCGTGTCTGCCGACAGAGTGGCCACTGACCCCCAGAAGCTGGAAGCTGTTACCTCCTGGCCGAAGCCCATTCATGTGACCGTGCTCAGGTAATTTCTGGGATTCTGCTGCTATTACAGAAGATTCGTCGAGGGATTCGCTAAAATAGCTCACTCACTCAATGAGCTACTGAAAAGCGAAGACGAAGATGAAGACCTAGATCTGACAAAGCCTGTCAGACCAGCTGGAGGGCCCAGAAAACCCAGAGAGTCCATTCAGGAACAGTGGACTGCCCAATATGAAGAGGCCTTTAGGCAGCTGAAATGGAGCCTAACAACCGCTCCAGTCCTGGCCTATGCAGATCCGACCAAGCCATACAAGCTACATGTTGATGCCAGTCGAGATGGGTTAGGTGGGGTGCTGTATCAAGAGTAGGGATGAGCCGAACACCCCCCTGTTCGGTTCGCACCAAAACATGCAAACAGGCAAAAAATTTGTTCGGACACCGTTAAAGTCTATGGGACACGAACATGAATAATCAAAAGTGCTAATTTTGAAGGCTTATATGTAAGTTAATGTCATAAAAAGTGTTTGGGGACCTGGGTCCTGCCCCAGGGGACATGGATCAATGCAAAAAAAGTTTTAAAAACAGATGTTTTTTTTCAGGAGCAGTGATTTTAATAATGCTTAAAGTGAAACAATAAAAGTGTAATATTCCTTTCGTACTTGGGGGTGTCTATAGTATGCCTGTAAAGGGGCATATGTTTCCTGTGTTTAGAACAGTCTGACAGCAAAATGACATTTCGAAGGAAAAAAAGTCATTTAAAACTACTCGCGTCTATTAATGAATTGCCGGTCCGACAATACACATAAAAGTCCATTGATAAAAACGGCATGGGAATTACCCACGGGAAACCCCGAACCAAAATTAAAAAAAAAAAATGAAGTGGGGGTCCCCCTAAATTCCATACTAGGCCCTTCAGGTCTGGTATGGATATTAAGGGGAATCCCGGCCAAAATAAAAAAAAAAATGGCATGGGGTCCCCCTCAAAATCTATACCAGACCCTTCAGGTCTGGTATGGATTTTAACGGGAACCCCGCCCCAAGATTAAAAAAAAAAAAAATGGTGTGGGGTCCCCCCAAAAATCCATACCAGACCCTTATCCGAGCACGCAACCTGGCAGGCCACAGGAAAAGAGGGGGGACGAGAGAGAGCGCCCCCCCTCCTGAACCATACCAGGCCACATGCCCTCAACATTGGGAGGGTGCTTTGGGGTAGCCCCCCAAAACACCTTGTCCCCATATTGATGGGGACAAGGGCCTCATCCCCACAACCCTTGCACGGTGGTTGTGGGGGTCTGCGGGCGGGGGGCTTATCAGAATCTGGAAGCCCCATTTAACAAGGGGACCCCTAGATCCCGGCCCTCCCCCTGTGTGAAATGGTAAGAGGGTACAAAAGTACCCCTACCATTTCACAAAAAAACTGTCAAGAATGTTAAAAATGACAAGAGACAGTTTTTGACAATTCCTTTATTTAAATGCTTCTTCTTTCTTCTTCTTTCTTCTATCTTCTATCTTCCTTCGGTTTCTTCCTCCATCTTCTTCTTCTTCTGGTTCTTCCTTCGGTGTTCTGATCCGACATCTTCCTCCGGTGCCGGCGTCTTCTTCCCTTCGTCTTTTGGGCCGCTCCGCATCCGACCATGATGGGAGGCTCCCACTGGCTTACCGTGCGTCAGAGGGGGCATGGTGGCCCCACCCTCCCTTATTTAAGAACCGTCAGAAGAGGAGAAGCGCCACACAGCGGGAGCCTCCCATCATGGTCGGATGTGGAGCGGCCCAGAAGACGAAGGGAAGAAGACGCTGGCGTCGTGGAGGAAGATGCCGGACGAGAACACCGAAGGAAGAACCAGAAGAAGAAGATGGAGGAAGAAACCGAAGGAAGATAGAAGAAAGAAGATAGAAGAAGCATTTAAATAAAGGAATTGTCAAAAACTGTCTCTTGTCATTTTTAACATTTTTGACAGTTTTTTGTGAAATGGTAGGGGTACTTTTGTACCCCCTTATTATTTCACACAGGTGGAGGACCAGGAACTGGGGTCCCCTTGTTATAGGGGGCTTCCAGATTCCGATAAGCCCCCCGCCCACAGACCCCCACAACCACCGGGCAAGAGTTGTGGGGATGAGGCCCTTGTCCCCATCAACATGGGGACAAGGTGTTTTGGGGGCTACCCCAAAGCACCCTCCCAATGTTGAGGGCATGTGGCCTGGTACGGTTCAGGAGGGGGGGCGCTCTCTCGTCCCCCCCTCTTTCCCTGTGGCCTGCCAGTTTGTGTGCTTGGATAAGGGTCTGGTATGGATTTTTGGGGAGACCCCACGCTATATTTTTTTTTAATTTTGGCGCGGGGTTCCCCTTAAAATCCATACCAGACCTGTAGGGCCTGGTATGGAATTTAGGGGGACCCCCACATCATTTTTTTTTTAAATTTTGGTTCAGGGTTCCCCTGTGGGGAATTCCCATGCCGTTTTTATCAATGAACTTTTATGTGTATTGTCGGACCAGCAATTCATTAATAGCCGCGAGTAGTTTTAAATGACTTTTTTCCTTTGAAATGTCATTTTGCTGTCAGACTGTTTTAAACACGGGAAACATGCTCCCTTTACAGGCATACTATAGACACCCCCCAGGTACGAAAATTAAAGGGATATTACACTTTTGTTGTTTCACTTTAAGCATTATTAAAATCACTGCTCCTGCAAAAACGGCCATTTTTAAAACTTTTTTTTGCATTGATCCATGTCCCCTGGGGCAGGACCCAGGTCCCCAAGCACTTTTTATGACAATAACTTGCATATAAGCCTTTAAAATTAGCACTTTTGATTGCTCCCATAGACTCTTAAAGGGTGTTCCGCAGCTTTCGAATTTGCCGTGAACACCCCAAATTGTTCGCTGTTCAGCGAACTGGCGAACAGCCGATGTTCGAGTCGAACGTGAGTTCGACTTGAACTCGAAGCTCATCCCTAATCAGGAGCATGACTAGCACCTATGGCCTGTTGCCTAATTGAGTTAGAGCTTGGCATCTGCCGAGAAGAACTATCCCATGTACAAACTTGCCTTATGTCAAGGAGCAGAACACCAAGCTGGAGGAGGATTCAGGACTGAAGACATTGGAGTTTCAGCTGCTGGTGTCCCCAAATGTATTGCACTATCACCCAAGTCAGAGATGAAGGTCTGTCAAAGCTTTCTAAGAAAGACTTGTGAAGGGACCAGTTGGAAGTCTCTCTCTGTAGCTTAGCATTGAAGGCCTTAGAGAGCCAATGTCCTGACTTGCTCCTCACTGACTCCTCGAAGGAGGCCCGTCTACTACACCGAGAGTGGGATTGTTTCCAGATCCCGGCCCCTCCCATGTGAATTGGTAAGGGGTACATTGTACCCCTACCATTTCACAAAAAGAAAATGTCAAAATGTTAAAAAACCACAGGAAACAGCTTGAGACAAGCCCTTTATTAAAAATAAAAGAATAAAAAAGAGATTCCAGCGATGTAATCCAATAAAGCCATGCTTCCTACTCCAGCAATGTAATCCAATTCTCGATCTCCAGCGATGGATGATCTCCAGCGAGGAACACACACAGGATCCTGCCTCCACCAGAGGCACCCAGCCAATGACGCGGTGCTTCCCCTTGTCAGAGGGGGACAGGTTTATGTGACGGGTGGCCCCGCCCTCAGCTACATAAGAGCTGTCAAGCTAGCGCCGCGTCATTGGCTGGGTGCCTCCGGTGGAGGCAGGATCCTGTGGGTGTTCCTCGCTGGAGGAACCAACTGGAGGAAAAGGCCCCAACATGACCGCGCTGGGCCTTTTTTTTCCCTCCCCAGCATGCAGTTCTTTCACTTGGCCTCATGGGTAAGTAAGTGAGGCACTGTGGGTAAGTAAGTCTTTCCCATATATTTCACAGCATTTTCTGAAGTGTGCACAAAGTTTTGCTTCACAGATATACTCTGACCACTAGGGAGAGACATTTGCTTAACAATACAGTGCTGGTTCATATAACTTGTGAAACTTCCTGCATTGTGTCCTAAATTCAGCTAAGAATAGCTACACAAATATATTGGAAGATTGTTGTTAAAACCACTTCCGGACCGCCCACCATCATTATACATTGGTACTTTGAAGGAGGATATCAGTGAGAGGTCTGGTTTAAGATAAAAGTGGTCTCTGTGGCGGATTTGCCGCAAGATCACTTTTATCGGCGGCGGGAGAGGGGCCCCCTCTTGCGCCGTGATCCGGTGCCCTCCATCGCTTACCGGAGCCATCGGCAGCGGTGGAGGTGATCTGATCCTTCTCGTGGCCTGACATGGAGACGAGTGAGGGGAAGATGGCCCCCGCCTGTCTTCATATCACTGCAGGGCGGGAGCAACGTCACTTCCGCCCATAGCTCTTAAAGGGCTATTTTTTTTTTTAATTTTTAAATGACAATTTTTTTTTTTTTTTTATTGCATTTTAATTTAAATATGAGATCTGAGGTCTTTTTGACCCCAGATCTCATATTTAAGAGGTCCTGTCATGCTTTTTTCTATTACAAGGGATGTTTACATTCCTTGTAATAGGAATAAAAGTGACACAATTAAAAAAAAAAAAAAAAAAAAAAAAAAAGCACAAAAAAGGTAAAAAAAAAAAAAAAGGTAAAATAAATAAGAAAAAAAAATTTTAAACGCGCTCCGTCCCGACGAGCTCGCATGCAGAAGCAAACGCATACGTGACTAGCGCACGCTTATGAAAACGGTGTTCAAACCACACATGTGAGGTACCGCCACGGTCGGTAGAGCGATAGCAATAATTCTAGCCCTAGACCTCCTCTGTACTTTAAAATGTGCAATCTGGAGAATTTTTTAAACGTCGCCTATGGAGATTTTTGAGGGTAAAAGTTTGTCACCATTCCATGAGTGGGAGCAATTTTGAAGCGTGACATGTTGGGTATCAATTTAGTCGGTGGAACATTATCTTTCACAATATAAAAAAAAAATTGGGCTAACTTTACTGTCTTATTTTTTAATTCAAAAAAGTGTATTTTTTTCCAAAAAAGTGTGCTTGTAAGACCACTGTGCAAATACGGTGTGACAGAAAGTATTGCAGTGACCACCATTTTATTCTCTAGGGTGTTAGAACCCCCAAACATTATACATTTTTTTCCTAAGTAATTTTCTAGAAAAAAAAAAACTGTTTTTAACTTGTAAACAACAAATCTCAGAAAGAAGCTCGGTCCTTAAGTGGTTAAAACAAATATACTGGAGACAGGTTCTCTTTTAGCATGCTTAGTATACTCTTCTACAAACAAAAATATACAAGTATATCTAGGCATCAGAAAAAAAGATTAAGCCTGGTTGTATTGCCTGAATACTTTTTATTATACACAGATATGTGTTCTTAACAATTAGCAACATAATGTGTGGGTGGTTATGTGCAGCTCCTGGCATTCCTGCCGCTAGAGATTATGGTCCATATTGGCTATGCAGAAATCCAGCGCTAGTAACATTTAAAAGTATAGTACATTCATTAGGATGTATAAACTTTTCCTCAGTTTTGACCAGTTTAGTGGGCAGGGATAAAACTTACATAAAGCATTAAAACAATGAAATAAAAAGTATAAAGTCTGTTTAAGGCATTAAAGCGGAGCTAGCAATTTACATATCCAAAATAAAAATGTTATCAGTTGAAGCTATCATGGTAATACTTGGGTAGAGAACTGTGATTCTCTGAAAATATTCTATCCAGAGACTGTGGTTTTATATCAGACAAGATATAAAGCATGAACAAAAAAATAATTTATAGCTTTGAACACCATGGTTCTGATCAGAAGCAGTAGATTTATTTCTCTAGGAAGGCTATAAGTTTCTGGCAGGAACACAGGCTTTATAACTGAAGTAAAAAGCAATTTAGGAAAAGAAAATAATTTATACTTTCTCCCCAAAAACTTTTCTTTTCCAGGCAATACTACTTAGTTTACACCACAAAAGCTCTGAAAAAAGGTTTATTCAACTAAAAGCATCAAGAATATGCTATGACCTTTACTTGTATTTAAACAGCAACACATACAAAGGGGGTTCATTTATTAAAGGAAGAGAGGCTGTTTGTGTGAATGTTTGCCTAGTGAATAACTTGATAGGACTGATGTATAGCCTACCATGCATATGTGCCATTAAAAAAATCTCTTTACCTCTTTTTCATTCTACACATGTATCTCTAAGTGCATTAACCTCCAACTTTCTCAACACCCCCTGTTGGCTCACAAAAAAAAGCATCTTCTTTTTAAAGTGGAACTTTACCCAAAAGGGGACTTTCCAGGCTTCCTCCTCCTCCCCACCTCCTCTGCAATATTTGGAATTTTTTTTTTTGGTAGGGAGAGCAGTTACCATTTTTTTTTTCCCTATCCCCACCCTGCCCGCAGCCTTCTGGGAAACGTCACAAACTGAAACGCCTATTTCCCAAAGTCAACCTCTAGATGTAATGCTGAACACATGCACTCGTGATCTGAACATGTGCAACTTCTTTGGTTGACCATGGCGAGGTCTGTTCTGAGTGGAACCTGTCCTGTTAAACCACTGTATGGTCACCGTGCTGCAGCTCAGTTTCAGGGTCTTGGCAATCTTCTTATAGGCCATCTTTATGTAGAGCAACAATTATTTTTTTCAGATCTTCAGAGAGTTCTTTGCCATGAGGTGCCATGTTGAACTTCCAGTGACCAGTATGAGAGAGTGAGAGCGATAACACCAAATTTAACACACCTGCTCCCCATTCACACCTAAGATCTTGTAACACTAATGTCACATGACACTGGGGAGGGAAAATGGCTAACTGGGCCCAATTTGAAAATTTTCACTTAGAGGTATACTCACTTTTGTTGCCAGCGGTTTAGACATTAAAGGCTGTGTGTTGAGTTATTTTGAGGGAATGGTATAGTTACACTGTAATACAAGCTGTACACACACACAGATCCCTGTTCTCGCTCTGTCACAAGCGATCGCAGATGCCCGGCAGACATCGCACCCACTGGGCACTCTAATCGGCTGCAGGCACACACGATGCCTGCCGGGCAATGGCCAAAAGGTGAATCGACGTAAGGTAACGTCAATTTGCCCAGTCGAGCCAACCTACCGCAGTAAAACTGTGTGTGGCTGGTCCGGAAGTGGTTAATGCCAAAATTTTACAATTTCTGCTAGGGCATGCAAACTTTTAAGCACAAATGTGTATGTGTGTGTGTGTGTATATTTAATATATATATATATATATATATATATATATATATATATATATATATACACACACACATACACACACAGATACAGTATCTCACCAAAGTGAGTACCTCACATTTTTGTAAATATTCTATTATATCTTTTCATGTGACAAAGGAAATGACACTTTGTTACAATGTAAAGTAGTGATTGTGCAGCTTCAATTTCTAAACTGCCAGCAACAAAATTGAGTACACCCCTAAGTGAAAATGCCCAAATTGGGCCAAATTAGCAATTTTTCCTCACGTGACTCGTTAGCGTTACCTGTAGACATGTGCACACTGAAATATTTAGTTTCGGAATTTCGTTTTCGTCCAAAAAATAAATGTATTTAGTTACTCCCGAAATTCGTTTTTATTTATTTCGTTTTTCGTTAAAAATTGCATTCGTCCGAAAATCCAAATTAAGGTCGAATCTGTCATTGAAGGCTTATGGTGTCTGTCGAATGTTCAAAGAAGATTCGACGGAGCAGCTAAACTGTATGTGTGTACTTAGTTCTAGCTATTTTACTGCTCCTCCTCTTTGGTTACAATCAGCCAATAACATTCATCATCATCATTATTTTTATTTATCTTTTCTCCCCTATGTCGAATCTTTTCTCTCTATGTCAAATCTTTTCTCTCTATGTAGAATAATCTTGGACTAATAGAGTTAAGGTTAGGCACATTCGACCACAGGTTTGATGGACACAGATTGTTATTGTCATCATCATGTCGAACCTCCTATCTATATCGAACTGTTGTAGCAACGAAAACGAAAATAAAGCATTTGTTTATGTTGGATCTTTTGTTTTTCAGATTCTGCACTGTCATTATCGTTTGTTAAGATAGTAACGAAAATATCTGAAATTCGGACCAAAATGCATTCGGACGAAAACAAATGCACATGTCTAGTTACCTGGTCTCAGATGTGAATGGGGAGCAGGTGTGTTAAATTTGGAGTTATCGGTCTCACTCTCTCATACTGGTCACTGGAAGTTCAACATGGCACCTCATGGCAAACAACTCTCTGAGGATCTGAAAAAAGAATTGTTGCTCTACATAAAGATGGCCTAGGCCAGTGATGGCGAACCTTGGCACCCCAGATGTTTTGGAACTACATTTCCCATGATGCTCTTGCACTCTGCAGTGTAGTTGAGCATCATGGGAAATGTAGTTCCAAAACATCTGGGGTGCCAAGGTTCGTCATCACTGGCCTAGACTATAAGAAGATTGCCAAGACCCTGAAACAAAGCTGCAGCACGGTGGCCAAGACCATACAGCGGTTATGTCACACACTGCATCAAATTGGTCTGCATGGCTGTCATCCCAGAAGGAAGCCTCTTCTAAAGATGATGCACAAGAGAGCCCGCAAACAGTTTTCTGAAGACAAGCAGACTAAGGACATGGATTACTGAAACCATGTCCTGTGGTCTGATGAGACCAAGATAAACTTATTTGGTTCAGATGGTGTCAAGCGTGTGTGGTGTCAGTCAGGTGAGGAGTACAAAGACAAGTGTGTCTTGCCTACAGTCAAGCATGGTGGTGGGAGTGTCATGGTCTTGGGCTGCATGAGTGCTGCCCGCACTGGGGAACCATGAATGTCAACAATGTACTGTGACATACTGAAGCAGAGCATGATCCCCTCCCTTCAGTGACTGGGCCGCAGGGCAGTATTCCAACATGATAACGACCACAAACACACCTCCAAGACGACCACTGCCTTGCTAAAGAAGCTGAGGGTAAAGGTGAGGGACTGGCCAAGCATCTCTCCAGACCTAACCCCTATTGAGCATCTGTGGGGCATCCTCAAACGGAAGGTGCAAGGTCTCTAACATCCACGAGCTCCGTGATGTTGTCATGTAGGAGTGGAAGAGGACTCCAGTGGCAACCTGTGAAGCTTTGGTGAACTTCATGACCAAGAGGGTTAAAGCAGTGCTGGAAAATAATGGTGGCCACACAAAATATTGACCCTTTGGGCCCAATTTGAACATTTTTACTTAGGGGTGTGTTCACTTTTGTTGCCAGCGATTAAGACATTAATGGCTCTGTTGAGTTATTTTGAGGGGACAGCAAATTTACATGATTATGCATGCTGTACACTCACTACTTTACATTGTAGCAAAGTGTCATTTCTTCAGTGTTGTCACATCAAATCTGAGGGGTATACTCACTTTTGTAAGATTACTGTGTATTTATATATTTCCTGTACACACCCAATATTGGAGAATAGATTACTTTTTTATATGCTCCAGTTGATCCCCACAGTGTATAATTTGCATGGATTGTGCAATCTTCCTGATCAGATCATGCCCCAGTCCTAATCCATATCACTGGTCTCAGACCTAAAGCAAACCAATCTCATTGGTGTTTAAATTAAGTTCTTTTTGGAAATGAAGCATTCTCTCAGGCTGTAGCCATTAATATAAAGGATTACTTTAGACTAAATAAACCTCCTCAAAGCTAATATCTGAGGACACTGTATACAGTTATGCTCAAGATAAAAAAAAAAAAAAGCCAATAACTCCCTCTAAAAATCTACAGTAAGTCTAAAGAACCTCTACCACTGTTAATAGAACATAAAAAAAATCCACATAACAATTTAAGATCGCAAACTGAAAAAGCACATGCAGAAAGCAAGTGGAAAAAAAACGATTGAGTTGGGGATGAGCCCACGGTTCGAGTTGGACATAAGTTCAAATCAAACATCGGGTGTTCGCCCATTCACCGAATTCTGAACATTATGGGGCGTTCGCGGGAAATTTGAATGCTCGCGGAATGCCCCATAATGCACTGCGAGATCGCAGTGCATTGATGGCTGTTGATTGGCCAAAGCATGCACCTGACCTGCATGCTTTGACCAATCACAGCGCACTCTGCTGTGAGAGCCTTGATTGGCCAATGGCAGGGTGCCTTTGGCCAATCATGGCTCAGGGGGATAAGTCCACGCCCCACACTATGTAAGGCTGCTTACATAGCAGCCTTACATGGTGTAATGAATGAGAGCAGCAAAATTAAATTTCTAAAGGAAAAAAATGTCATTTAAAATTGCTTGCGGCTGTAATGTATTGTCCGATCCCAGCAATATAGATAAAAATCATTGAAAAAAAAACTGCGTGAATTCTCCCCCCCCCCAGTCCATGACCAGGCCCTTCAGGTCTGGTATGGATATTAAGTGGAACCCCGTGCCAAAAAAGTAAAATAATAGGAGACAGTTTTTGATAATTCCCTTATTAAAAAAAAAAAAAAGTGTCCTGCGATGTAAATCCATCTTCAATCACAGCGCCGATGGTCCCGAGAAAAAAAACAAAAAGAACCCCAGAAAAACTGCTGCCTTTTCGCAATGACAGCTCTTATATATCCAAGGGTGGGGCCACCCAGTGACGTAAGAGGGGGACCCTGTCCCCCTCTGACATCACGTGACATCACATGATGTCAGAAGGGGGTGGGGTCACCCAGTTACATCACTGGTGGCCCCGCCCTTGGTTATATAAGAGCTGTCATTGCGAAAAGGCTGCAGTCGGCGGGATGCCTCCCATTGAGGCACAGTTTTTCTGTATTTTTTTTTTTTCGATCCATCGGCGCTGTGATTGAAGATGGATGGACATCGCGGGACACTTTATTTTTTATTATTATTATTTTAAATAAAGGAATTGATAAAAACTGTCTCTTGTCATTTTTACTTTTTTGACACTTTTATGGTGAATGAGTAGGGGTACAATGTACCCTTTACCCATTCACATAGGGGCAAGGAAGGATCTGGGGGCCTCCTTGTTAAAGGGGGTTTCCAGATTCCAATAAGCCCTCCACCCACAGACCCCCACAATCACTGGGCGAGGGTTGTGGGGACAAGGTGTTTTGGGGGGACTCCGAAGCACCCTCCCCATGTTAAGGGCATGGGGCCTGGTAGGGTTCAGGAGGCCTGCGGCCCGCCAGGTTGCATGCTTGGATAAGAGTCTGGTATGGATTTTGGGGGGGACCCCCACGCCATTTTTTTTATTTTGTGTGGGGTTCCCCTTAATATTCATACCAAACTCGAAGGGCCTGTTATGGACTGGGGGGGACCCACGCCATTCTTTTTAATGATTTTTATCTATATTGCCAGGATCCAACAATACATTACAGCTGCGAGCAATTTTAAATGAATTTTTTTCCTTCAGAAATGTAATTTTGCTGTGGTACTGTTATGAACGTGGGAAAGGTGTGCTACTTTACAGGCAGACTAAGGAGACCCCCCCAGGCACAATATTTAAAGGAATATTTCATTTTTATTGGTTAAGCATTATTAAATTCACTGCTCCTGAAAAAACAGCCATTTTTAAAACTTATTTTTGCATTGATACATGTCCCCTGGGGCAGTATCCGAGTCCCCAAACACTTTTTATGGCAATAACTTGCATATAAGCCTTTAAAATTAGCACTTTTGATTTTTCATGTTTGTGACCTATAGACTTTAACGGTGTTCGCGCATATTTTTTACCTGTTCGCATATTTTGCTGCAAACCGAACCAGGGGATGTTCGGCTCATCCCTGCCCCTTACTTATATCTGGTATTCAATGCCCTTAGAAGGGGAGAATGCTTAGGGGCAGCAGACAACTCAGTATTTATTAATGTGATCCCCAGACTGGGAAAAGACTTCTCAGATATAGTTAATTCTAGTTATAGAGGTATCTCTGTACTCATTAAACATACGTGATCCATTTCAGCTGCTGTAATAATTATCTATACAGATAATAAAATCTGTTTATGTTGTGCCCATCACTGTAATAGGAGGATACGTAATAAAAATATTCCTACGCTGTGTTTGCACTGAGCTTGTGACTATTAATTTCTATGTAAATAACAAAATGTTGTTTTCTAAATTGGGTTCAACGCTTAAAAAATATATTATGCTAATAAACTTGTGCTGAGTTTGTGTTTTTTACTAGCTTGCACCTCATGATGACATGATAAAACCATTTGTGCACATTTAAGTAATTAAGTAACATTCTGAGAGTATGCATAATAGTGAAACATATAGACATCCAAATACTAGGAATGGGCAAACGGTTTGGCCCGAGCATGATTTCGGGCTGAACATTTGCCTGTTCAGCCATTCGCCGAACATCCGAATTTTCAGGGCTTTCGTTGTGTGTTCGCCCCTAACAAACACCCTAAGATGCACTGACTGAGTGCTGCACAGTGCATTCTGTGCCCTGATTGGGCAAAGCTTTGCCCAATCAGGGCACAGTGTAAGCTGGTTGTTAGGAAGCGGGATCTGAGAAGTTGGCCGCGGCAACCTTAACAACCGATGAGTCATCAGCTGTCAATGGGTTTCCCCACTGACAGATGAATCCAAAAAAGAAGTGCCGGTTAAAAAATAAAGAAAAGGATGGCATGGGGTCCCCCCTCAAAATCCGTACTTTTGCCCGGGCATGCAGCCCGGCAGGTCAGGAAAGGGGGGGGGGGGGGGACGAGTGAGTGCACCCCCCTGAACCATACCATGCCACATGCCCTCAACATAGGGGCTGCTTTGGGGTGGGGGGGGCTCTCATCCCCACAAGCTTATCGGAATCTGGAGGCCCCCTTTAACAAGGGTGCCCCTACATCCTGACCCACTTCTATGTGAATGAGTATCGGGTACATAGTACCCCTATCCTTTCACCAAAAAATGTCAAAAAGTAATAATTTTGCATTGGATTCACCTCCAAATCAATACCAATCCCGAAGGGCCTGGTATGGACTGGGGGCACGCCATTTTTTTCTTTATTTTTTTTCAATAGCTGGGTGCCAGAAATTGTAACTGCAAGTCATTTTAAATGGGATTTGACTCATTTTTTTCTTTTATGCATGCTACAGATGTGTCAATTTACAGGCACGCTGAGGGGACCCCCCCAGGCACTATATTTAAAGGAATTTCTCATTTTTATTGTTGCACTTTAAGCATAATTAAAATCACTTCTCCTGAAAAAACAGTCATTTTTAAAACCTTTATTTATTTATTGATACATGTCCCCCAGGGCAGTACCCATACCCCCATACCCCTTTTATGGCCAATTACTTGCATATAAGCCTTTAAAATGAGCGCTTTTGATTTTTCCTGTTCGGCTCCCATAGACTTAAATGGGGTTCGCTGTTTGGGTTAGAACATTTCCCCTGTCTGGGAGTTCTGCTGCAAACTGAACAGAGTGGTATTCGGCCCATGTCTACCAAATACTAGAAGTCCAATAAAAGCTTGCAAATATTGCTCCCTTCTTGATAAACAGTAAACCATTCCCATGCCACCTCTTATTAAAAGGCTTACTCAGCAGAGTTTAACACCTATAGCGGTACCCCTGTGAGGGCTGCTGATTGACTCTATACCCCACTGGCTACCCCAACTTTGCAGATCCTCTCTTATCTCTGACACCTTGGGTTCCATTCTGTAATGGGATGTTATCAATGAGAAACTCGCACAATGTCACTGAACCACTCAGAAAGTTTACTAGAGCGATTATTAAACACAATGAACAATGTGATTAAACACAAACAATAAATGACAGTTGATAACAATCAGTATAGATATGAAAACTGTGGATTCAATAATCACCATAGGGAGTATATGTAGACAGGTGTACAATGGGACAAGTGTTCAATATTCTCCAGAACCTATATTAAACACCTTCCCACTGAAGCCTCAATACACATGCCAAATTGCAATATAATGTTACTTATATTCAATAATACAATGCAATATTTAACCTGTACTCAAGGGCTCCCCTAGGTTGTAATTCAATGTTCAGACTACAAAATAGAACCGTGATGCTTTGAAAAAGATGATAAAAGTTCCTTGACACCAGATATCTTCAGCTAGCCTGTAGTTTAAACTGCAGTATTTGTAATCCAACAGGGCAAAAGAGAGAAAGCAAACTGTAGAATAAATGGTACGTTGATAACTGTTTAACTGAAGAAATATGGCACTTGTAACTTCCTCCTTATGTGTGAGTGTAATACAGTACTGACCTTACAGCACAGGGAATGACAAACCCCAGAGTTCAGTTGTATGTGGCCTGTGAATAAGTAGAATCACGTCTGTGGAACTATAAGTCTCACCAGCAGTCTGTAAATAACTCACTCAGCAAACAGTGCACTTTACTGAAATGGGCAGGTGCCCTCTCACCACAATAGACTCAGAGGCTGTGAGGCTGTGCCCGGACTCCCCTCCTGATGTCTCAGTCTGATGAAAAGATGGTGCCGCCGCACTGTACCGCTCCTCTGGATGGCTGAGATGCAGGAAAACTCCCAGGTCTCCTGGCACTGCACACCAATCCGCTTGCTAAGCTGGCAGGGCTGTACTCTGAAGTCCCTCAGAGGCTGGCGATCCTGCTCCGCGCTGTATAGGCCACAGTCTTCTGGTCACACACACAGACCTCCTGCTGGCAGGTATTGAATGGCGTCCAGAGAGGCTGAAAGATGGCGGCGCTGTTCCTTTTATTACTGCTCCCAAGATGCAGTGCTGCGCGCTTTGCATTGTCTGTATTGTAGTTCAGGGCTGATCCAGCTAACAGAGTCACTTCCTCCTCCATACTACATCTCCCACAATGCTTTGCAGCGCTGCTTCTCAGGAATTAAAAGAAAATCCTAACAGCATTAAAAGGACACTAGAGGGAGCCAAACTCATTTGCAACTATAACAACTGTAATGCCTTATATTAGCAAACCCTTGGCTACATACCTTATATAGTAAAGAAGGTCAAAATGTACTTATTACATAATCCTCCATTGAGTTCCAATGATAATCTACCCCCAACTCTACCTACAACTTGACATGACATTGTCACACTACCCAGAAGTGCATTGCAGCTCCAACTGCAGAGGTTTTGCAGTATACTGGCATTCCGATTTTGGTGCTGGCTATAACACCATTCAATGTGAATTTCTTTTAATGTTGTAAGCGTAGTGCTTCCCCCAGAAAAAGCTGCTGAATTGTTTTGTGATTTCTCTGCATGCCTGAAAATGACACACCTCGCTCACCCAGCACTTACCAATACACCTATTATTAGGTGTACTTATGCAAACAATCAATATGCCAATAACGTTACTCTGAGACATATGGTTAAGCACCTGTAGTATTCTGGATAACAGTAATTGTAGTCAGAGTCTTCACTTGGAAATGCGATAACCCTAACCACCAATACCTGAGATGTGCCTTGGCCTAGCTGGTCAGCACGCCTAAAAGAGGGCATGCCCTGAATGTATGAATATGAAACATGTATGGTGTGTATATGTATATATGAAGGTTTGGAGGAAACAGGTGGGTGGGAACCACAAAAACGAGCCGACGCAGCCCTAGACAAAGGAGGAGGGATATATATCCCTCAGACTCCTCCTACAAATGCAGGCTAGCCTCCGGCCAGCCTTCTAACTTGTAGTCAGAGTCTTCACTTGGAAATGCAATTACCCTAACCACCAAGACCTGAGGTGTGCCTTGGCCTAGCTGGTCAGTACACCTAAAAGAGGGCAAAAAAAGATATGAAAGTAGGTGTGATATGAAAGCTTAATGAATAGGCATGTAACAACAATCAGTCTAGTGAAGTATCGATGACTTCAGTATAGGATTCCGGTATGTATCAACTATAACAGGAGAAACGCCCCATGTACTTGAGGATATGAAAAAGGAGCCCCCTGTTTGGAACCAGTGAAAGGTGGCCCGATCCTAAACAAATGTGAAGAAAATGGTTTTGGATTTGAGCCTAATTTGGGGAGTAAACCTGAACATGAGAATGAACTGCATGTAGTAAGAAGATGCGTGGGAAAAGGAAGCAAGAGCTGTCCAAAGAAACCACTGCGAAATGATTGCAGAGTTGTTGTTCTTGTAAATAATACCACTGACCCCTGGCCTGTCTGTCTATGCTTGTTATTGGGAAGTTGAGAGAGTGAGCCTCAAAAATGGACAGACTACCAGGAGTTTGCAGGGGCCTGAAGTGCTGGACCCTAATAGATACACTTGATAGTGTTGGCGGATAAACCTTCCCACCCTTGGTACAAGGGGAGATGAAGTTGAAATAACGCAACAGCTGCACCATCGTGATTCGCACTGATAAACACTCTCAGGACGTGAAACCTGTACGTTAGACCTGCCCAAGTCAAAACCTACGCATGAAGGACATGAGAAGAGACCCCAAACTACCTAAATAATGGCTGTGACCAAACCATCCGTAAGGAAAAACATTGAGCTCCCTGACCAACCGGTCCCCATGTGACTGTTAGTGCCAGCATTGGGCAAACAATGGACAATACCGAAGTATGTGCAAACTAGGGCAGACGGAAAAACTCCCGGGGGGCCAACTACACAGGTCCAAAGATGGCTGAAAACCAGCTGAGCGGCGTCTGAAACACTCGAAAGACCTGCTCATTGATTGTGGAATGAACATGGAGATGTCATTCCAGTCACACAGGAACTGGTCCCAAGTGATGACTTTGGCCCAGAACTTCCACTTTGTGGGTAGCCAAGGGGACATTAGCTCAGAGAAGAGAGAGACTGCAGATCCATGGGTGATGACCAGGGTCTTCTAACAGCAGGAAATCAACTAAAAAAAATTATCCCCTGACCCCATGCTATTACCCAAGATCCAGTGGAGTGGGCAAAGGTGTAAAATAAGCAACGACTGCTTTGATCCGAAAGTAACCTGGTAGTAAAATAACGTTTGCGCCATTTACCATACCATACCAGAGGGCAGGTCTGATGGAAGTAGCTTCAACACAGGTAATATCTTCTTTGGACAGCCAAATATCCCCGCCTAACTGTAGAAAGAGCTAGATTGCCAGAGCCACGAAAAACTTCCGTGGGAATGAGGGCAGCCAAATCGTAAATCAAAAGATCTTGGAAAACTTGCCACTGACCACCCTAGTGGACCAACCCTCCACATTAAGAACGATGGAGAAAGAAACGAACCAATCACAAGACTTCTTGGAAATTCCTGCTTCCAGTAACTGATCGACAAACAGAAAAATGACTGTCTGCTGAAGCCAAGTTACTACATTCGAAAGACTACGATAGAACAGCTACAAAGCCCGTGAAGGCCTACTGAAAAATCCTCCAGCAGGAACTGTCTGAAAACCTGGGATAGGCTAAACAAGCCCCCATCAAGGAAACATACCTGGCTTAGTCATGACGAACCAGAAGATCTGGCAAGACAGGTGGCCTTGGGGGATGCCGACAATACCTGCAGGAGTACTAAGAATAGCAGGAGCTGGGGGTGCGGCTGACACCTCAGCTCTAGCAGAGCGGGCTTCGATCACCTTGATCCTATCTTGCAACTGTAACATGGACATGGAGAGCATATTTACACACATATTCCTCCACATCCTCATGACCGCATAGACGAATGGTACAGGAGATAAGAAGCTGTGAGCAACCGTGGCCAGAAGAACTACCAGTCCCAGCACAATCTATTCTGGCTGAAAGGAAACTGCAGCTAGCATCACGCCCCTCAGAGACAGTTGAGGCCCCGAAAGCCCGAGCAGAGATCCTGACAACCCCCAGGACTGCTGAATAAATAAGACGCCAAAAGCAACCCTAGACTGACAGAAATGATTGCACAGCATCGCATGACCTTGACCACAGCAGAGGAACTGCCCCACAAATCAGCTATCAGCTTTAACCCAGAATGAAACTCGTTGACTATGATGTAAAACAGATATCAACCTGTGAATATAACATGGTAAATGCAACTATAACCAGTAAGGAATCAATCTGTTGACAGAAATGATATGACAGAAATAATATGACGCAATAATATGACAAATCACATGAATCGCAAGAAATGACCGTGACAGCAGAGCTGTGCCACCAACCAGCCCCCTTATTATTATTTCTTCCAGCCTGAAGACATTTGGCCAACAGATTCATGACTTGCAGATAGATGACCTGTGGTCTGCAGCCGCCCCCCTAGTGATCCATGCTGCAAGGCCCAGACCTGGATTGACAGCATGCGTCTCCCCTCCCCCAGATCTCCAGCGACAGACCAGCTGGCTTGCAATGAATGTGTAAATATTGCTCTGTAAATATTGCTGTGCATTTCAGAGCTAATGGACTATTATATCGCTATTATCATCTGATTATATGGCATTGATTATCTCATTATTCATATACTGAGAATAGCCTATCATTTACCTTATATATAGGATTTGTTATTGCACTGTGTTTACGTATATTTATATACACTTTTTCGATATTTTGTTGCACATAAGCACTTTTTGCACTCTTGCGCCTTTGTTTTAGAGCTAATGGACTATTATATCGTTATTATTATCTGATTATATGAAATTGATTATTTCATTACTCATTACTGAGAATAGCAATTATTAACCTTTTATATAGGATTTGTTATTGCATGCGTTTATGCATATTTACCCATACAGGATTACTAGTATATCATTGATTATTGAAGTTGCACATACATATTTGTTTGCACAGCAATATTTACAGAGCAATATTTACACATTCATTTTAAGATACACACAGCTGTTAATAAGGTGCGTTGATCACTCTTTTTTTTTTTTCAAAAAGTTTTTATTTCGTTTTTCAACGTACAATAAAAGGTATGACATATAGTGTTGTATACAGATATTTTGATAGTTTTGTACATTCACAGATAAGATAGACATTTCAGTGTTAACTCAAGTCTAAAGAAAAGAGAGCAGTAGTTTTCAGGAGTGTATGCCTATAAGGGATGTTTGTATGGATAAAGCTAGATAGATCCTAGCAGAGTAGATAATTGACTAATATGGTAAATGCCTGGATGGATCCGATTAGACATTCTCTGTGAATACTAGATTACTTAATATCAATAGGAAAACCTGTGGGTGAGAGGAGAACTCAAACTGGGAGAGGGGGGGGGGGAGGGCCATGTGAAGTATGAGGAAGAAACGGTTGGAGGGGGTATGGTATCTGAACAATCGAAGACAATTTACCAAATTAAGAAAAGTTTGGGAATAGGGGAGCTGGCAATATGCGGTTACATGTAGAGACTGTTGGCGATCTTGGATTTGTGAGTTCAAAGGCCTATGCCGTGTCCAGGGTGATTTTAGGATATTTTAGGAGGTAGCCTCTTGTGGGGATGTTTTCTTGTTTTGCATCGGCTGGTAGGAGTCGTGGTATGAGAAGGTGGATTGGCTCACATTTGCTATTTCCTCTTGGGAGAGGGATGAGAGCATAAAGGTGTGCCAGTTAGAGTGAAAGCGGTCTGAGGAGGATTTCTGTTTGAAGTCCGTGTTAATGCGATCTTTGGTAAATAGGTGTGATAGCTCTCGTTTGACTTGGGTGATGTTGGGGTGCGATTAGCGAGATCCAGTTTCTCAAGATTATTCTTCTTGCGATTAGAAGACAGGTTAGGGACCACCCTTTGTGTGAGGCGTTGACTTTTAAATTCCCTGAGGGGGTTGTGACACTGACGGTGTATTTTGACCAGGGTAGGAGTATTGGGTCCCAGTAGCCGAAGATAAGGAGTAGCGGGTCCTTGGGTAATTTTAATAGAGTCACTTCGAATATGTAGGCCAGAACTTGGTCCCAAAAAGTTGAAATGTAGGAGCAGTCCCAGAAGCGATGGGCCAGGGAAGGTTTCCGGATGTGGCACAGTGGGCAGAAGGCTTTGCTCATGTCTGATTTTGTCGATGAGAAGGGCATATAAGCTCTGTGAGCTATTTTCAATTGTGTTTCTCTCCATATTTCATTGGGTGTTAGCTTTTGTACGGAGTTGAGGCCTTGCAAGATTTTTTCCACTAAGTTGGAGTCCGGGAAATCTTTATTCCAGTTTTTTATCGATGATGCTGAAAGAGGTGAGGATGACTTAAGTAGAAGGGGTTTGTAGATGTCCGAGATCTTGTACGAGTTGTTTGATATCATTTGGTCTATGATGTTTGTTGGAAATCTTTTATCTGCTTGTTTGCATGTCTCTTTTAGGAAGCTGATGCATTGCCCATAATGAAAGGTATGAGTGGTAGGAAGAGCGAAGGTTTCCGCAATGTTGGTAAATGGCAGTGGTCGACCCGTCTGGATGTCGCAAAGGGAAGAGAATTTTGTTAAGCCTTTTCGTTCCCATATTCTGAAAGGTTCGTGATCTAGTCCTTGTGGGAAGGCCGGATTACCTTGGATCGGGAGATGGGATGACATGAAAGGAGATGTCTTAAGTATTTTCATTGCTTCTCTCCAAGCCACCGCTGTGTCTCTTAATAATAGATTGTGTTGGTGGGAGGGGGGGACTGACTTCCATCTGCAGTGTAGAAGGCCCACTAATGAGTAAGGGTGGGCCATGTCGGATTCCAGGGAAAAATTTGAGTAGCGGGAGGATTGCGTTATCCAGTCTATGCTGGTTCTTAGCAGGCATGCTATATTATACATTCTGATGTGTGGTAAACTGATGCCCCCTTCGCGCCTGGGAAGATGTAGTTTTTTTAGAGCAATGCGTGGTCTTTTGTTTCGCCAAAGGAATTTTGCTAAGGAGGCATTGAGCGAAGTCACATCTTTATGAAGTAGCAGTAGCGGAATAGTTTGCAATGGGTATAGTAGTCTTGCGAAACTGACCATTTTTACTAGGTGGCATCTTCCCAAGAGCGAGAGGGGCAGGTCCATCCAGGCATTTAATTCTTGAGAAATTTTCGATAGTAAAGGAGGGTAGTTTAGATGGTACAGTGATGAAGGAAGTTTTCCTATTTTTATCCCTAAATAGGTGATATGGGATTTCGCGACCGGGAAAATAGATTGTTGGGTCCATTGTGGTACAGAGTGAGTGCCAATGGGAAGAATTTCGCTTTTGCTGTAATTGATGCGAAGGCCAGAGCACAAGCGGAATTCATCAAACACCCTTTTAATAGTTAACATATCTGAGGGGGGGTTAGCCGAGAATATGAGGACATAGTCAGCAAATAGGGATGTGCGCATATCATGTGTGCCTATTTTTATACCATGCAAGGGGGCTGCTGATGTTAGATATCTGGAAAGGGGTTCAAGGGCGATATTAAAAAGGAGCGGGGATAGGGGACATCCTTGGCGAGTGCCCTTGTGAAGACGAAATTCTTCTGACATGAGGCCTGCTACCACTAATTTTGCTGTTGGGGCTTTGTACATAGCAGAGATGAGGTGATTGAATGGGCCAGTAAATCCCATCTTAGACATTGTCATAGATAGCCAGTCGAAGCTAACGTTGTCGAAGGCCTTTTCTGCGTCTAATGTGATAATGGCGTGGTTGGTGTTTGGGTGATGAAGTGCATGTTCTAGGGCCATCATGACTTTTCGAATATTGAGGGTGGCGGTTCTACCTTTTACGAAGCCTGATTGAGCAGGGTGAATTAAAGAAGGGATAATATCTGCCAGCCTGGTGGCTATAATTTTTGAGAGGATTTTCACATCTAGGTTGAGAAGTGATATGGGCCTGTATGAGCCTGGTTCTTGGGGGTCTTTACCCTTTTTGGATAGTAATTTTATAAGAGCCTGGTTCCCCGACTGTATGTAAGCTCCCCCTGACCAGATATTCCGGTATACTTGGAGGAGGGTGGGTTCCAGAAGGGGTTGTAGGGTCCTGTAAAATTCACTGGTGAAGCCGTCTGGGCCTGGGGCCTTGGAGAGGGTCAGGTGGCGAATGGTTGTTGATATTTCAGTGGGGGTTATAGGAGCGTTAAGGGTTTCTAGTTGTAGTGTGGAAATCTTAGGCATGGTTACTTTTTCTAGGAAAGCGTGTGCTTTTTGTGTGTCTATGGGGTCTGGGGCGTAGAGCGTAGAGTAAAATTGTTGCATGACTTTGTTAATTGTTTGTGGAGTGGAGTGGAGGGTGCCTGTACTATCGCAAAGTGATGTAATGTGGGTAGGGCGGAACGGTCCTTTGCATAGACGGGATAGGAGTTTGCCCGCTTTGTTTCCAAATTTGTGAAAGGTGGCTTCTAAGTAAGCCTGTTTGGTGTGTTCAAGGGTGTTTGCCCATGTATCGAAATCCCTTTTTGCTGCCTGCCATTCCAATCGATTGGCTGGAGAGTCCGCGGTGTATAATGCTCGTTGTGCCTGGTGTAGGCGTGAGCTGGCTGCTTTGTATTTGGACAGGGTGTTACGTTTAAAGGAGGTTGTATAGGAGATGATACGGCCTCTTAGGAAAGCTTTACCGGCGTCCCAGAATAGGTTGGGGTCGTGTATGTGAGGGGCATTGTTTAGAGAGTATTCCGTCCATGCCTCGGACATATATTGTTGGAAGTCAGTGTTATTGTGAAGGAAGGAAGGGAACCACCAGATGTTGGGATGTGGGGGTAAGTTTAGATTATCGAGAGTTACCTCTATGGGAGCGTGGTCGGAGATGGTTATGTCGTGTATTGCGGTGTTCTGGAGAAAAGGGATTAGGTTGTCAGAGCCAAAGAAATAATCTATTCTTGTGAATACTTTGTGTGGGTTGGAGAAGAATGTGAATTCCCTGTCTGTTGGGTGGGATAGGCGCCAAAGGTCCTGTAGATGAATAGAATCCATGGTGTTTGCGAAGAGAGAGGGGGCGGGAGGGTTAACGCGTAGATTTGAGTTTGTTGGTGAGGATCTGTCATCTATCTGATGGAGGGTGTCATTGAAGTCCCCTCCGATTAGGTGTGGGAGGTGAGTGTTTTCTAGGAGCCAACCGGAGAGCTCTGAATAAAATTGCTTACTTGGGCTGTTGGGGGCATATACATTCGTGATTATAAGTTCTTTAGAGCCTACTTTGACATGTGTGGTGAGCAGACGGCCTTGGTTGTCGGTTTTTGTCGATAGGATTGAGCAAGGGAGATTTTTATGTATGAGTAGGAGGACGCCAGCTTTGCGTCCTGCTGCCTCGGAGCCCAGAACAGTGCCTACCCAGAGTTTCTTCATGCGATGGAAGTCAGGGGCTGAAAGTTGTGTCTCCTGGAGTAGGGCTATATTGGTTTTGAGCCGTCTAAGGTGCCTAAGAATTTTCATTCTTTTTTGAGGGGATCTGAGACCCTTCACGTTCCATGAGATAATTTTCATGTTGGGGAGGGCTTGTGAAGGGTATGGGCAGATAATGACAATTTATCGTTTTGTGGATGGTGAGTTGAAATACCAGCTATGGCGAGAAGTATGCCATGTTTGTAGTGATCAAGAGGCATTTTAGATGTGTGGGGGAGATGGTTTGGGCCCTGTAGAAGGGGGAAGAGGGAGGGGGGGTATGCCATAAAGAGGAGGCAACATAACGAATAACATAAACAATAATTCTGAGAACTTCACTTTTTTCCGCATGGAATCACTGTGTAAGTCAACTCCCATAACAGGACAGTTATGGTTTGGGGCCCAATTGGCCCGTGGAAGGGTGACAGGCATCTATAGATGCGCTTGAACCTGGAATTTTAGGGGGGGGGGGGATGAATGTTGCCGTACACATTGTGACCAGGGGAACATAACCGTATAGAAAAAAAAAAGCTGTGTTCAAACAAGTATTGTCTGATATAATGATAATAATTCTGAGAACTGCGCACAGTCAAAACAAATAACATTATACATTACGTGATGCCGTAAAAGGGAAGGTAGAAAACCTGAGAAGGGACAAGTTGATACACTGTCCGTAGATTATATTAGGTAGCCCGCAATGGCGGTTGCAATGTTCAGTTCAGCGAGGAGTGAAGCGATGTTGGTCCGGGTATGAGGATCTGAAGCGTTTGGGGGAATCTTTGCGTGGACTCCGTTGGTCCAGGGAGCGGTTGAGTGGGGTGCCCTTGGAGGGGGTTTGCTGTTGAGTGTTGGAGAGTAACGATCGCACGTATGCTTCCGCTTCTGATGGGTCCTGGAAGGATAGCTGTTCACCACTGGGTGTCTTGAGGCGTAGGGTGGCTGGGAATGCTAGAGTAAATTTTATTTGTTGCTTGAAGAGTTCTGTGCATATCTGTTGGAAGGCTTTGCGTTTTTTGGAGACCTCGATGGAGTAGTCGGCGAAGATCAGAACCCTCACACCATCAATTTGGAGTGTGCGGGTTTGTCTAAATTTTTGGAGGATGAGAGCTTTGTCAGAGTAGTTTAGATATTTAGCAATGATGGGGCGAGGATTCTTGCGCTCTCCATTATATGGTCCCATTCTGTGGGCGCGTTCTACCGTGCATGGGCTCGTTATGCCTAGCGCCTCAGGGATGCGTCGGGAGCAAAGGTCTGATAAAGCAGATGATTGTAGCGATTCGGGTATCCCCACGAATCGCAGGTTGCTCCTTCTGGACCTATTTTCCAAATCATCAAGTTTTTGTATTATGTATTGATTTGTCTTGTCCTGCGCTTGTTCTGTGGCTTGGGCTTGGTACATCTCTTCTTCCATACTTGAAAGGCGATGTTCTAGCTCATGTAGCCTGGTGTTATGCTCTCCTAGCTGGGCCTTAATTTGCTTCATCCCCGCATTTACAGCGTTTTCCACAGATGTTGAAATCATGGGGGACAGGAGAGCTGCCACTGCCTGTGTTATGCGCTCTGTAGCATGGTCCCCTGCGAGCTGTGGGGAGGGGACTGATAGTTGAAAGGCCTGAGAGAGAGGGGCCTGAGGAGAGGCGGATTGTGGCTGTGGTTGAGCTTGGGAGGCCTGAGGAGATGTGTGTGGGGCTGCACTGCCACTTACTTCCATGTCTGCTGGCTGGGCGTCTGTGTGCAGGTCCGTGTAGGCCGAAGCCGGGGCCTCGATTTGCGGCTGAGCCGGCGGTGCCGTCTGGGCCGTGTTGGTACGGGGGCCGCGGAGTTCTACAAAACGGTCCATGTATTGGGTGCTGGAGCCCGAGGTGTTTGAGGGTGGATGCGGGCTTCTGGGCCGGTTTTTTATGCAGATTTTTGTCCTGGTTGCGAGAGCTGTGAGGAGAGACAGCTACTCCATGCGGCGCCGGAACCGGAAGTCTCGATCACTCTTTATATCATACCCACTGTAAGTGCACTGTATACACTTTTCAGGTCTAGCAGCAATTTATTTTCTACTATAAACATACTCACTCATCATACACGAGGGATCCCCCCCTTATTTTTAGACCAGCTGGCTACTATGTCCCCCCTCCTCTTTTAAAAAAAAAAAAGTTTAAGACGACGGAAAAGGATACTGGGGTATGTGCCGAGTTAAAGATACCCAATGTGGGGGGCGTGGCCTACTGCAGCATGGAGTAAGACGTGCTAGACCCGAGCTCCGTCCAGTACTCCCGAATTCTTGCCCATCCTGCCTCCCAGCATCATCCTCCAGCAGCCTGAGGTACCTCCTGAGCCCTCCGCTAATACATCGACCTGTTTCTGCAGGTCTTTGATCGGACGGACGTCCGAGCCGGCACGGAGCTCCTCCGCGGCGGCAGCCGCAAATACAGGCCGCGGCTTCGGGCCTACTGAACTCCGGAGGCCATCCTGCCCTCCTCGGCCTCCCGGGTGTCTGGCTCTCCTCCCGCCCACGGACCCTGCCCTGAGGGCTTCCAGAGGAGGCTCGGGCGGAGCGGTATTAGTCCGCACGGCGGCGGCCCCAACTCTAGGCCGCGGCTTTGGCCTGGTCCGGAGCTCCGGCAGCCATCTTGCTCCTCCAGGCCTCTACAGGGGGGCTACGATCCGGCCCCTGGGACACCTGGCTTTCCCACTACTAGCTGACCCTCCTGCATGGGACCCTGAGAGAAGTCTGATCCAAATAGTGCCCCCCCACACAGCGACAGTGTCAGGGTTCTTACCTTGGCAGGCAGGGCGCCCGCGGTGGTGTGCGTCAGGGTGCGTCGGCGCGCGTTGGCGCGCGCGTTTCTGCGGACCTCGCTGTGCGGGCTCCTCGCGGCGCCGGTGTGCGTGTCCGGGATCGTTCCACTGTGCGCGCCGGTGTGCGGGGGCGCGCGCGCGGGCGTTGGCGGGCGCGCGTGCCTGGGCGTGCCGGGGCGCGCGCGTGCACGTCGGTTGGCGCCAAAAGCCCTATTTAAGCCGGTAAGTTCTGGTGACCAGTGCTGCCTAATCAACAGCTCGTAGTTCCAGAGCCTGTCCGTGTACCTTGTTGTTCCTGTTATTCCTATTGATCCGGCCTTGTCCCCTGACCACTCTCTGAACTCTGCCTGCACCGACCTTTGCTTGTCTGACCATCCGCCTGCCTGTTCCACTGTACCTTTGCCGTCCGCCTGCTGCCAAACCCGGCCTGTCTCCTGACCATCCATCTGCCTGCTCCCTGGGATCCAGTCAGCCTGTCTGCAGTCTTCCTGCCTGTGTCCACACCAGCCTGCTCTGCTCAGTGAAGGTGTTCCAGTCTACTCAGCCTTTGCTACAGTTAACCCTGAGTCTCCCGGACAGCAACTCCAGGAACAGCCACACCGGCCTTCATACCACTCCGTACTGTTGTACCCCCTGTTTACTCTACCAGGGGGCCAATAGTCGGAGGGTAAGGGAGCCTACCCTCTGCCCGACAGGACTCGCCGGTCTGGTAAGTTGGAGCCTGATAGACAGCCTTACATCTGAACAGGGGATCCGGCCTAGTCTCGGCGGCCATCTTGGTGCTCTCAGCCTCCCCACCAACATTGAACCCTTACTTCCTGAGCTCTGTACCCTGCACTCTCCGACCTGAAAGTGGACACAAACGGTACCGGAGCTTCTAGGGACCGGTATGACTGGAGGGAGATACTCCCAGGCATCTCGTAAGCCCCGGAGTACTCCGAAGAAGCAGGCCTCTGTGGTGCGCCTGTCTCCCGCAACGGCGGCCAGCATGGCGTCTCAGGCAGAGGAGGGAGAGGCAGCTCTACGAGAACAAACTAACTTTGAAGCCCTCATGCAGGCTATTACTACCTGCCAAACTACCCTGACGGGGAAAATAGAGTGCATGCAGCTGGACATAAGCCTTATCCGTAGAGACATGGACTGTTTCCGCTCCAGGCTCACTGAAGCCGAAAGAAGAGTGGGGGAGGCAGAAGATATACTACAAGATCAGGGAGTCTCGCTCCGCACGCTGCAGACCAAAATAAAAGTTCTGGAAGCTCATGCGGAGGACGCAGAGAACAGAAATCGAAGGAACAACCTCCGGATAGTGGGATTGCCAGAGGGAGCGGAAGGTAAAGATCCTACGACGTTTACTGAGCGCTTGCTGTGCACCCTTCTTCCAGATGCCAAGTTCTCTGATGTCTTTGTGGTGGAGAGGGCGCATAGAATGCCTGCTACCCGGGGGCCCCCGGGAGCTCCTCCACGCACATTTATTCTGAAACTCCTCAATTTTCGGGATCGTGATCTGGTTTTGCGAGAGGCGAGAAAGATCGAGGTGCTTCGTCATGAGGGAGCGAGACTCATGATCTTCCCAGATTTCTCCATCGACACACAAAAATCAAGAAGATCGTTCGATCAGATCAAATTGGATCTCCGCAATCGCAAGATCAAATATAGTATGCTATTTCCCGCCCGTCTGAGAGTGCAGGATGGAGAATCAGTGCGGTTCTTTACATCTCCAGATGAAGCATCCAGGTGGCTGGAAACAGTACCACGAGGCTGATCCGATCGCTCTTACTAAATCTCCTTATAACATAAGTTTTACCACAACAAAGATCACCTTCATCTGCTGACATCACTACAAGCCCGAACCCTTTACCTTGGCTTGTCCAACCAGTTCAGAATAAGTTACTTTTACATTCTTCCTCAGCTCCGGTTCTGTGAGTATATACTAGCTAAAGAACATTTACGCAAAAGAGATGAAGAATTGTTTGTGATCGTGCCTAAATATATGGTGAGGGGACCGGAATCTCCAGTTTGCAACGTGTTTAAGTTTAAGAATAGTACCCCCGGATTTTTGGGAGACATTTTGATATG
This sequence comes from Aquarana catesbeiana, assembly GCF_042186555.1. Classification (NCBI taxonomy): domain Eukaryota; kingdom Metazoa; phylum Chordata; class Amphibia; order Anura; family Ranidae; genus Aquarana; species Aquarana catesbeiana. Next base: position 304,324,894 of record NC_133324.1, read on the forward strand.
CTGGGATCGTTTATCCGAGAAATTCGGGTCTTGTTGGCTGCTCTTTATGTACACAGACTAAGTCGCTCTGAAGGCTCACTGTTCACGAGCCCCATGGGCAGTTGTCACAAATAGTTTTGGGGAACGAGCATCCCGAAGTTTGGGGGGTGGTGCGGGGAGGGGGGAGGTTGGGAAAGGTTGGTGTTGGGGTTTTTACCCCAGATTAGTTTTACGTTATGTTATTTTCCTTTTACTTTCTATACATATGGCATTTATTTGCTCCAGATTGTACAATCAGTGCTCTACTCAAAGCAAGACATGCAGTGTTAAACGGCTATTACTAGAGAGGGAGGGTTATTCGGCTCACTGTGCTATCACAAATGTGTATCTCACTAAGAGTGTTCTGATATCATGTGGGCTCTGTGTGGAGTGTATGCTGTGTCAATCCTGTGGCGCGTGTATCAGGGCAGCAGAATGAATCTCCTTAATGTTATGTCCTGGAATGTACGGGGCCTAAATTCTAAGATAAAACGCTCCTTAGTTTTTACTTACATAAAAAAATACAACCCCCATATTTGCATTTTGCAGGAGACTCACTTAATAGGGAGCAGGACGCTGGCTCTAAAAAAGCCCTGGGTAGGTTCATATTATCATTCTACATACTCTGCCTATTCTAGAGGAGTCAGCGTCCTGGTCCATAAAGCACTGCCCTTTACACTGCTTGATCTCCACCTAGATCCCGAGGGGAAATATGTTGTCATGCATGCCATGTGCGACAGGATTGAGATGGTAATAGTGGGTTTATATATTCCACCCCCAGCCTCCATGGCGATTTTACATAAACTGACCCCTATACTGGCTCAATACCCGGCTGCAGCCATTCTTCTGGCTGGAGACTTTAATATGCCACCGGACCCTGGTATGGATAGGATGGGTGATGATGGGGCTTCTGACTCCCCACTGAAGAGATGGGTGGAGGGATATGGCCTTAGTGATGTGTGGAGATGGCGTCACCCCAGGGATAGGTAATATACTTGTCACTCTGCCACGTATGCCTCTTTCTCAAGAATTGATCTGTTCTATGCTGGGGGACCTATTCTCTCCCATGTCCAGGAGGTTAAGATTCTGCCACGTGGCATTTCTGACCACGCTCCCCTCCTACTGCAACTAAACACGGATTCGCCAACGGGCTCCGGCCTATGGCGGGTCTCGGGTTTTTGGATAACGGATGAGAGTGTTGCCCCTGAGATAGAGGGAGAGATGAATACATTTTGGTTACAAAACAAAGCAACGGCCTCCCCTGCAATGGTGTGGGATGCCTTTAAGGCTTATACACGAGGTCAGTACCGCATGGTTATAAATAAAGTTAGGAAACTCAATAGGCTTGCATTGGAGGAGGCTGAGGGACGGGCTCAGAGCTTGGAATCCAGTTATGTGACCACCAAAGATGTGGGAACTTACGCCACACTTCAAGTTCTCCACCGCGAGATTGCGTTGTTGCGAGCAACTGCGACCCGCAAGCTACTGCTCTCACAGTCCCAGAGAATATTCGAACAAGGTGAGAGATCAGGGAGGCTGCTGGCGTGGCTGGCCAAGGAGCGCTCTACCATAGCACACATTGCCAACATTAAAGATGACATGGGGAACCTTTTGGTGGACCCCGCTAAGATCAATGCCAGATTTGCACAATTTTATGAACGCTTATATACATCCAAAACTGACTACACCCAAGACACTCTGCAACATTTCCTAGGTCAAATAGAGTTCCCAGTCCTCTCGGAGGAAAATAAAACTAAATTAGATGCACCCATTACCCTCAAAGAAGTGCAGACGGCAATCTCTTCACTACAATCTGCAAAGTCCCCAGGCCCAGACGGTTTACCGGCCGAGTTTTATAAAACTAATAGCGAATCATTGGCCCCTCAGTTTCATGAACTTCTTCTGTCCATGCTGGAGGGTCAAAGCCTTCCTCCATCAATGTCAGAGGTGGTAATTGTTGTAATACCTAAGCCCTGTAAGGACCCCGAGCTATGTGAGTCATACCGGCCTATTTCGTTATTAAACGTCGACGCTAAGATCATTACAAAAATTCTAGCGAATCGGCTCAATGCTGTTATCCTCTCTCTGGTTCATGGAGACCAGACGGGCTTCATGCCAGGTAAGGGAACAGACATTAATTTGCGACGATTGTATACAAATATATCCCACGCCCTTGCCAGAGGTACCCCCGGAGTAGTGGCCTCCCTAGACGCCGAAAAGGCGTTCGACTCGGTCGAATGGGAGTATCTTTGGCATGTCTTGGGAAAATTTAATATTGGGCCTAAGTTTATCTCTTGGATAAAACGGATGTATGCTAACCCCACTGCCAGAGTCAGAACCAATGGGTCCCTCTCGCCCCCCTTCAAATTACACAGGGGTACTAGACAGGGATGTCCTTTATCCCCGGGTTTGTTCGCCCTAGCTGTTGAACCCCTTGCCATCCTTATTAGGTCATCCGTGGCTGCAGGGGGGATGGAGGTGGGCCCTTTATGGGAACAGATCTCTCTCTACGCGGATGACGCTCTTCTTTATCTCCCAGATGCTTCCCACTCCCTCGAGGAGACCTTAAGGATCATAGACTTGTTTGGCTCCTTCTCAGGTATACGCATAAACTGGAACAAATCCATGCTTTTCCCGATCTCCCAGCCGCCCCTACTCCCTCCCCACCGTATACCCCTGCAAACGGTCACTAAATTTCGCTATCTGGGCATTGAAATACAAAGGGATCTCTCTTGTTATCTGACAGATAATGTATACCCCATTCTACAGCAACTAATAAGACGCTGCTTAACATGGAAGTCCCTTCCCCTGACACCGGTGGGTAGGATAAACCTCCTCAAAATGATATTCCTCCCCAAATTCCTGTATGTATTTAGAAACACTCCAGTACTTATCCCTGAATCGTTTTTTAAGCAACTAGATCGGGTGATCAATAATTTCATTTGGGCTGGACAGACCCCTAGGGTTGCCAAAACAAGCCTGCAACTTCCCCTATCTGCGGGCGGGCTGGCATTACCGTGCTTCAGGAAATATTATTGGGCGGCGGTGCTGGTGACGGTGCGCTGGTGGTTTGTTCAGTCACGACATAACCCAGCGGTTAATTTAGAAGCAGCCATATTGGGGTCGTATTCAGCATTGAGCAACCTGGTATTCAGGGGTCCAAAAGCACAAAATAATATGACCATCCCCATGCGCACGACCGTCAAAATATGGGAACAGCTGACAGCTAAGCTCAACCCACCACAAACTTATTCACCCTATACACCACTCTGGGGTAACCCTAAACTACCACATCTGTTAACGATCCCAGACCCAGCAGTCTGGGCTAAATATGAAATTAAAATCTTACAGCATATTATGCCAGAGGGTAAACTCCTTACATTTGACGAACTGCGTAATACCTTCCAACTCCCTACCAAAATGTTTTTCCGCTATTTGCAACTGAGACACGCAATTCAGGCTCAATTCCCCTCAGAAATCCAACTACAATCACATATGGTGGAGTGCTTCCTTATCTCTAGGCATGTCGACCGTATCCTCTCCTCTTTGTATCTCCGGGTGTCCCTGGGAACTGATAACCAGGGGACTAGGCTATTTAACAAATGGAAGCTGGCTGTGCCCTCCCTGACGGATGACGATTGGGAAGAGGGAGTCCAACAATATATTCCTTTGATGATATCCGCCAGGGACAGGTACATCCAGTTAAAACTCCTTCACCAGGCATACTACACACCCCAACGGCTTGCTAAAATATACCCCTTTTACTCTGATAAGTGCCCAAAATGCAATACGGATATAGGTACTTTCTTACATGTAGTGTGGTCGTGCCCCCTTCTTCAACAGTTCTGGAGGGAGGTGGTGCAATACATCAATTTAATTGGGAACCTGACACTTACACTGGATCCCCAGGTCCTTCTCCTGGGGATCTGTGATACCCTTATCGCAAACACACATAAGAGGCTATTTGTTTTCTACGCTCTATTCTATGCAAGGAAAACCATTTTATTTAAATGGAAACAGACAGACCCCCCAACAGTGGGACAGTGGAAAACACTCATTGATAAGACCCTCCCTCTATATAAGCTCACATTTATGAGCCGGAAATGTCCCAAAAAGTTTGAAAAAATTTGGGGTGCATGGGTTTCTGGGTGAGTGGCCACGGATGCGGATCCCCCCCGGGAGAACTCGCTGAACTTATACACCACTAGATCGATTAAGAAATATTTAGAATACACTTAAAATTACCACTAAAATATACTTTCTTTGTTCTTTGAGGAGGAGGTATTGCTCCTAAAATACAATTTTGCAGTGATATAAATACTTGCAACTAAGATGTGAACTGATGTGCCTTGCTTTTTGATGTAATACTTGAGACTATTTATCCTAGATTGTCACTTTCCTTCTGGAAATGGTTCTTCTTTGCCCTGTTTTATGTAATCCTCTCTTATTGTCCCCTTTTATATTTTTATGTATATGTATGGATATATTTATATATATATTTGTGAATGTACTTCTTTTTTATCTTTGTACTGAAACTTTTCTCCGTTGGAGATGAATAAAAACGTAACTGTTAAAAGATACCCAATGTAACCAACACAGAAATGAATGCCCCCATGAGAACAGATGACAACTGGGCCTACCTGTATGCCCGCCTACAATGGAAGGCATTGGATGCTGATGAAAAACCTCCCCTGAACTTAGGTGTAATTAAATCAACCTGTGGGCCCCCCACACCTCCACAACCATGGCCAACAGTACCGCAGAGCTGAGGGCCAACAACCCCCCTCCTCCCAAAATCCACTGCAGTTCTGAAGACCCAAGCAGAAGTCCTGACAACCCTCAAGACTGCTGAATAATGACACCAGATGCAACCCCGCTATGACAGAAATGCTGCAATAGAAATCCTACTACAAAAATGCTACAATCAAAATGCTATCACAGAAATGCTACAATCGAAATGCTACGACAGAAATGCTATGATCAAAATCTACGACAGAAATGCTACAATCAAAATGCTACTACAGAAATGCTAATGATCGAATGCTACGATCGAATGCTATGACAGAAATGCTACAATCAAAATGCTATAATAGGAATGCTACGATTGAATGCTAAGATCGAATACTACGTCAGAAATGCTACAATCGAATGCTATGACAGAAATGCTATGATCTAATGCTACTACAGAATGCAATGACACGATCATGTGAAAAGATTGCGACAGCGGAGCTGAGCCACCAACCAGTATCCCCCCCCTTTTTTTTGTAATATTCTGTGAATGTCCTCTTTGTCCTCATGCATGCTGTAAGCTTTTTATGCTCTTTTTTGTCCTTCATGCATATTTGGTTTCACTAACCTCCCCAGCATGCTATCTTGGGCCCATACACACCTAGCCTAGTAACTTAACACTGTATTTTGTCAGCTACATTTTTGTGCTTACCCTAAACACCCCCTAAAATGTGTCCAAATGTTATTGCTGTCCTCAAATTCAGGCAGAGTGCAAGAGGCCATTTTTTGGGGGCACAAACTCATTTGCAACCCCCCCCCAAATGCTAAGTCAACTGATACAAATACTCTATCTGCTGACTTTGCAAAACCCAGTCATAGTTCTGGATGAATTCACCAAAGCATGTAGTGCAAGGGCCTACCTGATTACCTTCAAACTGTAACGTAGAAAGTTTTTGTCTCCTATTATCTTGATAGGTAATTTATGAATGTCAAAATGTGCTTCAATTTGGACAGTGTGTATTCATATTTTTAGATTATGAAACTTCTTACCTGTCCACAGGGCTTTCTATAGTGCAAGTAAGGAGGGGCTGGCCAAAGTATCACACATTATTTATGCATTCAGCTCTCATGGAAGTGGAGAGGGTTACCTGTCCAAAACATCTACCCATTACCTCCCCCCCACCATAACATTTTTCTAATGGGCCACCGGAGGGGGTGAGGAATCTGATTAGTTGACCTTACACTTTTGTCTTTAAATACTCAATTAAATGTTATACTTATGTTGGCCAAGAATGTTTGTGTTAAATCTGCTTGCAATGTTATGAGCAGCAGTAGTAATTTCTTATTTCTTTTTTGACTCCACAGTTTCCTTCCAACCCTCAGCAATTTCAGGATGTTGCAGCCCAGTTCTAGCATCAGTGGGATTTTCCCAATTGTGGTGGTGCTATTGATGGCAAACATGTCAGGATTGTCCAACCACCCAACTTGGGCTCATATTTTTTTAACTACAAGAGCCTTTGCAGCATAGTCCTGCTAGCTGTAGTGTCTGCAACATATGAGTTCCTTTTTTTGGATAATGGGAAGAACAGCCGCAACTCAGATGGAGGTGTCATTATGCAGACAGAATTCTACCATCGGCTCCAGAATGGCACCTTAAATTTGTCACCTGCTCAGGACAACGTTGAGGGCCTCAATTTTGTTTGTGTGGCAGATGAGGCCTTTGCTCTGGGGGAACATCTTTTGAAGCCCTTTCCTATGATGAACCTCACCCCAGAGCAGAGAATCTTTAATTATATGCTCTCTCGTGTCAGAAGGGTGGTTGAAAATGCCTTTGGCATCCTCTCCAGTTGCTTCAGGCTGTTTTTAACACATATTAACTTGGCACAATATAAAATAAACCAGGTATTGTGCTGTTGTATCGTCGGTGGGCATGATGACAGCTCTCGAAACTGACCGTGCTGGGTTGCCCTCCCATAATGCACGAGACTTCCGGCAAAAATACACAAATTATTTTGTGGGTAGAGGGGCAGTGGCTTGGCAGCAAACTGTAGCTGATCCAGAATAATATTTTTATTTGCTCATAAACTCCTATTTCATTTGAACTACTGTTGTCTGTGTTTCTTATCTGTATAATAGGTTCTCAAATGGCCTTTATTTTGACCATTTTATACAATAGTGCAAATGTACCTTATTTGCTACATGAGGTGACAATCTCTTCTTCAGCTAACTATTATGTTGTGCTGTGGGTCTGCTACACACACACAATGTTTTTGTTATTAATGTATCTAATGCTTTAAGTTAAAAAACATTATGCCTCCTTTAAGGCCATAAAATTGCCTGAGTTGGCCACATTTTAGAGCACATTGTCACTGTAACTAAACAAACTTAACAAATACACTGGTATTGAGTACTGAAATAATAAGCCACACATTGTTTAGTAATAAAAAAATTATTCAAAGCACATTCACATGTGCTTTTTAAGGTTTTATAACAAACCAACATCTTGGTGTATAAATATGTATGTTTGCCATTATTTTGCCTTTTTTGGGGCTAAACAGGCATGTTTGAAAACATAAGATACACATCCCCAACTCAGGAACTTACAAAGTTCGAGTTTGGTAAAGTGAAGGCCATATGAGACATTGGTATCCCAAGACTCTGTTGATGTTGCCTTCCTCAGATGGGGTGATCTCACCCCTCTAAAAGCCAAAATTTGAAGCCATGTACACGAAGAGGCATAACTGTTAAATGTAGGCGTTTTGGGGGTGCAACCCCTTCCTCATAACTAAAGTTAGTGAGATGAAGGGGTTGCACTCCCAAAATGTGTCCATTCCTAACATGTGCTATCTCCCATCACGGGGTATCAATGGACGCGTTTTGGGGGTGCAACCCCTTCCTCATAACTAAAGTAGGTAAGAGAAAGGGGTTGCACCCTCGGTGCACATCCATTGATACCCCATGATGGAAGCTAGCACATGTTGACCCACTGTGTGTTTTTTGGCTTTAGCAAACTAGATGTAAGGAAAGACACACATTTTAGGCATGGGATCATGAGGGAAATAAGAATCTTTTGGCAATTGTGGGCATCTTCAAATTTTGTATGGGGGTACACATAAAAACACAAAGATTACAATTAACATTAGTTAGGGCAGTGTTTCTAAACTCTCCTTCTCCAGATGCATTCCCAGGTCATGTTTTCTATATTTTTTGCTTTTGTCACAGGTGATGATGTCATTTTCAAGGTTAGTAATTCACACAGTCGTTTTTATGCTAAGGAAAATACAGAAAACAGGACCTGGTGGTGCACCTAGAGAAGTGGAGAAACACTGACCTCGGGCACTAAAGCCTGGAGCGATTTGTCATGTGATTTGAGAGATAAAATTGCATGACAAGTTGCAGCCTATTGGAGGCAATGCACTGTTCCAATCAGTGCGACACCGAATTAGCGGCGCTGCACCAATTTGCAAATGTAATTCCTGTACTACTTTTGACGATTTCAGTTGCGACTTCAATAGACATCTGGGTATGAAGCCACACAAATGTCTATCACCTGAAATTGTGCTGACCTTGCTCAAGTGAAGTAGCGCGATTTCCAAGTACCATCAATGTGAACCATAGCTTACATTGATTTTTGCACTCGCAACATAAGACTTTGTTGCCCAAACCAATTTGCATCCTAAATTAACAAAGTACGTATTCGTACTTTCCTGCAAACAAAATACAGCATTCCTAAAGAAGCAAGGACAGACACAAAGTTGGTTCCTACTTTTTTAGATGTAACTTGGCTAACAGCCACATTTCTTATAAAAGTTTCTTATAAAACTTCTAAAATTACAGGTAAACGTGTAACTAAAACTGTTGAAGGTATTCAAGTTTTTGGGTGAAATAGTAATATACAAAACACGGATATTTGTACAATGTGCGAAAGTACACCTTCAAGCTTTTTGTACATGACAATACTTTTGGACAAGCTACCCCACCATATTCAACAATGTGCTGAGTCAAATTTGGTGCTGTAGCTAAGGGAGCAAACCACCCTGAGAAAAGGGCAAAGTTAAAATAGGAGCTGGCAACTCGATGATTCCTCTTTTTCTCCCAAAAAATGTAAATAGGAAACAAGCTGATGTGTTTCATCTAAAGCATATAGTTACACATCTGAGGAAGGCTGCAAGTGCTGAAACGCATCAGTTTGATTCTGTTTAACATGATGTAGGCAACAAAAAAGATCATGACAACTCATAGAGCTGCAGGTTCATATGTCAATCTTTTGCTAAAGTGAAATTGTACATTCAAATTTAACAGTTGCAACTATTACAAAAATGTGCAAAGGTTAGTCAATTTCAAAGTGTACAAACAGAACGAAAAAAATAAAACATGTTTGCTTTTTAAATTTTAGCTAAAAATATTGATGATGTTGATAACTGTGTTTTGGAGATAATGCATGTTTTCTTTCATTTTCTCCAATTCCCTATTGCAAACCAAGAGCTCACTGATAAGTATTTGTGCACTTGCACTACTGAAGTGAGTTTTGTCTTCCACAACATCCACATCACCTACAAAATATATAACACACCATGTATTAGAAATATGCAGGCATCCATCTATTACTTGAAGCTGTGGTCTCAGACACTGACCTGTGGTTGACACAGTTTCAGAAACTTCACACAGTACTTTCTGCACATCAGCATCAACATTTTCTTTGGGGTGTCTGGTCAGTTGACTTTCTGGATCTTCAGGAGGTGCTGGGTTACTGGTGTCCACACACAGCTCAGATGTTCCTCTTCTTTTCTACCCTATGTGAATACAAAAAAGGTATATTTAGCAGACAGATATGTTAGGCTAGAAATAGTAATATGAAACATTGTTTTGAAGTGTCTTTCAATTGTCTGTTTTGGCAGAGATCCAAGCTGAATACATGTTTTTTTTTCCCTTTCCAAAGCAGGAATACTTATCTGTTTTGTGCTAGTTTCACACATGGAGATACCCCTAGTATCCACTGGAGCACCTGCCTGGGACACCATAACAAAGGTGTTATGGTGTCCCACACTGGTGCTCCTGCGTCCAGCTGCGTAACAGCTGCTGAGTGTCCTCTACTGACAATGAATAAAGTTGACATTTCAGTAGTTACGAACACATCTAGACAACAATCTAATGAACTTACAGTACCTGCTCGCGAGAATATGTTTCCAGCGCGATCCCATCGCGCTGGTTCTCGGCGACAGAGTACTGTACATCTTGCTCTGGCTGCAATAGGAAAAACACATTTTCCTATTGCAGCCAGTGCGAGAGGAAATTCACCTCCAGGAACATGCCAGGCCCTTAGGTCTGGTATGGATTTTAATGGGAACCCCCTACGCCAAAAAAAAGGTGTGGGGGTCCCCCCAAAATCCGTACCAGACCCTTATCCGAGCATGCAGCCCGGCCGGTCAGGAAGGGGGGTGGGGATGAGTGAGCGCCCCCCTCCTAAACCATACCAGGCCGTGCCCTCAACATGGGGGGGTGGGTGCTTTGGGGAAGGGGGGAGCCCTGAAGCCCCCCACCCCAAAGCACATTGTCCCCATGTTGATGAGGACAAGGGCCTCTTCCTGACAACCCTGGCCGTTGGTTGTCAGGGTCTGCGGGTGGAGGGCTTATCAGAATCCGGAAGCCCCCTTTAATAAGGGGGCCCCCAGATCCTGGCCCCCCACCTATATGAATGAGTATGGGGGTACATTGTACCCCTACCCATTCACCTGGGGGAAAAAAGTGTCAATAAAAAAACACACTAGACAGGTTTTTAAAGTAATTTATTAGGCAGCTCTGTGGTCTTTCGGACTTCGGGGGTCTCTTCCAACTTTTGTGCTCTCTCCGGCCTCTTCTCCCGGTGTCCGGTTCTTCTCCCGCTCTCCGGTTCTTCTGACGGGCTCCTCCGCTATCTTCTGCTCTTTTGCCGTTCTTTTGCTAGCGGTGGCCTGGTCTTCTCCATTGTCTTGTTCCCTCTTCTTTTCTTCCGATGTTGACACAACGCTCTGTCCCACTGTGATGATGTGTGCGAGGTGCGCAACGACTTATATAGGCATGGGGCGGGGTCACCGGGTGATGTCACCCGGTGGCCCTGCCCCTTATGATGTCACAGTCCCGGGGCATGATGGAACTGTGATGTTATAAGGGGCGGGGTCTGATGGGCCCATGCCTATATAGGTCGTTGCGCACCGCGCACACGGCATTAAAGCGGGAGAGAGTGTCGTGTCAACATCAGAAGAAGAGAAGAGGGAACAAGACGATGGAGAAGACCGGGCCACCGCTAGCAAAAGAGCGGCAAAAGAGCAGAAGATAGCGGAGGAGCCCGGCAGAAGAACCGGAGAGGGGGAGAAGAACCAGAAACCTGGAGAAGAAGCTGGAGAGCAGGAGAACTGGACACCAGGAGAAGAGGTCGGAGAGCGCGGAGAAGTCGGAAGAGACCCCCCAAGTTGGAAGAAGCCCCCGGAGCTGCTAATAAATTACTTTAAAAAAGTCTAGTGTGTTTTTTTATTGACACTTTTTTCCCCCAGGTGAATGGGTAGGGGTACGATGTACCCCCATACTCATTCACATAGGGTGGGGGGCCGGGATCTGGGGGCCCTCTTGTTAAAGGAGGCTCCCAGATTCCGATAAGCCCTTCGCCTGCAGACCCCGACAACCAACAGCCAGGGTTGTTGGGAAGAGGCCCTTGTCCTCATCAACATGGGGACAAGGTGCTTTGGGATGGGGGGCCGCAGGGTGCCCCCCTTCCCCAAAGCACCCACCCCCCCCATGTTGAGGGCATCCAGCCTGGTACAGTTCAGGAGGGGGGGTGCTCGCTCGTCCCTATCCCCCTTCCTGACTGGTCGGGCTGCATGCTCGGATAATGGTCTGGTATAGATTTAGGGGGGGACCCCATGCCATTTTTTCAGCGTAGGGGTTCCCCTTAAAATCCATACCAAACCTAAGGGCCTGGTATGCCCTTGGAGGGGAACCCATGCTGGTTTTTTTATTTAAAATTTGGTGTGGAGTTCCCCCTCATGATTCATACCAAACACCTGTCAGCAATGCGTGTCGCTCATCAGGAAAGGAAAAAACACATTTTTCCTTTCTTGATGAGTGAGCCAGCTCGGCAGTGGCTCCCGCGACAGGGCTCGCAGGTGTCAAATCTCGCCGATAACAACGGCGATATTCACACAATATCGCGGTCACCTACTGTATGTTACATAAAAATAGGCCATAACAAATGCATTTAATGTGCATCTCCCAATAACGAAGTATTAGTGGTTGAACGAAACGATGTTTCATGTCCCGCAAAAGATTCCTGTGTCCACAAAAAAACTTGGCATTTTTGTTGTGGAAAATTTTATATTAATGTATTGTCATAAGAGTCTCCCAGTGTCTGTCATCTCGCAGCCCGCTCTAAAGAGCTGACTGGAGCAGACTGACACTGATTGAGACCTGTTAGGTAGTGGAAAACTTCCTGGTGTTTGGAGAGAGGTGTTTGTGGAGAGAGGACATGTCCGCCAGCAAAGGGCCCCTGTGCAATGTACAGAACGATCGTCTGGTGGGGGTGTGTTCGCTCTGCAAAGACATTATCGGTTTAGCGGTGGTTTGCTCTTGTCACCCCTGGTATGCCTGATCAACATGTTTGGGGTGCCATGACATACACCTGCATATAATATCCCAGGCACGAGGAACTCTAGTCATCATCATTTGGTTGTATGTATGTATTGTGTTGTGTTGTTAAATCCTTATATGGCCAGTCATATCCTGTGAGGTCATATCCTGGGAGGTCATATCCTGTGAAGGAAGCGATTGGCTGTTGGTGCCAGGGCTTCCTGTTTGTGATTGCTTTTGTTGTCTTGGAATAAAAGAGGCAGACTGAGGGCTGTGGGATTCAGTCTTGCTGGGATGAGAATGTAAGAAGCATGTGTTGTGTCTATTTGTGAACATGAGGCACACACCAGAGGATGAGCTACGGCAAAAGGAAAGACATATGATCAAAAGGTGAGATGCATTTATATCATTAGACAAAATTGTTATTATTATGGGAAACAGGAGATTTGGCTGTGTGCTCTGTGTACAACCAAATTTCCATAACAAAATGGCAGGCCAGGTACTTTATGGAGTAGACAGAGCCCCTCCACATCAGCAAGAAAAGGGGCGGGAAGGATCCCAGTCCATGACATCTCTTTCTAATGTGCTGGGGAGCCTCTGCTCTGCAAAAGAGCTAATTTTTCATCTTTTGAAATAATGCTGGAAGTTTGATCGTATGTCTGGTGTGTGCCTGCGTGTGTGCGTGTGTGTGTGATTTGTATCTCGAATGTTTGTGCAAGGAGACTGTGTGCATGTGTAAGTAACTGTATGTTGTGTAGTAAGTATATGAGAAATAGAAATGTATGATCATTTGCAGCCTGCAATGTGTGTGTGACTGATGCTGTGTAACAAGTTTGTAATGCATGTGAGAAATGGATGAATTGTAATTATTACTTACATGAGTTTTGTAGAGTGTTTAATTGTCTCAAGACACAGATAGTTAGTGGATTTTGATAGTTGTATAGGAAAGCTTTTAGTTTGAAGATGCCTGCTGCATTTTTTAAGTGAGCATGCTGCCTGGGGGAGGGGCAGCCAAGCTTTTTAAAGTTGGCTACTCCCTGTTAACAATAGAAAGGTTTTGTTTTGAGATAAAAAGAACATGCAAGCATTCACTGTCTGTATCTCTCAATGTCTTGTTCCTGTGAAAGCTGATGTGAACTGAGTGGCAGCCGTGTGCTTGTGTTTTTTAATGTGGTCTTTTTGTCATCGGCCACCTTGCTGTGGTCCAGATTTCATCTACCATGTGTTCCTAAGTTGTGCTTTTTCATAACTTTAACACTTTTAAATGTTTTGTCCGACCAAACCCAACCCAGGCCATCACTCTCAACACTCCCTTCCACATCAGATGAGGCCACAGCTCCTGAGGTTCACCCTGGTTTTTAGACACAGGATGAAGATGTGGAGGAGCCCAGCTTGACCCAGATTGCATTGTTGAACATATTTGTATTCAAAAATAGAATGATGATAACTAGATGTTATTGTTTGAAAAAGTTCTACCTTAACAAAGTGGTTACCATATCAATAGACAGTAGTGGCCAGAAATGATTAGGACACGAATGAAAAATGCTGGGGTCAGAATGATAGTCTTTTCTATTTCTCCACATTCAATTTGCAACAGTCATGAGCTCAAAATTGTGTGTGATTGATGACCAAAACAAAAAAAATACTAATTATGTCCCATTTTCATACATCCACGCGAAGTCCCAGATCCTTCCCCTATGACCTCCTGCTGAAAGGGCCAGCAAGAGCAGGAACCTGGACGAGGCCACAGCTGCCTTCCTCAGCCATGCAACAACTGCAATCAGTATGGCTCCAGATGCAGCTGAGGCATTTGGCTGTCTGACAGCTAATAAGTTACAAGATATGGATGGGGATCAAAGGAGGATGTGCGAGGAACTAATCCTGCAGCTCCTCAACAAGGGGGGAGGGGACACATTTCCTCCAAAACCCATATCTTGGATTTGGATGCCCCACCACCACCTCCACAGCCACCACAGCAACCCCACCCACCACAGCAGCCCCACCCACCACAGCAGCATGGCAGACATTGGCAGTTCCAGTCCCAAGATCCCCAACAAGCCCACTGGGCTGGGGATTTTCAGCCATACAATTACTAATTTGCTTTTTTTTTTAATTATGATTTTAGTTGTTATACTTCATTTCTTTTTTGTATGCAGAGAATGCACTTTTTGGTTAAGTTATTGAATTTTGATTTGGATGGCAGATAACATGTCTAATTTATTTTATCTTTTGAATAATGCACAAAAAAAAAATAGCCTCAGCCGATATGGAAGGGATCATTGACAGCGACGGCCTGGATTCGGTCTGGTCTGTCAAAAACCACAGGCTGTTGTAATACCACAGCCTGGGGACATACCGGTCATCTGCTGCTGTTCCCGATGTCTCAGAGTCCAGGATATTCTTGTGCTCCCTATTAAATGTACTCCTCAGGTTCCCAATTTTGCTCTTCACATAATTGAGGTCTGCCCTGGGGTACAAAGGCTTCACCAATTCCAACAGTTTCTCCATTGCTGCCTTCCTCTTGATTTTTATAGGACCTTCTTGTGATCCTTATTAAATAAAAAATGAATTTGAAAAATACTTGGCTATGTGTTTTACTTACAATGACAGTTTGAGAGTAGGCAGGTACATTTAAAAAATACAATGTAAGATTAACAAGGGACACCAACATAGTTGTATCTTTGATCTTAAAAACTATGGGATAATGGTATTGTGGTAACTTCACCCAAAAAAAAAATTATTCTTGTTATCACTAGAAAAAAAAAGCCTTTTTAAATACGTTTGGCAGAACTTTGTCAGTAGCCCCAGCAAAGCATTTTCAATATTATCCCATTATAAAGAAGAAGAGAATGTGCGCTGCATTTCGAGATTTCATAATCTGTCACGTCACGAATGTGAATTCTCCATTACGAACCCTAGTTTTACAAGACCAACCACTTCTGGCTCGTCCTTGCTTCCGAGCATGCGTGTTTGTACTTTGTCCAACGGAATTGTGTACACACACTCAGAAAATCTGCCAACAGACCGTTGTCCACAGAAAATGTTAAAGCCTGCCATCCAACATTTGTCTGTGAAAAATCCAACAACAATTGTCTGATGGAGCGTACAAACAGTTGGATTTTCCACCAACAGCCTGTCATCACACAATTCCCGTTGGAAAATCTGATCGTGTGTCTGCAGACCACGCTTCTCCTTGCTCTGTTGCATCAGTCAATCACCATCCTCCGGGCTCAACCAGACCCAGCCAAGATGGCTGCCCCCTGTACTGGAGACACTCCAAAGACAAGAATTATAATGTGGCCTCCTTAAATATGGCTGCTGCACTTCTGCATTAATTAATATTCAGTTTAAGCCCTGTCATACTGCAGAAGGATAATATAGCAGCAAGAAAGGAAAATGTTTTCAGCTACAGTCCAGGTTACATAAGAAATAAAGCTTTTAAAGATTTTATGCAATGCAAATCCATTCCTTTCCATGCAATTGAACATAAAAGCTCATGAGTTACCTGAAGTTCATTGAACTGGTAAGTGGTCTGCTACCTAAAGAAGAGAAAAGTGGCGTGAGCTGGAGTTGGGGGTGGATTATCTACAGTATAATACCTGAGGACTTTGTAAAGAGTACATTTTGACCTTGCTTTCTTATAAGGTGAAAGCAAACTCTGGTAAAAAAGCTTTTTGATAAGAGGTGGCATGCCTTGTTTTGCTGTTTATCATGGAGCAATCAATTATATTTAACAGCTTCTCGACCAGTGCACGCCGGTATACGTTGGCAGAATGGCGCTGGTGGGCAAAAGGGCGTACAAGTACGTCCCCTTTAAGAAGCCCGCTGCATTCTCCGTGACCGTGACCGCGGTCCCGCTGACTCAGTTTCCCCTGGGTGCCCGCGATCGTGTCACAGAGAGGTAGAACGGGGAGATGCTTTTGTAAACAAAGCATTTCCCCGTTCTGCCTAATGACAAGACAGAGATCACTGCTCTCTGTCATCGAGAGCAGTGATCGTTGTCATGTGCGTTGTCGCCCCTCCCCCCACAGTTAGAATCACTCCCTAGGACACACTTAACCCCTTCATCGCCCCCTAGTGGTTAACCCCTTCACTGCCAGTGTCATTTACACAGTAATCAATGCATTTTTATAGCACTGATCGCTGTATAAATGACAATGGTCCCAAAATAGTGTAAAAAATGTTCGATGTGTCCGCCATAATGTCACAGTCCCGATAAAAATCGCAGATCATCATTGCTACTGAAAAAATAAATAAATAAACAAAAATGCCATAAAACTATCCCCTATTTTGTAAACGCTATAACTTTTGCGCAAAAAATAAAAACCACAGAGGTGATCAAATACCACCAAAAGAAAGCTCTGTTTGTAAGAAAAAAAGCAGAGAAACAAAAGGGGGGGTTTTCCGGCGCTCCGCAACGTGTGATGTCTAAGGTAAATAGTACAATGGTAGCTATAATAGCACATTAAAATAAGGCAGGTAAATTCTAGAATGAGGAGGCAGCCATCCTCAGAGGGTGTCCATTACCTCTGTTGATAATCAATGTTGAAAAAAGGAGGGGTGTGGAGGCGCCAACTGTGGTAGCTTGTTTATGCAAAAATAAAAGTTAGTGTAACAATTACACTTACTGGTTCGCAGGGTGGAGGTGTTTCTTTGAGATGGAAAAGTGTCCTGGGATGTGCTGTTATCTTGTTTCCGGCTCAGATTTCATTCCTTCAGGCGTCTGGGTGTGGAGTCTGTACACAGGCTGAACTGCTGCATCCAGTGCATGGAAAGCTCCACGCTGACCACTCTGGAGTGCAGAAGAGGAAATGACGTCACTGATGCACGGCAAACGTCCAGGCTAGTGTTGGGGATAATGCAGGGATAGTACAGGCTACGCGCTCGGGGCTCACAGCTCCTTCTACTGGCCTTTTTGCTCCCTGGAGGAGAGCAGCTTGAATATATAGTGGAGGCAATTAGGTTAATTAGGTTAATTAGGTTAAGGTGTATGGGCTGGAGGTCTGTGGCTGTGGAACCACAACAGCCAGCAGACCAACAATCTTCCAAAAAGCACAAAAAAGTTGAAAGTAAAGTATGAAGAAT
This sequence comes from Aquarana catesbeiana, assembly GCF_042186555.1. Taxonomy (NCBI): domain Eukaryota; kingdom Metazoa; phylum Chordata; class Amphibia; order Anura; family Ranidae; genus Aquarana; species Aquarana catesbeiana. The sequence goes on from NC_133324.1 coordinate 304,342,324, forward strand.
TAAAAATATGATGAATTAGGGGTAATTTTAATAAATATAAGGATAATAATAGTAAGTGGAATTAGAGTTAAAACATTTATTTAGAAGATGAAAAAAATGTGGAAAAAAAAAATGAAATAGAAATAAATATAAACTAAAAAATAAAATGAAAAATAATAAAAATGGGAAAAAAACAATGAAATAAATAAATAAATAAATAAATAAATACAAAAAATAAATAAATAAAAAAATAATAATAATAAGTATAAAAAAAAAAATAAATAAAAATAAATGTAAAATTAAAATAAAAACTAGGATTAAAAGCACTGGGACACACATTATGAGGATGAGCTCAGGGGGACATGAGGGAAGGGGGGGGGGGGGCGGGGGGAAGGGGGGTGAAGTTGTTATATAGAACGATGGAGTTGCTATCTGGGTCCATGAGGGGACAGCGGTCCCTCAGGTGACTGGATGATATGACAGCAAAGGACCATGGGGGTATTTTTATGTTGTAAGAAACTTCTACATGGTTTCTATAGTGATGGGTAAGGTGTACATATACATACATACATACATACATACATACATACATACAATAATAGGAAAGTGAAGAATGAATGTATGATTGGAGAGGGGAAGGGGGGGGGGAATGTAAACTACAACAAAGAATGTGTTTCTAATTCTTCATTGAGTCCCCCTGGCGAGAGAGTACCCAATGAGTATATCCAGTAGGCTTCCTGCTGACACAGGCGTTTAAAACGTTCCGCAGCAGGAAGACCTCTGGGCATGGCCTCGATGACCCAGACTCTGAGGCCCATGGTAGATTTTTGGTGTTCCTTCAAAAAATGAAGAGGGACACTGTGTTTGTCCCAGCCCTTTTCTATGAAACGCCTGTGTTCGCCAAAACGTTGGAGTAGGGGGCGTATGGTCCTGCCCACATAAAAGAGACCACATGGGCAGGTCAGGCAGTACACCACGTATTCACTGGAGCAATTATAAAAGTCTTTTATGGTGTATGTTTTGTCTTTAACAGTGAAGTTTTTTTGTCCATGGTCAACAAATTTGCACGTTAGGCATAATTTTTTCCGGCATTGGTACATTCCCACTAATGGAATTAGGGGGATGTGTGAGGCTGGAGTGAGTGGGACTTTACGGATTTTACTGGGTGCTATCCTACTTTTAATATTTTTTGCTCTACGATATGAAACCTTGGGTAGTTGGGTGAGGGAAGTACCTAGAAAGGGGTCTCCAAGCAAGATGCACCAATGTTTGGCCAAGATGTTCTCCATCTGTTTGTGACAATCATGAAACTGGGTAGTGAAACGTGTTGGTTGTGGATTATCTGAAGTTTTGGGTTTGGGTGGAGGTTTCTTTGCCTGTTGGAGGAAGGCCTTTTGTACCAGATGTGGTGGGTATCCTTTGTCTTGAAATTTATTGGAAAGGAGTTTACCCTGTATGTGGTAATCTTCGTCCTTGGTGCAATTCCGCCGAATTCTATGGAATTGGCTCTTCGGTATGTTGTTGATCCATGTTGGATGGTGACAGCTCTGGTAGTGAATATAGGAATTTCCAGCGGTGGGTTTGACAAAGTTTGTAGCATGTATTTCAGATTCACTATGAAAAAGTTCTAAGTCCAAGAAGATTAGTTTTTCAGCGTCCATGACATGGGTGAAGGATAGCCCTAGGGAGTTGCAGTTGCAATGCTTGACAAAGGACTCTATACTCTCTGATGTGCCCTCCCAGATCAGAATGATATCATCGATGTAGCGCCCATAATATATGATATGGGCGGCAAAAGGGTTGTTATGTGAGATGTATTGTAGTTTCCAGTAGCCCATAGTCAGGTTGGCGTAGCTTGGGGCAAAATTGGCACCCATGGCAGTGCCTTGAGTTTGTAGATAGAAGGTGTGGTCAAACTCAAAGTAGTTGTGTTCTAGACAGAATTGTGTAGCCTCCAGGATGTACTGTGCTTGTCTAGGATTGATGAGGGGGTCCTCAGAGAGAAAATATTCTACTGCTCTGAGGCCTACTGCGTGGGGGATGGAAGTGTATAGAGATGTAACGTCCAAGGATACCCACTGGTAGGTGGGTTCCCAGGTGTAGAAGGAAAGCATCTCCAATAGGTGGGTACTATCTCTAATATAAGATGGGAGGTGTCGTGCAAGGGGTTGAAGGAAATGGTCTATGTACATAGAAAACCCGCTGGTGATGCTCTCCATAGCAGCTACTATGGGACGGCCTGGTGGGTTGGACTGGTCTTTATGGATTTTTGGTAAATGGTAAAAATAGGGAGTTTTACGAAAACCTTTGATGAGAAATGACAGTTCAGCTTTGGAAATAATACCATCTTCTAGAGCTCTGTGGGCTAATTTTGTGGCTTTCTGGGTGAATTCTGGTAAGGGATCATGAGTGAGTTTGGAATAAGTGTTGGTGTCGGATAATAGTCTGAGTGATTCCGCCATGTATTCTGAACTGTTCTGTATTACAATGCCGCCTCCCTTGTCTGCTGCCTTTATGATGATATTATGGTTGTTGGTTAACTCATCCAGGGCCTTCTGTTCTGCTTTAGAGAGATTAGCTCTTTTCTTGGGAGCCGATTTACACATTTGGACAAGGTCGGTATACATGACTTGATAGAATGTCTGTAGATAGGGGCCTTTTTTATGTACTGGGTTGAAGATGGACTTGGGTTTGAATTTTGTAAGTTGAATGGGAGGGGATGTTTGGTAGTGTTGAGTGTACAATTCCATATCTGCAAAGGGATATTCTGTATGGAGTTCATCTGGGTCCAAGATGAGGGAGGAATCTGTGTCGGTATCTATTGGGAGGACATCATGGTTAATGGTTTCAATGGGTTCTTGCGAGGGTGGGGGTTTCAGAGAGGATTGGATATTGTAGAATCTTTTCACTGTCAAGTCTCGTATAAATTTATTAAGGTCTTTGAATAACATGAATGGGTTTGGGCGGATGGTAGGTGCAAAGGTGAGACCTTTGCTCAAGAGTGAGGTCTCTTCCATAGATAATATATGGGTGGATAAGTTGAAAATCTTTATACGTTCCGTATTTTTCCTTTTAAGTTTTCCTCTGCCCCCCCTTCCTCCTCTCTTGCGTACTTTCTTTTGAAGGTGCCGAGTGGGGGGGCTGACCCTAAAAAATCATCATCCTTGGTTGTTTCTGTGTTGTTGGTCACTGTGGGGCTATAGGATGAAGTAGGAAAAAGGGGGGTGACTAGGTTGGACTGTGTATTTGTTATAACCCTGGTGTTGAAAGAAGGAGTACTTGGGCAAAGTGTAGTGGAGTTTGGTTCAACCGCTGGGTTTGAAGGTGTATCTGGTGATGGATCTGGATCCGCATGAGCATTGTTGACTGGTGTGAGCATTGTTTTTGACTGGGGGTTATGAGTTTTTTTGTTTTTGTTGGTTTTTGCCACTCGCTGTGGTTTGGGAATGAGTTGGAGAAGAGGTTGGGGAACGGCACCTTCAAAAGAAAGTACGCAAGAGAGGAGGAAGGGGGGGCAGAGGAAAACTTAAAAGGAAAAATACGGAAAGTATAAAGATTTTCAACTTATCCACCCATATATTATCTATGGAAGAGACCTCACTCTTGAGCAAAGGTCTCACCTTTGCACCTACCATCCGCCCAAACCCATTCATGTTATTCAAAGACCTTAATAAATTTATACGAGACTTGACAGTGAAAAGATTCTACAATATCCAATCCTCTCTGAAACCCCCACCCTCGCAAGAACCCATTGAAACCATTAACCATGATGTCCTCCCAATAGATACAGACACAGATTCCTCCCTCATCTTGGACCCAGATGAACTCCATACAGAATATCCCTTTGCAGATATGGAATTGTACACTCAACACTACCAAACATCCCCTCCCATTCAACATACAAAATTCAAACCCAAGTCCATCTTCAACCCAGTACATAAAAAAGGCCCCTATCTACAGACATTCTATCAAGTCATGTATACCGACCTTGTCCAAATGTGTAAATCGGCTCCCAAGAAAAGAGCTAATCTCTCTAAAGCAGAACAGAAGGCCCTGGATGAGTTAACCAACAACCATAATATCATCATAAAGGCAGCAGACAAGGGAGGCGGCATTGTAATACAGAACAGTTCAGACTACATGGCGGAATCACTCAGACTATTATCCGACACCAACACTTATTCCAAACTCACTCATGATCCCTTACCAGAATTCACCCAGAAAGCCACAAAATTAGCCCACAGAGCTCTAGAAGATGGTATTATTTCCAAAGCTGAACTGTCATTTCTCATCAAAGGTTTTCGTAAAACTCCCTATTTTTACCATTTACCAAAAATCCATAAAGACCAGTCCAACCCACCAGGCCGTCCCATAGTAGCTGCTATGGAGAGCATCACCAGCGGGTTTTCTATGTACATAGACCATTTCCTTCAACCCCTTGCGCAACACCTCCCATCTTATATTAGAGATAGTACCCACCTATTGGAGATGCTTTCCTTCTACACCTGGGAACCCACCTACCAGTGGGTATCCTTGGACGTTACATCTCTATACACTTCCATCCCCCACGCAGTAGGCCTCAGAGCAGTAGAATATTTTCTCTCTGAGGACCCCCTTATCAATCCCAGACAAGCACAGTACATCCTGGAGGCTACACAATTCTGTCTAGAACACAACTACTTTGAGTTTGACCACACCTTCTATCTACAAACTCAAGGCACTGCCATGGGTGCCAATTTTGCCCCAAGCTACGCCAACCTGACTATGGGCTACTGGGAACTACAATACATCTCACATAACAACCCTTTTGCCGCCCATATCATATGTTATGGGCGCTACATCGATGATATCATTCTGATCTGGGAGGGCACATCAGAGAGTATAGAGTCCTTTGTCAAGCATTGCAACTGCAACTCCCTAGGGCTATCCTTCACCCATGTCATAGACGCTGAAAAACTAATCTTCTTGGACTTAGAACTTTTTCATAGTGAATCTGAAATACATGCTACAAACTTTGTCAAACCCACCGCTGGAAATTCCTATATTCACTACCAAAGCTGTCACCATCCAACATGGATCAACAACATACCGAAGAGCCAATTCCATAGAATTCGGCGGAATTGCACCAAGGACGAAGATTACCACATACAGGGTAAACTCCTTTCCAATAAATTTCAAGACAAAGGATACCCACCACATCTGGTACAAAAGGCCTTCCTCCAACAGGCAAAGAAACCTCCACCCAAACCCAAAACTTCAGATAATCCACAACCAACACGTTTCACTACCCAGTTTCATGATTGTCACAAGAAGATGGAGAACATCTTGGCCAAACATTGGTGCATCTTGCTTGGAGACCCCTTTCTAGGTACTTCCCTCACCCAACTACCCAAGGTTTCATATCGTAGAGCAAAAAATATTAAAAGTAGGATAGCACCCAGTAAAATCCGTAAAGTCCCACTCACTCCAGCCTCACACATGCCCCTAATTCCATTAGTGGGAATGTACCAATGCCGGAAAAAATTATGCCTAACATGCAAATTTGTTGACCATGGACAAAAAAACTTCACTGTTAAAGACAAAACATACACCATAAAAGACTTTTATAATTGCTCCAGTGAATACGTGGTGTACTGCCTGACCTGCCCATGTGGTCTCTTTTATGTGGGCAGGACCATACGCCCCCTACGCCAATGTTTTGGCGAACACAGGCGTTTCATAGAAAAGGGCTGGGACAAACACAGTGTCCCTCTTCATTTTTTGAAGGAACACCAAAAATCTACCATGGGCCTCAGAGTCTGGGTCATCGAGGCCATGCCCAGAGGTCTTCCTGCTGCGGAACGTTTTAAACGCCTGTGTCAGCAGGAGGCCTACTGGATATACTCATTGGGTACTCTCTCGCCAGGGGGACTCAATGAAGAATTAGAAACACATTCTTTGTTGTAGTTTACATTCCCCCCCCCTTCCCCTCTCCAATCATACATTCATTCTTCACTTTCCTATTATTGTATGTATGTATGTATGTATGTATGTATGTATATGTACACCTTACCCATCACTATAGAAACCATGTAGAAGTTTCTTACAACATAAAAATACCCCCATGGTCCTTTGCTGTCATATCATCCAGTCACCTGAGGGACCGCTGTCCCCTCATGGACCCAGATAGCAACTCCATCGTTCTATATAACAACTTCACCCCCCTTCCCCCCGCCCCCCCCCCCCCCTTCCCTCATGTCCCCCTGAGCTCATCCTCACAATGTGTGTCCCAGTGCTTTTAATCCTATTTTTTATTTTAATTTTACATTTATTTTTATTTATTTATTTTTTTATACTTATTATTATTATTTTTTTATTTTTTTATTTTTTGTATTTATTTATTTATTTATTTATTTCATTGTTTTTTTCCCATTTTTATTATTTTTCATTTTATTTTTTAGTTTATATTTATTTCTATTTCATTTTTTTTTTCCACATTTTTTTCATCTTCTAAATAAATGTTTTAACTCTAATTCCACTTACTATTATTATCCTTATATTTATTAAAATTACCCCCAATTCATCATATTTTTAATTCTTCATACTTTATTTTCAACTTTTTTGTGCTTTTTGGAAGATTGTTGGTCTGCTGGCTGTTGTGGTTCCACAGCCACAGACCTCCAGCCCATACACCTTAACCTAATTAACCTAATTAACCTAATTGCCTCCACTATATATTCAAGCTGCTCTCCTCCAGGGAGCAAAAAGGCCAGTAGAAGGAGCTGTGAGCCCTGAGCGCGTAGCCCGCGCTATCCCCGCGCTATCCCCGCGCTATCCCCGCACTATCCCCGCGCTATCCCCGCACTATCCCCGCACTATCCCCGCACTATCCCCGCACTATCCCCGCACTATCCCCGCACTATCCCCGCACTATCCCCGCACTATCCCCGCACTATCCCCGCACTATCCCCAACACCAGCCTGGACGTTTGCCGTGCATCAGTGACGTCATTTCCTCTTCTGCACTCCAGAGTGGTCAGCGTGGAGCTTTCCATGCACTGGATGCAGCAGTTCAGCCTGTGTACAGACTCCACATCCAGACGCCTGAAGGAATGAAATCTGAGCCGGAAACAAGATAACAGCACATCCCAGGACACTTTTCCATCTCAAAGAAACACCTCCACCCTGCGAACCAGTAAGTGTAATTGTTACACTAACTTTTATTTTTGCATAAACAAGCTACCACAGTTGGCACCTCCACACCCCTCCTTTTTTCATGTAAGAAAAAAAGGAAGTCAATTTTGTTTGGGTACAATGTCGCACGACCGCGCAATTGTCAGTTAAAGCGACGCAGTGCCGAATCGCAAAAAGTGTTTTGGTCAGGAAGGGGGTAAATCCTTCCGGGGCTGAAGTGTTTAACATGACGTGTTGTGTTTCTTAAAATCAAAGCACTAGTTGAGAGTGGACATTTACTAAACGTCTAATGTTGTCATGTTTTAATGCATGGTTTCATAATGTTTGACTCAGTGGTGATGTCAGGGGTGGGCGGGACCGAATGTCCATCAAACACCAGCCAATAGGATGGGGTCTGGGCCACCACTTCTGGCTCGTCCTTGCTTCCGAGTATGCGTGTTTGTACTTTGGACTTTTGTCCGACTGACTTGTGTACACATGCTCAGAAAATCTGCCAACAGACCGTTGTCTGCAGAAAATTTTAAAGCCTGCCATCCAACATTTGTCTGTGAAAAATCCAACAACAATTGTCTGATGGAGCGTACAAACGGTTGGATTTTCCACCAACAGCCTGTCATCACACAATTCCCGTTGGAAAATCCGATCGTGTGTCTGCAGACCCCGCTTCTCCTTGCTCTGTTGCATCAGCCAATCACCATCCTCCGGGCTCAACCAGACCCAGCCAAGGTGACTGCCCCCTGTACTGGAGACACTCCAAAGACAAGAATTATAATGTGGCCTCCTTAAATATGGCTGCTGCACTTCTGCATTAATTAATATTCAGTTTAAGCCCTGTCATACTGCAGAAGGATAATATAGCAGCAAGAAAGGAAAACATTTTCAGCTACAGTCCAGGTTACATAAGAAATAAAGCTTTTAGAGATTGTATGCAATGCAAATCCATTCCTTTCCATGCAATTGAGCATAAAAGCTCATGAGTTACCTAAAGTTCATTGAACTGGGAAGTGGTCTGCTACCTAAAGAAGAGAAAAGTGGCGTGAGCTGGAGTTGGAAGTGAATTATCTACAGTATAATACCTGAGGACTTTGTAAAGAGTACATTTTGACCTTGCTTTCTTATAAGGTGAAAGCAAACTCTGGTAAAAAAGCTTTTTGATAAGAGGTGGCATGCCTTGTTTTGCTGTTTATCATGGAGCAATCAATTATATTTAACAGCTTTACCACCAATGCACGCCGGTATACGTTGGCAGAATGGCGCTGGTGGGCAAAAGGGCGTACAAGTACGTCCCCTTTAAGAAGCCCGCCGCATTCTCCGTGACCGCGGGTCCTGCTGACTCAATGTCCCCTGGGTGCCTGTGATCGTGTCACAGAGAGGTAGAACGGGGAGATGCTTTTGTAAACAAAGCATTTCCCCGTTCTGCCTAATGACAGGACAGAGATCACTGCTCTCTGTCATCGAGAGCAGTGATCGTTGTCATGTGCATTGTAGCCCCTCCCCCCACAGTTAGAATCACTCCCTAGGACACACTTAACCCCTTCATCGCCCCCTAGTGGTTACAGTACCTGACCGCGAGATTGTGTTTCCAGCGCGATACCATCGCGCTGGTTCTCGGCGACAGGGTACTGTGAATGTCGCGCTGGCTCGCTCATCGGGAAAGGAAAACTTTGTTTTCCTTCCGCGATGAGTGACAGGCAGCGCTGACAGCTGTCTGGTATGAATCCTGAGGCGGGAACACCGCGCCAAATTTTAAATGAAAAAACCGGCGTGGGTTCCCCCCTCGGAGGCATACCAGGCCCTTAGGTCTGGCATGGATTGTAAGGGGAACCCCCTATGCCGAAAAATCGGCGTGGGGGTCCCCCCCAAATCCATACCAGACCCTTATCCGAGCATGCAGCCCGGCCGGCCAGGAAAGGGGGTGGGGACGAGCGAGCGGCCCCCCCCCTCCTGAGCCGTACCAGGCCGCATGCCCTCAACATGGGGGGGTGGGTGCCTTGGGGGAGGGGGGCGCCCTGCGGCCCCCCCACCCCAAAGCACCTTGTCCCCATGTTGATGAGGACAAGGGCCTCTTCCCGACAACCCTGGCCGTTGGTTGTCGGGGTCTGCGGGGCGGGGGGCTTATCGGAATCCGGGAGCCCCCCTTAATAAGGGGGCCCCCAGATCCCGGCCCCCCACCCTGTGTGAATGAGTTTGGGGTACATGGTACCCCTACCCATTCACCTAGGGAAAAGTGTCAATGTAAAAAAAAACACACTACACAGGTTTTAAGAATAATTTATTAGTCAGCTCCGGGGGTCTTCTTCCGACTTCGGGGGGTCCCCTTCCGACTTCTCCCGGTGTTCGGCCTCTTCTCCCGGTGTTCGGCCTCTTCTCCCGGGCCCCACCGCTATCTTCTTCCAGCTCTATTGCCAGCGAGGGGCCCGGTCTGCTGCCGCTGTCTTGTCGCCGCCGCTGTCTTGCCGCTTCTTCTCTTCTTTTCTTCTTCCCCGATGTTGACACGACGCTCTCTCCGACTCGAATGCTGTGTGCGAGCTGCGGAGCCATTTATATAGGCGGTAACCCCGCCCCCTTACGACGTCATGGTCCCAGCATGCGCAGGGACTCTGGGGTCACGCCCCCTTATGACGCCAGAGTCCCTGCGCATGCTGGGACCATGACGTCGTAAGGGGGCGGGGTTACCGCCTATATAAATGGCTCCGCAGCTCGCACACAGCATTCGAGCCGGAGAGAGCGTCGTGTCAACATCGGGGAAGAAGAAAAGAAGAGAAGAAGCGGCAAGACAGCGGCGGCGAGACAGCGGCGACGAGACAGCGGCGACAAGACAGCGGCGACAAGACAGCGGCAGCAGACCGGGCCCCTCGCTGGCAATAGAGCTGGAAGAAGATAGCGGTGGGGCCCGGGAGAAGAGGCCGAACACTGGGAGAAGAGGCCGAACACCGGGAGAAGAGGCCGAACACCGGGAGAAGTCGGAAGGGGACCCCCCGAAGTCGGAAGAAGACCCCCGGAGCTGACTAATAAATTATTAAAACCTGTGTAGTGTGTTTTTTTTTACATTGACACTTTTCCCTAGGTGAATGGGTAGGGGTACCATGTACCCCAAACTCATTCACACAGGGTGGGGGGCCGGGATCTGGGGGCCCCCTTATTAAGGGGGGCTCCCGGATTCCGATAAGCCCCCCGCCCGCAGACCCCGACAACCAACGGCCAGGGTTGTCGGGAAGAGGCCCTTGTCCTCATCAACATGGGGACAAGGTGCTTTGGGGTGGGGGGGGCCGCAGGGCGCCCCCCTCCCCCAAGGCACCCACCCCCCCATGTTGAGGGCATGCGGCCTGGTACGGCTCAGGAGGGGGGGGGCGCTCGCTCGTCCCCACCCCCTTTCCTGGCCGGCCGGGCTGCATGCTCGGATAAGGGTCTGGTATGGATTTGGGGGGGACCCCCACGCCGATTTTTCGGCATAGGGGGTTCCCCTTACAATCCATGCCAGACCTAAGGGCCTGGTATGCCCCCGAGGGGGGAACCCACGCCGGTTTTTTCATTTAAAATTTGGCGCGGTGTTCCCGCCTCAGGATTCATACCAGACAGCTGTCAGCACTGCCTGTCACTCATCGCGGAAGGAAAACAAAGTTTTCCTTTCGCGATGAGTGAGCCATCTCGGCGCTGGCCCCTGCGACGGGGCTCGTAGGTGTCAAATCTCGCCGAGAAGTGCGGCGAGATTGACACAATATCGCGGTCACCTACTGTAACTGTACACTGCCAGTGTCATTTACACAGTAATCAATGCATTTTTATAGCACTGATCGCTGTATAAATGACAATGGTCCCAAAATAGTGTAAAAAATGTTCGATGTGTCCGCCATAATGTCACAGTCCCGATAAAAATCGCAGATCACCATTGCTACTGAAAAAATAAATAAACAAAAATGCCATAAAACTATCCCCTATTTTGTAGACGCTATAACTTTTGCGCAAAAAATAAAAACCACAGAGGTGATCAAATACCACCAAAAGAAAGCTCTGTTTGTAAGAAAAAAAGGAAGTCAATTTTGTTTGGGTACAATGTCGCTCGACCGTGCAATTGTCAGTTAAAGCGACGCAGTGCTGAATCGCAAAAAGTGCTCTGGTCAGGAAGGGGGTAAATCCTTCCGGGGCTAAAGTGGTTAACATGACGTGTTGTGTTTCTTAAAATCAAAGCACTAGTTGAGAGTGGACATTTACTAAACGTCTAATGTTGTCATGTTTTAATGCATGGTTGCATAATGTTTGACTCAGTGGTGATGTCAGGGGTGGGCGGGACCGAATGTCCATCAAACACCAGCCAATGGGATGGGGTCTGGGCGGGTCGCTACATTTATGTGGCCCCACCCCCTCTCTGAAGCAGCTCAAACATTGGCTGGTGTTTATAGCACTTGGTCCCGCCCTCCCCCAACATCGCAGGTGAGTTGTAAGTCATCACAACTCAGCCGCGATGTCGGGGGTGGGCAGGACCAAGAGTCAACACCAGCCAATGATTGGGCTGCTTCAGAGAGGGGGCGGAGCCAGAGAAATGTAGCGGCTCGCCCAGACCCATCCTATTGGCTGGTGTTTGGTAACTGTTCGGTCCAGCCCACCACCGACATCACCACTTTTAACAGCTGGTCTCCCTGCATGCAGTGTTATTATCTGACAGTTTCATACACTGAACAGCTCTGGCAATTCTCATGATCTCCTGAATGTGAAACTCCCCCTCTCCCCTATCTTTGCCACCCAATGCTGCCTATCAGTGCCAACCAATGCTGCCAATCAGTGCCAACCAGTACTGCCTATCCATGTCAGTGCTGCTTATCAGTGCCAACCAATTCTGCCTATCAGTGCTAACCAGTGCCAACCAGTGCTGCCTATCAAAGCAAACCAGTGCTGCCTATCAGTGCCAACCAATGTTGCCTATCAGTGCCAGTGCTGCTAATCAGTGCCAACCAATGTTGCCTATCAGTACCAACCAGTGCCAATCAGTGCTGCCTATCAGTGCCAACCAATGCTGTCAATCAGTGCCAACCAATGCTGCCTATCAGTGCTGCCTATCAGTGCCCATCAGTGCTGCCAATCAGTGCCCATCAGTGCTGCCCATCAGTGCTGCCTATCAGTGCCCATCAGTGCTGCCTATCAGTGCCAATCAGTGCTGTCAGTCAGTACCCATCAGTGCTGCCTATTAGTGCTCATCAGTGCAGCCTATCAGTGCCCATCAGTGTCCATTAGTGCTGCCTATCAGTGCCAAACAGTGCTGTCAGTCAGTACCCATCAGTGCTGCCTATTAGTGCTCATCAGTGCAGCCTATCAGTGCCCATCAGTGTCCATTAGTGCTGCCTATCAGTGCCAAACAGTGTCCATCAGTGCTGCGAATCAGAGCCTATTAGTGCCCATAAGTGCTACCAATCAGAGCCCATCAGTGATGCATATCAGTGCCTATCAGTGCCACCTATCAGTGCCAATAAGTGCTGCCTATCAGTGCCACCTATCAGTGCACATCAGTGCTACCAATTAGTGCCCATCAACACTGCCAATCAGTGCAGCCTATTAGTGCCCATCAGTGCTGCCTATCAGTGCCCATTAGTGCTGCTTTAGCAGGGATGGTGGAAACCACTCTACAGATAATTGCAATACAAATTACCTTCAAGTGCAACAACTTTTTAGTTGGGAAGTTCACACCATTATAGAACTTTGTGTTACACACACACACACACACACACACACACACAATATACACATGTATATGCTTGAGCTTTCGGGTGCACACCCTAATGCAATAGGCTGCACACGCCTATGGTTGCTTATATGCACACAAATGCTTTTATTATGTGATCAGGTGTGTGATAATAAAAACACAAACAAACCATACAGTAGGTGTAATAGCATAATATATTTATAGTCTTGGACACAATTTAGAAAACAACATTTTATTTACATAAAAAGTAAAAGACACAGCACAGGTATATTAGTGTTATATATCTTTTTATTATTTAATGGTAAAAAGTAAAGTAAAGTGGCATTAAACCCAAAAACAAAAATGTATTGTATTGCAACTTACCAGTTATTCTTTAATTGTTACCTGCTGATCCAGAAAGTAAGTCTTATTTTTCAACTTCCTAAAATAGAAAAAATGGTTTTAGATGAGGTTAGAGGAGGTTTAGGTTAGAGGATTGAGACAAAACATTTAATGCTGACAGGGGTGACTACAATCTTTTATTCATTTTTGAAAACCCTTATCCGAAAAGGGAAAACAATCTGTTGCTGTAACAGCCTAGAGTTAAGCATTAAAGTGGTTCTAAAGCCTTTACATTCCTTGCATCAGGATGAAAAATGTTTAGGCATCAGTATCCACCCTCACGCCCTCCCCCTTTTACTTGCCTGAGCCTTCAGTCAATCCAGCACTGTGCATGTCTACAGTTCTTCTCTCCCCTCACTTTTTGTCCTCACAGGCTTTGCTGAGGCAGCATGAGCTTTTGTCTCCCGCTATCAATCAAAGCCAGTGATGAGATAGTGGGGTTGGGGCTGAGTCACGCTGTCTGTGTCAATAGACATGGACAACGAAGCTCAGGAGAGAGCCTGCATGAGTGACCCCCAAAGAAAGCTGCTTTCTATGGGGGAACTTGGGAACTTGCTGAAGGGGAGTAGCCAGGAGCGCCGGCAGGGGTCCCGAGAAGAGGAGGTAGGTATAAATCTGCTTTTTTTTTTTTTTTTTTTTTTTAAATAAGCGTTTACAACTGCTTTAATTTGTTAGTCAACTCCATCTAATTCTTCTGGCGAATCTAATACTATCCTCTCCATGGATTGCCAATGCTGCTGTATTGCTGTTGTTCCTTCATCCAGGGAGTTGAGTCACTCTTATACCCTGTACACACGACCGGTTTTGCCGTCGGACAGGGATGGACTGGCCATCGGGACTACCGGGAGATCACTGGTGGATCGATGGCTCAGAGTGGGCGGGTTTCAGCCGCATCTGCGGTGCTCGGGGATCTACCCATCAACCGCTGACAGCTGGCGCCTGACGGGTAGATCGATATTTAGCCAGTATGTAGAGTAGCGCAGGAAGCGTCTGTCTGTAGTAAGTTCTCTCTCATGTCACGCAGCGCTGCTCGCTCCCCGGCGGCCCCTCCTCTCTTCACGTCTATCCCCATTGGCTTGTGACATCATCTGGGATAGCTGAGAAGAGAGGAGGGGCTGCCGGGGAGCGAGCAGCGCTGCGTGACATGAGAGAGAACTTACTACAGACAGACGCTTCCTGCGCTACTGCACTACTCTGCATCTGATCTCTATCCTAAGTTACTTTGACATAGTGGCACATCAAGGGATCTTACTAGCCAGTATGCAGAGTAGCGCAGTAGCGCAGGAAGCGTCCATCTGTAGTAAGTTCTCTCTCATGTCACACAGCGCTGCTCGCTCCCCGGCGGCCCCTCCTCTCTTCTCGTCTATCCCAGATGATGTCACAAGCCAATGGGGATAGACGAGAAGAGAGGAGGGGCCGCCGGGGAGCGAGCAGCGCTGTGTGACATGAGAGAGAACTTACTACAGATGGACGCTTCCTGCGCTACTGCGCTACTCTGCATACTGACTAGTAAGATCCCCTGATGTGCCCTATAATGTGCCCCCTGATGTACCCTGATGTGCTATGTGCCCCAATGTGCCCCATAATGTGCCCTGATGTGCCCCATAATGTGCCATGTGCCCTGATGTGCCATGTGCCATAATGTGCCCTGATGTGCTATGTGCCCTGATGTGCCCCATAATGTGCCCTGATGTGCCCCATAATGTGCCATGTGCCCTGATGTGCCATGTGCCATAATGTGCCCTGATGTGCCCCGAGCCCTGATGTGCCCCGATGTGCCATGTGCCCCATGCCCTGATGTGACCTGTGCTCTGATGTGCTATGTGCTCCGATGTTCCCCCCAGCCCTAATGTGCCATGTGCCCTGATGTGCCCCGTGCCCTGATGTGCTATGTGTCCTGATGTGCTCCAATGTGCCCCATAATGTGCCCTGATGTGCCCCATAATGTGCCATGTGCCCTGATATGCCATAATGTGCCTTAATGTGCCCCAAGCCCAGCTGTGCCCTGATTTTCCATGTGCCCCATCCCTGATGTGCCCTGTGCCCTGATGTGCTATGTGCCATGTGCCCCATGCCCTGATGTGCTATGTGCCCTGTGCCCTGATGTGCCATGTGGCCGGTTGTGCCCCGTACCCTGATCTGCCCCATGCCCTGATGTGCCCCGATGTCCTATGCCCTGATGTGCCCCATGACCTGATGTGCCCCATGCCCTGATGTGCTGTGCCCCGATGTCCTATGCCCTGATGTTCCCCGTGACCTGATGTGCCCCATGCCCTGATGTTCCCGTAACCTGATGTGCCTTGTGCCCTGATGTGCCCCAATGTCCTGTACCCTGATGCACTGTGCCCTGATGTGCCCTGACGTGTTGTGCCCTGTACCCTGATGTGTTGTGTCCTGATGTACTGTGACCTGTGCCCTGATGTCCTGTACCCTGATGTCCTGTACCCTAATGTGCTGTACCCTTATGTGCTGGGCTCTGTACCCTGATGTCCTGTACCCTGATGTGCTGGGCTCTGTACCCTGATGTCCTGTACCCTGATGTGTTGTGCCCTGATGTACCCTGTATGCTGATGTGCTGGGCTCTGTACCCTGATGTGCTGTGCCCTGTACCCTGATGTGGCCTGGTGTATTGTACCCTGATGTGTTATACCCTGATGTGCCTTGTGCCCTGATGTGCTGGGCTTTGTACCCTGATGTGCTTTGTGCCTTGATGTGCTGGGCTCTGTACCCTGATGTGCTGTGCCCTGATGTACCATACCCTCATGTGTTGTGCTCTGGGCCGGTCTGGATGAAGTCCAGGGCCACATTTTTGTCCCAGTCCAGCCCTGCCGTCTGAATAAACTCTGCAAGTTTTTCCAACGGAATTCCAATGCGTCATTTTTGGTACATCGGAACAGCATACAGACGAGCAGTTTTCCCGATAGGAATTTGTTCTGTCGGAAAAATATAGAACATGTTCTCTATCTAAGTCCATCTGAATTTTTGACGTAAAAAGTCTGATGGGGCATACACATGTTTGGAATATACAATCAGGCCCGGATTTACTCCCTTTGCCGCCCCAAGGCCGGGTCCTTCAATGCCGCCCCCCCCCCCCCCCCCCACACACACACACACACACACACACACACACACACACACACACACACACACACACACACACACACACACACACACACACACCACGTCCTTTATCGATGACTTCTACAATAGATCAATTAAAAACATATCTCCATACACGAAAACACTGAAAATAACTGGCTTTAATTGTACAGACTAAAAATACTTCAGGGTAAGCGCGAGAGGGGTAAGGATTTTTCGCAGACAATTTTTCAAGGCAATGGCTGGTGTTAGTGCTTCAATCATCCCCGGCACCATGGTTGTTATGGTGTCAGGATGATTGAAACATATTACTTCTATCATTACATTGTAATATAAACTGAAATAGTTCAACTCACCAGAATGCAGAATCATTGGGAGCCCCGAGCGTGTCACTTGCCACCATCTCTTGTCACTTGCCACTATGCCTGCCACCAGATGGGGATGTCAGTTGCCACTATGCCTGCCACCAGATGGGGATGTCAGTTGCCACGCTGCCTGCCACCAGATGGGGATGTCCCTTGCCACCATGCCTGCCACAAGATGGGGATGTCACTTGCCACGCTGCCTGCCACCAGATGGGGATGTCACTTGCCACGCTGCCTGCCACCAGATGGGGATGTCACTTGCCATGCTGCCTGCCACCAGATGGGGATGTCACTTGCCATGCTGCCTGCCACCAGATGGGGATGTCACTTGCCACGCTGCCTGCCACCAGATGGGGATGTCCCTTGCCACCATGCCTGCCACCAGATGGGGATGTCACTTGCCATGCTGCCTGCCACCAGATGGGGATGTCACTTGCCATGCTGCCTGCCACCAGATGGGGATGTCACTTGCCATGCTGCCTGCCACCAGATGGGGATGTCACTTGCCATGCTGCCTGCCACCAGATGGGGATGTCACTTGCCATGCTGCCTGCCACCAGATGGGGATGTCACTTGCCATGCTGCCTGCCACCAGATGGGGATGTCACTTGCCACGCTGCCTGCCACCAGATGGGGATGTCACTTGCCACGCTGCCTGCCACCAGATGGGGATGTCACTTGCCACGTTGCCTGCCACCAGATGGGGATGTCACTTGCCACGTTGCCTGCCACCAGATGGAGATGTCACTTGCTACACTGCCTGCCACCAGATAGGGATGTCACTTGCTACACTGCCTGCCACCAGATGGGGATGTCACTTGCTACACTGCCTGCCACCAGATGGGGATGTCACTTGCCACCATGCCTGCCACCAGATGGAGATGTCACTTGCCACGCTGCCTGCCACCAGATGGGGATGTCACTTGCCACGCTGCCTGCCACCAGATGGGGATGTCACTTGCCACGCTGCCTGCCACCAGATGGGGATGTCACTTGCCACCCTGCCTGCCACCAGATGGGGATGTCACTTGCCACCATGCCTGCCACCAGATGGGGATGTCCCTTGCCACCAGATGGGGATGTCCCTTGCCAATGTTGCCATGCTGCCTGCCATCAGGAGGAGGGCGAAACAGCGGTGCGGGCAATAGGAGATGTCATCTTTCTCCCACGCCGCCGCACCGCTGACACTACTAGCTAATCTCAATTTTTTTTAAAAATGGCGCAGAGCGGCGCAATCACCCTATTGCGCATGCGCCGCCCGGCCGAGCGCTTACGAGCTTTCCCGAGCCCGGACGGCTTCGGAACGGCGCATGCGCAGTTGCGTGGTCGGCTCGCGGCCATTTTTTCTATGGGCACTGGTGCCCATAATAGACTTTAATGGGCAGCACGAAAGGGGGGGCGGCCGCGAAGTCGCTGCAGGAGCGGCGCCGCCCCTACACCACTGCCGCCCCGAGGCCTGGCCTCGGTGGCCTTGTGGCTAATCCGGCCCTGAATACAATGAAAAGCTCCCATCGGACTTTTTCTGTCGGAAATTTCGACCGTGTATACGGGGCATAAGACAGGAAGTACCTTACTGGCTAAACTAGGAAAAATAATGCAGCTACTACATCTGAAGTTTGGTAAGCTGCAATATAATTTTTTTTTGGGGGGTTGAATAACATTTTAAAAACAACATAGTCAATTTTAGACCTACAGTATATCTATTATTAATTGGGACATCAAGATTTTGGCTAAGAATTTCTTCAGTACATAAGAGCTCCTTCTTCACCCAGACGAATTGAGATTTATTAGAAACTGACAGGAGTCAAACCAAACCAGGTGAGCGATTGATCTTATCCCAGTGGTACAATATAGCTGAGACTCAAACCCCAACAGATCTATTGGCTATACTTGAGGCTTTGGTGCTAATGTTATACAGATATTAGAAGTACTATATGACACCCCTATTGTTCAAATTTCCCTTAGTGGTTTTAACTTCAATGATTACTATTCAAAAAGGCAAGGTTGTCCTTTGCCAGGTGACCCTAAAAGGACTGGTAGTTTTGCCACATATATTTTTTGGCAGCCAAAATTACAATTGATCAGTGATGGAGGAAGTTTACAGTAGTTTTTGACCTAATTGACAAAAACTGAATTGGATCATGATCAATGATAAGTTGATCAGGAGCTGTGGATATAATACAGTTCCATTAATTAGAAAATCCCAATACAGAACCAGTGTCAAGTATCTCTGTTTCTTTTCTTCCCCGTTCTTTCTTTAGTTCTCCTTCTCTATTTCATCCATAAGTTTACTCATTTTCTATAGTATTAATAGGAATGAGTTCCTGATTCAGTCTGAAGTACGATTCATATGGAATTTTGCTTGTTAGGGTGTTCATCTAAACACCAAAACTTTTTCCTGGTTGGCAGGAGCCAATGTCATACATAGAAGCTGTCCTCAAAAAGTGTGTTTATTTACTATTTACTTTTTTTGGTGAATCAGAAGGGGTACTAAGTACTCAGTTAGGGGGTGGTATCTTGGGCCTCCCTTATTTTTAATAGGGGCTTCCAGATACCAATAAGCCCCCCTCCCCCCCAACGACCCCTACAACCACCAGGCCAAGGGTATTTGCCAGGAGATTCAACCCTAGCAAGTCACCCTCCCCTTGTTAAAGGAATGTGGCGTGGTATTGTTTAGAAGGGAGGAGCATGCACACTGCCTCCTTTTCCTGCATGCATGGATAAGGCTTTAATATCACTTTAATGCATTCTATACATTAATAGTAAAAAAAACTTTCAGTAGCTGCTTCTCCCCACCCCCAGCATACCTATCAATCCAGCGCTGTGCTTGTCTGCAGGTCTTCTCTCCCCTCTACCACAGACTTGGCTCCTGCTGCTGTCATTTAAATCTGGAGAACAGGGGATGGGTCTGAGCCTTGCTGTGTGTTAATGGATGCACACAGGCAAGGACGTTTGGGGCCTCTCTTTGAATTACCTTTGCACAGAGCTGCTAAGAGCATCTTTTTTTATATTGGTTAAAAAAAAATGTAACCTTATGTAGCACTACCCCCAAAGGAGCCGCTTGGCAATTTTGGTTCTCTGTTCTGAGCCTAGATTTCAAGAACAACCTCAGCCCCTACACACCTGGTTGAATGAAAATCACTGCAAGCAATTATAAAAATGCAAGTATAGATACCTTTAATTTGGCTGTGAGTATGGGTTAGGCTGAATAGTGGTTTGAATGTAAACAAACAGAATGTGGGTTCAGACACCATCTGCTAGACCAGTGTTTCTCAACCTTTTTTCTGTCAAGGCACCACTTGCCGCCCGCCATATAGCAGAATGACGGCGGCAAAGTGGTTTCAATATCCTGACTGGGCGTCATATGAAGTCCGCAGGATATTGAGCCCCCGGGGGCATGCATCGCGGCGATCGTTGTTGCGAGGTGTCAGTCTGACACCCTACAACACCAATCTAGGTAAAGAGTCTCTGACTGAGACTCTTTACCATGTGATCAGCCGTGTCCAATCACGGCTGATCACGATGTAAATAGGAAGAGCCGGTGATCGGCTTTTCCTCACTCGCATCTGACAGACGCGAGTATAGGAGAGCCGATCGGCTGCTCTCCTGACATGGGGGGGTCTGTGCTGATTGTTTATCAGCACAACTCCCCCTCGGATCCCACCCAGGACCACCAGGGAAGCCACCCAGGACCACCAGGAAAGCTATCCACACTGGACCACCAGGTATGCCCCCTAGACCCCCAGGGAAATACCAATCTGTGCCCAGGCAGCTGCCTATCAATGCCCAGGCAGCTGCGAATCAGTGCCCACTCAAAATGCCTACCACTGCCAATGCCACCAGGGATGCATATCAGTGCCACGTATCAGTGCCCATCAGTGCCACGTATCAGTGCCCATCAATGCCCAGCAGTGCCGCCTATCAGTGCCCATCGGTGCTGCCTATCAGTGCCCATCAGTGCCACCCATAAGAACCCATCTTTGCAGCCTTTCAGTGCCCATCAGTGTCGCCTATCAGTGCCCACCAGTGCCACCCAGTGCCACCCATGAGTGACCATCAGTGCCACCTACCTGTGCCCATAAGTGCCGCATATCAGTGCCCATCGTCAGTGCCCGCTCATTGGTGCCAACTCATCGGTGCCACCTTATCAGTGCCCATCAGTGAAAGAGAAAACTTACTTATTTACAACATTTTTTTAACAGAAACAAAAGCAAAACTTTTATTTTTTTCAAAATTTTTGGTCTTTTTTTATTTGTTTAGCAACAAATAAAAACCGCAGAGGTGATCAAATACCACCAAAAGAAAGCTCTATTTGTGGGAACAAAATGATAAAAATTCAGTCTGGGTACAGTGTTGCATGACTGCGCAGTTGTCATTCAAACTGCAACAGCGCTGAAAGCTGAAAACTGATCTGGGCAGGAAGGTGTTTAGGTGCCCGGTATTGAAGTGGTTACAATTATGCACAGTCTTGATGCACTAAACTAACTTAGGTTTACATATCGCAGCAGCATCCAAACACATGGGCCATCCAACATTAGAGGCGATTTATTTCTCCATCTTTGCACATTGGTATTGACTAGTATTCCAGCATTTTTCTACTCCCTCGGCTACTCTCCCTCTCTCTGCTAACATAACCCCCAGAGCGGGGTGGGGGCTAACAGGGACGCTGTGCAGGTGCCCAATGTCCTCGTTATCAACCACGTCATCAGTTGTTAGGATGCCAGTGGCTGGTTTGCATGTTGCCCATGGTTTTAATGATGCACAATAAAAACCTGTGGCTTTGTGTAACAAAAAGGCAGGAGTGTTGCACTCACTGGCTTGTTGACAACATTGGGCAATTTGTGGAAATTTTTAGGCATTTTGCCAAGCCACACCTGAAGAATCCCGAAGGCACCTTGGTTGAAAAAGGCTGTGATAGACAGTATAATCACTATGTCAAAGTAACTTAGGATAGAGATCTGTACCACTACACTGGAATCAACTCATAAATTAGCAAAGTCAGCAACAAGCAGCGCATATAAACATTAAATGCAGCGTGGATAAGAATACTGTAACTGGTTTGGAGTGCACTATCCAAGAGAATGGCTAGGATATGGTGCAATATCCCCTGAGAGGTACCTCTTAGCATAAGCAAAAGGTAAAAGCAAGGCTTTTTTCTTAGAGAATAGGTGCAAGAAATCTCCCTTTTCAGAGTTACCCCTTGACTCCGCCCCTACCTACCTTAGAGCATCGTACCTTGGTTCCACCCCCTACCCACCTCCCAGTACTTCCCATTTTAGAGAGTATAGAACCGAGTTACATTTGTGGTACTAAGTGATTTGTATGGAATTTGTTAAAGATAACAAGAAAAGCAATAAAATAGATCCCCTGCAGCCAACAACAATAGACCCCCCACCCCCCCCCCGCACAGATCTCCCACAAACAGCATCAATAGACCGTCCAGCAGCCAACTACAATAGACTTCTCCCTGAACAGTAGATCCCTTCCAGCAACATAAGGTCCATGCCAGGAACAATAGATTCCCCACCACCCAGCATCCCTCGCCATTACATACAGTCAGTGCTGAAGGTGCTGGGAAGGCGTTCCCCAGCATTCCCGCTGAAAACAAGCCCTGGGTAAAAGTAACTGTGTGGCAGCTGTAAAGACACAATCTTCAGTTGTAAATCTTTAGCTGTTTAGTTTTGGGGCCCATGAGATTAGTCCCTGTCAAACATGCAGGCAGCAATAAGGCTACTAGATGGATGCATGGTCAGTTCCTAAAAGGCTCAGTCTTTTCAGCAAAAGATAGTAAATCCCCACAGCAGCAGTTCACCAGTCCCAGTGACAATGCAGCTCTCCATCTGATCGCAAACTTTGATTAATCCACTCTCTCCTCTGCACTTCAGTGACTCTGTCTGCTGGCACCCGTAAACTCAGCACTACAGATCATGTCCAGGCCACTCATATGCAGCACTGATGGTGCATACTGGACAGCAATGTGCACTCTCCATTCTCCCCTTCATGGTAAGAGGAAGCTGTGTCCTGTACAGCTTGGGAAAATGCATCTTTCTTATCCACCTAGCAATCTCCTTTCTGGGGAATGTAGTTCAAAAGCTCTTGATTACAGTACACAGTCTCTCCTCTGAACTACAGTTCCCACAATGCCGTGATGCCTGATTCATTTTATTGAACTATTCCTGCTCAGCAGCTCCCTCCTTTTGCTAAAATAGCTGTAAACCAGTTCAGCACCCAAAAACAGCAGCTACAAGGAGCAGCTGCAGCCAGTGTTTCGCTTACTCTCACCCTTAGCCAAGCACCTGGCTACACTTACAACCACTTTAAATGATTACCTATAGCAACTAATATAATTGTCATATAATTGTTTTCATGTGTCAAATCTGTGCTGAACAGTAGCAGAACCAAACACACACACACAAACCCACACATTTTGTTTACTCTTTCTTTCCTTATGCTCAAGAGATACTGATGAACACAAAAAAAATGATATCTACTGTTGGTAATATATTCATGCTTCTTTGATATATCTATCTGTAAATGCCATAGGTTTCTTTTTCCAAAGATAGGCTGTCTAAGAAAATACATTGCTTGCTACATTCAAATACAAATTTTAGAAGTCATTTGAAGATATTTTATTTTCCTTTCTGTATGGATAGCGTGCTCTACTTCACATATGAAAAATTGTATATAGTTAGTATAATACTGTTATATTTATATACACATACATACTGTGTGTGTGTATATATATATATATATATATATATATATATATATATATATATATATATATATATATATATATATATATATATATATATATATATATATATATATATATAGTACAGGACACCAAGGTTGGGTCCTGGATGGGTGCTATATAGATATAGATATTTGGGGTATGGTCCCTTTAAGGGAAGTGAAGTAGTGTTCAGGGTGTCACCCAGAATGGGTGAAGAATTCCCGGGAGTAGAGTTAATCAGGAGAGGACTGACTCGCAGTTCTCTCTGTCTTAATAGAGAGTTATTTGGGACACGGAATTTGAGAGGCTCTGAAGTGATATTCGGGTGGGAAAGAGCCTCCACCCCTGACCGAAGAGATTCAGCACACAGGAGGTTAAAGGCTTCCAGGAAACAGCTAATAAAAGACAGGAAGTAGTGTTAGAGGTGGTGGTGAGGAGGAGTAGGTGATTACACCTGTTGTGATGAGCTGTGTATCTGTTGGAAGCTGCTAGATATTCAACAAGGACTCTTAAAACTCTGGGGTGAAGACCTGGCCACAAACTGTATCTGCCCTTTCTTTAATTTTCTTTGTGCTGAAGATAAGGGGACTTTATTTTATGCTGAAGATAAGCGGACTTTGTTTTATATTTTTGTGCTGTGTGCTGAATAAAGCTTTATTTTTGATTTGCTTACAAAAAAAGCCTTTTTGTTTAAAGTTTAAACGGTTTATGCACTTGGTCCCGTGGAGCTATTAACCCCCGAACTTTACAACTGGTGTCTTGGATGCTGGCAGAGTGCATTTGCAACTGCAAAAACCATTTAAAACTAAAAACTGACATTTAAAGAGACAGTGTACCTATGGCATGTCTTGGGTGAAGTCAGCTCAGACACTGCAAGCAGCAGGCAAAGACAGGGAGGAGGTCATCAAGGCTTTGGCACAAGCCACCGTGACCCAGCAGCAAGCTTCAGCAGAGGCAAACCATCACCATGAAGAAGCGATGGCTCAGCAGCAGCGGGCCCTGGCACAGGCTGTAGCTGCACAGCAGCAAAACACATGTTTGTTAGCTGCCCAGTTTACTGCCCAGCAGGAGTCCACTCAAGCACATGTGGCTGCCTTGCAGGAGGCAGTACAGCGGCTGGCTCAGGGAAGAGAGCAAGCGATCGTCACAGCTGGCAGCCAAGTGTCCATGAGGGCCAGCCATTTCTTACAAAAATTGACAACCAGCGATGACGTAGAGGCCTTTCTCACTACCTTTAAGAGGATAGCGGAGAGAGAGGGGTGGCCCCGTGACCAATGGCCTGGCATTATCTCCCCTTTCCTCACCGGTGACCCACAAAGGGCCTATTTTGACCTCTCAACTGAGCACATCAGCGACTATGGGCGTCTGAATGCAGAGATTCAGGCCCACCTAGGAGTGACCACAGCTGTCCGGGCTCACAGGGTGCATCGCTGGCGGTACAAACCTAACCGACCACCCAGGTCTCAAATGCACAAACTGGTACAGTTGGTTAAAAAATGGCTGCAGCCAGAAATGTTTTCAGGCCCACACATTGTGGAACGGGTGGTGATAGACTGGTACCTGCGGTCCCTGCTAGATGACCTACAGTGCTGGGTAAGCCATGGAGATGCTGCAACCTCTGACCAGCTGGATGAGTTGGTTGAAAGGTACACCGTGGTGGAGGACCTGCTTGAGCCTGCCAAGTGTCGGGAACCCACACCAAGGGCAACCAGACCGGCCACAGCACCTAGGAAGGAACCCCTGCCAGACGTTGGAACCTACAAACCTGTATTATCTTCTGCAGAACCACGAAGGTTGATTCCTGTCCCAAGGATGGGGGACCTACAGTGTTGGCGATGTCGGTCCTGGGGGCATACCCGGGCACAATGCCCACTTCAGGAGGAGCCTATGGATTGCGGGACTGGTCAGAGAAGCTCCTTCTATGTGCAGAGTGTGTGCCACTCATCTTGATTTGGTGAATTTTTAGGAGCAGGTATCGGTTATTAATGGAGTCCCACAAGTGCCCGGGGCTGAACAAAGGTTTTCTCACTTTGCAGTGAATGGGGACTTGCTGTATAGAGTAGTGGAAAGCCAAAGGGGAAACTGTGGAGCAGTTGCTGGTTCCCCAGTTGTATCGGCGGATGCTCCTTGATTTAGCCCACAACGATGCACTGGGGGGACACCTGGGGGCTGAAAAAAAAAACAGAAGCCAGAATAACTGACAGGTTTTACTGGCCAGGGGTAAAAGCTGAGGTGAAAAGGTACTGTGTGTCCTGCCCCACTTGCCAGTTAACCACCCCAGTGTCCCACTACAGAAACCCCCTAGTACCTCTGCCCATAATTGAGGTACCATTTGAACGGATTGCTATGGATCTGGCGGTGCCCTTAGTAAAGTCAGCCAGGGGACACCAATATATATTAGTAGTCCTGGATTACGTCACCAGGTATCCTGAAGCAGGCTCTTTAAGGAAAACGTCCTCTAAGGCCATTTCCAGGGAGTTGTTTAAAATGTTTTCACGAACTGGGTTCCCCAAGGAGATACTGATGGACCAGGGCACCCCTTTCATGTCGAAGGTGATGGCGGACTTGTGCAAGCTGTTTCAAATTAAGCAGTTGCGGACGTTGTAATAGAATGTATAAACGACTCCATTTTATTTAAGTAGAAATGAACTTTTCAATATGTGTTTCGACATAATTAGCTTATCTAACAGTTTGCATAGAAACACACCCTGCAAGTCATTGTGGTTAAAGCTGATTCATGGAGCAGCCTGTTGTGTAAGCAAAATCAGCTAGTTCTTGTTAAACTAAATTCAGCAGTTTTAATCATGATAATAAAATACTGAGTTTTGTATAACTTTTAAAAACATATGCATTAAAACACAGCTCCTCCCTTCTTTCCTTTGCATATAAGCCACTGTGGTATTCAGTAAAGGTTAGAGATCTTATGAACACACGCAAGCTTGTTTCCCTGTATCTTATTTGGTCTCTCACGAATTCGGTGGACACTGAAGCTCTTCCTGCATTACCTGAAGTACGCCTGGGTGGCGTATTACCTCTATCAGATGTCCATCTATCACCCTCAGACAGATGGCCTTGTTAAGAGATTTAACAAGACCTTGAAGTCAATGTTAAAAAGAGTGGTCCAGAAGGACGGGAAGGACTGGGACATGTTGCTCCCTGCCCTGTTATTTGCCATCCGAGAGGTTCCACAAGCATCCACTGGCTTCTTACCATTTGAACTGGTGTACGGGCGAAGACCCCGTGGACTGCTTGATCTAGTGAAGGAGACCTGGGAAAGTGAGTCATCCACACACAAAACGGTGGTAGAACATATCACTCAGATGCAGGAGAGGTTGGCTAGAGTGATACCATTAGTGAGGGAGCATCTCCAGAAGGCCCAGGATGCCCAGAGGAGGGTGTACAACCAGTCCGCTAATGTCAGGCAGTTTCAAGTGTGGGACCGGGTGGCTGTTCTGATTCCCACAGTAGAGAGCAAATTTTTAGCCAAATGGCAGGGTCCATTCGAGGTGGTGGAAAAAGTGGGTGAGGTGAGCTACAGGGTGCACCAACCTGGGAAAAGGAAACCATACCAAATTTATCACATCAATTTGTTAAAACCCTGGAGAGACCGAGAACAGGTGTCCGCTGTGATAGGTGTCAATGCAGGGGACCCTGACGGAGTTGACCTGGTGCAGGTTGCTGCTATCCTTTCTAAGCCTAATACCCAACAAATGAAGGAGTTTCTGCAGAGAAAGCGAGCAATGTTTTCAGGGTTACCGGGGCTCACCAATGTCATTGAACGTGACATTATAACAGAACCCAATGTAAAGGTTAGACTAAAACCCTATTGTATCCCAGAAGCTCATAGGAAGGCAGTGTCCAAAGAGGTGAGAAGGATGCTTGAGCTTGAAGTCATTGAATAATCGCAGAGTGAATTGTCAAGTCCAATAGTTTTGGTACCGAACCCAACGGCACCCTGTGTTTCTGTAACTTTAGGAAACTTAATGAAGTGTCCAAATGTGGTGCCTATCCGATGCCCCGGGTAGATGAGTTAATTGAGAGGTTGGGTCCCGCCCGGTACATCACCACATTGGACCGCACAAAAGGGTACTGGCAGATTCCCCTCACCAAGGAAGCCAGAGAGAAAACTGCTTTTTCCACTCCCGAAGGCCACTTCCAGTATAAGCGGATGCCATTTGGCTTGCACTCTGCCCCTGCCACATTCCAAAGTGCAATGGACAAAACATTACGTCCCCATCGAAAATACACATTTGTCTACCTGGATGATATTGTCATTTTTAGCACTGATTGGGAGTCCCATCTTCCCCGGGTTCAGGCGGTCATAGACTCTCTGAGGAAAGCAGGATTCACAATTAATCCTGAGAAATGTGCAGTTGGAATGGAGGCCAAGTACCTAGGGTACATTGTGGGTAGGGGGCTAGTGAAACCTCAGTTAAAAAAAAGGTAGAAGCCATACAGAACTGGCCCCATCCCCTAACCAAAAAGCAGGTTAGAGCATTTCTGGGCATAGTCGGTTACTACCGAAGGTTCGTCCCCAACTTTGCCACCATTGCTGCACCATTGACTGACTTAACAAAAGCCAGGAAGTCAATAATGATGAAATTGAATATGTATGCTGAAGAAGCCGTTCAGAAGCTTAAGGTGGCATTGTGCCAGCATCTGGTGCCTGTGGCTCCTGATTTTGCGAGAGTTTGTGGTGTAGACAGATGCCTCAAGTAAGGGGTTAAGGGCAGTGTTGTCTCAAGAGGTCAGTGGGGAAGAGCACCCGTAGTTTTTCTGAGTAGGAAGCTGACGACAGCAGAAAAAAAGTACGCTGTGGTAGAGAGGGAGTGTCTTGCTCTGGACTCCCTACGATATTTCCTCCTAGGCAGGAGGTTTCACCTGGTGTCCGACCATGCCCCATGGTTCCTGTCTCTCCAGGAGTTTAACTTTAAGCTAGAGCACAGACCCGGGAGACAACATAAGAATGCCGATGCCCTCTTCCAAGTCCATTGTATGGTGGTGAATGGTGCCTCCAACACCTGCGCATTGAGGCAGAGGGGGGGATATGTACAGGACGCCATGGTTGGGTGCTATATAGCACTGATATTTGAGGTATGGTCCCTTTAAGGGAAGTGTGGTAGTGTCCAGGGGGTCACCCAGAATGGGTGAGGAATTCCCGGGAGTAGAGTCAATCAGGAGAGGACTGACTCGCAGTCCTCTCTGTCTTAGAGTTATTTAGGACCTGGAATTTGGGAGGCTCTGAAGTAATATTCGGGTGTGAAAGAGCCTCCATCCTTGACCACAGGATGACAAATCCTTCCTTGACAAATAAAAGCCTTTTTGTTTAAATGTTAAACGGTTTATGCACTTGGTCCCATGAAGCTATTATCCCCCAAACTCCAAACTTTATATATATATATATTTTCATGTGACAACACTGAAGAAATTACACTTTACATTGTAGCAAAGTAGTGAGTAGAGATGAGCCCGTAAGTTCGACTTGAACATCGGGTGTTCATTTGCTCTAAAACAAACCGAACATATGGGGCGTTTGCAGGAAACTCGAGCCCCGTGGAACGGCCCATAATGCACTATGAGATCGCAGTACATTGCTGTATGATGATTGGCCAAAGTATGCATCTGACCTGCAGGCTTTGGCCAATCACAGCGTGCTCTGCTGAGAGAGCCTTAATTGGCCAAAGGCAGAGTGACTTTGGCCAATCGTGGCTCAGGGGGACTAATTCCATGCCCCACACTATATAAGGCTGCTTACATAGAGATAGCTTGAGTTAGATTAAGCAGGCAGGTTATTCAGTTAGTGGCAGTGTATTTGAGATATAATGAAATATTTACAAAAATGTGAGGGGTATATAATATATATATATTACACAGTATCTCACAAATGTGAGAACACCCCTCACATTTTTGTAAATATTTCATTATATCTTTTCATGTGACAACACTGAAGAAATTACACTTTGCTACAATGTTAAGTAGTGAGTTAACAGCTTGTATAACAGTGTAAATTTGCTGTCCCCTCAAAATAACTCAACATACAGCCATTAATGTCTAAACTGCTGACAGCAAAAGTGAGTACACCCCTAAGTGAAAATGTACAAATTGGGCCCAATTAGCTATTTCCCTCCCCGGTGTCATGTGACTGGTTAGTGTTACAGGGTTTCAGGTGCCAATGGGGAGCAAGTGTGTTAAATTTTGGTGTTATCGCTCTAACTCTCTTATAGGGCGTACACACGGTCGGACTTTGTTTGGACATTCCGACAACAAAATCCTAGGATTTTTTCCGATGGATGTTGGCTCAAACTTGTTTTGCCTACACACGGTCGCACAAAGTTGTCGGAATTTCCGATCTACAACCACGCGGTCACGTACACCACGTACGACGAGACTAGAAAAGGCCGGTTCAGAACCAAGCGTGGCACCCTTTGGGCTCCTTTTGCTAATCTCGTGTTAGTAAAAGTTTGGTGAGAGACGATTCGCACTTTTTTAGACTCGTGGCTTTCAGATCGTTTTCTGCCATTCAGTTTGTGCTTGTGGGTTTGTATCTGCTCTTCAGTGCGTGCAGTCAGTTCGTATCGGAGTTTTCTGTGTGATCTTGCCTGCTCATTGCTGTTTTTCAGGTCGCTCTTCACAGGCCTTGTTGTTCTTTAGTGCGTTCTGTTACTTCGTTCTGAGCAGCCGACCGTTTTCTAGCCATGTTTCGTATGCGTACTCCTCGTAGAGTTCATGCTGTGCGGGGGCTTGGTGTTGGGGTCCTGACCTTGACACAAGTCCAGCCCATGAACAGGGTGGGGAGGAGTTCATGGACCAAGAATTGGTTGCTTCAGCGTGACCAGTTCTGTCATATGCCTTTGCTCTGTGAGATCCGTGAGAATAATCCTGATGATTTCAGGAACTTTTTCAGGATGACGGACCCCGTGTTTCACTGTCTGTTGGCTTTGCTGACCCCCTATATCAGCAGGCAGGATACCTGCATGAGGCAAGCCATCACTCTGGAGCAGAGGTTGGTCGCTACCTTGCGGTATTTGGCCACAGGGAGGAGCCTGCAGGACCTCAAGTTCTCGACAGGCATCTCCCCCCAGGCTCTTCTTTGTGGACATTTACTGCTTGTGTTTGTTTGATCTGACCCTGACAGAAATGTGTGGAGTGCAGAAAATGTCGTGATTGTGTAACCTTATACAAAGCACTGTTGGCTGTTATTTACTAAATGCAAAGACACTTTTCACTACAAGTGCACTTGCAACTGCACTGAAACTGCACTTGTAGTGCAAAGTGGATTTGCCCTTAGGAAATAACCCCCATTTTCTCATAAAACAACAATTACATCACCCCAAAAGTGTTGTAGTGTTGAGACAATAATCCACACATTCTTGATGAACAATCTTTTTAATACCTGCACAATCACATGTGCATTTACCAAAGGTTTTTCTGACAAACCAACATGTTTGTTGTATACCAATTTTTGTGGTGTCATTATCCAAAATCAAAATGTGCATTTTATAGAAAACAGGCCTGTGTAAAACCCACAAGAAAGACACAAATCTTGATCTTACAAAGTTCACATTTGGTAGAACTTGAAGGCAATATCAGACATGAGTATTTAGGAACTGTGTTTGATATTGCGTTCAGATGGGGGGAAATCACCCCAGGAAAAGCCAAATTTGGAAGATGCACACAAATTTCACAATGTCAACATGTGCTATCTGCCATCAGGGGGGATCAAGGGACGTGTTTTGGGGGAGAAAGCCCTTCCTCACCGCTACTTTATTATTGAGGAAGGGGTTGCACCCCCAAAACGCGTCCATTGATCTCCCGTGATGGCAGATAGCACATGTTGACACACTGTGTGCATCCTCCAAATTTGGCTTTGGGAAAAATCACAAAAACATTTAGCACATTGTAGCACACAAAAGAAGAAAGTGATTTGGAGGGGTTTTAAACTCGCCCCAAAACATCAATGATGTTTTTATATTTTGGAATAACATCATTGATGTTTTGCTTGATGTTTTCCAATTGTAAATTACACCCCATGATCTCCCCGATCAGGATCTGGGCACTTTCGGATGTGAAAGGATCTTCATCCACAACCTCACGATCACCTAAAAAGAGAGGAACCCAAAATAAATTAGGTCTAAAAAATATGCCGCCATCCATCTCTTATCTGAACCTGTGGTCGCAGACACTCACCTGTTGTGGTGACTAGTTCCACCACGTCTTCTTCCTCCTGCTCATCTTGTGTTGGGGGGATTTCCCCTTCTTCCAGGGGGGGGGGGGGCTCTGGTCTCCTCGGATGAGGGGTGTCCTCCGAGTCTTTTCTCCCCTATGTAAAACAAAAATGGTATAATTAGCACACAGATATTTAATGTCAGAACTATAAAGATGAAACATTGCTTGGAAGTGGGGTACAATTGTCTATTTTAGCCGAGTTCCAAGATGTAGCTTTTTTAGTGTCCTTTGTCAAGCTGCAATACTTCACCTGTTTTGTACAAGCTTCACAGATGGAGACCCCCCTATAGTATACACTGGAGCACCTGTGTGCCCCCCCTAATAAAAATGGTGTTCTGGGGTCCCACACTAGTGCTCCAGTGTCCAGATGTGAAACCAGCTGCTGAGTGTCCTCTCCTTACACACAATCTAGTTTGCATTTCATTCTAGTAACAAAGCCATCTACACAACCCAATTCTTTGAAGACAAGTATAGGGCGTCAAAATGGTGGCCAAATGCATATGGCCTAAACAATGGTATTTTATCGTCCAAAATAAAAATGTGTGATCCGAACGAATAATGTGCCCATGAACATGAAAGTTGACATTTTAAACTGTACAACAGTTCCTAAAAGCACATGGAGCAGCACGAACGTAATAAACACAAAAAAAATAGGAACACAGCACAACTACTTACTTTTTTGCAGCACTCTCCGGATCTTTCTGTACTGCTCATGTTCTCGTAATTTCAGGTCCGACCACCGCTTCCAGAGCTGATCTTTCGATCGTCGTACCCCGAATTTCCGGTGCAGACTCCTGACCACTTTCGCCATGATCTTGGCCTTTCTGATATTGGGGTTGGGGTAAGGCCCATACTTTCCATCATAGTCGGCCTTCTTCAGGGTGTCCACCATCTCCAACATCTCCCCAAAGGACATATTTGAGTCCTTTAATCTCCTTCTGGATCGGGACGTTTCAGGCTCTGGCCTTTCCTCCTCCTCCTCCTCCTCCTCCTCGTTGCTGTAATTAGCACGATCCTGCTGTCTATCCGCCATGTGCTCTTCCTCCACTGCGCCGAACGAAAAGGGGCGGGGAATAGAATAGAAAGAACGTCAGGGGCGGGCGGAGTTATACGCATGCGCAGTGTGTATAAATCGTAACGCGCACGTCTTACGTACGATCTGTGAGCGGAGGAAGGAGCATCGGAGACGCCGATCGTGCTAACGAAGGTAGGATCTAAACTTGGGCCTATACTGCTTCGAAATGGAAGCCTATATTGTAACAAGATTAGGGGAGTTTGGCCTGACATTAGGGTTTGTCTTGTGTTGTGTCTTGCAGAGAAAATGGATGGGTTCAACGACCACAATTTCCTGCCCCTGTTCATTGACAAGTACAGGGAGCTGCCCTGTCTGTGGCAAGTGAAACACCCCCACTATAATCACAAACAGAAGAGGCAGGCAGCGCTGGAGAAACTGCTGGAGTTGGTGAAGCCGGTGGTCCCCACAGCAACCATCCCCTATTTAAAAGCAAAAATTGGTGGCCTGAGGAGCACATATCTTAGGGAGCGCAAGAAGGTCACAGATTCCCAGAGATCCGGAGCTGCAGCAGATGACATTTATGTCCCCTGGCTGTGGTACTACGAGAGACTGCGATTTCTGTCAGACCACACTGAAGTCAGGGAATCCCTCTCTACTCTTCCTTCCACTCTTCCTTCCATACCAGCTGAGGCTTCCGATGTCCAACCTGGGCCTTCCAGCCAGGAAGGAGGAGGAGCCCAGCTGGAGTCAGGTATAGCATTCTTCTACAGATTTCTGGGCAATAAATAAATGATGTTTACTAGATGTTATTATTGATCATTAATTGCTGATTAAAAAAAGTGTTTTACATATCAATAGACAGTAGTGGGCACCCAAAATTGGGACAAGAATGCAAAATGCTGGGCTCAGAATGATAGTCTGTTATATTTGTTAACATTCAATTTGCAGCAGTCAGGAGGTGAAAATTGTGCGTGATTGATGTAAAAAATACTAAAACTATGTCCCTTTTTCATACACAGGAAGACCTCAGCCAGGAGGAGGCTGTGGAATGTGGCAGTCAGGAGGAGGCGGGGATTAGTGGCAGCCAGGAGGAGGCGGGGATTAGTGTCAGCCAGGAGGAGGCAGGGCTAAGTGGCAGCCAAGAGAAGCCTGGGACAAGTCGCAGCCTGACTGAGTCTCAGGTTCCTCCCCTCCGCCTGCCACATAAATGAGCCAGGAAGATGACTCCCAGTCCTGTGCAGGATTCAGCATACAGGCTGATCCAGGAGGCTTCGGCGTCCCTCAGAGCCTTCCCCAGTCCTGAAGAGGCCTTTGCCTGCATGGCTGCCACCAAATTGCAGGGCATGCAGGAGGGCCAATGCAAGATCTCTGAAGACCTGATTTATAAAGTCCTACGTAAGGGGGAGAGTGGGGAACTGACACACAAGACGGATGTCATTGAGATCGACGATCCTCCTCCTCCTCCTGCTGCCACAACTCCACCACCACAGCCAAAGGCTGGAAGGAAGCGTGGAAGGAAGACCAAAGAGTGATGACCCTGGGTTCAGTCTGGTCTGACAGAAGATGCAGTCTCTCGTATGACCACAGCCTGGGGACATAGATGTCATCTGCTGCTTTCCGGATCTCTGGGACTTCTGGACCAGACTGCCCTCCCTTAGATAAGGACTCCTCAGGCCACCAATTTTGCTTTTAAATAATTGATGTCTGCCCTGGGGGTCCAAGGCTTCACCCACTTCTGCAGTTTCTCCAGCGTTGCTTCCCTCTTTGTTTATAGTTGTGACCCCTTAATAAAATTTTTTTAGGTAAATTCTACTCTCCTGTGTGTGTTTTCATCCAAAAAGGACAGTTTGTTGGTGACGATTCAGGTACATTTCTAAAGTACAATGTGAAATTAACAAGGGACAACAACACCAAACAATCTCTTACAGATTAAATAGAACAACATATCAATGGTGTTGTGGGAACTTGTCACAAAAAACACACAAACATTTTCGGGAGTACAAATCAAAATCACCAAAAAACAAAATTAAAGAGAAACACAAAAAAAGAATCTACATTAAAGTCAAAAAAAAAAAAAAAAAAAAAAAATGTTGTCAGATATGAGAAATCAAAATATATTGAGGGAATCCCGATAAATAGTAACGAAAGAAGTTTGTGAGAAGTGTGTGTGAATATGAGCATCAAAACTACTTAAAGGGGTTGTAAAGGTAAAAATTTTTTCACCTTAATGCATTATATGCATTAAGGTGAAAAAACTTTTGACAATACCGCCGCCCCCAGCCCCCCCGTTTTACTTACCTGACGCCTCGAATCTCCGCTGCTCGTTCTCGTCATCTCCATTGCAGCTCAGCCTGGTCGCTGATTGGCTGCAGTGGATGGATTGAAAGCAGCGCAGCCATTGGCTCGCGCTGCTGTCAATCACATCCGATGATGCGGCGCGCCGGGGGGCGGGGCCGAGTGATACAGCGAGCGGCTATAGCCGCCGGCTGTATCACGGGAGCGCGCCCGCAAGCACTCGCCACCATGCGAGGGAGCTCGCATTAAGGTGGTTAATGATTGCGGGGAGGAGCTGAAACAGCCGCCGAGGGACCCCAGAAGACCAGGTTCGGGGCCACTCTGTGCAGAACGAGCTGCACAGTGAAGGTAAGTATAACATGTTTGTTATTTATTTTTTTTTTTTAAATTTACCTTTACAACCCCTTTAATTCTTGTCACATTATAAAGAAGAGAGTGCGCTATATTAAACCATTTTGAACATTGCAGCGTGACGAAAGTGCTGTATCCATTGCGAAAGCTAAGTTTAACAGAACAAGCTGTCCCGTGTCGGAATTTCTTCTGAGCATGCGTGGCACTTTGTGCGTCGGAACAGGCCACACACGGTCGGAATTGACGCGATCGGATTTTGTTGTCGGAAAATTTTATCTCCTGCTGTCCAACTTTGTTTGTCGGAAAATCCGATGGAAAATGTCCGATGGAGCCCACACACGGTCGGAATTTCCGACAACACGCTCCGATCGGACATTGTCCATCGGAAAATCCGACCGTGTGTACGAGGCATTATACTGGTCACTGGAAGTTCAACATGGCACCTCATGGCAAAGAACTCTCTGAGGATCTAAAAAAAAAAAAAAAAAAAAGAATTGTTGCTCTACATAACAATGGCCTAAACTATAATAAGATTGCCAAGGCCCTGAAACTGAGCTGCAGTGCAGTATCCAAGACCATACAATGGTTTAACAGGACAGGTTCCACTTGCCATGGTCAACCAAAGAAGTTGAGTGCACATGCTCAGCGCCATATCCAGAGGTTGTCTTTGGGAAATAGACGTATGAGTGCTGCCAGCATTGCTGCAGAGGCTGAAGGGGTGGGGGGTCAGCCTGTCACTGCTCAGACCATACGCCGCACGCTGCATCAAATTGGTCTGCAAGCCTGCAGTTTGCTTCAGACAAGCAGACTAAGGACATGGATTACTGGAACCATGTCCCGTGGTCTGATGAGACCAAGATAAACTTATTTGGTTCAGATGGTGTCAAGCGTGTGTGGAGGCAACCAGGTGAGGAGTACAAAGACATGTGTGTCTTGCCTACAGTCAAGCATGGTGGTGGGAGTGTCATGGTCTGGGGCTGCATGAGTGCTGCCAGCACTGGGGAGCTGCAGTTCATTGACGGAACCACGAATGCCAACATGTACTGTGACATACTGAAGCAGAGCATGATCCCCTCCCTTCAGAGACTGAGCCGCAGGGCAGTATTCCAACATGATATTGACCCCAAACACACCTCCAAGACGACCACTGCCTTGTAAAGAAGCTGAGGGTAAAGGTGATGGACTAGCCAAGCATGTCTCTAGACCTAAACCCTATTGAGCATCTGTGGGGCATCCTCAAATGGAAGGTGGAGGAGTGCAAGGTGTCTAACATCCACCAGCTCCATGATGTCGTCATGGAGGAGTCGAAGAGGACTCCAGTGGCAACCTGTGAAGCTCTGGTGAACTCCATGCCCAGGAGGGTTAAGGCAGTGCTGGAAAATAATGGTAGCCACACAAAATATTGACACATTGGGTACAATTTGGACATTTTCATTTAGGGGTGTACTCACTTTTGTTCCCAGTGGTTCAGACATTAATGGCTGTGTGTTGAGTTATTTTGAGGGGACAGCAAATTTACACTGTTATACAAGCTGTACACATTGTAGTAAAGTGTCATTTCTTCAGTGTTGTCACATGAAAATATGTAATAAAATATTTACAAAAATGTGAGGGGTGTACTCACTTTTGTGAGATACTGTGTATGTGTGTATACAGTGGGGACAGAAAGTATTCAGACCCCCTTAAATTTGTCACTCTTTGTTATATTGCATCTATTTGCTAAAATCATTTAAGTTCATTTTTTTTCCTCATTAATGTACACACAGCACCCCATATTGACAGAAAAACACAGAATTGTTGACATTTTTGCAGATTTATTAAAAAAGAAACTGAAATATCTCATGGTCCTAAGTAGGGATGAGCTTTGTGTTCGAGTCGAACCCATGTTCGACTCGAACATCGGCTGTTCGATCGTTCGTCGAATTGCGAACGATATGGGCCGTTCGCGCCAAATTCGTGTGGCGCATCACGGCCCATAATTCACTGCGGCATCGCAGTGCATTGCTGGCTGATGATTGGCCAAGCATGCACTATGACCCGCATGCTTGGCCAATCACAGCGCCGTCAGTAGAGAGAGCTGTAATTGGCCAAAGCCAGGGTGGCTTTGGCCAATTATGGCTCAGGGGATTTAGTACACACCCCACACTATATAAGGCCGCCTGCACGGCGGCCCTGTGTAGTGTGTGTTCCGGTGTGCTGAGAGATAGAGAGAGAGAGAGACAGTGTCATTTGATTTGAGTTAGATAGATTAGGCAGAACAGTCAGTCAGTTAGCTGCACTTACAGTGTATTGTGTATATATATGCATCCCAGGTGTTGCATATATATATATACACTGTATTCAGTTTAGCTAGATCCGTTCCTGTTATCTTCTATCTAGACTATTTACATTTAATGCAGTGCGTCCTGCTCAGTGTTCAGCTAGATCCGTTCCTGCTATTTACATTTAGTGCAGTGCGTCCTGCTCACAGTGTTCAGCTAGATCCGTTCCTGTTATCTTCTAGACTATTTACATTTAGTGCAGTGCGTCCTGCTCACAGTGTTCAGCTAGATCCGTTCCTGCAATTTACATTTAGTGCAGTGCGTCCTGCTCACAGTGTTCAGCTAGATCTGTTCCTGCTATTTACATTTAGTGCAGTGCGTCCTGCTCACAGTGTTCAGCTAGATCCGTTCCTGCTATTTACATTTAGTGCAGTGCGTCCTGCTCACAGTGTTCAGCTAGATCCGTTCCTGTTATTTACATTTAGTGCAGTGCGTCCTGCTCACAGTGTTCAGCTAGATCCGTTCCTGCTATTTACATTTAGTGCAGTGCGTCCTGCTCACAGTGTTCAGCTAGATCCGTTCCTGCTATTTACATTTAGTGCAGTGCGTCCTGCTCACAGTGTTCAGCTAGATCCGTTCCTGCTATTTACATTTAGTGCAGTGCGTCCTGCTCACAGTGTTCAGCTAGATCCGTTCCTGCTATTTACATTTAGTGCAGTGCGTCCTGCTCACAGTGTTCAGCTAGATCCGTTCCTGTTATTTACATTTAGTGCAGTGCGTCCTGCTCACAGTGTTCAGCTAGATCCGTTCCTGCTATTTACATTTAGTGCAGTGCGTCCTGCTCACAGTGTTCAGCTAGATCCGTTCCTGCTATTTACATTTAGTGCAGTGCGTCCTGCTCACAGTGTTCAGCTAGATCCGTTCCTGTTATCTTCTAGACTATTTACATTTAGTGCAGTGCGTCCTGCTCACAGTGTTCAGCTAGATCCGTTCCTGCTATTTACATTTAGTGCAGTGCGTCCTGCTCACAGTGTTCAGCTAGATCCGTTCCTGCTATTTACATTTAGTGCAGTGCGTCCTGCTCAGTGTTCAGCTAGAGCCGTTCCTGCTATTTACATTTAGTGCAGTGCGTCCTGCTCACAGTGTTCAGCTAGATCCGTTCCTGTTATCTTCCTACTGACAGGCAGGCTTGTCTGGTTACAGTATATAAAGCTACCTGAAGAAAATTACAGGTGTTCTATCCCAGCTTAGTGCAGCTACAGGCCATTAGTATGTCTGGAAGGCCAAGAAGGAGAGGCAGACAGTCACAAGCCAATAAGAGAGGGCAAGCAGGCTCTGTGTCTAGTGCTGGTCGTGGAGACGGTGCATCCTCATCAGCACGTGGCCATGGGACACGCTTGGCCTTTTTTTCGGCAGCTGGCCGTGTTGAGCCGCAACATGCGGAAGACTTGGTCGAGTGGATGACCAAGCCGTCCTCATCCTCCTCATCCTCTCTCACCCATGCCCAGGGTGCTTTGTCTGGCAAAGCAGCGGCCTCTTCCCTCAGCTCAATGTCATCAGTGACTCCTTCCCTAGCTCCACCATGTCCTCATGAGGATTCCCTCGAACTGTTTGACCACAGTGTTGGGTACATGCTCCAGGAGGATGCCCAGCGTTTGGAAGGCTCTGATGACGATACTGAGCTCGATGAAGGCAGTAACATGAGCACGGACAGAGGGGGTGCCCAAGAAGGACAGCAATCTGGCAGTCATGCTCCCCCTGCTGCAGCATACTGCCAGGTTTGCTCCAGTGATGAGGAGGGAGGGGATGATGAGGTCACTGACTCAACGTGGGTGCCTGATAGGAGAGAGGAGGAGGAGGAGGCGGCGGCACATCACCAACGAGGCAGGATGCCCTCCAGGGGCCAGCCTAAGGGCATCACACCCCAAAGCTCCACATGTGCAGGGCGCTGCAGTCTCTGCGCGTTATTCAAAAAGTTCTTTGGTGTGGGCCTTTTTTGAGACGAGTGCATCAGATCGCACCGCTGCTATTTGCAACATATGTCTCAAGCGTATCTCGCGTGGCCAAAACATCTCCCGCTTGGGTACCACATGCTTGACCAGACATATGTTGACCTGTCATGCAGTTCGTTGGCAAGCGTATCTAAAAGACCCACACCAAAGAACAAAGAGGATCTCTCCTTGCTCCTCATCAGCTGAGATTTCCAACCCCACTAGACCTTCAGTCCTCTCTGAGACCTGCAGTGAGAGGAATGAAGGTGTAGAATTAGGTGTGCCACAGCCAAGTACTTGTGGGCAATCTGCTTTTGGTACACCGACGTCAGATTGTACCAGGCAAATTTCCCTGCCCCAGCTGCTGCACCGCCAAAAGAAGTTTGCTCCCAGCCATCCACATGCCCAGCGGTTGAATGCTAGCTTGGCAAAATTGCTAGCACTTCAACTGCTGCCTTTTCAGTTGGTAGACTCTGCCCCCTTCCGTGAGTTTGTGGAATGTGCGGTTCCTCAGTGGCAGGTACCCAAACGCCACTTTTTCTCACGGAAGGCGATTCCGGCTCTCTACCGGCATGTGGAAGGCAATGTCCATGCCTCGCTGGACAGGGCGGTCAACGGTAAGGTGCATATTACCGCTGACTCATGGTCCAGCAGGCATGGACAGGGACGTTACCTAAGTTTCACGGCGCATTGGGTGACTCTGCTGGCAGCTGGGAAGGATGCAGGACAAGGTGCAGTAGTGTTGGAGGTTGTTCCGCCACCACGCCTCCAAAATGCTGATTGTGACACACCTCTCTCCAACACCCCCTCCTCTTCTTCTTCCTCCATGGCCTCTTCCTCGGAACCAGCGGTGCTCCGTAGGCGTTCAAGGGGCTACGCAAGTACGCAGGCCAAAAGATGCCATGCGGTGCTTGAGCTGGTGTGCTTGGGGGACAGGAGCCACACTGGGGCAGAGGTTCTGTCAGCTCTGCAGGGGCAGGTTCAGAGGTGGTTGACGCCACGCCAACTTAAGGCAGGAATGGTGGTTTGCGACAATGGCACCAACCTCCTCTCTGCCCTCCGACAGGGACAAATGACCCATGTGCCCTGTTTGGCTCACGTCCTTAACTTGGTGGTGCAGCGGTTCTTGGGCAGGTACCCGGGCTTACAGGATGTCCTGAGGCAGGCCAGGAAAGTCTGTGTGCATTTCCGCCGGTCATATAATGCCAGTGCTCGGCTGACGGACCTCCAAAAGGAGTTTAACCTGCCCAAGAACCGCCTAATCTGTGACATGCCCACCAGGTGGAACTCAACGTTGGCCATGCTGCAGCGGCTGCACACGCAGCAGAGGGCCATCAATGAGTACCTGTGCGACTATGGCACCAGGACAGGGTCAGGGGAGCTTGTTTTTTTTTCCCCACGCCAGTGGGCCATGATCAGGGATGCATGCACTGTCCTGTCACCATTCGAGGAGGCCATGAGGATGGTGAGCAGTGACAGTGCATGCATCAGTGACACTGTCCCCCTTGTCCACCTGTTGGAGCACACGCTGCGTGGAATAATGGACAGGGCACTTGAGGCAGAACAGAGGCAGGAAGAGGAGGACTTCCTTAGCTCTCAAGGCCCCCTTTATCCAGACAGTGTTCCTGCGTGCCCGCCGATCACACAGGAAGAGGACGAGGAGGAAGAGGAGGAGGAGGAGGAGGAAGATTGTGTCAGTATGGAGGTGGAGCCTGGCACTCAGCATCAGCAGCAGTCTTTAAGGGATCAGTCCCAAGAAACACATGGACTTGTACGTGGCTGGGAGGAGGTGGCTGCGGACCATGTCGTTCTTAGTGACCCAGAGGACTCCGGACCGAATGCCTCAGCAAACCTACGCTGCATGGCCTCCCTGATCCTGCAAAGCCTGCGTAAGGATCCTCGTATTCGTGGTATCAAGGAGAAGGACCAATACTGGCTGGCAACCCTCCTTGATCCACGTTACAAG
Organism: Aquarana catesbeiana; assembly: GCF_042186555.1. NCBI lineage: Eukaryota > Metazoa > Chordata > Amphibia > Anura > Ranidae > Aquarana > Aquarana catesbeiana. Next base: position 304,383,856 of record NC_133324.1, read on the forward strand.
GGTAAGGTTGCGGACCTTATCTTGCCATCGCAGAGGGAGCAGAGGATGAAACATCTTCGGGAGGCCTTGCAGAAAGGTCTGTGCAACACGTTCCCAGAGACTGGGAGGTTACAAACTCCTGTTTCTGGACAACGTGTTGCTGAGGCTTCGGTCAGTCAAAGAAGGAGCAGTGGAGAAGGTGGCCGTCTGACCGATGCGTTCAGACAATTTTTTGGTCCGCAGCCCCAAGGTATGATCGGTTCCAGCAACCATCGCCAGCGTCTGTTTTACATGGTGCAGGAATACCTAGGGGCAAGATCAGACTTGGACACCTTTCCCACCGAAAATCCTCTGGGTTACTGGGTCTTGAGGATGGATCACTGGCCAGAGCTTGCACAGTATGCAATTGAGCTACTGGCCTGTCCTGCATCCAGCGTTCTTTCGGAACGCACATTCAGTGCTGCTGGAGGCGTGGTAACCGATCACAGGGTGCGTCTGTCCACCGACTCGGTCGATCGGCTGACCTTCATAAAAATTAATGAGTCTTGGATCACCACCAGCTACCAAGCACCTGATGCTGATGTAACCGAATAATTTTTTTTGAAATCTCAGATCCCTTCAAAGACTGCCTATGCTGATGCTGAGTGACTATCCCTGAGTAATTATCCTCTTCCTCCTCAATCATCACGCTGATAGCTTGTAAGAACATTTTTGGTTCTGGGCGCCACCACCAGTGCCTAAGGCACAATTTTTCAGCCCCTGTTTAACAGGGGCGTGTAATTTACAATTTTTGATGTAATACTTTGCAGCAGGGCTCGTTCCTGCATTCCAACTAGAGTGTCTGTGAGGGGTTGCAGTGTTGTGGCACCAGTGCCTAAGGCCCAATTTTTCTGCCCCTGTCTAACAGGGGCCTGTAATTACAATTTTTGATGCAATACTTTGCAGCAGGGCTCGTTCCTGCGTTCCAACTAGAGTGTCTGTGAGGGGTTGCAGTGTTGTGGCACCAGCACCAGTGCCTAAGGCCCAATTTTTCTGCCCCTGTCTAACAGGGGCGTGTAATTACAATTTTTGATGCAATACTTTGCAGCAGGGCTCGTTCCTGCGTTCCAACTAGAGTGTCTGTGAGGGGTTGCAGTGTTGTGGCACCAGAACCAGTGCCTAAGGCCCAATTTTTCTGCCCCTGTCTAACAGGGGCGTGTAATTACAATTTTTGAAGCAATACTTTGCAGCAGGGCTCGTTCCTGCGTTCCAACTAGAGTGTCTGTGAGGGGTTGCAGTGTTGTGGCACCAGCACCAGTGCCTAAGGCCTAATTTTTCAGCTGCTGTTCAACAGGGGCATATAATTACAATTCTTGATCTAATATTTCACAGCAGGGCCCTGTGAGGGCTTACAGTGTTGTGGCCACAGCAACACCTAAGGCCCAAATTTCTGCTGAGTATATAGGGCAGGACCCTACTTTCAAACATCTAACTTACAAACGACTCCTACTTGCAAATGGAAGGAGACAACAGGAAGTGAGATGAAATCTACCCCTAGAAAGGGAAATTCTCTCCTGTAAGAGTTAATATGGGAAAACAATTTCTCCTTTCCACTGATGCTTTCCAATCCTTGTTCCACAAAAAAACCCAAATTTTCAAAAAACATTTTTCATTGGGACAAAAAAGTGAGGTGAAATCTTCTGAAGAGGAGGAAAGACAGCAAAACAAATGTCACAGGGGTGATAACCCTTCCCTATGTTTTCCAAAAAGCTTAGAAAAGATTTTTTGGCTGGAGCTAAACACGTTAAAAATGTTCAAAATTACAAATAGATTCTACTTAACAACAAACCTACAGTCCCTGTCTTGTTTGCACCGCCTGTATACTGCTGTTCAGAGTATATAGGGCCTGGTGGCCCCACACCTTTCCTTATTTTAATTTGGGTGCGGGGTTCCCCTTAATATCCATACAAGACCCAAAGGGCCTGGTAATGGACTGGGGGGTACCCATGCCGTTTGTCTCACTGATTTTCATCCATATTGCCATGACCCGACATGACATTAAACCCGCAAGCAGTTTTAAATGAGATTTTTTCCTTTAAAAATGACATTTGGTGCAGGGACTGTTCTAAACATGGGAAACACGCGTCACTTTACAGGCATACTATAGACACCCCCCAGGTATGATATTTAAAGGAATATTTCACTTTTTTTTTTTTTTTACTTTAAGCATCATTAAAATCACTGCTCCCGAAAAAACGGCCGTTTTTAAAAGTTTTTTTTGCATTGATACATGTCCCCTTGGGTAGGACCCGGGTCCCCAAACCCTTTTTAGGACAATACCATGCAAATTAGCCTTTAAAATGAGCACTTTTGATTTCGAACGTTCGAGTCCCATAGACGTCAATGGGGTTCTAACGTTCGTGCGAACTTTCGGTCCGTTCGCGGGTTCTGGTGCGAACCGAACCGGGGGGTGTTCGGCTCATCCCTAGTCCTAAGTATTCAGACCCTTTGCTCAGTATTTAGTAGAAGCACCCTTTTGATCTAATACAGCCATGAGACTTTTTGGGAAAGATGCAACAAGTTTTTCACACCTGGATTTGGGGATCCTCTGCCATTCCTCCTTGCAGATCCTCTCCAGTTCTGTCAGGTTGGATGGTAAACGTTAGTGGACAGCCATTTTTAGGTCTCTCCAGAGATGCTCAATTGGGTTTAAGTCAGGGCTCTGACTGGGCCATTCAAAAACAGTCAGAGTTGTTGTGAAGCCACTCTTTCACTATTTTAGCTGTGTGCTTAGGGTCATTGTCTTGTTGGAAGGTAAACCTTCAGCCCAGTCTGAGGTCCTGAGCACTCTGGAGAAGGTTTTCGTCCAGGATATCCCTGTACTTGGCCGCATTCATCTTTCCCTCAATTGCAACCAGTCGTCCTGTCCCTGCAGCTGAAAAAAACCCCCACAGCATGGTGCTGCCACCACCATGCTTCACTGTTGGGACTGTATTGGACAGGTGATGAGCAGTGTCTGGTTTTCTCCACACATACCGCTTAGAATTAAGGCCAAAAAGTTCTATCCTGGTCTCATCAGACCTAAGAATCTTATTTCTCACCATCTTGGAGTCCTTCAGGTGTTTTTTAGCAAACTCCATGCAGGCTTTCATGTGTCTTGCACTGAGGAGAGGCTTCCGTTGGGCCACTCTGCCATAAAGCCCCGATTGGTGGAGGGCTGCAGTGATGGTTGACTTTCTACAACTTTCTCCCCTCTCCCGACTGCATCTCTGGAGCTCAGCCACAGTGATCTTTGGGTTCTTCTTTACCTCTCTCACCAAGGCTCTTCTCCCCCGATAGCTCAGTTTGGCCAGACGGCCAGCTCTAGGAAGGGTTCTGGTCGTCCCAAACGTCTTCCATTTAAGGATTATGGAGGCCACTGTGCTCTTAGGAACCTTAAGTGCAGCAGACATAAATGAAAAAATGAACTTAAATGATTTTATCAAATGGCTGCAATACAACAAAGAGTGAAACATTTAGGGGGCTCTGAATACTTTCCGTCCCCACTGTATGTGTGTGTGTGTGTGTATACATTGTGTGTGTGTGTGTGTGTGTGTGTGTGTGTATATATATATATATATATATATATATATATATATATATATATATATATATATATTTATATATTATCATTTCTCACAAAAGTGAGTACACCCCACACATTTGTATAACAGTGTAAATTTGCTGTCCCCTCAAAAAACCTCAACACACAGCCATTAATGTCTAAAGTGCTTTTAACAAAAGTGAGTACACCCCTAAGTGAAAATGTCCAAATTGGGCCCAAAAGTGTCAATATTTTGTGCGCCCACCATTATTTTCCAGCACTGCCATAACCCTCTTAGACAGGAGTTCACAAGAGCTTCACAGGCTGCCAATGGTGTCCTCTTCCACTCCTCCATGTCGACATCACAGAGCTGGTGGATGTTAGAGACCTTGCGCTCCTCCACCTTCCATTTGAGGATGCCCCACAGATGCACAAGAGGCTTTAGGTCTGGAGACACACTTGGCCAGTCTATCACTTTTACCCTCAGCTTCTTTAGCAAGGCAGGGGTCGTCTTGGAGGTGTATTTGGGGTCGTTATCATGTTGGAATACTGCCCTGCAGCCCAGTCTCCGAAGGGAGGGGATCATGCTCTGCTTCAGTATGTCACAGTACATGTTGGCATTCCTGGTTCCCTCAATGAACTGCAGCTCCCCAGTGCTGGCAGCACTCATGCAGTGTTGTCACATAAAAAAATGTAAGAAAATATTTACAAAAAAATGTGAGGGGTGTACTCACTTTTGTGAGCTACTGTATATACTCTGCATTCAGTGTAGCCTATATCTACAGTGCATTTGGTGGTGTACTGTTTCTAATAAACTTCATGTGGTGTATTAATGTGTGTGTGTGTGTGTGTGTGTGTGTGTGTGTGTGTGTGTGTGTATATTTATGTGGTGGTGTACAGTTTCTAATACACTTCGGCGGTGTACACAGTATATAATACAGTGTAGTGTGGTGTTGCAAAACAAAAAATACATTGTGTCCGGAAGGCCACCAAGGAGAGGCAGGCACTCAAAGTGACTAAAAGAGGGAAAGCAGCCTCTGTGTCTACAGTCAACAGTGGTGGCTGTGGGGTACGCTTGTCCCTTTGTTTTTCACGTTGCTCCCTTCCTCAACCTGTGAACCAACATCAGACCCTCAAATCGCTGCGCATCTTCCAGCAGCATATAACGGATACTGTGATCGAAAAATTCTGGGGAATCCTCCATGCATGATGGTGGAGCTATGGAGGGAGTGACTGTGGATAAGGAGCCGGTAGAATAGGTCGCTTAGGCAGCTCCTTTTTTTTTTTTCTGCTGCTGGCCGCATTATTGAGCCACAACATGCAGAAGATTTGGTGGAGTGGCTAATGTAGCCATCCTCTTCCTCTTCATCCTCTGTCACCCAGGCTCATAGTTTTCCTTCCAATGCAGCTGCCAAAGCGGCCTATTCTACTGGCTCCTTATCCACAGTCACTCCCTCCATAGCCCCACCATCATGCATGGAGGAGTCCGCAGAATTATTCGACCATGAGGGGAGAGATTCTGTCAGTTCTGCAGGGGCAGGTTCAGAGGTGATTGACGTCACGCCAGCTTCAGCCAGGAATGGTTGTATGCGACAGTGGCACCAACCTTCTCTCTGCCCTCGGACAGGGACATTTGACCCATGTTCCATGTTTGGCACACATCCTGAATTTGGTGGTGCAGTGGTTCTTGACCAGGTACCCAGGCTTACAAGATCTGCTGAGGCAGGCCAGAAAAGTCTGGTCATTTCCACCGGTCATACGATGCCAGTGCTCGGCTGGCTGACATTCAAAGGGAATGCAACCTACCCACCAACCGACTTATTTGTGACATGCCCACCAGGTGGAACTCAACGATGCCAATGCTGCAGTGGCTGCACACACAGCAGAGGGCCATCAATGAGTACCTGTGCAAGTATGGCACCAGGAAAGGGGGGAGCTTGGCTTCTTTTCGCCATGCCAGTGACTACTGATCAAGGATGCATGCACTGTCCTGTCACCATTTGAGGAGGTCACAAGGATGGTGAGCAGCGCCAATGCATGCATCCGTGACACTGTCCCGCTAGTCTTCCTGCTGAAGCACACGCTTCATGGAATCATAGACAGGGCCCTTGAGGCAGAGCAGGAGGAGGAAAAGGAGGACTTCCTTTCCTCTTAAGGCCCCCTTTATACAGATAGCATTCCTGCGGGCCCACCAAACACACAGAGAGAAGAGGAGGAGGATTGTGTCTGGCTGGTGATTGTGGATGTAGAGGATAACACTCACCAGCAGTCTTTCAGGGATGGTTTTCAGTCCTCAGAAACCCAAGTTGTTGCGTGGCAGGTAGTAGGTAGTTACGGATAATGTGATCCTTAGTGACCCAGAGGACTCTGAATCCAATGCCTCTGCAAACTTACGCTGCATGGCCTCCCTGATTCTGCAAAGCTTGTGAAAGGACCCTAGGATTTGTGGTATCAAGGAGAGGGATCATCACTGGCTAGCAACCCTTCTTGATCTACATTATAAGGATAAAGTTGCAGAACTCATCCTGCCTTCGCAGAGGTAGCAGAGGATGAAACATCTTCAGGAGGCCTTTAAAAAAGGTTTGTGTAATGCATTTCCAGATCCTGGGAGGTTACCATTTCCTGGTGCTGTACCACGTGTTTCTGAGGCTTTGTTCAGTCAGAGGAAGAGCGGTGGAGAAGGTGGCCAGCTGACCGATGCCTTTAAACAATTTTTCAGTCTTCAGAGCCAAGGTCTGATTGGTTCAAGCAACCATTGCCAGTGTCTGCATTATATGGTGCAGGAATAGCTAGAGGCAAGAGCAGACTTCATCCACTGGGTTACTGGGTCTTGAGGATGGACCACTGGTCAGAACTTGCTCAATATGCAGTCGAGCTACTGGCCTGTCCTGCATTCAGCGTAGTTTCTGAACGCACATTCATTGCTGATGGAGGTTTTGTAACGGATCAAAGAGCGCGCCTGTATACAAACGTTGATAGGCTCATATTCATAAAAATGAATCAGTCTTTGATCAGCAGCTATCAAGCACCTGATGCTGATGTAACTGATTGAATTTGCTATGATGGATCTGGGATCCCTTGAAGACTGCCTATGTTGACTATCCTATTGCTCCTCAATCTTGATGATGTTGGCTTCCAACAATATTTTTGGTTTAGGGCACCACCACCCAAGGCCCAATTTTTCTGCCCCTGTTTAACAGGGTCATGTAATTACAATTTTTGATATAATATTTAACAGCAGGGCCTGTTCCTGCACCCAACAAGAGTAACTGTGAGGGGTTACAGTGTGTGGTACCACCAACACCTAAGGCCCAATTTTTCTGCAGAGCATATAGGGCAGGCCATATAGTGTATATATACCACTGTTCAGAGAATATAGGGCCTGGGGGACCCCCACACCTTTTTTTTTTTTTTTTTTTTTTTTAAATTTTGGTGCGAGGTTCCCTTTAATATCCATACCAGACCTGAAGGGCCTGGTATGGATTTTGGGAGGGACATCCACACTATTTTTTAAATTTTTTTATTTTTTTTTATTTTTGGTGCGGGGTTACCCTTAATATTCATACCACCCAAAGGGCCTGGTATTGGATGGGGGGGGGGACCCACGTCGTTTTTTTCAATGATTGTTATCTATATTGCCGGTATCTAATAATACATTACAGCCGCGAACAGTTTTAAATTACATTTTTCCTTTAGAAATGTAATTTTGCTGTGGTGCTGTTATAAACATGGAAAAGATGCATTACTTTACAGGCAGACAGGCAAAATCACTGCTCCTGAAAAATCAGCCATTTTAAAACTTTTTTTTGCAATGACACCCCTGGAGTAGGACCCGGTCCCCAAACACTTTTTCATTGAAATAACTTGCATATAAGCCTTTAAAATGAGCACTCTTGATTTTTCACATTCATGTCCCATAGACTTTAACGGTGTTTGCGTGTTAGTACAAATTTTTTGCCTGTTCTGCTGCAAACCAAACCGGGGGGTTGTTCGGCTCATCCCTAGTAGTGTCCCCTCAAAATAACTCAACACACAGCCATTAATGGCTGAACCTCTGGCAACAACAGTGTGTACACCCTAAGTGAACATGTCCAAATTGAGCCCAAAGTGTCAATATATTGTGTGGCCACCATTATTTTCCAGCACTGCCTTAACCTTCTTGGGCATGGAGTTCACCAGAGCTTCACAGGGTGCCACTGGAGTCCTCTTCCACTCCTCCATGATATCACAGAGCTGGTGGATGTTAGAGACCTTGTGCTTCTCCACCTTCCGTTTGAGGATGCCCTACAGATTCTTAATAGGGTTTAGGTCTGGAGACATACTTGGCCAGTCCATCACCTTTATCCTCAATTTCTTTAGCAAGGCAGTGGTCATCTTGGAGGTGTGTTTGGGGTCGTTATCATGTAGGAATATTGCCCTGTGGCCCAGTATTTGAAGGGAGGGGATCATGATCTGCTTCAATATTTCACAGTACATGTTGGCATTCATGGTTCCCTCAATGAACTGTAGCTCCCCAGTGACGGCAGCACTCATGCAGCCCCAGACCATGACACTCCCACCACCATGCTTGACTGTAGGCAAGACACACTTGTCTTTGTACTCCTCACCTGGTTGCCACCACACACGCTTGACACCATCTGAACCAAATAAGTTTATCTTGGTCTCATTTGACCACAGGACATGGTTCCAGTAATCCATATCCTTCGTCTGCTTGTCTTCAGCAAACTGTTTGTGAGCTTTCTTGTGCATCATCTTTAGAAGAGGCTTTCTTCTGGGATGACAGCCATGCAGACCAATTTGATGCAGTGTGCATCATATGGTCTGAGCACTAACAGGCTGACTCCCCACCTTTTCAACCTCTGCAGCATTGCTGGCAGCACTCATACGTCTATTTCCCAAAGACAACCTCTGGATATGACACTGAGCACATGCACTCAACTTCTTTGGTCGACCATGGCAAGGCCTGCTCTAAAGAGGATATGCCGCTCACTGTTCTGAGTGGAACCTGTCCTGTTAAACCACTGTATGGTCTTGGCCACTATGCTGCAGCTCAGTTTCAGGGTCTTGGTAATCTTCTTATAGCCTAGGTCATCTTTATGTAGAGCAACAATTGTTTTTTTCAGAGAGTTCTTTGCCATGAGGTGCCATGCTGAACTTCCAGTGACCATTATGAGAGAGTGAGAGCGAAAACACCAAATTTAACACACCTGAGACCTTGTAACACCAACGAGTTTCATGACACTGGGGAGGAAAAATGGCTAATTGAGACCAATTTTGGACATTTTTACTTAGGGGTGTACTTACTTTTGTTGCAAGCGGTTTAAACATTAATGGCTGTGTGTTCAGTTATTTTGAGTGGACAGCAAATTTACACTGTTATACTAGCTGTACACTCACTGCTTTACATCATAGCAAAGTGTAATTTCTTCAGTGTTGTCACATGAAAAGTTATAATAAAATATTTACAAAAAAAAGTTAGGGGTATACTCACTTTTGGGAGATACTGTATATATTAACATAATTGCCAGTGTGCCATGATTGTCCAGGATGTTCCTCTCATATTGCCACAGTTGCCAGTGTGTGCCTGATATTGCCACATTCGTGCCTCGGCCTTGGGGCTGCGCTGTGTCTATCAGACACTGATCAGTGTACCAGCTTGCTGCCAGTACCATGTGATCACTGTAACCAATCACAGCTGATCACAACAATATACACTGAATGAATCAGTTTACTTCATTAAAAATGGTTGCTTATACCTATGAAATTCACTGGTATAAGCAATCATAATGTGTAAAAAAGAAAAACATAAATAAAATATTGATCACTTCCCCAGAGTAATACAGTGTTACTATGGTAACACTGGGAAACCGGGGGCATGGCGATGGACGCTGAATAGCAGAGCTCTGTTCTGCAGCAGAGGATATCAACACACAATGGACCCAGCGCATGTCCTTCAGGAACTCAACCAACTCCCTCACCCACTCCACCAGCCTCAGATTCCAGGAGAACCATCAGTTCCGCAAGCTAGATGGGTTCTTCCCACCACTGAGATAGAAAGGGCAGTAAGATGGCAATGGTGACCACTGAGCAATGGTGCTTCCCTCGAGGCTAGCACCGGACCTGCACCTGCATCGGGAGACAGAATATAAATATGCCTGCAGGGATTGCATGGATCGGGCTCCACTACACCATCTACCAGCAGCCCTGCAAAGTCTAGGCCTGAGGAGGATCTCACTCTCCCATAGCTTCTTTGCCACCTCGGGTCAACCAGTATCGATTCCACCCTGAAAGATATGGTCTTGTCCCTAAGGTTGTCCTTACAAGCAGACATGCTTTCATGCCTGCACCAATTTAAAGGGGACCTGCAGGGTTTAGGGAATAGAGGGGAACACATAGAAGAAAAACTTGGAGAATATGTCTCTTCCTTTAACACAGTGGTTCTCAACTCCAGTCCTCGGGACCCACCAACAGGCCAGATTTTAAGTATTACCTTGGGGAGTTGCAGACTAGAATACTGCAATCACTGAGCATCAAGTGATATCACCTGTGATGTATTTCAGCTATCTTGCAAACCTGGCCTGTTGGTGGGTCCTGAGGACAGGAGTTGAGAACCACTGCTTTAACACCTTAGTAGATGCCCACGATATATACATGGTGATGATCTCGAGTGGCTTAAATTGAAAGTGGCGGAACTGGAAGACAGGTCTCACCACAACAATATTAAAATTCACGGTATCCCTGAATCTGTTCAAAATGCACAACTTCCACACTTTATCCAAGACCTGTTTAAATCCATGGTACCTTCTCTGATGTAAGATGATCTTTGACAGGATACAATGCATCCTCAAACCTGCATACTTGCCACAAGATGTGCCACGGGATGTGCTTCTAAGGATCCATTTCTGCCAGGGCAAGGAAAAAATCCTCACTGCCTTTCGCTGAGTGGACCATATCCCAGATCAATTTCCAAGGCTATAGCTGCTTCCTGATTTGCCGCAGCATACCCTCCAAAAGATGAAGAAACCTTGCAGCAATTACCAAAGCACTAAGGAACCATAAAATCCTGCACCACTGTCGGTATCCCCGTACTCTGCTAATCACACACAATGGGCAAACAGCCACTGCATATTCCCTTGAGGAAGGTCTCTATCTACTACGGAATTGGGAAAGAAGATGCTTTCCCTCGGAACTAGGAGCCTGCAGGTGATTTCCTCTGATTTGCAAGTATAGTCTCTAGTAAAAGGTCATCTAAGAAACAGACTTATGGCAGGCCCTGATAGGCCCTTTAAGGGCAGTTCCATACTCCATCATTCCAAAGCTGGAAGGATGTAACATCTTCCTCTCCTATAACAGTTGTTCTGCACAAGGTTCTCCTTAGAACCAGATTTTTTATTTCCTGTTTTATGTATTAATCACTTGTCATCCCCTTGCAGGCATGTGTCACTTGTCCTGGCTCATGGTGCACCCACACACTCTTTCATACAGCATATGCGATGCCCTTCCTGAACCATACCAGGCCACTTGTCCTCAACATGGGGAGGGTGCTTTGTGGTCCACCCAAAACCACCTTGTCCCCATGTTGATGGGGACAAGAGCCTCTTCCTGACAACCTTGGCCATTGGTTGTCAGGGTCTGCAGGTGGGGGTCTATCCGAATCTGGAAGCCGGCCCCCCTCTATGTGAATGGGTATCGGGTACATTGTACCCCTACCCATTCACCAAAAAAAGTGTCAAAAAGTAATAAGCACAACAGACAGTTTTTGACAATTCCTTTATTTAAAAAAAAAAAAAAGTGTCCCGCAATGTCCATCCATCTTCAATCACGCCGCCCGACGGCCCCAAAATATAGAAAAAAAAAGCTCCACCTCGATGGGAGGCCTCCCGGCAACTGTCTCTTGGCTGTGACAGCTGTTATATAGGCTAGGGCGAGGCCACCAGTGATGTATCCCCGCTCCCCTTCTGGTTACATCAGTACCCGATACCCATTCACATAGAGGGGGGCCAGGATCTGGGGGCCTCTCATGGAGGCAGAGTTTTTTCTTTTTTTTTTTTATATTTTGCGGGTCCGCTGGGTGCCATGATTGAAAATGGATGGACATCGCGGGACACTTTTTTTTTTTTTTCTTTTTTAATAAAGAAATTGTCAAACTGTCTATTGTGGTTTTTACTTTTTGAAACTTTTTTTGGTGAATGGGTAGGTGTTCAAGAACCCTTTGGGGACCCCAAAGCACCCTCCCCATGTTGAGGACATTGTATGGCCTGGTATGGTTCAGGAGGGCTCACCCCCCCATCCTGCCCTTCAGGCTGCATGCTCAGATAAGGGTCTAGTATGGATTTTTGGGGGGAACATGCGCCAATTTTTTTTTACATTTTGGCGTGGAGTTTTCCTTAAAATCCATACCAGTCGCAAATTTTTTTTTTCCTTCATTTTTTTTCAGCTATATTGCCGGGAGCCAGCAATACATTACAGCAGCAAGTTTAAATTTAACTTTTTCCTTTTTAGAAATGTAATGTTGCTGTGGCACTGTTCTACACATTGCACAGATGTGCCACTTTACAGGCAGACTAAGGGGCACGAAATTTAAAGGAATATTTCATTTTCATTGTTTCACTTTAAGCAATATTAAAATCACTGCTCTTGGAAAAAAACTGTTGTTTTAAAAACTTTATTTGCATTGATACATGTCCCCTAGGGCAGTACCCGGGTCCCCATAAACTTTTTATGGCAATAACTTGCATATAAGCCTTTAAAATGAGTACTTTTGATTTTCCATGTTCGTGTCCCATAGACTTTAATAGGGTTTGCATGTTCGCTTCAACTTTTTGCCTGTTCGCATGTTCTGGTGAGAACAGGAAAAAAGTTGCAAAGGCAAACAGGCAAAAGCTGGGGTGTTCGTCCCATCCCTACAAAACAGATGTCCACTTTAAATGCCCCTTTTTTGATACTTCAAATTACAAAAGTTATAGATTCCCTACTTAGGGGAAAGCTCCAAGCCCAGACAGCTTCATGAATTTTTACTATAAGTTGTTTAGGCTCTGTTCACATATGTGTTTTGAACTGCATCCAATTTGCATGAAATGTAAATCAAACCGGCTTTCGATGGAGCCGGTTCACTTATACAGTATGCGGTTCAGCAGCAGTGCGAATTTGCTGCAAATTTAAAGTCTTGTGCTTTTTCTGAGCACTGTGGTGCAGTTCAGATGCAAATTCTAGGCTCATTGCCTTTTATAAGAATGCATCTGAATCGCACATCTGATGAGTTTTAAACACAAATTTGATCCACAAAAAAAAGTGGGAGTCCCCCCCCCCCCCATCCATACTGGACTCTTTCAGGTCTGGTATGGATTTTAAGGGGAACCTGATGCCAACATTTTTTTAAAAAGTGGCATGGGGTCCCCCCTAGATCCATATCAGACTCTTAGGTCTGATATGGATTTTGAGGGAAACCCCCATGCCAAACCTTAAAAAAAAGGGTGGGTTCTCCCCCAAAATCCATACCAGACCCTTATCCAAGCATGCAGCCTGGCAGGCAAGGAAAGGGGGGATAAGCGGGTGCTCCCCCACCTTCTGAACCATACCAGGCCACATGCCCTCAACATGGGGGGTGCTTTGGTGAAGGGGCCTCCACACCAACATGCACCTTGTCCCCATGTCGATGGGGGACAAAGGCCTCTTCCTCACATCCCTGGCCGGCGGTTGTAGGTGTTTGAGGACAGGGGGCTTACTGGAATCTAGAATGAATGAGCATGGGGTACATTGTTATTATTCATTACCCAAGTAAAGCATCAAAACGAAATAAACAGAGTTTTTGTCAATTCTTTTATTAAAAAACAAACAATATCCCCTGGTGTAGATCTATCATCCATCACGATGCCCTCCGCCACCGCTGACCAGAAAAAAAAAAAAAAAAAAGCTCAGCTCATGCTGAAGGCTCCCGATGCCTGTCTGCTTTGCTGTCTGACAATCCTTAATTAGCTAAGAGGCAGGGCCACCCAGCGATATCACCTGGTGGCACTGCCCCCTTATGACATTATCAAATTGCTCCCCCCCTTTCCTGGTCTGTCAGGCTGCATGCTCAGGTAAGGGTCTGGCATTTTTACATTTTGGAATGGGAGTTCCCCTTTAAAATCAGTACCAGACACAAAGGGGTCTGGTAGGGATTGGGAGGGACCCCATGCTGCTCTTTTCACAATTTTTTTTATTGCCCACAATGTGGTTCCTTTACATTCAGCTGTCAGCCAGAAATAAAGGAGTCATCCGTTAAGGACATGGTGGCTGGCTTTCCAGCTCGCTCCTTAACAACCAGCTAATGTTAAAGATAGTGGTGGCTGCTGGCTCCAAAAATTTGCATCTGAACTGCATCTAATTTGTAGCTGAACTGCTGAACAGCTGCTTTGGAAATACGCAGCGAAAATGTAGGGGAAATTTGCACTGGACATGTGTGAACCTAGCCTTAAACACACTTTGTTGCCATATCTTTGAGATGTCCCCCTAGAGATATTGAAGGCTCACATTGTAACCATTCCTAAACCAGGAAAAGACCCAGCTCCTTAAGCATAGATGGGCAGGAGGTATGGGCTATGTGGACATTACTGATTATTATATTGCATCCCGCCTGGATCAGAAGAAACAGTGGTTTCAGCATCCTTCTATAATGCCTTGGACGGCAATAGAACAAGTCTTGATCCAAGCTTACGATTTCCTCTCTCTTTTGTTAGCTGATTTATGGCACCCCACAAAATTATATGATCTTCCCCTTCAGTGCAAGCGTCACTCCTAGCATGCAGAGGCCTTCACTCTGCTTCCAAACAATACCTTAGAAGTACCAAATTCCCTATTTCCATTAAGGTTTTACCATCCCTCATTCCAAACCTCTCCCTTTAATTCTGGTGCAATAGAGGTATTACAGACCAGTTAACCTAGTTTCAAATCCAGCACATTCTTGCATCTCCACTCCCCTCCACACCCCCCCCCCCAAAAAAAAAAAAAATTATTTCTGACCCAGTGTGACAATTTTACTACTCAGCTACTCCAAGGAAAAAAGGAATATTGCCATTGGAAAAACCCAGGAAACGCTGCAGAGGACATAACCCCACAGGTTGAGGCCACTGTAGGACTGCTGAAAGTTTCTCTGGGTCCATCAAAAAACCAGCAGTGGAAATGACAGGAATTTAACTTGTTCCCGATGGAACTCACACTTCTCCAGTTTACAATAGAGATGGTTCTCTCTTAATTTCTGAAGCACATGACAGACATCTGTGTTGTGGCTCTCCAGGGACTTGGAAAATATGAGGATGTCATCGAGATAAACCACCACACAACTGCAACAAATCTCATAGGACATCGTTAATAAATTCCTGGAAAACTGCCTGGGCTTTACAAAGGCCAAAAGGTATTAAGAGATACTCATAATTAGGGATGAGCCGAACACCCCCCTGTTCGGTTCGCACCAGAACATGCGAACAGGAAAAAAGTTCGTTCGAACACGCGAACACCGTTAAAGTCTATGGGACACGAACATGAATAATCAAAAGTGCTCATTTTAAAGGCTAATATGCAAGTTATTGTCATAAAAAGTGCCCCAGGGGACATGGATCAATGCAAAAAAAAGTTTTAAAAACGGCCGTTTTTTCAGGAGCAGTGATTTTAATAATGCTTAAAGTCAAACAATAAAAGTGTAATATCCCTTTAAATTTCGTACCTGGGGGGTGTCTATAGTATGCCTGTAAAGGGGCGCATGTTTCCTGTGTTTGGAACAGTCTGACAGCAAAATGACATTTTGAAGGAAAAAACTCATTTAAAACTACCTGCGGCTATTGCATTGCCGACAATACACATAGAAGTTCATTGATAAAAACGGCATGGGAATTCCCCAAAGGGGGACCCCAAACCAAAATTTAAAAAAAAAATGACGTGGGAGTCCCCCTAAATTCCATACCAGGCCCTTCAGGTCTGGTATGGATTTTAAGGGGAACCCCACGCCAAAAAAAAAAAAAAAAAAAAACGCCGTGGGGTCCCCCCAAAAATCCATACCAGACCCTTATCCGAGCACGCAACCTGGCAGGCCGCAGGAAAAGAGGGGGGGACGAGAGTGCGGCCCCCCCCCTCCTGAACCGTACCAGGCCACATGCCCTCAACATTGGGAGGGTGCTTTGGGGTAGCCCCCCAAAACACCTTGTCCCCATGTTGATGAGGACAAGGGCCTCATCCCCACAACCCTGGCTGGTGGTTGTGGGGGTCTGCGGGCGGGGGGCTTATCGGAATCTGGAAGCCCCCTTTAACAAGGGGACCCCCAGATCCCGGCCCCCCCCCTGTGTGAAATGGTAAGGGGGTACTTACCCCTACCATTTCACTAAAAAACTGTCAAAAATGTTAAAAATGACAAGAGACAGTTTTTGACAATTCCTTTATTTAAATGCTTCTTCTTTCTTCTATCTTCCTTCATCTTCTGGTTCTTCTGGCTTTTCTGGTTCTTCCTCCGGCGTTCTCGTCCAGCATCTCCTCCGGCGTCTTCTATCTTCTTCTCCTCGGGCTGCTCCGCACCCATGACATGGGGGGAGGCTCCCGCTCTTCTCTTCTTCTCTTCTTCTCTTCTTCTCTTCTTCTCTTCTTCTCTTCTTCATTTTCTTCTGCGGGCCGCTCCGCATCCATGCTGGCATGGAGGGAGGCTCCCGCTGTGTGACGGCGCTCCTCGTCTGACAGTTCTTAAATAACAGGGGCGGGGCCATCCGGTGACCCCGCCCCCCTCTGACGCACGGGACATGACGGGACTTCCCTGTGGCATTCCCCGTGACGTCACAAGGAAGTCCCGTCAAGTCACCGTGCGTCAGAGTTATTTATTTAAGAACTGTCAGACGAGGAGCGACGTCACACAGCGGGAGCCTCCCTCCATGCCAGCATGGATTCGGAGCGGCCCGGAGAAGAAGAGAAGAAGAGAAGAAGAGAAGAGCGGGAGCCTCCCCCCCATGCCATGGGTGCGGAGCGGCCCGAGGAGAAGAAGATAGAAGACGCCGCGGAGGAGATGCTGGACGAGAACGCCGGAGGAAGAACCAGAAGAGCCAGAAGAACCAGAAGAACCAGAAGATGAAGGAAGATAGAAGAAAGAAGAAGCATTTAAATAAAGGAATTGTCAAAAACTGTCTCTTGTCATTTTTAACATTTTTGACAGTTTTTTAGTGAAATGGTAGGGGTAAGTACCCCCTTACCATTTCACACAGGGGGGGGCCGGGATCTGGGGGTCCCCTTGTTAAAGGGGGCTTCCAGATTCCGATAAGCTCCCTGCCCGCAGACCCCCACAACCACCGGCCAGGGTTGTGGGGATGAGGCCCTTGTCCTCATCAACATGGGGACAAGGTGTTTTGGGGGGCTACCCCAAAGCACCCTCCCAATGTTGAGGGCATGTGGCCTGGTACGGTTCAGGAGGGGGGGCGCTCTCTCGTCCCCCCCTCTTTTCCTGCGGCCTGCCAGGTTGTGTGCTCGGATAAGGGTCTGGTATGGATTTTTGGGGGGACCCCACGGCGTTTGTTTTTTTTTTTTTTGGCGTGGGGTTCCCCTTAAAATCCATACCAGACCTGAAGGGTCTGGTATGGAATTTAGGGGGAACCCCACGTCATTTTTTTTTTTTTTAATTTTGGCCGGGGTTCCCCTTAATATCCATATCAGACCTGAAGGGCCTGGTATGGAATTTAGGGGGACTCCTACGTCATTTTTTTTTTTAACATTGGTTCGGGGTTCCCCTTTGGGGAATACCCATGTCGTTTTTATCAATGAACTTCTATGTGTATTGTCGGCAATGCAATAGCCGCGGGTAGTTTTAAATGAGTTTTTTCCTTCAAAATGTCATTTTGCTGTCAGACTGTTCTAAACACGGGAAACATGCGCCCCTTTACAGGCATACTATAGACACCCCCCAGGTACGAAATTTAAAGGGATATTACACTTTTATTGTTTGACTTTAAGCATTATTAAAATCACTGCTCCTGAAAAAACGGCCGTTTTTAAAACTTTTTTTTGCATTGATCCATGTCCCCTGGGGCAGGACCCAGGTCCCCAAACACTTTTTATGACAATAACTTGCATATTAGCCTTTAAAATTAGCACTTTTGATTTCTCCCATAAACTTTTAAAGGGTGTTCCGCGGCATTCGAATTTGCCGCGAACACCCCTAATTGTTCGCTGTTCGGCGAACTTGCGAACAGCCAATGTTCGAGTCGAACATGAGTTCGACTCGAACTCGAAGCTCATCCCTACTCATAATGGCCTGTTCTGGTATTAAATGCAGTTTTCCACTTGTCGCCCTCCTTAATCCTCATGAGATTGTCCCTCTCAGATCAAGCTTTGTGAAAAGCGTTGCTTACTTGAGGCGGTCAAATAACTCTGTAATCAATGGGATCGGGTAGGCATTTTTAATCGTGAAACGACTGAGACCCCTATAATCAATACAAGGTCTCAGTTCACCGCTCCTCTTCTTTACAAAGAAGAAAACCAGCACCAGCAGGAGACAAGGATTTGTGGATGAAACCCCCAGAAAGTGCGTCTGCAACATATTCTTCCATGGCTTTATCCTCCAAGACCGACAAAGGGTAAACCCGGCCATGAGGGGGAGTGGTGGCACCAGGTTGAATGTCAATTGCGCAATCATAAGGCCAGTGTGGAGGCAAACTACTGGCTTGACCTTTGTCAAAGACATCGCTAAAATCACAGTACTCCTCTGGCAGGGAGGAGAGTGAAGAGGTACACAACTTGGCAAGGAACTTGGCTACCTTCTGAAAGCATATTTTACGGCATTGTGGTGACCAGGAGAGAGCCTCAACATGAAGCCAGTCAAAAGAGGGGTTGACTGGAATCGAGTGCTTTGATACAAAGGCAGCATCAATGAACAGGCCTGCAGCCCCAGAGTCGATTAGAGCCTGTATCTCAATAGACGACTTAGCCCAAGAAAGGATGACAGAAACCAGGGGCTTATCCTTCTGGATAACTGGGAATGACACAACACCACCTAAGATCTGTCCATGACAGGACCTCAAGGTTCGGGTGTTCCCAGGGCGGGTAGGACAAGACTTCAAAAAGTGACCTGCCTGGCCCCTCTTCCTAAAGGCTCTCTCATCTGCAGAGACATGCGTGAAGCCCAAGTGCATGGGTTCATCTTCATTGACCGACTCGGTACCAGGAGGCATGGGAAGTGAGGGAGGCATGGGTGGGACTGCAAAGCTCAGAGGCAAACGTACAGGAGGCTTCCACAAGTGCTCCTTAAAAGAAAGTCTTTCTCTGAGTCTGGAGTCAATGAGGATGGAAAACGAGATCAAGCTCTCCAGCTCAGTGGGTATATCTCGGGCTGCTATCTCATCCTTGATGGAATCCGAGAGACCATGAGAAAAAGCAGCCACGAGGGCCTCATTGTTCCAAGCATCCTCTGCTGCCAGAGTACGGAACTCAATGGCGTAGTCGGCAACAGTTCTCATACTCTGATGGACATGAGGCACTTGGCAGCTGAAGCGGAGTATGCGGGAACATCAAATACCCTTTTAAAGGAGGCCACAAACTCTGGGTAACTTAAGACAACAGTTTTTTTGAGTCTCCCATAGAGGGTTAGCCCAGGCCAAGGCTCGCTCAGAAAGCAAAGATATCACGAACCCTACTTTGCTTCTGTTCGTGGGAAACGCCTAGGGCAGCATCTCAAAGTATATCTCAACTTGGTTGAGAAACCTTCTGCATTGAACTGGATCACCCCCAAATCGCTAGGGAAGGGGGCGGAACCAGACATACCTCTTATAGAGGTAATACTCAAAGCAGGTGCCTGCACAGAGACTGGCGCAGCAGCAGGGATGGCCTGCAACTCAGGCTGTACCAGAGCAGCCACAGTGGGGGATTCCAAGTGAGCCGTGTGACTCAGGAGCGTTTGTAACACCATGGCAAACTGAACCATGCAGTGATCTTGCTCATTCAATCTTGAAAAAACATTACCAACAAATGGATTGACTGTATCTTTTGAATGCATGGCCTTCGCCTACTGTCAGAAACCATGAACCAGACAGAGACAGAAGTACAGTATAATCACACTTGTTTGTTAATAAAAAATAAAAAGGTAAATAGAGTAAGCGTAGTCAAAGCATAGCCAGAGTCCAGTATCCGGATGAGGTAGTCAGCCAAGCCAGAGTTTAGTAACCAGATCGGGTAATCAGCCAGGCCAGAAGTCAGGGATCCAAGTAGAGGATCAGCAAGCAGGATAAGGAGCCAGAAGGGATGTCAGCAAAGCCCGTCTTTAAACAGGAATGCAGGAGATGGTTTCTTATGATGTGACCAAGGGGAAGGCAGGAATGAAGTGAGCTGGAGATCTTTAAGTAGGCAGGACTGAAAAGCAGATCCACAACAGCTGGTTAACTGTGGAAAGAGATGAGAGCTGGCAATTAGCCGACAGCTGAGCTGCCAGCTCAGAAGGAAGGGCTGAGCCAGCCCTGACAGTGGGGAGGACAGAAGCTTACGATGTCATACTCTGTCCCAGACCGCTAGTGAATGAGACAGGGTAGGGCACAAGATAGGAGGGGGAAGATGGCTAGGGAGTCACATTAGAGAATCTATAGCGAAAGGGTGGCACAAGAGGGCCTCAGTAGGGACCCAGAGGGGTGTAGATCCTTTGTCTGTTGTTTAAGAAAGCTGGGTTATTTGATCCGCTTGATGATAAGCTTGTAGATTAGGGAGGCCAAGCCCACCAGACTGTTTCGAGACTTACAGTGTCAATTTATTCATTCGAGGTTTCTTATTGTTCCAAATAAAACAGAGGACGTCCGATTGCAGTCGCTGTATATCTCCCCTCGGAACCGCAATTGGTAAAGTCCTAAAATAATAAAGCAACCTAGGTAGAAAAGTCATAGTTACATAGTTACATAGTAGGTGAGGTTGAAAAAAGACACAAGTCCATCAAGTCCAACCTATGTGTGTGATTATGTGTCAGTATTACATTACATATCCCTGTATATTGCGGTCATTCAGGTGATTATCTAATAGTTTCTTGAAGCTATCAATGCTCCCCGCTGAGACCACCGCCTGTGGAAGGGAATTCCACATCCTTGCCGCTCTTACAGTAAAGAACCCTCTACGTAGTTTAAGGTTAAACCTCTTTTCTTCTAATTGTAATGAGTGGCCACGAGTCTTATTAAACTCTCTTCTGCGAAAAAGTTGTATCCCTATTGTGGGGTCACGCAGTACAGTATTTGTAAATTGAAATCATATCCCCTCTCAAGCGTCTCTTCTCCAGAGAGAATAAGTTCAGTGCTCGCAACCTTTCCTCATAACTAAGATCCTCCAGACCCTTTATTAGCTTTGTTGCCCTTCTTTGTACTCGCTCCATTTCCAGTACGTCCCTCCTGAGGACTGGTGCCCAGAACTGGATAGCATACTTCAGGTGCGGGCGGACCAGAGTCTTGTAGAGCGGGAGAATTATCGTTTTATCTCTGCAGTTGATCCCCCTTTTAATGCATGCCAATATTCTGTTTGCTTTATTAGCAGCAGCTTGGCATTGCATGCCATTGCTGAGCCTATCATCCACTAGGACCCCCAGGTCCTTTTCCATCCTAGATTCCCCCAGAGGTTCTCCCCCCAGTGTATAGATTGCATTCATATTTTTGCCACCCAAATGCATTATTTTACATTTTTCTACATTGAACCTCATTTGCCATGTAGTCGCCCACCCCATTAATTTGTTCAGGCCTTTTTGCAAGATTTCCACATCCTGCGGAGAAGTTGTTGCCCTGCTTAGCTTAGTATTGTCTGCAAATACAGAGATTGAACTGTTTATCCCATCCTCCAGGTCGTTTATGAACAAATTAAATAGGATTGGTCCCAGCACAGAACCCTGGGTAACCCCACTACCCACCCCTGACCATTCTGAGTACTCCCCATTTATCACCACCCTCTGAACACGCCCTTGTAGCCAGTTTTCAATCCATGTACTCACCCTATGGTCCATGCCAACGCACCTTATTTTGTACAGTAAACGTTTATGGGGAACTGTGTCAAATGCTTTTGCAAAATCCAGATACACCACGTCTACGGGCCTTCCTTTATCTAGATGGCAACTCACCTCCTCATAGAAGGTTAATAGATTGGTTTGGCAAGAACGATTCTTCATGAATCCATGCTGATTACTGCTAATGATATCATTCTTATTACTAAAATCTTGTATATAGTCCCTTATCATCCCCTCCAAGAGTTTACATACTATTGATGTTAGGCTAACTGGTCTGTAATTCCCAGGGATGTTTTTTGGGCCCTTTTTAAATATTGGTGCTACATTGGCTTTTCTCCAATCGGCTGGTACCATTCCAGTCAATAGACTGTCTGTAAAAATTAGGAACAACGGTCTGGCAATCACCTGACTGAGTTCCCTAAGTACCCTCGGATGCAAGCCATCTGGTCCCGGTGATTTATTAATGTTAAGTTTCTCAAGTCTAATTTTAATTCCGTCCTCTGTTAACCATGTAGGTGCTTCCTGTGTTGTGTCATGAGGATAAACACTGCAGTTTTGGTTACTGAAGCCCCCCGATTCACTCGTGAAGACTGAGGAGAAGAATAAATTCAATACCTTTGCCATCTCCCCATCCTTTGTAACCAGATGTCCTTCCTCATTCTTTATGGGGCCAATATGGTCTGTCCTCCCTTTTTTACTGTTTACATACTTAAAGAATTTCTTGGGATTTTTTTGCTCTCCTCCGCTATGTGTCTTTCATGTTCTATCTTAGCCATCCTAATTGCACCCTTACATTTCTTATTGCATTCTTTATAAATTCTGAATGCTGTGGATGATCCCTCAACCTTGTATTTTTTGAAGGCCTTCTCCTTTGCTTTTATATGCATTTTTACATTGGAGTTAAGCCATCCAGGATGTTTGTTCTCTCTTTTAAATTTATTACCCAATGGGATACATTGGCTAATGCCCTTATTTAATATGCTCTTAAAGCAAACCCATCTCTCCTCCGTATTCTTTGTTCCTAATATTTTATCCCAATTTATGCCTTTTTAGCAAGGTTTGTAGTTTAGGGAAGTTGGCTCTTTTGAAATTCAGTGTCTTTGTGTTCCCTTCATGTCTCCTATTTGTGTGATTTATACTGAAACTAATTGACCTGTGATCGCTGTTACCTAAATTGCCCCGTATTTCCACATCTGTTATCAGGTCTGTATTGTTGGTAATCAGTAGATCTAGTAATGTTTTATTTCTAGTTGGTGCGTCTACCATCTGACCCATAAAATTGTCCTGCAAGACACTAAGGAACTGGCGAGCCTTAAATGAATGCGCGGTTCCCTCCGCCCAGTCTATGTCTGGATAATTAAAATCCCCCATTATGATAACACTTCCCATCCTTGCTGCTAATCCAATTTGTGATAGGAGATCCGTCTCCACTTCCTCCCTCAGGTTAGGGGGCCTATAGCATACTCCCAGTATTATTTTCCCCTTAGCTTCATCCCTTTGGAGCTCTACCCATAAAGATTCCACCTCCTCCCTAGCCCCCTCAGTGATGTCATCTCTCACATTCACTTGTACATTATTCTTGATATATAGGCATACCCCTCCCCCTTTTTTACCCTCTCTGTCCTTGCGGTATAGGGTATACCCTTGAATGTTTGCCAGCCAATCATGAGAGCTGTTGAACCAGGTCTCTGAAATTCCCACAAAATCCAAATCCTCCTTGTACAACAGTATCTCTAGTTCACCCATCTTGTCCGCCAGGCTCCTGGAATTGGTGAACATGCCACATAGTTTAGACCGGTCGCATATTGTCCTCGTATTGGGTGTTTCAAGATTGCAACTTGGACTTGCTACTATACTCACCTTGTGTTTTTGTGCTTTGGTTAACCTACCACTAATGCCCCCAATACTACCCTCTGGAATATCTTCCACGCTGGCTATCACTGTCTCTGGACCCTCCCCCCCATCGCCTAGTTTAAAAACTCCTCTAACTTTTTGGCCATCTTCATTCCCAGCAGATCTGCACCCTCCTCATTTAGGTGCAGTCCGTCCCTTCTATAGTACCGGTTACCGACTGAGAAGTCGGCCCAGTCCTCCAGGAACCCAAACCCCTCCTTACTACACCAGCTCTTCAGCCACTTGTTTACTTCCCTAATCTCCCTCTGCCTCTCTGGTGTGGCTCGATGTACCGGTAGTATTCCTGAGAACACTACCTTGGAGGTCCTTTTCCTCACTTTAGCTCCTAAGTCCCTAAAATCGTTCTTTAGGACACTCCATCTGCCTCTGACTTTGTCATTGGTGCCAACGTGCACCATGACAGCCGGGTCTTCCCCAGCCCCTCCCAGTAATCTGTCCACAAGATCCGTGATGTGCCGAACCTGAGCGCCCGGTAGACAACATACTGTTCGGCGCTTCAGGTCTTGGTTACAGATTGCCCTCTCTGTCCTTCTAAGAATTGAGTCCCCTACCACCAGAATCTGTCTTTCCTTTCCCTTTGCTGCCCCCCCACTCTCACTGGAGGAGTTCTTCCCCTGGCAGCTAGGAGAGTCCCTCATCTCCAGCAGTGCTGGTCCCTGACTGGTTTCACCAATGTCACTCAATGGAGCGTACTTATTGGGATGCTCCTGTCCTGGATCGGCCTCCCTGGCACTTCCCCCTCTACCCCTCCTGACTGTCACCCATCTACTCTTTGCTAGTGCCTGCACCTCTTTGTCTCCACCCGCCTCTTGGCTGGCCCCTGCCGGCACCTGCCGTGTACGTTCCTGGCTCACCTTTAGTATGGAGGGACTTCTCAGTGCTGACAGTTGCTTCCCCAGATTCAGAACCTGGGCTTCCAGGGAAACAATGTGCTTACATTTTGCACAGCAGTATTCGCCCTCGATCGGATGATCAAGGAACGCATACATGCGGCAAGATGTACAAAGAGTCGCCTCTCCACACCCGCCGGGCATCGTACCTATTAAATTTGGTGAGGATTTGGGGATTTTACCCTGTCCAAATTACCTAACAACTAGCTTCCTGGCACTAATACTCAAGACAATACACAGGTACACGACAAGACAATACACAGGTACACAATACACAAGTACTAACGATCCACACACAGTACTCAGACAACACTCAGATACTCACACTACACAGGTACTATGACCCCTGTTATAACCTCCTGTTTTAAACTCTTGTTTTTAACTCCCACTTGATCCAGCTCCACTTACACCAAGCTCCACAGCTTCAAACTGAGCATGCTCAGACTGAGTCCTACAACAAGTTAAATAGGCACCTGTGAGCAATTAACCACACCCCTTAATTGATAGACTGATGAAACAAGAAAGAAAAAAAAAAAGCTATTTAAAAAGTGACAGCAAAAGGCAAATTAAAAACTAAAAGGAAAAGTCCCCAAAATGCAACCCAGCAAACACCAACAGACAGCAACACACACCAACAGACAGCAACACACACCAACAGACAGCAACACACAACAACAGACAGCAAGACTTGTATACTCTAACACTTGTTTTTAACTCCCACTTAATCCAGCTCCACTTACACCAAGCTCCACAGCTTCAAACTGAGCATGCTCAGACTGAGTCCTACAACAAGTTAAATAGGCACCTGTGAGCAATTAACCACACCCCTTAATTGATAGACTGATGAAACAAGAAAGAAAAAAAAAAAAAAAGCTATTTAAAAAGTGACAGCAAAAGGCAAATTAAAAACTAAAAGGAAAAGTCCCCAAAATGCAACCCAGCAAACACCAACAGACAGCAACACACACCAACAGACAGCAACACACAACAACAGACAGCAAGACTTGTATACTCTAACACTTGTTTTTAACTCCCACTTAATCCAGCTCCACTTACACCAAGCTCCACAGCTTCAAACTGAGCAAACTGATTCTTATTAGAATTGATTCTACCAAACCAGGACAAGGGATAGTCTGCCCATCGCTGAAGATCCTCCCAGAGACGACGGAAAAGTGAGGGATAATTAGCCCGATAGAGAGTATCGATCGAGGGTGTCAGTTGGATACCTAAATATGGGAGGGAATTTTGTGCCCATTGGAAATTATAGGTGTTTCGTAAGGTCGAGGGGGGTAAAGAAAGTGTCATCGTCTTTTGGGTATTTAAAGAGAGTCCTGAAATCTGGGAAAATTTGTGGAACAGGATCAAAAGATTAGGTAAGGTTACTTGAGGATTTGTGACATACAGGAGGATGTCGTCGGCAAACTGAGAACATTTATGCTCCCGTTGCCCATAACATATGCCATGTATATTAGGATGAGATTGAATTGCTACAGCTAGGGGTTCAATTTCTAGGGCGAATAACAATGGGGAAAGTGGGCAACCCTGTCTCGTTCCGCGTTGGATAGGAAACTATGCTGATCTATAACCCTGAATGGAAACCTGGGCCAACGGGTTACTATAAAGTTGTTTAAGCAATAAGATAAAGGCAGAGCCAAATCCGAAAGCCTCTAGGATAGTAAATAAGTAGTCCCAATTTTAAGCTATCAAAGGCCTTATGAAGGTCCAATGAAAGAAGTAATAGTTCCCTTGATACAGGGGCATCCCATTTAGATTGTACCACAGAGATCAACGCTATGGAATGACGAATCTGATCCAACATTTGGCGTTCGGTTATAAAACCAGATTGATCTTTGTGAATGTATTGTTCCAAAAAAGTACCAAGACGTAAAGCTAAAAGTTTTGTTAGGATTTTAAGATCGCAATTAATCAATGAGACACGACAATAACTAAGGATATCTGTGGAGTCTTTGTGTGGTTTGGGAATGACACTGATGTATGCCCTTTTTTCATCTAAAGGGACTTTTCCGCCATCTCGCAAAAAATTAAAGTAGAGAGCCATGTGAGGAGCTAAGTGTTCAGAAAATTTCTTATAGTAAATATTAGGTAGGCCATCAGGGCCCGGTGATTTATTTAATGACAATATCTTAATAGTGGTATGTATTTCCTCACAGGTAATGGGTTGGTCCATAAGTTCTCTATGGGATTCTGTGGGAAATGGCAGAGATAAGGTGTGCAAAAAACTATTAATGAAAACAGGAATGTGGCCCTGGGATGGATTGTATAATTTAGTGTAAAAATCCTGAAATTCCTGAAGAACCTTTTGGGGATGTTGGGAGAGATTGCCGTTTGGAAGTCTGATTTTTGGAAGAGCTACGTGTGAATGTTTAGGGGTAAACTTACACGCCACAACGAACCCGGTCAGTCCCGCCAAGTGAAAAACTTATGATTAGTCCAGCGTAAATGTTTCTCTGCTTTTGTGGTGAGACAAATATTAGGTTCTGTACGTGCCTGTTCAAGTTTAGTCAACAAATTAGGGTGTGGGGAATGTTTGTGTTGAGTAGCTATGTCTTCATATTCCCTAATCCTGACATGGAGCACTTCATCACAAGCTTTTTAACCACTTCCCTACCCGCCTATAGTCAAATGACGTCCACAGATGGGATCTCCCATCCTGGGTGGACGTCATATGACGGCCTCAGGTTCCCGGCCGCCTAGGGGGCGCACGCCCGCCGCCGGGGGCGCACGCCCGCCGCGTTGCTCGGGACCCGGTGCGTGTGCCCGGCGGCCGCGATGTCCGCCGGGCATCCGCGATTGCCCGTTACCCGGGCTGGACCGTGGATTTCTGTGTGTAAACATAGAGATCCACGTCCTGTCAGCTCAGAGGAGACCGATCTGTGTTCCCAGAACAGCGGAACACTGATCGGTCTCCTCCCCTTGTGCGTCCCCGCCCCCTACATTTAGAAGCATTCCCTAGGAAACATATTTAACCCCTCCCCGCCCCCTAGTGGTTAACCCCTTCACTGCCTGTCACATTTACACAGTAATCAATGCAATTTTATAGCATTGATCGCTGTATAAATGTGATTCGTCCCAAAAATGTGTCAAAAGTGTCCGATGTGTCTGCCATAATGTCGCAGTCATGAAAAAAAATCGCGATCGCCGCTATTATTAGTAAAAAAAATAAATAAATATTTTTTTTTTTAAAAATGCTATAAATCTATCCCGTATTTTATAGACGCTATAACTTTTGCGCAAACCAATAAATATACGCTTATTGAGATTTTTTTTACCAAAAATATGTAGAAGAATACGTATCGGCCGAAACTGAGGAAAAAATTAGTTTTTTTTTTTTTTTTTTTTTTTTTTTAAATTGGGATATTTATTATAGCAAAAAGTAAAAAATATTGTGTTTTTTTCAAAATTGTCGCTCTTCTTTTGTTTATAGCGCAAAAAATAAAAACCGCAGAGGTGATCAAATACCACCACAAGAAAGCTCTATTTGTGGGGAAAAAAGGACGTCAATTTTGTTTGGGTACAACGTTGCATGACTGCGCAATTGTCGTTTAAAGTGCGACAGCGCTGAAAACGAAAAATTGGTCTGGGAAGGAAGGGGGTGAAAAGGCCCGGTATTGAACTGGTTACGTTTAAATGCCAACTGGATCAAAAAGCCCCGTACAGAGGCCTTATGGGCCGCCCAATTGATGGCGGGGGTGGTATCCTTTGCCTTATTAATATCAAAATAAGTATTAAGGTGGGTAAGGATATCTAAACAGTAAGATTCATTACTAAGTATAGATTCATTCAATCTCCAGTGGGACTTAGCCAATCTGATAGATAAATTAGTGAACATCAATACTATAGGGTCGTGGTCAGACCAGGGCGTCAAAATTATCTTAGCCAAGATCAATTTGGGCAGTAGACCCGAGGGGAGAAACACATGATCAATATGTGAATAATGATTATGGGCTCTGGAAATGTGGGAATAGTCTCAAGTGTTGGATTGGCCCTCCATCCAAGCATCAATAAGGTGTAATCATAATGGTGTAACAGCTGAGCAAATTTGCAGCTTTGTTTAGAAGGGGATTGAAGGTGGGAAAGATGGGACTTATCTAATATGTGATCCAGCTCCAAGTTAGAGCTAAAATGACATCTCCCTCGAATTCCAGTGCCAAAGAACGGAGCAAAGAATGGAAAAACGCGACCTGATTTGTATTGAGGGCATAATACACCAGGATCGTTATCAAATTTTCCCCCAGGTGCCCTTTCACCAACAAGTAAAGCACCTCCTTGTCCCGCAATATTTTAGATTCAGTAAACGAAAGCCGTCTTGACAGACAGAGCGCCACCCCTCGCTTTTTCTCTGTAGCATTGGCAAAATAACAAACAGGATAATTCTTATGTATATACTGGGGAGTAAAAGTAGAGGTAAAATGCGTTTCCTGAAGGGCCACAATATCAGCACCTATAGACTTATAATAATTAAACATTAATATTAATTAATTAATAATTAATATGTTTAGATGGAGAACCCAGCCCTTGGACATTATGGGAAAGTAGTCGTATGGTTTCAGCGGGAACAGTTAACTTGGACATGGACAAGGACAAAAACAACTGTAAACTGGTAGGCTCACCCACCAACGTACGGACTTCATGGAAGTCCAGGCAAAATTTTGGCTGACCCTCAGGAAGGAAAAGGAGAAAAGGTTAAAAACAGAGAAAAGAGTAAAAAGAGTAAGAAGGATAAAATGATACAAGGGCTTAGAAACGCCCAGTATCAAATGGTGCAGCATAGAGAAATAATTAAACAATGGAAAATACAAAATAACGTAACCACGTAGTCCAGAACCCAAGTCCTGGAAATGTGGGAGTCTCCACCAAAGGTAACCAATGGGAACAGTCCAACAAATTAGGAGAGAGCCTAGCCATCTCCCGCCACAAGTATAAAGTAGCAAGTAAAATGTCCTCCCAGACATACCCACCCCAAAAAAAAAAAAACACAAGTCCCAATATCAACAAGGCCAAGGTGTCTCAGAGAACAAAAAGCACCAGGTTCAGAGATATATAGAATAATAACAAAAACATAGGCAGCGGCTAATGTCCCGCGAAAGGACCATTGAGAAGCCGTCGCCAAAAAACAAAACAAAAAAAACGATCAACTGGTGCCAATCAGAGAGTTTTCAGGTAACTCGGCATGAAATCGCAGATTTCCGTGACGATGGGGAAGACCAGAGAGGTGAAGGTGGAGAACCACTGGATCTTGGTTGGTTCTGAGACGAGGTATTCAGCAGGAGTTTTTCACCTTCCGCAAACGTGGAAAAAGAATATGATCTATTGTAGGTAAATTGTAAACAGAAAGGATAGTTCCATCGGTAGCGAATGTCACGTTGAACCAAAGATGAAAGCAAAGGTTTAAACGCTCTCCGTTTTTGAATGGTAGCTTGGGAGATGTCTGCAAAGATCTGAATTTTGTAGCCTTCAATTTCCAGATCCGGGTGTTTCCTGGCATACCGCATGACCGATTCCTTGACCCTGAAGAAGTGAGATTTCACGATCACATCTCTGGGAGGCCCGTCAAGTTTTAGAGGAACTAGAGCCCGGTGAATACGATCAATTTCCAGATGGATTTCTTCAATATCTGGGATAGCAGATTGCACTAAAGAATAGGTGATAGAGGAGAGATCTTTAACCGTTTCCGGTAAACCACAGATACGGAAGTTGTATCCTCTGGCTCGATTTTCAAGATCATCAATTTTAGTGTAAGCTTCTTCCAGGCGATCATGAAGTTTAGTAATCATGGTAGAATTTTGTGCCACACTATGTACAGTGTCAACTTTGGATTCAATACTGTCTAGACGACATCCCAGCTCCTGGTAATCTTGTTTCAAGTCAGCAGCCAGTTTAATGGTAGCTTTTTCCAACTTTTTTTGCAGCACATCTGCAAAACGTGCAAGAAGAATAATGTCTGGAGAATATGGCAGCAGTGCAGGTAAAGGAGCTAGGGGTCCTTCAGGGCTACCAGGGTCTGCATCCTGGCTACTGGGCTGCATATTATCAACATCTGCATCCTGGTCACTGGTCTGTCTGAGGAAGATATCAGCCTATCAAGGGCAGAGGAAGTGTGGGAAGCATGGCTTGGAGATGAGAAAAGAGCCTGTGAAGGAGATCTGGCAGGGCTGGATGGAGCACAGGGAGGGTCAGTCAGCTCACCTGAGGTCCGGATGGCTGCAGATGGCATCATGCTGTGTGCCCCTGAGCCAGGGGGCTTCCCTTTATTCCCCTGTGGCTGCATCTGACTCTTGTTCGTCCGCATAGCGCTGGTGCCGGCCACCATCTTGGAATCTTTCCAGGACCCACAAGGCAGGTAACGGGAGTCGCTGAGGATCTTCCTCGCCGACCGGGTGGACATGGAGCAGGTCTCCGTGGTGTGCCCCCGCTGCCCCTGATGTCATGCGGGGGGTGAGCGGGGTAGGAGGGCTGCTAAAGAAGGCTCAATGTGCCAGGAGTGTGCGGAGCAGTCTAGGAATGCATCAGCTCCCGCCGCCCGTGCATGCGCTCTCCATTTTTTCCCATTTGATAATAGTAGTGGTTTTGGAGAAGGAGTTTGGACCATTACAGAAATTTGTAAAAAAATGTGATTCCTTTTATCAGAGAAGTAGGTTCCTGTAAGAGTGTGTATATCAAGGCTGACATCTCTAAATATAAGGGTAAGGGGTGTTTCAGCAGAAAGGATCGGATTTGTAAGTAGAGGAAATATGCTAAAAGAGGAAGATTAAATCGGGAGGACAGATATTCAAAATTGTGGAGTGAGGTGTTCTGATATAGGTCTTTTAAAAGGGTAAGGCCTTTGGATGTCCAATGTTTTAGGTTAAGACTGGGTATGAAGTGCTGGAGCACTAATATTGGAGTAGGAATTTTGCAAAGTGACCCACTAGGTAATGGGGAAAAGGGGAGCTCCGACCATAATTTAGCGGGGCTCCTATTTTTATAGCAATGAGTGCTAATTTAAGATATTTTTGCAGAATAGTAGTGGACTCCATGAGTGCCTAAGATTTGTTTGGAGAGGGTCCACCAATATTTAATCTGGTCCATTACACACGCTTTATAGTAGGCCAGAACATTGGGGACTCCCATTCCACCCTACCTTCTATGTTTTAGCATAATAGTGAAGGAGCACCTAGGAGGTTTGTGGTTCCAAATGTATTGTGTAAAAAGTTTTTGTACTGAGGAGAGGAAGGTATTTGGCAGTGGGATTATTAGGGTACAAAATAAATAGAGGAGCTTAGGAAGGATCAGCATTTTTAGGGTCGCTATTGCATTGTGAGGAATGTGGAGTCAGTTGAACCCCCAAAAAGGACAGTGAGGAGACCATTCAAAAGGAAATTTTTGGATTAAATAAGTCTGCATAGAAGTTGGGATGTTGATGCCTAAGATTTGTGATTTGGTGGCATTTAATTTATAATGTGATATGCCACTAAATTCAGTTAGGATTTTCAGTGTCTCAGATAATGACATCTTATGCCCCGTACACACAGTCGGACATTGATCAGACATTCCGACAACAAAATCCTAGGATTTTTTCCGACGGATGTTGGCTCAAACTTGTTTTGCGTACACACGGTCGCACAAAGTTGTCGGAATTTCCGATCGCCAAGAACGCGGTGACGTCAACCACGTACAACGAGACTAGAAAAGGCCATTTCAGAACCAAGCGCGGCACCCTTTGGGCTCCCTTTGCTAATCTCGTGTTAGTAAAAGTTTGGTGAGAGACGATTCACGCTTTTTCAGACTCGTGGCTTTCAGATCGTTTTCTGCGGTTCTGTTTGTGCTTGTGGGTTTGTATCTGCTCTTCAGTGCGTGCAAGCAAGCTCCGCGTGACTTAGTCTTTGTGTTTTTGTTCGCTCGTTACTGTTTGTCAGGTCGCTCTTCACAGGCCTTGCTGTTCTTTAGTGCGTTCTGTTACTTCGTTCTGAGCAGCCGACCATTTTCTAGCCATGTTGCGTATACGTACTCCTCGTAGAGTTCGTGCCGTGTGGGGGCTTGGTGTTGGGGTCCTGACCTTGACACAAGTCCAGTCCATGAACAGGGTGGGGAGGAGTTCATGGACCAAGAATTGGTTGCTTCAGCGTGACCAGTTCTGTCATATGCCTTTGCTCCGTGAGATCCATGAGAATATTCCTGATGATTTCGGGAACTTTCTCCGGATGACGGACCCCGTATTTCACCGTTTGTTGGCTTCACTGACCCCCTATATCAGCAGGCAGGATACCTGCATGAGGCAAGCCATCACTCCGGAGCAGAGGCTCGTCGCTACCCTACGGTACTTGGCGACGGGGAGAAGCCTGCACGACCTCAAGTTCTCAACAGGCATCTCTCCCCAGGCTCTGGGAATCATTATCCCAGAGACCTGTTCTGCCATCATCCAGGTCCTGCAGAAGGAGTATATTAAGGTAAGATTTGTATCCTTTAATATCACATTTTATTGTATATAATGTTTGCTAATGTATTGTATTTCTTTCCTCATTCCCTAATTACCATGATTGGAATATGCTGTGAATGTCCCCTTTGTCCTCATGCATGCTGCAATTTTATGTTTTTTTTTTTTTTTGTCCTTCATACATATTTGCCTTCACTTACCTCCCCAGCATGCTCTCCTGCCCTATATTCACATCATTTAGTCACTTAAAAATGTATTTTATCAGCTCCATAGTGGTGCTTTACCCCAAACACCCCCTAAAATGTTTAGAAATCTGATTTGTGCATTAAATTCAGGCAGAGTGCCAGAGGCTTTTTTTTGTGGTGTCCCTAAATCATTTTTAACCCTCCCTCCCCCAACTGCTAAGTCAGCTGATCCCAATTCTCTATCTATCCTCAATCATCTATCTGCTGACTTTGCCAAACCCATACAAAATATACCCATCTCTTTTGTGGTCAGATTTATGGATGAATTATCCAAAGCATGTAGTGCAAGGGCCTGCCTGTGTACTTTCAAATGGTACTGCTTAAAGTTTTTGTATTCTATTATTATCTTGATAGGTAATAGCAGAATGTCCAAATGTGCTCAAATGTGTACAGTGTGTATTTATATCTTTGTATTATGACACTTCTTACCTGTCCAGTGGTCTGCCAATAGTGTAACTAAGGAGGGGCTGTGCCAAGTAATACCCATTATTTAGGCATTCATCTCTCAATGAAGTGGAGAGGGTTAACTGTCCAAGATCCCCCTATAATGTTATAAATGGCCCATGAGAGGGAGGAGGGGGAATCTGATAGGTGTACCTTATACTTTGGTGTTTAAAAATTCCCATTAATAAATGTTATCTTGATGTTGGCCAAGAATGTTTGTGTCTAATCTGCTTTCCATGTTTTAATGTGCAAAAAGAGTATTTTTTTTGTTTCCTTCACAGTTTCCTTCCACGCTACAGGAATGGCAGACTGTGGCCTCCCACTTTGCCCAGCGGTGGGACTTTTCCTAACTGCAGAGGGGCAATTGATGGGAAACACGTCTACATCGTCCCACCACCCAACTCAGGGTTGTACTATTATAATTACAAGGGGTTCAATAGTATTGTGATGTTGGCGGTGGTGTCAGCTAATTACGAGTGCCTGTATGTGGACAAGGGGAAGAATGGCCGGATGTCCGATGGTGGAGTCATTGCCCAGACGGAGTTTTACAGGCATCTCCAGAATGGCAGCTTGGACTTGCCACCTCCAGAAGACAATGTGGAAGAACTCCCATTCGTCTTTGTTGCGGATGAAGCATTTGCACTGGGGGACCATCTTATGCGGCCATTCCCGATGAGGACCCTCACTCCAGAACAGAGGGTTTTTAATTACCGGCTGGCCAGAGCCAGAAGAGTGGTGGAGAACACATTTGGAATCATGGCCAGCCGGTTCCGCCTATTTCTTACACTCATCCATATGGCGGAGTATAAACTGGATCATATAATCCTGGCGTGCTGTGTTCTACATAACTTTTTACGGCAACATTCTGCCAACTATGCTGGCTCAATTATAATTATAAATGAAACAACCCTGACAGGGCTTGAAAGTGGCCGTCCTGGCTTGCCCTCCCTGAGTACCCGTGATGTCTGGCTAAGATACCTTGAGTTCTTTGCGGGTAGGGGGGCCATCAATATGCCAGACAATTTGTGAAACCTTGATCAAATAAAAAAAAATAAGCAAATCTTTGGTGACATTTACTGCTTGTGTTTGTTTTAGCTGACCCTGACCGAAATGGGGTGAGTCCTGAAAATGGCGTGATTGTGTAACCTTATACAAAGCACTGTTGGGTGTTATTTACTAAAGGCAAATACACTTTGCACTACAAGTGCACTTGAAAATGCACTGAAACTGCACTTGTAGTGCAAAGTGGATTTGCCCTTAGGAAATAACAACCATTGTCACAGAAAGCAGCAATTACATCACCACAAAAGTGTTGTAGCGAGACAATAATCCACAAATTCTTGATTAACAATCTTTTTAATACCTGCACAATCACATGTGCATTTAGAAAAGGTTTTTAAAACAAACCAACATGTTTGTTGTATAACAATTTTTGGGGTGGCATTATCAAAAATAGAAATGTCCATTTAAGATAAAACAGGCATGTTTCAAAACGACAAGAAAGACATAAATCTTGAACTTACAAAGTTCACATATGGTAAAGCTTGAAGGAAATATCAGACATGAGTATTTAGGAACCGTGTTTGATATTGCGTTCGGATGGGGTGAAGTCACCCCAGGAAAAGCCAAATTTTGAAGATGCACACCAATTTACGAATGTCAACATGTGCTAGCTGCCATCACGGGGGATCAAGGGACGTGTTTTGGGGGAGCAACCCCTTCCTCTCAGCTACTTTATTATTGAGGAAGGGGTTGCACCCCCAAAACACGTCCATTGATCTCCCGTGATGGCAGATAGCACATGTTGACACACTGTGTGCATCCTCAAAATTTGGCTTTTCTAAAAATCGCTAAAACATTTTTAACATTGTAGCACACAAAAAAACAAAGGGATTTGGAGGGGTTTTAAACTCTCCCCAAAACATCAATGATGTTATTATTTTTTTGAATAACATCATTGATGTTTTTCTTGATGTTTTCCAAAGCTAAATTACAACCCCTGATCTCCCTCAGGATCTGTGCACTTTCCGAGGTGAAATGCCCTGGATCCACAACATCACGATCACCTAAAAAGAGAGAAAACCACAAAAAAACAGGTATTATAAATATGCCGGCATCCATCTCTTACCTGAGCCTGTGGTCGCAGACACTCACCTGTTGTGGTGCCAATTTCCACCACATCTTCTTCCTCCTCCTGCTCTTCTTGGGTTGGGGGTATTTCCCCTTCTTCCTGAGGTGGGGGGTCTCTGGTCTTCTCGGATGAGGGGTGTCCTCTGAGTCTTTTCTCCCCTATGTAAAACAAAAATGGTATAATTAGCACACAGATATTTGATGGCCGAAATATAAAGATGAAACATTGCTTGGAAGTGGTGTACAATTGTCTATTTTTGCAGAGTTCCAAGATGTAGAATTTTTATTGTCCGTTGTCAAGCTTCAAGACTTTACCTGTTTTGTAAAAGCTTCACAGATGGAGACACCCCTATAGTATACACTGGAGCACCTGTGTGGGCCCCCTAATAAAAATGGTGTTCTGGTGTCCCACACTAGTGCTCCAGCATCCAGATGTGAAAACAGCTGCTGAGTGTCCTCTCCTTACACAGAATCTAGTTTGCATTTCATTCTAGTAACAAACCCATCTACACAACCAAATATTTTTAATACAAGTAGGCCCTAAAAAATGTGGGCAAATGCATATGGCCTAAACAATGGTGTTTTATAGGCCGAAAGAAAAATGTTTGATACGAACGAATAATGTGCCCATGAACATGAAAGTTGCCATTTTAAACTGTACAACACTTAAGAAAAGCACATGGAGCAGCACGAACGTAATAGAGACAAATAGAATAGGAACACAGCACAACTACTTACTTTTTTGCAGCACTCTCCGGATCTTTCTGTACTGCTCGGGCTCTCTTAATTTCAGGTCCGACCACTGCTTCCTGAGCTGATCTTTCGATCGTCGTACCCCGAAATTACGGTGCAGACTTTTGACCACTTTCGCCATGATCTTGGCCTTTCTGATATTGGAGTTGGGGTAAGGTCCATACTTTCCATCATAGTCGGCCTTCTTCAGGATGTTGACCATCTCCAACATCTCACCAAAGGACATATTTGATGCCTTAAATCGTCTCCTTCTGGATCGGGACGTTTCCGGATCCGGGCTTTGCTCCTCCTCGTTGCTATAATTAGCACGCACCTGCTCTGACTCCGCCATGTGCTCTTCACCCACTGCGCCAAACGAAAAGGGGCGGGAAATAGACTAGAAAGAACGTCAGGGGCGGGCGGAGTTACACGCATGCGCAGTGTGTATAAAGCGTAACGCGCGTGCGTAGTACGTACGATCTGTGAGCGGAGGAAGGAATTTCGGAGGCGTCGATCGTGATAACGAAGGTAAGAGCCAAACTTGGGCCTATACTGCTTCTAGATTGAGGCCTATATTGTAACTAGATTAGGAGAGTTTTGCCTGACATTAGGGTTTGTCTTGTGTTGTGTCTTGCAGTGAAAATGGATATCTTGAAAGATACCGACTTTATGGCAATCTTCATAGATATGTTCAAGGAGCTGCCTTGTCTTTGGGAGACAAACCACCCACGTTATAAGAACCAAACAAAGAGGAAGGCAACACTGGATCAATTGCTGGAATTTGTGAAGATGGTGATTCCCACGGCAGACATGACCTATTTGAAGATCCTAATTGGTGGCCTGAGGAGCACTTATCTAAGGGAGCACAAGAAGGTCCAGGATTTCCAGAGATCCGGAGCAGCAGATGACATCTATGTCCCCAGGATGTGGTACTATGACAGGCTGCATATTCTGGCAGGCCAGACTGAACCCAGGTCATCACTCTCCAGTCTCCCTTCCCCCCCCCCCAGCTGAGGCTTCTGACGCCCAACCTGGGCCTTCCAGGCAGCAACATGTGGAGGAGCCCAGCTTGAGCCAGGTATAGCATTCCTCTAAATAGTTCAGGTTGTCCAATCAATGATGTTAACTAGATGTTAGTTTGGACTACTAATTTATGATTGTGATTGATGATGCAGAAACTAAAACCATGTCCCTTTTTCATACACGGGGAAGTCTCAACCAGTAGGTGGCTGGGCTGAGCAGGCTGCCTGATATCCAGGTCCCTCCCCTACACCCACAAAGAGAAAGTGGCAGGAAGAGGAGTACCCTGGAGGAGGCTGCCATAGGCCTCTTTTGGAAGGCTACAGAGGCCCTGACAGCCCCCCACACTGTGAAAGAGGACTTTGCTGGCATAATTGCCTGTAAAATGCAGCGGATGGAGGAGGGCCAACAACTCATATGTGAGTCATTAATTTGGGAAGCTCTCAATAAGGGGTTGAGGGGCCAAATAACATCTGCTACCCACATTTGTGACCTCACTCATGGTCCTCCTCCTCATCCTCCAGGTCCTTCTACTTCTCCTCCTCCTCCTCCAGGTTCTACTAGTCCTCCTCCTCCTCCAGGTCCTACTCCTCCTCCTGCCACATCTCCAACAGCAGAGCCACAGCCGGGAAGAAAGCATGGAAAGAAGACCAGAAAGTGATGACCCTGGGTTCAGTCTGGTCTGGCAAAAGATGCAGCCTCTTGTGGTACCACAGCCTGGGGACACAGATGTCATCTGCTGCTTTCCAGATCTCTGGGACTTCTGGACCAGACTGCACTCCCTTACATATGGACTCCTCAGGCCACCAATTTTGATGTTAAAGAATTGATGTCTGCCCTGGGGGTCCAAGGCTTCGCCAATTTCTGCTGTTTCTCCAGCGTTGCCTCCCTCTTTGTTTGGTTTTGAGCCCTTAATAAAGGATTTTCTGGAGTAAAACTAAAAATAAAATAAAACAAAGATCAGCCTTAAAAAAAATACAAACCTAAAAAAAAAAAAAAATCTGCCTTAAAAAAAAAACAAAAAAAAACACAAAAATATTTTTGTCAGATGTGACAAATCAAAATATATTAAGGGAATCCCGATAAATAATAAAGAAAGAAGTTTGTGAGAAGTCTGTGTGAATATGAGCAGCAAAACTACTTCATTCTTCTCACATTATAAAGAAGAAGAGAGTGCGCTGTATTAAATCATTTTTAACATTGCACCATGACGAAAGTGTTGTTTCCATTGTGAATGCTAAGTTTACCAGACCGAGCTGTTCCGTCTTGGAATTTCTTCTGAGCATGCGTGGCACTTTGTGCGTCAGAACAGGCCACACACGGTCGGAATTGACGCGATCGGATTTTGTTGTCGGAAAATTTTATAGCCTGCTCTCAAACTTTGTGTGTCGGAAAATCTGATGGAAAATGTCCGATGGAGCCCACACACGGTCGGAATTTCTGACAACACGCTCCGATTGGACATTTTCCATCGGAAAATCCGACCGTGTGTATGGGGCATTAGGATTGGAAAGCATGAGCATGTCTGCAAAGAGACTTATTTTATGTTCTTCACCTGCTATGGAGATTCCTGTAATGTTAGGGTGGGACATAATGCTCTCTGACAATGGTTCCATAAGGAGTCTAAAGATGATTGGTGATAAGGGGCATTCTTGTGTCGTCCCATTAGTTATGTGTATTGGTTTGGAGGTGATCCCTGAAGTAAGGACAATAGCTGATGGGGTGGAGTGGAGAGATAAGATGACTGCCTGCATCCAACCTGTTATTCCAAAAGTGTTAAGTACTCTTTGAAGGTATCCCCAGTCGAACGCCTTCTCCGCATCCAAGGAGAGAAGCAGAGAAGGCGTTAGAGAGGGCCCAGCCTGTGAGATTAAGTTGATAAGACATCTAGTACTGCCGGGGGCTTGGTGGCCATGGACAAAGCCCACTTGGTCTGGGTGGATGAGGTATGGCAGAACTTTCTGTAGTCGAAGTACTAACAGTTTGGCATAACGTTTTTTATGTCTGTATTGAGAAGGGATATGGGTCTATAGTGTGCAGGATTGGTAGGATCCTTGTTAGGTTTAGGGATTGTCACATAGTTACATAGTTAGTAAGTAGGGATGAGCCGAACACCCCCCTGTTCGGTTCGCACCAGAACATGCGAACAGGAAAAAAGTTCGTTCGAACACGCGAACACCGTTAAAGTCTATGGGACACGAACATGAATAATCAAAAGTGCTAATTTTAAAGGCTAATATGCAAGTTATTGTCATAAAAAGTGTTTGGGGACCTGGGTCCTGCCCCAGGGGACATGGATCAATGCAAAAAAAAGTTTTAAAAACGGCCGTTTTTTTAGGAGCAGTGATTTTAATAATGCTTAAAGTCAAACAATAAAAGTGTAATATCCCTTTAAATTTCGTACCTGGGGGGTGTCTATAGTATGCCTGTAAAGGGGCGCATGTTTCCTGTGTTTAGAACAGTCTGACAGCAAAATGACATTTTGAAGGAAAAAACTCATTTAAAACTACCCGCGGCTATTGCATTGCCGACAGTACACATAGAAGTTCATTGATAAAAACGGCATGGGAATTCCCCAAAGGGGAACCCCGAACCAAAATTAAAAAAAAAAAATGACGTGGGAGTCCCCCTAAATTCCATACCAGGCCCTTCAGGTCTGGTATGGATATTAAGGGGAACCCCGGCCAAAATTTAAAAAAAAAATGACGTGGGGTTCCCCCTAAATTCCATACCAGACCCTTCAGGTCTGGTATGGATTTTAAGGGGAACCCCGCGCCAAAAAAAAAAAAAAAAAACGGCGTGGGGTCCCCCCAAAAATCCATACCAGACCCTTATCCGAGCAACCTGGCAGGCCGCAGGAAAAGAAGGGGGACGAGAGTGCAGCCCCCCCCCGAACCGTACCAGGCCACATGCCCTCAACATTGGGAGGGTGCTTTGGGGTAGCCCCCCAAAACACCTTGTCCCCATGTTGATGAGGACAAGGGCCTCATCCCCACAACCCTGGCCGGTGGTTGTGGGGGTCTGCGGGCGGGGGGCTTATCGGAATCTGGAAGCCCCCTTTAACAAGGGGACCCCTAGATCCCGGCCCCCCCTGTGTGAAATGGTAAGGGGGTACTTACCCCTACCATTTCACTAAAAAACTGTCAAAAATGTTAAAAATGACAAGAGACAGTTTTTGACAATTCCTTTATTTAAATGCTTCTTCTTTCTTCTATCTTCCTTCATCTTCTTCTGGTTCTTCTGGCTCTTCTGGTTCTTCCTCCGGCGTTCTCGTCCAGCATCTCCTCCGCGGCGTCTTCACCGTGCGTCAGAGGGGGGCGGGGTCACCGGGTGGCCCCGCCCCCCGTTATTTAAGAACCGTCAGACGAGGAGACGCCGTCACACAGCAGGAGCCTCCCTCCATGCCAGCATGGGTGCGGAGCGGCCCGGAGAAGAAAATGAAGAGAAGAAGAGGAGAAGAGAAGAAGGAAGAAGAGAAGAGGATGAAGAAGAAGATGAAGAGAAGAGCGGGAGCCTCCCCCCATGCCATGGGTGCGGAGCGGCCCGAGGAGAAGAAGATAGAAAACGCCGCGGAGGAGATGCTGGACGAGAAGAGCCAGAAAAACCAGAAGAAGAAGAAGATGAAGGAAGATAGAAGGAAGAAGAAGCATTTAAATAAAGGAATTGTCAAAAACTGTCTCTTGTCATTTTTAACATTTTTGACAGTTTTTTAGTGAAATGGTAGGGGTAAGTACCCCCTTACCATTTCACACAGGGGGGGGGGCCGGGATCTGTGGGTCCCCTTGTTAAAGGGGGCTTCCAGATTCCGATAAGCCCCCCGCCCGCAGACCCCCACAACCACCGGCCAGGGTTGTGGGGATGAGGCCCTTGTCCTCATCAACATGGGGACAAGGTGTTTTGGGGGGCTACCCCAAAGCACCCTCCCAATGTTGAGGGCATGTGGCCTGGTACGGTTCAGGAGGTGGGGGCCGCACTCTCGTCCCCCCTCTTTTCCTGCAGCCTGCCTGGTTGCATGCTCGGATAAGGGTCTGGTATGGATTTTTGGGGGGACCCCACGCCGTTTTTTTTTTTAAATTTTGGCGCGGGGTTCCCCTTAAAATCCATACCAGACCTGAAGGGTCTGGTATGGAATTTAGGGGGAACCCCACGTCATTTTTTTTTTTTAATTTTGGCCGGGGTTCCCCTTAATATCCATACCAGACCTGAAGGGCCTGGTATGGAATTTAGGGGGACTCCCACGTCTTTTTTTTTTTTTTTTAATTTTGGTTCGGGGTTTCCCTGTGGGGAATTCCCATGCCGTTTTTATCAATGAACTTCTATGTGTATTGTCGGCAATGCAAAAGCCGCGGGTAGTTTTAAATGGGTTTTTTCCTTCCAAATGTCATTTTGCTGTCAGACTGTTCTAAACATGGGAAACATGCGCCCCTTTACAGGCATACTATAGACACCCCCCAGGTACGAAATTTAAAGGAATATTACACTTTTATTGTTTGACTTTAACCACTTCAGCCCCGGAAGGTTTTACCCCCTTCCTGACCAGAGCACTTTTTACAATTCGGCACTGCGTCGCTTTAACTGCTAATTGCGCGGTCATGCAATGCTGTACCCAAACGAAATTTGCGTCCTTTTCTTCCCACAAATAGAGCTTTCTTTTGATGGTATTTGATCACCTCTGCCGTTTTTATTTTTTGCGCTATACACGGAAAAAGACCAAAAATTTTGAAAAAAAATGATATTTTCTACTTTTTGTTCTAAAAAAAATCCAATAAACTCAATTTTAGTCATACATTTAGGCCAAAATGTATTCGGCCACATGTCTTTGGTAGAAAAAATGTCAATAAGTGTATATTTATTGGTTTGCGCAAAAGTTATAGCGCCTACAAACTAGGGTACATTTTCTGGAATTTACACAGCCTTTAATTTATGACTGCCTATGTCGTTTCTTGAGGTGCTAAAATGGCAGGGCAGTACAAAACCCCCACAAATGACCCCATTTTGGAAAGTAGACACCCCAAGGAATTTGCTGAGAGGCATGTTGAGCCCATTGAATATTCATTTTTTTTGTCCCAAGTGATTGAATAATGACAAAAAAAAAAAAAAAAAAATTACAAAAAGCTGTCACTAAATGATAAATTGCTCACACAGGCCATGGGCATATGTGGAATTGCACCCCAAAATACATTTAGCTGCTTCTCCTGAGTATGGGGATACCACATGTGTGGGACTTTTTGGGAGCCTAGCCGCGTACGGGGCCCCGAAAACCAACCACTGCCTTCAGGATTTCTAAGGGCGTACATTTTTGATTTTACTCCTCACTACCTATCACAGTTTTGAAGGCCATAAAATGCCCAGATGGCATAACCCCCCCCCCAAATAACCCCATTTTGGAAAGTAGACACCCCAAGCTATTTGCTTTGAGGCATGTTGAGTCCATGGAATGTTTTATATTTTGACACAAGTTGCGGGAAAGTGACAAATTTTTTTTTTTTTTTTGCACAAAGTTGTCACTAAATGATATATTGCTCACACAGGCCATGGGCATATGTGGAATTGCACCCCAAAATACATTTAGCTGCTTCTCCTGAGTACGGGGATACCACATGTGTGGGACTTTTTGGGAGCCTAGCCGCGTACGGGGCCCCGAAAACCAATCACTGCCTTCAGGATTTCTAAGGGCGTACATTTTTGATTTTACTCCTCACTACCTATCACAGTTTCGGAGGCCATGGAATGCCCAGGTGGCACAAACCCCCCCCAAATGACCCCATTTTGGAAAGTAGACACCCCAAGCTATTTGCTGAGAGGCATGGTGAGTATTTTGCAGCTCTCATTTGTTTTTGAAAATAAAGAAAGACGAGAAAAAAATTTTTTTTTTTTCTTTTTTCAATTTTCAAAACTTTGTGACAAAAAGTGAGGTCTGCAAAATACTCACTATACCTCTCATCAAATAGCTTGGGGTGTCTACTTTCCAAAATGG
The DNA here is from genome assembly GCF_042186555.1 of Aquarana catesbeiana. Lineage (NCBI taxonomy): Eukaryota > Metazoa > Chordata > Amphibia > Anura > Ranidae > Aquarana > Aquarana catesbeiana. The sequence goes on from NC_133324.1 coordinate 304,427,148, forward strand.
GGTCATTTGGGGGGGGGGGGTTTGCCACCTGGGCATTCCATGGCCTCCGAAACTGTGATAGGCAGTGAAGAGTGAAATCAAAAATTTACGGCCTTAGAAAGCCTGAAGGCGGTGCTTGGTTTTCGGGGTCCCGTACGCAGCTAGGCTCCCAAAAAGTCTCACACATGTGGTATCCCCGTACTCAGGAGAAGCAACAGAATGTATTTTGGGGTGTAATTTCACATATTCCCATGGCATGTTTGAGCAATATATCATTTAGTGACAACTTTGCACAAAAAAAAATAAAAAAAATAAAAAATTGTCTCTTTCCCGCAACTTGTGTCACAATATAAAATATTCCATGGACTCGACATGCCTCTCAGCAAATAGCTTGGGATGTCTACTTTCCAAAATGGGGTCATTTGGGGGGGTTTTGAACTGTCCTGGCATTTTATGCACAACATCTAGAAGCTTATGTCACACATCACCCACTCTTCTAACCACTTGAAGACAAAGCCCTTTCTGACACTTTTTGATTACATAAAAAAATAATTTTTTTTGCAAGAAAATTACTTTGAACCCCCAAACATTATATATTTTTTTAAAGCAAATGCCCTACAGATTAAAATGGTGGGTGTTTCATTTTTTTTTTTTCACACAGTATTTGCGCAGCGATTTTTCAAACGCATTTTTTGGGGAAAAAACACACTTTTTTAAATTTTAATGCACTAAAACACACTATATTGCCCAAATGTTTGATGAAATAAAAAAGATGATCTTAGGCCGAGTACATGGATACCAAACATGACATGCTTTAAAATTGCGCACAAACGTGCAGTGGCGACAAACTAAATACATTTTTAAAAGCCTTTAAAAGCCTTTACAGGTTACCACTTTAGATTTACAGAGGAGGTCTACTGCTAAAATTACTGCCCTCGATCTGACGTTCGCGGTGATACCTCACATGCATGGTGCAATTGCTGTTTACATTTGACGCCAGACCGACGCTTGCGTTCGCCTTAGCGCGAGAGCAGGGGGGACAGGGGTGCTTTTTTTTTTTTTTTTTCTTTATTATTATTTTTTTATCTTATTTTTAAACTGTTCCTTTCATTTTTTTTTTTTTTTAAATCATTTTTATTGTTATCTCAGGGAATGTAAATATCCCCTATCATAGCAATAGGTAGTGACAGGTACTCTTTTTTGCAAAAATTGGGGTCTATTAGACCCTAGATTTCTCCTCTGCCCTCAAATCATCTGACCACACCAAGATCGGTGTGATAAAATGCTTTCCCAATTTCCCAATGGCGCTGTTTACATCCGGCGAAATCTAAGTCATAAAATGCTCGTAGCTTCCGGTTTCTTGGGCCATAGAGATGTTTGGAGCCACTCTGGTCTCTGATCAGCTCTATGGTCAGCTGGCTGAATCACCGGCTGCGTTCTCAGGTTCCCTGTTGAGACAGGAGAGCCAGAGAAAAACACGGAAGACATGGGGGGGGGGCATTCCCTCCCACTGCTTGTAAAAGCAGTCTAGAGGCTAATTAGCTGCTAGGATTGCTTTTACATGAAAGCCGATCGCTGGCTGAAAAGAATGATACCAAGATGATACCTAAACCTGCAGGCATCATTCTGGTATAACCACTCAAAGTCGTGAATGGCGTACCTGAAGACAAAAAAATGGTTAACAATAAAGCACAGTAAACGGTAAGGTATAAAAAATTGCATATCTGAAAAGCAAACATGATAAAACATAACAACAATAAAACATTGCAGAATAGAATACAGTAAAAAAAGAGCAGAACAATAGAGAGAGAATAGAGAGAGAGAGAACAATAAAACGACAACTATTTTTTTTTTTATTTTATATTTTCGTATGTGTTTTTTTTTTTTTTTTTACACTTTTTTTGTAACTAACTTTTATAACTGTAACCGGTTCCAGGTTCGGGTCTCTCAAAATGCGATGGCATCTTGGGAGACCCTGTGAAAGTGTGCCTAGTCTGTGGAATGCTGTACCCTACGCTAATACTCAACTAGTGTATGGTAGCGTTCAAAACATTCACCAATGCAAAGACCAGGATTGTCAGGACAGGAGGGACAATAATAGTGGGTGTCATGCCTATATCCGCGCTTGCTGCAGACACAACATCTTTTTTGGGGGGGTTCGTTGGGTAGGGGTACTCGGGAGGACATAAAGAAAATGCCTCTCATGCAGCCGACTGCATTTGGTTGGGGATGAGAATGGGGGAAGTACGGGCGCTGCAGAAGCGGTGGGTTCCCAATTAGGATTGGCGAATGCAGCAGGAAGGGCACTATGGGCACGACGGGCCTGTGTTTGTCTTTTTGGTGGCAGCGGGACACTACTTGTGCTTGCCACCTCACCAGCTTGAACTGCACTTATGGGACTCGCCACGTCACCAAGTGTTACTGCAGTGCTGGTTTGACTATGACCAGGGTGTACTAGGCCGCTGGTGCTTGCCAGTTCACCAAAACGCTACAAAAAAAACTGTTAGCAATCGCAGGGATCAGGCCTGACTCTGCGAACGCTGCAGTTATGCGTTTAGTGTTTTGTAAGTGACAGTGATCGATCGATACTGCACTTGGGTGGGCTGGGCCGGGCGGAGGGGCAAAACGCAGGTGCTAGCAGGTATCTGGGCTGATCCCGCTAACACTGCGTGCTTGGGAACCCTAAACTGCTGGGGATGCTAGTATAGATCTGATCGGATCAGATATTGATCCGTTCAGATACTATACCACTAAGGGAGGTGTACGCTGCGTGCGTGGGTGTTAGCGGTACTGGCGCTAACCTGACGCTGCCTGGGGCTGGTGCTTGCCAGTTCACCAAAACGCTATCAAGAAAACTGTTAGCGATCGCAGGGATCAGGCCTGACTCTGTGAACGCTGCAGTTATGCGTTTAGTGTTTTGTAAGTGACAGTGATCGATCGATACTGCACTTGGGTGGGCTGGGCTGGGCCGGGCAGAGGGGAAAAACGCAGGTGCTAGCGGGTATCTGGGCTGATCCCGCTAACACTGCGTTTTCGGGAACCCTAAACTGCTGGGGACACTAGTATAGATCTGATCGGATCAGATATTGATCCGTACAGATACTATACCACTAAGGGAGGCGTATGCTGCGTGCGTGGGTGTTAGCGGTACTGGCGCTAATCTGACGCTGCCTGGGGCGACGCATATCACCGCCGGGCGATCGGGGGGCTAAACCTTTATTCGGTAATAAACGGCGGGTGCCCTGACACTATAAAAAATAAACGAACTAACCAGCGTCACCCGTAACAGTTATACGGTGATCAGTGGTGAAAGGGTTAACTAGGGGGCAATCAAGGGGTTAAAACATTTATTAGGTAGTATATGGGGGTCCCTGTCGCTATAAAACGCTGACGGCGAACCTAAATATTTACCTCACTAACTAGCGTCACCAGCGACACTAATACAGCGATCAGAAAAATGATCGCTTAGTGACACTGGTGACAGGGGGTGATCAAGGGGTTAAAACTTTATTTGGGGGGGTTAGGGGGGTATCCTAGACCTAAAGGGGGGTAATACTCACTGCCCTAACACTGTAACTGTCACAAACTGACACTATGCAGTAATCAGAAAAAAAAAAAAAAAAAATACTGCTTGCTGTCAGTTTGTGACGGGGGGGGTGATTGGGGGGGGATCGGGGGGCGATCGGGGGGGATCGGGGGTGTAAAGTATGCCTGGCATGTTCTACTGTGTGTGTGTGTGTGTGTTGTGCACTTACATGTCTTCTCTCCTCGGCGCTGGGATGGAAACTGCCAAAGCCGAGGAGAGATGACATCACATCCTCTGCCTGTGTGAAACTACACACAGGCAGGGGAGGATTCCGATTGGCTGGGAGCGATCGCGAGGGGGGGCCACGATCGGATGGTCTCCCCCTCGCCTCCCGACGCTCCCAGTCAAATGCCGACCGCCGCTGGCACCGGGGGGGGTCCGATCGGACCCCCCGCCCGCGGGAGGCAGATCACGTACAGGTACGTGATTCTGCCTGCCCGTGCCATTCTGCCGCCGTATATGTGCGTTAGGCGGTCGGCAAGTGGTTAAGCATTATTAAAATCACTGCTCCTAAAAAAACGGCCGTTTTAAAAACTTTTTTTTGCATTGATCCATGTCCCCTGGGGCAGAACCTGGGTCCCCAAACACTTTTTATGACAATAACTTGCATATAAGCCTTTAAAATTAGCACTTTCATGCTCGTGTCCCATAGACTTTAACGGTGTTCTCGTGTTCGAGCGAACTTTTTTCCTGTTCGCATGTTCTGGTGCAACAGGGGGGTGTTCGGCTCATCCCTATTAGTAAGGTTGAATAAAGACACCAGTCCATCCAGTTCAACCTGAGTGAGTGTGGGTGCATGTCTACAATTATTCCTATTTATTTAAGGTACCCATATAGCACCGTCAAATTACGCAGTGCTCCACATATACATTGCACACTCACATTGGTCCCTACCCTCAAGGAGCCCACAATCCAAGGTCCCCAACTCCCATTCAAATACTAGGGCCAATTTTGGACAGAAGCCAATTAACCTACCAGCATGTCTTTGAAGTGTGGGAGGAAACCGGAGTACCCGGGGGAAACCCACGCAGGCACAGGGAGAACATGCAAACTCCAGGCAGGTAGTGTCATGGTTGGGATTCGAACCAGCAACCCATTTTACTGCTAGGCGAGAGTGCTACCCACTACACCACTGTGCCGCCCCTTAAATTTTATTGTCACTATCACTGCTCTCAACATTTCATGTGGAAAGGTGCCAGAGGATGAAGCACGATTGAAGACTGATTGCAAGTATGGGGCAATTTCTGTGGAGAGGCCTTTGTAGTACTCATTTAAAAAACCATCATCTCATGGGAACTTACGAGTGGGTCATTTATTGATTTCCAAGCAAATTTCTTTGGTTGTAAACGGATGTGAGATGGAATCAAGTTGGCTTTCAGTAAGGTTAGGGAGTTTTATTTGACTTAAAGCATTAATAAGTACAGATGATGTTTGAGGGGTGGAGGCTTCATTACGAAGGTCATAGAGGGACTGATAATAATCTGCAAAAGTATTAGCTATATCTTTTGGATTAGATAGAGTATTATGGGTAACCTGATGGGTAAGAGAAGTTTATTTTTTGTTTCGCCTGTTTTGCTTTCACTTTTTCTTGCTAACCAAGCTCCCACTTTATTACGTAGGCTGTAATAACTGGCTTTAAGGTATTTAAGGTTGTTTTCGTGCTTATAAAGAAGTAGAGACCTTAGCTGCTGTCTATCTTGGAGAATGTCTTGTGTAAGTTAAGAGTCTGGTTTGAGTTTGTTCTCTCGCTCTTTTAGGGTTATTGAGTGGAGTAAGTCTGAAATCTGCTTCAGCCTCTGTCTTTTAACATAAGAGGCCATTTTGATCAATACTCCCCTCATGTACACCTTATAAGCATTCCACGAATCTATTCATTTCAGGAGTGTTGTTGTATTTAAAGAAGTCGTGATGTTCCTGCACAATCTTTTGGCACATTAGCTTGTCCTCTAAAAGGGAGGTGTTTAGTCTCCAAAGTGGGTGGGGGGAATTACGAAGTTTGTCATTGAATTCTAGGGTGATTGGGGCATGGTCTGACCAAGATATTGTGCCAATGTTAACGCTCAGAACATTTTGAAGCAAAGTAAAGAAAAAATCAGTATGAGAGTAAGAAGTATTTGCAGCCGATAAGAATGTTAAGTCTTTTTCAGATCCATGGAAGCATCACCGGGTATCATACAGCTCATATTTTTGGAGTAGAGAAATGATGGAGGAGACTGATTTCCTGGCAGAGATGGTGGAATCCAAAGAGGGCTCCAAAACTGTATTGAAGTCTCCACCTATGATAAGAGTGTCCTGTATTACTTCCGCAATTTTAGTAAACAATGGGGCAAGACATTTCCACTGTTTAGTGTTAGGAGCGTATAGGTTGACGAGCGTAAAAATTATCTGGTTTAGTTCAATGCTGTGCGTTTAAAGGGGCTATTGAGGCCCTTCGAGTTTAAGGACATAAGCTTTATAGGCATAGTAGGAGTTGATTATTTGCTAAGATGCTGCAAAGTGCTCTTTTCTTGTAACAATAAAAATGAGGGACAGAGTACCTGTAAGGTGGATGCTTGGGATTCTGATAAGTAGGTCCGTGTTTGGCAGTGGTATTTGAGTAGCTTGGAGTTGTCACATTGAATAGCGAAACTTTGATGTCATTGGTTAGCGTATGTAGTAAGCTCAGAAAGCCAGGTCCATTCAAAGTAGATGAGGTATCATAGGTGGTGACTGGATAAGCAGAAAGTACTAGGAAAAAAAAAAAAAAAGAATAAGAAACAAAGACAACAAGTCCATAAAAAAACTGTCAAAACACAGGTACAATGAGCAGCCGGAGCTGCTGTGGTATCTGGGGGTAATCAGCCAGTAGTGCAATGCACTAGGTACCAGAAGGGAGATACAACTGAATGATTGCCTCACCCTACTGAAAAATTTGTGGTGGTAGGGAGAGGCTCATGATTAGATGGGGGGTTTGATTTAATTCCACCCTGTTGCCAGATGTTTCAGGGAGGGCTGAGCAGGCGGCTGTGCATCTGGAGGAAGCAGTTGCCATTGCTCGAAAAGTTGGATGCCTTTTTCCACAGTGTATATTGGGAATATTTTGCCATTCCATGTGACAAGTAGTTTCGTGGGGCATCCCCAACAATATACTACACTGTTGTTGTGCAGAACCCTTGTAAGCGGGGAGAGCTTCTTTCTGTTCATTGCCGTCTGTTGTGATATATCTGTATGTAATGTAAAATCGTCTGGCACTACAGGGCTTTGTTTAGCCACAGCCATTACACATTCTTTTACATGGCAGTAGTGAATACGTGCCAGGGTATCTCTGGGTGCTGTATCAGGTAGAAATTTTGGTCTAGGAATGCGGTGGGCTCTGCCAACACATAATTCAATATCGGTCAAAAATGGTATGAGACCTTTCATAAGGCATTGCACAAAGTTGGTTAGTTCATTAGGTGGAATAGATTCAAGTATTCCTCTAAATGTAATAATATTCCACCTCAAACGGTCTTCTAAATCTGCTATTTTATTTTGGAGGCGCTGTACCTCAGATTGCCATAGGAGACAGCATTTTGGCACGTGCAGATGTGGCTTCTTGCTGGAGGTCTTTCCCTGCACGGCTGTCCTCCCATAGAAGTCTCGGAGTCTGCTAAGTTTGCAACTACCTAAGCGTGTCCTGGCCCTAACCTTCTTTCCCCCAAAAAATACAAAAGGGACTGTTAAGAGAAATAAAACCTCTTTTACATCCAAGAAATGTTTGGTGCCCAATGACTTTCATCATCTTTGCACCCACTATGCCTCACAACCCACTACATACAAAACGATGTCAGCTATTCCTAGCCCTAGAGGTTCTCATCAGACCAAAGGAGGCCTGGGACCTTGCTACACAGATGTTTAGGGACCTGATCAAGCAACATGGCTTCTATTTTACTGTGGGTCATGGATTGCGTTATCCCATGCTTCACCTCAAGGAAGTAGAGATTGGGGGTTTCCAAACTCTAGCTATGGTTTGCTTTGATGCAGTGGTAACATACAACAATAGTATAAACGTTGAGATATTTACTTAAATATTTACTTACTTAAATATTAAGTAGCATAATATTTAATTGTCCAGCATGGAATTTACATTCTAGAGATACTAAATATGATATCTCTTAGATAGGTCTGTCACCCAGGAGGTGGGAGACAGCAATCTCGCCTGCTGTATACGATAGCCTAGTCATGCATAATCTTGATTTGTTCATCCATATTCAAATATTTAATAATTAGTAATGTAGCTTGGTCATGCCTGATTTATTGAATTATATGCAGATTTGGAGACTTTTACAACATTACTTAGCCCTGCGTAATACATTTTATGGCTCGTCATGTACTCTTAATGGGTTTAATTACCTTGAGGCTCCATCCATGACAGAATTGAGATGTTTTATGGTTTTACAATGGCTAATCCTTATTCCCTATGGGTTATGGTGATAACCTTGGCAGATAATTTTTGTTATTCTTTCAGGAGTAATGAAATACACTGACGTTTTTGATCCTACAAGAAAAGATAGACAGCAATGTTTATCCACTGACAACTCCAGCTATGTTATTTATTGATTGCTTTACTAATTACTTAACTTAAGCCTGGTACACACTACACGTTTTTTATCATTCAATACCACCACCGAAGTAAATGGAGGCCTACCTCCTTCCCCCCACGTAGATGTCAATCACCATGTGATTCCCTAATGGCGTTAGAACACAAGCCCGTCGATGACGTCATGACGCACGTATGTGCAATAGACGTGGAACGCACGCCATTTTAGTCCATTCAGAACGAGGATCTTTGGAACACATCCTCAGACTGATGCCGTGACGTAAGGCCGCGAGGTTAGGTGTCAGAAGTACACCACCTCGCTAGCCGGAAGACGTCTGGCGTACGATATGCCTACGATTATATACCTTTCCAGGGTGAGAAATGTATATCCCTGCTAGAGACCATACATGAGATGTAAATTATCTCTTTATATGGGGACCAACATGATATACTTTGTGGTGCTGGAACGCAAGGTGCGTCGTATTAGAGAAGCTTGGAATGCACGCGGGTCCGACATTTTGGACGACCCGGAAGTGCCGGACCAAAAACTGAAGGAGCTGGATTCTCATCACAGAGGTCACAGTGCCTTTATTAAGGAGCTTGGCTGCAGTGGATCTACTATCTACTATTATACATGATGGACATTTAAAAAAAATTAGAGATTCCCATATTTATTTCACTTTATTTTCTATATATATTTATGCACTTTGTTACACTTGCGCTGATTAGGGACACTGGTGCAACGGTAAATAGAGACACTGTGGGTGGGCGGTGGTGATTAGGGACACTGAGTGGGTAGCGGTGATTAAGGATACTGTGAATGGGTGGTGGTGATTAGGGACACTGACTGGCGTGGTGGTGGACACTGGGCTCCATTCCCAGAATCAGATCACATGTGGTATGTAGGTGTCTGGACACATTTTCCCTAAATGTCGCATGCGATCCTGCAACTGTCAATTCACTATACTGGTTTGCGGTATTTACCACAAAACGCTAAAAACTGTCAGTAAATACCATATGAAAAGAGGTTAAAGTCATTTCACAGAAGGAAATAAATAAATGCATGCAGTAATTAAGTAGTGGTCCAGGCATGCAGTATTTAAAGCGGAGTTCCACCCAAAAATGGAACTTCCACTTTAAGTGCTGGTGATTCCCTGACATGACACATTTGGCATGTCATTTTTTGGGGGGGAGAGCGGGGGAGAAAATAGGAGCTGGGTGCCTGTTTTTACAGGCACCCAGCTCCCATTTTCTCCCCTGACGCCACGGCGCCAGAAGGAAGATCACCTCTCCCCCTCCCTCCCTGCAATCTTCTGGGGCACGTCACAGGTCCAAGAAGATTGCCCAGCCATTTATAGCACGCAGCGCGGCTCGTGCATGCCTTAAGTGTGCACCTAAGAAGAAAATGAACAAATTTCAGGTATATATAGACACACACAAGTTCATTAGATCTATGAACATAAAGAAATACTTTTTGAGTCATCCGGTGGAAGCAGGAACAAGAGCTTCTGTCTAACAGAATAGACAGTGGTCTAAGAAATAGATCGATTTTCAATCCCCAAATCCAAAGCAACCACTTTGTTGAGGTATTTAAAAACCTGGTACTAAAGGATATTGAGGACCTACCAATAAAGAAAGGGGTGAATCCTCACTACATCAGAGAAGGTATAAAATCCCTGGAAAACAGAAAAAATATAATAATTCGACCAGCTGACAAGGGAGGAGGGGTAGTAGTCATGGATAAGACATTTTATCATGAACAATTGGTGGAGTTATTCAGTGATCGGACTACATATAAAAGATTAAAATCTGATCCCACAGAACCATATAGTATCCAACTGGCAGCATTGGTAGAATGGGGTTTTGGGATGAAGGCCCTGAATCCTAAAGAGAAAAGATATCTCGTACCAAGTGCAAGTCGAATACCGGTTATCTACACGCTGTCCAAAGTTCATAAAAATACTCAGAACCCACCTCCCCGACCTATAGTCAATGGAATTGGGTCAGTGACTGCAAGGTTGGGCGAATATTTAGACAAATTCCTCCAACCCAGTGTAAAGGAAACAAGAGCTTATCTAAAGGATATCGGACCTATCATCAATATCCTACCTGGTAACGGCTGATGTAGCCTCTTTATATACAAATATACAGCATGAGGATGTATCCTTGGCCCTTAATTGGGCATTAAGTAGGAGGGATGACATCCCATATGTACAGAAGAAGTTTGTGGGACATGCATTCAAATTTTGCATGTCCCACAACTATTTTTGGTTTAACGGACATTTCTTCTCTCAGCAGGTTGGCGTGGCAATGGGGGCAAAATATGCCCCCAGTCTCACCAACTTGTTCATGTCCGAATGGGAAGATAGACAGGTGTTCAACATAAATATAGCCCAGCTTAAATTTTACCGCAGGTTTATTGATGATACAGTATTTTGTTGATTTGGGAGGGAACAAAGGAATCTGTGGAGGAATTTTTAGAATATTTGAATAGGAATACGAATAGTATCAAATTAGAATATCAAATTAGTGAGAGAACCATCAATATTTTGGATGTCACTATAGAGAAGGACTCCAATATGCTAAAAACTAAGGTGTATTTCAAACCAACGGACCGCAACAGTTACTTATCAGTGGTGAGTGGACATCATCCATCCTGGATAAGGAACATTCCGAAAGGACAGATATTGCGAATCCGTCGGAATTGTATACAATTGGATGACTTTCTGATCCAATCGAATGTTTTGAAGGAGAAATTTATACAGAAGGGGTATAATAATGAGAAACTGACTGAGATAATTCAGGAAGTAGCTGAAATCCCCAGGGAACAATGTATGAAGGAAAAAGAACCACAAGCAGGGGACACCCAACACCAATTAAGCTTTGTTTCAGGATTCCACTGTCAGTACAGGGAAATAGAAAATATCTATAGGAAATACTGGTATATCCTTTGCAAAGACAGATACTTAGGGGATATATTACCGGCACAACCTAAATTTATATATAGGAAAGCCCCAAGTATAGGGGATCAAATAGTTAAGAAAATTTTGGACCCACCAAATCCAAGAACTCTGGCCTTTGATTTTAGGGGATTCTATTGCTGCAGGAAATGTGTTTGTTGCAGTACAGTGAGAGTCAGCAATAGGGGCATTACTAGTGTTACTAATAGAGAAGGAGAGATGTTCGAAATTAAGGAGTTCAGTACATGTACCACCACGCATGTGGTTTACCTGATGTGGTGCCCATGCGGCCTATTCTATGTAGGGACAATTGAAGGTCCAGATAAGTGAACATTTGACGAACATAAAAAATGGATACAAATACCATAGTGTGTCCATGCACTTTAAGGACAAACACCAACAGGACCCCTCCTTGCTACAGTTTTGTGGCATCGATGTAGTGCACCCTTCCTGGAGAGGTTCTAATAGGATAAGGGATCTATCACGTAGGGAAACTGAATGGATATTTCTTTTTAAAAGTTTGACCCCTAGAGGACTTAATATTGAACTGGACCTAAATTGTTTTATTAATGATTTTTAAATGTAATATTATTTTAGTTTGAATATTGTAGCACCTACCGATGAATGAAATAATTTTAGAAGTTTGAGCACAGCACTGTCACTTTATACAGGGTTTTAATTTCTTATAGATAAAAAAATGTTCTACAGACAGGATAGCTCCAGAAAACACCACTTTAGTGCTGTCACCATTTTGATAAGTAGGTTAGTTAGTATTGGAGGAGATGGTGATAATACACCTTTACACCTGTATATGGGATGTGAACTCATGTAGAGTTCATTGTATATGGGACTATATGGATCCCTATGTGGGATATATGTGAGACAGTAGTGACACAAAACCCCCACAAAATAGGTTACCAGAAGATGGAAATTCATTTAGGACAAGTGTAGAATATAGTATATGTGAAAGGGAATTACTCGAGCCTGAAAATGCAGACTTGATTTATGGAGCTTCAGATTAAGGGGAGTATTAAAGATGAATCTCTAACCAACATTTACCAGTGATCGTTGGGAGGAATCCCCAGTGGCATCTATGTCCTTAAATATATATAGATACCAATGAATGACCTTAGTGGAGCTTATATCTGACCGCACATGTAGTAGGATATAGTGCATGGGTGATAGGGTGGATATAGTAAATAACCAGACGGAAATATAATGATTAATAGATACTAATGAGTAACTATCCACTCATGAATATATTAATTAGAAACCATCTGCTTATAAATATTCTAATTTAACAATTAAGAGTAGTTAGGATTACTGAATTCCAGCCATTCGAATATGTCTTCTATTTGAGATTTAGAGCGAATGATATGTTTATTTTAGTATTTTTTTATATAATTATAAATATTGATTGCTATTAACATGTGTTTTTATATTAGTGTTTTTTACCTATGCACAGGAGTATTATGTAAATTTGGGGGTGTTTGAGAGGAATAGGTTGCTATGTGATGTTGTGGTTTACCTGAGCAACATGTATAAAGCAACCAACATGAAGGGGTCAATATTTCAGGGTCCGGTATTTAGATTGGGAAGCAATGAACTAAATACTTCTTACCATTGAATTACATGTTATTGAAAGATAACTAATATTGGGGACGTGTGATTTTATAATGGATAACTAAATATTGCAATCCGATGCTTCAGGACCCCTTGAGCAGCGGTCCCAAGCAGCGGGGGTTTGCGCTCACGGGACACAACTAACACGCAGGCGCAAGACATACGCGGGGCGCGTGCGCATTGGAACACCTTCTATTAGTCACGGATGGGAGGGGATATAAGGATTGACTGACAGTGAGAGCGGCCTATCCCATGATTAAGTCACAGGTGTGACGAAACATGTCGGGGCGTGGCCAAGCAGACCGGAGAGACATCGCGTACGAGTGACATACAGAGGAAGGAGTGCTGTGGTTTACCCACCTGGGAGGCGATCGGGTCTAATAGTTGGGCAAGCGAGGAGAGGGTGAGAGAATCACTGCATACGCCTGCCTATCTCGGGTCCGCCGTGACCGCATACCCCCAGGAGGTTTTTTCAAGTTGCTATGTTGGATACTGCTTATACAGTGTGCTGTGGAGGTTGCTGTGCTAATTTATTTATTTTATAATGTGAGCTGAACCATTGGAGTGTTGTTTGAAGTGTGTGTTAATAAACTGGTTGACGTTATCACACTATTTGGAGCATTTTTTTCAATTCACATATGGAACGTGTTCCCGGATGGAGAAATTGTTAGCTGAATCCTGGTGATTTGAATCTTTAAAGCTGTATAGCCTTACACGCAAGTGGGGCAATTGGAGCTGGTGAGTGAATTTTCACTGGGAATGGGCTCACCGAACACTCAGGTGTGGTGGAAGTTTTTGAAAGAAGATTTCACACTTGGGGCTGTGAGGACTTTTTGGCACGATTTTAAATGAACTTTATTTCCTGTCACTGGATCACTTTTTTATATATATAATTTTTATATAATTTTTATATGTGTTATTGATATATAAGAGTTTCACACACTTTATTTTTTGACACTATAAATAATTTTGTGTAATGTTATTGTGAGCAGTATTGATACTGTGCTACACTCTGTAAGTGTATTCACTTGGTGTCCACCAAATATATAATTTTATTTCTATATAATTTTGTTTGTACACCTTAATAGGTGTTCACGAGTAGAGTAATTTAGTCACTTTAAAGGGTGAAATTGAGTTTTCAGGTAGCGCCACTTTTTTATTTTTCACGTGTGATTCAAATTCATTAGACACGTCATAGTTTAAAAACGTATGGCATGCACAGTGCGCACCTGGCTGTAAAGCCACAGCCGCGCACCCATATTTAGAATGCCGGCGTCGCAGAGAAGAGGGGGAGAGAAGCGAGGCTTCGTGCTCCCGCATCGCTGGACCGTGGGACAGATGAGTGTCTGATTATTAAAAGTCAGCAGCTACACTTTTTGTAGCTGCTGACTTTGGGTGGAACTCTGCTTTAAGGAATATAAAAATATAATTGCCAATTTTGAGTAGTCTCTGTCTTTTTGGATCAGTTCTCTCAACAGTAATGCATAGAAACCTAAATATGGAAATATTTACTTTTTTGTGTATATACAAGCATATACATCATCTGCTGCAAACCTCCCAAACACTCCAAACATAATACAGTCAGCATGCATATCATAATGGTGTTCAGGGATCCTCAAACTATGGCCCGCCAGAGTGATTTACCCAGTGCGCGGACTGCCCTTTTAACATCGCAGCACTCTTCCTCCCTCTGCTACCTTAATCACACAAGATGAGAAAAATGACAGGTTTTTTTGAGTGAAGAAGCAGGTAATTGCTTACTAGACAACTGGGCGGTCCCAGGAATCAATCACCTGCCTTTAACTTGAAAAGTTCCGCCCTTTGTCCGGACCAGCCAAGCTTTGTGTCTTGTGTGATTAAGGTAGCAGAGAGGAGGGGGAGTGCTGCAATGTTATAGAAGGGGCAGTGTAATACCGCTGGAGGGCTCTGTGATGGGGGATCTGTTATTGGGGGGGCTTTGTGTTGGGGGGCTCTGTGATTGGGGGACTCTGTGATGGGGGTATCTGTGATGGGGGGATCTGCGATGGGGGAGTCTGTGATTGGGGGACTCTGTGATTGGGGGGCTCTGTGATGAGGGGTGTCTGTGATAAGGGGTGTCTGTGATGGGGTGTCAAGGGGGACTCTGTGATTGGGGGAGTCTGTGATGGGGGGCTCTGTGATGAGGGGGTCTGTGATGGGGGGACTCTGTGATGGGGGATCTGTGGCGGGGGAGTCTGTGATGGGGGGCTCTGTGATTGGGGGGATCTGTAATGAGGGGTGTCTGTGATGGGGGGGTGTCTGTGATGGGGGTGTCTGTGATGGGGGGACTCTGTGATGGGGGGATTTGTGATGAAGGGAGTCTGTGAAGGGGGACTTTGTGATGGGTGATTAGTTATGGGGGGATATATGATAGGGGCATCTGTCATGGGGGTATTTGTGATGGGGGATCTGTCATGGGGGGAGTCTGTGATGGGGGGATCTGTGATGGGGAGTCTGTGATGGGGGGAGTCTGATGGGAGGCTCTGTGATTAGGGGGGATCTGTGATGGGGGAGTCTGTGATGGGGGATATGTTATGGGGTATCTATGATGGGGGAGTCTGTGATGGGGGTGTCTGTGATGGGTTGAATCTGTGATGAGTGAAGTCAGTGAAGAGGGACTTTATGATGGAGGGATTAGTTATGGGGGGATGTGTGATGGGGGGATCTGTGATGGGGGGATCTGTGATTGGGGAGTTTGTGATGAGGGGGATCTGTGATGGAGGAGTCTGTGATGGGGGGTATATTAAGGGGGGATCTATGATTGGGGGTGTCTGTGATGGGGGGGTCTGTGTAGGGGGACTTTGTGATGGACAGATCAGTTATAGGGAGATCTATCATGGGGGTATTTGTGATGGGGGATCGGCCATGGGGAGGATCTGCTATCGGGGGCTTTGTGATGGGGGGATTTTTGATGGGGGGGCTTTGTGATGTAGAGGAGTCTGTGATGGGAGGTTCTGTGATGGAGAGGAGTCTGTGATAGGGGGGCTCAAGTCTGTGATGGGGTTGATGGAGAGAAGTCTGTGATGAAGAGACGTCTGTGATGGTGGGGGGGGGGAATCTGTGATGGGGGGAGTCTGTAATGGGGGGGGATATGAGGGCTCTGTTATGAGGAGATTCTGTGAAATACAAATACATTTATGTTGATTAAAATTGTTCTTCATTTAAAATATTGTATTTCACACACATAGGTTGGACTTGATGGACTTTTTTTCAACCTCACCTACTATGTATTGTTTTTTCCTGTTTTTTTGCACTATAAATAAGATGTGTGCATGGGAATTTGTTCATATTTTTTCAAACTATAGTCTGGCCCACCAACAGTCTGAGGGACCGTGAACTGGCCCCCTGTTTAAAAAGTTTGAGGACCCCTGGTCTAATCCCTTGTTAGAACATATGTCATATGTAGCAGGGATACTTTACTTATTCACAATTATTTTTAGAGATATCTTTGGCTCAAATCAAGGCAAGACAGAATGGGATTATGAATAGACAAGTATTCTTACAAAGGTGTGGAAC
This sequence comes from Aquarana catesbeiana, assembly GCF_042186555.1. Lineage (NCBI taxonomy): Eukaryota > Metazoa > Chordata > Amphibia > Anura > Ranidae > Aquarana > Aquarana catesbeiana. The sequence continues at coordinate 304,443,388 of NC_133324.1, forward strand.
TTGAGCTGTTAGGAGAGGGGTGTCATCAATTTTAACCTTTGACAGATGGATACCAGAGTGACACTTTCAAGAACATCAGAGAATGACAATGGCTATTCTCTAGCAAGAAAAAACTCCACAATGAATTTGCCAAATATCAAAGCAAAAATTACTTTTAGGCTAGGTTCACACTGCTGCAGTGCGAATTTACCGCGATTTTACCGCGAATTTACCGCGATTTTACCGCGAATTTACCGCGATTTTACCGCGAATTTCAGGAGTTGGATATAGCTGCGATTGATAGTCTAGCCAATGGAATCATAATGTAAAAAAAAAAAGGGTCTTAACTTCCTGTGTACTTCCTGGTTTTTGTGGAGAGTAGTGTGGTGGAATTCGCACATATGTGAACCAATCAATGCGATTCAAGAACGATTTACATTGATGTCTATGGAGACTAAATTCGCAACGCAACGCAGTAAACTCGCACAGGACCTTTTTTTCACGCAGGTTATATTCGCAACGCGTCGATGTGAACGGCACTAATGTTAATCTATGTAATTTAAATGACTTGCGAATTTGAGCGATCGCAACGGCTCAAATTCGCAATAGAATTCGCAGCAGTGTGAACCCAGCCTAATGCCCCGTACACACGATCCGAAAGTCGTACGTAAAATGCCGCATTCGAAACGATCGTACGATAATCGGATCGTTAGTACAGAGCTTTCGAGAGCCGATCAGGACAGTTCATCCGATATTATTCTATCGGACATGCACGGAAATTTTTTCCGTACGATGCCAGATCGTACGATTTTCGTTTAATCGGTACAGCTATCGTTCGAAAATGCAATACAAATGCATTGCAACACATGACATCGCTTCCGAATTTTTATTCTGTCGTACGGGAATTTTCGGGACTTTAGTAAACTCATCAGATTCGATGTGAGATTAGCATGCAAACAAAAACGGACGATCATTCGTCCGATATTCGGATCGTGTGTATGGGGCTTTAGGCTAGGTTCACACTGCTGCGAATTCTATTGCGAATTTGAGCCGTTGCGATCGCTCAAATTCGCAAGTCATTTAAATTACATAGATTAACATTAGTGCCGTTCACATCGACGCGTTGCGAATATAACCTGCGTGAAAAAAAGGTCCTGTGCGAGTTTACTGCGTTGCGTTGCGAATTTAGTCTCCATAGACATCAATGTAAATCGTTCTTGAATCGCATTGATTGGTTCACATATGTGCGAATTCCACCACACTACTCTCCACAAAAACCAGGAAGTACACAGGAAGTTAAGACCCTTTTTTTTTTTACATTATGATTCCATTGGCTAGACTATCAATCGCAGCTATATCCAACTCCTGAAATTCGCGGTAAAATCGCGGTAAATTCGCGGTAAAATCGCGGTAAATTCGCGGTAAAATCGCGGTAAATTCGCACTGCAGCAGTGTGAACCCAGCCTAAAGCCGGGTTTCTCAACCAGGGTTCCATGGAACTCCATGGTTCCTCCAGAGGTTACCAGGGAAAAATAGTATCAAAAATGAAAAATATATATATACCCTTCTTCTACCAATAAAAAAGACAGCATTGTTATTATTATTATTTGTGGAAAAAGAGTATTTATTTGTAATTTTTGATACTTTTTCATATAAGTGGAAGTCTGGCCATTTTTTTTTTTTAAGTCAGCAGCTACAAACGAAAGCTGCTGACTTTTAATAAGGGCACTTGCCTGTTCAGCGAACCCGCGATGTTGGCCCCCCGAGGCCGATCAGTCCATCGGATCGGTTACCAGCACCGCCATCCTAACTAAGGGAAACAGGCAGTGGAGCCTGCGAGTCGCGCAGCACTTTGTGAATGGCCCTGTAGTTTTCAGAAGACAACGGAGCAGCTCGCCGAAGAGGAGGAAGTGAAGGAACAGCGTCGCGGAATAGGAAGAGGCAGATTAGGAAGACTGCCTAGCAACAGGCATTTCTGGTAAGTAAAAAAATTTTTTTTTCAAATGTTTTTTTATATATTTTTTGTAGAATGTTAATGTAATTTTTAATTTTAGGGTGGACCTCCTCTTTCAGTATTTAACTTTTTAAAATATTTTCTGTATCTACCTAATTTAGTTGTTTTTAATACACCACATGTGTCCTGTGAAAGCAGTTTCCCTTTGACTGGTATTCAGGTCACCTTTTTGCTTTTGTGTTAATACATATGCTGCAGGAACCGTACTGACTTAGTGAGTTGGCATATTTCTACAGTATAAACCACTTTACCTCTGAATTACCAATAAAAACTGACAGGGGTTCTAATTCTTTTCCACTGTATCCATCCCACTGGATATCGCATGAGATAAAAATACTGCATGGTTTCATGAGATGCAGTATTTTAGTAGCATTTTTTATGAATTGCAAATTTTCTTTTGAAAAACGAGTTATTTTACAGCAAATTTTAAAGAGGAAAATACGACTTTGTGAATGAAGATCACTGTGGGTGGGTGGCAGTAATTAGGGACACTGTGAGTGGGCGATAGTGAATAGGGACACACCTCATAGAAGGTGTATTTCATATACTATAGGTATTAAACGTGGAGTTTAGGGTGGTATGGGTAAGGCATCAGTCTTAATCAGGTCCAGCCTAATAAGAACCTCATGGCCTTCAAAATGTATAGATTACAATATATGTAGATCTGTTATGTGGGATGACCAATGTAAATGGAAAGCCCTATCGATACTGGATTCTAGCAACAGCAAGCACAGTGGTTTCTTTAAGTTTATGACATCTGTCTAGAGTTGCCAGAAAGATAGCAGGAATAATTTGCAATTTGTTGCCATCTAGAGTAATGTTCTGCATATTTGTTGCAGCTCTAAAAATCTCCTCTTTTACCAAGAAATCTTTTAAACATAGGACAATGACCCAAGGAGGCTTGTCAGGTTGAGGTTTAGGGCAAAGAGCCCTATGAATTTGATCACAAGAAATCCCTCTAGGATCCTTTTCTGGCAGAAAAGATTTGAACAGGTGCAGCATGGTTGGAAACAAATCTGTGATGGTTTCAGGAAAACTGTGGATTCTGAGATTGTTTCACCTGTTGCGATTGTCTATCTACTGATTGTTAGAGATGGGCCGAACACCCCCCGGTTCGGTCCACGCCAGAACTCTCTAAAATAGCAAAAGTTGGCACCCGAACTGCTGTATGTACAGCTGCTGCAGCATTGCCAAATTTGATTTCCACCTGGTGGGTATGTCGCAAATCAGGCGGTTTACGGGCAGATGGAATCTCCGCGGAAGTACAGCCGACCATACACTGGTTGTGTATGACCACCTGAAATGGCTACAGACTCTTCTGGCCTGCCTTAGAAGATCTTCCAAACCTGGGTACCTATTTAATAAACGCTTCACCACCAAATTGAGGACATGTGCCAGGCATGGTATATGTGTCAACTTTCCCTGTAGAAGGGCAGACAGGTTAGTGCTATTATCACACACCACCATTCCTGGCTCCAGCTGCCGTGGCATGAACCACCTCTGGTGTGGCTCCTATCCTCTAGACAGACCAGCTGAAGCACTGCATGGTATCTTTAAGCCTGACTAGTTGAATAGCCCCTTGAATGCTTAAGGGTTACTGGTGGTTCATAGGACAATTCAGCAAAGGAGGGCATGGAGGATGAGAAGGAGGGGGTGGAGCTGACAGATGTTGCATCATCAGCACCAGCTGTATGGAGACGTGGTGGAAAAACAAGCTCCAGCACTGTGCCCTGTCCTGCATACTTCTTAGTTGCAAGCAGAGTTACCCAGTGCACTGTGAACTAAATATATCAGACCTGACCATGCTTTCTGGACCACGTGTCAGCAGTAATGTGGACCTTGCTGCTGACTTCCTTGCCCCATGAAGCCAAAACGTTACCTTTAACGTGACGGTACAAAGCTTGAATGGCCTTATGTGAAAAGAAATAGTGACTGGGAACCTGCCATTGTGATACAGCACACTCTGCAAATTTACGGAAGGGGCAGAATCTACCAGACGGAAAGGCAGGAGTTGTAAAGCCAGCAATTTGGACAAGCTGGAATTTAGACACTGGGCATGTGAGTGGGTGGCAGGGAGTGTATTTTTTTTCTGATACAGCAGCTGGGGCAGAGAAATTTGCCTGCAAGGACCTGTAACACCCTTTGCTATACCATCATCCCTGTCAATGGAGGCTGCTGAGAGTTAATGAGATATAGCAGGGGTAGACTTGAAAGGTGAGGAGTGAGGATGAGAAGAATTGTGTCCCTTTTGTGTGGCTTCAGGTGCTCTTGCCAACAGGCTGAGTGGTGGTACCCAAATGGTGTGTTTGCCACGCTTGATCTGTTTGCAGAGATTGCAAATTGCAACAGTGCGATCAGCTGCACATATGCTAAAAAAGACCCACACAGCTGAGCTGTGGGAAGTGGCCAGGGGGATAACTGCTCCACAATCTGATGGAACAGGGTGGCTGCTCTCTACTCTTCATGATGGCTGCCTCTGGAGGACATCCTGCCTTATTGGGGCTGTTTCTCCGTGTCACTTCCCTCCTCTGCTCTACCCGGGGCCCAAGTCGCATCAGTGACCTCATCATCATCATCATCCCCTCCATCCTCCTCATCACTAGAGCCAACTTGGCAATACGCTGCAGCTGGGGGAACTTGACTGGCAATTAGTTGTTTATCAGTGTTAGACATGTGCATCTCGTTTTGTTCCGAATCGAAATTCAAACAAATTTTTCATTATTCGGAAATTCGTATGCATCCGAATTTCCAAATTACAAAAGTAACGAATTTAAACGTATCCGAAAAAAACAATGAATTTGAAATCAAATTCGATTTGAATTCGAAAGAAATAGAAAACAATTTTCTAAAAAATACAATAACATAGAATATAAAATAATAAAGCAATAGAATATATATAGATATAGATATAGATATAGATAGATGGATGGATAGATGGATGGATAGATGGATGGATAGATGGATAGATGGATTGATGGATAGATGGATAGATAGATCGATCAGAATAAAATATTTTTCTATTGTTTTTCTATGCTATTCTTTTGTATCATTTTCTAATCTTTTCTATTCAAATTTGATTTCAGTCTACATGAAATTCGAATTTCGGAAGATGTTTATATATATTATAATTTTTCTATTCTGTTCCATTGTTTTTCTATTCTAATCTTTTCTATTTGAATTCAAATTCATACTATACGAAATTCGAATTTTGGAAGATGTATATATAATTTTTTTTCTATGCTGGTCTATTGTTTTTCTATGCTATTCTTTTCCATTTTTTTCTATTTTATTCTAATCTTTTCTATTTGAATGTGAATTCATTCTATACGAAATTCGAATTTCGGAAAATGGTTGGAATTTGGCACGGAATGAATTTGAATAGAAAAGATTAGAATAGAATATATTATATATATTTTTCTATTCTGTTCTATTGTTTTTCTATGCTATTCTTTTCTATTATTTTCTATTCTGTTCGAATCCACTTTCATTCTATACGAATTTCGAATTTCACAAAATGGTTATATATAGTTTACTTTTTCAAATTTGGTCAAATTTTTTCTAATGCGGTAGAATTTTTTCAAATCTGATATTTTTTTCGAATGCGGTCGAATTTTTTCGAATACGGGCACATTTTTCGAATTTGAATACGAAACTAAATGAATCACGAAAACGAATGTAATGAATGCAACAAATTTAACTAAACGATTTTAGTTAAATAATGAATCGAAACAAAACAAATTTTTTCATCCTGCACATGTCTAATCAGTGTTCTCCCCTCTCTGTAGGCTCATGTTACTCCCTTCTTCTACCTCAGAACCAACATCAGAATCAAGTTATATCTGTGCATCCTCAAGAAGCAAGTGGCTGACGCTGTGTTCAAAGAATTCAGCTGCATCCTCTATGCATGATACTGGGGCTTTGGCAGGAAAACCTGTGGATAAGAAGGCAGAATAAGCCGCTCTGGCAGCTGCAGTGGACTGCGCACTAGTGTCAGCTTGGATCATAGAAGATGAGGATGGTTTAGTAAGCTAGTCCATTACCTTCTGTGCATGCTATGGCTGGATAGCACAGGCAACATCACCAAACAGAGACAAACATGCCCTGCTTGAGGACAGACCACGTCCACCTTTGCCTGTGGACAGAGATGCTGCTAACCCCCTCATAGTGGCATGAAAACATCTGCCTCAGGGATTGGCAGGAGGCGGAGCCTAGCGGAGCAGACATGCATTGTTAGAGCTCCACACCGCTGAGGAGAGAAGAGAAGGACAAAGCGGAGCCTGCAGGCTCAAAAGGTATCCATTTGAACCTTTTTGCCCCAGGGAACAAACTGTGAAAGTTTGGGCAGGAAATATGGTACTGGGAGGAAACCGTGGCAGAAATAAAAATCACCTCACAAAGAGCTCACAGGCACTCACTGCAGCTGAAGCAGCTCCAGTCACCTCACAAGATATAGCACCAGGGCGCTCTCACAGACAGAAAATGTCACAGCCAGACTCTCCATTTGAGTCAGATACAGAACAAATCCTCTCACAAACTTCTCCACAAGCCTCCTCAGTATCCCCAGTAATATTATTACAATTTGAAAAGATGCTTCATAAGGCTTTAAAACAAACCTCAGACCAAATAACAAAAAGCCTAACCAAAGAAATAAGAGAGCTGGGAAACCGCACCGCAGCCTTAGAAATAAAAATGGATGAAATTGAAATTACAACCCTAGAAAATATAACAGAATTGGAACAACTAAAAAAAGAGAATTTAATACTTCAAACTAAGCTCGAAGATTACGAAAATAGAGCCAGACGTTCAAACTTGCGCATAAGGGGAATACCTGAAACTGTGACAGACCTGCAATCTACTATTACTGCTCTATTACAAGAACTAAAGCCAGATATCCCTATTGAACGTTTAGAACTGGACAGAGTACACAGAGCCCTCACAGCCAAAAAGAAAGATGGACCCCTACGTGATATAATCACAAAATGTCATTATTACAGAACGAAAGAACAAATACTAATTGCTGCAAGAGAAAAAAAGGAACTTAATTTCAAGGACACAATTATCAAATTTTTGCTGACCTATCCCAACTTACTATTACTAAAAAACGATCCATGAAACCCCAACTAATGGAACTGCAACGCCACAACATTATGTATCAATGGGGCTTCCCCTTTTCAGTCAGATTTAACTACCAAGGTACAATTTACAGAAGCAGATCAGCAGATGAACTACAACAAACCCTTTTAAACTTAAATCTGACAGAACCCACAAGCAGCAACTCTCCCACACGCAGAAGAATGGCATCATCTTCACCTTCAGGCAGCACCCAGAAAATTTCAGAACAAAATGGGAATCATCATTCTCACAAAAGAGGCCGTTATGCCACATCATCCATGGACCAAGAAGATTCAATGGACTGACATCCTAATTCCTGATATCTCTTCATTTATTATACTAAGAGATGGTTCTCTATAAAAAAACCTATATTTATAACTGAATGTAACTGCATTCTGATAGTCACACACTGTGTGGGATCATGTTACATTCCAGTTATATTTCTTATTACTTCTGATTCATATAGCCTTAGAATATATAAGTGAAATAAGGAAATTCTTGTTCAGTTATATATTATCAGGTAATAACAATAGATTTATTACTTTTTAGGACAAATATGTTCAATAATCCAGAAGTAATGGAAGCTTTTTCTTTCTTTTCTTAAAACAAATATATTATTACCTAACTAGTTCCTAGAATTATGTTTTTGTTTATTCTAATCTGAAGCAATACATCCTCAATTTTATGAGTTAACATATCTAAGCAGTTACATATGAATAAAATATGTAATTGTTTACTCTAAAAGGGTTAAAATCCCAAAATAATTCAAACTATCTTCATCAATACCAAAGTTATTAACAGTACCTTTCTAACTGAATTATTTAGCCTAGGGCAAGACTAACCATATACAACCACCCTGGAATAAATAATTTCAACAAAAACCATATTCTGCACTCCAATTAATGAAACATCATTTTGATGTCTTTTGACATAGCACTTCTCTCCTGTAAGCGGAAGATCCGTGTACCCCATTAGCCCTCCTCATTCTCCCAACCATATTATGTGGGAGTGTGACGAAGGCACTTATTCCCCTGAGAGAGATATTTATTCTTTTTCACGGGTAAATTGTGATTACTTGCAAAAAATAATTTATACAATGTATCATCTAATCTCATATAATGGATAAAGATATGTGGCGCTACTCCATCAATCAGTGATAAATAAATAATCCAAAATCACAACTAGAATAAACTATGCTGTCGGATGAAGTACACACAATGGGCTCCACCTTGTATATAGTTATAGGCCTAGAGATGAATATCGCCGTACATAAGTAAATCAAAGAAAAAAATATATGCAATAAACACAATAAATGGTGAATACCAGTAATCAAAATGCTTAGAATCAAATGTGTGATTATAGTGCTCACATGAGTTGAATAAAAATAATAATATCAACCACCTCTCATCAGGTGGCAAAAATAAACCTGTGAATATAGTGAACTGGCTTCCCAGGCTGAAAAACACACTAGAACTCCATAAACAAACAGTGTCCAATGTATCGCAAGCACCAGCTGAAGATCAAAACATTTCTAGTACTGATGTCAAAAATACGTAAATCTTCAGCATGAGCTAAAAAGTGGATGTATTAGACCAACATACAGTGCAAAGAGTCCCTACGGTCAACAAGAATTCCTATATGATCGACTATCTAAAAAATATTTTTCACAATAATGCAATCATATCATAATAATCTAGTGCATAATAAGTGATAAAAACTGTAATACAATAAATCATAATTATAAATATTATAAATAATTTAAATTGATGAAAAATCAAAATATGATAGGACAGATAATCCCACAAACGAGACACTGTCCCAAACAGTGACAATAGTGCAATTAGTCCATACAGAAAGTGCAGTAGTGATTGGTGACTTCCACACAAAACAGTCTTTGAATATGGTGCAATTTGTGCAGTGACTGGTGCTTTTCTTCTATGCACGTTCTAGTGCATCTCCCAATTGTTTCCCCTAGCCTCTCACCTCCAGCAGCGGCCCCCAATGGGCCAAGTAAAGCGAGTAGATAATCTAGGAGAGGATGTGATTCCTTCAGTGTTTCTTTAGTGTCAGATGAGTCCGTCTCTCTGCAACTCCTCCCGCAGTTCCCCGCACTCCCAGCAATCCCAGCAGTTTGTTTAAAAACAAAGGAGAGGTCTCATGGTGCAGTATTAAATACACGTTTATTGAAAAACATAGCAACTTACATTTAAAATAGCAGCAATCAGTGGATGTCAAAAAGCTTCCGGGTTCGGCCATCCCCGAGAAGCGTCGGCACCTGACTCCTCCTACCCTGACGCGTTGCGTCACACCACGTGACTTTATCAAAGGGATGAGGAGTCCGGTGCCAATCCTTCAGTTTATATGTGCGCCATTGGCATGGCAACGGATAAACAATACTTGAAGCCGAGCTTGTGTGAAAGAAACCGAACTATAGGGGGCTGTATATAGTGTGCTAATCATAACAGTAAAAAAAAAAAAACATGATCAGTAAACATCATCTCCTAATTCTGGATTATGATTAAAAACATAAATAAAAACATGATTCTTGCGGTAATTAGCATTGTAAATTCCTCTAGTAAACATCAATAATTCATAAAATCGCATGGTCATCATCGCCATCTAGTGGTGACTTAGGATATCACCCATAATGATTTTACAGAAACCTTCAAATAGAACTACAATGATGTGTGTATTCCATTAAAAGCACTGGTCACTCAATTAATCCAGGCAAGGACGAACGACCAGCCCATCGAGTGCAAGTGTATAGGAAACATTAAAAATATTTAATTAAAAATATTAAAATAAAATAAAAATAAAAATACAGAATAAAAATGAAGTAAATTAAAATAGACAAAGGAGAATAAATATATCTTCAATAAGCAAAATAGAATATCCTAAAATCTAAGATAAAGATTATCGTGCTGGTCACTAGGAGCATGTTAAATCTAAAACGGGGACAGATAAAGCAAGTAAGCAGACCAAACCCCATAAAGATACAATAAAGACTTGCTATGTCAGACTGTGGGTAAGATAGTAAAACCACTAAAAATTGGAAATAAAACAATTTAAATCAAATTCCACGTTATGTCCTAGGGGCGATAAAGTCTGTAATTCATGAATCCATCTGGATTCAGCCTGACTAATTCTGATAACTTTATTATCGCCCCTCCAATGAGGTTTATACTTTTCAATTCCACATATTTTTAATGATGAAGGGTCACTATTATGATGCTCTAAATAGTGTCGGGATAGACTGTGCTTGTCAAATCTTTTTTTAATATTTTGTACATGTTCTTTTAGTCTAATCCATAGTGCCCTCTTCGTTCTGCCTACATATTGGATATGACAGGGGCACTCCAGGAGATAAACGACTCCTTCACTCCTACATGAAATAAAGTCCTCTATTTCATAGTTCTGTGTTGTAACAGTAGACGTGAAACTTGATTTTTTCTTCTTTAATTTCTTTTGTGTGTCTGCAAGCATAACAATTTTTGCATGGATAAAACCCCTTTCCCTCAAAAAAGGAGAATTTTTTCTTTTGGGGTGGATCTAAGACATTTTTTGCTAGGCGATCACGCAATGTCGGGGCCCTCCTGTATATGAATTTAGGTATATTTGATAAAATAGGGCCCAGGTGTCGATCTGTCTTGACAATGTCCCAATATTTCTTAATAATTTTTTCAATTTGTTTATATTGCATGTTAAAGTCCATAATAATGGGTACAGTGTCTTCTTGGATAAGGTTTATTTCTTCATCCTGTATTAATTTTTCTCTCTCCAGACGTGTAACATCCATAATTTTCTCTTCGATGAATTTCACATCGTATCCTTTCTGGATGAATCTTTCTCCAACCATTTTAGCCTGTTCCATAAAAACTTCTTTTTTGGTGCAATTCCGCCTCAATCTAACCAACTGTCCCTTGGGTATATTATTCAACCATAATGAGTGGTGACAGCTATCCAGAGGTAAATAACTGTTTCTATCCACTGCCTTAAAATAAGTTTGAGTACACAGTTTAAATCCTTCTTTTTTGATTTCGAGGTCTAGGAAGTTAATTTTCTCATTACTGATCTCCCAAGTCAGTTTTATATTTTTGTTGTTATTATTCAGGAAAAAACAGAAGTCACTAAGGCTTTCTTTGTCTCCCTTCCAAATAATAAAAATATCATCGATGAAGCGTTTATATACTAGCAACTGGTGTGGTCGATTGCTATATAGTACTTCTTCCTCCCACTCCGACATATACAAGTTAGCCACACTGGGCGCATATTTAGCGCCCATTGCAATTCCCCGTATTTGTTGATAGTAATTCTTATTATGCCAGAAATAGCTGGAATCCAGACTATATCTTAGACAATCTAATAAAAATCTTCTTTGTTTACATTTTAAACCACTAAATTTTCTTAGGGCCCATTTAGTTGCCTGTATAGCCTCATCATGATTGATGATCGTGTACAAGGATGAGACATCGGATGTTGCCAAATATATCGGTCCGTCACTCAAGGTCACATCATTGAGGAGTTGAATAAGGTGCTTAGTATCTCTCAAGTATGATTTTGTCATCTTCACTACTGGTTGTAAAAACCAGTCAATGTATTCGCCTATTCTTGCACTTACTGAATTGATCCCATTCACTATAGGTCGTCCTGGGGGTTTATCCTTATCCTTGTGAATCTTTGGCAACGTATAGATTATGGGTATCTTGCAAGTTTTCGGCTGTAAGTAGAGAGCCTCCTTTTTATTTAAGAGGCCTTTATTCACACCTTTCTGGATAACTTTTGCCAATTCTTTTTTAAACCTTAGCGTTGGGTTACTTAATAATAAACGATAGGTATCTTTGTCATTCACTTGTCTATTCAACTCCTCGTAGTAGTCATCCTTAGATTGGATGACAATTGCACCTCCTTTATCGGCCTGTCGAATTACAATGTCTTTTCTTGTTTCCAATTTCTTTATGCCATTCTTTATGCTTCTTGGATCCTGCACGTTTTTCACTTTTAATTCTTGTAAATCTTTTAAAACCATTTTTTTAAAAACTTCAATGTGTCCATCTTTACCAGCAGGTGGATTAAAAAGAGATTTGTTCTTTAAATTACTGAATATAATTTCATTATTATCTGGTATAGTTTTTCTTCTTTCCAGTGGATTACTGATCATGTATTTCTTTACGTTAAGGCTCCTGATAAACTTGTTAATGTCCACGTATGCATTGAATTTGTTTAAATTCTTCCTTGGGGCGAACTTTAATCCCTTATCCAGTACTTTTATTTCTTCTGGTGTTAGTTCTACCCCACTGATATTAATAATACCCTCCCCTATTGTTCTCTATTTCTTTTGCTCCTTGATTCCTGCTCGGCATCCTCTTCTCGTTTTTCGTTTTTTCCTTTCTTTTTTTTCCACAGATCTTCTTGGGGTGTTTCTTTGATATTCCCCCCTGTCTTGGTCCCTTTGTTCTTCTTGTCTCCTGTCTTCTCTTCTCCTTGTTCTTCTGTCCGGGCTGGGATTCGGGGTACGCCGGTTCAGTCTCCTTGGGGGATCCTCGCGGTGCTGGCGTCTCGGCGACACTCGATGGCGTTGATCTAAAAAACGATATGGTGTTCTCTCTCGTTCATGCCTTTCTGGTTGTCGCTGTTTGTAATACCAGGGTGACCTCCCACCATCATCGTACCTTTGCAATTGTTCATATCTATTGTATGTAGGTACAGCATAATGATCAAAACGCGGAGGGGAATCCCTTCTTCTCCTTTCATCTCTCTCATCTCTCAAAGGTCTTCCTTCTCTTCTTATTCTATCTGGGTAATGATTATTTCTGTCGCCATTGTTCTCATAATTTTGCCATCTCCGATAGGGAGATCTTCTATCCCATGGGGACTGATGGTGAGGTCTTCCTTGGTAATTATTAGAATTTCCACTATTTTTCCAGAATGGTTTATTCCAATTATTGCCTTTCCATCTTTGTTTCTGTTGGGGGGTGTTATAAGTGTTATAATTACCCTGGATGTCCCTAATGGGCAGAGGTTCCTCATTCTTCCTTTCATTTATATTCTCTATCACTTTTACTTCTTTAACCGGAGTACTATTGTTTGAATTTATAACAGTCTCTTCAATTTTATTCTGCCACTTAAACACCAAATCATCATTGAAATCTTTTATATCTCTCTGATATTTTTTCCTTTTTCGTGTAGCTGTTTCCTTGTCTTTCAATTCCATGTCATGATTCAATTGTTTAGACAGTGTCTTAAATTCTGGTAATTCTTTAGAAGGTTCCAGAGTGGTTTTAATTTCCTCAATGGTTTTATTTAGGAGTCTGATTTTCTTTTGTTTCCTTTTCCTCAGGAATTCCAGTAACTCCAAACCCTTCTCATTGAAGAAGTGGAACCATTCATCTGTAGACTCCTTGTCTACCAGACCATCATTTATAGGTACATCCCAACGGAGCCTCCTGGGTACTATTTTATCCTTGATGTATTTTTCATGGGTTACCATATCCCACCATGCATTAATCTTTTTCTCCATCAGATGTCCTATCTTTCTAAAACCACTTTCAACATTTCCTGCCTGATTGGTTTCCTGTTTAGTAAATATTGTATCTATATCTAAAGTTCTATTATCTAGAAACTGGAAGACTTCCATGGTATGCAGCACTAGTAAGATTTGAGAGTGAACAGAAATGAATATATAAGAACCAGTGCGCAAAAACCCAATATACACAGAGAGTTACCAAACTGACGGTAAAATACCAGATAGAGAGCTGCCAACATAGATAGGTAAACTCAATTCCCCAAGATAGATAATGGATAAAGATATGTGGCGCTACTCCATCAATCAGTGATAAATAAATAATCCAAAATCACAACTAGAATAAACTATGCTGTCGGATGAAGTACACACAATGGGCTCCACCTTGTATATAGTTATAGGCCTAGAGATGAATATCGCCGTACATAAGTAAATCAAAGAAAAAAATATATGCAATAAACACAATAAATGGTGAATACCAGTAATCAAAATGCTTAGAATCAAATGTGTGATTATAGTGCTCACATGAGTTGAATAAAAATAATAATATCAACCACCTCTCATCAGGTGGCAAAAATAAACCTGTGAATATAGTGAACTGGCTTCCCAGGCTGAAAAACACACTAGAACTCCATAAACAAACAGTGTCCAATGTATCGCAAGCACCAGCTGAAGATCAAAACATTTCTAGTACTGATGTCAAAAATACGTAATAATAATATCAGTGGGGTAGAACTAACACCAGAAGAAATAAAAGTACTGGATAAGGGATTAAAGTTCGCCCCAAGGAAGAATTTAAACAAATTCAATGCATACGTGGACATTAACAAGTTTATCAGGAGCCTTAACATAAAGAAATACATGATCAGTAATCCACTGGAAAGAAGAAAAACTATACCAGATAATAATGAAATTATATTCAGTAATTTAAAGAACAAATCTCTTTTTAATCCACCTGCTGGTAAAGATGGACACATTGAAGTTTTTAAAAAAATGGTTTTAAAAGATTTACAAGAATTAAAAGTGAAAAACGTGCAGGATCCAAGAAGCATAAAGAATGGCATAAAGAAATTGGAAACAAGAAAAGACATTGTAATTCGACAGGCCGATAAAGGAGGTGCAATTGTCATCCAATCTAAGGATGACTACTACGAGGAGTTGAATAGACAAGTGAATGACAAAGATACCTATCGTTTATTATTAAGTAACCCAACGCTAAGGTTTAAAAAAGAATTGGCAAAAGTTATCCAGAAAGGTGTGAATAAAGGCCTCTTAAATAAAAAGGAGGCTCTCTACTTACAGCCGAAAACTTGCAAGATACCCATAATCTATACGTTGCCAAAGATTCACAAGGATAAGGATAAACCCCCAGGACGACCTATAGTGAATGGGATCAATTCAGTAAGTGCAAGAATAGGCGAATACATTGACTGGTTTTTACAACCAGTAGTGAAGATGACAAAATCATACTTGAGAGATACTAAGCACCTTATTCAACTCCTCAATGATGTGACCTTGAGTGACGGACCGATATATTTGGCAACATCCGATGTCTCATCCTTGTACACGATCATCAATCATGATGAGGCTATACAGGCAACTAAATGGGCCCTAAGAAAATTTAGTGGTTTAAAATGTAAACAAAGAAGATTTTTATTAGATTGTCTAAGATATAGTCTGGATTCCAGCTATTTCTGGCATAATAAGAATTACTATCAACAAATACGGGGAATTGCAATGGGCGCTAAATATGCGCCCAGTGTGGCTAACTTGTATATGTCGGAGTGGGAGGAAGAAGTACTATATAGCAATCGACCACACCAGTTGCTAGTATATAAACGCTTCATCGATGATATTTTTATTATTTGGAAGGGAGACAAAGAAAGCCTTAGTGACTTCTGTTTTTTCCTGAATAATAACAACAAAAATATAAAACTGACTTGGGAGATCAGTAATGAGAAAATTAACTTCCTAGACCTCGAAATCAAAAAAGAAGGATTTAAACTGTGTACTCAAACTTATTTTAAGGCAGTGGATAGAAACAGTTATTTACCTCTGGATAGCTGTCACCACTCATTATGGTTGAATAATATACCCAAGGGACAGTTGGTTAGATTGAGGCGGAATTGCACCAAAAAAGAAGTTTTTATGGAACAGGCTAAAATGGTTGGAGAAAGATTCATCCAGAAAGGATACGATGTGAAATTCATCGAAGAGAAAATTATGGATGTTACACGTCTGGAGAGAGAAAAATTAATACAGGATGAAGAAATAAACCTTATCCAAGAAGACACTGTACCCATTATTATGGACTTTAACATGCAATATAAACAAATTGAAAAAATTATTAAGAAATATTGGGACATTGTCAAGACAGATCGACACCTGGGCCCTATTTTATCAAATATACCTAAATTCATATACAGGAGGGCCCCGACATTGCGTGATCGCCTAGCAAAAAATGTCTTAGATCCACCCCAAAAGAAAAAATTTCCTTTTTTGAGGGAAAGGGGTTTTATCCATGCAAAAATTGTTATGCTTGCAGACACACAAAAGAAATTAAGAAGAAAAAATCAAGTTTCACGTCTACTGTTACAACACAGAACTATGAAATAGAGGACTTTATTTCATGTAGGAGTGAAGGAGTCGTTTATCTCCTGGAGTGCCCCTGTCATATCCAATATGTAGGCAGAACGAAGAGGGCACTATGGATTAGACTAAAAGAACATGTACAAAATATTAAAAAAAGATTTGACAAGCACAGTCTATCCTGACACTATTTAGAGCATCATAATAGTGACCCTTCATCATTAAAAATATGTGGAATTGAAAAGTATAAACCTCATTGGAGGGGCGATAATAAAGTTATCAGAATTAGTCAGGCTGAATCCAGATGGATTCATGAATTACAGACTTTATCGCCCCTAGGACATAACGTGGAATTTGATTTAAATTGTTTTATTTCCAATTTTTAGTGGTTTTACTATCTTACCCACAGTCTGACATAGCAAGTCTTTATTGTATCTTTATGGGGTTTGGTCTGCTTACTTGCTTTATCTGTCCCCGTTTTAGATTTAACATGCTCCTAGTGACCAGCACGATAATCTTTATCTTAGATTTTAGGATATTCTATTTTGCTTATTGAAGATATATTTATTCTCCTTTGTCTATTTTAATTTACTTCATTTTTATTCTGTATTTTTATTTTTATTTTATTTTAATATTTTTAATTAAATATTTTTAATGTTTCCTATACACTTGCACTCGATGGGCTGGTCGTTCGTCCTTGCCTGGATTAATTGAGTGACCAGTGCTTTTAATGGAATACACACATCATTGTAGTTCTATTTGAAGGTTTCTGTAAAATCATTATGGGTGATATCCTAAGTCACCACTAGATGGCGATGATGACCATGCGATTTTATGAATTATTGATGTTTACTAGAGGAATTTACAATGCTAATTACCGCAAGAATCATGTTTTTATTTATGTTTTTAATCATAATCCAGAATTAGGAGATGATGTTTACTGATCATGTTTTTTTTTTTTACTGTTATGATTAGCACACTATATACAGCCCCCTATAGTTCGGTTTCTTTCACACAAGCTCGGCTTCAAGTATTGTTTATCCGTTGCCATGCCAATGGCGCACATATAAACTGAAGGATTGGCACCGGACTCCTCATCCCTTTGATAAAGTCACGTGGTGTGACGCAACGCGTCAGGGTAGGAGGAGTCAGGTGCCGACGCTTCTCGGGGACGGCCGAACCCGGAAGCTTTTTGACATCCACTGATTGCTGCTATTTTAAATGTAAGTTGCTATGTTTTTCAATAAACGTGTATTTAATACTGCACCATGAGACCTCTCCTTTGTTTTTAAACAAACTGCTGGGATTGCTGGGAGTGCGGGGAACTGCGGGAGGAGTTGCAGAGAGACGGACTCATCTGACACTAAAGAAACACTGAAGGAATCACATCCTCTCCTAGATTATCTACTCGCTTTACTTGGCCCATTGGGGGCCGCTGCTGGAGGTGAGAGGCTAGGGGAAACAATTGGGAGATGCACTAGAACGTGCATAGAAGAAAAGCACCAGTCACTGCACAAATTGCACCATATTCAAAGACTGTTTTGTGTGGAAGTTACCAATCACTACTGCACTTTCTGTATGGACTAATTGCACTATTGTCACTGTTTGGGACAGTGTCTCGTTTGTGGGATTATCTGTCCTATCATATTTTGATTTTTCATCAATTTAAATTATTTATAATATTTATAATTATGATTTATTGTATTACAGTTTTTATCACTTATTATGCACTAGATTATTATGATATGATTGCATTATTGTGAAAAATATTTTTTAGATAGTCGATCATATAGGAATTCTTGTTGACCGTAGGGACTCTTTGCACTGTATGTTGGTCTAATACATCCACTTTTTAGCTCATGCTGAAGATTTACGTATTTTTGACATCAGTACTAGAAATGTTTTGATCTTCAGCTGGTGCTTGCGATACATTGGACACTGTTTGTTTATGGAGTTCTAGTGTGTTTTTCAGCCTGGGAAGCCAGTTCACTATATTCACAGGTTTATTTTTGCCACCTGATGAGAGGTGGTTGATATTATTATTTTTATTCAACTCATGTGAGCACTATAATCACACATTTGATTCTAAGCATTTTGATTACTGGTATTCACCATTTATTGTGTTTATTGCATATATTTTTTTCTTTGATTTACTTATGTACGGCGATATTCATCTCTAGGCCTATAACTATATACAAGGTGGAGCCCATTGTGTGTACTTCATCCGACAGCATAGTTTATTCTAGTTGTGATTTTGGATTATTTATTTATCACTGATTGATGGAGTAGCGCCACATATCTTTATCCATTATCTATCTTGGGGAATTGAGTTTACCTATCTATGTTGGCAGCTCTCTATCTGGTATTTTACCGTCAGTTTGGTAACTCTCTGTGTATATTGGGTTTTTGCGCACTGGTTCTTATATATTCATCTAATCTCATATGTTTTTTGTTTACTCTTTACTCCAGAATTCACTGGTTTCCTTTCTATCTATTCATCTCTTCAGTCCACACAGGTTGATCTGCGCAGTCAGCTCTGCATAACAAAAAGTAAGTCAAAACTATTTGATCTATTGCCATGGCACCACTGAATATACTTTCCCTGAATGTTCAGGGAATAAATGTCCCTCAAAAAAGGACCAAAGCCTTCCGTACTTTCCATAACAAGAAGGCTCACATAGTATGCCTCCAAGAAACACACTTCACCAAAGATTCTACTCCAAAATATATTTCTCCTTTTTATGAACAAATTTACACGGCTTCTGCCTGTACCAAGCAAAGGGGAACTCTAATCGCATTTCACCGATCCACACCATTCACCTTATCATCAGAAATTAAAGACCCAGAAGGTAGATACCTGATACTCATGGGTTATATAATGGATACAGCAATCACGGTGATTTCCTACTACGCTCCTAACAAACAACCTACACCATTCCTCTCACATATATTACAAGTGATTAATACACACAAAATAGGAACAGTGATAATGTGTGGGGATTCGAACCAGGTCCTCCTCCCATTTCTAGATAAATCACCTTTTACACCATCCAAAATAACCTCTAGATTACCTTTTTCTCAACTTCTTTCCAAATACAATCTGGTAGATTCATGGAGAGAAAGTAACCCAATGAAAAAGAAATTCACTTATTTCTCGCACCCTCATCAAACCTTCACCAGAATAGATCATATTTTTCTAACAATAGGAATGATACCAGAAATTATTGCATCAGATATAATTCCGATTCCGTGGTCTGACCATAATGCAGTATACACTACTATAGCCTCAGCCATACCAAAAGCGCATGACCCAACGTGGTACTTACCGGACATAATGCTCAAACACCCACTACATCAGATGGCCATTGAACAAGCTTTAAAGCAATACATATCAATTAATAATACAACAGACATCTCCCCAATAACACTGTGGGAAGCTCATAAGCCTGTCTTGCGTGGTACAATACAAAGACAAATGGCACTATTTAAACGGGAACGCAAAAATCTAGCAAAAAAACTAGAACTCAATTTTAATGCAGCCTACATATCATTTCAAGATAATCCATCTCAGAGTACAAAATCTCATCTGGAAAAATCTAGATTGGAATACGATCTATTTCTCACTGAGTCAGTTGATAAATCCCTCAAACGTTCCAAACATAATTTCTACATGAATACAAACAAACCAGGTACATATTTGGCTCGGGCATTAAATTCAACTAACAAATCTTTCAAACCAATACGTTTGAAATTATCAAAAAATGTTTACACTTGTAATCCAGTTAAAATAGTCCATAAATTTCACTCACATCTTGCAACTTTATACAAGACAAACAATGAATTTAATCCTACAGAAGCTGAATCTTTCTTCTCAAAAATAACCTTACCTGAGTTATCTCAGAATCAAAAAAGCAGTTTGGATGAGCCTATAACTATAGATGAAGTTGCTAACGCCATAAAAGACCTAAAACTTAACAAAAGACCAGGCCCAGACAGCTACTCGGCTTTATACTATAAAACATTCTCAGAAATACTCTCTCCCATTCTCACTGAAACTTTTAACAAACTTCTAGATGGACATTCTTTTCGGCAAGAAACACTAATGGCAATTGTTTGTATGATCCCAAAACCCCTTTCTGATGATACTTCCTGTGTGAATTATCGGCCTATCTCTCTGTTAAACCTCGATATTAAATTATTAGCAAAAATAATAGCAAAACGCCTCAATAGCATTATAGGAAAATTAATACATAGAGATCAAGTAGGCTTCATGCCAAATAGACAGGCAGGCGATAATATACGCAGGGCAGTGTTATTGGCACATATTGCTAAAAAACGGAAAATCCCTTTATGTTTTCTATCTCTCGATATTAAGAGGGCATTTGACACAGTATCCTGGCAATATATGCAATATTCATTACAAAAATGGGGTTTTGGACCCCACTTTTTAACATGGATCAAAGCATTATATAATAAACCCAAAGCCTATATAAAATATGCTGGATACAAATCTGAAGCCTTTAATATCGAAAGAGGTACCCGACAGGGTTGCCCATTATCTCCCTTATTATTTGCCCTTATACTCGAACCCATGGCCCAATACATCAGAACAAACCAAACTATAACTGGCATTGAAGTAGGAGGTATTACACACAAATTATGTATATTTGCAGACGATATATTACTTTTTCTATCATCACCACAGGTCTCTGGTCCTAACTTAATACCAGCTCTTGATGGATTTGCAGCCCTATCCTTATGATTAATCCTAAGAAATGCCTAGTGCTTAATATTTCACTCACAAACATGGAATTGATCCCGGCTAGGGCTGCACTCCCATTCACATGGGCAGAAAAATCAATCCCATATCTTAGAATTCATTTAACAGCATCTCATTCTGACGTATTCTCAACCAATTATCCTCCTGTATTAAGACAGATCACAAATCTAATAAAACAATGGTCACAACTTCCTTTATCCTGGATAGGGAAGATTAATGCAATCAAAATGACTATTCTACCCAAATTGCTTTATCTATTCAGAGTCCTCCCTATTCCAATTCCTTCCTATTTTTTGAGAATAGTACAAAAAAGAGAAACTTCGTTTATATGGGGCTCTTCTAAACCACGTATACCTATACACACACTACATCTTCCCAAAAATAAAGGAGGCCTGGGATACCCTAATTTTACTAACTACTACAGAGCAGCACATTTGGCCAGTCTGTCCAAATACCATGCAAAACAGGAAATCCCATTATGGGTATTTATAGAGGCTTCAGAAAATGACCCTCTATTAATATCAAATTTATTATGGCTTGATCCTAAAGACCGCTTTAAAATTCATAATCCCATAACTAAACACTTCTTATCTCTCTGGGATAAACTAAAAACCAAATATCAGTTACAATCTCCACACAATCCTCTCCTTTCTTTTATCAGAAATCCGGCCTTTTATCCGGCATGGATCTACCCAAATTCTTTTAAAGCTTGGACAACATCAGGCATTCAGACACTAAATGACTTCATAGCATCTAAATCATTCCTTTCATTCCCATCGCTTAGAGAAAAATATGATCTACCAAACTCTGAGATATTTAGATATCTCCAAATCAAAAATTTCTATACACCATTCCTAAAGGGGGATACACCATTATCCCAATTATCCATTTTTGAATCAATCTGTACAAAAGATCCATTTGCTAAAGGTACAATTTCATCACTTTATAATCAATTATATGGAGTAGCAAATCTTAATAGACCCTCTTACGTTCAGAGGTGGGAGGAGGACCTGGGACGAACTTTAGAAGACATGGACTGGTCTAACATATGGCTCACATCTAAGTCATCTTCACCCAACATCTTAGCACTGGAGACAAATTATAAAGTCCTAACTCGCTGGTACCTTGTACCCGCTAGAGTGGCAAAATATTCACCTAATACCTCAACTAATTGTTTTTGAGGATGCCCAGAAATAGGCACATATTTACACATATGGTGGACGTGCCCAGTAATCCAAACCTTCTGGAAGGAAGTCTTCGTGATTGCATCTAAAATATTTAAAAAAATAATACAACCAGATCCATATTTAACTTTACTTAATCTAAAACCGGAATGGTTAACACTCTCTCAATTCAAACTTATGATCCAACTAATAACGGCTGCAAAACAAACAGTGGCCAAGGCATGGAAATCTCCTACATTGGTACTAGCAGAAACAATTCACAGAATGAATAATACAATGTCCCATGCTAAGATGGTAGCCATCGATCAAAATCAAATTCCAAAATTTGAAAAACTTTGGCATCCTTGGATAAAACAACAGTTCCTGTCAAACTTCAATGACTCTGTCCTGTTGCCATGGTAACAGATTAAATGACTTACAGAAACACCCATTCTAAGGCTTCAAAGAGAACTAAAAAGAATAATAAACTGACGAGCGGGACAACCTTGTGGACCATACCTCTACCTTTCAACCCTTTTTCTTCTTTCTCTTTCCTTTTCTCCACCTTACGATTAAAGCTCATTATCAGAATTTATTTGACCTATATACACTCTACTTGTAAACAATATGTATAGTAGGTATAAATCATTTAAATACCTACAAAAGTAACTAAGGAAATTATATATATCTTTAATTTAGGTTTACGTGAACCCAATGTTTAATATTTGAAATTTCATATTTACCTATATAAACTCTACTGTAAAACAATGAGCTTACTTTATAGATCCTTGTAAACTTACTTTATGTATCTTTATAACATTGTATACTCAATAAACTTCTTTTGACAAGGAAAACATCTGCCTCTACTTGTTGGCCTCTCAGACATGATGGGTGGGGCTTATTACCCAAATTTAATAGAAACTGGGAAATATGAGATTGGATGCATTTTATTGAATGAAAAGTGGTGTTTGGTGCACTTTAAATTGAGGACTGAAACTGACAGAAAGTTAAAAATTATAAAAAAATGAATAAAATGGGGAACAAAAGCGTCAGTCAGAAAAACTGTGGATGACAAAAAAAGGGGGCCGGCAGGGGACAAAAAAAGACAACAAAAAAGAAAAAAAAAAAAAAAAAATTGCAGCAACCAAAAAAAAAAAGGGTATACAGCACTAAATTTTATGTAATGCTGTCTTAAACACTGCACTACACTAACACACTACACTATACTCACATTATACTAACACACTATACTATACTTACACTATACTGACAAATTATACTCATACTATACTAACACACTACACTATACTCACACACTATACTAACACTACACTAACACTCCACACTCAGAGTCACAATAAGTGAACACTAGTGATGGGTTTTATGTTCGGGTCGAACATGAGTTCGACTCGAACATTGGCTGTTCGCCCGTTCACCGAATAGCGAACAATTTGGGGTGTTCACGGCAAATTCGAAAGCCGCAAAACACCCTTTAAAAGTCTATGGGAGAAATCAAAAGTGCTAATTTTAAAGGTTAATATGCAAGTTATTGTCATAAAAAGTGTTTGGGGACCTGCGTCCTGCCCCAGGTATCAATGCAAAAAAAAGTTTTAAAAACTGACATTTTTTTCGGGAGCAGTGATTTTATTAATACGTAAAGTGAAACAATAAAAGTGTAATATTCCTTTAAATTTCATACCTGGGGGGTGTCTATAGTATGCCTGTAAAGTGGCGCATGTTTCCCGTGTTTAGAACAGTCTGACAGCAAAATGACATTTCTAAAGGGAAAAAAAGTCATTTAAAACTACTCACGGCTATAATGAATTGTCGGTCCCGGCAATACACATAAAAGTTCATTGATAAAAACGGCATGGGATTCCCCCACAGGACAAATCCCGAACCAAAATTTTAAAAAAAATGCGCGGGAGTCCCCCCAAATTCCATACCAGGCCCTTCAGGCATTGTTTATTGAGATTGACATGGATCTGCATCACTGGATGATGTGAATTGATGGTGGATTAACATCAGTGGGCATTTTTTTTTAATTTTAAAGACTAACTTTAACATACCCCTGGACCCCCTCATGGACTCCTCCACAGGAATTTCTCACCTCCGTTTCGCGCTCTGCGACAAATTAGAATTTCCCTCCAAGAGATCTCACTTCATAATACTTGGAGAACATTACATAAATCATGTAATGATTGAATCATGAATAAAAACACTATACTTTTTATTCAGCTCCACACAACAAATACTCCCGTTTAGACTACCTCTTTATTAGTCAGCAAGACCTGCCCCTCCTATCCAAATCTACAGTTGAACCAATGAATTTCAGACCATCACCCGATCACCCTATGCTTAACCTTCCCTGAATACACACACACTACCAAAATATGGAGACTAGATTCCAACTTACTTACAGACCCGGACAGAGTTAATAATCTCAACATTATCATTGTCAACTTCTTCAAAGACAATGATACCCAAGACACCTCACCTCTTACCCAATGGGAAGCTCACAAATGCGTATTATGAGGATATCTCATCTCCCTTGCTTCATCCAACAACAGAAACACATCAATAGCCTCCTTTCCCAAATACAGACACTTGAAAGATTTTATAAACGAAATCTCGTAAAATATACCTTTCACAAACTTACTGAGACATGAAAAATCCTTTTAGAAGGCCAAAAAGGCCAAAACAATACTCCATCTACTAAAAACACAAACAGGCGACACTTTAAAAAGCAACCCAGAAATAGCAAAAGAATGTGAGCGCTTCTACGTGAGCCTGTACAATCTCCCAACCTCAGAAACACAACACTCCGGATCCTCACCCAGATCAACCCTCATAGAGAGTTTCTTGGGAAAACACCACACTAGACCACTCACACCAGACACAAAACCAAGCTAGACCTTCCCATTTCAAAAGAGGAATGGGATACAGCTCTCAAACATTTGAAACCCGGGAAAAGCCCCGGTCCTGATGGCCTATCAGCAGCTTATTACAATACATTCACAAATTTACTATCTGCCCCTTTCCTCAAAGCATTTAACTTTCATACTCCTGACCACCCTCTTACTCCAAACTTGCTAGAAGCACACATCTCAGTTATTCCAAACGAAGGAAAGGATCCCACACAAGCAGCAAATTATAGACCGATATCCCTACTAAACCTGGACATCAAAATTTTTGCAAAAATCCTAGCAAACCGCCTACTTCCCCTCCTTCCATCCATTATAGACCAAGACCAAGTTGGATTTATCCCTGGTAGAGAAGCCAGGGATAACACCATCAAAGCAATAAACATCCACCACCTCCTAACTTCTTCCAGCCAAGCAGGTTTTTTGTCCCTCGACGCGGAGAAGGCATTTGACAGGGTAGCCTGGGACTATATGGAGGCGGCACTCTGATCCATAGGCTTAGGGAGCCGCCTACTAAGCTTTATAATGGCTCTCTACTCCTACCCGAGTGCTAGAGTCCGAGTTAATGGCTTCGTGTCAAATGCCTTCCCCATCTAAAATGGTACGAGGCAAGGTTGCCCCCTTTCCCCACTTTTTTTTGTACTCACCCTAGAACCCTTCTTACGCAGCCTCAGAAACAACCCAAACATTAAGGGTGTACAAACACACAACAAAGAATACAAATTAGCGGCTTTCGCTGATGACATTTTCCTCTTTCTTCCTGAACCACATACATCGCTTCCCAACCTCCTAGCAGAATTCTGCCAGTACAGATTAATTTCTAACCTTAAGATAAATTTCTCCAAATCCTACACCCTTAATGTCTCCCTCCCTAGCAGCACTGTCACTCAGTGCAAAGGCAATTTTGCTTTCCTCTGGAAGGCAGAAGACATAACCTACTTGGGCATTCAACTTCCAACACCTTAAAAACCTATACGCTAAAAACTACCTAAAATATCTACCTATCTTACAAAGCCTCTCCGACGACTTTAAAAGGTGGAACAAGCCTATTTTTTCTTGGTTCGGTAGAGCAGCTATCTTAAAGATGAATGATCTACCTTGCCTCCTCTATATCTTACAAGCGGTTCCAATCCACATCCCCATATCCTTTTTCTGAAGCTATAGAAGTCTATGCACACGATTTCTCTGGGGTAGCCGCAGACCAAGAATTAGTTACCCGCAACTCTCCCTTCCCAAAAATAAAGGAGGAATAGGACTACCAGACATTATAAATTACTATCGGGCCTGCCATCTCACGAGAATCATAGATTGGAACATCCATAATAAATTTAAAGACTGGGTCACCCTTGAGGCCTCTTTCACCCCATTTCCCCTTTGCTCACTACCGTGGATGCTCCCGAAACATGTCCCTACTGACGCTCGCCTCTACCCCCTTATTGGCCCCACTCTCAGAAGCTTCCAAGAAACATGTGAAACAAAGTGTAGCGCTATAAAGTGAGTACTGAAAAATATAAAAATAAATTACGTGAGTGAAAGAACACTAATCTTAACGTGTCTATGTTAACAAAAAAAGTCCATAATTATAGTCTCTAAGTAAATAAGACCGTAATGGTCTTAAGCCATGAGGTGAGAAGTGCCGTCAGTCACTACAATAAGTGAAAATATTGTGAATTGTCCTGTGTTCCAGAATAGCACAAATGAAAGTGGTATGATGATGATTGTTCCTCAATCTATTAGGGACAGAAGTCCTCGGAGTTCCTATCGGTGATAAGCAGAAGCCACCTCAGTGTCCTCTAGAAAACGTGTAAAGTTCCCACAACCAGTAGTTTAGGAGGCTTACCGGAGGGTTTGAACCCAAGACAGCGTATACTGTTATGGGTCAAACCGGCTTGTATTGCCCACCGGCAATAGGGGGGATCTTGGCAAACTGGGAAGATGGGAGTCCCAACTGTTTTCATAGAAGTATCCTCTCCATATGGTTGGTCACATATCCCAGAATATGGCCCATATAGAATATTCACTCACGTAATTTATTTTTATATTTTTCAGTACTCACTTTATAGTGCTACACTTTGTTTCACAGGTTTACTTAACAAATATTCTTTTTGTCGAGTTAGCTGCTCACTCAGAGTAAGCGCAAAATACTTTACTGCTTTTTCTTCCAAGAAACATGCAAATCAAGAGCCCTATACTCAACCTCTTGTTACTCTAACCCCGACTTCCCATCAGGACTACATAGCAACTTCCTAACGGACACCTGGCTATTCAAAAATGCCTTAACCCACCACTTTTTGCACACGGTAAACCCCTATCACACGATAAACTCCCATCCAAGGATGAAAGCCACCCCATTTCTACCTGGAACTACACACTTCTATCACACTATCTCCGTGATCTAGTTAGGAAGTTCATGGTCTCTAGACCTCTATCTCCCTACGAAAACTCTTTGCCTATTGCAAAGACCTCAACGCCACTTACTATCCATGATGCACTCCCTTCTTTTCACAAACACTCCCTCCAACACTAGCTTGGCATGCTCAGCCTGGGAAAAAGATCTTTCCTTACCCCTATCCCCTGAAGATTGGAAGCAAATCTACCTGAATACACACAAGGGTTCTGTGAACATCACAAACCAGATGGTATCGCACCCCCACCATTATCCACAAATACCGTCCAGATCTTCCTGATACATGTTGGAGATGCCAACGTGAAAAGGGATCCCTTTTACACATTTGGTGGAGGTGCCCTATCATCCAAAAGTTCTGGGCAGATGTTCACCGCATCATTACTAGGGTGACTACACTTACGCTCGATTTTGATACACTACTCAATGGCAACAAATAATAGATACCTTAAATACCTTGCCATGCATATGGTAAATGCAGCCAAACAATGCATACCAATTTACTGGGGGACTCATCAATCTCCCTCAATTAAAGATTGGCTGACCAGAATCAGCAAAATAGCCGAAATGGAATGCCTCATTAGCATCGCTCATGACACACCTACAAAATTCTCCACCAAATGGGCTTGCTGGACCCACTTTCAGACAACAACAGATTACCGAGGCCTTGTCACCCCTAACACACAACATGGGAGTCCACCACACAATATCCCAACATAAACTGCCCTAGGATGCCCTAAAAGACCCCTTTCGATACACTTCTGAAATCACTATAGATCGATACCGACTACCTTCAGCCCTTAACGCTTAACCTTACCCCTTCCCATTCCCACGGAGGGAGAGAGAGATGGTGACCCACCCCCTCCGTCACCCTTACCCATTCCCGTCCAAACCCCGCCTGACTCCCCCCCTTCCACTTCACTACATCCCCCTCACACCATCACACCCCCAGACCCCAATCAGACCTCGGACATACAGAAACACTACACCTCACCCAGACGTTTAACTAGCGTACAAACAAGCCCTACCTCAACTGCAACAGACCAGCTAGCAGTCACTAAGGCTTAGTTCTCAACCAGCTTTTCACACTTGACGAGCTACTTGGTACTCTTATCACATAAGCCCAAACAGTACAGCAAATAACCTTGGAATTGACAACCAAACACTACACACCTACTTCACAAAACTAGAACAAGCATCCCTGGTGACCAATTTGAGTCATTTAGCCCCTCTTTGATATGCAACCCCCTAGATAGGGGAAAAGAGAATAATCACAGCAGTTGTGAACCATGATATTTCCCTGCTTTTCATAGTTAACTTTCTACCAAGCCTAACCTTCCAACACTGTTACCTATCGATGGAACTTGTTTTCTACCACACATTTGATGTTCTTTGTTTTTGTTTCTGTAAACATAATCCACTGTTATTAAAATTTTGTGTATTTAATTACTATTTACTTTTTTTACTGAATGAGTAAGGGGGCTGTATTTGGGGGCCCCCTTATATTTAAAGGCAGATTCCAGGTTCAGATAAGCCCCTTACCCAAATACCTCCACAACCACTGGGCTAGGGTTGTAGGTAAGAGGCCTTTGTCCTCATTAAAATGGGGGGAATGTGTTTTTCCTGTGACACTCCCCTGGCAAGGTACCCCCATGTTGAGGACATGTGGCTTTGTATGGTAACACATTAGCCCCCCCCCTTTTTTAGCCAGCCAGGCTGCATACTTGGATTAATGGTCTG
Source organism: Aquarana catesbeiana (assembly GCF_042186555.1). Lineage (NCBI taxonomy): Eukaryota > Metazoa > Chordata > Amphibia > Anura > Ranidae > Aquarana > Aquarana catesbeiana. The sequence continues at coordinate 304,472,613 of NC_133324.1, forward strand.
ACATTAATTTTTAGGGGAGCATCACATACCAGACTTGATACCAAAGGGTCTGGTATGCATTTGGGAGTGACTCTACACAAAGTTTCTTTTTCATTCTTGCTATAGAATTTGCTACAGCAAAAGTGACATGTACAGTATATAAAAAAAAGAAATACATTTTAAATTGACCGCAAATGACATTTCTTTCCTGGCTTCTTTTTATACAAAACGCATGCAGACCCCTAAAAGGTTTCCCAAATATTTGGGGACCTATAGAGGGTTCTGTGTGCCAGGAATTTAAAATCATTTTTTCTTTGTAAATGTTAATGCTTTAAAAAAATCACTGCTCCTGGCTAAATGTAAAACATTATTTAGTTGCGCTCATTAATATAAAATCGCTCCCCTGGTGCTCTCCTGCCTCCCCCCCCCACTTATCCTTAACACTTTATTGAAACACACCTGGAAAATATGGGATTATGTTAAATATTCTTGTAAACTGCCTTCTCCACAACTCCCCTTACTCCCTATTACGAGTAATCATCTTTTCCTATTGAGTCTTGAACAGCCGACTTCCTTTTCTTGGTGGACCTCACATAAGTTTAGAGTCAGCTTATAGGATACTTACCAAAAAGTACCTTCAAGATGGACACATGTTTGGGCTTAAGTTGCAGAAGATGCCAGGCTATGTCCTCCACGTATGGTGGACCTGCCAGAAGCAAAACGGCTTCTGGTGTAAAGCGTTTTCCCTTCTGCATACACTATTCAGGATCCGCTTTTCTAGAGACCCCTGGCTAACACTACTACATTTCAAACCTCCTGGTGTTACTAAGAGACATTTTAAACGTATTCATTTCATTTTTTAGCTTCTAATTGACCATAACCAGGATGTGTAAAAAAAACTATTCACCCACTTTTCTGAAGTTGAATCCTTAATAGTTGTTTTTTTTTCATGAATGAACAGTTATCCAGCATCCTCGCTAATAGCCATACCAAGTTTCACAAGATCTGGGACCCCTGGATCACGTACCGCTATCTAAATATAGCTGTGTAATCTGAGCTTTTACTGATGCAACAATTGATAATATTTGATATTCCCCTATGTTGTAAAGACTCCAGAGAGAGAGAAATAATTTTGCCCCTGTACAAATTGTTAGTAAGACCTTATCTGGAATATGCAGTTCAGTTTTGGACACCAGTTTGCAAAAAGAATATTGGAAAACTTGAGAAAATGCAGGGAGGGGCAACCAAACTAAGAAGAGGCATTGAGGAGCTCAGCTATGAGAAAAGATTAGCTGAACTGAATTTCTTTCCTTTGGGAAGAGGCAATTAAGAGGGGATATGATCACTATGCATAATACATAAGTGGTCCATATTGTTAATTTGGTGTTGAGCTATTTACTTTCGGGTCATTACAGAGGAAAAGAGGCACCTTTTTATGTCTGGATCAACTGTGGGTATAGGATTGTGTATATGGAAGTTTTTCTTTTGCGTGTTTTTTTTTTTTTTTTCCTATTGGTTGAACTAGATTGACTTGTGTCTTTGTTCATGTATAAAAAACCAACAGGGGTTAACTCTGCGCTAGAAACCTAATTGATAAAAATGGGTTCTATATTTTTTTTTAAATTAACCTGATATCAGCAAAGCAGCCAGCATCAAAGAGTCAGATACAAGAACTCTAGATACAAATAATAAAAAAACCAATGCAGCGCTAATTAAATTGAGCAATAATGTGAAATATCACAAAGGAAAACTACAAGAAAAAAAAAAAAGCAATTATAAAAAATACATAAGAATATACATAGAGCGCAATGTATCATGAAACAGTGCCACAAAGTAGTGATATATTAGTTCACCAAAACAATCCAAGCGTAAAATTAGTGAAAATAATCATATTAAATGCCAAATACTATCCAAGTGATATTGATCACAATAAATGAAAAAAAAACAGATATATAAAAAGTCCCATCACACACAGTGCAAAAAAAAGTCCATAAGCATAATAAAGAAGCTGATCCAAAAATTGTGATGAAAAGAATCCAATCTCCCAATAGTTAAATGCACCCAGCTGATTAATAAGGCTTCTTATCGACTCAAATGACCACACAGGTGGTCTCACCAAGCATAGACGATGTTAAGGTCTCCCAACAACCTATACCAGCATCTGTAATGTTGGTTAGATCTGCACTGCTCGGGAAATACAAACAAAAAGAGCTCCCATAGTGTAATCGTTCCAAGCAGGGGATTTATTGAATAAAAGAGTACACTTACAAAAGAATCCAGTCAATAGGCATGAACAAACGGCAATTGGAATGTCTCAGCGTCTCCACAGGCTTCCCGCTGTGCACAAACTTCCCATCAATCTCGGCAGAGGAGAACAACGTAGTGACGTCAGCATCACAGGCCACACCCAACGTGTTTCGTCACGATAGGACGTTGTCTGGGGGTTGGGCCCAACCCCCAGACGACGTCAAAAGCGATTGCCTTGCTTCTGTATGGTCATCTAGAAATCTCAGTTTGGGGTAGTACCACAGCTTGGGGACATAAACCTCCTGATTTGAGGGAATCCTGTATCTTCTTGTGTTCCCGCCTGTACATATTCCGCAAGATCCCAATTTTATTTTCCACTAACTTAATGTCTGCCTGGGGGACTCGAGTCTTTACAAACTCCAGAAGTCTCCCCAGTGTTGCCTGCCTTGCTTGCTTATTGAAATACAAGGGGTGCTTGACCTCCCACAGGTTTCGGTTCTCTTGATAGAGGTTAATAAACTGAATGAAAAAAATCCTACTCCTTTAAAGGGATTCATTTTATCTGAAAGACAAGACACAAGATAAAAACTGTAATGTCAGTCCAAACTCCCAGTATTATTTTTTACAGAATATAGGGTACACACACACGCACACACACACACACCAAACACATACACAAAACACATACACAAAACACACACCCACGTTTAAATCTTTACCTTCGTTTATGACACTCACTACTTCCATTCGGACATACGTAGGCCAGCGTACTAGCTTTATATACACTGCGCATGCGTCATGCTCCACCTGCATCGCCCGCCCCTGGTGTTCTTTAGGATGATTTTCCCCCGCCCCTTCATTCTTCGTTGCGCAGTGGGAGTATATAGAGAAAGATGGCAAAGAGATTATCTGGAACTAGTGTGGAGGAAAGCCCGGAGCCACAAACATCCAGATCCAGGAGGAGATATAAGGCCACCAACATGGCCTTTGAAGAGATGGTGGAGATGGTGGCCATATTGAGGAGGGGGGACTATGATGGCAAAAAAAGACCGTACACCAGACCCAATATGCGGAAGGACAAAATAATGTCCTCAGTTGTCACCACTATTGAGGGAAAATTTGGAATTAAATGGGCTAAAGAACAATTGAAGTGCTGGTCTGACCTATAAACTAGGGAGCCTGAACGATATTGCCGAATCAAGAAGGTGCTTAAAAAAAGTAAGTACTTGTTGTGTGTTCCTATTGAGATACTTAACTTGCATGCTGATCCATATGCTTTTCGTTTACACAGCATCGCTCGTAAAGATTGTTCTTTTGAAACTACATATGATTATAATAAAATGGCATTTGTTTTGCAAGAAATACAGGGTTGTACATACATTTAGGTCTTGATAATTTGTCGTAGTAAAATACGTTTTGGATGTTGTGTAGATGTGTTTGAAACTAGAATGCTTGTTAAAAAAATGATTCAATGTAATGTAAGGACAGGACACAGCAGCTGTTTCCACATCTGGACTCATGAGCACTAGTGTACTGTGTGACACCAGAGAACATTTTTGAGGGTAATCCGCACAGGGGCTCCAGGAGATACTTGAGGTGTGTCCATCTGTGAAACTTGCATAAAAATGTTAAGTATTGCAGTTTTGTTAAAAGGGAATTTGAATCCTGTCTTAAAATATTTTTTTTTAACAAACAGACAATTGTCCACCACTTCAAAGCAAGGTTTCATATTCCTATTTCTGGCCAGAAATATCACTATGTTAAGTATACCTTTTGTTTCATTCTCATAGGGGAGAAAAGACTCAGACAATAGTCAGAGGATCCCAGGACCCCCGCAAGTCACCAGCCTGAATTGGGAATTACCCCAAGCCCCAGCCCAAGACCACGCCCACCCGACGATCTTGAGGAAGGAGAGGTGGAGGAAGTGGGCGAGATGTGCACCCCACCAAGTGAGTGACTGACACCCTAGCTTAAGGTAATCTATTTAGGCATGCATATATCTAAATACATTTTTCTCCACAAATTTTAGGTGATGTTCTGGTTGTGGAAGGCCAAGTGGCGGAGCCATTCAGCACAGACAGTGCACAAAGACTGATTGGGCAGATAATGGTGTGGAATGGCCAAATTGATAGAATGTGAGAACAAATTGACAGCATGAGAAATCGGCCGGACAGCATGTAACAGGAAATCAAGAACATGATTGATGTTTTGGGGAGAATATAATCACTTTTTGCCTAAAACATCAATCATGTTCTTCATTTCATTGGAAAAATTTCTATTTTTGAATGTTTTAAAGTTGTGAAATAGTAAAATCCAAATTTAGCAGATGCACACTGTGTTTCATCATGTGCTATCTGCCATCAGGGGATCTCAATGTACTTGTTTTGTGTTTGCAACCCCTTCCTCATAATGCTAGTTTGTGAGAGGAAAGGGATTGCACACACAAAACACGTCCATTGATCCCCCATGATAGGAGATAGCACATGTTTACTTTACCCATTTGGACTCAAAATTTGTGTGCATCTGCTAAATTTTGCTTTTACATGGGTGACATCACCAGCACAGTTTTTGACATGTTGAACTTTGTAAGTTCCTGAGGTTTTTTTTTTTTTTTATTATGTGTGAAAAAAACCCTGTTGTAAAACAAAAATTTGTAAAAAAAAAAATATTTTTTGATAAATATGCCTAAAATAACCCCAAAAAATAAAAAAATTATATTGTTAAAAACAAAAAAAAATGCTAACATAAAAAATGATGTTTTAAAAAAATGCACCTTTGAATGTGCGCACAGTAAAATGTTTTTACTACTACAATGTGTGTGGCTTATTATTTCAATACTCAATACCAGTTTAGTAATTTTTTTGGTGTTTACAGTGACAAAGGGCCTTATTGACTAAAGGGAAATGCACTTGCCACTAGTAGTAAGACCCCGAATGGGGTGGTGGCACAATGCGAACATGCTTCCCATCGATCACCCCTACACAGTTGGGAAAGTCCCAACGGTCAGCGAACTGGGAGGCCACAGTCTGCCATTCCTGTGGGTTGGAAGGAAACTGTGGAGTCAAACAAGAAAAAAAAATATATAAGTACTTTTTCTTTCCAATATTTTTATTGAAAATAGTATATAGAAAATATACAATATACATTCCTTGAATATAAAAGGTAATGGAAAAAGAAGACACATCTCGGCCAACATGGCCTGTAAGAGTTACATTAGCAAATTATAACATCTCTACTCTGTTTACATGAGGCAAGAATGGCTATCTGGTTGTTCACAGCTAAGGCTATCCCTGTCACTCTTGTACAAATGCATTCAAAATATAGAGTGTCCTTACTTTGGAGATATATATGTCTATCCTTATATTTTGGTTGCCCCAAAATTATTTCCATGTCATTTATGTATTCCTTGGAGAGAAGGCGCGACGCCGGGGGTCCACCTGTCCACCCCATTTGGGATCTACACTGTGGACGGGAGGCCCCCAGCCTCACCCCTCCCGACTTATAACTAATGAATCTAATATCACATCTTGATCCTCTGCAAATATTGCGAGGGCAATGACACAAGGCAGGAAAACCTGCAAAGACAAACAAAAGGAGAAAGGAAAGGATAAGAGAAAGGAGGAGAAAGAGGGAGAAGAGAAAGGGTGGGGGAAAGGTTAAGGTTGAGTGCACCCCTAAGGATCTCCACTAAGATCCATTATCTATCGAAGCCCGTAGATAGATAGGTCCACCATGGTTCCCAAATCCTATCAAAAGCCTGCTGTTTATCCAAAAGAATCGCCGACAGGCGTTCATTAATCATAATCCACGTCAGCTTCACTCTTACCAATTCAAAGGGGATCAGAGGCTTTCTCCAGGATCTAGCAATCGCCATCCTAGATGCTGTGAAGATAAAAGAAATGAGTTTTTTTGTGTGCCTAGGCACTCCTTCCACTGGACCCCCCAGTAGCGCCTGTTGTGGAGATTTGGTTAGATTGACTTGGGTCAGTGAGTAAATAAAATTATAAATGCATATCCAAAAATGTCTGACTTTAAGGCAAGTCCACCAAGTATGATACATTGTACCTTCCCTGCCGCATCCCCTGAAACACAGTGGGGAAGCGCCAGGGATGTATGTAGCAGTTCTCACCGGAACCATATACCACCGTAGTAAGACTTTATAATTCGCCTCTATCAGGGAGGTATTTATATAACCTTTTGAGGCTAATTGCGCCATATTAAGCCATGTATCCATTTCTATTGTTACCGCTATATCCTGCTCCCACTTTTGCATATAAAATAATTTTCCCATCTTAGAGTTCAGTATACTATAAATTTTGGATATGTGGCCTTTATGTTTATCAAAAGACCTGCATAAATATTCCATTGGGGAAGAAGTCGTGATATCGGACTTTGCGTTGTAGAGTTTTCAGGAAATGAAGGTGGAGGTAGTGATAGAATTCTGTATTAGGTAACTGATGCTTTTCTATAAGAGATTGTTTTGATAATATACCTCTATGATAACATATGTCAGCTATACGAATCAGGCCTTTGTTGGTCCACCATGATAATCTTTGAGGATTAAGACCCGGGGTGAAATCTGGGTTGCCCGTTAACGGGGCTAAGGGAGCATGAGTAGAGCAAAAAGTAAAAGGTTTTGTAATCTGTCCCACAAGCTTAATGAAAAGGATAATGTGGAGCACAATATGGTCGGTCTGTCTTTCATATGAAGCCACAACAAATGGCTAATCGGTTTTGTAGGATATGGTGATGATTCCAATTTCATCCAGGATGGCTGAGGTAGCCCTAAGTGGGAGCGGATTAATTGGGCCAATTGGGCTGCCTCAAAATATTTGGCCAAATCTAGGACCCCCAAACCCCTTTTAGTTTTGGGGGTGTAGAGGGTTTGCTGATTCACCCTAGGCCTTGTATCTCCCCATATAAACGTCATTATCTTTTTCTGAAAAACCTTAAGATCAGGTCTATTGATTGCTATCGGAAGAGTTCTGAACAAGTACAACAGTCTCGGCAAGAGGTTCATTTTAATGGAGTACAGTCTGCCAAACCATGACGGAGGGCTTTTAGCCCATGACAATAGGTCTGCTGTCAGTTTCCTATAAAGAGGGGGATAATTGGCTTGGCACAGGGCCTGTAGAGTGGGGGTTAGAAAAAAAAAAAAAAAAAGTCTATTTTTCTGCCATTTAAACTGGAACGATTTTTGAAGAAGTTTTACTGTCCGCGGTTCTAAGGTTAAATTCAGGGCTTCAGATTTGGAGTGGTTTATCGTGAGACCTGAAAAAGCAGTAAAGCATTGTAGGACCTGACAGATATTGGGAAGGGACGTGATCGGGGAGGAGAGGAACATTAAGATATCTTTGGCGAACAGAGAACATTTCTGCGCCCCGTCTCCGCAGCATATCCCTTTTATGTCTTGGTGATGTCTAAGCTTAATTGCTAGGGGTTCTAATACAAAAATAAATAAAATGGGAGATAGAGGGCACTCGTTCCCCTGTGTATATCTATTGTATGAGATTTGTAGCCTTTTATCTGAAGTTTGGCCGTGGGTGTGTTGTATAGTATCTGTAAAATAGTCAGAAAATGAGGCCCAAATCCATATCTCCGCAATGTGTAATATATATATTCCCACGTGACCGAGTCGAATGCCTTACAAAGATCTAACTACAGTAGCATTCCCTTCCGTGTGCCTAGATTGTCCCAGTTTGAATTAAGTGCTGCTATAATATCTATCTATCTATCTAGCCGTCTGGGCTAGGTGCTTTTGTGGGATTTGAACATTTAATGGCTGCTAATATCTCTCCCTCGGTAAAGTCTGCTTCCATTAATTCTATATGTTCTTCTTCTACTTTTGGTAAGGGAATATCATGAAAAAATTAATCTGCCCGGGCTTTGGGAAATGGGTCTGGTTTATTGTAAAGATCAGTGAAGAACCTTGCAAATTCTTGGAGTATCACTTGGGGGTTTTGGGTAAGTTTCCCATCTTGTGTACGTAATCACGGCATTGCAGGATTGAATGGTCTCGGGGTTAGTTTTCTAGCTAATAGTGTGGTAGGTTTATCTCCCTTCATGTAAAAACGATGTCTAGACCAGCGTAAAAATGTTTCCGCTTTGGTTGTGAGGCTAAGATTCAATGCAATTCTAGGAGTATCTATTTTATGTCGCAGATCCAGATGAGGGTTATATTTTTGTTCCTGAACTATTTTTTGTAACTTGTCCTCCTGCTGTTAAATGTTCTGTGCATTATCTCTTTTTTTCCTAGAGGCCACTTGAATCAGTTTGCCGCGAATTGTGGCTTTTTGCGCCACCCAATTAATGCTGGGGGACGTGTCGCTAGCTGGATTATCTATAAAATATTGTTGGATGGCCTTCTCTATCTCAGTGTATATAATGGGGTCATTGAGTAATGATGTGTTAAGTCGCCACTTTGAGGGTTTTGATTTCATCCATAAATCAGTTAGTGTCATTTGTACTGATGAGTGGTCTGACCATGAACTGGGCACTATTTTAGCTGATTCAATTGGGTAAGAGTGAAGATTGTGTTTGTAAATGGTCTATACGAGAGTATGTTTTATGTTTTATGGACCTGGGAGTAGTGGGTATAATCCCTGGTAGTAGGATGGAAGTCCATCCAAATATCTATGAGGTCATAGGAGTGTAAAGTTCGGGCCAGTTTGGTACCCTGTTTGGGGGTATGTTTCACTATTGGTTTGTGTACGTTGGTCCTATCAAGGACTTGGTCTAAGGAGACATTGCTGTCACCGCTCATTATAACTTGGCCTTGTACATGAGGCATCAGTGTTTGTAGCATGGTTTCGAAAAATGTTACCCGTCCCGTGTTGGGGGTGTAGTATGAGATGAGTGTGATAGCATTTTCATTCACTTTCCCCGCGACCATGACATACCTTCCCTCTTTATCCCTGATGACAGTTGAGGGAGTGAACGGTACTCTCTTTGCAATGCAAATCGCTACTCCTCGTTTATTAACTGGGCCGTTTGATAGATAAAACGTGGGATATCTAGCATTCAGGTATCTAGGGGCTGAAGTACGTGAAAAATGCATTTCCTGGAGGAGTAGGAAATCTATATCTAGTTTGTGATAGTTTAGAAAGGCTTTAGCTCGTTTTGTAGGGGAATTTAGGCCTTGAACATGATGTGTTAATACATGAGTGTGTGAATGGGGTACTTGAGATCTTATCATTATAGTCCGGCAAACTGTACTCGCCTGTTGTAGATAGTCGTCATTACCCTCGAATAGGAGATGTTTCGATGGTCTTCTTCAAATTTCAGATGTAGGGGTGCACTCAAGGAAAAGGGGAAGACAAATGAAAGAAGAAATAAGAAATCAGTGTTGGGACAAGATGAACTGTACCATCTGTCAACTCAGAAATAAGGTACATAAAAAACTGATATAACAACATGAACATATTTGTAAAGGTCCCGGAGACTATGGTCTCCACTGAGTTGGGTGAGGTTGTCACCATCTGGTTGATGACGACAAGCTGCGTTTCCACCTCGGCACTTTCCATATAAAACATTGTATTGATAGAGAGGGGAGACAAGCAAAGCTAACTAACTCAATATATTACGTTCCCTCAAGTCTAACTAAACAAAACTAGGTTAGACTAGATTAGGGGGGTCAGGGTCTACTGTATCTATATAACCTTCATAGTAAAACAACAAACATAGGTTAATCAGCTCTAATCTCCCAATAATGAGAGGGGGTACATCCCTCCAGAAGTTAGGCAGTCACATTGGCGTCTCGAAGATGAATTAAACTGGCTGAACTATAGCCAACATGTGAGTTCCAGACCGCTGAAGGGGAGTCCTGTACGGGTGTACAGTAATATCAATATCTCTGTGTGGTGGATACTTCCCAAAAAAAGGCTCATCTCCATCATCCATCTGGTCCTGCTACTGGGTGTCGTCTTCTAGAAGAATATCGCTGGCGTTGTTCCCATAAGGGCGAGATTGGACGATCCAATTCCTGTTGTGCTTTGGGGGCTGATGATTCCCTGGATATCAAGCCAAGGCCCAAGAGAATGTCTGCTCCATCTGAGAAATTTGCAAAGGAATATGTCTTTCCCTTGAAGGTAAACGATAATCAAAAAGGAAATGACCAACGGTATTTGATTTGGTAATTATTGAGCTGCACCAATAATGGTTTCAGGGCTCGTCTTTTTTGGATAGTCATTTGCGAAATGTCCACGAAAATTTGTATGGGGTGGCCCATGAGGTCAATTTCGCCCCTAGCCCAGGCTGTGGGCATTATTTGTTCCTTAATTCTATAGAAATGCGGGTTGACTATGACGTCTCTAGGAGAGCCATCATATCTTGGGGCCGTCAGAGCTCGATGCACTCTATCAATTTCCATGTGCTGTGGTGAGATGTCCGGGATCAAATCTTGCATGAGAGTATGTACTGCGTCCTCCAGGTCAGTCACCGCCTCAGGTAGACCGCGAATTCGAAAATTATAGCATCTGGATCTGTTTTCCTGATCTTCAATTTTGGCATTGGCTTGATCTAATAGATCTTGTAATGAGGCTATCATGCTTGAGTTCTGATTAACCCTCCGCACTGTGCCATCCATTTTGGATTCGATAGTGTCCAATCTGTCCCCTATGTCATTAAAGTCATGTTTCATTTCAGCTGTGATTAATTGGCAGGCCTTAGTCAGCTCTTGCTGTAATAGTGCTGAAAAGCGAGCGAGGAGGACAGAATCCCCTGGATATGGCGCTGGAGGTGGGGGAGGTTGTTCACTTCCTATGCTGTTTTTGCTCAGGGCAAGTTCGGCTATTTCAGCCATATTCCTCTCCATGGAGGAAGCTGGGGAAGCTGGGGAATCAGCACCATCCACTCCTTCCCCCTGATAGGTATGGGAGGGGGAGAGAGAGAACCGCGGGGACCCATCTTTCTGTGGCCGTGTGATATCTTCCTGTGACTGAGAGGAGAAGGGGTCCCGCTCTCTGTCTAGTCCAGCTGCCGCTATGTTATGAGGAGAGATGCCTTGTGCAGGGGGGGCCTGATTTCTCTGGGTCCCGCTCACCTGCTTTGCAGCTTCTGTCTCTGTCCTCCGGCCCGACGCCATCTTGGAAGGGGGAGTCCCTGCTGTAGCGTTCCCCGAATGGAACGAATAGCTGGATGCCGGGGGTTTCTTTTTGGATGTCCCCCCTCCTGTCCGGTTCATAATGTGACCGCGGAAGACTGCAGTCTTTGTGGCTTCCCTCTGGCTTAATCAGGCTTGGAAAGGCCGGCGGCGTGCAGAGCAGGTCAGAACATGTCCGCTCCCGTGCCCGTGCGCTTGCGCACTATTATATAAGTACTTTTAAACATAACTTTTCTAGCAGATTACACAAAAACATTATTGAACATCAGCAGTCTAACATTTTTTAAAGTATTATTTCTAAAAATCTAGAAAATAAGGACCACTTCTAAGATTACTCACCCCCTCTGATGGCCCATTGATCAATTTGTATGTGGGGGTGGGGGGTTCTAATTTAGTAGAAGACCACACATGACATTTGAGGGGGTGGGCGGGGGGGTTCTAATTTAGTAGAAGATCACACGTGACATTTGGAGACATTTGAGGGGGTGGGGGGGTTCTAATTTAGTAGAAGATCACACATGACATTTGGAGACATTTCAGGGGTGGGGGAGGGTAAAGCAGTACAATAGAGCTGACAATATACATTGTTAAAGGGACTATAGCCTATAGGTGTATATGGGTCCAGGATTGCATGGTGGGGATGCTAGTGAAGGTAATATGCATGTAGGGCAAAAAATGATTTACCAAAAAAAAACATGCATGCATGAAGATAAAGGGGACATTCACAGCATATTCCAAGCATGGTAATTAGGTAACAATGAAATTAATACAATACATTAGCAAACATTAAAGACATATCATGTAATGTTAATGGATAAAAAACTTACCTTCATATAGTCCTTCTGCAGGACCTGAATTATGGCAGAAGAGGTCTCTGGAATAATGATCCCCAGAGCCTGGGGGGAGATGCTTGTCAAGAATTTCAGATCCTGAAGGCTTCTCCCATTCGCCAAGTAACATAACATGGCAACTAGCCTCTGCTCCGCAGTGATGGCTTGCCTCATGCAGGTATCCTGTCTGCTAATATAAGGGGTCAGCAGACATTGAAAAACGAGGTCCGTCATCCTGAGATAATTCCTGAAATCCTCAGGATTATTCTCACGGATCTCATGGAGCAAAGGCATGTGCAAGAATTGGTCACGCTGGCGCAACCAATTCTTAGTCCATGAACTCCTCCTCGCCCTGTTCATGGACTGGGCTGGGGTCAAAGTATGAACCCCAACACCAAGCCCCCATGCAGCACAAACTCGAGAACGAGTACATCCACGCACCATGGCTTCAAAACAGTCGGCTGGTCAAACAAACAAACTTAGAACAAACACACTGAAGAACAGCAAGGCCTATGAAGAGCGACCTGAAGATCAGGAATGAGTGGACCAGAACGGCCTGCTATACCGGTTACGAACTGACCAACATGCACTGAAAACCAGATACAAACCTCACAAGCACAAACTGAACCGCAGAAAACGATCGAAATAAGCTGAAGTCTGAAAAGCACGAATCGTCTCTAACCAAACTTCCACTAACACGCGGTAAACATGAGATTAGCAGATGGAGCCCAAAGGGTGGTGTAATGGGGCCTGAACTTCCTTTTTCTAGTCCCGTCGTATGTGCTGTATGTCACCGCGTTCAAAACCATCGGACTTTTGGAGTGATCGTGTGTGTCCAAGTCCGTCCATTTCTAAGTCCGGCGCACCTACGCTACAAAGTCCGTCGGAAAGATCGTCGGACCTAGTCCGTCGAAAAGTCCACTCGTGTGTACGCGCCATTAGTAGTTGAATAGTAGTAGTAGTTTTCAAACTCTGTTTTCTGGGATAGTGGGGAGAGAGGAAGTTTCTAAATAAAACTTGATAGCAGTTGCCTTGGTGGTGTTGGGAGTGTTGCTTGAGTGCTGTGGTAGATTTCTAAAGTTTTGATAGTATGGTCAGAAAGTGTCCACTATTTCATTACTATCTTGGGTCAGTTCTCCTGAGGGGTCAGTCAATTGCAAGACAAGTGCTTTTTTTTGGGGGGGGAGGGTGCCTAGAGCATTGGCCAGTATGCGTCTGCAATTGTTTTGGCCATTTGTAAAGAGGAGTAGTATGTGAGGAAAATGAAGGAGATAATGAAGGAGATAATTTTATTTTCTCGTTCCAATTTGATTTTGTGGCCGTGTTTACTAAGAATACTCTGGATAATACTTTTGTGAGCCTCCCACACTATGAGTGGTTTTGAAACGGAATATTATTGTGAGTGACAAGTGTTCAAGTTTTTTTGACGTCCTATAGGAGACGTGTTGAGTCCCCAGGTTCTTGGTTTAGCGGTTTGTGGAGAGAGATCAATTGTGATAGAGTTTGGTGATGGTTAGAGTATGTTATGCAGTTGATGTTGGTGGCTAATGCTTTTGGAAAATTAAGATGTTGAACAAAAATGAATTAATTCTGGAGTATGCTTTGTAGACAGGGGAAAAGTGTGTTTAGTCTTGTTCCTCAAGATGTTTAGCGCTCTACACATCTAATAAATCTTGTTCATGTAAACTTATACCACTCATTAATATGTTTCAGGGCAGAAAAAAAATGAGAAGATGCTCTTGACACTTTCAAAGCCAGCTTAAGTGCAGAATTGCATTGGTTAGAGTGTATAATTACAAATTATGTTGGCTTCTCTGCATTTCAGGAAGCAGTGGTTTCTGAATCTAGGTGATTTAAATTGTTTAGAATGAGCTACCTAATAAATGCCATCTTAGTACAAAGTTAGTTTAGAACCAAAATATGAGTCGGCAGGAAGGTTGTGAGGGCAGGTAAGAACAGTATAGGAAAATGAGGGTAGGTGTATTTAGGTGGGGTACAGAGGGTGGGATTGAACATCAGATGAGAATAAGGTACGGGGGTTATGGAGTAGGGAGGAAGAAGAGTGGTAGGAGAAGTGGTTGGGGCTGGGAGGGAAAGTTAGGAACGTAAGTGTTCAGTCAGGGACTGCAAGGAGAGTTATGCACAGATTGAGATGACACTGGGTATTAGAAGGCACAGCATATTTTACTCTTTTTTTCTTTATATTTCTGGACTGTTAAGGCCTGGTTATACCTAAGCCATCTGCGCACTGCTGGCAATCATCTTGGAATACCAGTAGAACAGGAGATTGCATACCAGGATTCTGCCTCTGGAAGAGAGTACACACATACACCCTAGCAGCGGGGCATGGAGATAAAAAAGCATGGCCTCAGACCTCCTAGTGATGTGAAGATTAAAGTGCCTTATTACCTTGCTTTCACCCAGAACATTAAAGGGCCAGCTGGGGGCTGGAATGCTGACCTGGACCAAAGAACTGGCCTGCAGTGTAACAATGCCATCTGCTTGAGGATATACAGGATGACACCATACAGGACAGCCCTAATAATTTGTTGTTGCTCATGGAGGACTATACAGGGGCAGGCAGAGGGGCCTGTGTGGGTGGGTTTGTGAGTGGTATAAAAGTATGAGGGTCAGCAAGATAGCTCTCTTGATTCCTGGAACCCAGCCAAGATACAGAACTTTGAGAATGGACTTATGTATGTTATCATCTCTGCTCTTTTATCTCTATATGCTCTGTAATATTCTTTTAGATTTCTATGTTAGGGTTTTACTTTCTTTGTAAATAAATAAGACCTTTTCTTCTTTGAGCATTCCATTTATTATTATAGTTATTATTGTTTATATTGTCACTATTTAATATTATTTGAGCTTTAACAGAATAGCACATTATAGGAGCAGACAAGATAGTACATATTTATAATTTAAGTAAGGGGAATCCAAAACTACACCACTATTTATTTTTAAGGGGCTAATCCCCAATTTTAAGTGCAAAATGTTGGGGTGACCTACACGGGGACAGGGATGAAAAATGGAGGTTTGTGAAGGTGTCAGGAAAGGGCTCATCTGCTGGTGGCACTATGGCTCCCAGATTCATAGGCTGCAGTTCCAGTGTCAACCAGCGGGTGTCTCCTAGCGACCAGAAGGTCATATCATCACATGTAATCAGTCATCACCTGATGCTGTGTTTCTCCTGTTGCCTTGGTGTTCTGCCTCCATGTGCCCCTGACCTGCATTCATGTGTTCCTGCATTCCTGCATCCTGCATCCTGTTCCTGGACCCTGACCCTGCAGCCTGATTCCCTCCTGCTTTCTCTATCTCCTGTTACCTTCCCCCTGTCCTGTCTTGTTCCCAGCTCCCTCTGCTTGATCTCCCGTATATGACCCTGTCTCTGTTACAACTACGTTTCACTTATCCTGTTTCCTGTATATACTTATTTTGGGCAGTTGTCATTGTGTGTCACTATTTGGTTATCTGGTTTGATTTACAGAGTTTTGGTATATTTGAGGTGCGTTTACATTTACGTTATTTACTTATTTTTAAATAAATTGGATTATTTTACACTTTACTTGTGCTTGGTATTCTCTGTGACAGACCACACATTTCTGGTCACAACAGTTTCTGACAGAAGGTGTACAGTGTGGGTCACAATAGAGTACAATCTGTTTGGAGGTATGACCCTTTAAGAAAAACATGCCAGCCAGAAAGAATGAATAAAAAACAAACCAGAAAAAAAAACTGTGTACACATCTGGATATATGACAAAGCTGGGGCATGGCGACAGAACATGGAGTCACTTTTGTTGTGTCCCAGTGGCTGTGTGAGTCTCAGGAAAAGGCAGAAGTGGCTGATCCATTAAATGTTGCAGGCACCCTAGGTGCATTTAGAATTCACATTTTCCGAAACTGTGGACAACAGATGTGGGAGAAGGCCACCGATTGTCTCCCATTTTAAATATATATAACAGAACCTGAGGGGTGTATCCACCAGCTGTGATCAAAAAGGACAGCATACAGTTCGGGTGACAGCTACCCACTGAACTGCTACAATCAAGGTGAACAACATGAAAAAAACTTACTTTATATTGTAGAAATGCGCTCATCTATGGTAGTGGTTTGCAGATAATTCCTGGGTAGGGGAACCTGATGTACCCTGTGTCTATTTCCAAATGTGCAGTAGGAGGTTTATTGTGAATTTGCAACTAGCGTGTACATTGGCCTTTAGTTCAGGGCTATTTGTGGTTTTAGACCCCCTTGATGTGAAAGTTGTTCATGTGGCACTGGTTTTCATTGTCTTTGATACAAAAGTACAGGAGAAGCATTTGAGGCAAGTTGTTATTCGAATGCTGAAAGGCAGAGGATACTGGGTGTCTGTGAGACTCAAGTTCTATAACTCGAGTTGGAACTAATATGGTGTGTCATCACTTCTTTCATCAGGTCTTGTTTAGTAGTGATTTCTGCCAGGTCCTGTTTGTGGGGATAGAGTGCAACAGATCATTTATTTGCTGGTCATCTGTCCAGTGGGGCTGCAAAGAAGCATGGGATAACTCTGATGCCAATGGGCAGACATCTCTGGTTAGTCTGAATGTGTGGATTGAAGTAAAGGGCAAGCCAAGTCTATGGCCTTTCAAAATAGAAGGAGACAGTAGAAAGAGAGCAGCTTTTTCTGGTTTCTAGTTTCTTCTTCCCCAATGCTGTATGAGTAGGCAACATCTTGGGCTGCTCACATGGGGTAAAGATTGGTGGCTGGGAGGTAGGAATCCAATAGTCCCAAAGTTTTTGGAGACTGGCCGGTGCTCAGATGTTTGTGCCCTTTGAGCATACAAGAGAAGCGTCTTGGTTATTGTTAATTGTAGAAATAGGGCTCGGTCAGTGCAAATTAGTTTATCTAAAGGCTTTCTCTAAAGGACCACTATTAATTAGTAATGTTTATTAGTTATTACAGGTAAAGCACCAGCAATATTTATGCAGCACTTACATACTATATATTCACTTCAATCCCTCAAGGATAGTGTGCTGACAGAGATTCATTTTTTTTGTTCCTTTTATATTTGTTTTAACTATTTCTTTAGTTCTGGTACCTGCAGTTTTACAGACAAAAGCACATTTTCAAAAACTATGTGTGACAAAAAAACTAATGGATCAATTGCATCAAATTTCAGTTTACTCTTTTACAATTTTTCAGAAAATAGTTGGAAAACCTATTTCTGTATGCTAATCCTATACCTTTAATAATGATAAAAATAAATAATGAGTTGATTAATGTAATGCGTCACTAAGTTGGTAATATAGCCTTATATATACAGTATATATATGTGAACAGCCTCAGATGATACACAGAGATGAAACAAATCTCTCTACATAAGTTTTACATGTGTATATGCTTTCTTCAGGTTTATATATTCTTTAGAAAGTGCAGATTATGTTAGAATTTTCTTTTCCTGTTCCATCAGGGGGAAGGGAGTCTTGCCATACATTGTAAGACAGCTGATAGGAGGAAAGGCACAAACCCCCACTACATAGCCAGAGACTTGCAGAGCTTTGCATTGACCAGCTGTCTGCTAATCTATTTATAGCACCTGCCCTGACACAAATTTCAGGCTGGTTTTATCACATGTGTCAGAGAACTTATCAGAACTTATAATGCTGATAACAGAAGAACCGAGCAGGAGAATGCCACGGGACCTAGGGCTTGAGAGAAAGATAAGAAAACACTGCAGATATATGTATGTGTCCTTCTCAAATTTCATGAATCGGGTTTACATCCACTTTAAGAACTGAGTTTACCCATGTAAGGAATCGCCAGCCATTATACTGGGTAAAGGGCATAGGATATAAGATTTCTTTCCGAATTTTAATGTGCATTGGAATGTTCTATGCCAATTTACCCCTACTCATTCACATGGGGGGGATCTGGGGGCCCCATTGTTAAAAGGGGCCATTGTTAAAAGGGGCTTCCAGATTCCGATAAACCTCCTGCCCATAGACCCCCACAACCACAGCCCAGGGTTGTCTATAATAGGCCCTTGTCCTCCCCCCCAAAGCACTCCCCCATATTGAGAGCATGTGGCCTGGTATGGTTCAGGAGAGGGGTGCTTGCTCACCCCCCCTTTCCTGGCCTGCCAGGCTGCATGCTTGGATAATGGTCTGGTATGGATTTTGGGGGTGACCCCACACTTTTTTTTGCGTGGGGGTTCCCCTCAAAATCCATACCAGACCTAAAGGTCTGGTATGGATTTTGGGAGGGACCCCACACTGTTTTTTTTAATTATTTTTCTTTTTTTTTTTTTTTCTATTTCTGGCAATTTTTTTTTTGCAGCTGGATTATTATAATTATTTAAATTTCTTTCTTTTTTCTTCCACTTTACAGGCAGACTAAGGGGACCTCCAGGCACTATATTTAAAGGAATTGTTTCACTTTAAAGGGGTTGTAAAGGTAATTTTTTTTTTTTAAATAACAAACATTTTATACTTACCTCCACTGTGCAGCTCGTTTTGCACTGAGTGGCCCCGAACCTGGTCTTCTGTGGTCCCTCGGTGGCTGTCTCAGCTCCTCCCCGCAAGAACTAAACACCTTCATGCGAGCTCTCTCGCATGGTGCTTAGTTCTTGCGGGCGCGCTCCCGTGATACAGACGGTGGCTATAGCCGCTGACACTATCACTCGGCCCCGCCCCCCTGGCGCACCGCATCATTGGATGTGATTGACAGCAGCGCGAGCCAATGGCTGCGCTGCTTTCAGTCCATCCATTCTAGCCAATCAACGGCCAGGCTGAGAGACGAAGAGGAAATCGGGAGCAAACGCAGCAGGTGAACGGGCTCAGGTAAGTAAAATGGGGGGGCTGGGGGAGCGGTATTGGTGGATGTTTTTTCACCTTAATGCCTATCAAGGGAATGGAGGTTGATTAAAAGAATCTCTGCTAAAAGGGCCAGCCAACATCCCAAATTGAATCTACATGGGGTTTCCCCTTATAAACGGGACTTTAAAGGCATGGACTCGTAGAATAAGCAATATTAAAAATATAAATGTTATTAAGTACTGTACAAAAAAGACTATACAAAAAAATATTAAATTATTACATACATATGGAAAATTCTATACAAAAAAGCTCTCAAATGCAAAATGTTCCTAGAAGAATCATAGAGAACTTCATAAGTATAAGCATGAAAAAAATGCATAAATGTTTCCTACGCGTTACGGAGACACATCTCCTTCTTCAGGGATATTCAGATATGCATTTAATTTAAATGTAGAAATCTTGAATAGAAAAGACATATCTTCAAAAACAAAACACACCTCAATAGTGTCCCTCCAACCACCCAATAACAACAAATGAATAAAGGCATAGAACCAAGGCCTATATATTTTTTGTTTCATACTCACATGCCCAAAAGCAGCAGCTGAGAATGATGGATCAACAGAGGATGGCCAAACTGGCCAAACAAGACAAGTCAATAAAATCAAGAAAGTTGGACAGAGAAGAGCTTCCTGATAGCTGGGGGGGAGAGGGGTGCAGGCGCAGCAATCCCCCAAGCGCAGCACGGGACCGCAGCAGCAGAAGGCTAGGAAATAGGATGGATACAGTGAGCAAACTCATGGTAATATGTATGTTAAATTCATTAAATCACTTTGAATGAACCCACTAGGGCCAAATTTTCTCATATATAGAGGTAGGCTAGGGGTTTTTTTTGAAGAAGCATATAACTAACTAGAAATGAAAACCATATCATGTATAAAATATAGAACATTTTGCAGTATAACATATACAAATATATATATACACATAAAGACATATACCTCAGTGGGGTACTGTGGATGTAAAGACAAAGGCAGATTAGAATTAGTGAACTCCTATTAGAAAGCATACGGGTTGCAAACCCCAAATAGTGAAAGATGGCAGGAGATGGATGCTGGAATTGTAGGTGCAGTGGCTAATTAGGAACATCAAAGACAGCCCCTAAAAATTTATCCCAAAGGGGGCACAATCTGCAAATGACAGGTAAATGATGGAGTAAACAGCTAATATCCAACAGATTGGGCAGGAAAAGGGGGGGGTATCAATTAGACAAATCCCCTCATCATTTGCATCCCAAAAGCAGCAGAGATCAAACAATTTAATTTACCTAGAGTGCTAGATAACACTGATGTTTAGCCTCGTCCAAGCCCACAGCACTAAGGGTCTCCGGCTTCAGTCTGTCCCTAAATAGCCGCCAGACGCCCACAAATCCTGCCCTCAAAGCAGGCGTAGGTGATTGCAATCATCCACACCTGTGATGCGTACTGCAGGTGCGGTCCCCCGGATGTACGCGCATGGTGTCACCCCCTGCCCATAGGAAGCATTAAGGTGAAAAAACGTGAACCTTTACAATCCCTTTTAAGCATCATTAAAATCACTACTCCTTTAAAAACTATATTTAAAGAAAAAACATTTTTTGCATTGATACATGTCCCCCAGGGCAGTACCCAGGCCCCCATACTCTTTTTATGGCCAATAACTTGCATACAAGCCTTCAAAATTGGGACTTCGGGTCCCATAGACATTAATAGAGTTTGCGGCTCGGGTCCAAACTTTTTCTCTCTTTGGGAGTTCTGCTGCAAATTGACCCGGGGGATGTTTGGCCCATCACTAAACTTCATCTCCTGCTTCCCAATTGCTTCGAAATGGCCAACAACAAGAATTCCAAATGAAATCTGGCACTGTCTGGGGCTAAAAACAACAAATTACAAGAGTGTAATAACTAATCTCTGCCTCGGAGTCTGACACTGACGATCTTTCAGGCCTCTCTTTTGGCAATTACGTTACCCTTATACTCAGCTTTGAGGACACTGACATTGACACTTATCTGCATGCATACATTAGATGGCTGTCCATGAGACCTGAAATGGAAGGCTATGTTTCTGCAAAAGTGAGTGTCTACAAGTCTGAGCTAATGGTTGTGAAACAAGCAATTGTAGAAGAGTTTGAGAAATTCTCCTCACCTCCTCAAGGGAACTTGAAAGCTTCTATTGGACAGCTGAGATTACATCTGTAATCATACTAAGTGCCCTCTCTTTCTATTCACAAAGACACGCCTGTGGTCATTTATTTTCCAAAGATCATTGGATGACTTGGACTTTATTTTATTGAACATCAGACTGATACAGTATATATGGTGCTTTTAGGATCACACTAGACCCACATTCATGCTCTCAAGAGGAGATTTTTTTTTTATCACCTCCCATACTTTCCACACCTCCAACAGTTTTAACGAGTTTGCATCAGGCGACTATTCTCTTTTTATGCTCAAGGGCTCCACAGATAGACTGTTCGTTTACATGACTCTGTACCCCTTTATATTTATCCATAAGGGCAGTTTCTTTGAACAGCCTTACCCACTTGCCTACTGGGCACTTAAACCCCCCTCCTGCCCAGACCAATTTTCAGCTTTCAGTGCTCTCACACTTTGAATGACAATTACTCAGTCATGTAATATTGTACCCAAATTAATTTTTTGTACTTTTTGTTTCAAACAAATAGAGCTTTCCTTTGGTGGTATTTGATCACCTCTGGATTATTTATTTTTTGCGCTATAAATATAAAAGACCGAAAATTTTGAAAAAAAACAAATTTTTCTTAGTTTCTGTGATAAAATTTTGCAAATTATTAATTTTTCTTCATAAATTTTGGCCACAATTTATACTGCTACATATCTTTTGTAAAAATAGTGGATATTATTTGGTCTGTGTGAAAGTTAGAGAGTCTACAAGCTGTGGTGCAAATCCATAAAAAATTGATCACACCTGATGTACTGGTGGACGATCTCATTTCTTGTGACCCAAACAAGCCAGGAAAGTGTAAATACCCCCCAAATGACCCCTTTTTTGAAAGTAGACATTCCAAGGTGTTTAGTAAGATGCATGGTGAGGTTTTTGATGTTGTCATTTTTTCCCACAATTCTTTGCAAAATAAAATTTTTTTTTTTACCACAAAATTGTCATTGTAATAGGTTATTTCTCTCACATGGCATGTGTATACCACAAATGACACCCCAAAATACATTCTGCTACTCCTCCTAAGTATTACGACACCACATGTGTGGGACTTATTCACAGCCTGGCCACATAGAGAGGCCCGACATGCAGGGAGCACCTCCAGGCGTTCTAGGAGCATAAATTACACATCTAACTTGTTGACTACCTATTACACTTTTGAAGGCCCTGGACCACCAGGACAATGACACGTGACACTGATGACAGATGGCACTGATATGTGGCACTGATGGCACATGATGCTGATGTGGCACTGATGACAGATGGCACTAATACGTGGCACTGATGACACGTGACACTCATGTGGCACTGAAGACAGATGGCACTAATACATGGCACTGATGACAATTGGCACTAATACATGGCACTGATGACACGTGACACTGATAACAGATGACACGTGACACTGACAGATGGCACCAACAGGTGGCACTGGGGACAGGTGGCACTGGTAGGTACTGTGGGCACTGTGTTTTATATAGTGTTCACTCACGCTGCAGCACAGAAGCTCTCCCTCCTCACACGCGGTCTCTGTGTGAGGAGGGAGAGCTGGCAATTAGAGATGATCTCATATGTTTACATTTGAGATCATCTCTCATTGGACATGCCGATTGAGTGCTAAATGAGCGCTGCGATTGGCCATTTAGCACGATCTGTGATTGACCGTGTCCAAGGGACAAGGCCAACACAGATTTTCCCCGATGCGGTGGCGTGCGGAGAACAAGTAAACAGGAGGATGTCCAGGAACGCCCTCTGGGCAATTAAGCGTCGCACTGTAGCCGTCTTTCAGCTATATCGCGGGCGCCTAGTGGTTAAAGATGTTTTTCATCTGTTTACATGTCTGGGGTCCTGATCGCTATGCCAGTCCTGCTCCTATTATCTTGTCAAAACACAATGCTGCAGTATTTGGTTGTTTTGGGGCCTACATACTTTGGCTACATTTTTTTTGGTTCATATTCAAATAAATGTTACTTTTGCACTTGTCTGCATGCCCTTCCATCATAAGCATTTTGCATGTACATTAATTTCTGTGCCCATTTCCTATATCTACAGTATGTTTCCTATTACAGACTTCAGTGTTCCTTTTTTATCCCTCTGATGTTCTATTAACTTGATTTCCAATATGTTTTTTATTTTTTAACTTGTCTATACTGCAGGGTACTTGTTACATATAGTTTTTTTATTATTACAAAAACTGGAAAGTGAAAAAGCTGGTGTAGTCCTGCGTAGAAACCAATCGGTTTCCAGTTTTTTGTTTTGTTTTGTTTTTTGTCAAAGCTTAATTGAACAAGCTGAAGCTAGAAGCTATATTTGCCTACCATGCACAGCTGCACTAGATTTTGCACTCTCCAGTTTTAGTAAATCAATCCCTATTGTTTCAGTGAGACAGTTGCAGTTTTAAAGGGTCCCCTTGGTAAACCTCTGACTTCTATACATATTTTGTTAAATGTTATAACCTTTACTTCTAAGATCTTCGGATGCACCTGTGTGGTAATATGCTTCCCTTTTCTGAGACCATATAACAGGATCGTTTTTTAAATCTTCTTTTAAGTTTTAACAACAACAAGCGACATAGTAACAAAATATATATACTTTTTTTACTTGTTATTTTGTTACTGTGTCGTTTTAAGGTCCTTTGTTTACTGTCCCCCCTGCTGTTTAATGCTGCTCATTACGAATGCCCTGTCTGTATCACGGACTTTCTGGCCCCGCCCCCTCCTCAGATTACTTAAGCCCATTGTGTGTTACATTCCCTATGCTTGAGAAAGGAATGCGGCCATTCGTCCACCAATGGCTAGCCTATTCTATAACGCGTTGCATACGTGTGACGTCATCACCGGGCGCCACGCTGTGATTGCTCTCCAAGCCTCGTTTGCGATCTCCTGCACGGCCTGCCGTGCTCTATCCCAGAGGCCCTTACTATCCAGTGGAGAGCAGCAGCATGGCTGAACGGCTGCTCTGGCGTCCTGTACACATCCCTCTCTCCCTCTACTTGGAACTTTTATCCCTGTATCCAGGGCACGATCAGGCTCCTAAATACAGCAGGATTTATGTTGGTCTGTTCACTGTAAGAGACTGCACCCGGCTGCACCTACTCATCTTTCCTCTTCTGGACTTGGCATGCCCTGCAGGAACCGCTGTGACCTGTAGTTCCACCGCATCTCTCCAGCCCAGCCAACAGACCTGAATGCAACTCTTCCTACTTTTATGTGAGTGGATATTGCTGTTTTAGTAAATGTTTTTATGATATATACTCAGAGGCGCCCCTCTCCTTGTTGTTGTTCTAGCCTGCTGGACCCCGCTTTTGGTTCCTTTGGTGGCTGCCCTGACTGACCTCCGTTATATACTCCCAGTACACATGCATGAACATACACATGCAATTTACCAGCCTATCTTAATTTCTGGACTAATCGGTTTTATATCCAAGGTAATTGTGTCTTGCGCCTTTTTACTTGTTTTATAGTGGGCTTATGAAGTGTCAACTATAGAAAATATAGGGTACTGAAGTTTGTCGCCATTTCACGGGCGCACAAAAATTTAAGGTTTGACATGTTGGGTATCTATATGCTCGGTGCAAACTCATCTTGTATATTTTCCCAAAAATGTGGGTAGTTTATTGCGTTTGTTTGCCCTAAAATTAACCTTTGCGGTAATAATAGGTGGCATAAAAAAAAACTACCACCATTTTATTCTCTAGGGTGTCTTGGAGGTTTTATGTAATCTATAGGCTTAAAACGATTTTTTAGACATGTGTGCAAAAAATGCAAAAACGCCTCTGGCAGCGAAAAGGTTAAATGTGACTGAGATTTTTTTATAATGTACAATATACTTTTTTAAACAAAAAATACTACACTATAAGATATTTTCTCTGTTCATGTGCACCTGGTTATATGACATGGGGGGAAAGGTGAATGCAGACCCCAAGATTCTCTTGATTTTCCTGGGGGACCAGACATTTGTGGAGCGAAAGAGAAGAGGTTCCAGCCAAAAGGGGAAGCACTCCTCCTTCCCTCCCCTGCCACATTTTGCATGTCATTTTTTTTGGGGGGGGGGCGGCTACCTAGTTTTGACATGTACCTGCTCTTACTTCCGCTCGAATCGCCTAGGCCTAGTTCTACTCTCCCCCTCCCTCCCTGCATTCTTCTGGGACACATCACAGGTCCCGGAAGACTGCCCGACCATTCAGGAGGTGCAGTGTGACTCGCACATGCGCAGTGTGCACCTGGCTGTGAAGCCACAAGCTGTCACAGCCAGGTGCTCACAGTTAAAATGCTGACTCTGGGGAGAGGCGAAGGAGAAAAGCGATGGTTTGGGCGATCACATTGCTGGATCCTGGGACAGGTGAGTTTGTGTTTGTTAAAAGTCAGCAGCTACAATTTTTGTAGCTGCTGACTTTTAATAAACATAAAAACAACTGGAGCTCCGCTTTAAACCCAAAGCGCACTGTGACCTCCTGGAAATAAAGAGGTCCTATTAGTCTGGTGAGTGAGCACTTAAAGTGATTGTAAAGGCTAGCTTTTTTTTTTTAAATAAAAGACATATCATTCTTGCCTCCACTGTGCAGCTCGTTTTGCATCCTCTTCTGGGGTCCCTCAGCGGCTCTCGTGGCTCCTTCCCGCATCAGTTAATCCCCTAGGAGAAGCGCTCTCCCAGGAGGGGTTACCTTGCAGGTGCGCTCCCGAGTCCAGCATTTGCGTCCATAGACACAAATGCCGAACTCGCCCCTGCCCCCCAAGGGCCTGCATCATTGGATTTGATTGACAGCAGCGGGAGCCAATGGCTGCACTGCTATCAATCTATCCAATCAAGAGCCGAGAACCCCGGGCAGAGGAAGAGCTCCGGGTGAAATTCCAGGGCTCAGGTAAGTAAAAAAGTAAAACGGGGGGGTTGGGGGGCTGGGGGGCAGGGGGATCACTTTTGCATGGTTGGTGTTGAAGAGGATAGGATTACATCTGTGCACTACAGTTGGACTTATTCTTCTGAGGAACACGTGTATAATCTCAATTTTTATAGTTTTGAATGGACTCACGGGGTACGTGGACTTTATTTGGTTTATAGTTGCTGGTTTATTTAAGCCTGGAAATTAGCAAGTTTACTACTTTGCCATATAATATATTTTGTTTATGGGAATTACTATATATATATATATATATATATATATATATATAATTTCTGTTAATAGTGTCAAATATTAAACTTTTTGAAAGGGACAGCTACACTACTTAATTGGATTTAATGGATAAGCGCAAAGGTTTATTATTGTTTTTGTTAGCACCATTATTGTACCTACTAAATAAATTAAACTTGTCTTTAGAGAAATATGGAGGCTACCACTGCTGACCTCTCCTTCTGAAAATGCTGGTAAACTTGACTATCACGCTGACCCAATTACTTTATATTACTGACTAGGACAAATATCCAGCCAAGAATCTTTGAATTTTTCTAACTCAAAGTACTGAAGAAAGAGGGTGAGAATAACAGCCAGACAACTAACATTTTAACTAACATATCTGTTTCAATAAAAGGAAATCCCATTTCATAATTTGTAAAATTCTCAAAACCTTTCTTTTAATTACTTACTAGGATATATGCATGCAGCATTTACTGCATCAACTTTTATCTTCTATTATCTACCCTTTTTAAATGATTACCTAATTCTTCATTCTCCTTTAAAAATACCGTACTGGACCTGCTATAAATGTTTAGTAATATTACACCTTGTTTTGCAGTTTCAACTCAACCTTTATTTCAGATACTTTCCGCAAGATGTTGCCATTTCAACATACAGTACAGATGAGTATAAAAAATAAATGATTTTCCTTTCTTCCTTTATAACAATGCATTCAATGGTGTGTGACTATATTTTATGAATGTTTAGGAATGAACACCTAATTTCTCAAATTGCAATGAGAAGATGTGCATACCAGTCTAGCAAAGTTAAATATCTGGCCTAGAATAATGGAGATTCGAGCAAGATCTCTGCAGCAATATACTAAACTTATATAATTCAATCAAATGTGTAATCCTGATGTTTTTCTTTATATGATGTAATATATATGTTGTTTTTTTTTTTTTACAAAGTCAGGCAAATATGGGTTATAACATTTTTTATTGCTTCATCATTTTCCCTAAAACACAAGGTTTAAAGCCTTCCAAGCACGCCACCAGTGACGCCAATATTTTCCCCATTGATGTAAGAAGCATCTTCAGAGCATAAAAATGAGGCAATCCCTGCACACTCTTCTGGTTCTCCAAACCTGGAAAACAAATTATGAAAACACATAAAACAGATAACTAGTTAATCTGTCACAAAAAATACCAGTTTTGAAAATTGCGATTTAGTATAATTTTTGGGCTGTGCACAATTTGTAAGGCGCTGACCCCTCTTACTTCACTGTCCTGAAGCTTTGGGGTTCATGAATAGTAAATACTGGGGGAATGCAATAAAACACGTATGACACTTTTCTGGTGGTATGGCCTCTTTAAAATGACCTGAGGCAGATTAAAAAATCCCTGTGACCAATTTTAGTAGCTTTAGATACACACGAGGCAGATTCAGGTTCTTCTTAATAGCACTACTAAAAAAAGTGGCACAATGGCTGCACTAGATTACAAAAGAATTACCCTTAGCTTGACGATGACAAAAGTGGAGGTAATTGAAACCAACTCTAATGCCGCGTACACACACGCGCGGACTTTTCGACGGACTAGGTCCGGCGGACTTTTCAATGGACTTTCCGATAGACTTTCCGACGGACTTTCGAATGAACGTACTTGCCTACACACGATCAACCAAAGTCCGACGGATTCATACGTGATGATGTACGAGCGGACTAAAATAAGGAAGTTCATAGCCAATAGCCAATAGCTGCCCTAGTGTCGGTTTTTGTCCGTCTGACTAGCATACAGACGAGCTGACTTTTCGACCGGACTTGAGTCCGTCGGAAAGATTTGAAACATGTTTTATTTCTAGGACTGTCAGACTTTTGGGAAAAAAGTCCGCTGGAGCCCACACACAGTCGAATTGTCCGCTGGAGTCCGGTCCGCCGGACCTAGTCCGTCGAAAAGTCCGCTCGTGTGTACGCGGCATAACTTGGAGTACAAAGGCAGAGTGCCTGTCTCTCTATGCTGTGTAGCAGAGTGGCATGTTTGCCTCCTAGTGGCCAGTGATGATGACAGTGGGTGGAACCTGATGGGGAAGCTCAGGCCTTGTTCTCCATCAGCTCCCCTCTCTCCTTGTGACAGCTGGCAGTGGGAGGATTCTATAAACAATGTCAGGCTGTCTATTGATATGGATCCAACTATTGTCTGCTGTCAACCACAAGGGGAGCAGAACTGATGGAAATCTACTGTCTCCAAATCCTAAGCAGACTCCGCCCACCCATTGACAATTCTGATTGGCCACAGTTGATCTGATGGAGTGTTTCTATGGACACTCTGACATCAGTGTACCTCCACATGTGGCGCTTGCCCCAAATTCTTGTATCTGCTTCCAAAAGGTACATGAATCTGTCTCTCCATGTCAAAACGGAATTCCAAAGAGTGTCACAGACACGTTTTATGAATTATTGTGATTGTGTTTTAAATTGTTTTCCAATTTGCTGATAAGTTGTTTCTTTTCTACACACATAAGACGTGGTGAACAGGAAAGAATATTGTCAAGGTATTTTATGATTGGTTATTGAGTTTGTTGTTTTAAAAAAAATGATTCTCGGTGTATGTTCATTTTATATAATCTGATAATATGTATAAAGCCAAAAATTAATTATATTGAAAATAGCGTAGGATTTGTGCTTTTTTTTTTTATGATAAAAGTAAATGCTTCTGTTAAATGTTTTATTGTTGGTCATTACTATATTTGGAAGATTTCTCCTTTCTGTCCCTGTGAAAGCACAAGGAATTAAGGGGCATTTAGCTCTGGGACAGAAATTATAACATGACAGAGGTTTTAAAACTTTCCCATTTTACTAAAGAAAAATAGTTTTTTTTGCATTTTGGGTCTTTACTGGAGAGATATCCTATCTCTTCCTATCCCAATAAGGAAATGAAGGAAATCTCCCTGTTGGGAGGGAGAACATACATAAAAAGATAGCTGGGCTTCTAATTAAGTTATCTATTAAAAAAAGGATTGGAAGGGACAGGACCAGATGTTAGACAATGTGTGGAAAAGCACATGAACCATTAGATTTACTAACTAGTAGAACTTCTGTTCTCGTTAAAAAAAAAATAATTGTCAACCAGGCTTTTTCTGGCACTTTTTGTTTACAAGTTTCAGAGACCCTAGGGAATAAAATGGTGATTGTTGCAATTGTTTATGTCACACGGTATTTGGGCAAGCAATTTTGCAAATACAATTTTTTGGGAAAAAATACACTTTAATGGACAAAAAAACCCACAATATTTACCCAAATGTTTTTGTATAATGTGAAAGATGATGTTACCCCGAGTAAATAGATACATAATATAATGCTTTAAAATTGCACACGCTGCTGGAATGGCGACAATCTCCATAGGTGGGGAGCATGCGCGACTCTTCAAGACGGTGGACATGTGATCCGTGAGCTCTGGACCCGCTCTGCTCCTTGCAACCCCTGCACAGCTTCATTGGCATACATTTGCCACAGAGGGTAAGATATACAGACCCCTAGAGCCTCCTAGCACCCCATGGTAAAGGTCAGTCCCCACAAGCGTCGCAGCCGTTAGCACCCTGATGGCGGACGACAACTCACAGCAAGCCCTTTCCCTACATCTCCCCTCACCCTCTCAGTCTGTTTTAACCCCCTGAACTGCTAGATGTCAAACTACAGGCTCTGGTACAGCAGCTCACAAGGGGAATAGCCCAGGAGGTGGGGAAGATTTCTAGGGAACTCAGAGGGGAGATTGATCAGCTTGGTGAGTGGACAGCAACTTTAGAAACCAAGTTTGATGTGACATTACAGTATATTCAGGCCCTGGAAGAGGAAAATGCCTCTCTTAAAAACCCTGTGTCCCTGCTACAACTTCATCAAGAAGACCTGGAAAACAGAGAAAGGCGCCAAAACCTCAGGATTCGCGAGGTCTCAGAAAATGTGGCTAAAAATAACATCAGACCGTACTTATTAGGCCTGTTTAACCAACTTGCTCAAGACATAGTGGACATAGACTGGCTCCTTGACCGGGCCCACAGGTCTCTAGCCCCTAATCCTCCTGCAGGTGCCAGATGGCGAGACATAGTGGTGCGGTTCCACTATTAAGAGAGTAAAGAGGCATTGACCCTGGCTACCCTCAACCAATCCCATATTGATTATAAAGGGGACAGAATTAAAATATTTAGCAACCTCTCTCCAATCGCCCTGGCTAAAAGGCGCTCACTACGTCCCATCACCCCTCACCTTCAACTACACAAGTTCCCTTACTTCTGGGGCTTTCTGTTCCACCTCAGTGCAACAAAAGATGGCACCCAACATACCCTCCGGGATCTGCAAGAAGGAGATTCCTTCCTCAAAAACCTGGGCTTACCACCACTACCAGCAGATGAAGGGCAACCAATGCCTACTACCCCTCGACTTTCTCCAACCCCATCAATGATCTGGACCCCAGTGCGAGGAAAACGATTGAAGGCTTACTCCACTCCTCAATGCCCTTAACGGCCTAGGCAACCTACCTGATCCCCCCGTGAGTCATACCTCAGGAGGTTGTTTTTCTTTCCTTGGGATTACAGATCCCCGCAACCCCTTCTCACAGGCTTGATTTGTTCCAATTCACCTCATTGCCAAAGATGGAAGATCAACTGCTCAGTTTCTTTTTTGCCCTCTTTTTTCCTTCAGGGTGTTTTGCACATTTTTTTTTTTTTTTTCTATTTCCTTTTGTCAGAATCTTTGATTCTCTATAAGGTTGGTTAAGAAGTCTTTTGTCTGTTCACACCACTAATAGAGCAGCACAGTGGGATCCCGTGTTTCTCACCAGTTGGAGACCACCTTGCTCCCCCATTTTTGGCTGTGGCCGAGGACTCCTCAGTTGCTGTTGCTCTCAGGCCTACACATGTTATTAGGCCTACCTTTTTTAGGCCAACCCAACCTTTTTGTTATTTCGCAGCTACATATCCTCTGGACTTTTTTTGGACTTTTTTTGTTTTGTTTTTCTGTTATTGTTCTCTTTTTGTGCTCTTTATTGTGCTCTTCACCATTTTTGTAATGTTTTTCACAGTACAGTATGGTATGTATGCTAATATAAGGCTATTAACCTACAATCCCACTGTTGGGATGCTACCTGTTCAACTATATGTACATTGGCTAAATTTTACTACCTTGGCATGGCTCTGAAGCTGTTGTCACTGTGAAAGGCCTGAACTCCATCAAAAAACGGTGGCTGGCTTTGAAGGAGTTCAGGGCCTCTGGTGCGGATGTGATCCTGATTCAGGAAACCCACTTCCACACTGGAGGTTCCTTTAAATTTGCATCCAAATATTTTCAGATCTCTCACATGGCATCTGACTCATCTGGTAAGGCTGGCATCGCAATACTGATTAGACGCTCTTGCCTTCTCCAGATTCAGTCTACGCATCTAGACCCACACGTTCGCTACATGATAATGCAATGTGTTTATATGTCTTGTCCCATTACAACTATGAATGTCTATGCACCTAACTCAGATCAGGTCAAACTCTTAACTGAGGCATTTGAACAGCTCCAACGCTTCTCACAGCCCTTTATGGTGATAGGTGGAGACTTGAATGCCATACTCTTCCCTACACAAGATAGGAGATCCCTATTTCACACAAAACTACCCCTCCCCGCACAATCTCTATCCACATCCTTTCACAAACTGACATGTGCCCACCACCTGTTTGACACCTGGCGGATTAAACACCCTACTAGCAAACAGTTTTCATTCTACTCTCCTCCCCACAAAATGTTCTCTAGACTCAACTACTTTTTCGTGATGGCCCCTCTCCTACCCAACACAGTGTCAGCTGATTTGGGCCCCATCACCTGGTCGGACCATGCCCCCCGACTCTAGACCTTTCCCTCCCCACTGCGTACCCCAAGAAATGCCACTGGAAGCTTAATGAATTACTGCTAAACCACCCCAAAACCAAAGATGTGCTTTCCCTTGCTCTGACAGAATACTTCCAGCTCAATGTAGGCACTGTCTCCAGTCCATCCTCTCTATGGGAAGCTCACAAGGTGTATTTCGGGGGCAATGTATTTCAGTAATCTCCCACAGAAAGAAGGATGCCACCCTCTTGAAATCGTCCTTACTGGCTGAACTGCAAACGGCTGAGTGCTCCCTAGTTCACTCTCCCACAATGGCTTGACTGCAGACCGTAACCTCGCAACGAAACCGGATAAAGTCCCTGGAGATGTCAGCTATAGATAAATCCCTCCTATGGGCTAAGCAAACGTTTTACGAGTTCTCCAACAAACCACATAGAATGTTAGTTTCCAGACTCAACCCTTGGCCCTTCCTTTTCCCGGATCACCTTAAATAATCCGATGGGACCCCCATCCACTGCCCACAAGCCATGACTCGGGTCTTTGGTGAGTTTTATGCTAAACTTTACAATTGCTCAACCCCAGATCTCCACCCCCCACTTGATCAGGAGACTTTTGAGACATTTCTGTCAGACATAAAGAATTAGCTAATACTATTAAACACCTACCTCTACACAAATCCCCTGGCCCAGACAGTCTACCCTATTCCTACTACAGGACATTCTCACAGATCTTGTCACCTCATCTATTATTTATTATTATTATTTTTATACAGGATTTATATAGCGCCGACAGTTTATGCAGCGCTTTACAACATTAGGGCAGACAGTACAATTACAATACTGCTCGTTAGAGCTTACAGTCTAGGAGGGAGGGTCAAGTTATACAAAAAGGTAATAGATGTGGGGGATGAGCTAATGGAGAAAATAGTGCAGTTGTTAGATGGAGGCAGGATATTCTTCTCTGAAGAGGAAAGTTTTCTGGGATCGCCTAAAAGCGGATAAATTTGGAGACAGTCTGACAGATTGGGGTAGCTAGAGAGCAGGAGGTCTTGGGAGGAACGAAGAGGGCGATTAGGTTGGTATTTTGAGATTAAGCTAGTGATGTAGCAGGGGGCAGAGTTGTGGATGGCTTTGTCACTAAGCTAGTATTTTGAATTTAATTTGTTGGGCAAGTGGCAGCCAATGGAGGGATTGGCAGAGAGGGGTAGCAGACACTGTGCGGTTTGTAAGGTGGATGAGTCTGGCAGCAGCATTCATGATGGACTGAAGGGGGCATAGTCTATTTAAAGGTAAGCCAATGAGGAGGGAGTTGCAGTAGTCAAGGCGAGAGATAACCAGGCAGTGAATCTGGAGCTTTGTGGTTTCATTGGTTAGAAAGGGACGAAGTTTAGAGATGTTGCAGAGGCTGAGACGGCAAGCTTTGGAAAGTGATTGGATGTGGGGCCGAAAGGAGAGTTCAGAGTCCAGGATAACACCTAGCATGCTGACATGTGGGGAAGGGTGGATGGTTGTGCCATTGCTCTTGACAGATAAGTCAGGGGAAGAGGCACATGGGGGAGGAAATATTATAAGTTCGGTTTTGGACAAGTTGAGTTTGAGGAAGTGGTGTGACATCCATGCAGATATGTCTGTTAGTAAGTTAGTGATGCATGACGAGACTGAGGAGGAGATAGGGCATAGGTTGTTAAGATTGGTAGGGTCCAAGGACAGCTTTTTAAGTATGGGGGTGACCAGTGCATGTTTTAGAGCATTGCGGAAAATGCCAGAGGTGAGGGAGAGATTGAAGATGTGAGTTAGAGAGTGTAGGATAGAGTCAGAGGGCAACCGTAGTGTTTGAGAGGGACTAGGGTCCAGGGGGCAGGTGGTTAGGTGGACGTTAGAAAGGAGTTTAGCAACTTCGTCTGTAGTAGCAGATTTGAATAAGGGGAGTGTCAATTGTACCTGTTGATATGGGGTCTTAACTGAGGTCGATACCTGTAGAGTGGAGATTTCATCACGGATTGTATCAATCTTATTTTTGAAGTGATTAGCAATCTCCTGGGCAGTGAGTGAGTCAGTAGAGGGCGAAGTGGAGAGTTGAAGGTAGAGAAAAGTTTATGGGGACTGGATGAGAAGGTGTTAATAAGAGTTGTAAAATAGGTCTGCTTAGCAGTGTGGAGGAAAGAATAGTATTCTTGGCGGGCAGATTTGTATTGGTTGAAGTCTTTGAAATAATTGGTCTTGTGCCACACATGCTAAAGAGCGCGACAAAGTTTTTTGAGAATTTTAGTGTCATCTGTTTGCCAGGGTTGTAGGGGTCGAGGCCTGATTCTGCGTGTAGTGAGGGGAGCGAGCTTGTCCAGGGTGGAGGACAGGGATTTATTGTAGATGGAAGTGGCTTGGTGGGGGCAGGATAGGGGAGAAATTTTGTCACAGAGGTGGTTAGTAGCAGAATAGAGGAGAGAAGAGTTGAAGTTGCAAAAGTTTCTACGGGTGATGGTTAGGCGATTGGAGGGAAAGGTGGTGGAAGACAGGGAGAGAGAGAAACAAATAAGGTGTTGGTCAGAGAGAGGAAAAGGATTGTTTGAGAAGTTGCATGGATTGCAAAGGTAGGAGAATACAAGGTCAAGGGTGTTACCATCAGAGTGAGTAGAAGTCTGTACCCATTGCTTCAGGTCAAATTAAGAGGTTAGACTAAGAAGTTTAAAAGTAGCAGGAGTGTTTGTAATAGCAGGGATGTTTAAATCACTGAGAATGATTGTGGGAATTTCCGAAGAGAGAAAGTAGGGTAGCCAGGCAGAGAACTCATCAAGGAAAGTCGATAATGGTCCAGGGGGCCGGTAGATTACAGCAATTCTTAGGGAAGTAGGAGAGAATAGACGTATACAGTGAGCTTCAAATGATGAGAGGGCAAGAGAGGGAGGGGAGTGAATAACCTGGAAGGTGCTTTGGGGGATAAGAGGAATCCCACTCCACCTTCCTTGCGTCCATTAGGCCTAGGGGAGTGAGTCCAGTGAAGGACACCCAGGAAGAGTGAAGCAGGAGAAGGGGTGTCAGATTCGTGGAGCCAGGTTTCGGTAAAGAGCAAGTAGATTAAAGGAATTAGTGACAAAGAGGTCATGAACAGTGGTGAGTTTGTTGCAGACAGAGCAAGCGTTCCAGAGGGCGCAGGAGAGGGGGAGGCTGGCGTTGGGAAGAAAAGGAACGGAGACTAATTGCGTAGATTGTGACTACTGCCAGAGGGTGTAGGGTGATGGTGATGGGTGTGTTGGGTACAGTTAAATAAGGGAGGCCCAGGGTTTGGGGGAATATCTCCAGCGGTTAGGAGAAGCAGAAAAGTAAGGGAGGTAATATGAGAATATGATTTGTATGAGGGGAAATGCTTCGGTATCCTGGGGTGTTTGTTAGCAAGTGGGCTTAGGGTTAGAAAGAGGTGATGAGTGCAGTAATAGGGAGAGGGAAGAAGTGAGGGTGATATGTACAGATTGTGGGGTGGAGCAGGGGGTGAAGAAAAGTGAGTTTGAGGAGAGAGGCTGCAATTGTGAAAAGGAGGAGAGGTAAAGAGTGCATGTTTCAGAGAGGAAGGTGAGATAATATCTATTATCTCTATACAACTCCCTTATACAGGGCAAGGCCCCCACCAGCCTTTTCTTCATTCCTATATCTCGGTCATTCCTAAACCGGCTATAGATCCCTCTATTCCAGACAACTATAGACTGATTGCACTCCTAAATTCAGATTACAAACTCTTCACTAAAATCCTGGCCAATCGCTTACCCCAATTCCTAACCAAATTGATTGATAGAGACCAAGTAGGCTTTGTCCCTACTAGACACGCTGGGGACAACACTAGGCGCACCATCGATATCACTGACATGCTGGACAGAGTACGTAGACCGGCACTGATCCTCAGCCTAGATGTCCAAAAGGCGTTTCAATAGATTAAGCTGGCCCTACATGTTTGCTGCCCTTTCCAAATTTGGGTTTCACGGTCCATTTATATCTGCTTTAAAGGCCCTCTATTCCAACCCCTCATCTCAGGTCCAAATGGCCTCATTTACGTCCCAGACCTTCCCTATGTCAAACGGTACCAGACAGGGCTGCCCTCTATCCACACTCCTATTCATTCTATGTCTGGAACCCTTGGCAGAAGCTATACGGTACCATCCTGATATCCGAGGGGTTCCAATGCGCCATAGGGAATATAAATTATTCCTATTCACGGATGATATCTTGCTGACCTTCACCAATCCTCACATTACCATCCAAATCCCTACACATTCTCCTTTGCTGGTTTAGCTCCCTATCTGGTTACAAAATCAACACCTCTAAAACAGAAGCCTTGCCTCTACATATCCCCCCGGGAAGATATAACGTCCCTAAAAAACTCATACCCATACCACTGGTGTACCTCATCTCTCAAATACCTAGGTGTAAGAATTACCCCATGTGTATATTCATTTACATATAGAATTATGTACACCTTGGATTCAATTAGAAAACACTTTATTGCACATGAGTAGAAGCCCAACACTGTCCATGGAGCTAAGGATAGAAGTGTAAACAGTAGTGTATAAGGAAAAGATTATTATAACTGTATACTGGAATAAGTGAAATTTAAAAGAAAAGTTTTAAACACAGTACCACCATATATTCCTGCCCTCGGAAGGCTCGCCGTTCACTGTTGACAGGAAGTCATCCAAAGATGTATGAAGAACGCTCAGGCTCCAATGGGACAGAGTGGGGAGACAGGGAACTCTGCCTGCTGTCACAAGACTGATGGGCATGGAGATGGAAAAGCAGAGGGAACTCCTGCTGGTCACAGCGATGGTTGGAGCTGGCCTCTGTAGTCCCCAATTTTTATAATTTTTTTTCACACAAATAGAGCTTTCTTTTGGTGGTATTTAATCACCACTGGGTTTTTTATTTTTTGCGACATAAGTGAAAAAAGTGCAAAAATTTAAAAAAAAACTTTTTTTTTTTTAGTTTCTATAATAAAAATTTGCAAATAAGTAATTTTTGTTTGGGACAAAATTTATACTGCTACAAATCTTTGGTAAAAATAACCCAGATAAGTTTATATTATTTGGTCTGTGTGAAAGTTATAGAGTCTATAAGCTATGGTGCAAATTATTGAAAATTGATCACACTTGATGTACTGACAGCCTATCATAACTCTTGAGGTCCTGAAATGTCAGGAAAGTACAAATACCCCCCAAATGACCCCTTTTTGGAAAGGAGACAGTCCAAGGTATTTAGTAAGAGGCATAGTGAGTTTTTTGAAGTTGTAATTTTTTCCCACAATTCTTGGGAAATTTAAGAAATTATTATTATTTTTTACACAAAATTGTCATAACAAGTTATTTCTCACACACAGCATATGCATGCTTTCAATTACACCCCAAAATACATTCAGCTACTCCTCTGGAGTATGGCGATACCACATGTGTGGGACTTTTTCACTGCCTGGCCACAGAGAGGTCCAACATGCAGGGAGCACCATCAGGCATTCTAGGAGCATAAATTGCACATAAAATTTCCTAACGACCTATCACAATTTGAAAGCCCTGGAGCACCAGGACTATGGAATTGCCCACAAAATGACCCCATTTTGGAAAGCAAACACCCCAAGGTATATTCGATGAGGCATAATGAGTCTTTTGAATGGTTCAATTTTTTCCACAAGTCTTAGGAAAACGTGGCAAGAAAATTAAAACGTATTTTTTTTTTTTTTTTTTACAGAAAGTGGTCAATTTATACAGATATTTCTAACACACAGCATGTACATAGCAAAAATGAAACCCCAAGATACATTCTGCTACTCCTCCTGAGTATGGCAATTGTCAGGTGCCTTTCAGCGGAGTCCAAAATGACGAGGGTGGCCTCTTGCACGGTTCCAGTCCTAGCACCCCTGGAGGTTGAGACAGGGCTGCTAGGGCAGCGGAAGGGTGCAGGTGCCTGCTGGCAGGATCAGGAACACCGGAGCCTTCATGGAGGAGGTGGGATGCTGATCACAGGACTGGTTTAGGAAAAGTCCTACAGGAACACTTGCAGAGTCAGGGGCAGGCAGGAGTTTGCAACGTGCTGGCAGTAAGGTACACAATCAGCAGGTAGGCTCGTGGTCGGGGACTGGAGGTGGTTGGCAACAGGCTGGCAGGAAAGTACAAGATCAGGAGACAGAGCCGTAGTTAGAAGTCCAAGCCAGGGTCGGTACAGGAAGCAGAGGCAGGCAGAGATGCAGGGGTAATCCGAGAGAGTAGTCGTGGAAACCAGGAGTTCAGGATCAAGGTAATCAAACAAGACAGCAGCAAGGATACAGGAACGAGCTGAGATAATCCAGCACTGACACTAGTACATTGGTCATTTAAATAGGGCGCCTTGCGTCATGATTTGTTGGTGTGCAAACGTGTCTGCGCTGACATGCACTCATTTGTATGGGAGCGCCAACATGCGTGCCTGATCCGGGGCTCGCTCGTTC
Organism: Aquarana catesbeiana; assembly: GCF_042186555.1. NCBI lineage: Eukaryota > Metazoa > Chordata > Amphibia > Anura > Ranidae > Aquarana > Aquarana catesbeiana. The sequence goes on from NC_133324.1 coordinate 304,511,226, forward strand.
TTGCCGTACATTTGAGCGAAGACTGCTGGCTGGCGCACGGGAATGAGCATTTGTTGCGATAGTTCTCTGACAGCGATACCACATGTGTGAGACTTTTACACAGCCTCGCCACATAGAGAGGTCCACCATTGAAGTAGTACCTTCAGGCATTCTAGGAGCATAAAATTAAACATAATTGTATTCCTTTCTATCACACTTTTGATGGTCCTGGAGCACCAGGACAGTGGAATTACCCACAAAATGACTACATTTTGGAAAGCAAACAACCCAACGTATATTCTATGAGGCATGGGCTGCAGATAGTTACTCGGGCACTCTGATGGGCTGGTGACAGATACTCAGTTAATCTGATGGGCTGGTGACAGGTACTCAGATGGGCTGGTGACAGGTACTCGGGTACTCAGATGGGCTGGTGACAGGTACTCAGGTGGGCTGGGGACAGGTACTCGGGTAATCTGATGGGCTGGTGACAGGTACTTGGGTAAACTTATGGGCTCTTGACAGGTACTCGGGTACTCTGATGGCCTGGTGACAGGTACTCAGGTACTCAGATGGGTTGGTGACAGGTACTCGGGTACTCAGATGGGCTGGTGACAGGTACTCGGGTACTTTGATGACCTGGTGACAGGCCCATGACAGGTGCTGTGACAGGTGCTTTGATGGATGGTGAAAGGTCCTCTTTATTGGGGGGTGGGGGCAGTGTGTTTGGTGTATACTGTAGGGGGTAACGAGCTGTTACTGCAATCTCCTTCTCACACACATGATCAGTGTGTGAGGAGGAGAGCCCGGTAACAGCTCGTTACGAGCGCTTGTTGACATTCTGTGACCAGCTGTGATTGGACACAGCCAATCACGTGGTAAAGAGCCAATTTCATTGGCTCTTTACCGCGAACGGTGATGGGTTGTGTCAGTATGACAAGCCTCGTCCCCGATCGCCGCTCTGCGCGCCGTGCACGGGACAATGCATGTGACCGGCTGTTTTCGGACACAGCTGGTCATGTGGTAAAGCAACAATTTTTATTGGCTCTTTACACTGATCTGGGATGTGCTGTGTCCCAAGGACGTCATATAACACACGCTCGGAGGGACAGAGTGTTCCTGCAGACGTCATATGACAATGGCCCGGTATGGAAGTGGTTAAGGACATCAATGCCATGTTAACCCACTGGAATTTACTTCCAATATCATGGTTAGGCAGAATCAATGTGTTGAAAATGTTGGTCATGCCTCAATTGAAACTGATCAAACAATGGTTCCTCAGACTCATATGGGGAAATAAGGCACATAGAATAGCGAGCTCAGTGATCTTTTCTCCCAGAAACCAAGGGAGTCTGGGGGCCCCAAACATTTACAAATACTACCTGGCCTCACATCTTCATGCAGTGGTATCCTGGTCTAGCCTCTCAACGCCAAATAGGTGGTCAGAGATTGAGATGGGCTCTCTGTTCCCTACTCATCCCTGCTCCCGAGTCTGGTTGCCCCCATTGCACCAATATCCCAATCTTCAAAGTGTATGCCTGGGTCCTATGCAGTTCTCATTAAAGATAAGGTGTACATATGCTACAAGGTTCTCTCTATCTTCGTCATGCCTCTCCAATGTACTCTACAACCCTCTAATCCTGTATAGCCTTTCCCACACTCAAATGCTCCCATGGGCACAAGCAGGCCTGTTCCAGCTCCGCCAATTTACTCATCCAATTACCCAAAATCTCCGGACCTTTGCAGACCTCCAATCTAAGCACCAGATACCCAACAATTTGTTCTATTCATATCTCCAAGTGAGTCATTATCTATCAACCTTCTCTCTGAACCATACGCTACCTAAACCAATGGCCTTTGAGCTCCATTGTTCCCAAAGCCCCCCCCCAAATGCGGCTAATATCTACCATATATCAGTTGCTGCAGGAGTCTTCTTCACTCTCTGAAAACTTACACACCTATATGCGAAAATGGGCCCATATCACTCAAAAACCAATCTCCCTCCCTCAATGGGATAAGATCTGGACTTCAGCATCCAAAGTATCCAGGTGCGTCAGGTGCGTGACGCAGAGAGAGACGGCACTTCAAATACTACTCTTCTGGTACAGGACTCCAGAAATACGGCATTGTTATGACTCCTCCCTCTCTCCTCTTTGTTGGAGATGTGATAAATCCAGAGGCAACCACTACCACATCTTCTGGCAATGTGAATTAATTGTGCCCTTTTGGTCCATGGTGATGTCTCTGCTTCAGCGTATATTTGAGTATCCTCTCCCACTGGATCCATTATATCTCCTTCTGGGTCTCCCCTTCTCTGGATTGGGGAAAGCTTTGAACAAATTAGCCTCCTATATCTTACTGGCCACCAAGCAAGTTATTCCTATCTGTTGGTTGTCCCCCCCCCCATTTAGGATACATTTTTACAGGTTATTGCCGAAATACGTAGAGTGGAACACATGACAGCTCAGGTAGAAGATGCAGTGGACAGATTTGACAGAGTTTGGGATTTGTGGGACGATTCTGAGTACAGCATCACACCCTTAAACCCCACCTAATCCCTGCATATTTAATCAACATCTAAGTCCCTTATCTTTAGTATTCAACCACTTCTTGGTTATAGCCATTTGATTGTACCCCTTTGTATAAACTTTTATTTTGTTATACATTTTGTACTAGATCTGTTTGATGTTACTAGATCTACATTGACTCTTCTGAATTTTAATGTACCGGGTGTGCTTTTCTTTTCTGTACTATTATATTCAATAAAAAAACATAATTAAAAAAAAATCTCCATAGGCAACATTTTAAATGCCTTTACAGATTGCCTATTTAGATTTACAGAGGAGATCTAGCACTAGAATTATTGCTCTTGCTCTAACGTTCGCGGTCATACCTCACATGTGTGGTGCAAATACTGCTTACACAAACGTGCACGACTTTTCTTTTTGCTTATTTTATTTTTTTTTTATCACTTTTCTTCATATTACAATGAGTGTAAACATCCCTTGTAATAGAAATAAGGATGACAGGTCCTCCTTACGGAGAAATCTGGGGTCCCCACATATCTTCTTTACCTTTAAAAGCAAAAGATCCAAAAACATTTTTTTTTATATTTCACTTAAAAAAAAAAGAAAAAAAAAAGCTATATTTACTTCCAGCCTGGACCGGATGTGAGGTCATGACCTCGCTCCGGTCCTCCAAGGCCATAGAGTTGATCAAAGAGTATCTACTCTTTGATCGCCTATGGGAGCAGCCAGCCACACTGTCGGGTTGTTTCTCGTACGCACTGGTGGTAACGGTAAGCCCAAGAAACACCTCCACTTCGGAAACTGTACACATTGCAGTTGGTAAGTGGTTATAACACTTTCTGTGATGCCAGTGATAAATCCTAACCAGTGATTAGGAGGCATTTTCACCCAATTCTACATCTGGTCTTTTTGAGTTCCCTGTGCTTAGGATCATTGTCAATATGACTAACCTTTTAAATCCAGCAAGAAACCAAATAGTATAATATTTCTTTTTTTTTTTCCAAAAAAGTTTTATTGGTAATAGAGTGGACCATACACGTATGTTGTGATACAGAAACGTGCAGTACGGAATATGATGTCTAACATGACATTTCAAACAGTTGCAATTTTAAAACATTAAACAACTTGGTGTGATCCGGTGGGGAGATGTATAGGGTAAGGGTTGGCTCAAGAATGTCAGGAACTACTTAGCATCTAGGAGTCTCAAGTTTTAAGAAAAAGGCATTGGGGGAAAGTATTTAGGGGGATTCACTTGAGCCCGTATTCAGACCATGTAGATTTATGTCTGTATGTGTGTTTAAAAGGCTTAGGGGGTGAGTCACCGGTTGTAGGTAAGTGGTAAATGAGAGGGGCGTAATTTTGTTCAGCTGAGTTGGGGTGTCCTGTTAGGGGCTTGTCTAATGTAGGTAGTACTTATCTCGGTGAGGTAGCGGGTTTCTGTATGATGGTGAGTATTACTAGGTTCCTCAAGTGGGAAAAGGGGACCGTGTAGGGGGTGGGTGATAGGGGTGGGAAAGGGGGGAGAGAGCGGCAGGGGGGGTTAAGCAGGGAGAGGAGTAGGAAAGGAAAGGCTAGTGGGTGTAGCAGTGGTTTTAGAGGGGTGTGACAATGAAACGGAGGGGGTGGGTATCCATCTCTCTCTCTCCCTCCGTTTGGTATAGTAGGTAGGTTGTTAGCTCTTTGGAATTCTGATTTAGTGTGGAGAAGGTCTGGGAGTAAGTTTATTTGATGTTTATCTGAAGTTGTGAGGTTAATCCTAGGGCATACTGGAATGAGTTGGTGCCATTGGGTTGTCTGCAGTGATGAGGTTTCAGTATTCTGCTGTTGTTTGGAAGTGGGTCCAACAGGCCCATTTAGTTGAGAATTTGGAGGGATTGTCATGTGCGATGAGGCGCTCCATTTCAGCTACTTTGGTGATTCTGGCTAACCATTCTTTAATTGATGGGGTTTGTATTAAACCCCAGTGGACCGGAATGCATTGTTTTGCGATGTTTAGCATGTGTATTGCTAAGGACTTAAAGTAGTTCCTGTGTGATAGTGTGGAATGGTGTAGGAGAAATTATGCTGGGGAAAAATCTAGTTGGTATGTGGTTGTTTTTGTGAAAAGTTGGTGTACCAACTTGTCACAGTAGGTTTGGATGGCAGGACAGCTCCACCATAAATGCAGGTGAGATCCCTTTCCAAGATGGCATTTCCAACACGTATCCGGGAGGTCCGGGTGGAATTAGTGGATAAGTGTTGGGGTGCGGTACAATCAGGCTTCAATTTTGTATCTGTTCTTTTGTGTGGATACATTTATAGATCCCTTATGTATGTTCAGATAAATTTGTTCCCAATCTTCCGGAGAAAAGGATCTGGAAAGGTCACCTTCCCAAGATGAGCAGGCTCGCTCTGTGTTGGAAGGGATATTTGAAAATAGGAGGGTGCGCATTGTGGAGATTCAGTGGCGCTGGGGTGATTACATCGTGCAAAGGGTTTCAAAGGGTGAGGGGTCTGGAGACTTTGAACTTCCTCTCTAGCGTGCGGGTATAGTGTGAGAGCAAGGTGAAAGTCCAGGGGGAGGTAGAGGGGTTCTCCTTCTTAGATGGGAGGTTTTCCCATGTTAGGGGTTTGCCTTGTGCAAAAAAGTGGTGTGCTAGTATCTTGCTGTGCGGCCAGGTGTCTTTTAGATAGTTGCTGTGCATTCCAGGGGGGAAGTCCGGGTTGAGGCATTATGAGGTGAGTGGGCCTGGAGTTGAGGATAGGGGAGTAGATTTGCAAGTTTCATAGAAACATCTAAGAGTTGGGCCAATTCATAGGAGGGTGCGGGTTTTGGTTGTAACATGTTTCGGGAGTAACCAGGGCAATGAGTGCAGGGGGGATGGTGTGAAGGAAGCTTTGAGTTTGACCCAGTCTTTAATTTCGTTGTGGATGTTCCAATCCAGGATTCTGGTCAAGTGGCTGGCCCTGTAATAATTTCTTAAGTCTGGCAGGCCTATCCCTCCTTTATTCTTAGGTAGAGAGAGGTGGGAGTAGCTGATTCTCGGTCTCTAGTTGGCCCAGAGGAATCTGGTACACAGGCTCTTGTAGGTCCGGAAGAAGGCTAGGGGGATGTGGGTCGGGGCTGCTTGTAAGATATATAGGAGGCGGGGCAGTGCATTCATTTTTAGGATGGCTGCTTTGCCAAACCAGGAAAAGGTGGGTTTGTTCCACCACTTGAGATCACTAGTAAGACTGTGTAGAATTGGTAGATAACTCTTGAGATATAAGTGTTTTAGAGACCTGGGGAGTTGGATGCCAAGATATGTTATAGCATCTTCCTTCCATTTGAAAGGAAAGTTGTTTTGGCATTGGGTGACGATTTGGTTCGGGAGAGATATATTCAGGGCGTGGGACTTGGAGAAATTGATCTTGAGGTTGGAGATTAATCTAAATCATTGGAATTCTGAGAGGAGATTTTGGAGAGATATATGTGGTTCTGTGAGGAAAAGAAGGATGTCATCTGCAAAAGCAGCAAGTTTGTATTCTGTGAGGGAAGTACGAACACTTCTAACATCTGTGTTGAGGCCAAGGCTATGTAGCAATGGTTCTAGGGTAAGTATGAATAATAAGAGCGAGAGGGGGCAGCCCTGCCTCATTCCATTGTGAATGGAGAAGGCGTTTGACAGGAGGCTGTTGACTTGGACTTTCGCCGCCGGGCTGGAATAGAGCGCCACTATAAAGCTTAACCACTTGCCGACTGCTGCACGATGATGTACGTCGGCAGAATGGCACGGGCAGGCATAAGAGCTTACCTGTACGTCCCTGCCTGCCCGCGTGTGGGGGGGTCCGCTCGGACACCCCCCCCGTGCCTGCGGCGGTCGGCTTTGTTACAAGAGCAATCCGTGCTGAGGGGGAGGCCATCTATTCATGGTCACCCCCTTGCGATCGCTCCTGATGAATGAAATGCTTCCTCTGCCTCTGTAATATAAACAGTGGCAGAGGAATTGATGTCATCTCTCCTCGTGAAGCCTTTTCATTCCGGCTTCCGAGGAGAGAAGACATCAAGTAAGTATGCACCAACACAACACTTACAGTAGAACACTCAGGCACACATTTCACCCCAGTCACCCCCTGATCACCCCCTGCACCCCCTGTCACAGTGACACCAATAACATTTTTTTTTTCCTGATTATTGCATTGGTGTCATTTGTGACAGTTATAAGTGGTAGGGCAGTTAGTGTTAGGCCCCTTTAGGTCTAGGGTACCCCCCCTAACCCCCCCCAATAAAGGTTTAACCTTGTGATCACCCCCCCCCATCGCCAGTGTCACTAAGCGATCGTTTTTCTGATCGCTGTATTAGTGTCACAGGTGACGCTAGTTAGGGAGGTAAGTTTTTAGGTTCGCCGTCAGCTTTTTATAGCGTCAGGGACCCCCATATACTACCTAGTAAAGGTTTTAACCCCCTGATTGCCCCCTAGTTAACCCTTTCACCAGTGATCACCGTATAACTGTTACGGGTGATGCTGGTTAGTTAGTTTGTTTTTTATAGTTTCAGGGCACCCCTAAAAAAGGATTAACCGCCTGATCGCCCGGCAGTGATATAAGTTAAGTTTTAGGGTCAGATAGGGTCTGCGTCGCCCCAGGCAGCGTCAGGTTAGTGCCAGTACCGCTAACACCCACGCACACAGCATACACCTCCCTTACTGGTATAGTATCTGAACGGATCAATATCTGATCTGATCAGATCTATACTAGAGTCCCCAGCAGTTTCGGGTCCCCAAAAACGCAGTGTTAGAGGGATCAGCCCAGATACCTGCTAGCACCTGCGTTTTGCCCCTCTGCCCAGCCCAGCCCACCCAAGTGCAGCATCGATCGATCACTGTCACTTACAAAACACTAAACACATAACTGCAGCGTTCGCAGAGTCAGGCCTGATCCCTGCAATCATTAACAGTTTTTTGGGTAGCGTTTTGATACAGTCGCTAACAGTCTAGGAGCTTTTTTACCTGTGAGTCTCACTAGTGTACCACTAAATTTAGAGCCCAAAATGGCAAATCGAAGGTACACTAGTGTAGAGGCCTACACATTTCTGAGCATGACAGATAGTGAAGAGGAAGTCACCCATCTGTCAGATTTAGGCTCAGAATACGAACCTGTAGACAGCAGCGGCTCCATGACAGATAGCTCTGACGACTAGTTGTGGTCCCTGCCAAGGTCAGGCGTACCAGACCCAAATCTTCTTCTGCTGTTGAGGTGCAAGAACCGCAGGGCTCTCGTATGGAGCTGAGAAGTACTAGCGCCACTATTCCTTCTGGTAAACTGGCAAGCACCAGCGGTCTGGTACACCCCGGTCGTACATCCAGCACTGCAGTAACACGTGGTGACGTGGCGAGTCCCATAAGTGCAGTTCAAGCTGGTGAGGTGGCAAGCACAAGTAGTGTCCCGCTGCCACCAAGAAGACAAAGACAGGCCCGTCGTGCCCATAGTGTCCTTCCTGCAGAATTTGCCAATCCTAATTGGGAACCCACCACTTCTGCAGCACCCGTACTTCCCTCATTCACTGGCCAACCCGGCATTCAGGTGGAAACAGTTGATTTTGCGTCACTTGATTTCTATTCGCTGTTTTTCACTGAAGATCTCTATAGATCTATTGTGGACCAAAGCAAATTGTACGCTGGTCAACACATCGCCACTATTCCCCAGTCCCCCTTTCCAGAGATTAGAGACCATATATGGTCTCCGAATTTAAGACCTTTCTGGGCCTATCCTTCAACATGGGCATAGTTAAAATGAGTATGTTACAGTCATATTGGTCCACTGACCCAATGTACCATATGCCCATGTTCTCTACTTCCATGGCCAGGGCACGATACAAGCAGATTTTGCGGTTCATGCACTTCAACAACAATGAACTCTGTCGTCCTTGTGGAGACCCTGGATACGATCGGCTCCACAAAATTCGGCCCCTCGTAAACCACTTCAACCAACGTTTTGCAGACTTGTTTACTCCCCATCAAGTTGTCTGCGTTGATGAGTCCCTGATTAAGTTTTCTGGCTGCTTGTCATTCAAACAGTACCTTCCCAGCAAGCGTGCCAGATACAGCAGTCATAAATTAAAAGTTGCGTAAATTCCAGAAAATGTACCCTAGTTTGTAGACGCTATAACTTTTGCGCAAACCAATAAATATATGCTTATTGACTTTTTTTTACCAAAGACATGTGGCTGAATGACGATTAGCAAGAAATTAGCGAATATTTTGATGTCTGCTTTGATGTGTGCTTCTAGCATACCTGGTGTGAGTGGATTCTCTGAAGTAAGGGAGTTAAATGCTTTGAGGAAGGGGGTGGACAGCATGCTTGAGGTCTTATAGTATACAGCTGATAGACCGTCTGGTCCGGGACTTTTCTCCGGTTTCAGCTGCTTGAGTGCTAAGTCCCATTCAGTCATTGTTAATGGGAGGTCAAGTTTGTCTGCATCGTCTGATGTAAGTGATTTTGGGCAGTGCTTCTCTAGGAAATTTTGTATGAGGGATAGCCTAGTTGTGGGTGCAGGCATTTGTGTTTCTGAGGCGGAAAGGTTGTAGAGTTTTGCTAGAAGTGTTCAAATTCTTGTGCTATGTCTAGATTGCTTTTTAATGTGTTTCCTGAAGAAGTTATGAGTTGGTGAACAGTTGCTTTAGTTTTTTTGGCTCGTAGGGCTTGTGCTAGTAGGTGGCTGCTTTTGTTGCTAAACTCGTAGAAGAGTTTTGGGATAAGGTATATTTTCTCTTTATCTTCTGTCCGAGTTCCTCCAGAAGAAGTTTACGGGTCTCTACGAGTTTGTGGTGTGTGAGTTGGGCTAGGTTTGATTTGTGTGCTCTCTCCAGTGTCTGTATTTTGGCTATCAGGTCATTTGTGTGCTTCTGTTTTTCGCGCTTTAGTGCAGAAGCCAAAGAAATAAGATGGCCCGAAGTGCTTCCCATTGGGTGAGGGTTGAGGTGTCGGGTGTGTCATTTTCTTGGAAATAGTTGGTGATGACGGTATTGAGTTTACGGATTCTCTTTGTCGGTCAATAGGTTTAGGTCTAGTCTCCAGATTTTTGAGGAGTGAAAAGTCAGTTGGAGGGTGATCGGGTGGTGGTCTGAGGTAAGCATTGGTTCGATCGTTGATTTGGAGAGGAGGGGTAAATCTTGTTGGCTGAGGAGAAAATAGTCCTGACGAGAATATTTGTATGTGTGGGGCCGAGCAATAATTAAAGCCTTTGTCATGGGGATGGAGGGTCCGCCATGTGTCATGGAGGGAGAGTTCTTGAAGGGAAAGTTTAATTTGTCACAGGGCATGGAATGGCAGGTGGGAAGTTCCAGTGGATGTGTCAATGAGGGGGTCTAGGGGGACATTAAAGTCTCCTCCTAGGATAAGAATTCCAGATTGGTATGATGTTAATAGACGGGTTATCGAACTGAAGAACAGGACCTGAGAGGTGTTTGGGCTGTATATGTTGGCTAGGGTGATTGGTTTGTCCCAGAGAGTGCCCTTGAGGAAAATATAACAACCTTGTTCGTCAGCTAGTGTGTCTGACATTTGAAGGGGAGGTGCCTGGATATCAGGATGGAAGTCCCCTTGGTTTTGGTGGAGGGGGATGTGGCATGGTATACGTGTGGGTAGTGAAAGTTTTCTAATTTGGGAATGTTGTTGGTTTAAAGTGGGTCTCCAGTAGAAATATGATATCTGCTTTTAGAGTGTACATGTTGGCTAGAATTTGTGACCTTTTTTCCAGAATATTAAGGCCTTTTGTGTTGAGAGATATTATTTTAAGTGAGCGGGGTGTGGTTGAGGTCATGGTAGAGGCCATAGTGGGTTTGATGGTGATCAAATAGGGTGTGGGAAAGTCTAGTAGTATGAATTTGTATGATGTGGTTTCGCCCTAAGGGCGGGGGGTGGGTTGGAGGGAGAGAGAGATGTATGTACGGTGTGGGTGAAGGGCTCAGAGAGGTTAGAGGGAGGGGTGGGGGTGGTGGTGGGGGGGTGGGAGGGTGTGGGTGAAGGGGGGCAAGGAAGAGGCAGAGGTAAAGAAGGGGGGGTGAGGAGAGGGTGGTAGGGAAGATGTGGGTCAAGTCCGGAGGTGAGGATAGGCCTGCTAGCTCACCCTAGCAGAGGGGGGGTTTGGAATGAGTCAGCTGGATGAGGACATGGCAGTGGTCTCTAGATGGGTGGGATCTTCGACATCGTTGAGGTCATGTGTTCGTATGGGGGAGTCTCTGTTAATGGTATTGTAAGGGAAGTTTGGGTGTCAGTGTGCAGGGTCCACAGTGTTGGCTCTGTAGTGTGAGTAGAGGTATGATGAGGGTGGCAGGTGTGATAATTAGGATTCCCGTTATTGGGGGGTGAACCCCTGTGTGTCATGCTAGTGGGTTTCCCTGCGGTGATTATAGGAGTAAAAAAGCTACAGGGAGGTAGTGTAATCAAGACCGACTGGGATTTGGCGTGACAGTATAGGTTTGAAGTCAGACATAACAAGCATAGAACAAAATAAAAATAAGAACATTTACAACTGGTATGGGTAGACTTTGCGATATAAAGAACACTCAAAAACATGTAGAAACATTCCAACATAAACATTAACATTAACTGGAATAATTGGGAGAGATTCCAAGAGAGGGTTGGAGGGTGGGGATAGGAATAGGGTTTGGGTTGTGAGATCATTTTGACAATAAGCGTATTGCTTGGGTCTGGTGATCTTCTGTGTTTTTGGTTGGCTTACAAGTTTCAGGTCTGGTAAAGGATAAGCAGTGGGGATGGTTAGGGTTAGGTTGGGTTTAGGAGGTGTTGTATGGTTAGGATATCACCCCCTCTGATGTTTTCCCTCGGAATCTCTCCCTGCTTATTAGGCAAAATGTGCGTCTCAACGGAACAAGGTATGTGGTACAATGGTCAGGAGGGATTGTATTCTTCAGGCTGTATCTTGAGTGCTCATGCCGCAACTAGAGTAAACAGTTTACTTTAAAATAAGTAGACATATTTACAGGTAGCGGTGCAGTTCTGTAGTGAAGTAAAAGTGGGAGTGAGGTTTGTAATATAGTGAGTATGAGAAAAGTTGAGGGGAGAGAGGGGAGAGAAGAAGAAAAAGAAAAGGGGAAAAAGTAGAAAGGGCTAGGGAAGGGGAAGGCAAGGGTTGGGAAAATTAGGAGTTAATGAGGGGTCCGGCAGAGGATGGTATAGGGCTGGAAGTATTACTCCCTTAGTTCACCACTACTTTAGCAAGTGAGCAATTGGTGGGGAGGAAAGTTCTTGTTTGGTGGTCTTTCAAGAGTCTGCAAATCCTGGTGGTGTATAAGAGATGGTGTGCGTCGAAGAGTAGGGGCTTGCACGAGTGTCTTGGGGTCCTCCCGGGAAGTTGTCGTCAAGCACGAATAACCTTGATTTAGGGTTGGAAGTTAGTTAGGATTTGGCATGGCAAGGGTAAAGATGGTGAGAGTTTCCTCGTGTGGCTGCTCTATGTTTACCTCTTCTTGGTCGCTTGTAGAGGGTTGTTTTGGGTTGTGACAGTAATGGACCCGTGGGGGGTAGGCCCAAGTAGGGTTCTAGGATGTATGGGTTGTGACCTCCTAGTTGCTAGATCGCGTCTGTGTGGAGAACTGCATTCTTCTGAGCATGGATAAACTTTTGAGGTCTTCCGGAAGCTGTGATACTGGTTTTGTTAACAGGTTTGGAGTGTTGCAGTTGCCATTAAGCTCTTACTGGCAGGGTCATGACGTGATGCGGGTTGGCAAGATGTTAAGGCATCCTGTTGGGGGGGATCTTCATGGAGTTTAGGTGCGGGGGAGAGTAAGGGCTGGTCATTGGCTAGTAAATAGAGACAGTTAATGATGTGAAGGTACTGACCTTGATCCGTTAATTGCAGGGGCATAGCAGGGGTTTCCTTTAGTTGGAGAAACATGCTCTTCTGTGTGCTGGAGACGCTGTAGGGCTGCCATTTCTCGGAGCGTCTTGTGTGTCTTCCATGGAGGAGGCCTATCGCATTGGTGGCAGATGGAAATTGCTATACCAGTCAGGGAGGTCAATCGCGGGGATCTCTAGGGTGCTACAGAAGTGTTCTAGGTCCTCTGAAACTCTTAGATTTGCTGTGCGGCCATGGTTTGAGGCTGAGAGGCAAAAAGGAAATTTCCAGCGATAGGTGATTGATTTAGAGCATAGGAGGTCCAGAAGGGGTCTTAGCTCCTTTCTGCGTTGCAGAGTGATATTCAATAGGTTTTAGTAAATTTTAATTTCTGAGCCGTTGGACATAATGTTCTGTGCTTTCCTCAGGATTTCCTCTTTTTGAGGGAAGCTGACAAGGCAGCATACTACATCTCTGGGGGGAATCTGTATCTCTGCCTCATGGTCTGAGATCTCTGTGTATGCACTCCATTTCTATGGGGGCATCTTGTGGCCTTTCCTGGAGGTCATTAAAGAGGACTATTGTGGCTTGGGGTAGCCTATTGGGCTCAATGCTTTCAGGCATGCCTCTTACCCTTAAGTTGTGTCGCCTGCCACGTTTGTCGAGATCTTCTAGGTGTCTGTGAAGTTCTCGCAAATGTATGGCATGTGATTCTGTTACTTGTACCTGGCAGAGGGAGGTGTCATGGCGCGCTGCTGTTCTTTCAACTTCTCCCACTCTGGCGCTGATATCTTGGGTGTCACCTCTGAGATCTGAGAAAGCTGCTGACAGTGTGCTCTTGATGTCGGCAGCAATCTCATGTAGATCAGATAGATTTAAGGCTCTGTTCTCCCTTGGACTCGGGAGAGCTGTGGCAGGGTCAACGCCCTGTGAGCGGAGTGGGCTTCTGCTGGAAGAGCGGGATCTCCAGGAAGAGGGCTGTGATGCAGACATGCTGTCCCGCTGTTGCCGGGTACGGAATAGGTCGGGGATATTGCCGCTGAGCTGGGTTCCCTGATCCCTAGGTAATAGGACCTGGTAGCGGACATGCTACGCTGTGTTCCCCCTGTCATTTGGAGAGCAGAGGCTCCGTTTAAGACTGTTCAAGACCTCGGGGATGTCAGAGCTCTGAAGTTAGGCGGCCATCATGGACTAGGATAAAGCAGCGACAAAGATCATAACCATATCTGACTAAAAGATCCGACTCACTGACTGAATTAACTGAATTAACTGACCCACAATTATGTTATTTTAAGATGTAATTTTCTTGCAAGTTCACATTTTTATGTCAATGGCCCTGAATTTTTATTTGTTAACTAGAGATATGTAATGTGTTATCTATGTTGTAGATAACATATTGTAAAACTGATTTGTAAAACATGTTCACTAAAAAAGTAAGCTAAAAATTAATTCAGAACATAGCTTCTTGTAATATACATGATACATACACTGAAATAAATTTCTCTGGTGCCATAAAGATATGAAGAAATATCCCCAGTGAGAACACCCACACCCAATAAAATATTTACCACATCTTAACCCCATTCTAAAAAAAAAGTTTTTATTGTTATGTGTCAGCTCTACTACTTCCTTGATCATTTTATACTCACTGTACAGAGGTTATGATGCTGATTTAATATCTACTGAGGATACTGAGAGCCAAGACAAGGCATATACAGTTGAAATGCTAAATCAGGAAGATGAAATGCTTAATCAAAAACTACATGTTACGTGTCTGGTTGTACAGTGTGGAAAATGTATGTAAATCACAAGACATGCTGCAGTCAATTGCAAATCCTTTGGTAGTAAAATAGTAAATATGTGTAATTAAACTGTATTTTTATCTCCTGTTAAACCCTTTGTGTTTGAAGAACAAGCCCCAGCTACATACCCATATTTTATCAGGTTGATGGGGTTATACTATGATGATGCCAGGAGCTTCAGGCATTACCCTGGTAACTTTTTTTTCAGTTGGCAATGGGCTTTAATGTAAAAGTGATCCTAGCGGCTATTTAGTCGCTGGATAGCTTTAACAGGTGGCAGGAGAACCCTTCTGCCTTCTTCCGCAGCTCTCCCATTGATTCCGCTAGCTGTCCAAGTATTTTGCCACTTCTGACTTTGGCTAATGTAAACAGGCTGTTACCAGTCTGTGAAAGCATTGGATCAAACCAATCTTGATTTGATCTGATGCTTTTAAGGGCAGAGGAGAGATCTGGGGTCTAATAGACCCCAGATCTCTCAATAAGGAGTACCTGTAACTGCCCATGCTATCACATAGGATGTTGGTTATTCCTTCTGATAGCAATAAAGTTAATAAAAAAAAACAGTGTACAAAAAATAATATACATTTGAAAGCACCCCTGTCCCTTTGTGTTTGTGCACAATGGGGAACACATACGTAGGTCTCGCACGCATATGTAAACATGGTTGCACCACACATGTGAGGTATTGCCGCAAACATTATAGCAAGAGCAATAATTATAGAACCAGACCTCCTGTATAACTCTAAACTGGTAACCTTTAAATTGTAGCCTATGGAGATTTTTAAGTATCGTAGTCTGGCGCTGTTCCACGAGCATGCACAATTTCAAGGTGTGACATGTTAGGTATCTATTTATTAAGGGTAACATAATTTTTTATACTTTACCATATAATTGGGTATTTTATTGTGTTTTTGTCCAAAAAAATTGTGTTTGAAAAACCGCTGCGCAAATACGGTGTGGCATAAAATATTCTCTAGGGCCTCTGCTTAAACAAATATATAATGTTTGGGGTTCCAAGTAGTTTTCTAGCAACAAAAAAAATGCTGATTTTACATATATGTGAGAAGTTTCAGAATAGGCAAAGAATAAAAGCAACATGTGTGCAATAATTTTATGATTTGAGTTTTTATGAGTGTTCTAGATTTAAAGGGGTTGTAAATGTTCAGGTTTGTTTAAAAAAAAAAAAAACATACATGTCATACTTGCCTCGACTGTGCAGTTGTTTTTGCACAGAGTCACCCCCATCCTCCTCTTCTGGGGTCCCTCCCTAGCGCTCCTGGCTCCAACTCTTCTTGAGTGTCTCGTCGGAGAAGCGCTCTCCGACGGGACACCCGTGCGGGCACGCTCCCATGTCCTACTGCTGCGTCTGTTGACCCAGACATCAGGACTCGGCTCCGCCACTCAGCACCCACATCATTGGATTTGATTGACAGCATCAGGAGCCAATGGCTGCGCTATCAATCTATCCAATCAGGACACGAGACACCGGCTGGAGCTGGTATGCTCGTTTTCATCGCGGGAATTATGGGGCTCAGGTAAGTATAAGGGGGACTCGAGGGCGCTGCTGCAGTAAAGAAGGTTTTTCACCTTAAAGCAATGAATGCATTAAGGTGAAAAATGCAGAGGGTTTAAATTGCTATTATTAGAGAGAGAATTTAGAAACACTATGTAATGCTGGCAGGGAACAGTGACAATGAAGACATTTCCTCACCAAAGTTATTCTGAAATACTGCAAGAATCACAATCTACATGTAATGTACATTAAAGTTAAGTTGACCACCCTATGTCTGCATTAAATAGTAAATTAAATGGAGTAAAAGCATCTCTCTGATGCTGTTTGGCTTACATATGCTAAAAATGATAATATTTCATGGTGAGAGCACATTTTTGAAGAAGCAAAATTTATACAGACTATAGGAACAAATAGCTAATATTAGGCATGGGTTCCCTGGACATAGTGTTTTGAAGCATTATGCGTGCTGTCGTCAAAAAAATCTTAAAGGTCCCATTTTTCTTGCCCCTAGATTGGAGGGGGAGCTATATCAGGTGAGACATCTTGAAATTAGAGACTCACTAAATATATATGACCTCAAACCATTCACCCCTTTTGGGATGAACATAGAGTGGGATGTGAGCTATTTCATAAATAATGGTTAATATTATCAAAAGTATTTTTATATTATTGGTTTTTTATTTTTTATGACTATCAATTGCCTCTTTCTTGTAATATAATTATTTTCATATTTTATTGTACTTATCATTTTTGTACTCTGGATGTGTTTAATATAGTTAATATTATTGGGGTGAAATTTTTAAATTATACATAAGATGAGACTATATTAGACAAGTGATTATAAAAGTTCCTAAGGAGTTTGCTTTCCGGGAGCTGGAGGGTGGCTGGTTACCTGGGAGGTTGCCCCCCTCCACCTCTGGTATCTGGAACAAATTTGTTTTTTTATTTTAATATATGTTCTGTTTTCCTTGGTCCTGGCTTTTTCGGCTTCTGGGTGTTGGAGCACATTGGTTGTTATTACTGATGCCAGAAGCATAGTCGAGGAACAAGCCAAGGTTCGAGGGGTAGCAATAATGGATGGCAGCGGGGAAGACAAGAGTGAGATAGTGGCTGAAGAGAGCACAATAATCTGGCAACAGGAAGTACAGAGACATGGCTTAAATTAGGAAGTTCATAGGGGGGAGCAATGAGTTCAAGTTTTAAGACAAACAATGTTCAAGGCAGGATCATCCAAGGAATTGTTCAGATGTCTGTCCAGCATTGCAGGTGGCTCAACAAGAAGGCACATTGCCTAACATGGCAGAGATCCTGGGTTCAAATCCAGTCCTAAATTAATGGTGGCGTTAATGAAAGTCAACTATAAGGCATTTTGTGACCACTCTATATTTTGAGGGTCTACTTTATCTGGTAAGCTGCTTGGTTTTATCACGGTGGTGTTGAGTGCAGTCACTTTCACACTGAACCTGATGTTGGGACTTCTTTGCTATTGGACATTGTTTAGTTATTATATAAAAATTATACATACCTGTGAACCCCAAGAGGCATCAGTTTTGACTTTAATTCAGGAGTCTTTAGTATCTGTAATAGGGCGTACACACGGTCGGACTTTGTTCGGACATTCCGACAACAAAATCCTAGGATTTTTTCCGACGGATGTTGGCTCAAACTTTTTTTGTCTACACACGGTCGCACAAAGTTGTCGGAATTTCCCATCGCCAACCATGCGGTCACATACACCACGTACGACGAGACTAGAAAAGGCCAGTTCAGAACCAAGCGCGACACCTTTTGGGCTCCTTTTGCTAATCTCGTGTTAGTAAAAGTTTGGTGAGAGACGATTTGCGCTTTTTCAGACTCGTGGCTTTCAGATCGTTTTCTGCCGTTCAGTTTGTGCTTGTGGGTTTGTATCTGCTCTTCAGTGCGTGCAGCAAGTTCCGCGTGACTTTAGGTAGTCATTGTATTCTTGTTCGCTCGTTACTGTTTTTCAGGTCGCTCTTCACAGGCCTTGCTGTTCTTCAGTGCGTTCTGTTACTTCGTTCTGAGCAGCTGACCGTTTTCTAGCCATGTTTTGTATGCGTACTCCTCGTAGAGTTCGTGCTGTGCGGGGACTTGGTGTTGGGGTCCTGACCTTGACACAAGTCCAGTCCATGAACAGGGTGGGGAGGAGTTCATGGACCAAGAATTGGTTGCTTCAGCGTGACCAGTTCTGTCATATGCCTTTGCTCCGTGAGATCCGTGAGAATAATCCTGATGATTTCAGGAACTTTTTCAGGATGACGGACCCCGTATTTCACCGTTTGTTGGCTTCGCTGACCCCCTATATCAGCAGGCAGGATACCTGCATGAGGCAAGCCATCACTCCGGAGCAGAGGTTGGTCGCTACCCTGCGGTATTTGGCCACAGGGAGAAGCCTGCAGGACTTGAAGTTCTCGACAGGCATCTCCCCCCAGGCTCTGGGTATCATCATCCCAGAGACCTGTTCTGCCATCATTCAGGTCCTGCAGAAGGAGTATATGAAGGTAAGATTTGTATCCTATTATATCACATTTTATTGTATTGAATGTTTGCTAATATCTTGTATTTCTTTCCTCATTCCCTAATTACCATGATTGGAATATGCTGTGAATGTCCCCTTTGTCCTCATTCATGCAGGATTTTTATGTAATTATTATTTTAGGTCCTTCATACATATTTGCCTTCAATAACCTCCCCAGCATGGTGTCTCCTGGCCCTATATTCACCTCATGTAGTCACTTAACAATGTATTTTATCAGCTCTATAGTAGTGCTTTACCCCAAACACGCCCTAAAATGTTTAGAAATGTTATTTTTGATTTAAATTCAGGCAGAGTGCCAGAGGCTTTTTTTTGTGCTGTCCCCAAATAATTTTTAGTAACCCTCACTCCCCCAACTGCTAAGTCAGCTGATCCCAATTCTCTATCTATTCTCAATCATCTATCTGCTGACTTTGCCAAACCCATACACACTATATACCCACCTCTTTTGTGGTCAGATGTATGGAGGAATTCCCCAAAGCAGGTAGTGCAAGGGCCTGCCTGTATACTTTCCAATGGTACTGTTTAAAGTATTTGTGTCCTATTATTATCTTGACAGGTGATAGCAGAATGCCCAAATGTCCTCAAATGTGTACAATGTGTATTTATATCTTTGTATTATGACACTTCTTACCTGTCCAGTGGGCTGCCAATAGTGTAACTAAGGAGGGGCTGTTCCAAGTAATACCCATTATTTAGGCATTCATCTCCCAATGAAGTGAAGAGGGTTACCTGTCCAAGATTTCCACACACCCCCTACAATGTTAGAAATGGCCCATGAGGGGGGGAGGGGGAATATGATAGGTGTACCTTATACTTTGGCCTTGTTAAATTCTCCTTACTAAATGCTATCTGGAGGTTGCCCCATAATGTTTGTGTCTAATCTGCTTGCCATGTTTCTGTGAAAAAATAGTAATGTTTATTGTTTTTTCCTCAACAGTTTCCTTCCACGCCACAGGAATGGCAGACTGTGGCCTCCCACTTTGCCCAGCGGTGGGACTTTCCTAACTGCGGAGGGGCAATTGATGGAAAACACATCCACATCGTCCCACCACCCAACTCGGGGTCGTACTATTATAATTACAAGGGGTTCAATAGTATAGTGATGTTGGCGGTGGTGTCGGCTAATTACGACTTCTTGTATGTGGACGTGGGGAAGAATGGCCGGATGTCCGATGGTGGAGTCATCGCCCAGACGGAGTTCTACAGGCGTCTCCAGAATGGCAGCTTGGACTTGCCAGCTCCAGAGGACAATGTTGAAGGACTCCCATTTGTGTTCGTTGCTGATGAAGCGTTTGCGCTGGGGGACCACCTGATCCAGCCATTCCCAATGAGGACCCTCACCCCGGAACAGAGGGTTTTTAATTACCGGCTGGCCAGAGCCCGAAGAGTGGTGGAGAACACATTTGGAATCCTGGCCAGCCGGTTCCGCCTATTTATGACACCCATCCATATGGCGGAGTATAAACTGAACCATATTATACTTGCGTGCTGTGTTCTCCATAACTTTTTAAGGAAACATTCGGCCAACTATGCTGGCTCAGTTGGGCCTGAGGCCGGAATCATACATCAAACCACACTGACGGCGCTTGAAATTGGCCGTCCTGGCTTGCCCTCCCTGAGTGCCCGTGATGTACGGTTACGCTACCTGGAGTTATTTGCGGTTAGGGGGGCTATCAATATGCCAGCAAATATGTGAAGCCTTTTTATAATAAAAACAAAAAGAAAGTTTTTGTGGACATTTACTGCTTGTGTTTGTTTTAGCTGACCCTGACAGAAATGTTTTGAGTGCAGAAAATGGCGTGATTGTGTAACCTTATACAAAGCACTGTTGGCTGTTATTTACTAAATGCAAAAACACATTTCACTACAAGTGCACTTGCAACTGCACTTGTAGTGCAAAGTGGATTTGTCCTTAGGAAATAACCCCCATTTTCTCAGAAAACAACAATTACATCACCCCAAAAGTGTTGTAGCGTTGAGACAATAATCCACACATTCTTGATTAACAATCTTTTTAATACCTGCACAATCACATGTGCATTTACTAAAGGTTTTTCAAACAAACCAACATGTTTGTTGTATAACAATTTTTGTGGTGGCATTATCCAAAATCAAAATGTCCATTTTATAGAAAACAGGCCTGTGTAAAACCAACAAGAAAGACACAAATCTTGAACTTACAAACGTCACATTTGGTCGAATTTGAAGGCAATATCAGACATGAGTATTTAGGAACTGTGTTTGATATTGCGTTCAGATGGGGGAAATCTCCCCTGGAAAAGCCAAATTTGGAAGATGCACACAAATTTCCCAATGTCAACATGTGCGACCTGCCATCACGGGGGATCAAGGGACGTGTTTTGGGGGAGAAACCCCTTCCTCTCAGCTACTTTATTATTGAGGAAGGGGTTGCACCCCCAAAACGCGTCCATTGATCTCCCGTGATGGCAGATAGCACATGTTGGCACACTGTGTGCATCCTCCAAATTTGGCTTTGTCAAAAATCACAAAAAGATTTAGCACATTGTAGCACACAAAAGAAGAAATTGATTTGGAGGGGTTTTAAACTCGCCCCAAAACATCAATGATGTTTTTATATTTTGGAATAACATCATTGATGTTTTGCTTGATGATTTCCAATTGTAAATTACACCCCATGATCTCCCCGATCAGGATCTGGGCACTTTCGGATGTGAAAGGATCTGGATCCACAACATCACGATCACCTAAAAAGAGAGGAACCCCAAATAATAATAATAATAAATTTGGTTTAAAAAAAATGCCGCCATCCATCTCTTATCTGAGCCTGTGGTTGCAGACACTCACCTGTTGTGGTGCCAATTTCCACCACGTCTTCATCCTCCTGCTCAGCTTGTGTTGGGGGGATTTCCCCTTCTTCCAGAGGGGGGGGCTCTGGTCTCCTCGGATGAGGGGTGTCCTCCGAGTCTTTTCTCCCCTATGTAAAACAAAAAAGGTATACTTAGCACACAGATATTTAATGTCAGAACTATAAAGATGAAACATTGCTTGGAAGTGGGGTACAATTGTCTATTTTAGCCGAGTTCCAAGATGTAGCTTTTTTAGTGTCCTTTGTCAAGCTGCAATACTTTACCTGTTTAGTACAAGCTTCACAGATGGAGACCCCCCTATAGTATACACTGGAGCACCTGTGTGGCCCCCCTAATAAAAATGGTGTTCTGGGGTCCCACACTAGTGCTCCAGTGTCCAGATGTGTAAACAGCTGCTCAGTGTCCTCTCCTTACACAGAATCTAGTTTGCCTTTCATTCTAGTAACAAAGCCATCTACACAACCCAATTCTTTGAAGACAAGTATAGGGCGTCAAAATGGTGGCCAAATGCATATGGGCTAAACAATGGTATTTTATAGTTGGAACGAAAAATGTTTGATCCGAATGAATAATGTGCCCATGAACATGAAAGTTGCCATTTTAAACTGTACAACAGTTCCTAAAAGCACATGGAGCAGCACGAACGTAATAAAGACAAAAAGAATAGGAACACAGCACAACTACTTACTTTTTTGCAGCACTCTCCAGATCTTTCTGTACTGCTCGTGTTCTCGTAATTTGAGCTGATCTTTCGATCGTCATACCCCGAAATTCTGGTGCAGACTCCTGACTAGGGATGAGCTTCGTGTTCGAGTCGAACCCATGTTCGACTCGAACATCGGCTGTTCGATCGTTCGCCGAATTGCGAACGTTATGGGCCGTTCGCGCTAAATTCGTGTGGCGCGTCACGGCCCATAATTCACTGCGGCATCGCAGTGCATTGCTGGCTGATGATTGGCCAAGCATGCACTATGACCCGCATGCTTGGCCAATCACAGCGCCGTCAGTAGAGAGAGCTGTAATTGGCCAAAGCCAGGGTGGCTTTGGCCAATTATGGCTCAGGGGATTTAGTACACACCCCACACTATATAAGGCCGCCTGCACGGCGGCCCTGTGTAGTGTGTGTTCCGGTGTGCTGAGAGATAGAGAGAGAGAGAGACAGTGTCATTTGATTTGAGTTAGATAGATTAGGCAGAACAGTCAGTCAGTTAGCTGCACTTACAGTGTATTGTGTATATATATGCATCCCAGGTGTTGCATATATATATATACACTGTATTCAGTTTAGCTAGATCCGTTCCTGTTATCTTCTATCTAGACTATTTACATTTAATGCAGTGCGTCCTGCTCACAGTGTTCAGCTAGATCCGTTCCTGCTATTTACATTTAGTGCAGTGCGTCCTGCTCACAGTGTTCAGCTAGATCCGTTCCTGTTATCTTCTAGACTATTTACATTTAGTGCAGTGCGTCCTGCTCACAGTGTTCAGCTAGATCCGTTCCTGCAATTTACATTTAGTGCAGTGCGTCCTGCTCACAGTGTTCAGCTAGATCCGTTCCTGCTATTTACATTTAGTGCAGTGCGTCCTGCTCACAGTGTTCAGCTAGATCCGTTCCTGCTATTTACATTTAGTGCAGTGCGTCCTGCTCACAGTGTTCAGCTAGATCCGTTCCTGCTATTTACATTTAGTGCAGTGCGTCCTGCTCACAGTGTTCAGCTAGATCCGTTCCTGTTATCTTCTAGACTATTTACATTTAGTGCAGTGCGTCCTGCTCACAGTGTTCAGCTAGATCCGTTCCTGCAATTTACATTTAGTGCAGTGCGTCCTGCTCACAGTGTTCAGCTAGATCCGTTCCTGCTATTTACATTTAGTGCAGTGCGTCCTGCTCACAGTGTTCAGCTAGATCCGTTCCTGCTATTTACATTTAGTGCAGTGCGTCCTGCTCACAGTGTTCAGCTAGATCCGTTCCTGCTATTTACATTTAGTGCAGTGCGTCCTGCTCACAGTGTTCAGCTAGATCCGTTCCTGCTATTTACATTTAGTGCAGTGCGTCCTGCTCACAGTGTTCAGCTAGATCCGTTCCTGTTAAATTCCTACTGACCGGCAGGCTTGTCTGGTTACAGTATATAAAGCTACCTGAAGAAAATTACAGGTGTTCTATTTGATCCTATTAGTACCACGGTCAGGCAGCTAGACTATTTACATTTAGTACAGTGCGTCCTGCTCACAGTGTTCAGCTAGATCCGTTCCTGTTATCTTCCTACTGACAGGCAGGCTTGTCTGGTTACAGTATATAAAGCTACCTGAAGAAAATTACAGGTGTTCTATTTGATCCTATTAGTACCACGGTCAGGCAGCTAGACTATTTACATTTAGTACAGTGCGTCCTGCTCACAGTGTACAGCTAGATCCGTTCCTGTTATCTTCCTACTGACAGGCAGGCTTGTCTGGTTACAGTATATAAAGCTACCTGAAGAAAATTACAGGTGTTCTATTTGATCCTATTAGTACCACGGTCAGGCAGCTAGACTATTTACATTTAGTACAGTGCGTCCTGCTCACAGTGTTCAGCTAGATCCGTTCCTGTTATCTTCCTACTGACAGGCAGGCTTGTCTGGTTACAGTATATAAAGCTACTTGAAGAAAATTACAGGTGTTCTATCCCAGCTTAGTGCAGCTACAGGCCATTAGTATGTCTGGAAGGCCAAGAAGGAGAGGCAGACAGTCACAAGCCAATAAGAGAGGGCAAGCAGGCTCTGTGTCTAGTGCTGGTCGTGGAGACGGTGCATCCTCATCAGCACGTGGCCATGGGACACGCTTGGCCTTTTTTTCGGCAGCTGGCCATGTTGAGCCGCAACATGCGGAAGACTTGGTCGAGTGGATGACCAAGCCGTCCTCATCCTCCTCATCCTCTCTCACCCATGCCCAGGGTGCTTTGTCTGGCAAAGCAGCGGCCTCTTCCCTCAGCTCAATGTCATCAGTGACTCCTTCCCTAGCTCCACCATGTCCTCATGAGGATTCCCTCGAACTGTTTGACCACAGTGTTGGGTACATGCTCCAGGAGGATGCCCAGCGTTTGGAAGGCTCTGATGACGATACTGAGCTCGATGAAGGCAGTAACATGAGCGCGGACAGAGGGGGTGCCCAAGAAGGACAGCAATCTGGCAGTCATGCTCCCCCTGCTGCAGCATACTGCCAGGTTTGCTCCAGTGATGAGGAGGGAGGGGATGATGAGGTCACTGACTCAACGTGGGTGCCTGATAGGAGAGAGGAGGAGGAGGAGGAGGAGGAGGAGGAGGCGGCAGCACATCACCAACGAGGCAGGATGCCCTCCAGGGGCCAGCCTAAGGGCAGCACATTGACTGCATCACACCCCAAAGCTCCACATGTGCAGGGCGCTGCAGTCTCTGCGCGTTATTCAAAAAGTTCTTTGGTGTGGGCCTTTTTTGAGACGAGTGCATCAGATCGCACCGCTGCTATTTGCAACATATGTCTCAAGCGTATCTCGCGTGGCCAAAATATCTCCCGCTTGGGTACCACATGCTTGACCAGACATATGTTGACCTGCCATGCAGTTCGTTGGCAAGCGTATCTAAAAGACCCACACCAAAGAACAAAGAGGATCTCTCCTTGCTCCTCATCAGCTGAGATTTCCAACCCCACTAGACCTTCAGTCCTCTCTGAGACCTGCAGTGAGAGGAATGAAGGTGTAGAATTAGGTGTGTCACAGCCAAGTACTTGTGGGCAATCTGCTTTTGGTACACCGACGTCAGATTGTACCAGGCAAATTTCCCTGCCCCAGCTGCTGCACCGCCGAAAGAAGTTTGCTCCCAGCCATCCACATGCCCAGCGGTTGAATGCTAGCTTGGCAAAATTGCTAGCACTTCAACTGCTGCCTTTTCAGTTGGTAGACTCTGCCCCCTTCCGTGAGTTTGTGGAATGTGCGGTTCCTCAGTGGCAGGTACCCAAACGCCACTTTTTCTCACGGAAGGCGATTCCGGCTCTCTACCGGCATGTGGAAGGCAATGTCCATGCCTCGCTGGACAGGGCGGTCAGCGGTAAGGTGCATATTACCGCTGACTCATGGTCCAGCAGGCATGGACAGGGACGTTACCTAAGTTTCACGGCGCATTGGGTGACTCTGCTGGCAGCTGGGAAGGATGCAGGACAAGGTGCAGTAGTGTTGGAGGTTGTTCCGCCACCACGCCTCCAAAATGCTGATTGTGACACACCTCTCTCCTCCACCCCCTCCTCTTCTTCTTCCTCCATGGCCTCTTCCTCGGAACCAGCGGTGCTCCGTAGGCGTTCAAGGGGCTACGCAAGTACGCAGGCCAAAAGATGCCATGCGGTGCTTGAGCTGGTGTGCTTGGGGGACAGGAGCCACACTGGGGCAGAGGTTCTGTCAGCTCTGCAGGGGCAGGTTCAGAGGTGGTTGACGCCACGCCAACTTAAGGCAGGAATGGTGGTTTGCGACAATGGCACCAACCTCCTCTCTGCCCTCCGACAGGGACAAATGACCCATGTGCCCTGTTTGGCTCACGTCCTTAACTTGGTGGTGCAGCGGTTCTTGGGCAGGTACCCGGGCTTACAGGATGTCCTGAGGCAGGCCAGGAAAGTCTGTGTGCATTTCCGCCGGTCATATAATGCCAGTGCTCGGCTGACGGACCTCCAAAAGGAGTTTAACCTGCCCAAGAACCGCCTAATCTGTGACATGCCCACCAGGTGGAACTCAACGTTGGCCATGCTGCAGCGGCTGCACACGCAGCAGAGGGCCATCAATGAGTACCTGTGCGACTATGGCACCAGGACAGGGTCAGGGGAGCTTGTTTTTTTTCCCCACGCCAGTGGGCCATGATCAGGGATGCATGCACTGTCCTTTCACCATTCGAGGAGGCCACGAGGATGGTGAGCAGTGACAGTGCATGCATCAGTGACACTGTCCCCCTTGTCCACCTGTTGGAGCACACGCTGCGTGGAATAATGGACAGGGCACTTGAGGCAGAACAGAGGCAGGAAGAGGAGGACTTCCTTAGCTCTCAAGGCCCCCTTTATCCAGACAGTGTTCCTGCGTGCCCGCCGATCACACAGGAAGAGGACGAGGAGGAAGAGGAGGAGGAGGAAGATTGTGTCAGTATGGAGGTGGAGCCTGGCACTCAGCATCAGCAGCAGTCTTTAAGGGATCAGTCCCAAGAAACACATGGACTTGTACGTGGCTGGGAGGAGGTGGCTGCGGACCATGT
Source organism: Aquarana catesbeiana (assembly GCF_042186555.1). Taxonomy (NCBI): domain Eukaryota; kingdom Metazoa; phylum Chordata; class Amphibia; order Anura; family Ranidae; genus Aquarana; species Aquarana catesbeiana. Next base: position 304,537,510 of record NC_133324.1, read on the forward strand.
CGTTCTTAGTGACCCAGAGGACTCCGGACCGAATGCCTCAGCAAACCTACGCTGCATGGCCTCCCTGATCCTGCAAAGCCTGCGTAAGGATCCTCGTATTCGTGGTAGCAAGGAGAAGGACCAATACTGGCTGGCAACCCTCCTTGATCCACGTTACAAGGGTAAGGTTGCGGACCTTATCTTGCCATCGCAGAGGGAGCAGAGGATGAAACATCTTCGGGAGGCCTTGCAGAAAGGTCTGTGCAACGCGTTCCCAGAGACTGGGAGGTTACAAACTCCTGTTTCTGGACAACGTGTTGCTGAGGCTTCGGTCAGTCAAAGAAGGAGCGGTGGAGAAGGTGGCCGTCTGACCGATGCGTTCAGACAATTTTTTGGTCCGCAGCCCCAAGGTATGATCGGTTCCAGCAACCATCGCCAGCGTCTGTTTTACATGGTGCAGGAATACCTAGGGGCAAGATCAGACTTGGACACCTTTCCCACCGAAAATCCTCTGGGTTACTGGGTCTTGAGGATGGATCACTGGCCAGAGCTTGCACAGTATGCAATTGAGCTACTGGCCTGTCCTGCATCCAGCGTTCTTTCGGAACGCACATTCAGTGCTGCTGGAGGCGTGGTAACCGATCACAGGGTGCGTCTGTCCACCGATTCGGTCGATCGGCTGACCTTCATAAAAATGAATGAGTCTTGGATCACCACCAGCTACCAAGCACCTGATGCTGATGTAACCGAATAATTTTTTTTGAAATCTCAGATCCCTTCAAAGACTGCCTATGCTGATGCTGAGTGACTATCCCTGAGTAATTATCCTCTTCCTCCTCAATCATCACGCTGATAGCTTGTAAGAACATTTTTGGTTCTGGGCGCCACCACCAGTGCCTAAGGCACAATTTTTCAGCCCCTGTTTAACAGGGGCGTGTAATTACAATTTTTGATGTAATACTTTGCAGCAGGGCTCGTTCCTGCATTCCAACTAGAGTGTCTGTGAGGGGTTGCAGTGTTGTGGCACCAGCACCAGTGCCTAGGGCCCAATTTTTCTGCCCCTGTCTAACAGGGGCGTGTAATTACAATTTTTGATGCAATACTTTGCAGCAGGGCTCGTTCCTGCGTTCCAACTAGAGTGTCTGTGAGGGGTTGCAGTGTTGTGGCACCAGCACCAGTGCCTAAGGCCCAATTTTTCTGCCCCTGTCTAACAGGGGCGTGTAATTACAATTTTTGAAGCAATAATTTGCAGCAGGGCTCGTTCCTGCGTTCCAACTAGAGTGTCTGTGAGGGGTTGCAGTGTTGTGGCACCAGCACCAGTGCCTAAGGCCTAATTTTTCAGCTCCTGTTCAACAGGGGCATGTAATTACAATTCTTGATCTAATATTTCACAGCAGGGCCCTGTGAGGGCTTACAGTGTTGTGGCCACAGCAACACCTAAGGCCCAAATTTCTGCTGAGTATATAGGGCAGGACCCTACTTTCAAACATCTAACTTACAAACGACTCCTACTTGCAAACGGAAGGAGACAACAGGAAGTGAGATGAAATCTACCCCTAGGAAGGGAAATTCTCTCCTGTAAGAGTTAATATGGGAAAACAATTTCTCCTTTCCACTGATGCTTTCCAATCCTTGTTCCACAAAAAAACCCAAATTTTCAAAAAACATTTTTCATTGGGACAAAAAAGTGAGGTGAAATCTTCTGAAGAGGAGGAAAGACAGCAAAACAAATGTCACAGGGGTGATAACCCTTCCCTATGTTTTCCAAAAAGCTTAGAAAAGATTTTTTGGCTGGAGCTAAACACGTTAAAAATGTTCAAAATTACAAACAGATTCTACTTAACAACAAACCTACAGTCCCTGTCTTGTTTGCACCGCCTGTATACTGCTGTTCAGAGTATATAGGGCCTGGTGGCCCCACACCTTTCCTTATTTTAATTTGGGTGCGGGGTTCCCCTTAATATCCATACAAGACCCAAAGGGCCTGGTAATGGACTGGGGGGTACCCATGCCGTTTGTCTCACTGATTTTCATCCATATTGCCATGACCCGACATGACATTAAACCCGCAAGCAGTTTTAAATGAGATTTTTTCCTTTAAAAATGACATTTGGTGCAGGGACTGTTCTAAACATGGGAAACACGCGTCACTTTACAGGCATACTATAGACACCCCCCAGGTACGATATTTAAAGGAATATTTCACTTTTTTTTTTTTACTTTAAGCATCATTAAAATCACTGCTCCCGAAAAAACGGCCGTTTTTAAAAGTTTTTTTTGCATTGATACATGTCCCCTGGGGTAGGACCCGGGTCCCCAAACCCTTTTTAGGACAATACCATGCAAATTAGCCTTTAAAATGAGCACTTTTGATTTCGAACGTTCGAGTCCCATAGACGTCAATGGGGTTCTAACGTTCGTGCGAACTTTCGGTCCGTTCGCGGGTTCTGGTGCGAACCGAACCGGGGGGTGTTCGGCTCATCCCTACTCCTGACCACTTTCGCCATGATCTTGGCCTTTCGGATATTGGGGTTGGGGTAAGGCCCATACTTTCCATCATAGTCGGCCTTCTTCAGGATGTCCACCATTTCCAACATCTCCCCAAAGGACATATTTGAGTCCTTAAATCTCCTTCTGGATCGGGACGTTGCAGGCTCCGGCCTTTCCTCCTCCTCCTCGTTGCTACAGTTAGCACGCACCTGCTGTCTATCCGCCATGTGCTCTTCCCCCACTGCGCCGAACGAAAAGGGGCGGGGAATAGACTAGAAAGAACGTCAGGGGCGGGCGGAGTTATACGCATGCGCAGTGTGTTTAAAGCGTAACACACGTGCGTATTACGTACGATCTGTGAGCGGAGGAAGGAGAATCGGAGACGCCAATCGTGATAACGAAGGTAAGATCTAAACTTGCACCTATACTGCTTCGAAATGGAAGCCTATATTGTAACAAGATTAGGGGAGTTTGGCCTGACATTAGGGTTTGTCTTGTGTTGTGTCTTGCAGAGAAAATGGATGGGTTCAACGACCACAATTTCCTGCCCCTGTTCATAGACAAATACAGGGAGCTGCCCTGTCTGTGGCAAGTGAGACACCCCCATTATAATCATAAACAGAAGAGGCAGGCAGCGCTGGAGAAACTGCTGGAGTTGTTAACGCCGGTGGTCCCCACAGCAACCATCCCTTATTTAAAAGCCAAAATTGGTGGCCTGAGGAGCACATATCTTAGGGAACGCAAGAAGGTCACAGATTCCCTGAGGTCCGGAGCTGCAGCAGATGACATTTATGTCCCCAGGCTCTGGTACTACGAGAGACTGCGATTTCTGTCAGACCACACTGAAGTCAGGGAATCCCTCTCTACTCTTCCTTCCACGCTTCCTTCCACCCCAGCTGAGGCTTCCGATGTCCAACCTGGGCCTTCCAGCCAGGAAGAAGTGGAGGAGCCCAGCTGGAGTCAGGTATAGCATTCTTCTACAGATTTCTGGGCAATAAATAAATGATGTTTACTAGATGTTATTATTGATCACTAATTGCTGATTGAAAAAAGTTTTTTACATATCAATAGACAGTAGTGGGCACCCAAAATTGGGACAAGAATGAAAACTGCTGGGCTCAGAAGGATAGTCTGTTATATTTGTTAACATTGAATTTGCAGCAGTCAGGAGGTGAAAATTGTGTGTGATTGATGAAGAAAAAACTAAAACTATGTCCCTTTTTCATACACAGGAAGACCTCAGCCAGGAGGAGGTTGTGGAATGTGGCAGTCAGGAGGAGGCGGGGATTAGTGGCAGCCAGGAGGAGGCGGGGATTAGTGGCAGCCAGGAGGAGGTGGGGCTAAGTGTCAGCCAAGAGAAGCCTGGGACCAGTCGCAGCCTGACTGAGTCTCAGGTCCCTCCCCTCCGCCTGCCATATAAACGAGCCAGGAAGGCCACTCCGAGTCCCGTGCAGGATTCAGCATTCAGGCTGATCCAGGAGGCTTCGGCGTCCCTCAGAGCCTTACCAACTCCTGAAGAGGCCTTTGCCTGCATGGCTGCCACTAAATTGTAGGGCATGCAGGAGGGTCAACGCAAGCTCTGTGAGGACCTGCTTTATAAAGTCCTACGTAAGGGGGTGAGTGGGGAACAAACACCCAAGACCGACGTGGTTGAGTTGGACCATCCTCCTCCTCCTCCTGCTGCCACAACTCCAACACCACAGCCACCGCGTGGAAGGAGGCGTGGAAAGAAGACCAAAGAGTGATGGCCCTGGGTTCAGTCTGGTCTGAAAGAAGATGCAGTCTCTCGTATGACCACAGCCTGGGGACACAGATGTCATCTGCTGCTGTTCATGATCTCTGGGACTTCTGGACCAGACTGCCCTCCCTTAGATAAGGACTCCTCAGGCCACCAATTTTGCTTAAAATAGTTGATGTCTGCCCTGGGGGTCCAAGGCTTCACCCACTTCTGCAGTTTCTCCAGCGTTGCCTCCCTCTTTGTTTAGTTGTGAGCCGTTAATAAAATTTTTTAGGTAAATTATACTCTCCTGTGTGTGTTTTCATCCAAAAAGGACAGTTTGTTGGTGACGATTCAGGTACATTTCTAAAGTACAATGTGAAATTAACAAGAGACAACAACACCAAACAATCTCCTACAGATTAAATAGAACAACATATCAATGGTGTTGTGGGAACTTGTCACAAAAAACACACACAAACATTTACGGAAGTACAAATCAAAATCGCAAACAAAATAAAAATAAAATACAAACACAAAAAAAGAATCTACATTAAAGCCAAAAAATATATAAAAAATATACAAAAATATGTTGTCAGATGTGAGAAAGCAAAATATATTGAGGGAATCCCGATAAATAGTAACGAAATAAGTTTGTGAAAAGTGTGTGTGAATATGAGCAGCAAAACTACTTAATTCTTGTCACATTATAAAGAAGAAGAGAGTGCGCTGTATTAAACCATTTTTAACATTGCAGCGTGACGAAAGTGCTGTATCCATTGCGAACGCTAAGTTTACCAGAACGAGCTGTTCCGTCTTGGAATTTCTTCTGAGCATGCGTGGCACTTTGTGCGTCGGAACAGGCCACACACGGTCGGAATTGACGCGATCGGATTTTGTTGTCGGAAAATTTTATCTCCTGCTCTCCAACTTTGTGTGTCAGAAAATCAGATGGAAAATGTCCGATGGAGCCCGCACACGGTCGGAATTTCCGACAACACGCTCCCATCGGACATTTTCCATCGGAAAATCCGACCGTGTGTACGGGGCATAAATGTTAAGCAGCTGTTTAGTAAAAGTAAACCTTTCACATGTTGCTTGTATAAAAGGTAACTATCATTAACCTCTCAAGGACCTGGCCTTTTTCTGACATTTGTTGTTTACAAATCAAAATCAGTATTTTTTGCTATAAAATTACTTAGATGTCCCAAACATAATGTGTGTGTGTGTGTGTGTGTGTATATATATGTATATGTAAATATATATATATATATATATATATATATATATATATATATATATATATAATATGGTTTTTGCGCAGCGGTTTTTCAAACACAATATTTTTTGAAAAAATACACTTTAATGAATTTTAGAAAAAACATAATATACTCCATTTTTTTGTATAATATGACAGATGATGTTACGCTGAGTAAATAGATACCTAACATGCTTTAAAATTGCACTCGCTCGTGGAAGGACGCCAAACTATGGTACTTAAAAATCTCCAGAGATGACACTTTAAAAATTTCTACAGGTTGCCAGTTTAGAGTTACAGAGGTGGTCTAGTGCTAGAGTTCTTGCTCTCGCTCAGAAGTTCATGGCAATTCCTCACATGTATAGTGCAAACACCCGTGTGCATAGATGGGCGTGACATATGTATGCATTCACTACTGCACGTGGAGACAGGGGCACTTTAAAAAGATATATATATATTTATTTTATTCCATTTTTTTCATTTTTACACTGTCTGAAAAAAAAAGTCATCACTATTATTGCTATTGCAAGGGCTGTAAACGTCCCTTGCGATAACTATACAGCATGACAGGTGGTCTTTATGGAGAGATCTGGGGTCTAAAAGACCCCAAATCTCTCTTCTACCTTTAACCACTTCAGCCCCGGAAGGATTTGCCCCCTTAATGACCAGGCCTTTTTTTGCGATACGGCACTGTTTCGCTTTAACTGACAATTGCACAGTCGTGCGACATTGTACCCAAACAAAATTGACATCCTTTTTTCCCACAAATAGTTTTCTTTTGGTGGTATTTGATCACCTCTGTGTTTTTTGTTTTTTTTTGCGCTATAAACAACGACAATTTTGAAAAAAATTGCAAAAGCAATATTTTTTTTATATTTTGTTATAATAAATATCCCCCACAAAAATAAATTTTATTATACCTTTTCATGTGACAACACTGAAGAAATGACACTTTGCTACAATGTAAAGTAGTGAGTGTACAGCTTGTACAACAGTGTATTTGCTGTCATCTCAAAATAAATCAAAACACAGTCATTAATGTCTAAACCGCTGGCAACAAAAAGTGAGTACACCCCTAAGTGAAAAGGTCCAAATTGGGCCCAAATTGTTAATATTTTGTGTGGCCACCATTATTTTCCAGCACTGCTTTAACCCTCTTGGGCATGGAGTTTACCATAGTTTCATAGGTTGCCACTGGAGTCCTCTTCCATGCCTCCGTGACGACATCATGGAGCTGGTGAATGTTAGAGACGTTGTGCTCCTCCACCTTCCGTTTGAGGATGCCCCACAGATGCTCAATATGGTTTAGGTCTGGAGACATGCTTGGCCAGTCCATTAACTTTACCCTCAGCTTCTTTAGCAAGGCAGTGGTTGTTTTGGAGGTGTATTTGGGGTCGTTATCTTGTTGGAATACTGCCCTGCGGCCCAGTCTCCAAAAGGAGGGGATCATGCTCTGCTTCAGTATGTCACAGTACATGTTGACATTCATGGTTTCCTCAATGAACTTTAGCTCCCAAGTGCACTCATGCAGCCCCAGACCATGACACTCCCAACACCATGCTTGACTGCAGGCACACTTGACTTTGAGCTCCTAACCTGGTTGCCGCCACACACGCTTGACACCATCTGAACTAAATAAGTTTATCTTGGTCTCATCAAACCACAGGACATGGTTCCAGTAATCCATGTCCTTAGTCTGCTTGTCTTCAGCAAACTGTTTGCAGGCTTTCTTGTGCATAATCTTTACAAGAGGCTTCCTTCTGGGACGACAGCCATGCAGACCAATTTGATGCAGTGTGCGGCGTATGGTCTGACCACTGACAGGCTGACCCCCCACCCCTTCAACCTCTGCAGCAATGCTGACAGAATTTATTTCCCAAAGACAACCTCTGGATATGAGGCTGAGCATGTGCACTCAACTTCTTTGGTTGACCATGGCGAGGCCTGTTCTGCGGGGCCTGTGGAACCTGTTCTGTTAAACCGCTGTATGGTCTTGGCCACCGTGCTGCAGTTCAGTTTCAGGGTCTTGGCAATCTCCTTATAGCCTAGGCCATCTTTATGTAGAGCAACAATTCTTTTTTTCAGATCCTCAGAGAGTTCTTTGCCATGAGGTGCAATGTGGAACTTCCAGTGACCAGTATGAGAGAGTGAGAGCGATAACACCAAATTTAGCACACCTGCTCCCCATTCACACATGAGACCTTGTAACACTAACAAGTTACATGACACTGGGGAGGGAAAATGGCTAATTGAGCCCAATTTGGACATCTTCACTTAGGGGTGTACTCATTTTTGTTGCCAGCAATTTAGACATTAATGGCTGTGTGTTGAGTTATTTTGAGGGGACAGCAAATTTACACTGTTAACCCTTTCATGACTAAGCCTATTTTTGAAAGTTAAAACCCGTATTTTTTGCTAGAAAATTACTTAGAGCCCCCAAACATTATATATATTTTTTTAGCAGAGAATCTAGAGAATAAAATGGTGATTGTTGCAATATTTTATGTCACACAGTATTTGTGCAGCGGTGTTTTAAACGCAACTTTTTGGGAAAAGGGACACTTTCATGAATTAAAAAAAACAAACAGTAAAGTTACCACCATTTTTTTTGTATAATGTGAAAGATGATGTTACGTCGAGTAAATAGATACCAAACATGTCACGCTTTATAATTGCACGCACTTGTGGAATGGCGACAAACTACGGTATCTAAAAATCTCCATAGGTGACGCTTTAAATTTTTTTACGGTTACCAGGTGAGAGTTACAGAGGAGGTCTAGTGCTAGAATTAATGCTCTCGCTCTGACGATCGTGGCGATACCTCACATGTGTGATTTGAACATTGTTTACATATGCGGGCCCGTATGCGTTTTCTTTGCTGAGCAAGCTCGCGGGGACGGGGACACTTTACATTTTTTTTTTCTTATTTATATTATTTATTTTTATATTAATAAACTATGTTTAAAAAAAAAAAAAAACATTTTTGATCACTTTTATTGCTGTCACAAGGAATGTAAACATCCCTTGTGACAGTAATAGATGGTGACAGGTACTCTTTATGGAGGGATCGGGGGTCTAAAAGACCCCCAAACCCTCCTTTGCACTTCAAAGTATTCAGATCGCCATTTTCGGTGATTATGAATACTGTATATTTTTTTAAAACTGGCGCCATTGAAAGCCGAGTAAACAGGAAGTGACATCATGACGTCGCTTCGGTGTTTACAATTAGGAGGCTGGAACGCAGCCATTCATGGCTGCGTTCCAGTCCGTCCCCAGCCACCGGAAGCGGCTGATTGGTCATTGGGTCTCCCGATGGAACGGGAGGCCCGGTAAGAGCGGCGTGACGGGGTGACGTCCCCTCCCACTTCTCCGGTATAAGCTGCAGGCATCATCCCTGTGTAACCCCCGGAAACCGAGTACGCACATCTGCATACAAGCTGTACACTCACTACTTTACATTGTAGCAAAGTGTCATTTCTTCAGTGTTGTCACATGAAAAGATATAATAAAATATTTACAAAAATGTGAGGAGTGTACTCACTTTTGTGAGATACTGTATATTCTTCTACATATTTTTGGTAAAAAAAAATAGCAATAAGCGTATATTGATTGGTTTGCACAAACATTATAGTGTATACAAAATAGGGGCAATATTTATGGAATTTTTATTATTATTTTTTTTTTACTAGTAATGGCAGCGATCTGCGATTTTTAGCAGGACTGTGACATTGCAACGGACAGATCAGACACTTTTGACACATTTTGACACACTTTTGACACATTTATACAGCGATCAGTGCTATAAAAATGCACTGATTACTGTGCAAATGTCACTGGCAGGGAAGGGGTTAACACTAGGGGCGATCAAGGGGTAAAACAAGTAGGAACAGTCGATCTGTCTCTCCTCTCCTGACAGAATTGTGATGTGTGTGTGTACACACATACACATACACACATACACATACACACACACACACACACACACAAACACACACACATCCCCGCTCTGGCTCTTGTGCCCGCGATCGCGCGTGGCCGGCGGACATCGCGTGTGCCGCAGGAGGCACGTGCCCGCTGCACGGTGGGGAACCCGATGCACATGGCTGGTGGGTGAGATGTTATAGCTGTTTGAGGGGCCCAGGTACAGCTACGGCGATTTGTGCAGGAGAGCCGACCTGCCGCAGTAGAATGATGGCACCTGGTCGGCTAGTGGTTAAAAGCAAAAGATTAAAAAAAATATATATCTTTTGCTTTAAGAAAAAAAAAAACATGTTTACATGGCCCAAGAGCCAGAAGTGACATCATGACGTCTACTCATAGTAGGTTGACTTGGCCCATCCTTCCCTGTTTTCAGAAAGAAGAGAGAAGGGCTGGGTCAAGTGCAATTTGTGAACTGAAAATCTAGTGAACTGCATGTCATTTTCAGCGAGACATCTCCCTCCGCAATAAATGTATGACATCCAATCAGATTTTAGTTTTTGAGACCAGTCAAGTACAAGATAGATTTTGAGTGGCTTATATCACAATTACATATTTTATTGACTAAGCCCAATAATGGTTTTAGAAACAATTTTAAATTAATATATGAAAACTTTGGAAAGTTTGCACAAGCGTCTTTATTGCACCTAATCCTTGTCATGATTTCACTTTTAGTGCCTGGTAATGATTAGTAAAAAAGAGTAAGCATAACACCAAACTTATATAAACAAAATTCAACAAAGCCCTGGAGCCGCACTCCACTTCCAAAGGGGTAAATCAACTGTATTGGCTAGCACAAGCACAGACCCTCCACCCAGGATCTTCCCTTTAGCATGGTTCACCCCATACTGGTGCTTACCCTTTTGGGAACGGATTTGATATCTCCTGGTTGTGTTTCTCTCTTATGGTAACTATCCATCACTGAGATTTATTTCCTAATTTTGGGAGGATGGATTCACTGACAGATGGAATGACAGGTGGGGACCTCTTGGGATGGTACCTATGGTCTATCCCCAGGAGGCCCTCTGTCGTTGTCAATAGAAGCTGGCCTTTTCACTTCAATGACCCCCTATGTTCTCTATCTTGTTACATGCATTAATGGAGAATATATTCAGTTTTGTTCACTATGATGCTCGCTGGAATTTATACCTATACTGTGATTCCTTTAACTGTTGAAGATTTCTGGATCCTTGTTCATCCCACAATGTAACCTGGGATGTATGTTACTTAATATTTTTTTGTGTGCTTTATATAATAAAAATTGATTGAAAGAAACACACAATAAAAACTCACTCATACACAAAACACAAACACACACCTACAAAACAAAAACAAACAAATGAAACAAAGACTGACACATAAAACGCATACAAACACATAAACACACACCTACCTAAGTTCTCTCACGTCTTGTTCCACCAACTCATCACTCTGCCTTAAAAAATGGATCCTGCAAGGTCCCAAAATGTTGGCCTGTAATACCTGTTACTTTGTCTGAATAAACTCTACCAAGATGTGCTGGAAAAGGTCTCTACTTTAGAATAATTGTATGTTGGCACCATCCACCAATTCACTCAATACACGAACTGTGGGCAAGCCTGTAGGCTAGGTTTACACTTGTGCAGGTTGGGAACGCGTGCATAGTTGCAGGTGTTCCCAAATTGCAGGCAAAGCATATTGCTGTTTAGCGGATGAGCAGGGGTGCCATTCATTTTTAGTTGTACCCTCACAAATCAGAAGATGTGGTGCATTTTCTTGTACGCAAAACCACATGGTGCCACAGCGCAATGCGGTTCTGTGTGGCTGCATTTTCTAAAAAATGGGCTGGGACTTTTTCCCCATATTTCCACAATTGAAATGAATGGGATGGTGGGCCCACGCAAATGTGCCCCATGACCTACTTGAGGTTGACCCAAGCCATAAGGAGCATGACGACAACTTCTTTGTTCCAGCAACCAACTCTGCTATTGCTTGTCTGGCCATTTTGAATGAGCTCTTCTCTTCCTCAAATCAGCAGCCTCTCCCTACTGCAGCAATCTCTGCTACTGCCTGCACTAACTTAGTCTGTATGCTGTATGTGCTGCTGCCTGGAAGGAAGATGCACAGATGCAGAACTACTAAATAAGGTCTTCCAAGACAGGACAGGTCAGGACAAACATCTCACTCTTCTGTTTCCCACCAGGCCTCCCTTTGCCTCGGGCCCCATAGTGGCCACATGGGCGACATAGCAGTAGCTACCCTATTAATGCTCTTTGATTAAGCCCCAGTAAGGTGAAATATGTTAGGTGAGGATTCTGGGTGGAATGTCTCTGCTTGTGCTGAACAAAAAGTTATTTTTACCCTTTGGAAGCGGTGTGCAACTTCAGAGTTTCGCTGAATTGTGTGTGGAAGAAACAGACCCCAGAGAAATGAGCACCTGTGAGCTGGGAATGGCTTAATCTTTTCTGTGTAACATCCTTTAAGCAAACATTAATTGCTTTTTCCCTGTTAACCCAAATTGGTTTATCCAGTTTATGAATTATAACATTATTACCATTACATATTTTGGACTTACTACTTTGCTGAAACTGGTATTGATTAAACCCAGTACCAGGCTATTCACTCTGATGTTCATGAAACGCAAAGCTTGTGCCAACATATTGGTTAATCCATGTACTGATGTCTTAGTTATTGAATATGGACCAATATACTAGAAAATAAATATTACATATTAGATATATTGATATACAGAGAGAGGGACAGAGAAGGAGAGTCTACACATTGTAACGAATTACAGTGTTTGGTCTTCAGACCTTAAAACTTTTAGCCCTCTTTCACACAGGTGGCCAGGGGTTGGTAAAAACAGGCAAGCGGAGTCAGGGTTTTACCACCCTTTGACCACCCATCTAAAATGAAACCAGGGGAAGCTGTTCACATGGCCATACTCAGCCATTCAAGTTAATTGGCTGTGCCACAAATGCGAGTCAAATGCTTGGCTCACATTTACAGCACATTGGCCCCATTATAAAATGCCATTTGGCCAAAAAAAACAGGCATTCGGGAGGCTGCATGCCTAACAGTGGCTGCTTAGCCGCACTATGAAAAGCAATCAACTGGAAAACTCTTTTCAGAGCAAGGGCTAGTGCCACTGTCATTTTTACAAACTGCCATATTTGCTTTAAAAAAGTAACTTGATATGAATTCAGCATTGTACTTTATTTGGGAACAATAGGAGAGCAAAACTTAAAACTTTTACATTTCAACCATGTGCCTATTGATTCAGCAATAGCTTTACCATTATTTATTTTACCCAAATTATTCAACAAGCAATGTTTTCCCTGGTGGTATTATCGTTCAAAACTATTTTTTTGTGTATATTAAAATTAAAATAAAGTAGTAAAAAAAAAAGTTTTCAACAGTTATATCTTAAAAACTACTGGTGTTACTGTATATACAAATTACACAAAGTTCTGAAAAGGATTATTAACCAAAGTCCTGGCAGGGATTATGCAGGCCCTGTTGGAAGCCATGGCAGGGGTTCTGGGAATCCTGGAAGAAGTTCTTAAAGTCTTAACAAGAATTCTGCAATTCCTGGATGGGATTCTGAGAATATAGTAACACATAGCCAAATGGGTAGGGGTCCACAAATTCCCCTGTGGAGTTGATTTAATAGAGGGAAATAGACTGTTCACTTGTAAGAGAAGTTGCACTTCCTGCGATTAACCGATCATTCTTGCGATCCCACCTTCGTTTGATTGACCGTTTGATCCTTTTTTCGATCGAATGATGCTTCCTGCGATCGATCCTTCCTGTGATCAATCAATCCCTTGATCCTTCTTTTGATTGACCAATGCTTCCTGCGATCAATTGACCAATCTTTCCTGTGATTGGACAATCCTTTCTGTAAACGATCGACCAATGCTTCCTGCGATTGATCGGACAATCCTACCTATGATTGATCAACCAATCTTTCCTCACTTCGATCCTACCTGCGATCGGCCAACCGATCCTTTCTGCGATCAACTGACCAATCCCTCCTGTGATCGACCGAGCCTTCCTTCGACCAATCCTTTCTTGAATCGGTCGATCCTTCATTAAGTCAGTCCTTCCTTCCTTCTATCCTGGCCTGTTTTAATCAATCCTTCCTTCCTATCCTTGATCTTTCCTTCCTTCAATCCTTCCTTCATTATTTTTGTAAATGTTATTTATCCTTTTTCATGCAGTATAATACCTCGTTGATCCTGCCTGTTCATGTATTTCAGTCAGCAAACTGACTTTCCATCATCCTGCTCTCTCTGCAACATCTGTGTCTCCCTCTCTCCCCCTCCCTTCCTGTCATTTCCATGATCTGGGTGAAGCCGAATCCTCTTCCAGCCCCTCCCCTCCCCTCCTGAAACTGAAACTAAAGGAGCAGAGGAATGTGAGCCCCTCCCACTGGAATCCCTCTGCTTGGGAGTAAAACCGAAGAAAACCGTGTGACAGCACAGAAGCACTGCTGGGAAAAGGCATTTAGAGATTATATTGCTGGGAAAAAAAACACTGCCATTACTATTGTCCCATAAGAGAACCTATGATGGGAGTTTATTGTGGAGACTTAACAACCACTTTAAAATTGTGTGCGCATCTGAAGCCCAGCACCCTTATATTTCCATAGTCCAGTCCAAAAGCTTCTACAGGCCATTAGAGTGAACCATGAAAAATGGCCCTAGAATGATTGATCTCACGCCAGTGTGAAAAGCGATATGTAACATTTTCATACATAGGTACCCCCAACATATGAGTTTACGTGGGGGTTCAAATTTTTCTACTTTTTTTTTTCATTTATCTTTATTTTTTATCACACTGGGGACAAAATGTTTCTTTAATGAGACGTCAGGGTTTTTTTAGACCCCAAATGTCCCACTTTTCCTCCAATGAAGCTAATGAAGCACAGATTGGGGTTAATGTACCAAAAGTTGACACAGTCGGCTTGTCAAATTTACACACATACACACTATAGCAGCCGAGTGTGTGTACACCTCCCTTGTTGCTGATGTAAACCATACCATAGCTCCCAACTATCCCTGATTTCAAGGGACTGTCCCTAATTTGGAACAAAGTTCCTCTGTCCCTCCACACGTGTCCCTCATTTTGGTCTGATCTACAGAGAGGGAAAAAAGTATTTGATCTCCTGCTGATTTTGTACATTTGCCCACTGAAAAGAAATGATCAGTCTATATTTTTGATGGTAGGTTTATTTTAACATTGAGATACAGAATAACAACAAAAATATACAGAAAAATGCATTTCAAAAAAGTTATAAGTTTTAATGAGTGAAAAAAGTATTTGATCCCATATCAATAAGCACAATTGCAACTAATCTCAGTTTGTTACCTGTATAAAGGACACCTGTCCACAGAACCAATCAATCAGATTTCAATCTCTCCCCCAAAGATCATGAGGACATAGAGGAATCAGCCTAGAACTACACGGGAAAATCTTGTCAATGATCTCAAGACAGATGGGACCATAGTCACCGAAAAAATAATTGGTAACACACTATGCCGCGAAGGACTGAAATTCTGCAGCACCCGCAAGGCCCCCCTGCTCAGGAACATGTACCGGCCTATCTGAAGTTTGCTAATGAACATCTGAATGATTCAGAGGAGAGTGAAAATGTTGTGGTCAGGTGAGACCAAAATCTAGCTCTTTGGCATCAACTCAACTCGCCGTGTTTGGAGGAGGAGGAATGCTGCCTATGACCCCAAGAACACCATCCCCACCATCAAACATGGAGGTGGGAACATTATGCTTTAGGGGTGTTTTTCTCCTAAGGGGACAGGACAACTTCACCGCATCAAAGAGACGATGGACTGGGCCATGTACTGTCAAAACTTCAGAACCTCCTTCCCTCAGCCAGGGCATTGAAAATGGGTCATGGATGGGTATTCCAAACATGACAATGACCCAAAACACACGGCCAAGGCAACAAAGGAGTGGATATTTGTGTTGTTATTCTGCCTCTCACTGTTAATAAACCTACCATTGTCAGTGGGCAAACGTACAAAATCAGCAGTGGATCAAATACTTCCCTGCTTGCACACTCACCCGGAAAGAGTCATTCACTGTGGAGGATCACTCTTCGGGTGATGGGCAGCTCAACCAACCAACTACCTGTAAAAATTCTTTTCAAGGGGGTTCCAGTTTGGACCACATCAAGGGATGCAGCAGCCCAGCCCACACCTAAGCGCAGAATATAACCAGATATGCAGGAAGTGTATAGTGCAGATTTATGGAGGGGACAGCAAAAATGATAAGAAGGGGAAAATAAACAGAGCAGAGGAGCAGGGGGGATCAGTGCTGACTAAGGCTACTTTCACACTGAGGCACTTTAGCACTAAAAATAGGGCCTGTAAAGCGCCTCTCATGCCTCCCCTGTGTGAAAGCCTGAGTGCTTTCACACTGGGGCGGTGCGCTTGCAGGGCGGGAAAAAAAGTCCTGCGAGCAGCATCTTTGGGGCGGTGCGGGAGTGCTGTATACACTGCTCCCAAAACGCCCTGCCCATTGAAATGAATGGGTAGCACTGCTGAAGCGCCTGCAAAGCGCTTTGGCAATGCCGCAACACGGGCGCTTTTAACTCTTCCTTCAGCCGCTAGTGGGGGTTAAAAGCGCCCCGCTAGCGGCCAAAAAGCACTGCTATAACAGCGGTAAAGCGCTGCTAAAACTAGAGGCACTTTACCGCTAATGCCGGGCACTAGGCAGTGTGAAAATACAAGTAAAAGAATTTAGCCTAGGTTCACACCCATGCATTTTTTAGTGCATTTTGCAGTTTGCAGAAATGCACTACAGTCCATTTAACATGGTTCTCTATGGTACAAGTTCACATCTATGCGTTTTGCAGCCGCTGTGTTTTTGGAAAGGGTTGGGGACTTTTTTCCCATGATTTGAACGGCACCAGAAACGCAAGTTTGTGTTTGTGATGCTATTTTTGATGTATTTTGCATTTTTTATTTTAACACTATATATAGCTGGTCGCTAAGCAGAGGGCCGGGAAGCCGGCCACCACGTCCGGATGAGTCATCAGTTGTCAGCGGGCTTCCCTGCTGAAATTTGAATGTAAAAAAAAATAATTAGCATAACGACGACGTGGGGTCCCCCCCAGGTCCATACCAGGCCCTTCGGGTATAGTATGGATTCAGAGGGGACCCCCCACTCCAAAAATGTTTTAAAAGATGGCGTGACATCACAAAGGGCGGACTCTGCGGGCGATGTCATTGGATGGCCACGTCCCATGCCTATATAAGAGGTATCGGACAGCAGGGACATCACAACAGAGGAAGACAGCTTCAGGACAAGACTGGCTTTTTTTTGTTTTTTAGCCGGTATCTGCCGGCGATGAAGAAGACAGCTCTGCGGGAGAAGACAGCACAAGAAGAAGATGGCTCCAGGAGATGACGGCCCTGGAAGATGATGGCTCCAGGAGAGGATGGCTCCGGGCTTCTTATTTAATAAAGAACTTGTCAAAAACTGTCTCTTGTAAGTTCACATTATTATTATTATTATTATTATTATTATTATACAGGATTTATATAGCGCCGACAGTTTACGCAGCGCTTTACAACATTAGGGCAGACAATACAAGTACAATACAATTCAATACAGGAGGAATCAGAGGGCCCTGCTCGTTAGAGCTTACAATCTAGGAGGGAGGGTCAAGTTATACAAAAGGGTAATAGCTGTGGGGTATGAGCTAATGGAGAAAATAGTGCAGTTATTAGATGGAGGCAGGATAGGCTTCTCTGAAGAGGAAAGTTTTCAGGGATCGCCTAAAAGTGGATAAATTTGGAGACAGTCTGACAGATTGGTGTAGGAAATTCCAGAGGATGGGCGAGGCTCGGGAGAAGTCCCGGAGGCGGATATGGGAGGAGGTGATGAGGGAGCTAGAGAGCAGGAGGTCTTGGGAGGAGCGGAGATGGCGATTAGGTTGGTATTTAGAGACTAGGTTAGTGATGTAGCTGGGGGCAGAGTTGTGGATGGCTTTGTAACTTATTGTTAGTATTTTGAATTTAATTCGTTGGGCGAGTGGCAGCCAATGGAGGGATTGGCAGAGAGGGGTAGCAGACACTGAGCGGTTTGTAAGGTGGATAAGTCTGGCAGCAGCATTCATGATGGACTGCAGGGGGGATAGTCTGTTTAAAGGTAAGCCAATGAGGAGTGAGTTGCAGTAGTCAAGGCGAGAGATAACCAGGGAGTGAATCAGGAGCTTTGTGGTTTCATTGGTTAGAAAGGGACGTAGTTTAGAGATGTTGCAGAGGTTGAGGCGGCAAGCTTTGGAAAGTGATTGGATGTGGGGCTGAAAGGAGAGTTCAGAATCCAGGATAACACCTAGTACCCTGACATGTGGGGACTGGTGGATGGTTGTGCCATTGCTCTTGACAGAGAAGTCAAGGGAAGAGGCACGTGGGGGAGGAAATATTATAAGCTCAGTTTTGGACAGGTTGAGTTTGAGGAAGTGGTGTGACATCCATACAGATGTCATTTCACAGTTGTTTGGTGAATGGGTAGGGGTACGATGTACCCGAGACCCATTCAAATAGGGGGGAGGGCCTGGGTCTGGGGGCCCCCTTGTTAATGGGTGCTTCCAGATTCCAATAAGCCCCCCCGCCCGCAGACCCCGACAGCCTCCGGCCAGGGTTGTCGGGAAGAGGCCCTTGTCCTCATCAACATGGGGGAAAGGTGCTTTGGGGTGGGGGGGCGGAGAACCCTCCCACGTTGAGGGCATGCGGCCTGGTATGGTTCAGGAGGGGGCGCTCGCTCATCCCCTCCCTTTCCTGACCTACCGGGCGACATGATCAGCTAAGGGTCTGGTATGGATTTTGGGGGGGGGACCCCACAACATTTTTTTTGCCATGGGGGAATCCCCTCTGAATCCATACTAGACCCGAAGGGCCTGGTATGAACCTGGGGGGAAACCCCACACCGTTTTTTTTTTGCAAATTTTTTTGCTGCCAATTTTTTTTTACATTCATCTTTCAGCAGGAAAGCCCGCTGACAGCTGATGATTAATCAGTTGTTAAGAACGCGGCGGCCAGCTTCTTGGCCCCCTGTTTAGTAACCAGCTAAAAAACGCAAAATGCATGAAAACTGCATGCAAAAACGCATAAAAAACGTGGGTTTAAAAACGTGAAAGACACTGCAAAACGTGCCTGAAAAGCACATCAAGCACAGCCACATAGATGTGAACCTAGACCTAGGCCTGGTTCACACCTATGCATGTTGCAGTTTGCATACTCCAGGTGCATTTTGCGTTTTTCAATACACGTTTTTGATCCATTGAAGTCTATGGAACTAAAAACCAGAAAAGTCCTTTCCATAAGATGTACAGAATTGAACTACATCCATAGGAAACCATGTTAAATGGAATGTAGTGTGTTTCTGCAAAACTGAAAATGCACAAAAAATGCATAGGTGTGAAGCAGGCCTTATACAAGCATTTATAACACAAAGAAACACAAAGAAAAAAATCTCAAGGGCAAATGCACTAGTCTTAGATAATTCCAATTTTTAAATGGATGGCCTTAGACAGGAACGCGGTTCGAAATTATGGGACCATGTACAACCTACATGACAGCCCCCCCATTCAAGTGGAAGTGGCCTCTGCATGTGGTTGCAGCACACTAGTGCAGGGGTTAAAGGGGTTAAAGCAGGTGGTGAGTAGGGATGGGCAAACAGTTTGGACCGAGCATAAGTTCAGGCTGAACTTTCACTGTTTGGGCATTCGCCGAACCGATCACAATCCATTTCGGCACTGAACAGTGCAGTGCAAGCCCTGATTGGCTGAAGCAGTGAAAGCTTCAGCCAATAAGGGCACAGAGCACTGTCAGTGTCATGGTTGGACACTATCATCATGACTTTATCCGATCATGACTCATTCCCGCCCCACAGTATAAAAGTATTTTTTCAATGGCAGCCATTTTCAGTGTGATTTTGGTGTGGAGAGAGATAGAACAGGGCTTTGTTCAGTACTATTAGTTAGTGTGCTATACTGTGCTATTTTGCTTTAATTGTTAGTGTAGAATATTAGTTTGGTGTCAGTCTAGGGATAGTGTGAGTGTAGTGAGGAGGACCATCATTCAGCTTTGCATAGTGTGCAGCTAGAGTAGGGACAGCTCCGATTGTGTCAGTGTAGTGACAGTTGAACACCGTCTATTTGATTGCGTTACTGTCAGTTTAACGCCATTTACTTCTGTGTGCGTTACTGCCAGTGTAAAGCCATTTACTTCTGTGTTCGTTACTGCCAGTTTATCGCCATATAGTTTTGCGTGCCTTACTGCCAGTTTAACGCCACATAGTTCTGTGTGCGTTACTGCCAGTTTAACGCCATATACAGTGTCTTGCAAAAGTATTCACCCCTCTTGGCATTTTTCGTGTTTTGTTGCCTCACAACCTGGAATTAACATGTTTGAGGATTTGCATCATTTAATTTACAGAACAAGCCCACAACTTTGAAGATTTTTTTTGTTATTGTGAAACAAACAACAAATAGGACAAAATAACAGAAAAAGTCAATGTGCATAACTATTCATCCCCCCCCCCACACACCCCTTTGTAGAGCCACCTTTTGCGGCTATCACAGCTCCAAATCGCTTTGGTAAGTCTCTATGAGCTTGCCACATCTTACCACTGGGATTTTTGCCCATTATTCCTTGCAAAACTGCTCCAGCTCCTTCAAACTAGATGGTTTGCGCTTGTGAAAAGCAATCTTCAAGTCTGACCACAGATTTTCTATTGGATTGAGGTCTGGGCTTTGACTAGGCCATTCCAACACATTTACATGTTGCTTTATCAGTGTATTTGTCCGTCCTAGCCTCAAATCACACACAGAGTGGTACAGGTTTTGCTCAAGAATATCCCTGTATTTAGCACCATCCATCTTTCCCTCATCTCTGACCAGTTTGCCAGTCCCGACTGCTGAAATACATCCCCACAGCATGATGCTGCCACCACCATGTTTCACTGTGGTGTTCTTTGGGTGATGTGATGTGTTGGGTTTGCGCCAGACATAGCATTTTCTTTGATGGCCAAACAGTTCAATTTTAGTCTCATCAGACCAGAGCACCTTCCTCCCACATGCCTTTTCGCAAACTCAAAATGTGCCATTTTGTTTTTGCTGAAAGTAATGGCTTTCTTCTGGCCACTCTGCCATAAAGCCCAACTCTATGGAGCGTACGGCTTATTGCCGTCCTATGTACAGATACTCCAGTCTCTGCTGTGGAACTCTGCAGCTCCTCCAGGGTTACCTTAGGTCTCTGTGCTGCCTTTCTGATGAATGCCCTCCTTGCCGGGTCTGTGAGGTTTGGTGTGCAGCCGTCTCTTGGCAGGTTTGCTGTTGTGCTATGTTCTTTCCATTTGGTTATGATAGATTTGATGGTGCTCCTAGGGATCATCAAAGATTTGGATATTTTTTTATAACCTAACCCTGACTTGTACTTCTCAACAACATTGTCCCTTACTTGTTTGGAGAGTTCCTTGGTCTTCGTGGCAGTGTTTGGTTAATGGTGCCTCTTGCTTAGGTGTTGCAGCCTCTGGGGCTTTTCAAAAAGGTGTGTGTATGTAATGACAGATCATATCACATTTAGATTGCACACAGGTGGACATCATTTCACTAATTATGTGACTTCTGAAGGTAATTGGTTGCACCAGAGCTTTTTATGGGCTTCATAACAAAGGGGGTGAATACATACGCACATGCCAATTATCAGTTTTTTATTTCTGAAAAATAGTTTTATGTATATATTTTTCTAATTTTACTTCACCAACTTAGACTATTGTGTTCTGATCCATCACATATAATTCACATTACAAGAAAACATTGAACTAAAAGCTGTAATGTAACAAAATGGGTAAAAAGCCAAGGGGGGTGAATACTTTTGCAAGGCAGGTTTTGTGTGTGTTACTGCCAGTTTAACGCCATATAGTTCTGCGCGTCACTGTACATTTGGCACATTATATTGCAGTATATTATAGTGTATCCGTGGAGTGTGTCTGTATAGTGTGAGTACCCAAAGTAAAGTGCACCAAACACTTCTTTACATTGATTAAAGTGCACCTTTGTACAGAGTTCAACTTCTTCTTTACATTTGCTTATAAGCACCGCCCTCTCCCTCCCAATAATGTCTGGGAGGACAACAAGGAGAGGCAGAAATTCCCTTGGTACTGTAAGGGGGCCAGCAACAAATGTGTCCAGGCAAAGGTTGACGTGGTGGTCAGTCCTCAGACAGGGCATCATTTCCTCTGTTTAGGGAGTTTGCCCGTGCTATCCAGCCTCAGTATGCAGATGAGGTGGTGGACTGGCTTACTAAACCTTCCTCATCTTCCTCATTCTCTGTCACACAAGCAGAGACAAGTGTGCAGTCCCCTGCAGTTGCCAGAGTGGATAAACCTGCCTCCTTGTCCACAAAGAGTATTTTTTTGCACCTGTTTGACAGGTGCATATCACTGCAATTTTTACAGCAAGGCCAATTCTTGCTTTCATCAAGACTACCTCTATAGGGTTAGGTTGGGAAGGCACCACCGACATCCAAAGAACAATTTTTACGCACTCGTCACTTCTACCCAAAGTCAAAGTGACACCAGAATGTATCCAAAAAATCTCTAATCTTGTTCCCAGTGCACTTCATTGTGGTCCCATCATACACACTGGCTCCCCAGCTGTTGCTGAGCAAAATAAAGGCAGCTTGCAGGGAAAATGTCATTTTTTTTTTTTTTGGTTTTATAAATGCAATTATGCTGCTAGCAGTTTCTAGACATGGTGCAGATCTGCCACTTTACAGGTAGACTAAGGGGACTCCCAGGCACTATATTGGAAGGATTTTTTCATTTTTATGCTTTCACTTTAAAAATAAAAAAAAAATCACTGCTCATTTAAAAATGAAGTTTTTCACAAACTTTTTTTATTGATACATGTCCCCCAGGTCAGGACCCGGACCCCTATAGCCATTGTATGCCCAATTACTTGCATATAAGCCTTCAAAATGGGCACTTTTGATTTTTGATGTTCGGGTCCCATTGACATTAATGGGGTTCGTTATTCAGGTCCGAACTTTTGCGGTGTTCCAAAGTTCTGGTGCGAACCGAACAGGGGTCCGTTCAGCCCATCCCTAGTGGTGAGGAGGTGTGCTTTCTGAAGAGTAATCCAGATAGTGCAAAAATAGCGTAGAGAGTAACACTAGTGTAAAATAGCACTTAGGGCTCATTCAGCCTAGCAATGCTCCTTGAAGAGCAATCTGTGTTTGTCTCACTCTTCATAGAACACTTTAACCACTTCCCGCCCGGCCTATAGCAGATTGATGGCCGGGCGGTGGTTTAGTTATCCTAACTGGGCGTCATATGACGTCCAGCAGGATAACAGCAGCCACGCGCCTGTGGGGGCGCACATCACGGCTATCGGTGGAGCGGTGTGTCAGTCTGATACAACGATCGGCGGCTCTCCTGACAGGGGGGGTCTGCGCTGATTGTTTCAGCGCAGCCCCCCCTCAGATGCCCACACTAGACCACCAGGGAAGCCGCCAGGACCACCAGGGAAGGGGGCAACATGTGGATGGCCAGGTATGTACCCCATTGCCATCCACATGTGCAAATTATGCCCAATCTGTGTCAATCAGTGCCCACAAAAGGGCACTGACTGGCACCATTATATATCAGTGATTCCCAGCAATGCCACCCATCAGTGTCATCAGTGCCACCAATCAGTGTCATCAGTGCCACCCATCAGTGTCCATCCGTGCCCATCAGTGCCCACCTATCAGTGCCCATCCATGCCACCTATCAGTGCTACCCGTAAGTACCCATCAGTGCCACCCATAAGTACCCATCAATGCCACCTACGAGTGCCCATCAGTGCCGCCTATGAGTGCCCATCAGTGCCACCTATGAGTGCCCATCAGTGCCGCATACCAGTGCCACCTATCAGTGCCCATCAGTGCCGCCTATCGGTGCCCATCATCAGTGCCCGTCAGTGCCACCTCATTGGTGCCACCTCATCGGTGCCCATCAGTGCCCGTCACTGCAGCCATATCAGTGCCCATCATTGAAGAAGAAAACATACTTATTTACAAAAATTTTTAACAGAAACAAAGAAAAACTTTTTTTCAACATTTTCTGTCTTTTTTTATTTGTTACGCAAAAAATAAAAACCTCAGGAGGTGATCAAATACCACCAAAAGAAAGCACTATTTGTGGGAACAAAATGATAAAAAATTTGTTTGGGTACAATGTTGTATGACCGTGCAATTGTCATTCAAATTGCGACAGCGCTGAAAGCTGAAAATTGGCCTGGGCTGAAAGGTGTCTAAGTGCCTGGTATTGAAGTGGTTAAAGGAGGTAAGTAGGCATTGTTTTGCCTAAAATGCTCTATGAAGAGTGATCCGAACATGGATTGCTCTTTAGAGGTCATTGCTAGTCTGAACAAGCCCTAGGGGCTATTTTACACTAGCATTGCTCTCTGAAGAGCGATCCACAATCTGAATCACTTTTCAGAGAGGATTTGACACACAACACCTGCTCACCACCTACTTTAACCCTAAAGCTTTGAAGTAGCGCATGCATTGCACACAGTTTTGGGGCACACTGATTAAGTTGAATGGGTCATTTTCAGCAGGCAGTACTGTCTGCTGAACACAGCAAAGGGGATCATTTTTGCAGAGTGACGATGCAAAGCCATACATATACACCTACACACTTTTACTGTCATCATCATGATAATGATGATAAACAGAAAGGTGTTTAGGTGTATATGTATGCTTTATTAATACTATGGTCAGATTGTACCTGTAACCTGTCCAGAAGTGCTGAACCTGTGCACCCGTCGGGATCCCTGTGGACACATCGCTGATCCCTTAGTCATCGCCTGGCTACAGCCTCAGGACTTTCATCTCTGAACACACAGTGCCATTGGTGTAGCATTCTGCCCATACAGCTGCAGTGCATTTCAGCATGCTTTAAATGTTGACAGAATGCAGACAGGCATTTGATCTTGAGGCTGGGTTCACACTGGTATGACACAACTGTTGTACGACTGTCATCTGACTTTGCCCTGCAACATCGGTCCTACTTCGGTCCTACTTCCATCCGATTTGAATGAACAAGATAAGATTTTGCTCTGACTTTGAGATAGTACGACTTGTCTTTTGACCAATCAAAACAATCCCAGTGTCACATAAATTCCTTTTACTGCTGCTGTAATCACTATGTCAGATGTCATAAGTCAGATGGTTAGGACAAGGATCCTACTTTGATCCGACTTCAATGATATTCAATGGGCTGAAGTAGGATCAAAGTCGGACCAAAGTAGTGCAGGGAGCATTTTCAAAGTCGGACCGACTTGTGTTAAGAAGGCTCTCATAGGGAAACATTGATTTGTACACGTCATGCGACATGAGCTCCCAAAGTCAGAGCGTTTGTCGTACCAGTATGAACCCAGCCTCAGGCTGGGTTCACACTGGTACGACATAACAGTCTACCACTTTGGATCCGACTTTGCACTGCGACTTGAAGTCCAACAAGCATCCAAATTCAATGAACTGGGATCCGACTATTGATCTCCGACAATACCAGGCACTATGTCTGATGTGAATCTTTAGGGGGAACTCCACGCAAAATGTAAAAAAAAAAGGCATACTCAAAGAGCATACCAGGCCATTCGGTCTTTAATGGATTTTAAGGGGAACCCCCATTCTGAAAAAACGGCGTGGGCCCCCCCCTAAAATCTATACCAGACCCTTATTTGAGCACACAGCCCGGGAGGTCAGGAAAGGGGGCAAGGACAAGCGAGAGGTCCCCTCCCTCCTGAACCGTACCAGGCCGCATGCCCTCAACGTTGCTTTGGGGCAGGGAGGCCCTATGCCCCCCCACATCAAAGCACCTTGTCCCTATGTTGATAAGGACAAGGGCCTCTTCCCAACAACCCTGGCCGTTGGTTGTTGGGTTCTGCGGGCGGGGGGCTTATCAAAATCTGGAAGCCCCCTTTAACCACCTCAATACAGGGCACTTACACCCCCTTCCTGCCCAGGCCATTTTTCAGCTTTCAGCGCTGTCACACTTTGAATGACAATTACGCGGTCATGCTACACAGTAACCATGTGAAATTGTTATCATTTTCCTCACACAAATAGAGCTTTCTTTTGGTGTATTTAATCACTCCTGGGTTTTTTATTTTTTCCTAAAAAAAAAAAAAAAGACCAAAAATGTTTAAACATTTTGTAAATAAGTAATTTTTCTCCTTCACTGATGGGCGTTGATGAGGTGGCACTAATGGGCACTGATAGGCTGCACTGATGGGCACTGATGAATTGGCACTTATGGGAACTGATGAGGTGGCACTTATGGGCACTGATTAGGTGGCACTGATGAGGAGGCAAGAATATGCCGCACTTATGGGCACTGATAGGTGGCACTGATGAACACTGATAGGCGGCACTGATGGGCACTGGGCAGAGATAGGCGGCAATGGTGGGCACAGATAGGCGGCACTGGTGGGCACAGATAGGCAGCACTGGTGAGAACAGATATGAGGCACTGATGAGCATTGATGGGTGACATTGATTCGCAGCAGTGATGAGCATTGATGGGCAGCAGTGATGGCCATTGATGGGCAGCACTGATAGCCAGCACTGACTGGCATCACTAATGGCCACTGATTGCTGGCACTTGAGGCACAGATTGGCAATTGAAAAAAAAATAGCGGTGAGTGCGTTTCTTATGGGGCACTGTTTTCCAAGAAGCACAGAACAATTTGAAGGAAAACATTGTCACTTTATTGGACTTTTTTATACACCAGGGTTTAAGGACGGTATATGCATATTTCTGAACCCCGTTTCACAATACAATATACACCAGTCATATACGCCCTACACTCTACTTACTCCTCCTACGCCCGTGGGACATCCATTCTCATTGCCAAATCGGCACCAATTTCCATTAAACGCATAAAATTAGATCCCAATGGCTGTTTTGTGATCCTGATACTGGAACTAATGGGTAAACCATATACTGTGACAAATGTTTATATCCCACCGCCTTTCACGAGGAAATTCTTTGAGAAGGTGATGGGAACGATACTTGAGATTGCTGAGGGTCCTTTATTGATTGCGGGGGATTACAACACAGTCTTAGATAATTCTTTGGATAGATTTCGATGCGCTACATTACCCCCAACTCCTTTAGGATCCTTTCTGACCCAGTTTGATTTGGTGGAGGCCTGGAGGTGGAAGCATGCGAATATAAAAGAATACTCATGTCAGTCTGATACTCATAATACTCTATCAAGAATTGACTTGTGTCTGGTCTCATCTGATCTACTCAGTCTTATAGCCAAAATCAAATATTTACCCAGGGCCCTGTCTGACCATTCACCTTTGATGGTAGACCTGGCCCTGAATACATCCCCCTCTTATCGGGTGTGGAGGTTGAGCTCATTATGGTTGGCAGACCAAGCTGTATTGGATCAGAGTATGGCAGACATGAAGTCATACTGGGTAATCAACAAACGCAGTGCAGACGTCCCGGTGGTCTGGGATGCCTTCAAGGCTACTGCCCGTGGCTCTTTTGCAGCTGCCATCGGGGGGCCCGCAAGGCGTCGCAGTCCAGATTAGTGGACGCAGAGGGAGAACTTAGAATGGCGGAAGCAGAATACTCTACACACCCCACTACTGACACACATGCTGTTTGGCGACATAAAGCTAGAGAACTAGACCTGGTACTCCTAGAACGTACACAAAAAAAGTTACTATACCAAAACCAACGTATATTTGAATTTGGGGATAAAAACAGCCGCTTATTAGCCTACCTGGCTAAGCCTGAATATCAACCTTGTAACATTCCCAAAATAAAAACCCAAACGGGTGGAATGGTTGAGCAGAGTGAAGATATTATGAAGGAGTTTGTTGCCTTCTACTCCGCTCTGTATGCCACCAGAGCCCACTACACAATAATAGAGTTGGATGACTATTTATCAGAGATTTCACTTCCAAGATTGATGAGGAGTCAGGCTGATGAGCTTGACGCTCCGTTAACGACGGAAGAAATAGAGGAAGCAATACATTCTTTTGCCAGACACAAGACCCCGGGCCTTGATGGATTCCCTATCGAGTGGTATATGCAATTCCGGGATCTCTTGGTCCCACACCTACTGCGGATGTATAACTATGCCCTTAGAACAGGCCAGTTACCACCATCCATGTCAGAAGCATTGATAGTTTTAATTCCCAAGCCTCATAAAGATCACCTCTTATGCGAATCATATCGGCCAATTTCACTTATTAACACAGACGTTAAAATTCTGGCTAAAGTACTTGCCAGGCGCTTGAACGTAGTAATCACATCCAGTATAGGGGCGGATCAAACGGGATTTATGCCTGGACGATCAACCTCTATAAACCTGCGTAGATTATATACTAACTTACAGACATCACATGACAGGACTGGTACTCAAGCAGTTTTATCGTTAGACGCACACAAGGCCTTCGACTCAGTCAAGTGGCCATATCTGTTTGAGGTCCTGGCCAAATTTGGATTTGGCAAGGTCTTCATAAAATGGGTACAGCTCCTCTATTCCAAACCCATAGCTAGATTAAGGGTTAATATGTCTATATCGGACGCTTTCCACATAAAGAGAGGAACGAGGCAAGGATGCCCGCTGTCACCGTTATTATTTGCACTGGCAATAGAACCCTTGGCAGCATTGGTGAGATCCAGGGGGGAGATTAAGGGATTGGCGACTGGGGGCCTAGAAGAAAAAGTTTCCTTATATGCAGATGATATGTTGATATATCTCGAGGACCCTCAGTCGTCTCTCCCAGTCTTGTTGGAGACTATTCAGCGTTTCGGTCACTTTTCAGGATTCCGGGTCAGTTGGGATAAATCTCTTTTGTTTCAGATTGACCGGGAGTCACAAATAAAATTGCCCCCGGCATGCCCACTGCAGATAGTAACCTCCTTTCGATATTTAGGGGTTCTGATCGAACACCCTATTTCCTCATATACTAAGATCAATCTGGACCCTCTCATCACTAGATTAAAATCCACCCTGAAAACATGGAATAATCTTCCTCTCACGTTACTAGGTAGAATTAATATCTTCAAGATGATTTACCTCCCGAGATTCCTTTATATCCTGAGTAATTCCCCAATTTACATTACTAAAGCCAAATTTAAAGAAATAGACTCAGTAATTATTAACTTTCTATGGAAAGGAGGGGTGGTAAAAATTGCAAAACACACTTTACAACTACCCATTTTGGAAGGGGGTCTGGCTCTGCCGTGCCTCCAAACGTACTATATTGCCTCGCAATTGATGCACGCTCATTGGTGTTTTTTTCCGGAGACCAACAATGCAGCTACAGCACTTGAGGCGGCCATTCTCACCTCATATGAATCTCTTCAAAACCTAATACATCGCCTGTCACTTAGAGGGAGGGAGGGCGTAAATATCTTATCTATGACCCTGCGGATTTTTAAAATTTCCAAATTACTCCCAACGGATTCTCCAGCTGTTTATTCTCCCAATGCCCCACTCTGGGGAAACCCTTCACTACCAGAATTTAATCAAAGGGCTGACGGGGGGTACTGGTCCAAAAAAGGAGTGAAATCAATATCACACTTATTCACGGGTAACACATTTAAATCCTTTATAGAATTCCAAAGGGATTTTGGGCTTCCAAGGACGGCCTACTTCCAATATCTGCAGATAAGACACACAGCAGCGGCACAATTCGGGCTAAGAAATATAGAGATGAAATCCTCTAGGCTTGAACTCTTACTGACTGACCCCTCTCATGATAAATTAATTTAATCTTATTATAAAACTTTGCTTCATTCCACCACTTTCAGATTGGAGAGGATTGAGCACACATGGCGGGCAGATATACCTGAGCTGACGGAGGAAATATGGAAGGAGATTCTTCCCTTGCAGGTCCCCTCGGTCATCTCCTCCAGAGATAGGGTGATCCAGTCAAAGCTATTGTATAGAGCATACTTCACACCCAAACTACTATTTAAATGAAAAAAATTACCAGATCCTTTGTGCTTGAGATGCGGTGCAGTTGAGGGTACATTTTTCCATCTAATGTGGGAGTGTGCTCCGATAAGGAGATTCTGGTCAGAAGTTACAGCATTCCTCAGCTCTGTAGCCAATATACCAAATATTTGTAATCCTCTGAGGTGTCTATTAGGCTACATTGATGATGAAGGCTTGTCTAAAAACACACAGTCCTTTATAAGGATTGTACTGTTCTATGCCAAAAAAACAATAACTATGCACTGGAAATCCCACTCTACTCTGACTATAAAGTTTTGGCTAACCCTCATCAATCACGCTATACCATTGTATAAGCTAACATATGAAGCTAGAGGATGTCCCAAAAAATTTCTCAAAATATGGAACTCGTGGGTAAGCTCGGAGAACACTATAACACCAGATTGACAAACTATAAGTGTTGTATAAAAATAATATACTGTAGCAGTTGTATACAGCCTCCCCTAACTGCAATAAAATATGATGTAAGACGATTCATACTGATGTATAATACAAACTTGTATACCTGTTCACTGGATTGTAATATGACTAAAACAATGTCTAATATGATTATATGTCCGTGAAACCAATACTGATTTTGCTTATAAAAATAATAAAAAAGTTAACCTTTAAAAAAAAAAAAAGAGCCACGGGTCTTTACACAGATCGGGGTCGCACCATGTCCTAGCAACACGGCGTGATCGACATGTGCAGGAGTGGTAGTTCTGAGAAGCCGTCATATGACATCCACCCAGAATGAGAGCTGCACCGCCCAGCCGTCATTTGACGGTGGGCGGGCGGCAAGTGGTTAACAAGGGGGCCCCCAGATCCCGCCTCCCCACCCTATGTGAATGAGTATGGGGTACATTGTACCCCTACGCATTCACCTAAAAAAAGTGTCAAAAATAAAATGCAGTACACAGGTTCTTAAAGTAGTTAATTAAGGCAGCTCCGGCGTCTCTTCCAACTTCTTCTCCACTCTCCAGCACTTCTACCCCCTCCGCTGATGTCTTCTGCCACTGCCGGTTCTTCTCCCCTCTCTGGTTCTTCTCCCTCTGTCTGCTGTCTTCTGCCTCTGCCGGGTCTTCTCCACTTTCTTCTCGCTCTTTTGCCAGGTCTTCTGCGCTGTCTTCTCCCGTGGTTCTGCTTCTGATGTTGACACAATGCTCTCTCCTGCTCTAATGCTGGGTGCGCGGTATGCCACTACTTATATTGGCATGGGGCGGGGGTCACCGGAGCCCCCCCTTATGACATCACCACCCCGGGAGGTGACATCATAAAGGGCAGGCCACAGGATGATGTCATACGGTGACCCCGCCCCATGCCAATTAACTGGAACATCCACTAGGGCAGGGATATGCAAATAGCGGACCTCCAGCTGTTGCAAAACTACAAGTCCCATCATGCCTCTGCCTCTGGGTGTTATGCTTGTGGCTGTCAGAGTCTTGCTATACCTCATGGGACTTGTAGTTCTGCAACAGCTGGAGGTCTGCTGGAGGTCTGCTAATTGCATATCCCTGCACTAGGGGGTGACTTTGGATCTGAATATGGTGCATCCTTGTGCACATAGCATTATTCATTGTTTAAACATTGTTGTGTTTTTGGGAGGAGTCTATTTGCTGAGTTGACGCTGTTTTTGTGGCTCAGTGGATTTACTCCTCTTTTTGTAAAATAACCCTTTTTCTATTTGGTTCAAGTAAAATCTTTTAGAACCTTATACCACTGAGTTGCTTGATTCTTGCTCTATAGTATTAACAGGATGTCTGAACCCAGAGTGTCAGATGGGTTTGAAGCTTCACTTGGGGGCTCGTCTGGGATGCTATCTGCAGCAGGCCCCAGTCGACCTAGATCGGAGCCACAATCTGAGTGGGAAGCCACATCCATGGCCGTGGTCGCTTGGGGTTGAAGTTATGGGACTCCCATCGACAGAAGCACCATTCTGAAGATCTTGGGGAGTGAACATACCGAGAGGGAGATCAGAAGGTGGCTGAGAGCCTTAGTGCCAGGACACCGGGCTTACCTGGTGGAAACTGAAGTCTCCGCAGAGATGGATCAAGTCAGAGCACTGATAGAATGGCAGGAAGAAGTGCCAGTGTACTTCCAGGAGGAAGAGATCAGATTAACGGAGGAAGTGATGGCAAGGGTATTCCCCTTCAGAAGCGAAAGAGGAGGGAGTGAGAAGCCACCTCTGACAAAAACTCACGAGAAAAGTTCTGTGTCTATGAGGACTAACTCACAAGGGGCCAACCCCCCTCCACCTTCTTTCTACACGGATATGAGTTGTCTAGTCGATAGCCTAGTGAATAATGGGCCTGGGAATGCTAATCAAAGTTATCGGGGACTTAGATTTTTCTCAGGACAGTTGCCAACGGCACTGGGAGAAGACGCGTTTGAAACCTGGATGAGTCAAGCTTTACAGGAAGAGTGGAGCGTTTCAGAGGCTGTGAAACGTCAGTGACTTAGTGAGAGCCTCCGAGGCCCAGCAGTCGACATGATCCATAACCTAAGGATGGGGAAAAAGGACTTGTGTTGCCATGGACTACACTGAGGCTTTGTGCGCTGTGTTTGGAAAAGTTGAGACCATCGTCGATCTACAGGTGTACAAGTACAACCACACCCATCAACAAAGAGGGGAAAGTTTGTCCGAATACATCTCTCAGGTAGATCGGATGCTACACCAAATCATCCTCAAGAAAGGTCTTGACCCCAAAGACGCTGACCATACACGACTGGATTGGGTGCTACATGGGGCCTGGCCCAGCTGAAGCTGTTACTGAAAAGGACCCAGGTGGTACCAACCTATCCTGAATTGATAAGAGAGGTTTTGAGAGAAAGAGGCTCTGCTGGAAGAAAAGAGCCAAAGACCCAGAGATGTGAATCCTGCTGGTTGGAAGCTAAACAGTGGGGACCTTGAGTGGAGAGTGAACAAGTCTTGCTTTTTGACTGCTGGTGATTGCTGGGTTGCATTTTTAGGTTCTTTTGGGGGCTTTTCCTTGTAGCTTTTTAACACCTTTTTCTGACACTTTTTAAACAGCTTTTTTTTCTTTGCTTCCTTCAGCCTACTAATTAAGGGGAGTGTTTAATTGGTCACAGGTGCTTGAGGCCTATATAACCTTGTGTAGAACTCATTGTGAGCCTGCGTTCCTTGATCATCCGATCGAGGGTGAATACTGCTGTGCAAAATGTAAGCACATTGTTTCCCTGGAAGCCCAGGTTCTGAATCTGGGGAAGCAACTGTCAGCACTGAGAAGTCCCTCCATACTAAAGGAGAGCCAGGAACGTACATGGCAGGGGCCATAACAGAGGCGGGTGGAGACAAAGTGGTGCAGGCACTAGAAAAGAGTAGATGGGTGACAGGAAGGGTAGAGGGGGAAGTGCCAGGGAGGCCGATCAATAAGTACGCTCCATTGAGTGACATTGGTGAAACCAGTCACCGACCAGCACTGCTGGAGCTGAGGGACTCTCCTAGCTGCCAGGGGAAGAACTCCTCCAGTGAGAGTGGGGGGGGGAGGCGAAGGGAAAGGAAAGACAGATTCTGGTGGTAGGGGACTCAATTCTTAGAAGGACAGTGAGGCCAATCTGTAACAAAGACCTGAAGTGCCGAACTTTATGTTGTCTACCGGGTGCTTGGATTTGGCACATCACGGATCTGGTGGACAGATTACCGTGAGAGGCTAGGGAAAGGCCCAGCTGTCATGGCGCACGTTGGCACCAATGACTAAGTCAGAGGCAGATGGAGTGTCCTAAAGAATGATTTTAGGGACTTGGGACCTAAATTGAGGAAAAGGACCTCCAAGGTAGTATTCTCAGGAATACTACTGGTACACTGAGCCACATCAGAAAGGCTGAAGGAGATTAGGGAAGTAAACAAGGGGCTGAAGAGCTGGTGTAGTAAGGAGGGGTTTGGGTTCCTGGAGGACTGGGCCAACTTCTCAGTCGATAACCAGTACTATAGAAGGGATGGACTGCACCTAAATGAGGAGGGTGCAGATCAGCTGGGAATGAAGATGACCAAAAGGTTAGAGGGGTTTTTAAATTAGGCGATGGGGGGGAGAGTCCAGAGGTAGAGATAGTCAGCGTGGAACATATTCCAGAAGGCAGTATTGGGGGCATTAGTGGTAGGTTGACCAAAGCACATAAACCCAAGGTAAGTATAGTAGCAAGTCCTAGTTGCAATCTCGGAACACCCAAGGGGAAAATAATACTGGGAGTATGCTATAGGCCCCTTAACCTGAGGGAGGAAGGGAGACAGATCTCTTATCACAATTTGGATTAGCAGCAAGGATGGGAAGTGTTATCATAATGGGGGATTTTAATTATCCAGACATAGACTGGGCAGAGGGAACCATGCAGTCACCTAAGGCTCGCCAGTTACTAAATGTCTTGCAGGACAATTTTATGGGTCAGATGTTAGACGCACCAACTAGAAATAAAGCGTTACTGGATCTACTGATTATCAACAATACAGACCTGATCACGGATGTGGAAATACGGGGCAATTCAGGAAACAGCAATCACAGGTCAATTGGCTTCAGTATAAATCACACAAATAGGAAACATAAGGGGAATACAAAGACACTGAATTTCAAAAGAGCCAGCTTCCCTAAACTACAAACCTTGCTAGAAGGCATAAACTGGGATAAAATCTTAGGAACAAAGAACACAGAGGAGAAGATGGGTTTGCTTTAAGAGCATATTAAATAAGGGCATTAGCCAATGCATCTCATTGGTAATACATTTAAAAGAGCGAACAAAAGTCCTGGATGGCTTAGCTCAAATGTAAAAATGCATATAAAAGCAAAGGAGAAGGCCTTCAAAAAATACAAGGTTGAGGGATCATTATCAGCACTCAGACTTTATAAAGAATGCAACAAGAAATGTAAGGGTGCAATAAGGACGGCTAAGATAGAACATGAAAGACACATAGCGGAGGAGAGCAAAAAAAAAAATCCCAAGAAATTCTTTAAGTATGTAAACAATAAAAAAGGGAGGACAGACCATATTGGCCCCATAAAGAATGAGGAAGGACATCTGGTTATAAAGGATGGGGAGATGGCGAAGGTATTGAATTCAGTGAATCAGGGGGCTTCAGTAACCAAAACTGCAGTGTTTATCCTCATGACACATCACAGGAAGCACCTCCATGGTTAACAGAGGACAGAATTAACATTAGACTTGGGAAACTTAACATTATTAAATCACCGGGACCAGATGGCTTGCACTCAAGGGTACTTAGGGAACTCAGTCAAGTAATTGCCAGACCATTCTTCCTAAGTTTTACTGACAGTCTACTGACTGGAATGGTACCAGCTGATTAGAGAAAAGCCAATGTAGCACCAATATTTAAAAAGGGCCCAAAATACATCCCTGGGGATTACAGATCAGTTAGCCTAATCATCAATAGTATGTAAACTCTTGGAGGGGATGATAAGGGACTATATAGAAGATTTTAGTAATGAGAATGGTATCATTAGCAGTAATGAGCATGGATTCATGAAGAATCGTTCTTGCCAAACCAATCTATTACCTTCTATGAGGAAGTGAGTTGCCATCTAGATAAAGGAAGGCCCGTAGATGTGGTGTATCTGGATTTTGCAAAAGCATGTGACACAGTTCCCCATAAACGTTTACTGTACAAAATAAGGTCTGTTGGCATGGACCATAGGGTGAGTACATGATTGAAAACTGGCTACAAGGGCGAGTTTAGAGGGTGGTGATAAATGAGGAGTACTCGGAATGGTCAGGAGTGGGTAGTGGGGTCCCCCATGGTTCTGTGCTGGGACCAATCCTGTTTAATTTGTTCATAAACAACGTGTAGGATGGGGTAAACAGTTCAATCTCTGTATTTGTGGACGATACTAAGCTAAGCAGGGCAATAACATCTCCGGAGGATGTGGAAACCTTGCAAAAATATCTGAACAAATTAATGGGGTGGGCAACTATGTGGCAAATGAGGTTCAATATACAAAAATGTAAAATAATCCATTTGGGTGGCAAAACAGCAAACAGAATATTGGTATGCATTAAAAACAGGATTAATTCCAGAGATAAAAAAAAATTCTCCTGCTCTACAAGACTCTGGTTTGGCCGCACCTAGAGTATGCTGTCCAGTTCTGGGCACCAGTCCTCAGGAAGGATGTACTGGAAATGGAGCAAGTAAAAAGAAGGACAACAAAGCTAATAAAGGGTCTGGAGGATATTAGTTATGAGGAAAGGTTGCGAGCACTGAACTTATTCTCTCTGGAGAAGAGATGCTTGAGAGGGGAATATGATTTCAATATACAAATACCATACTGGTGACCCCACAATAGGGATAAAACTTTTTCGCAGAAGGGATTTTAACAAGACTTGTGGCCATTCATTAAACTTAGAAGAAAAGAGGTTTAACCTTAAACTACATAGAGGGTTCTTTACTGTAAGAGCAGCAAGGATGTGGAATTCCCTTCAACAGGTGGTGGTCTCAGCGGGGGGCGTTGATTCGTTTCAAGAAACTGTTAGATAAGCACCTGAATGACCGCAACATACAGGGATATACAATGTAATACTGACATATAATCACACACATAGGTATGTAACTATGTTACTGGAAACAAAGAGAAAGTGGTGGGCCGCACTGTTCATGCTGAAATAGACTTTTCAACGACAGTGGAACCGAATCTGAACCCAAGGGATTGACTCCCCATGACATCCATAAATCAGTTGTAGAACTAGGGTCAACTGAACTGATGGCGCTGGTAGCACAAGCTCAGACTCAAATGTATTACGCGCTGATGAGAGTAATGGAGACCCAAACAAAAGTTCAGGAGAAAAGGACTCGTACAAGCGAACCAAAACAGTACTCAGGACCAGAGAGGAGGTGTTTTGGATGTGGAGAAGTGGGGCATTTCCGAGCCAAGTGTCCCAAGACGGGTGTCAGCCCCCAACTCCTTAATGAAGTTTTGAGAGCATTACAGAAACTCCTCTTCCCCAAGCCGGTGGGAAACTTCAATGGACCTCAATGAGGGAGCTAGTCGGAAGTCCCAAGGGAAAGCTGTGCTCCAAGGACTAGAAAAAAAATTAGAAGAAAAACAAGAGGGGAGAACGCAAGTCATCAATCTCCTCACCCCTGCCTGTGCTCAAGCACGACCCAAAATTAAAACCCCCAGAAAATGGAGGAAGGGGGCAGGAGATCAATGCACACCTTGCCAAACAAGCAATTAAATCTCAAACACCATCTCTAAGGAGGCCTGTTAGAGCACATGCCTTAGAGGCACCTGGAGAGAACCTACCCAAGAACTTAGTGGGGCCTTCCCCTATAGTATCAGTCCAAGTGGAAGGCATCTATACACAAGCACTGTTGGATACTGGAGCTCAAATAGCGCTGCTGTATCAAGACTTCCATCATAAGTACTTGAAACACATCCCCTTGTGTAAACTTGACGAGCTGGAAATTTGGGGAATTTAAAGCTTTAGCTGGAAGGCAAGAGACATTCGACACATTAGCCGTCGTATGCCCTCGATCGCCTGGAGCCGGACGAAATTCTTTGCTCATAGGAACTAATACCAACTTAGTGAGAAGACTACTTGCCCCCCTGGCCGTAGATGGTGCCCCTGTCGGGAAAATCCACCCTCAGTTGAGGCAAGCATTTCAGAGGGTATTGCAACAAAAGAAGGCACCTGCCGAAGGAGTGGGAATGTTGTGGCGACTGGACACTCAAGAAAGGGTGTTACAGCCTGGAGAGAGAGCCTGTCTCAAAGCCACTGTCCTGGGACCAACCGGTTCTGTATGTGGTGGTAGAAGCTGACCCCACAGGGGTGATTTAGAAGACCTTAGGGAACAACTAGCTGAACTGAAAATGGGTCTCTACAAATGTGTATCTATTATCGAACCTTGAATCAAAGAACTATCCCCGACCAATCCACCACCCCTTGCATAGAAGAAGCCTTGCAGTGCTTATCTGGGGCAAAATGGTTCAGTGTGTTGGACTTGAAGAGTGGATACTACCAAATCCCTATGCACCCAGAAGACCAGGAGAAGACTGCCTTTATTAGCCCACTGGGGTTCTTTCAGAATGCTGGATACCTCAGGGGCTGAACGAGGCTCCTGCCACTTTCCAGCGATTGATGGTGAATACAGTGGGTGATATGAGCATGATAGAAGTACTGGTTTACCTTGATGACATCATCGTGTTTGGTCGAACTTTGGAAGAGCATGAGGCCCGATTGGAGAAGGTTTTCCAGTGATTACACGAAGAGGGGTTGAAGTGCCAATTCTACCAGACCTCTGTCACCGATTTAGGGCATGTGGTACCTGCAGAAGTCGTCCAGATGAAGCTACACACCCCCAAATGTGAAACGTGTTACGTCATTTCCGCCCGGACGCCACGCTCAAGCACCATTCCCTATTGGTGTCTAGGGGCGCGTGACTCTACAGGAGGATTTTGATCATGTGATTGCAGGGCACTGACGGAAGAACAGAGGAGGACATGGAAGAGACCATACACCTGGATGGCCATCTCACTTCCCTAGGAATGCCAGCTCATGTGCACCTCTCACACAGCGCAAGGACTTTCACATGAATACCGCATAGCAGTGCAGTGATTCCGATGGCAGAATATCCATATGGGAAGACGCCAGCTCCTGAAGTATATGACGGCATCCTTCCGGGATGGTAATGTAACATGGTTCTTTATCAGCTTGGATACAGCTTGATTTATTAACCTCCATGATACTTTTACAATTTGATCATTGTTTCCGGCTTCATGAGATCATTCTCAGCCCAGGGCATTCTACATTACCGGTCACCTCTACTTTTTCGCTGTACTTGTGATGTACTTCCACACAGCACTGAATCTCAGTAATTTTGCCCCTTCATTTCAGACTGTCCGGACACATTGCCTTGTAGACATCAGTGAGATATCTTCAACAACTGGTACCTACCTTCAGCTCCACTGATGCCCTATGGACTTTCCATGACCCTCTCCACAGTTCCCTGCCCATCCCCCTCCCCCAAGCCCCTCCACCTTTGGGATTGATGTCAGCCCTGTAGCCCTACTGAGCAATTGCTCTCCTATGTCCCATACGGATAGCAGGACTGACATCAACTTACTGTGCGTCTGGACGCTGTTTTTGTTTATGTCATTGTTCTATGTTGTTCTGTTCCCCCTGTCTGTGGTCACGACAGACCTACCTCTATAGGTGGTCGGCGATATTTTATTAGATACAGTACTGCATTGGGTCATTACCCTGTTACCTATCATATGTGTTTATGCCAATAAATTGTCATTTTTGATACTTAAACCGGGTTTTTGCTCTTCCGTTTAGCCCTGCTTTCCTTTTTTCCCTCCCTGTCTGGGATACTTTTTTTACTACCTGCAGAAGGTATGGCCACTGACCAACAAAAACTGGAAGCAGTCACTTCTTGGCCTCGGCCCACCACCGTCAGTGAGGTGAGATCGTTGGGTTTCTGTTCTGACTACAGACGGTTTGTGAAGAGCTTCTCTCAGATTGCTTGGCCCTTGAACGAGATGTTACAGAAGCAAACATAAGGAGAACCACAAAAAACCCAAAAAGGAGGAGGCAGAAGGCCGAAGGAATCCATCCAGGACCAGTGGACTGTGAAGTGTGAAAGGTCCTTTGAGAAGCTGAAGGGGAGTCTGGTAGAAGCTCCGGTGCTGGCCTACGCTGACCCCTGGAAGCCTTACATATTACATGTGGATTCCAGTAGAGGTGGTATTGGGGGAGTGTTGTATCAAGAATCGTAAGGGAAGCTCCGCCCAGTGGCATATGTGAGTCATGGCCTTACTCCCCCTGAAAAGAATTATACAGTGCACAAGTTGGAGTTCCTGGCCCTGAAGTGG
Organism: Aquarana catesbeiana; assembly: GCF_042186555.1. Classification (NCBI taxonomy): domain Eukaryota; kingdom Metazoa; phylum Chordata; class Amphibia; order Anura; family Ranidae; genus Aquarana; species Aquarana catesbeiana. The sequence goes on from NC_133324.1 coordinate 304,576,800, forward strand.
ACTGTAGTGGACAAACTTCGAGACTACCTGTATGGAGCCACCTGTGTGGTGAAAATGGATAACAATCCCCTGACCTACTTACTATCCTCTTCCAAGCTGGATGCCACTGGGCATCGGTCGCTAGCCGCTTTATTGGAGTTGAAATATCGGCCAGGAGTAGGAAATAGAGATGCTGATGCTCTCTCCCGAAGACCACACTTCACCCATAATGATCAGAGAAGTTGGATTCATTTACCTCCCGAAGGAGTACAAGCAGTGTGCAAAGGGGTGGAGTATAAGCACAGGGGAGCAATAGGAGCTGAAGTGGTGGGGGTCACCCCTGGGGGAGTATCAAAACATTATTGCAACCTGACCCAAGTGCGCAGCCAAGAATTACCTCAGCTGACTAAGGATAGGAGGAGAGACCAGCAGGAAGATCCGCTAGGAAACCTGATAATTAAATCACTATCGACTAAAGACACTCGGATACTGATGAATAGTTCCCATTGAGGGCGCCAAGGTGATTCATAGAGAATGGGAGAGAATGAAGATAGAAGAAGGGATCCTGTATCGATGAGGCCCCTCCGAGGATGCCAAAGGTGTGAGCCAGATGTTCCTCCCGGAAAAACATTGCTTGACTGTGCTAACCGCACTTCATGATGACCATGGTCATTTAGGCCCAGATAGAACTTTCAAACTAGTCAAAGACTGATTCTGTTGGCCAAACATAAGGACCAAGGTGAAAGGTTACTCTCGATCTTGCGGTAGGTGTATCCAGAGGAAGACTCTACCAGGCAGGGCCGCCCCAATGGGTCAGGGACCTATGGAGTTGGTGTGCATAGATTTCCTGTGCCTGGAACCTGATCTGAGTGGGAGGAGTAATGTCCTGCTTGTGACAGATCATTTCACCCAAAATGCCCAGGCCTTCCCCACCATGGATCAAAAATCCAGCAGAGTGGCCAAGACTTTAGTAGAGAAGTTCTTTGAACTTGAAGTTCTTTGAAGTTCTGTGAACTACTAAACATAACAAAGTCAATAACTATCCTTTATTACCCTAAAGGTGACCCACAGCCAGAGTGGTTTAATCGTACACTCTTGAACATGCTGGGAACCCTCCCACTAGAGAAGAAACAGCATTGGGGAGACCATGTTGCTACAATAGTCCACACCTACAATAATACCTCAAATGATGCTACTGGATACTTCCCTACTGACTGATGTTTGGGAGAGAGGCTCACTTACCAGTAGATCTAACCTTTGGAACCTCCCCTGATCACATCTTTCAAGCCTCTTACAAGGGCTATGTTGATAGGCTAAGGAAGAATCTAAAGGTAGCTTATGAAAAAGCAAAGGAAGCCTCTCACATCAGAGAACAAAGGAATAAGAGGAACGTTGAACTTAAAGTAACCAAATTCAAGATCTGCAAACTGGGGATTGGGTGTTGTTACGCAATCTAGGAGTGCAAGGAAAACAAACCAGCAGATCGATGGCATTCTCAACCCTACATTGTTTGTCAACAGGTACCGGGACTTCCTGTATATCAGATTAGACCAGAAGGGAAGACAGGGCCATTAAAAACTTGGCATCAAAATCACCTATTGCCTATTTCAGAGGCTGTACGGGTACCTTCCATCCCTTATAGCCACCACAGCCTCCAACATTGAGGTCTCAGAGTAGAAATTCATGTACTCCCACATCTCTAGAAGAAGAAAATGATGATGAGGAAGTACCCTTAGATTGGTTGTGGGTTTCTCCTGTGAAAGATAATCCTCTAGACCCTGCAGCCAAACCAGAAGACTGTTTAGGGACAGGTCCTCACATGCCCTATACTAAGGCCATAGCTTCTGTTCCACTGTTGGAAACTGAAGATGTCAAGCTGGAACTCAGTGAAGTAATTGCTCCGGTTGATGCACCCATTCCGCTTACTGAAAGAAGTGAAGGAGAGATAACACCCGAGCCTGAACCAGAACCAGAACCAGAACCTGAAATGGAGCCAGAGACTGCAGCAGAATTTGAACCAGAAGCAGGATGCAGCCAATGGGGAACTGAACAGGGACCCAATTCTGTAGAAGATATGCACTCTCAATTGAGACAGGAAATATGTCCCCCAAAGAGGTTGACCCATGAGACCCTTGGAAAAAAAACTCTGATGAACTCATACCCACTACTCATCGGCCCATGCAAGCACTTGCCTCCTTTGTCAAGTCTTTGGCAAAGGATGACCTTGATCCACCCTCTAACACTACTGGGTGGACCACTGATCTACATTTGGCCTGTCATAAACTTAATATGATTTCCTCCTCTGCTGATGTGTATAGTTTATTAACAGTGGATCCTTTGTTAAGGCAGTTAGTTGTTTTCACCTCTAGTTTCGTAGACGAATGATTGACTAGCTCCTGCAGTAAAGTGATTTGAGTCATATTCTGTCTTTGGGGACCAAAGATTTTCTAGTGGGGAAGGATGTAGTGATATGGACTGTTATCAGAAAGCTTCATACCGTCCAGTGTTCTAAACATTGTTGTCTTCATGATTATTCGTGCAACCAGTGACCTCATAGCTGTGTGACGGCAGAGAGAGTTATGAGGCATGTAGTCCTCTTTTAACCCTTTCATGACTAAGCCTATTTTTGAAATTTGGTGTTTACAAGTTAAAATAAGTTTTTTTGCTAGAAAATTACTTAGAACCCCCAAACATTATATATATAAAATGGCGATTGTTGCAATATTTTATATCACACGGTATTTGTGCAGCGGTGTTTTAAACGCAAATTTTTGGGAAAAGGGACACTTTCATGAATTTTAAAAAATCCATGATGAAAGATGATGTTATGCCGAGTAAATAGGTACCAAACATGTCACGCTTTATAATTGCACGCACTCGTGGAATGGCGACAAACTACGGTAACTAAGAATTTCCATAGGCAACGCTTTAAATTTTTTTACGGTTACCAGGTTAGAGTTACAGAGGAAGTCTAGTACTAGGATTATTGCTCTCGCTCTGACGATCGCGGCGATACCTCACATGTGTGATTTGAACACCATTTACATATGCGGGCGCGACTTCCGTATGCGTTTTCTTTGCTGCGCGAGCTCGTGGGGACGGGGGCGCTTTAAACATTTTTTTTTTTCTTATTTATTTTATTTAATTATATATTTATAAATTGTGTATAAAAATGATGACTTTTATTGCTGTCACAAGGAATGTAAACATCCCTTGTGACAGTAATAGGTGGTGACAGGTACTCTTTATGGAGGGATCAGGGGTCTAAAACCTCTAAGACCCCCGATCCCTACTTTGCACTTCACAGTATTCAGATCGCCGAAAACGGCGATTCTGAATACTGTGTATCTTTTTAAAACCGGCGCCATTGGCAGCCGAGTAAACGGGAAGTGACGTCATGACGTCGCTTCCGTGTTTACTATTAGGAGGCTGGAACGAAGCCACCCACGGCTTCGTTCCAGCCCGCCCCCAGCTGCAGGAGGCAGCCGATTGGTCACCGGGCCTCCCAATCGAACGGGAGGCCCGGTAAGAGCGGTGGGAGGCGGCGGGAGGGGGGACGTCCCCTTCCACTCCTCTGGTATAACAGTTGAGCGGCTTTTAGCCACATCAGTTGTTATACTTAAATAGCCGATCGCCCGCTATAAGCAACGGTACCGGGATGATGCCTGCAGCTGCGGGCATCATCCCGGTATAACCCCAGAAAGCCGAGTATGCACATCTGCATACACTCGGCGGGAAGGGGTTAATCTGCTTCGATGTATCCATGTACGCTAAGACTACAAAACCCAGGGACCCTTGCAGTGGCCTGAAGGGTGCTGGGAGGGACTGTTTTAGATCCAAACCAACCAAGGTCCGGTATTATTATTTCTTCCCCTGGTCAAATTATTGAATATAGTGCGTGCACGTGCTGAAGTGATTACGCTGACACTCAGTTCAGAGTAAAATACTTTCTGTTTTAATATTTCCACTTTGCAAGACTTATATACTATTTCGCTAATATTAAGATACGTCAGATCAGGCTGGCACATGCAAACCACAAATATATAAATATATTATAACAAAGTATGTGACAAAGTATTGGCTTTTAGCTGGGACATCCATATGAGGAAGTAGCCATGTTCTTGCAATGTCCTTGCTTCTTTTAAAACATTGGTGTTATCTTGTTATTTCTTGAGTGTATTCTTAGAAGAGGTGCGAACTTCTGTTAACTTTTGCAGTTCTCTTGCAGTTCCACAGTAAGAGAGGGGTACGTTTTTTGATATCTACTGAATATGTTTTAAGGCTGATAAGCATAGAAGCTGATATATATATATATATGTCAGGTATATAAAGCATGTACATATATATATATATATATATATATATATATATATATATATATATATATATATATATATATATATATATATATATATATATATATATATTGGAATAGACATTTCATGATACTCTTAATCACATCCATTACAGGACGATAATGGGCCTGACGCAAGACGGACCTCTATGCGTGACAGAGAGAGAGAGAGAGAGAGAGAGAGAGAGAGAGGTCGTGGCCTACCACATGGAGCGCTACTTCCACCCCGAGGCCTAAGGGGCCTAGTCCTGCTACCCACTGTTGGACATCCTGTCCCTAGCATCGTTTACAGTGTCTACCCATCAGTGCGGACATGTGGAGAAAGTCACTACAGAGGCCGAGACAGAGGATACGTTGCCAGGGTGTTGCAGTCCGTGTTCCTGTCTAGAAGACTGCATATCGGTTTGGGTTGTTGGTGAAGAGCAAGCTGCTCAATCTTTATCTATTCGCTACCACCATTACAGAACACAGTGCGCACACATCTCTACCCAAGAAGACTTTACTGCATTGCTGAAACACTGTACTCAGATGCCTTAGGCATTCACCACTTGGAATTTATTGCTTTCATCCGCAATCAAACAGATTACAGTTAACAAGCCCCAACTAGCTAACAAACAACAGCAGGCCTGCCACGTGGAACTTTACCGCTGTTAAAAACGTTATTTATGGTATTATTATCGATATTCTTCAAATTATATTGGTGAGAAAAGTTCTGAAGTAGAGAGTCCATTCAGTTCTTGTGTAAAAACTCAAAAATTGATTCAATAATATAATAGCAAAATATTACAAGAACAATATCAAAATGTAAAACGTAAAAATAACATCAATAATGTAGTTATATGCTTAAGATGTTGAATCAAATGTGTGTCTGTGTGTATGTGAAGCTTCCTCGTGGTGTCTGTCGCAGTCTGCCAAATGTGCTCTTGTTCATAGCTTTTACCCCTCCTGACCCCTCCTTCCTAAAAAGGCTGGTTTAAGGTTCTTATTTGCCTTGCAGTCCTACAGAAAACGTGGGCTTCAACCACCTCACGTAATGGTGGGGGTTGCTCAGTCTCTATGCATTGGCATTCCTGAGGGGTGGGCAAGAACAATGTGTAAAACCATTTAAATTATACATATAATTTCATCTATCATCTAAATCAAATAATGTTACATAAATCAGTATGTATATTATATTCAATGAAAGACCCTATTCTTATTAATAACTTAATCAAAAGATATTACCGTATAAAGGACTAATAGTTATATATATATATATATATATATATATATATATATATATATTATCTTCAAGAAATGTGAAACCTTCCTTTTCCCATATGTGATGGGGGAAGGTGAGAGCTAATTACTACCATATGTTAGTTCTCCAAAAAGAAACACCAACAAACTATAATGCCGCGTACACACAGTCGGACTTTTCAGCTACAAAAGTCCGACAGCCCGTCCGACAGACTTTCAACAGACTTTCTAATGACCGGACTTGCCTACACATGATCACACAAAAGTCCAACGGATTCGTACATGATGACGTACACCGGACTAAAATAAGGAAGTTGATAGCCAGTAGCCAATAGCTGCCCTAGCGTGGGTTTTTGTCCGTCGGACTAGCATACAGACGAGCGGATTTCTGGGTCCGGCGGAGTTACGACGTAAAGATTTGAAGCATGTTCCAAATCTAAAGTCTGTCAGATTTGTGACTGGAAAAGTCCGCTGAAGGTCCGGTGAAGCCCACACACGATCGGATTGTCCGCCGGATTTGGTCCGTCGGCGTCCGTCGGACAAGTCCGGTTGAAAAGTCTGACCATGTGTACGCGGCATAACAATATGTATACTTTCACATAATTATACAAGTCTATATATTTCACTGTTCCCAATCTAGAACAAATAAATATACACAGCTCAAATATACTAATAAAGATCTAACTCATTCATTCATTTGTTGGTAATGTTAATAAATATTAGAAATTAGATTAAAGAAAACTTCTAACAACTTCTAGAATAGGCTGTCAAGATTACATCTATCTTAAGCCTCGTACAGCCTCTATCTTAAGCCTCATGCAATGAGATTTTCCGCTGGAAGTTGTGTGACGACAGACTTTTGGCCTAAAATCCGACCGTTTGTATGATCCATCGGACAATTGTTGTTGAATTTTCCACGGACAAACGTTGGATGGCAGCGCACATTCTCTTCTTTCTTAATGGGATAATAATGAAGCTGCTTTGTTGGTGATACTGATGGAGTTATGGCAAACACATCTATAAAGGCTTTTTTTTCTAGTGATATCAAAAATAATATTATTATGCTTGTTATTTTTTTTTTTTTGGAGCAAGTTTACCACAACACCATTATCTCGTAGTTTTTAACCACTTTAAGACCGGGCCTCTTTTTTAGATGTGGTGTTTACAAGTTAAAAACATTTTTTTTTTGCTAGAAAATTACTTAGAACGCCCAAAAATTTTACATTTTTTCTAACATCTTAGAGAATAAAATGGTGGTCGTTGCAATACTTTCTGTCACACCGTATTTGCGCAGCGGTCTTACAAGCGCACTTTTTTTTTTTTTTAAATCTACTTTTTTGAATAAAAAAATAAGACAACAGTAAAGTTACCTCATATTTTTTACATTGTGAAAGATAATGTTACACCGAGTAAATTGATACCCAACATGTCACACTTCAAAATTGTGTCCGCTTGTGGAATGGCGACAAACTTTTACCCTTAAAAATCTTCATAGGCGATTTTAAAAATTCTACCGGTTGCATGTTTTGCGTTACAGAGGAGATCTAAGGCTAGAATTATTGCTCTCGCTCTACCGATCGCGGCGATACCTCACATGTGTGGTTTGAACACTGTTTTCATATGCGGGCGCTACTCACGGATGCTTTAGTTTCTGCACGCGAGCTCGGCAGGATGGCTTATTTTTATTTTTTATTATTTATTATTATTATACAGGATTTATATAGCGCTAACAGTTTACGCAGCACTTTCCAACATTAGGGCAGACAGTACAATTACAATACAATTCGATACAGGGGGGAATCAGAGTGCCCTGCTCATTAAAGCTTACAATCTAGGAGGGAGGGTTTAAATTTTATTTTTTTTTTCTTATTTATTTTACCTTTTACTTTTTATTTTTACACTGTTTTAAAAAAAAATTTCACTTTTATTCCTATTACAAGGAATGTAAACATTCCTTGTAATAGAAAAAAAGCATGACAGGACCTCTTAAATATGAAATCTGATATCATATTTACACTAAAATGCAATAAAAAAAAAAGTCTGACATTTTGTCTGTGGAAAATCCGATCGTGTGTACGAGGCTTAAGTGTGGCCACTTATGTAGTTAACTGGAACATCCACTAGGGGTGACTTCGGATCTGAATATAGTGCATCCTTGTGTATGTAGCATTATTCATTGTTTAAACATTGTTGTGTCTTTGGGAGGAGTCTGTTTGCTGAGTCGACGCTGTTATCGTGACTCAGTGGATTCCACTCTTTGTAAAATAACCCTTTTTCTATTTTAGAACCTTATACCACTGAGTTGCTTGATTCTTGCTCTATAGTATTAACAGGAGGTCCTACCCCACTGCTGCCATTTTACCTTACAGCGCTGTTTTTTATCGATTTATATGTGAGTGTATTTCCTATTTTTTCAATAAATTTGGTACATATTTTTATGGATTTACACTATGTGGCCTTTCTTTTTTCCTTTTCACCCATTTTAACTACCATCCACTTTGGGCATCACCCCGAGGGACACACCGGTCCACGGTTCATCCCAGGACCTTCATTTTCCACCTCTCCCGGATCTCCATCAGCTGTTCACCACCTAAGCCTGTTTGACCCAACCAAGCATGTTTCTTTGGGTCCAATTGGTCCAGTAAGCCTCCCTATTGTTGGTGGTGGTGTTCCCTTCACTCCAGATGTCACGTGCACATTGATATGCTTCACATATGAAGTCACACACTTACTAATGGACTATTATTTTTCATATTTTTTATGAGTTATATATTCGTGGAGGACTTTTTCCTATTCTATTTTTAGAGGTTTACCAGTTTATAGACTCAATTGTCTTTATGCTATATGTTCTATGGTCATTTATATTAGCGCTACACTTATTTTGTTTCAAGGTTTCTACATTTAACCCCTTCTCTAATAACTCCAGGACAGCTATGTCCATCCTTCCCACACAGGACATTGCCCATAGATTGGCACAACCAGATTGCTATATGTATGGGTGAGTGACTGATGCACTTACGCTGCTGCAACAATTATACCCGAATGACACAATTGAAATGGCTTTAGATCTCTGAACAAGGCTGTCTGGGTGGATACATTAACTTCAGTCTGCTCAAAACCGCAATATAGTATCACTGACTTATATACTGAATGGATCTAGATGTTGAGTAACCTTAATTGTTACATTTAAATTGCAACAGTCTACCCTGACATGGAAAGGTAATTAATCCTTGAGAGGGCAGGAGGCGGAGCCTAGCAGAGCAGACATGCATTGTTAGAGCTCCACACCGCTGAGGAGAGAAGAGAAGGACAAAGCGGAGCCTGCAGGCTCAAAAGGTATCCATTTGAACCTTTTTGCCCCAGGGAACAAACTGTGAAAGTTTGGGCAGGAAATATGGTACTGGGAGGAAACCGTGGCAGAAATAAAAATCACCTCACAAAGAGCTCACAGGCACTCACTGCAGCTGAAGCAGCTCCAGTCACCTCACAAGATACAGCATCAGGGCGCTCTCACAGACAGAAAATGTCACAGCAAGACTCTCCATTTGAGTCAGATACAGAACAAATCCTCTCACAAACTTCTCCACAAGCCTCCTCAGTATCCCCAGTAATATTATTACAATTTGAAAAGATGCTTCATAAGGCTTTAAAACAAACCTCAGACCAAATAACAAAAAGCCTAACCAAAGAAATAAGAGAGCTGGGAAACCGCACCGCAGCCTTAGAAATAAAAATGGATGAAATTGAAATTACAAACCAAGAAAATATAACAGAATTGGAACAATTAAAAAAAGAGAATTTAATACTTCAAACTAAGCTCGAAGATTACGAAAATAGAGCCAGACGTTCAAACTTACGCATAAGGGGAATACCTGAAACTGTGACAGACCTGCAATCTACTATTACTGCTCTATTACAAGAACTAAAGCCAGATATCCCTATTGAACGTTTAGAACTGGACAGAGTACACAGAGCCCTCACAGCCAAAAAGAAAGATGGACCCCCACGTGATATAATCACAAAATTTCATTATTACAGAACGAAAGAACAAATACTAATTGCTGCAAGAGAAAAAAAGGAACTTAATTTTCAAGGACACAATTATCAAATTTTTGCTGACCTATCCCAACTTACTATTACTAAAAGACGATCCATGAAACCCCAACTAATGGAACTGCAACGCCACAACATTATGTATCAATGGGGCTTCCCCTTTTCAGTCAGATTTAACTACCAAGGTACAATTTACAGAAGCAGATCAGCAGATGAACTACAACAAACCCTTTTAAAATTAAATCTGACAGAACCCACAAGCAGCAACACTCCCACACGCAGAAGAATGGCGTCATCTTCACCTTCAGGCAGCACCCAGAAAATTTCAGAACAAAATGGGAATCATCATTCTCACAAAAGAGGCCGTTATGCCACATCATCCATGGACCAAGAAGATTCAATGGACTGACATCCTAATTCCTGATATCTCTTCATTTATTATACTAAGAGATGGTTCTCTATAAAAAACCTATATTTATAACTGAATGTAACTGCATTCTGATAGTCACACACTGTGTGGGATCATGTTACATTCCAGTTATATTTCTTATTACTTCTGATTCATATAGCCTTAGAATATATAAGTGAAATAAGGAAATTCTTGTTCAGTTATATATTATCAGGTAATAACAATAGATTTATTACTTTTTAGGACAAATATGTTCAATAATCCAGAAGTAATGGAAGCTTTTTCTTTCTTTTCTTAAAACAAATATATTATTACCTAACTAGTTCCTAGAATTATGTTTTTGTTTATTCTAATCTGAAGCAATACAACCTCAATTTTATGAGTTAACATATCTAAACAGTTACATATGAATAAAATATGTAATTGTTTACTCTAAAAGGGTTAAAATCCCAAAATAATTCAAACTATCTTCATCAATACCAAAGTTATTAACAGTACCTTTCTAACTGAATTATTTAGCCTAGGGCAAGACTAACCATATACAACCACCCTGGAATAAATTCAACAAAAACTATATTCTGCACTCCAATTAATGAAACATCATTTTGATGTCTTTTGACATAGCACTTCTCTCCTGTAAGCGGAAGATCCGTGTACCCCCATTAGCCCTCCTCATTCTCCCAACCATATTATGTGGGAGTGTGACGAAGGCACTTATTCCCCTGAGAGAGATATTTATTCTCTTTCACGGGTAAATTGTGATTACTTGCAAAAAATAATTTATACAATGTATCATCTAATCTCATATGTTTTTGTTTACTCTTTACTCCAGAATTCACTGGTTTCTTTTCTATCTATTCATCTCTTCAGTCCACACAGGTTGATCTGCGCAGTCAGCTCTGCATAACAAAAAGTAAGTCAAAACTATTTGATCTATTGCCATGGCACCACTGAATATACTTTCCCTGAATGTTCAGGGAATAAATGTCCCTCAAAAAAGGACCAAAGCCTTCCGTACTTTCCATAACAAGAAGGCTCACATAGTATGCCTCCAAGAAACACACTTCACCAAAGATTCTACTCCAAAATATATTTCTCCTTTTTATCAACAAATTTACACGGCTTCTGCCTGTACCAAGCAAAGGGGAACTCTAATTGCATTTCACCGATCCACACCATTCACCTTATCATCAGAAATTAAAGACCCAGAAGGTAGATACCTGATACTCATGGGTTATATAATGGATACAGCAATCACGGTGATTTCCTACTACGCTCCTAACAAACAACCTACACCATTCCTCTCACATGTATTACAAGTGATTAATACACACAAAATAGGAACAGTGATAATGTGTGGGGATTCGAACCAGGTCCTCCTCCCATTTCTAGATAAATCACCTTTTACACCATCCAAAATAACCTCTAGATTACCTTTTTCTCAACTTCTTTCCAAATACAATCTGGTAGATTCATGGAGAGAAAGTAACCCAATGAAAAAGAAATTCACTTATTTCTCGCACCCTCATCAAACCTTCACCAGAATAGATCATATTTTTCTAACAATAGGAATGATACCAGAAATTATTGCATCAGATATAATTCCGATTCCGTGGTCTGACCATAATGCAGTATACACTACTATAGCCTCAGCCATACCAAAAGCGCATGACCCAACGTGGTACTTACCGGACATAATGCTCAAACACCCACTACATCAGATGGCCATTGAACAAGCTTTAAAGGAATACATATCAATTAATAATACAACAGACATCTCCCCAATAACACTGTGGGAAGCTCATAAGCCTGTCTTGCGTGGTACAATACAAAGACAAATGGCACTATTTAAACGGGAACGCAAAAATCTAGCAAAAAAACTAGAACTCAATTTTAATGCAGCCTACATATCATTTCAAGATAATCCATCTCAGAGTACAAAATCTCATCTGGAAAAATCTAGATTGGAATACGATCTATTTCTCACTGAGTCAGTTGATAAATCCCTCAAACGCTCCAAACACAATTTCTACATGAATACAAACAAACCAGGTACATATTTGGCTCGGGCATTAAATTCAACTAACAAATCTTTCAAACCAATACGTTTGAAATTATCAAAAAATGTTTACACTTGTAATCCAGTTAAAATAGTCCATAAATTTCACTCACATCTCGCAACTTTATACAAGACAAACAATGAATTTAATCCTACAGAAGCTGAATCCTTCTTCTCAAAAATAACCTTACCTGAGTTATCTCAGAATCAAAAAAGCAGTTTGGATGAGCCTATAACTATAGATGAAGTTGCTAACGCCATAAAAGACCTAAAACTTAACAAAAGACCAGGCCCAGACGGCTACTCGGCTTTATACTATAAAACATTCTCAGAAATACTCTCTCCCATTCTCACTGAAACTTTTAACAAACTTCTAGATGGGCATTCTTTTCGGCAAGAAACACTAATGGCAATTGTTTGTATGATCCCAAAACCCCTTTCTGATGATACTTCCTGTGTGAATTATCGGCCTATCTCTCTGTTAAACCTCGATATTAAATTATTAGCAAAAATAATAGCAAAACGCCTCAATAGCATTATAGGAAAATTAATACATAGAGATCAAGTAGGCTTCATGCCAAATAGACAGGCAGGCGATAATATACGCAGGGCAGTGTTATTGGCACATATTGCTAAAAAACGGAAAATCCCTTTATGTTTTCTATCTCTCGATATTAAGAGGGCATTTGACACAGTATCCTGGCAATATATGCAATATTCATTACAAAAATGGGGTTTTGGACCCCACTTTTTAACATGGATCAAAGCATTATATAATAAACCCAAAGCCTATATAAAATATGCTGGATACAAATCTGAAGCCTTTAATATCGAAAGAGGTACCCGACAGGGTTGCCCATTATCTCCCTTATTATTTGCCCTTATACTCAAACCCATGGCCCAATACATCAGAACAAACCAAACTATAACTGGCATTGAAGTAGGAGGTATTACACACAAATTATGTATATTTGCAGACGATATATTACTTTTTCTATCATCACCACAGGTCTCTGGTCCTAACTTAATACCAGCTCTTGATGGATTTGCAGCCCTATCCGGCCTTATGATTAATCCTAAGAAATGCCTAGTGCTTAATATTTCAGTCACAAACATGGAATTGATCCCGGCTAGGGCTGCACTCCCATTCACATGGGCAGAAAAATCAATCCTATATCTTGGAATTCATTTAACAGCATCTCATTCTGACTTATTCTCAACCAATTATCCTCCTGTATTAAGACAGATCACAAATCTAATAAAACAATGGTCGCAACTTCCTTTATCCTGGATAGGGAAGATTAATGCAATCAAAATGACTATTCTACCCAAATTGCTTTATCTATTCAGAGTCCTCCCTATTCCAATTCCTTCCTATTTTTTGAGAATAGTACAAAAAAGAGCAACTTCGTTTATATGGGGCTCTTCTAAACCACGTATACCTATACACACACTACATCTTCCCAAAAATAAAGGAGGCCTGGGATACCCTAATTTTACTAACTACTACAGAGCAGCACATTTGGCCAGTCTGTCCAAATACCATGCAAAACAGGAAATCCCATTATGGGTATTTATAGAGGCTTCAGAAAATGACCCTCTATTAATATCAAATTTATTATGGCTTGATCCTAAAGACCGCTTTAAAATTCATAATCCCATAACTAAACACTTCTTATCTCTCTGGGATAAACTAAAAACCAAATATCAGTTACAATCTCCACACAATCCTCTCCTTTCTTTTATCAGAAATCCGGCCTTTTATCCGGCATGGATCTACCCAAATTCTTTTAAAGCTTGGACAACATCAGGCATTCAGACACTAAATGACTTCATAGCATCCAAATCATTCCTTTCATTCCCATCGCTTAGAGAAAAATATGATCTACCAAACTCTGAGATATTTAGATATCTCCAAATCAAAAATTTCTATACACCATTCCTAAAGGGGGATACACCATTATCCCAATTATCCATTTTTGAATCAATCTGTACAAAAGATCCATTTGCTAAAGGTACAATTTCATCACTTTATAATCAATTATATGGAGTAGCAAATCTTAATAGACCCTCTTACGTTCAGAGGTGGGAGGAGGACCTGGGACGAACTTTAGAAGACACGGACTGGTCTAATATATGGCTCACATCTAAGTCATTTTCACCCAACATCTTGGCACTGGAGACAAATTATAAAGTCCTAACTCGCTGGTACCTTGTACCCGCTAGAGTGGCAAAATATTCACCTAATACCTCAACTCTTTTTTTTGAGGATGCCCAGAAATAGGCACATATTTACACATATGGTGGACGTGCCCAGTAATCCAAACCTTCTGGAAGGAAGTCTTCGTGATTGCATCTAAAATATTTAAAAAAATAATACAACCAGATCCATATTTAACTTTACTTAATCTAAAACCGGAATGGTTAACACTCTCTCAATTCAAACTTATGATCCAACTAATAACGGCTGCAAAACAAACAGTGGCCAAGGCATGGAAATCTCCTACATTGGTACTAGCAGAAACAATTCACAGAATGAATAATACAATGTCCCATGCTAAGATGGTAGCCATCGATCAAAATCAAATTCCAAAATTTGAAAAACTTTGGCATCCTTGGATAAAACAACAGTTCCTGTCAAATTTCAATGACGCTGTCCTGTTGCCATGGTAACAGATTAAATGACTTACAGAGACACCCATTCTAAGGCTTCAAAGAGAACTAAAAAGAATAATAAACTGACGAGCGGGACAACCTTGTGGACCATACCTCTACCTTTCAACCCTTTTTCTTATTTCTCTTTCCTTTTCTCCACCTTACGATTAAAGCTCATTATCAGAATTTATTTGACCTATATACACTCTACTTGTAAACAATATGTATAGTAGGTATAAATCATTTAAATACCTACAAAAGTAACTAAGGAAATGATATATATCTTTAATTTAGGTTTACGTGAACCCAATGTTTAATATTTGAAATTTCATGATATTTACCTATATAAACCCTACTGTAAAACAATGAGCTTACTTTATAGATCCTTGTAAACTTACTTTATGTATCTTTATGTATCTTTATAACATTGTATACTCAATAAACTTCTTTTGACAAGGAAAGGTAATTAATCCTATCTAGAAACTTGCTTCAACAAGTCTGCAGTGTATGGATGCCCTGCCTATCATCAATCAGGATAATTTCACCTCTGTTCACCTTTTTTTTCTAAATTCCAGCTCCCCTATGTTCCAATATAGCATTCATGTACTTTTTTTTGCAAAAATATCAAAGCTTTTCATAAAATCTACAGACACTTACCTTACTGTGCTCCATCCATGTTTCCAAACGTATCAATTGCTTCTGTCTTACTTCCTTACAGACTGTAGGTCATGACACAGGAAGGAGTTGACCAGCTGACCTCATTAACATACACCCTGCATCATCCACCCACCCACTCCCAGCTGCACATTTTTTAAATGATATGTAATCAATCAGTGATCACCCTTCTCACTAAATACACAATATACAATCAGATTCCATAGTGTATGGCCATCTTTATACAAGTACATAGGAGGGAGTGGACAGAAACACAGTTGTCAGGCCCCATTCACCCCATTTTTTTAGCGAGGGGGGGGGCGTATTGGAGCATTTTCACTCATCACACATAGGGCAGCTCATCCACCTTTCAGGCCCCATTCACATCTAGCATAGTGGGAGCGCACATTTTGTGTCTCGTTTTTCCTGTGACATGCATAGGGCAGCCTGTTCATTTCAATTGGCTGTGCTATATGTCACTTATGGGACATTTTGACATTTTGTGGGTTGCATGTTTTTTACTGCGCCTTTTTCAGCATTTGCCCCTCGTTTTTTCACATGGCAAAATGTGCGTTTTGCTTCTGTGTTTGGTGTGCCGTTAACAATTAATGGCACTGAAAGGGCAACTAGTAATTTTAGGTGTATAAAGATGGCCATACACTATACAATCTCCTTTAGATCTGTCATCAATTAGGTACTGCAAGGGCCTGCCTGGTTGGATATAGAGTGATTGGCATTTCCTCCTGTTATATAATTTTGGTAAATCTAAAGGAGATTGTACCACCAGATTTTATAGTGTATGGCCACCTTTATACTTCTAAAATTACTAGTTGCGCTTTAGGTGCCATTAATTGTTACCGGCACACCAAATACAGAAGCAAACACACATTTTGCCATGTGAAAAAATGAGTGGCAAATGCTGCAAAACGCACAGTAAAACACATGCAATAAACACGCAATAAGAAATGGCCATACACTATGCTATCTAATTGTACATTGTGTATTTCGTGAGAAGGGGGATCACTGATAGATTACATTTAATTTAAAAAACATGCAGTTGAGTGTGGGAGGGTGGATGATGCAGGGTGTGTGCTAATGAGATCAGCTGGTCAACTCCTTCCTGTGTCATAACCTATAGTCTGTAAGGAAGACAGACAGAAGCAATAGATACATTTGGAAACATGGATGGAGGACAGTAAGGTACACATCTGTAAATTTTATGGAAAGCTTTGATATTTTTGCAAAAAAAGTACATGAATGCTATATTGATACATAGGGGAGCTGGAATTTAGAAGAAAAAAAAGGTGAACAAAGGTGAACTTATCCTTTAAGCTTCCATTTTAGCAATACATTTTCACAGGTTTAATGAAGAAAGAAATCTACTGTGTATCATAACACTATGATATGTTTCTGTGTCCATTATTTTTTTCACCACCCGCTATCCCTTTATCGCACATTGTGCAATTCCTTAGCATATAAGCTCCTTGTGGAGTAAGAAATACTGGCTGGTGATTCTAAAGTGATTGTGACAGCGCACCAGCTATTATGGTGTATTTTGCTGCTATAGAGTCTGGACTCTGTTTCATGTTTTTATAATAACAATGTTGTTATTGAGGCCTGGTTCACACTGGTACGACATACACTCCAACTTTGGGAGCACATGTTGCATGACGTGTACAAATAAATGGTTCCCTATGAGAGCCGTCTTAAAGTGTAATTCCGTGTACACACGGTCGGACTTTTCAGCTACAAAAGTCCGACTGCCTGTCTGACAGACTTTCGACAGACTTTCGACTGACTTTTGGCGGACTTTTGACGGACTTTCTAACAACCGGACTTGCCTACACACTATCACACCAAAGTCCGACGGATTCGTACGTGATGACGTACACCGGACTAAATTAAGGAAGTTGATAGCCAGTAGCCGAAAGATTTGCGACTGGAAAGGTCCGCTGAAGGTCCGGTGAAGCCCACACACGATCGGATTGTTCACCGGATTTGGTCCGTCAGCGTCCGTCAGACAAGTCCGGTCGAAAAGTCCGACCGTGTGTACGCCCCATTAGTAAACCTCCCTATCATTTTCAGACAAGGAAGATGCCATCTTTGCCTCTGTTTAATCTACAACTGCCATGATGCTGCACATGTGATCAGTATAGACACCAGCCATTGGATGGCTGGACAGTTTGGTTGAGAGCATGAACAATGGGAGTGTTACATTTCTGGCACGTGCCGGAAATGAAACGGTTTTATGGATGGGTTTACTTCCACTTTAACTGGTTCAACAAAAGTTGGACCGACTTTAAAAAAGGTTCCTGCACTACTTTGGTCCAACTTTGGTCCGTTTTCAGCCCATTCAATATCATTGAAGTCGGAAGTAGGATCCTCGTCCTAACCATCCGACTTCTGACATGGTGATTACAGCAGCAGGAAAAGGAATTTACGTCACACTGGGATTGGTATGATTATTCAAGGGACAAGTCAGACTATCTCAAAGTCAAAGCAAAATCGTATCCTGTTCATTCAAGTCGGATGGATGTAGGACCGATGTTGCAGGGCAAAGTTGGATTGACAGTCGTACAACAGTCGTGTTGTACCTGTGTGAACCCGGCCTTAAGGTGAGAGGCGGAGGTGTGTTATGACACGTCTGTGTCCGTGTTTTATATTAATTCTATAGTCCTTAATAAAGTACAGTTATTTTCATTCCCATTGAAGGTCGAGCATTATGCCTACTTCTTTGGGATCTCTTTCTCTTACTTTTTGTACCTTGGGTATGCAGACCTGTACAGATTTCTGTAATAATGGAATTGAATTAGCTTTCTCCCTCGCCTGGTATCACTTTGAGCTGATGATACTACACTTTGCTATAAGTACAGAAACTTATTTTTAATGTTTTACGTAGCTGTATCTGCAAAAAGGGCCAGCCTGAAATGATCTAGCATGACTTAAATTTTATTTAAATTTATTATATAACAAAAATATTGCATTCCTTTTCTAAAACAATATTTTTTTAAATAAAGTTGACAAATTAGCTTCAGAGCTGCATTTGTTTTCCTTTAGACCCCTTTCACACTGAAGGCGGTTTTCATGTGTCTTAGAGCTAGAAATAGCTAGAGTGCTTTCACACCTGAGCGCCTGAAAAGCACTTCAGAAGCGCCGCAACATGGGCGGTTTTAACCCTTTCTCCCCGCTAGTGACCCAAAAGCGCAGCTAAAATGACGGTAAAGCGCCGCTACAACAACACCAACAGGGCCGCAGCTACAGTGTGATAGTAACCTCAAAGTGGCTGTGAAGGCTGAAGGCAGTATTACAAATACTGTAACTGCTGACTTTTAATAAAGACACTTACCTGTCCAGGGATCCCGTGATGTTGGCACACCAAGGCCAATTTGTCCACTGGCTCGTGTGCAGGTGCCACTATTGCAACTAAGGGAAACCGGCAGTGGAGCCTTCAGCCTTTCCTGTCGCATGGTGCTTTTTTGAATAGCCACCACGGCTTCTGGGATACACACAGGTCCCAGAAGGCAGCAGGGGGAAAGAGGAGTGCTTGCGGCAGAAGAGGAAATGACATACTTTGATGCGGCCTGGCTGGGACAGAAGTACACCTTTGTAAACAAGGGGTGGAGGGGTGGTCTTTAGTGTAAAACCTTCTTGTAAAGTTGGGTGGAACTCCGCTTTAAGTGTGCAGCTCACCCCCCCATACTCACCTAAGCCCAATCCTGATCTAGCGATGTGCATGAGAGCAGAAGCTCTCCTAGGTTTCTCACTCCTCATTGGCTGACACAGCAGCCAGAGCCGTTCGCAAGCAGCTTGCTATGGCACTCCGCAGGGGGGGAGGGGCCAAGAGCACTGGCGGGGGACCAGGGGCGTATCATGAAATGAGTGGGCCCATGTGCAAGATCAAGAGTGGGCCCCAGGCACCAACAAATATAGAAATGCGGCACGCACAGCGCGTGTGGTGAAAAGTGGGTGTGGCTTAACCACTTCCCATCCCGCCTATAGTAATATGATGCCTGCAAGGTGGCTCTTCCATCCCGGGTGGTTGTCATATGACGTCCTCAGCTTTCTGGTGGTATAGGGTGCGCGTGCACACAGCCGGAAGCCGATGCGCATGCCCAGTGGCCACAATGTCCACCAGGCACCTGCAATTGCTCGTGACAGAGCAGGAACGTGGATCTGTGTGTGTAAACACACAGATCCACATCCTGTCAGGGGAGAGGAGACAGATCGTGTGTTCCTACTATATAGGAACACCGATCAGTCTCCCTTAGTCAGTCCCATCCCCCCACAGTTAGAACACACCTAGGAAACGCATTTAACCCCTTGATTGCCCCCTAGTGTTAACCCCTTCCCTGCCAGTGACATTTACACAGTAATCAGTGCAAATTTATAGCACTGATCGCTATATGAATGTCAGTGGTCCCGAAATAGTGTCTGATTTGTCCGCCGCAATGTCGCAGTCCTGATAAAAATCGCAGATCGCTGCCATTACTATTAAAAAAAATAATAATAAAAATGCCATAAATCAATAATAATAATGTAGGCGCTATAACTTTTGTGCAAACCAATCAATATACGCTTATTGCGAATTTTTTTTTTACCAAAAATATGTAGAATACATATCGACCTAAACTGAGGAAAAAATGTGTGTGTGTTTTTTTTTTAAATTGGGATATTTATTATAGCAAAAAGTAAAAAATATTGTGTTTTTTTTTAAATTGGGATATTTATTATAGCAAAAAGTACAAAATATTGTTTTTTTTTTTTAAATTGTCGCTCTTTTTTTTGTTTATAGCACAAAAAATAAAAACCACAGAGGTGATCAAATACCACCAAAAGAAATCTCTATTTGTGGAGGGAAAAAATTATCAAAATTTAATTTAGGTACAGTGTTGCATGACCGCACAATTGTCATTCAAAATGTCACAACGCTGAGGCGCATGCGCGGTAGCTTCCAGGATAGCCGCATAGCCCTGGAGCTCTGCACCATGATGGCTCATTAACCCCAGCAGCGGCATATAGAAACCTCACCCCGAGCCCACACAGCCACTGAACGAGAGGGGACGAGCTTGGGATTCTCCCGATGACCTTGGGATCAGCAAGAAGAGACCTGTTGAGCCAGCTGAACTCGGCTCCCCCACAGCCCGGCCGTATCAAGATGGCAGCCACAACTACACGAGGCCTGGACCGGGAGGCTGCTGAATCAATAGCAGACCAGGACACTGCACAGGCCTGCACAGCCCTCACACCGCTCCCACAGGAGCTGAACACAGTGAGTACCTGGCAGCACCACACTCACTCCCCAGGATCCACGGAATCCCTGATTGGGATAGCAATGGGAAACACTAACCAGTCACCAATGATCACTGTGCTATCTACCCCAGGCACCCCAGGCATAGGAGCACACAGCTACCCCTACCCCCTCTGACTTCCCATCCATGATGGAAGCCTTTGCCAACATGCTAGCAAAAGGCCTGGCCCAAACAGTAGCACAGATCACCAATTCTATACATGCTGATCTCCAACAAATTGGAGCTAGGATAGACGCAATAGAAATGAAAATGGACAAATCAGTTGCTAAGAATAATCAAAATTCAGACAGAATCCAGGATCTCCAGGACCACTTAGAGACTGCAATGTCCAAAATTGACGAATTAGAAAACAGGTCGAGACGCTATAATTTTAGGATCCGAGGCCTACCTGAATCAGTCAAGGAAGTACATGCAGCATGAAGCAGTGGCTTCTCATAATTCCCAGAGGGGGAACGTCTTCTTTTGCACCTGGGACTGATCACACAAGAAAATCCAATCTTGTCCATCTTTAAAGCCTCCTCTTCTGCCAAAAGGCCATCAACACCAAGTCCCCTCACACCAATCTGAAAGCAACAGCAGTCGAAGAAGTGGAGGGAAGAGCATCCCACCTGAGGAAGAATACCAGAATCTGGACAAAGCTGTCCGGCTGAACACCCTCAGGAACTGAACTTTAGAGAGTAACTTTTTCTTTATTTCTTATTGATAGGGCGCTCCTCAGCTTAGGCACAGGCAGCGCACTAAGACCCCGGGGAATCTCCCGGGAGAGTAGGTCAAGTTTGTACTAGTGTCCAGGACCAGATCCTAGATCTACCGCTTGACCGTCCAATTGCTATAGTTATCTGAGCTGGGCCTCATACTCTCTACACTCCCACTTAGGCTGCCCTACAGGGTCAGCACATACAGGTCAAGCAGATATATGCCATCCGGAACGCTTTAGGATAAGAGGCCCTAGTTTTGTTAGCACAGTGGATAACCCCAACTTAAGTTCCCAGGGTGATGCATGTGGAGGTCCAGGGTCTCTGCAGCCTGTGAAAACCTACCCACAATTTGGGGAATGTGATGCAGGGTTTGTGAAGACTGGGGATTCACCACTCGGACCAAACCTTTAACGAACGGTCGGGCACAGGTTTCTGTTCATAAGTTTCTGTACATATAATACTATTTTTTGTTTTTGTTGATGAAAATGTTTTAGACTGGGTAGCCGTTGTGTGTGCAATGCGCCTCCACCTGACATTTAAGGATCCATGTTAATCCCTCAGAGTCAGAGTGATACTCCTGGAATAAAGGATATCACCTTTTTTTTAATACGAGCAGGGAAGTGGCTAACCCCTTCCTGACCCGAATAGGTGTGGGAAATTTGGGTTATGTACATATACTAGTGACCTCTTTTTCTTCACCCCTATGCTTTCCTTTTCTTTTTCTCCTTCCCCTTTCTAATTTCCCAGTACTCTCTGGCCCTTAAAACTAACAGGATTGTGCCACTCTACAGCCCCCAGGCACAAGGTCCCGAATGGTTTTTACCACCATCGGGTATCTGTATGCACGATGAGAGCCTTTTCTTTCTCGCAAACTACTCCCCTCTGATCCATGGCTAATCCCATGAATGGCAGGGTGAAGCTGCAAGTAATCACCCACAATGTACAAGGGATTCATTCCCCAGTGAAAAGAAGGAATTTATTCCATCTATACGACACCTTAAAAACAGATGTGATACTACTACAAGAAACCCATTTCCCGACCTCTTACAATCCTTAATTTATCCACCAAAGCTACCCTCAATTCTTTTTAGCAAATTCTGAAAACAAAACAAGAGGTGTAGCAATCTGCTTCTCCAAACACTTATGCCACGTACACACCACCGGACTTTCCGGCAGAAAAGGTCTGACGGTATCATTCCGTCGGACATTCCAATCATGTGTGGTCTTCATCGGACATTTTCTTTCTAAAATTCAGATGGACCTAGAAATAGAACATGTTTCAAATTTTTCCGACGGACTCAATCCCTATAAGGAAAACCGTTCTTCTGTATGCTAGTCCGACGGACCAAAAACGACGCAAGGGCAGCTATTGGCTACTGGCTATTGAACTTCCATTTTCTAGTTCCATCGTACGTCATCACGTTCTAAACTAACGGACTTTGGTGTGATCGTGTGTAGGCAAGTCCGTTTCAGCGGAACTCCATCGGAACTCCGTTGAAAACACCGTCAGAGTCTACTCTGACGGAAAGTCCGGTCGTGTGTACACGGCATGGCACTTTGCTCCCTCTAATGTAATCAAAGACCCGGATGGACAGTTTCTACTAGTGGAGGGAACTATAGATGGTGGGACCTATAATTTTGTCTCATACTACTCCCCTAACAAAGGTCATAGAAAAATTTTTTGAAACGCTGATGAAAACCCTACAGCCACACTGCAGAGGCACGGTGTTGATGGGAGGAGAATCAAACATTTTGTTCGACCCCTCTTTGGACAAATCACCCAGGGGATCCCCAAAACTGAAATGACCTCCCAAACAGAGTCTAAAAATTACACAGATATCTGGAGGGAGCTGAACCTGCATACCGGGGATTATACACACTATTCAGCCCCACATCGCACATATTACAGGATAGATCACATCTTCCTTCAATCTGCAATCTCCCCTCTAGCTCTCTCCTCCACAATCCGTGACACATCCCTATCGGATCATTCCATGGTTTCCTTACTAATACAGGACCACTAGGGGTCAGGGGAATGTCCAAATGGCGCCTAAACTAATCAATTCTCAACAACCCGATACACTGTACATTATTAGAAAAGTCCCTGAAAGAATACTTCACAGATAATGACAACATGGTTTCTCCAGCCACATTATGGGCGGTGCATAAAACAGTCATCAGGGGAAAACGAATTCAGCTGTCCTCACAATTAAAATGGGAACATGAAAATGAAATTAGGAAACTGACGGGGCCGTTTCTCGCCATAAGCAAACGACACAAACAAAGACCCAATGCTAGTAACTTAGCTCAGCTGGAAACCACCTGAACAAACCTTAACTTAGCCTTAACTACTGCGGCGGAAAAGCACATTCGATGGTCTGGTGCAAAATTCTACTCGCAGAGGGACAGAATAGGCTCCAGACTAGTGACAAAGCTTAGCCCAAGCAGCGTACTCTAGTATTCCCCAAGATACGCTCTGCATCTCTACAATTGTCCCACCCCTCTCTCTCTAATTTAGAAGAGTTTCTTAGAAACGTATACCTTCCAAAAATTTCCCACAACCACATGGAACTCCTTGATCAACCATTCTCGTTGGAGGAAATCCTGGAGGTCATAAAATCTCTCAAGAATGGGTTCTCCCCATGACCAGATTATTAGTATGCTATTACAAGAAATTTGAACATGCACTCGCCTCCTTCATGACTAGGTTCTTCAACTCTCTCTGGGATGGAGCCCCCATAAACAAAAACCTAAATTCTGCATTCATCTCAGTTATCCCCAAACCAGGGAAAGAAGCGGCGAGTGACGTTAACAATTACCGTCCAATATCGCTCATTAACAATGACCTCAAAATAATTACCAAAATTCTAGCAATGAGACTCCCAAGCTTTATCACAAAATATATTCATAAGGACCAGGTGGGCTTCATCCCGGGGAGACAGGGCCCAGATGAGATTAGGAGGGCGATAGATGTCATTTCAATCCTGAACTCCAGATGGGATGGGGGGCCCAACAAGAAGGTTTTCTGCTATCAGTAGACCTCCAGAAGGCCTTCGACTCCATCCCCTGGCATTTTCTTTTTGAAATACTAGAGAGGTGGTGCTTCCGGCCAAAATTCCTGGGTACAGTCCATTCACTCTATTCCAACCCTACAACACAAATCTGCATGATGGGCCACTACTCAGACACAGTCAATATACAGAGAGGAACCAGATTTTTGGTGTAGCGCATTTCTGAAATGCAAGGAAACACACAGATGTGAATGGAGCCTCATTGTTCTTGTGTTACTGCACCAATTTCACTTTCAGGCCCCATTCACATCTAGCATAGTGGGAGTGCACATTTTGTGTCTCGTTTTTCCTGTGACATGCATAGGGCAGCCTGTTCATTTCAATTGGCTGTGCTATATGTCACTTATGGGACATTTTGGCATTTTGTGGGTTGCATGTTTTTTACTGCGCCTTTTTCAGCATTTGCCCCTCGTTTTTTCACATGGCAAAATGTGCGTTTTGCTTCTGTGTTTGGTGTGCCGTTAACAATTAATGGCACTGAAAGGGCAACTAGTAATTTTAGGTGTATAAAGATGGCCATACACTATACAATCTCCTTTAGATCTGTCATCAATTAGGTACTGCAAGGGCCTGCCTGGTTGGATATAGAGTGATTGGCATTTCCTCCTGTTATATAATTTTGGTAAATCTAAAGGAGATTGTACCATCAGATTTTATAGTGTATGGCCACCTTTATACTTCTAAAATTACTAGTTGCGCTTTAGGTGTCATTAATTGTTACCGGCACACCAAATACAGAAGCAAACACACATTTTCCCATGTGAAAAAACGAGTGGCAAATGCTGCAAAACGCACAGTAAAACACATGCAATAAACACGCAATAAGAAATGGCCATACACTATGCTATCTAATTGTACATTGTGTATTTCGTGAGAAGGGGGATCACTGATAGATTACATTTAATTTAAAAAACATGCAGTTGAGTGTGGGAGGGTGGATGATGCAGGGTGTGTGCTAATGAGATCAGCTGGTCAACTCCTTCCTGTGTCATAACCTATAGTCTGTAAGGAAGACAGACAGAAGCAATAGATACATTTGGAAACATGGATGGAGGACAGTAAGGTACACATCTGTAAATTTTATGGAAAGCTTTGATATTTTTGCAAAAAAAGTACATGAATGCTATATTGATACATAGGGGAGCTGGAATTTAGAAGAAAAAAAAAGGTGAACAAAGGTGAACTTATCCTTTAAGCTTCCATTTTAGCAATACATTTTCACAGGTTTAATGAAGAAAGAAATCTACTGTGTATCATAACACTATGATATGTTTCTGTGTCCATTATTTTTTTCACCACCCGCTATCCCTTTATCGCACATTGTGCAATTCCTTAGCATATAAGCTCCTTGTGGAGTAAGAAATACTGGCTGGTGATTCTAAAGTGATTGTGACAGCGCACCAGCTATTATGGTGTATTTTGCTGCTATAGAGTCTGGACTCTGTTTCATGTTTTTATAATAACAATGTTGTTATTGAGGCCTGGTTCACACTGGTATGACATACACTCCAACTTTGGGAGCACATGTTGCATGACGTGTACAAATAAATGGTTCTCTATGAGAGCCGTCTTAAAGTGTAATTCCGTGTACACACGGTCGGACTTTTCAGCTACAAAAGTCCGACTGCCTGTCTGACAGACTTTCGACAGACTTTCGACTGACTTTTGGCGGACTTTTGACGGACTTTCTAACAACCGGACTTGCCTACACACTATCACACCAAAGTCCGACGGATTCGTACGTGATGACGTACACCGGACTAAATTAAGGAAGTTGATAGCCAGTAGCCGAAAGATTTGCGACTGGAAAGGTCCGCTGAAGGTCCGGTGAAGCCCACACACGATCGGATTGTTCACCGGATTTGGTCCGTCAGCGTCCGTCAGACAAGTCCGGTCGAAAAGTCCGACCGTGTGTACGCCCCATTAGTAAACCTCCCTATCATTTTCAGACAAGGAAGATGCCATCTTTGCCTCTGTTTAATCTACAACTGCCATGATGCTGCACATGTGATCAGTATAGACACCAGCCATTGGATGGCTGGACAGTTTGGTTGAGAGCATGAACAATGGGAGTGTTACATTTCTGGCACGTGCCGGAAATGAAACGGTTTTATGGATGGGTTTACTTCCACTTTAACTGGTTCAACAAAAGTTGGACCGACTTTAAAAAAGGTTCCTACACTACTTTGGTCCAACTTTGGTCCGTTTTCAGCCCATTCAATATCATTGAAGTCGGAAGTAGGATCCTCGTCCTAACCATCCGACTTCTGACATGGTGATTACAGCAGCAGGAAAAGGAATTTACGTCACACTGGGATTGGTATGATTATTCAAGGGACAAGTCAGACTATCTCAAAGTCAAAGCAAAATCGTATCCTGTTCATTCAAGTCGGATGGATGTAGGACCGATGTTGCAGGGCAAAGTTGGATTGACAGTCGTACAACAGTCGTGTTGTACCTGTGTGAACCCGGCCTTAAGGTGAGAGGTGGAGGTGTGTTATGACACGTCTGTGTCAGTGTTTTATATTAATTCTATAGTCCTTAATAAAGTACAGTTAATTTCATTCCCATTGAAGGTCGAGCATTATGCCTACTTCTTTGGGATCTCTTTCTCTTACTTTTTGTACCTTGGGTATGCAGACCTGTACAGATTTCTGTAATAATGGAATTGAATTAGCTTTCTCCCTCGCCTGGTATCACTTTGAGCTGATGATACTACACTTTGCTATAAGTACAGAAACTTATTTTTAATGTTTTACGTAGCTGTATCTGCAAAAAGGGCCAGCCTGAAATGATCTAGCATGACTTAAATTTTATTTAAATTTATTATATAACAAAAATATTGCATTCCTTTTCTAAAACAATATTTTTTTAAATAAAGTTGACAAATTAGCTTCAGAGCTGCATTTGTTTTCCTTTAGACCCCTTTCACACTGAAGGCGGTTTTCATGTGTCTTAGAGCTAGAAATAGCTAGAGTGCTTTCACACCTGAGCGCCTGAAAAGCACTTCAGAAGCGCCGCAACATGGGCGGTTTTAACCCTTTCTCCCCGCTAGTGACCCAAAAGCGCAGCTAAAACGACGGTAAAGCGCCGCTACAACAACACCAACAGGGCCGCAGCTACAGTGTGAAAGTAACCTCAAAGTGGCTGTAAAGGCTGAAGGCAGTATTACAAATACTGTAACTGCTGACTTTTAATAAAGACACTTACCTGTCCAGGGATCCCGTGATGTTGGCACACCAAGGCCAATTTGTCCACTGGCTCGTGTGCAGGTGCCACTATTGCAACTAAGGGAAACCGGCAGTGGAGCCTTCAGCCTTTCCTGTCGCACGGTGCTTTTTTGAATAGCCACCACGGCTTCTGGGATACACACAGGTCCCAGAAGGCAGCAGGGGGAAAGAGGAGTGCTTGCGGCAGAAGAGGAAATGACATACTTTGATGCAGCCTGGCTGGGATAGAAGTACACCTTTGTAAACAAGGGGTGGAGGGGTGGTCTTTAGTGTAAAACCTTCTTGTAAAGTTGGGTGGAACTCCGCTTTAAGTGTGCAGCTCACCCCCCCATACTCACCTAAGCCCAATCCTGATCTAGCGATGTGCATGAGAGCAGAAGCTCTCCTAGGTTTCTCACTCCTCATTGGCTGACACAGCAGCCAGAGTCGTTCGCAAGCAGCTTGCTATGGCACTCCGCAGGGGGGGAGGGGCCAAGAGCGCTGGCGGGGGACCAGGGGCGTATCATGAAATGAGTGGGCCCATGTGCAAGATCAAGAGTGGGCCCCAGGCACCAACAAATATAGAAATGCGGCACGCACAGCGCGTGTGGTGAAAAGTGGGTGTGGCTTAACCACTTCCCATCCCGCCTATAGTAATATGATGCCTGCAAGGTGGCTCTTCCATCCCGGGTGGTTGTCATATGACGTCCTCAGCTTTCTGGTGATATAGAGTGCGCGTGCACACAGCCGGAAGCCGATGCGCATGCCCAGCGGCCACAATGTCCACCAGGCACCTGCAATTGCTCGTGACAGAGCAGGAACGTGGATCTGTGTGTGTAAACACACAGATCCAC
Organism: Aquarana catesbeiana; assembly: GCF_042186555.1. Classification (NCBI taxonomy): domain Eukaryota; kingdom Metazoa; phylum Chordata; class Amphibia; order Anura; family Ranidae; genus Aquarana; species Aquarana catesbeiana. The sequence goes on from NC_133324.1 coordinate 304,605,343, forward strand.
ATCCTGTCAGGGGAGAGGAGACAGATCGTGTGTTCCTACTATATAGGAACACCGATCAGTCTCCCTTAGTCAGTCCCATCCCCCCACAGTTAGAACACACCTAGGAAACGCATTTAACCCCTTGATTGCCCCCTAGTGTTAACCCCTTCCCTGCCAGTGACATTTACACAGTAATCAGTGCAAATTTATAGCACTGATCGCTATATGAATGTCAGTGGTCCCGAAATAGTGTCTGATTTGTCCGCCGCAATGTCGCAGTCCTGATAAAAATCGCAGATCGCTGCCATTACTATTAAAAAAAATAATAATAAAAATGCCATAAATCAATAATAATAATGTAGGCGCTATAACTTTTGTGCAAACCAATCAATATACGCTTATTGCGAATTTTTTTTTTACCAAAAATATGTAGAATACATATCGACCTAAACTGAGGAAAAAATTTGTGTGTTTTTTTTTTTAAATTGGGATATTTATTATAGCAAAAAGTAAAAAATATTGTGTTTTTTTTTAAATTGGGATATTTATTATAGCAAAAAGTACAAAATATTGTTTTTTTTTTTTAAATTGTCGCTCTTTTTTTTGTTTATAGCACAAAAAATAAAAACCACAGAGGTGATCAAATACCACCAAAAGAAATCTCTATTTGTGGAGGGAAAAAATTATCAAAATTTAATTTAGGTACAGTGTTGCATGACCGCACAATTGTCATTCAAAATGTCACAACGCTGAGGCGCATGCGCGGTAGCTTCCAGGATAGCCGCATAGCCCTGGAGCTCTGCACCATGATGGCTCATTAACCCCAGCAGCGGCATATAGAAACCTCACCCCGAGCCCACACAGCCACTGAACGAGAGGGGACGAGCTTGGGATTCTCCCGATGACCTTGGGATCAGCAAGAAGAGACCTGTTGAGCCAGCTGAACTCGGCTCCCCCACAGCCCGGCCGTATCAAGATGGCAGCCACAACTACACGAGGCCTGGACCGGGAGGCTGCTGAATCAATAGCAGACCAGGACACTGCACAGGCCTGCACAGCCCTCACACCGCTCCCACAGGAGCTGAACACAGTGAGTACCTGGCAGCACCACACTCACTCCCCAGGATCCACGGAATCCCTGATTGGGATAGCAATGGGAAACACTAACCAGTCACCAATGATCACTGTGCTATCTACCCCAGGCACCCCAGGCATAGGAGCACACAGCTACCCCTACCCCCTCTGACTTCCCATCCATGATGGAAGCCTTTGCCAACATGCTAGCAAAAGGCCTGGCCCAAACAGTAGCACAGATCACCAATTCTATACATGCTGATCTCCAACAAATTGGAGCTAGGATAGACGCAATAGAAATGAAAATGGACAAATCAGTTGCTAAGAATAATCAAAATTCAGACAGAATCCAGGATCTCCAGGACCACTTAGAGACTGCAATGTCCAAAATTGACGAATTAGAAAACAGGTCGAGACGCTATAATTTTAGGATCCGAGGCCTACCTGAATCAGTCAAGGAAGTACATGCAGCATGAAGCAGTGGCTTCTCATAATTCCCAGAGGGGGAACGTCTTCTTTTGCACCTGGGACTGATCACACAAGAAAATCCAATCTTGTCCATCTTTAAAGCCTCCTCTTCTGCCAAAAGGCCATCAACACCAAGTCCCCTCACACCAATCTGAAAGCAACAGCAGTCGAAGAAGTGGAGGGAAGAGCATCCCACCTGAGGAAGAATACCAGAATCTGGACAAAGCTGTCCGGCTGAACACCCTCAGGAACTGAACTTTAGAGAGTAACTTTTTCTTTATTTCTTATTGATAGGGCGCTCCTCAGCTTAGGCACAGGCAGCGCACTAAGACCCCGGGGAATCTCCCGGGAGAGTAGGTCAAGTTTGTACTAGTGTCCAGGACCAGATCCTAGATCTACCGCTTGACCATCCAATTGCTATAGTTATCTGAGCTGGGCCTCATACTCTCTACACTCCCACTTAGGCTGCCCTACAGGGTCAGCACATACAGGTCAAGCAGATATATGCCATCCGGAACGCTTTAGGATAAGAGGCCCTAGTTTTGTTAGCACAGTGGATAACCCCAACTTAAGTTCCCAGGGTGATGCATGTGGAGGTCCAGGGTCTCTGCAGCCTGTGAAAACCTACCCACAATTTGGGGAATGTGATGCAGGGTTTGTGAAGACTGGGGATTCACCACTCGGACCACACCTTTAACGAACGGTCGGGCACAGGTTTCTGTTTATTAGTTTTTGTACATATAATACTATTTTTTGTTTTTGTTGATGAAAATGTTTTAGACTGGGTAGCCGTTGTGTGTGCAATGCGCCTCCACCTGACATTTAAGGATCCATGTTAATCCCTCAGAGTCAGAGTGATACTCCTGGAATAAAGGGATATCACCTTTTTTTTAATACGAGCATTGAAGTGGCTAACCCCTTCCTGACCCGAATAGGTGTGGGAAATTTGGGTTATGTACATATACTAATGACCTCTTTTTCTTCACCCCTATGCTTTCCTTTTCTTTTTCTCCTTCCCCTTTCTAATTTCCCAGTACTCTCTGGCCCTCAAAACTAACAGAATTGTACCACTCTACAGCCCCCAGGCACAAGGTCCCGAATGGTTTTTACCACCATCGGGTATTTGTATGCACGATGAGAGCCTTTTCTTTCTCGCAAACTACTCCCCTCTGATCCATGGCTAATCCCATGAATGGCAGGGTGAAGCTGCAAGTAATCACCCACAATGTACAAGGGATTAATTCCCCAGTGAAAAGAAGGAATTTATTCCATCTATACGACACCTTAAAAACAGATGTGATACTACTACAAGAAACCCATTTCCCGACCTCTTACAATCCTTAATTTATCCACCAAAGCTACCCTCAATTCTTTTTAGCAAATTCTGAAAACAAAACAAGAGGTGTAGCAATCTGCTTCTCCAAACACTTATGCCACGTACACACCACCGGACTTTCCGGCAGAAAAGGTCTGACGGTATCATTCCGTCGGACATTCCGATCGTGTGTGGTCTTCATCGGACATTTTCTTTCTAAAATTCAGATGGACCTAGAAATAGAACATGTTTCAAATTTTTCCGACGGACTCAATCCCTATAAGGAAAACCGTTTGTCTGTATGCTAGTCCGACGGACCAAAAACGACGCAAGGGCAGCTATTGGCTACTGGCTATTGAACTTCCATTTTCTAGTTCCATCGTACGTCATCACGTTCTAAACTAACGGACTTTGGTGTGATCGTGTGTAGGCAAGTCCGTTTCAGCGGAACTCCATCGGAACTCCGTTGAAAACACCGTCAGAGTCTACTCTGACGGAAAGTCCGGTCGTGTGTACACGGCATGGCACTTTGCTCCCTCTAATGTAATCAAAGACCCGGATGGACAGTTTCTACTAGTGGAGGGAACTATAGATGGTGGGACCTATAATTTTGTCTCATACTACTCCCCTAACAAAGGTCAGAGAAAAATTTTTTGAAACGCTGATGAAAACCCTACAGCCACACTGCAGAGGCATGGTGTTGATGGGAGGAGAATCAAACATTTTGTTCGACCCCTCTTTGGACAAATCACCCAGGGGATCCCCAAAACTGAAATGACCTCCCAAACAGAGTCTAAAAATTACACAGATATCTGGAGGGAGCTGAACCTGCATACCGGGGATTATACACACTATTCAGCCCCACATCGCACATATTACAGGATAGATCACATCTTCCTTCAATCTGCAATCTCCCCTCTAGCTCTCTCCTCCACAATCCGTGACACATCCCTATCGGATCATTCCATGGTTTCCTTACTAATACAGGACCACTAGGGGTCAGGGGAATGTCCAAATGGCGCCTAAACTAATCAATTCTCAACAACCCGATACACTGTACATTATTAGAAAAGTCCCTGAAAGAATACTTCACAGATAATGACAACATGGTTTCTCCAGCCACATTATGGGCGGTGCATAAAACAGTCATCAGGGGAAAACAAATTCAGCTGTCCTCACAATTAAAATGGGAACATGAAAATGAAATTAGGAAACTGACGGGGCCGTTTCTCGCCATAAGCAAACGACACAAACAAAGACCCAATGCTAGTAACTTAGCTCAGCTGGAAACCGCCTGAACAAACCTTAACTTAGCCTTAACTACTGCGGCGGAAAAGCACATTCGATGGTCTGGTGCAAAATTCTACTCGCAGAGGGACAGAATAGGCTCCAGACTAGTGACAAAGCTTAGCCCAAGCAGCGTACTCTAGTATTCCCCAAGATACGCTCTGCATCTCTACAATTGTCCCACCCCTCTCTCTCTAATTTAGAAGAGTTTCTTAGAAACGTATACCTTCCAAAAATTTCCCACAACTACATGGAACTCCTTGATCAACCATTCTCGTTGGAGGAAATCCTGGAGGTCATAAAATCTCTCAAGAATGGGTCCTCCCCATGACCAGATTATTAGTATGCTATTACAAGAAATTTGAACATGCACTCGCCTCCTTCATGACTAGGTTCTTCAACTCTCTCTGGGATGGAGCCCCCATAAACAAAAACCTAAATTCTGCATTCATCTCAGTTATCCCCAAACCAGGGAAAGAAGCGGCGAGTGACGTTAACAATTACCGTCCAATATCGCTCATTAACAATGACCTCAAAATAATTACCAAAATTCTAGCAATGAGACTCCCAAGCTTTATCACAAAATATATTCATAAGGACCAGGTGGGCTTCATCCCGGGGAGACAGGGCCCAGATGAGATTAGGAGGGCGATAGATGTCATTTCCTGAACTCCAGATGGGATGGGGGGCCCAACAAGAAGGTTTTCTGCTATCAGTAGACCTCCAGAAGGCCTTCGACTCCATCCCCTGGCATTTTCTTTTTGAAATACTAGAGAGGTGGTGCTTCCGGCCAAAATTCCTGGGTACAGTCCATTCACTCTATTCCAACCCTACGACACAAATCTGCATGATGGGCCACTACTCAGACACAGTCAATATACAGAGAGGAACCAGACAGGGCTGCCCCCTTTCTCCGATAATATTTGCGATAGCGATAGAGACGCTAGCAATATCGATCAGGTCCAACCCTGACATTAAGGGGTTCTCTGCGGCACACAAGAACACAAATGTGCGCTTTTGCAGATGACTTATTGCTTTTTCTCACCTCCCCACTGATCTCCACACCCAACCTACTTCATCTACTGAAAGACTTTAGCATGTTATCAGGGCTTGAAGTTAACGTTGCTAAATTGGCGGCATTAAATATAACAGTCCCTACTGCACTAATAGACCAGCTAAAGGATCACTTCCCGTTCTCCTGGGCTCCAAACATGATCCCATATTTGGGAATCAAACTGCCGGATAAAATGGAGCATGTGTTCTCAGCTAATTATCCCCCAATATTTCGTAAAGTAGATGAAGAATTAAAGACATGATCAAAGTGTGGTCTAGCTTGGCTGGGGAGGATTAACGCAGTCAAGATGACACTTCTTCCATGCTTGCTATACCTCTTTCACGCCCTCCCCATTCCCCTTATTTGGGGAAAACAAGGCCATCAGTGCAATAAAGAAATTCTCTTTCATCTTAAAAATCAGGGGGATCTGGGACTTCCCAATCTCTGGTGGTACTACAAGGCCGCACAACTGACCCAAATATCTATAGCATACTCGAAAGGCCCGAAACCGGATTGGGTCACCATGGAAAGACAGGCGATACCCTCCCACACTATAGATTATCTCCTTTGGTGTCCTCCCAAATTAAGACCCACAGTCCTAGCTCCCACACTATCCCATTCACTAGTGCTATGTGCTTCCCTCCATAAACAAAAGGCACTAATATCTGACATGAAACCCCCTGCGCATCTCTTCCATAACCCATCATTCCCTCCAGGCATGAATATCCTAGCCTTTAAATGGTGGCTAAATAAAGGATTGTTTAGAATCGGTCATTTCCTCACCTCACTAGGCCCCTTATCATTGGGCTATTGTACAAGCAAACTCGAAATGCTGAACTCGGAGAGGTTCAGACTCTCACAGATAAACCATTTCTTGCACTCCATCTGGTCATCTAAACCTGAAGCCCCCAAACCCACCAACTACGAATTATGGTGTGCCAACTTGCTGGATCAGAGGGGACGTATCTCCATCATTTATGCCTCCCTAGCAGACAATTCCTCCAAGCCCTCCTATGCTCAAGCCTGGGAATCAGACACGGGGACCCACATAGGTCAGGAAAAATGGTTCCATGCATTCAAAAGGTCATTCAAGGGCATTATGAATATCTCCTTAATTGAAGTTAGTGTCAAAATACTTACAAGATGGTACTATGTCCCAGCTAGCTTGGCTAGGTTCTATCCTAATGCCTCTCCCCTTTGCTTCAGAGGGAGCAACCCTGTCGGCTCCATGTACCATACCTGGTGAACATGTCCACGTATCAGGTCATACTGGAACAAGGTGTTTCACTTAGTTTGCAAAGTTATGGGAATGGAAGTCCCTCAGGACTAGGGATGAGCCGAACACCCCCCGGTTCGGTTCACACCAGAACCTGCGAACGGACCGAAAGTTCGCACGAACGTTAGAACCCCATTGACGTCTATGGGACTCGAACGTTCGAAATCAAAGTGCTCATTTTAAAGGCTAATTTGCATGGTATTGTCCTAAAAAGGGTTTGGGGACCCGGGTCCTACCCCAGGGGACATGTATCAATGCAAAAAAAACTTTTAAAAACGGACGTTTTTTCGGGAGCAGTGATTTTAATGATGCTTAAAGTAAAAAAAAAAAAAGTGAAATATTCCTTTAAATATCGTACCTGAGGGGTGTCTATAGTATGCCTGTAAAGTGACGCGTGTTTCTCGTGTTTAGAACAGTCCCTGCACCAAATGTCATTTTTAAAGGAAAAAATCTCATTTAAAACTGCTTGCGGGTTTAATGTAATGTCGGGTCCTGGCAATATGGATGAAAATCAGTGAGACAAACGGCATGGGTACCCCCAGTCCATTACCAGGCCCTTTGGGTCTTGTATGGATATTAAGGGGAACCCCGCACCCAAATTAAAATAAGGAAAGGTGTGGGGCCACCAGGCCCTATATACTCTGAACAGCAGTATACAGGCTGTAGGTTTGTTGTTAAGTAGAATCTCTTTGTAATTTTGAACGGGTACATTTTTAACGTGTTTAGCTCCAGCCAAAAAATCTTTTTTAAGCTTTTTGGAAAACATAGGGAAGGGTTATCACCCCTGTGACATTTGTTTTGCTGTCTTTTCTCCTCTTCAGAAGATTTCACCTCACTTTTTGTCCCAATGGATTGGAAAGCATCAGTGGAAAGGAGAAATGTTTTTCCCATATTAACTCTTACAGGAGAGAATTTCCCTTCCTAGGGGTAGATTTCATCTCACTTCCTGTTGTCTCCTTCCGTTTGCAAGTAGGAGTCGTTTGTAAGTTAGTTGTTTGAAAGTAGGGTCCTGCCCTATATACTCAGCAGAAATTTGGGCCTTAGGTGTTGCTGTGGCCACAACACTGTAAGCCCTCACAGGGCTCTGCTGTGAAATATTAGATCAAGAATTGTAATTACATGCCCCTGTTGAACAGGAGCTGAAAAATTGGGCCTTAGGCACTGGTGCTGGTGCCACAACACTGCAACCCCTCACAGACACTCTAGTTGGAATGCAGGAACGAGCCCTGCTGCAAAGTATTACATCAAAAATCGTAATTACACGCCCCTGTTAAACAGGGGCTGAAAAATTGTGCCTTAGGCATTGGTGTTCTTACAAGCTATCAGCGTGATGATTGAGGAGGAAGAGGATAATTACTCAGGGATAGTCACTCAGCATCAGCATAGGCAGTCTTTGAAGGGATCTGAGATTTCAAAAAAAATTATTCGGTTACATCAGCATCAGGTGCTTGGTAGCTGGTGGTGATCCAAGACTCATTCATTTTTATGAAGGTCAGTCGATCGACCGAGTCAGTGGACAGACGCACCCTGTGATCGGTTACCACGCCTCCAGCAGCACTGAATGTGCGTTACGAAAGAACGCTGGATGCAGGACAGGCCAGTAGCTCAATTGCATACTGTGCAAGCTCTGGCCAGTGATCCATCCTCAAGACCCAGTAACCCAGAGGATTTTCGGTGGGAAAGGTGTCCAAGTCTGATCTTGCCCCTAGGTATTCCTGCACCATGTAAAACAGACGCTGGCGATGGTTGCTGGAACCGATCATACCTTGGGGCTGCGGACCAAAAAATCGTCTGAACGCATCGGTCAGACGGCCACCTTCTCCACCGCTCCTTCTTTGACTGACCGAAGCCTCAGCAACACGTTGTCCAGAAACAGGAGTTTGTAACCTCCCAGTCTCTGGGAACGCGTTGCACAGACCTTTCTGCAAGGCCTCCCGAAGATGTTTCATCCTCTGCTCCCTCTGCGATGGCAAGATAAGGTCCGCAACCTTACCCTTGTAACGTGGATCAAGGAGGGTTGCCAGCCAGTATTGGTCCTTCTCCTTGATACCACGAATACGAGGATCCTTACGCAGGCTTTGCAGGATCAGGGAGGCCATGCAGCGTAGGTTTGCTGAGGCATTCGGTCCGGAGTCCTCTGGGTCACTAAGGACGACATGGTCCGCAGCCACCTCCTCCCAGCCACGTACAAGTCCATGTGTTTCTTGGGACTGATCCCTTAAAGACTGCTGCTGAGTGCCAGGCTCCACCTCCATACTGACACAATCTTCCTCCTCCTCCTCCTCCTCTTCCTCCTCGTCCTCTTCCTGTGTGATCGGCGGGCACGCAGGAACACTGTCTGGATAAAGGGGGCCTTGAGAGCTAAGGAAGTCCTCCTCTTCCTGCCTCTGTTCTGCCTCAAGTGCCCTGTCCATTATTCCACGCAGCGTGTGCTCCAACAGGTGGACAAGGGGGACAGTGTCACTGATGCATGCACTGTCACTGCTCACCATCCTCGTGGCCTCCTCAAATGGTGACAGGACAGTGCATGCATCCCTGATCATGGCCCACTGGCGTGGGGAAAAAAAACCAAGCTCCCCTGACCCTGTCCTGGTGCCATAGTCGCACAGGTACTCATTGATGGCCCTCTGCTGCGTGTGCAGCCGCTGCAGCATGGCCAACGTTGAGTTCCACCTGGTGGGCATGTCACAGATTAGGCGGTTCTTGGGCAGGTTAAACTCCTTTTGGAGGTCCGTCAGCCGAGCACTGGCATTATATGACCGGCGAAAATGCACACAGACTTTCCTGGCCTGCCTCAGGACATCCTGTAAGCCCGGGTACCTGCCCAAGAACCGCTGCACCACCAAGTTAAGGACGTGAGCCAAACAGGGCACATGGGTCATTTGTCCCTGTCGGAGGGCAGAGAGGAGGTTGGTGCCATTGTCGCAAACCACCATTCCTGCCTTAAGTTGGCGTGGCGTCAACCACCTCTGAACCTGCCCCTGCAGAGCTGACAGAACCTCTGCCCCAGTGTGGCTCCTGTCCCCCAAGCACACCAGCTCAAGCACCGCATGGCATCTTTTGGCCTGCGTACTTGCGTAGCCCCTTGAACGACTACGGAGCACCGCTGGTTCCGAGGAAGAGGCCATGGAGGAAGAAGAAGAGGAGGGGGTGGAGGAGAGAGGTGTGTCACAATCATTAGCATTTTGGAGGCGTGGTGGCGGAACAACCTCCAACACTACTGCACCTTGTCCTGCATCCTTCCCAGCTGCCAGCAGAGTCACCCAATGCGCCGTGAAACTTAGGTAACGTCCCTGTCCATGCCTGCTGGACCATGAGTCAGCGGTAATATGCACCTTACCGCTGACCGCCCTGTCCAGCGAGGCATGGACATTGCCTTCCACATGCTGGTAGAGAGCCGGAATTGCCTTCCGTGAGAAAAAGTGGCGTTTGGGTACCTGCCACTGAGGAACCGCACATTCCACAAACTCACGGAAGGGGGCAGAGTCTACCAACTGAAAAGGCAGCAGTTGAAGTGCTAGCAATTTTGCCAAGCTAGCATTCAACCGTTGGGCATGTGGATGGCTGGGAGCAAACTTCTTTCGGCGGTGCAGCAGCTGGGGCAGGGAAATTTGCCTGGTACAATCTGACGTCGATGTACCAAAATCAGATTGCCCACAAGTACATGGCTGTGACACACCTAATTCTACACCTTCATTCCTCTCAGTGCAGGTCTCAGAGAGGACTGAAGGTCTAGTGGGGTTGGAAATCTCAGCTGATGAGGAGCAAGCAGAGGTCCTCTTTGTTCTTTGGTGTGGGTCTTTTAGATACGCTTGCCAACGAACTGCATGGCAGGTCAACATATGTCTGGTCAAGCATGTGGTACCCAAGCGGGAGATGTTTTGGCCACGCGAGATACGCTTGAGACATATGTTGCAAATAGCAGCGGTGCGATCTGATGCACTCGTCTCAAAAAAGGCCCACACCAAAGAACTTTTTGAATAACGCGCAGAGACTGCAGCGCCCTGCACATGTGGAGCTTTGGGGTGTGATGCAGTCAATGTGCTGCCCTTAGGCTGGCCCCTGGAGGGCATCCTGCCTTGTTGGTGATGTGCCGCCTCCTCCTCCTCCTCCTCCTCCTCCTCTCTCCTATCAGGCACCCACGTTGAGTCAGTGACCTCATCATCCCCTCCCTCCTCATCACTGGAGCAAACCTGGCAGTATGCTGCAGCAGGGGGAGCATGACTGCCAGATTGCTGTCCTTCTTGGGCACCCCCTCTGTCCGTGCTCGTGTTACTGCCTTCATCAAGCTCAGTATCATCATCAGAGCCTTCCAAACGCTGGGCATCCTCCTGGAGCATGTACCCAACACTGTGGTCAAACAGTTCGAGGGACTCCTCAGGAGGACATGGTGGGGCTAGGGAAGGAGTCACTGATGACATTGAGCCAAGGGAAGAGGCCGCTGCTTTGCCAGACAAAGTACCCTGGGCATGGGTGAGAGAGGATGAGGAGGATGAGGACGGCTTGGTCATCCACTCGACCAAGTCTTCCGCATGTTGCGGCTCAACATGGCCAGCTACCGAAAAAAAGGCCAAGCGTGTCCCATGGCCACGTGCTGATGAGGATGCACTGTCTCCACGACCAGCACTAGACACAGAGCCTGCTTGCCCTCTCTTATTGGCTTGTGACTGTCTGCCTCTCCTTCTTGGCCTTCCAGACATACTAATGGCCTGTAGCTGCACTAAGCTGGGATATATATATATATATATATATGTACTGATACTGCAGCTAGCAAAATCAACTGCCTGCCTGTAGTATGAGAACACCACCAACCTTCTACAGGTAGCTTTAGCTGAACACTGTGAGGTGGACGCACCCCACTAACTTGTAGGTTTAGCTGAACACTGTGAGCAGGGTGCACCCCACTAACTTGTAGGTTTAGCAGAACACTGTGAGCAGGACGCACTGCACTAACTGTAAATAGTCTAGCTGCCTGACTGTGGTACTAATAGGATCAAAAGAACACCAGCAATTTTCTTTAAAATACTGTAACAAGACAAGCCTGCCTGTCAGTAAAAAGATAACAGGAACGGATCTAGCTGAACACTGTGAGCAGGACGCACCCCACTAGCTTGTAGGTTTAGCTGAACACTGTGAGGTGGACGCACCCCACTAACTTGTAGGTTTAGCTGAACACTGTGAGCAGGACGCACCCCACTAACTTGTAGGTTTAGCAGAACACTGTGAGCAGGACGCACTGCACTAACTGTAAATAGTCTAGCTGCCTGACTGTGGTACTAATAGGATCAAAAGAACACCAGCAATTTTCTTCAGGTAGCTGTATTTACTGTAACAAGACAAGCCTGCCTGTCAGTAAGAAGATAACAGGAACGGATCTAGCTGAACACTGTGAGCAGGACGCACCCCACTAGTTTGTAGGTTTAGCTGAACACTGTGAGGTGGACGCACCCCACTAACTTGTAGGTTTAGCTGAACACTGTGAGCAGGACGCACCCCACTAACTTGTAGGTTTAGCAGAACACTGTGAGCAGGACGCACTGCACTAACTGTAAATAGTCTAGCTGCCTGACTGTGGTACTAATAGGATCAAAAGAACACCAGCAATTTTCTTCAGGTAGCTGTATTTACTGTAACAAGACAAGCCTGCCTGTCAGTAAGAAGATAACAGAAACGGATCTAGCTGAACACTGTGAGCAGGACGCACCCCACTAGCTTGTAGGTTTAGCTGAACACTGTGAGGTGGACGCACCCCACTAACTTGTAGGTTTAGCTGAACACTGTGAGCAGGACGCACCCCACTAACTTGTAGGTTTAGCAGAACACTGTGAGCAGGATGCACTGCACTAACTGTAAATAGTCTAGCTGCCTGACTGTGGTACTAATAGGATCAAAAGAACACCAGCAATTTTCTTCAGGTAGCTGTATTTACTGTAACAAGACAAGCCTGCCTGTCAGTAAGAAGATAACAGAAACGGATCTAGCTGAACACTGTGAGCAGGACGCACCCCACTAGCTTGTAGGTTTAGCTGAACACTGTGAGGTGGACGCACCCCACTAACTTGTAGGTTTAGCTGAACACTGTGAGCAGGACGCACCCCACTAACTTGTAGGTTTAGCAGAACACTGTGAGCAGGACGCACTGCACTAACTGTAAATAGTCTAGCTGCCTGACTGTGGTACTAATAGGATCAAAAGAACACCAGCAATTTTCTTCAGGTAGCTGTATTTACTGTAACAAGACAAGCCTGCCTGTTAGTAAGAAGATAACAGAAACGGATCTAGCTGAACACTGTGAGCAGGACGCACCCCACTAGCTTGTAGGTTTAGCTGAACACTGTGAGGTGGACGCACCCCACTAACTTGTAGGTTTAGCTGAACACTGTGAGCAGGACGCACCCCACTTACTTGTAGGTTTAGCAGAACACTGTGGGCAGGACGCACTGCACTAACTGTAAATAGTCTAGCTGCCTGACTGTGGTACTAATAGGATCAAAAGAACACCAGTAATTTTCTTTAAAATACTGTAACAAGACAAGCCTGCCTGTCAGTAAGAAGATAACAGGAACGGATCTAGCTGAACACTGTGAGCAGGACGCACTGCACTAAATGTAAATAGTCTAGCTGCCTGACTGTGGTACTAATAGGATCAAAAGAACACCAGTAATTTTCTTCAAAATACTGTAACAAGACAAGCCTGCCTGTCAGTAGGAATATAACAGGAACGGATCTAGCTGAACACTGTGAGCAGGACGCACTGCACTAAATGTAAATAGTCTAGAAGATAACAGGAACGGATCTAGCTAAACTGAATACAGTGTATATATATATATATATATATATATATGCAACACCTGGGATGCATATATATACACAATACACTTTAAGTGCAGCTAACTGACTGACTGTCCTGCCTAATCTAGCTAACTCAAATGAAATTACACTGTCTCTCTCTCTCTCTAAGCACACCGGAACACACTGCACAGGGCCGCCGTGCAGGCGGCCTTATATAGTGTGGGGCGTGTACTAAATCCCCTGAGCCATAATTGGCCAAAGCCTCCTTGGCTTTGGCCAATTATGGCTCTCTGTTAAGGCGGCGCTGTGATTGGCCAAGCATGCGGGTCATAGTGCATGCTTGGCCAATCATCAGCAAGCAATGCACTGCAATGCCGCAGTGAATTATGGGCCGTGACGCGCCACACGAATTTGGCGCGAACGGCCCATATCGTTCGCAATTCGGCGAACGATCGAACAGCCGATGTTCGAGTCGAACATGGGTTCGACTCGAACACGAAGCTCATCCCTACTCAGGACCCAACAATTGCACTTCTTAACCACAGGGTAGACAACGCCCCTAAAGGAAACCAGACTCTTATCTTCTTCATGCTCCTAGGCACGAAAATCACCATTGATTTCCCTTTAGGCAGCAAAAAATAACATTTCCTGGATTATGTCCCAGGAACAAATAGTAGCCAAACCTCAAGACAAAGTCAAAATCAGTGAGGCAACCTGGGAACCATGGGCTAAATACGTCAAAGTGCCGCCCTATCCTGGACACAATCCTCTTCAACGACAACATCGTAATACCCCTACTCTCCTCTACTCCCTTCTCGCGGGGAACCTCTCCCAACTATCTCTGACTTTAATCCCCCCTTTCATCAGTCTTCGATAAAACGAAGGAAAAGAGAGTCAACTTGAAAATCCTCTAGTGGGTAATTCGTTCGTAGCAAGTTAAATGACAGGTAGCAACTAATCTATCATTTTAATTCCTGGGGATTACCTACCTGGCAAATGTGAATTACCCGGGTCACGGAGTCGTGTCTTACACACTCCTCCACAGATCCAACCTAAAAGAAAGCCGGCTTTTGGTTGATGAGGTTGGGGCCAGACTGTTCTGACCGGATCTCCCCCAGTCCACAGCGTGAACCCATTGGGATGGCAGGGGGGCTCATTCAGAGCAGGACGGACACAAATCTACAACCCGCTGGAATTTACATGTTGAGTAACAAGGTCACTATATATTCCTCAAGGAGATTTGCTGTAGCTATTTACCTCTACGCCTACTATATAATTTTCCGAATGTTAACGTTAACTTTTCCAAATGTTGGGCAATGATAAGATAAAATTAAACTACATTATCACGTTAATGTTACCTGATATGTTTCTCAAATGTTATATGTGAGGCCTTGCAGGCCATTAACATACCTTATAATGTTACTTTGTATTTCACTGACTGGAAATTAATACAAATATTGAAACAGGAAAAAAAAATGTTACAGCACTGAAAATTGGCCTGGGCAGTAAGGGGGTGAAAATGCCTTGTATTGGAGTGGTTAAAGTGCGCTAAATATTGGCCATGGCTTAAAGGGGGTGTGGATAAATAGATCATGAGATTACTTACATAGTGCATAATGTGGTATCGTTAAACAGGGAATGTACAGTGTGGAGTATACGGTGGCGGGTAGTATGTGCATGTCCTTACCTGGCTGCTTGATCCATCTGGAATCCTGTGTAGAAGAATCCTCCCCTCTCTCACTTTTCTTCTGGGCTGATTTCTCCCATCTGAAGGGATGCCGGGGATGCCAGTGCAGTGATAGCTTGAGAGAGTTCCCCCTGGCGGATAAGGACTCCCCTGTACTGTGCAGGCGCAGTGCTTGCGCAGTACGAGCCACCGAAAATAGCCGAAGTTGAACAGCTGAGAGTCAGCTGTACACGGCGCCTGTAACAGGGCCCCTCGCGGGCTTGCTTCGCTCGCCATGCTTCGGGCACGGCCTCGCTTCGCTCGGCATAGCTTTATTCAAACTCTGTGTGCACTTGGATGGTGGGGCTTGAACCTGGACTCAGTGTGCAGGCACTGTGTAGAGCTGACGATCGGCTGTTCAACTTCGGAGTCTTTCGGCGTACTGTGCAAGCGCAGCGCATGCGCAGTACAGGGGTCCATATCCGCCGGGGGGAACTTTCTTGGTAAGACACCGGAAAGCAAAAGAAAACTTCCTCTGCTCACTTCTCTGCCAGGCTCTGACTGATGACATCATATATTGCAGAGCCCAGCAGAGGAAGCCACTGGAAGTCTTCCTTTGCTGACACTTTTTCTTTACATGTCTGAGCTGTCATTGCACAGACATCTCCAGCATCCCTCCTCCAGAGTTGCCAGCCCGGCCACAGGAGCAGTGATAGAGTTGTCACTTCTCCTGTCAGCGGCGGTGCCCGCCTCACCCCCCCCCCCTTCCTTCAATGCGGTGCCCATGGATGAAACGATGGGCCCCCACCGCTGCACAGATATCATCCCCGAACATATCATCCATGTGTGCAGAGTGGGTCAGTGAACAAGAGCTCTACCATATAGTATACTAATACATCACCAAATCATAAAAAGTCATATCAAATGTAAAATAACAAAATATAAAGTCCATAAATTGCAATAAACAAATAAATAAATATATAAAGTTCATGTGAATCCAAGGAGGTTTTTCGGATGTGCAGTATAAAGTGCCAAGTCAAACATGAGTGCAAAATTCGTGCTCCCCTCTGTGTGCCCTCTCACTTACCAGAGATCCAGGACTCCCATAACAGAAGTCGGATGCGCTTTGAGAGGGTGGCCGAGCTTAGTAGTCCCACTGGCTGTGTCACTGCGGCTTGCGTTGTCCTCATTGAGCCATCATAAATCCCGGAATCTCATTGAGAAGTGTGCAAACGTTATGGAGTGGCCGGCCAGAAATGATAGGTAGGTGACCATAGGTGGTGACATCATTTCCGGCCGACCACTTCCAGTTCAGGTTTGACATTGTTCTTAACATTTTAATATGAGTGGATTACCTGGAATTTTTGATTTTATACAATAAATATACAGAATTACGCTATATAGCTTCTTTTGTCTTTTGTACCCATCCAGGGGCATAACTAGAAATAGCAGGGCCCCATAGCAAAATGTTGTATGGGGCCCCCCTGCAAACAGCCCCCCCCACAGCTGCTCTTGTGTCAATGCAGCGTGACCTGTGCCACATACAGCATGACCAGTGCCCCATACAGCGTGACCAGTTCCCCTATGCAGCGTGACCTGTGCCCCATGCAGCGTGACCTGTGCCCCATGCAGCGTGACCTGTGCCCCATACAGCCTCACCTATGCAGAGGAAGAGGCAAGCCACACGGATCAGCAGAGAGCGGGATTGCCCACTGTAATAGCTTTCATTTGAATTTCCCGTCTTCCCGGGGCTCATCGTCACATAGCCCCACCTCTTGGCCCAACGCCTTTGATGACATCACATGTCCCGCATTGGATCGGCGTTCTGTCTATCAAAGGGGCCGGGCCAAGAGGTGGAGCTATGTGACGTGAGCCCCGGGAACGCTGGAAGTTCTAATGAAAGCTATTACATCGGGCAATTCAGCTCTCTGCTGATACGGACAGCTCGCCTCTTCCTCTCCTCTCTCTTCCCCTGGCTGGGAGACTGTGCCGGTGGTGCTCTCATCCTCACTGGGCCCCACACGGCTACGGGCCCCATAGCGCCCGCATGGGTCACTATGGTGGTAGTTCCGCCCCTGTACCCATCTCTGGAGGTTCATTGGGGACAACACCTTTTGTAGCTTGAATTACAGCCTGTGGGACCACAGAGCTCAGCAGTCATCATACATTTTTAGTATATTGGTTAAATAACTTACTGCTTTGGGTACATATCCAGAGAACGAAGAGCAGATTATTATTGATCCACTCCTAAATGAAATAAAACAGAGTATCATGTGCAACGCTGTTTACGAATGTATGATCATTAAGAAATGTATCAGTCTTTGTTACTGGTTAAAATTATTTGTAATTGGTTAGATAAAATATTTTAAAAAATAAAATAAAAAAAGTGCCAGTAAAAAAATAAAGACCCCCCCCCTTCCATACTAGGCTCTTTGGGTCTAGTATGAATTTGAAGGGTTGAAGGGAACCCAACGGCAAAATGAAAAAAAAATGTTGTGGGTTTTCCCCCAAAATCAGTAACAGACCCTTATCTGGGCATGCAGCCTGGCAGGTCAGGAGAGGGGGTGACGGGCGAGTGCCCCCCTCCTGAACTATACCAAGCCACATGCCTTCAACATGGGGGTGGGTGCTTTGGAACAAGGGGGGCTCTGCCGCCCCACCCCAGAGCACCTTGTCAAGGGCCTCATCTGCACAACCGTGGCTGGTAATGGTGGGGATCTGCAGGTTGGGGGCTTATCATAATCTAGAAGCCATCTTTAACAAGGGGGCCCCCAGATCCCAGCTCCCTCCCCCCATGTGAATGAGTATCGGGTACATAATACCTCTACCCATTCACCAAAAAAGTGTCAAAAAGTAATAAATAGAAGAGACACGTTTTTGACAATTCCTTTATTTAAAAATTAAAAAATAGTGTCCCTCAATGTAAATCCATTGTCAATCACGCCGCCCGCTGCACCTGAAAAAAAAAATGCTCCCGCCATCTGGAAGGCTTCCTGCCGAATGCCTGCTCTGTGCTTTGACATTTCTTATATAGGTAAGGGGCAGGGCCACCTGGCTACGTCACCTGGGGGTCCCGCCCCCTTGTGTTATCACATGACCAGCATGCACCTGTCCTTGATGTTAGAAGGGCCAGTGCCTCCAGGTGACGTAGCCAGGTGGCCCTGCCACTTACCTATATATAAAATGTCAAAGTGCAGATTAGGCATTCAAAGCATCCCAAAGCACCCACCCCTCCATGTTAAGGGCATGTGGCCTGGTATGGTTCAGCGGGGGGGGGGCTCGTCCCCTTTCTTTCCTGATCTGCCAGGCTGCATGCCCGAATAAGGGTCTGCTATGGATTTTTGGGGGGACCCCACGCTGTTTTTTTTAAAAAAATGTTGGCGTGGAATTTCCCTCCAAATCCATACTAGTCTCAAACGGTCTGGTATGGACTGGGGGGGGGGGGACTCCATGCCGTTGTTTTCTTTATTCTTTCAATAGCCGGCTGCTGGCTAATGCAACCGCAAGTCATTTTAAATGCGACTTGACTCTTTGTTTTTTTTTTGATTGATACATGTCCCCCAGAGCAGTACCCAGACCCCCATACCCTTGTAATGGCCAAATACTTGCATATAAGGGAGAGGATGATATATCGGAAGAATTACATTATAATGTATAATAATCAGTTGTATTTAATAGTTACTATGTATATTTTCTAATAATAAAACAAAATTTGTGGATTTATTAAAGAAAAGAAAATAATGAACAATTGTTACCCTTGTTTCTGGATGTGAGGTACAACAAGTTTTATCAAAAGGAAAGTTGATATTACATTGATATGGAAAACCTAGCAAATGATACAGAGAAATTATCAGTACTACGAATTGTTTAAATTCAGAAAATTTTACTAATACTATATTTCTGTAGGCCCAATATTAAAGTAGAAATCCAGGACTTACCCTCCACTACCACCACCAGCAGTTAAGCCCCGTTCACATTGGAACAGTTTATCATGCAAAATTTTACGATTTCAAGTGAAGTCGCATGATTTTAAAGCCCCAGTCAATGTGAATGTGGGCTTGAAAAAAGAAAAACTTTTATTTCAGTTTTAGATAGAAAATGGAACGATTATAAACCCTTGTTGAGCCTCACTGTTATCATGGACCCATTAGAGAGATTTCCCCTTACTTACTGGTATAGTGACAGGCATTTTTAACAGAAATTGAGGAAAAATCTGCTACAGGGACACAGACAACAGTACAAAGCTGATAGTGGTTCCTTTCTTCTGATACCCAATTATGGAATATTTTTATTTCTAAGTTAGAGTTGCAGATTTTCCCTTACTTTCTGTCTGTTGAAACCATTGTCACTGTGACAGTAATGGCCTGTACACACGACCAGTTTTGCCGTCAGAATAAACTCCGAAGGTTTCTCCGACGGAACTCCGACGGAATTCCCTTCAAGCGGTCTTGCCTACACGCGGTCACACCAAAGTCCGACCATCCAGAACGCGGTCACACCAAAGTCCGACCATCCAGAACGCGGTGACGTACAACATGTACGACGGAACTAGAAAAAGGAAGTGCAATAGCCAGTAGCCAATAGCTTCCGTCTCGTACTTGCTTCAGAGCATGCGTCGTTTTTGGTACGTTGGAACAGCATACGGACAAGCGGTTTTCCCAAAAGAAATTGGTTCCGTCGGAAATATTTAGAACATGTTCCATTTCTAGGTCCGTCAGAATTTTTGAAAAAAAAAGTCTGATGAGGTATACATCAGACTTTTACACAGCGTACACAGTATAAGACACAATTATCTCTAATGGGTCTGAGATGGCAGTACAACTCAAAAGGGTTTTAAACCTTTTTCCACTCAAACAATATGAACGAATACCTCTTGATTTTTTGCAGGTCGGCCTTTTTAGGAGTGTTTAAATGATACATTTAACATATGAGAATAGAAAAATTGCGCATAAATCTAGTAAACTGCCAACATTTCCTCTAGACCTAAAGTGTAAATACAGATAAAAATAAAAATAATGTGGCACTCAAAATAGTGACAAAAAGTATCATATAAATGAATATAACAATATATGTTGTGTATTTACAAAATGAACTCAAGGTGAATGTTTCAGAAAGTGAATGAATCAAAAACATACAAAAGTTCTTGAATAAACAAGATAATGCAGCCCAAAGGTGAATCTTGTGTAGGGAAAAGTTTCTCACACTGTTCCTGGTGAAGTCAAACTGAATCTCGTGTATAAACAAAGGATAAGATATCATGCATACCAGACTTGGTGGATTCGTATACTGTACAGTATAGGAGTCAAACAGGCATTCATGAGGAATAACCTCAACAGGATTCAGCATGCAAAGTTGATGATCTCTGAATGGGCCACTTCGGATATCAACAGAGTGGATCCACTGTCAGAAAATGAGCTCTTTAAGATGCAGTGATTCACATCAAAGGTGAACTTGGTGATCCATGAAGATGGGTAAAAAAAATAAAAACAACACATAGTGTAACACTGTATAGTGGGTTTATTGTAAAAACATCAAGTCTACAATCAAAAAAAGTTCCATACAAGGCTGGTAACATACGATTGTAAAAAAACAATGTGCAGTCATTTCAGGAGCGTCACCAGACACATTTCGTCTGATTGGACATCATCACACCCCAGCGTCAGACGCGTTTCTTCCGATTGGACATCATCACACCCCAGATGATGTCCAATTGCATGAAATGTGCCAGATGACACTCCTGAAACTACTGCACATTGCTTTTTTACAACCGTATGTTACCAACCTTTTATGGAACTTTTATGGATTGTCGACTTGATGTTTTTACAATAAACCCACTATACAGTGTTACACTATGTGTG
This sequence comes from Aquarana catesbeiana, assembly GCF_042186555.1. Classification (NCBI taxonomy): domain Eukaryota; kingdom Metazoa; phylum Chordata; class Amphibia; order Anura; family Ranidae; genus Aquarana; species Aquarana catesbeiana. Next base: position 304,626,112 of record NC_133324.1, read on the forward strand.
GTTTTTATGTTTTTATACCCATCTTAATGGATCATCAAGTTCACCTTTGATGTGAATCACTGCACCCTTGTCAGGAAGGGCACACCAACATTCAAGATGGCGGCCACAGAAGTTCCCCTGTTCTGCATGTCCCACTGAGAAGGGCTGCGTGGGCACGTTTGCGCGCATCTATATACATGCGCACATGCTTGCGCACTAATGCCACACGGAATGCTAGCGTTGGTGCGCAAGCGTGCCCTGTGACAGTTCGTGGCGCTAACAGGCTATTTAAACTGACTTGCTCCCATGGATCAGTGCTGTTTGGTCTACAGTGTTCCCTGTGACTCCTGATTACTGTTTGCCTGTACCTGTTCCAGGCACAAATTAAATATTCCACAAATGCAGAAATATGAACATCCCTCTAATTTTATGTGCCTTCCTTTATTCTTCAGCAGTGCTCATTGAGAAATGCCTGTATTTTCTGTTAAGGGGGCTAGTCCTCTTAAAGTGGTATTATTCCCAAAAGCAAACCTTTATTATATTGCAATTTACCAATTCTTTGATGTGATGGCTGCATTCGTTTTCTTGTTTGGGCTTTCTTGATTCTACTTTTACCTGGTGATCTAGCCAGAAAATCTGTTGTTTTTCAACAGTAAACAATGCCCTACAAATGTAGCAGTCAGAGGTTTGAGACAAACCATTTAACACTGCAGTTGTGCTTACAATAATCAGCTTTTATTTATTTATGTAAAACCTTTATCCCATAAGGAACAACACAGTTGCTCTAACTGCTTATAAAACATTAGCTGGAGTTTATGTTCAATTTGTTTAGTGCATCTAAATCTGTCATTACATCTAACACTACCCTCCCCCTAGATTATCAATGCTATTGTCCAAAGGTGTCTCTGTTGCTCCTTTGTCTAGACTAGTGTAGGTACTCTAATACAGGAGGTGTGTTACTGGCCAGATCACCGGGTGAAAACAGAGTGAAAAAAACTTAAAAAAGAAGAAAACTAATGAAGGAAAAAGAATGCATCCACCACATCTAATGACTTTTAAGCATTATACAGTATAACATTTCTAGTTTTGTATTTAATAGCACTTTAATACTCCCTATCAGTTATACTTAAGGTGTCATCATGTCAGCCCTTTCTATTTACCGTAAGAGGGGAGATCTTTTCCAGGTGTATGCATACAGCCCTAGCTGCTCCTATCTATCTTTTCAGCCTCCCCTCTCTCTTCAGAATACAACAGACAATAGAGTTCTCAGCAACTTGGCAACAAGAATCTGAGGACACTATCACTCTGTCACTCTAATGTGACACACTCAACAGAACTTGTTCAAAGTGGTAGTAAAGTCAGTTTTTTCTCTTTGCACCTACAGGTAAGCCTTTAATAAGGCTTGCTTGTAGGTACAGTGAATATCTGTGAATATCTAAATATGCACCGAAATGAGTAGCCCGTAGTTCAGTTTTACATCCAAGCTAGAGAAGTTTCTAAAATTAAAATGGGTGTTAGAAGGCCAAATTGGATGCGATACCAATAAGACATTCAAACTAAAATATGTAAGAACTACTCTTCATTATAGCATTATAGCCCCAGTCCTTTTTCTTGTCACTCACCTTTTTCCACAATTCCTCTGTAGTTTTAAAAAGTGGACCAACGAAAGGATTCACAGCAGCATTACAGATAAAGATGTCAATTTTCCCATAAATCTCAAGTGTCTTAAAAAAAGAGGAATACTATGTAGTAAAACATTTCTGTTCACTAATATTGAGCAAACTGGGCAAATTTCAATTTGTAGCAGGTTCATACACATGGAAAAAAAATCTTCTAAACCCCAACATAGCACTTGTTATTGTTTTCAGTTTTTTTTTTTCTTTAATGCAAATTTGCTAGATTTTGTTAAAAAATGGTTGGGTATCTGGGAACTTCCATTGGGGACTTGTACCTATGGAACAACAACAAAATAAATAAAAACATTTTTTTCATTACTGTTCAATAGCGATAACATTAAAAAAGCAGGAGCTTTGGGTTCACATTGAAGATCAGTTCGACCAGAATGCAGCCTATTTGCAGTTCAGCAAACAAACTTACTAAATTTGGCCAATTTACCTGCCTGCTCAAAACTCCTGTTAATGCAGCCAGAAGTCTATAATTTAGCAGCAGTATCACTACTGCCTCTAAAATGGCAGATACTCACCAGCTTCAGTTTGAGATTGTAATATCATTCGAGCATTTAGGTTTCCTGATGCTATTGTATTAAAAGCTGTGGTGGGCTGTCAGTCAATACTCATCGTTATTGATGCTGGTTATACATGGCTTGACATTGGGGAGGGAGGATAATGGGGGGGGGGGGTTGCATGCTTGCTGCATGCCTGAAAAATGGTCTTTTATGGATTTTTAAGAGGAACCCCCCTCAATTTTTTTAACCTTAACATTGAAAAGGTACATTGTAAAGGGCAGTGGTAAAGCTTCTGCTCTTGCATGGTCCCTTTTCCCCAAGTTGATGGGGGCTAGTGTTGGCCAAACGGTTCAGCCTGAGCATGAGTTAGGGACGAACATTGGCTGTTCGCCCGTTCGACAAACATCCAAATTGTTGGGGCATTCAACTGTTTGTTCAGCCCACCGAATGTCCCACAATGCACTACACCACTGCACAGTGCATTGGAAACCCTGATTGGCTGAAACAATGAAAGCTTTGCCCAATCAGGGCACATAGCACTGTCAGAGCCATGGCTGGACACTGTCATGATGATGCTCTCTAATCATGGCTCATTGCTCTTAGTCCCACCCCACACTATTAAAATATCCTTCCCATAGTAGCCATGTGCAGTGTGATATTGGTATGGAGAGAGATAAAACAGGGCTCTGTACATTTCTATTAGCCAGTTAGTGTGCTATTGTGATTCTTTTGCGAGTGTAAAGTATAATTTTAGTGTGCATATAGTGATAGTACAGTGTGAGTGTAGTGTGACCATTCATTTTTACTTTAGTGTCAGTTTATTGTGTCAGGTTTACTGCAGTATAGTGCAGTGCATCAGTGTAGAGTGTCAGGGTAGTGATACTATATTATATTGAAGCGCATCAGGGTACTTTTTCTGCAGTATATTGTAGTGCGTTCATGCACATTTACTGCAGTATAGTTAAGTGTGTTAGTACAGTATAGTGCAGTGCGTTAGTGCACGTTTACCGTAGTATGTTGCAGTGCACATTTACTGCAGTGTATTGCAGTGTGTTAGTGCACACTTACTGGAGTATATTGCCGTGCATGTTTACTGCAGTAAATTGCATTGCGTTAGCGCACAGTTACTGCAGTATACCAAAGTGTGTTAGTGCACATTTACTGCGGTATAAGGCAGTGTGTTAGTGGACATTTACTGCAGCATAGTTAAGTGTGTTAGTGCACGATTACTGCGGAAGGTTGCAGTGCGTTAGTGCATGTTTACTGTCGTATAGTGGGGTGCATTAGTGCATGCCTACTGCAGTATATTGCAGTGCATTAGTGTACGTTTACACAGTATATTGCAGTGCATTAGTGCATGTTTACACAGTATAGTAACGGGCGTCACTGCACATTTAACGAAGTATTTTGCAGTTAGTGCACGCTTACTGCAGTATAGTGACAAGCATTAGTGCACATTTACTGCAGTATAGTCAAGTACGTTAGTGCACTTTTATGGCAGTATACTGAAGTGCGTTGGTGCACATTTACTGCAGTATTTTGAAGTGTGTTAGTGCACCTTTACCACAGTATAATGAAGTGCGTAAGGGCACGTTTACTGCAATATTGAAGTATTGAAATGTGTCAGTGCAGTTTTACTGCAGTATATTGTAGTGTGTCAGTGGAGTATGTCTGTATAGTGAGTATTGAAGTTAAAGTGCACCAAACACCACTTTCCATTGATTAAAGTGCATCCATGTACACATGTCCCCACCTCTATTACATTTTGTTAATACTCCCCCCCCATCATGTCTGGGAGGCAAACAAGGAGAGCCAGACATTCCCATGGCACTGTGAGGGGGCCAGAAATGCTTGTGTCCACAGGCAAAGGTTAACATAGTCCGTTCTCAGGCAGGGCACTAGTTCCTCTGTTTAGTGATGATGGCTGTGTTATCCAGCTACAGCATGCAGAGGAGGTGGTAGACTGGCTTACTAAACCATCCTCATTCTCCTCATCCTCCATCATCTAAGCAGAGACTAGTGCACAGTCCACCACAGCTGCCAGAGAGGCTTATTCTGCCTCCTTGTCCACAGCTACTCCTGCCATAACCCCAGCATCAGGCATGGCGGAGTCAGCTGAGTTATTTAAACACAGCATCAGCCACTTGGTCCTTGACGATGCATAGCAAGTACTTGATTCAGATGTTGGTTCTGAGGTCCAGGAAGATAGGAACATGAGCCTACAGAGTATTGCCAAGTTGGCTCAGTGATGATGAGGATGGAGGGGATGATGACGATGAGGTCACTGGCGTGACTTGGATGCCAGATAGAGCAGAGGAGGAAAGTGATGGTGAGGCACAACCTCAATGAGGCAGTCATCATGGCAGAGAAGAGATCAGCCACCCTATTCCATCACATTGTGGAGCTGTTATCTCCTGGCTCACTTCACACAGCTCATCTGGCCTTTTTTAGCACATATGCAGCCGATCGCACTGTTGCAGTTTGCAAACTTTTCCTCAAGCAGATCAAACTTGGCAAAAACACCAGCCATTTGAGTACCACATGCTTGGCACTTAACCTCCCATCACTCATTTATGACCTCTCAGCAGCCTCCACTGACAGGGATGATGGTATAGCAAAGGGTGTCCCAGATCCTTGCAGCACGTCTGCCAGTAGCACACCACCAGCTGTAGACTATAGCATGCAAATTTATCTGCCCCATCTGCTGCAGCAAAAAAACAAATAAAGTCACTGCCCCCCACATGCCCAGCATCTAAATTGAAACTCCTGCCTTTCAATCTGGTGGATTTTGCCCCCTTCCGTAAATTTTCTGAATATGCTGTACCACAATGGCAGGTTCTCAGTCGCTATTTCTTTTCACGTAAGGCCAATCCAGCTCTATACAATCACGTGGAAGGCAATGTTGTGGCATCATTGGGCAAGGCAGTCAGCTGCAAGGTCCACGCTACTGCTGACACGTGGTCCAGAAAGCATGTTTAGGAATGATATATTTAGTTCACAGCACACCGGATAACTCTGCTTGCAACTCGGAAGGATGCAGGACAGTGCTGCAGATTGTTTTACCACCAAGTCTCCATACAGCTGGTGGTGATGATGCAAGATTTGTCAGCATCTTCCGCCTCCTCCAGCCCTCCTCTGCTGAATTGTCCTATGAACCAGCAGTACATCCTAAGTGTTCAAGGGGCTATACAATAAGTCAGGTAAAAGAAGCCATGCAGTGTTTCAGCCGGTCTGTCTAGGGGACAGGACCCACGCTGGGGCAGCAAGCACATGTGGTCCAGCAAGCATGATCAGGGATGATATATTTAGTTCACAGCACACTGGGTAACTGCTTGCAACTTGGAAGGATGCAGGACAGGGCTCAGTGCTGCAGATTGTTTTGCCGCCACGTCCAGTATAGTAGCAAGTCCTAGTTGCAATCTTGAAACACCCAATACGAGGACAATATGCGACCGGTCTATGTGGCATGTTCACCAATGCCAGGAGCATGGCGGACAAGATGGGTGAACTAGAGATACTGTTGTACAAGGAGGATTTGGATTTTGTGGGAATTTCAGAGACCTGGTTCAACAGCTCTCATGATTGGCTGGTAAACATTCAAGGGTATACCCTATACCGCAAGGATAGAGAGGGTAAAAAAGGGGGAGGGGTATGCCTATATATCAAGAATAATGTACAAGTGAATGTGAGAGATGACATCACTGAGGGAGCTAGTGAGGAGGTGGAATCCTTATGGGTAGAGCTCCAAAGGGATGAAGCTAAGGGGAAAATAATACTGGGAGTATGCTATAGGCCCCCTAACCTGAGGGAGGAAGTGGAGACGGATCTCCTATCACAAATTGGATTAGCAGCAAGGATGGGAAGTGTTATCATAATGGGGGATTTTAATTATCCAGACATAGACTGGGCGGAGGGAACCGCGCATTCATTTAAGGCTCGCCAGTTCCTTAATGTCTTGCAGGACAATTTTATGGGTCAGATGGTAGACGCACCAACTAGAAATAAAACATTACTGGATCTACTGATTACCAACAATACAGACCTGATCACAGATGTGGAAATACGGGGCAATTTAGGTAACAGCGATCAAAGGTCAATTAGTTTCAGTATAAATCACACAAATAGGAAACATGAAGGGAACACAAAGACACTGAATTTCAAAAGAGCCAAATTCCCTAAACTACAAACCTTGCTAAAAGGCATAAATTGGGATAAAATATTAGGAACAAAGAATACGGAGGAGAGATGGGTTTGCTTTAAGAGCATATTAAATAAGGGCATTAGCCAATGTATCCCATTGGGTAATAAATTTAAAAGAGCGAACAAAAATCCTGGATGGCTTAACTCCAATGTAAAAATGCATTTAAAAGCAAAGGAGAAGGCCTTAAAAAAATACAAGGTTGAGGGATCATCCTCAGCATTCAGACTTTATAAAGAATGCAATAAGAAATGTAAGGGTGCAATTAGGACGGCTAAGATAGAACATGAAAGACACATAGCGGAGGAGAGCAAAAAAAATCCCAAGAAATTCTTTAAGTATGTAAACAGTAAAAAAGGGAGGACAGACCATATTGGCCCCATAAAGAATGAGGAAGGACATCTGGTTACAAACGATGGGGAGAAGGCAAAGGTATTGAATTTATTCTTCTCCTCAGTATTCACGAGTGAATCGGGGGGCTTCAGTAACCAAAACTGCAGTGTTTATCCTCATGACACAACACAGGAAGCACCTACATGGTTAACAGAGGACGGAATTAAAATTAGACTTGAGAAACTTAACATTAATAAATCACCGGGACCAGATGGCTTGCATCCGAGGGTACTTAGGGAACTCAGTCAGGTGATTGCCAGACCGTTGTTCCTAATTTTTACAGACAGTCTATTGACTGAAATGGTACCAGCTGATTGGAGAAAAGCCAATGTAGCACCAATATTTAAAAAGGGCCCAAAAAACATCCCTGGGAATTACAGACCAGTTAGCCTAACATCAATAGTATGTAAACTCTTGGAGGGGATGATAAGGGACTATATACAAGATTTTAGTAATAAGAATGATATCATTAGCAGTAATCGTTCTTGCCAAACCAATCTATTAACCTTCTATGAGGAGGTGAGTTGCCATCTAGATAAAGGAAGGCCCGTAGACGTGGTGTATCTGGATTTTGCAAAAGCATTTGACACAGTTCCCCATAAACGTTTACTGTACAAAATAAGGTCCGTTGGCATGGACCATAGGGTGAGTACATGGATTGAAAACTGGCTACAAGGGCATGTTCAGAGGGTGGTGATAAATGGGGAGTACTCAGAATGGTCAGGGGTGGGTAGTGGGGTTCCCCAGGGTACTGTGCTGGGACCAATCCTATTTAATTTGTTTATAAACGACCTGGAGGATGGGATAAACAGTTCAATCTCTGTATTTGCAGATGATACTAAGCTAAGCAGGGCAATAACTTCTCCGCAGGATGTGGAAACCTTGCAAAAAGACCTGAACAAATTAATGGGGTGGGCGACTACATGGCAAATGAGGTTCAATGTAGAAAAATGTAAAATAATGCATTTGGGTGGCAAAAATATGAATGCAATCTATACACTGGGGGGAGAACCTCTGGGGTAATCTAGGATGGAAAAGGACCTGGGGGTCTTGGTAGATGATAGGCTCAGCAATGGCATGCAATGCCAAGCTGCTGCTAATAAAGCAAACAGAATATTGGCTTGCATTAAAAGGGGGATCAACTCCAGAGATAAAACGATAATTCTCCTGCTCTACAAGACTCTGGTCCGGCTGCACCTGGAGTATGCTGTCCAGTTCTGGGCACCAGTCCTCAGGAGGGATGTACTGGAAATGGAGCGAGTACAAAGAAGGGCAACAAAGCTAATAAAGGGTCTGGAGGATCTTAGTTATGAGGAAAGGTTGCGAGCACTGAACTTATTCTCTCTGGAGAAGAGACGCTTGAGAGGGGATATGATTTCAAATTACAAATACTGTACTGGTGACCCCACAATAGGGATAAAACTTTTTCGCAGAAAAGAGTTTAATAAGACTCGTGGCCACTCATTACAATTAGAAGAAAAGAGGTTTAACCTTAAACTACGTAGAGGGTTCTTTACTGTAAGAGCGGCAAGGATGTGGAATTCCCTTCCACAGGCGGTGGTCTCAGCGGGGAGCATTGATAGCTTCAAGAAACTATTAGATAATCACCTGAATGACCGCAACATACAGGGATATGTAATGAAATACTGACACATAATCACACACATAGGTTGGACTTGATGGACTTGTGTCTTTTTTCAACCTCACCTACTATGTAACTATGTAACTATGTAACTATGTCTCCATACAGCTGGTGGTGATGATGCAAGATTTGTCAGCATCCTCCGCCTCCTCCATGCCCTCCTCTGCTGAATTTTCCTATGAACCAGCAGTACATCCTAAGCGTTCAAGGGGCTATACAGTGAGTCAGGTAAAAGATGCCATGCAGTATTTCAGCTGGTCTGTCTAGGGGACAGGAGCCACGCTGGAGCAGAGATTCCTTCAGCTTTGCAGGGGCAGGCCCAGAGGTGGTTCATGCAACACCAGCTGGAGCCAGGAATGGTGGTGTGCGATAATGGCACTAACCTCCTGTCCCCATTTGACAGGGAAAGTTGACACATGTGCTATGCCTGGCACATGTTTTCAATTTGGCGGCGCAGTGTTTCTTAAATAGGTACCCAGGGTTGGAAGATCTGCTAAAGCAGGCCAGAAGGATCTGTAGCCATTTCAGGTGGTCATACACAGCCAGTGCTCGGGTGGCTGAAATTCAGTGGGAATTCCACCTGCCCATAAACTTCCTGATTTGTGACATGCCCACCAGATGGAACTCAACTTTGGCAATGCTGCAGCAGAGGGCCATTAACCAGTACCTGTGTGAGTATGGCACAATGACAGGCTCAGGCCGGCTTGACTTTATTTATCCCACACCAATGGCTGCTGATAAAGAATGCATGCACTGTACTGTTATCATTTGAGGAGGCGACAAGGATGGTGAGCCATGACAATGCATGCATGCATGCATCAGTGACACAATCCCTGTTGTGTTTCTGCTGCAGCAGGCTCTGCATTGCATTATGGACAGGGCACTCGAGGCAAAGCAGCAAGAGGAAGAGGAGGACTTCCTTTACTCTTAAGGCCCGATTTATGCAGACACCACTCTTGCGACACCACAGAACACACAAGAGGAGAGGGAGGAGGAGGATTCTGGCAGTTTTGGAGGCATTAAAGCAGAGGAAGATATACGTCAACAATTAAGAAATGGTTTTCCAAACGCAGAACCCTTGTGAGTAGTACGTGACTGGGAGGAGGCAGTTCCAGATGCTATAATTCTCAGTGACCCCGAGGAGTCTGCTTCTCATGCGTCCTCAAACTTGCAGTGCATGGGCTCTCTTATTCTTCAAAGCCTGCGAAAGGACCTGAGAATACGTGGCATCAAGGAAAAAGAACCACTATTAGTTGGTAACCCTCCTTGACCACCATTACAAGGGGAAAGTCTCAGAACTCATCCCATCCCCACAGAGGCAGCAGAGGATAAAATATCTTGAGGACACCTTAAAGATGAGTTTATGTAACGCCTTTCCAGACTCTGGCAGGTTACAGTCTCATGGAAAATGTAATTTTGAGGCTTCTGTTGGTCAAGAGGAGCGGTGGAGAAGGGGGACGCCTCAGTGATGCATTTCAACATGTTTTTAGTCCTTGGCGCCCAGAGCTGTTAGCTTCCACATCCTCTCTGCAGCATCTGCATCATATGGTTGGAGATTATCTAAGGGCGAAAACAGACATGGAAATGTGGCGCTTTGCTTGTAGTCAATAATTCACACACACACACACAGATATATATATATATATATATATATAATCAAAAAAAATTGAGGAAATCAAGTGAATAAAGGTGAAGGTGTTGTGTCTAAAGGTTAAATCTATCAATGGTCAAAATCAATTAAAATGTTGCATTTAATTCAGGTGCTGTATAGTGTGCGCTCAGTGCTGTATAGTCATAGTGTATCCAAAAAATATTAAATTACCTCAAAATTCATAAATACAATATTAAAGTGCATCCAAACAAGTTAATGTGCAATACACAACATGCTTCAAAGTAAACAAACTACTAACAGACAAAATGTTGTTTTAAAATGTGCAAAAAATGCCAAAAGGGCATGTGCAAATAGTCCCAAAGAAAATTATTCAAACAATATGGAGTAGATACAAGTCCCATAGAATATCTTCAATGTGTGTAAAATTATACAAGGTGGTGTTTTTCCTTCTCCATTCTGTAACTTGATGTCATCCTTTATAAATGCAAATAGAGTCCACCGCAGGGTTTTTTGGGACTGTTTGCACATACCCTTTGGCATTTTTTGCACATCTTGTTGGTTAGTAGTTTGTGTAGCATCCTGGAGTTTAGGCAGGGTTGATCCTCACAAATTTAGTTTCCAGGAGTCGTTATCCTGGATGATTGATAGAGATCTATTGATTTCTCCCTATGTTTGGCCTTGTTGCACTTTTCTCTTCTACCACTAGGTGGCCGGGTACTTGGTGGTACTAGATATGAGAAGGGTAACGCAAGGTCAGGTTATGGGTATATGGGGTATCTCAGGCAATGGGTAGGGGTTTTCTTGGATTCCTTGGCCTGCTGGGAGAGCGTATATGTTCGAGTGGAGTCAGGTGATCTATGTTCTTTGCCACCTGGACGGCTGTCTGGGTGGACGTGTGTTGTATTGCCTGGGCTGCTAGGCCAGAGATGGGGGCTATCCCAGGCACATCTGGCTGCAAGAGAGCAGCACAGGGTGGGAACTGCAGCTTGCAGTCCAACCAGGAGTGATGGTTCTGCCGGCCGGAGAACCTGTCGTGGTCGGAGGTAGAGGGGAAGCTGTCGCCAGTAAGAGACTATCTGCCTTATTACCAGGGACCACCGTGAGTAACTGAAGCAAGTACTGGAGCAGCATTCTCACCAGATGGGGATAGTGAAGAATCGCGAAACTTCAGTGGGAATCAAGCCAGGGACCCAGCCAGCGGAGGCGACGCTTGCAGAGCAGCCTTATGTGTCATTATTATAAAATATGCTTAAGTTCAAAATTCAAACATTAACAGCGCTTATTAAGAATATTCCTAAATGTTCACTGGTAAATATTTCTTACTGAGCAGTATATATTTGTTCACACCCTTCCTACTGACATGTAAGAAGAATGGGTTCCTAAACAAACCAAAATATCTATCAAAGAACAAACAAGAGCATGCAAGGAGCAATGTCTTCAAAAAACCATACTACCAAATAATATGATATAACAATAAAATGTCCATGCAATAAAAAATATATTGTGCTTTTAGTCCAAAAATCTTGTGCCAAGAATATTGAGCCTCTACACATCACATAAAACGTCCATGCAATGAAAGGTAAGGAGATGTGTTGTGCCTTGAGTCCGAAACAATCTTGTGCCAAGAATGTTGAGCCTCTACAGTACACCATCACTGATCACCTTGTGAACACCCTTTGTGTATCTACTCACCAGAGTAAAATACAATTAAAGCCTATAGATTCCTCTCAAGAGGTGAAGCCTGTAGCTCCTCTTTGGAAATCCAGAAGTCCTTCACAGGAACGGTTCAGTTTGGCAACTCACAGCATGTAAAAATACAAGGGGATGCTCTCCATAGTGTAAAACCATTTTTTGTAAGAAACATACCGCCCGCATACAAGTTATGCTTACTAGAATGCAAGTTAAAAATAGCCTATCTGGGCACAGAACTGCATCAAGATCACCACCTCCTGGGGATCGAAATAAACGTCTGTGGCAGTGAGTCTCGGGATGACACCAGCTGTGCCTGTCAGATGAGTCGCGCAGTCATGCCCTCAAGCCTTATGTGTCAAGCTAGGGAGTGAGCAGGCCAGCATGGGTGAAGCTTGAGAAGTATCTTGAGTGCCAAGCTAGGGACTCAGCAGAGAAGCAGGGTGACGCTTGAGGAAGATATCACTGACGATTGGAAGAGCTCAAGGGATTCAGTGGCAGTGAATAAGTGGGTCTAGTGAGAGACTGGAAGCTCAGTGGTCTGAAGAACTACAAGGAGTAACTGTAGTGAAAGAGAAGGAACTGTTAAGTTTGTGTTAGGAACTGTTAAAGACTGTTGCCATAGGAGACAGCATTCCTGCAGATGTAGATGTGGCATTTTGCTGGATGCCTTTCCTTGCATGGCTGTCCTCCTATTGAAGTCTCGGAGTCTGCCAATTAATCTTGCAAGTACCTAAGGGTGTCCTGGCCCTAACACTCTCTCCCCCAAAAAAGTTTGGTAAAGGAAATAAACTTTCTTTTGCATTCAAGAAGTGTCTGGCGCCCAATAACTTTAATAATTCTGCACCCACCATGCCTCACAGCCCACTACATACAGAAGGATGTCAGCTATCTCTGGCCCTGTGAGTCCTCATTAGACCAAAGGAGGCCTGGAACCTTGCTACATTTGCTTTGAAGCATGCAGTGTATTGCACATTGACCTGTTTGGATGCATTATAATTTTATATAAATGAATTTTGAGGTAATTTAATATTTCTTGGATACACTATACAGCACTGAGAGCGCTTTACAGCACCTGAATTGAATGCAACATGTTAACTGTTTTTGACCATTGATAGATTTAACGTTTAGACACAATGCCTTTATTCACTTGATTTCTCCAATTTTTATTTTTAAGTTTTAATTTTGATTATATATTTGTGAATTATTGAATACAAGCATAGCGCCACATCACTTAGGAACTTTAATTGCTTATCTTATGTGGGGACACATTGCAATTGTGAGCAGCTGCTGAAATCTTTAAATTTCTCTCTAGTATACGGTAGCGTATAGGAAGTGCCCTGCTTTATTTGTTAACAGACATGGAGAACTTTCCAGTTGACAATCCACTGGGTTACTGGGTCATGAGAAAAGACCACTGGCCAGAACTTGCGCAGTATGCAATTGAGCTGCTGTGCTGCCCTGCATCTAGCGTGCTTTCTGAACAGGCATACAGTCCTGCCAGAGTTTTTGTGACAGATAAAAGAGCGTGTCTGTCCACAGACTCCGTGGACTGGCTGACATTTATCAAAATGAATCAGTCCTGGATTAGAAGTAGCTATCAAGCCCCTGATGCCGTCGCTGATTAAGTGTTTTCTGGATCTGGATCTCTGAAAGACTGTCTAAGCTGCCTAGCTTTGTAGATGTTGATTTCATCTGAAATATATTTGGTGTAGGTTTCATGGGCACAATTAACACCCAAGGAACAATTTTTCCACACCTGTTTGACAGGTGCATATCATTTACATTTTTGACAGCAAGGCCAATTCTTGCATTCATCAAGAGTACCTCTATAGGGTTATGGTGTGAAGGCACCACCAACACCCAAAGCCAATCTTTCTGCCACTGTTTGACCGGGGAATATCATTTCAATTTTTGACAGCAAGGCCAATTCTTGATTTCATCAAAAGTACCTCTATAGATTTACCTGTTGTCAGAGCAGAGAGCAGACGTGTGTCAGAAGCTTCGGCCATCTGGCCACCCAGCCATCCAGGATTCATCCCCAGACTCCCCAGCAGTATTGAACTGGGACCCCCCAGCAATGCGTACCAAGAACGGGACCACCTGGACCACCCCATAGGCCCAGCTCAGCCCCCAGCTTTTCATCACGCCATCCGCTGCCATCCGGACGCCTCGATTCTAGCCTGCCAGCCTCACAGAACAGCCTCACAGGACAGTCCAGGGCTCTGGTCTAGCTCTGGCCCTGTGCTGGCCTGCCGCTTCACCCCCCCAGCCTTGGCCTGGAGGCCCGCACACTCCTTCCAACTGGACCCAACCCACCATACCGGACGGGACCGTAGCCGCACCGGGACCCCCGAGCATCAGGACAGGCTCGGGCCTACCCCGACGGCCATCTTGGCCTACCCAGTCATGGCCGCAGCACTCCACCGGCCACCCAGAACATGTCCCCGGACTCCCCAGCTGAATTGAACCAGGACCAAGTCCCACCCGACCCCGACTCACCTGGGCACTATCCACTGCCGCCGTCCGGTCGCGCCGTCCGCTGCCAGCCGGACGCCCCGATTCCAGCCGCCAGCCTTACAGGACAGCCTCACAGGACAGTCCGCAGCTCTGGCCTAGCTCCGGCCCAGTGCTGGCCTGCCGCTTCACCTCCCCCCACCTTGATCGGCAGGCCCACGCACTCCCTCCAACCGGACCCAACCCACTATACACGGTCGGGACCATAGTTGCACCGGGAGCCACCGAGCATCAGGACAGCCCACATCTTGGGCCTACCCCGACGGCCATCTTGGTCCACCCATACGCAGCCGGAGCACTCCACCGGCCACCCAGAACTCATCCACGGACTCCCCAGCTGAATTGAACCAGGACCCCTGTCCCACCTGACCCCGACTCTACCCCCAGCTCAACTGGGCACTATCCACAGCCACTGTGCAGTCGCCTCTTCTCTAGCCTCCTAGACACGAGGGACAGACCGCAGCTGCGGCCAGCTCTGGCCCACGCCGGCCTACCTCCTCAGCTCACCCCCACTGTCTGTTTCAGTGGGCCAGCTTGCCCTTTCTTCCCCGGAACACCTCCCCCTCCTTACTGGACCTCACCGCAGGGGCACCGGGTGATACAGAGATTAACATAAAGTATAGGCACAACAACTCAGGATTCACATAAGGTCAAAATCTACATCTGCTGATACGTAATTATCAGAATAAGGTTCATGAATGGAAATTAAGATGAATAATAGTCCATATAGCTGTTGAGAAAGGGGCGCGACTTGCAGTACATCCACGTGCGCATGCCCAGGAAACTGCCGATGACGTCATTCCCCTGCAGCCAGCTGTCTTCTGTGTTTCAAGCCTCGCTCTGAGGCCGCCTTCCGTAGCCAGCCTTCACAACATCCCGAAGAGCTTCTAAACTATATTCATAGCACAGACCACATATGGCACAGATCCGGGAGTGTCATCTGAGACATTTGATACCATGCTTGTTTTCTTCTTGCTAAATGTGAGTTTATCTGATTTGCTATTAAAGTGTTATTTTATATAAAAACGACTGCACCCAGAGGCACCTCTCTACTTGTTGGGTGATACAGAGAGCCAGGATATACCATGGCTCAGGCCTAGCCCCAGCATCCATCTTGATCCACCCAGACGTGGCTGCAGTACTGGTGAGTAGTGGCCTAGGTTTAACCTAGCGCCCTCTCCTTCTGTTCCTTCTGTTCTCCCCCCCTCATCATCCTCTCCCTTCATCTCTTCATCTCTGGACCATCCCCGATCAGGTAAGTACTCGGGGCACCACCCAATAGCAGTTGATCCAGGGTCCTCGGGTCCAATCGCCCCCCCGGGGGGTCGAGAAGGAATTTTTTCCTCTGCTGCAGCAATTGGCCAGCTCAGCTAGGGGTTTTTCGCCTTCCTCTGGATCAACAGGAGGGCGGTTAGGTCAGAAGGACTCCCCCTCACCACCACCAGAACTATTCGCACCGTCATCAGCACCATCAGCAACACCACCCTTGAATCAGCGGCATCCCGCAGGACCATCATCGTCTCAGCAACCTCATCGTCGCCACTAGGGATGAGCTTCATGTTCGAATCAAATGCATGTTCGACTCAAACATTGCCTGTTCGGTCGTTCGCCGAATTCTGAACGATATGGGCCGTTTGTGCCAAATTCGAGTGGCGCGTCACGGCCCATAATTCACTGCGGCATCGCAGTGCATTGCTGGCTGATGATTGGCCAATAATGCACTATGACCCACATGCTTGTCCAATCACAGCGCCATCTGTACAGAGAGCCGTAATTGGCCAAAGCCAGGGTGGCTTTGGCCAATTATGGCTCAGGGGGTTTAGTACACGCACTATATAAGGCTGCCTGCACGGCTGCCCTGTGTAATGTGTTCCGGCGTTGAGAGAGGGATAGATAGACAGAGAGACAGTGTCATTTGATTTAAGTTAGATAGAGTAGGCAGGCGAGTCAGTTAGCTGCACTTACAGTGTATTGTGTATGTATATATATATATATATAAATCCTAGGTGTTGTGTGTGTGTGTATATATATATATATTTTTATATATATATATATATATATATATATATATATATATATATATATATATATATATATATATATATATATATATATTTACACACTGTATTTAGTTTAGCTAGATCCGTTCCTGTTATTCTATTCCTACTACTGACAGGCAGGCAGGTGTTTCTACAGTATTTACAGCTACCTGAAGAAAATTGCTGGTGTTCTTCTGATCCTATTAGCTACAGTATTTACAGTTTATTTATTTATTTCAGGTACTTATATAGCGCCGTCAATTTACGCAGCGCTTTTACATATATATTACACATTCACATCAGTCCCTATACCCTCAAGGAGCTTACAATCTAAGGTCCCTAACTCACATTCATACCTATACTAGGGCCAATTTAGACAGGATCCAATTAACCTACCAGCATGTCTTTGGAGTGTGGGAGGAAACCGGAGTACCCGGAGGAAACCCACGCAGACACAGGGAGAACATGCAAACTCCAGGCAGGTAGTGTCATGGTCGGGATTCGAACCAGCGACCCTTCTTACTGCTAGGCAAGAGTTAGTGTAGTGCGTCCGCTGCACAGTGTACACCTAAAGCTACCTGAAGAAAAATAGTGTTCTTCTGATCCTATTAGTACAGTACCGCAGGCAGCTGCAGTATTTACAAGTTAGTGTAGTACGTCCTCTGCACAGTGTGCACCTAAAGCTACCTGAAGAAAATTAGTGGTGTTCTTCTGATCCTATTAATACCACAGGCAGGCAGCTACAGTATTTACAGTTAGTGTAGTGCGTCCTCTGCACAGTGTGCACCTAAAGCTACCTGGAGACAATTGCTGTTGTTCTGCTCCTATTAATACCACAGGCAGGCAGCTACAGTGTTTACAGTTAGTGCACTGTGTCCTCTGCACAGTGTGCACCTAAAGCTACCTGAAGAAAATTAGTGGTGTTCTTCTGATCCTATTAATACCACAGACAGGCAGCTACAGTATTTACAGTTAGTGTAGTGCGTCCTCTGCACAGTGTGCACCTAAAGCTACCTGGAGACAATTGCTGTTGTTCTGCTCCTATTAATACTACAGGCAAGCAGCTACAGTATTTACAGTTAGTGCACTGTGTCCTCTGCACAGTGTGCACCTAAAGCTACCTGAAGAAAATTAGTGGTGTTCTGATCTTATTAATACCACAGGCAGGCAGCTACAGTATTTACAGTTAGTGTACTGTGTCCTCTGCACAGTGTGCACCTAAAGCTACCTGAATAAAATTGGTGGTGTTCTTCTGATCCTATTAATACCACAGGCAGGCAGTTACAGTATTTACAGTTAGTGTACTGCGTCCTCTGCACAGTGTGCACCTAAAGCTACCTGAAGACAATTTCTGGTGTTCTCATACTAATAATACTACAGGCAGGCAGTTGATTCTGCTAGCTGCAGTATCAGTATATATATACATCCCAGCTTTGTGCAGCTACATCTCACTGCAGGCCATTCATTTGTCTGGAAGGCCAACAAGGAGAGGCAGACAGTCACGAGCCAATAAAAGAGGGCAAGCAGGCTCTGTGTCTAGCGGCAACAGTGCTGGTCGTGGAGACGGTGCATCCTCATCAGCACGTGGCCGTGGGACACGCTTGTCCTTTTTTTGGGCAGCTGGCTGTGTTGAGCCGCAATATGCAGAAGACTTGGTAGAATGGATGACCAAGCCGTCCTCATCCTCTCTCACCCAGGCTCAGGGTACTTTGTCTGGCAAAGCAGCTGCCAAACCGGCCTCTTCCCTTGGCTCAATGGCATCAGTCACTCCTTCCCTAGCCCCACCATGTCCTCCTGAGGAGTCCCCTGAACTGTTTGACCACAGTGTTGGGTACATGCTCCAGGAGGATGCCCAGCGTTTTGAAGGCTCCAATGATGGTACCCAGCTAGAGGAAGGCAGTAACGTGAGCCCAGAGAGAGGGGGTGCCCAAAAAGGACAGCAATCTGGCAGTCATAATAAAGACAAAGAAGGCCTTCGCGCTACTAAGATGTGTTCAGAATAATCCCCTAATTAAAAGATTCCCTGATGAAGTCACGTGATGACGTAACGCGTAGGGAGTGGCCGGAGGTTGAAGTATACCGGAAGTGATGTGAGAACGGCGTTCAGATGCCATACTATTTGTTTTATGCTTTTTTTTAATATTTCAATGTAAGAGTCCAGCCTTATCTTTTAATAAAATCGCAAACATACTACACCATTGGAGTTCTCTATCTCTCCCATCCTTGTCCACTTCTCTCCCCCCCTCTGCGGGTACGAGATTGTATGAGGACGCAGATGTGAAGTATCCATTCAGGTTTTACACTAAGTGGAGGACCCCCTGGTGGTGGAGGTTGGAATAGATTCCTGTACATTACCTTATGCTGATATTTCAAGATATCAAGGTGAGGGTTCTGTGAGCTCATTTATGGGATTATACACTTCTCGCCTTTTTGCTGTGTAATTTATTTAAACACATTTTTGAGAAAACCTTTTTTTTTGGACATTTACTGAAAAATGCTGAATTAAGAGACTATCACCACATTGAATCTAATGCCCCTGGATTGTTACACCAACTTATGGACTAACCACTTTTGCACTTTATTATTATCCCAACGTATTGGGCACTATTTACACATTGTTTATTTACCCTATTCATTGGGCACCTTTTGCACTTTATTATTGCTGTAGCGTGGAAACACTATATGATTTTATGTAATCTGGCAGTCATGTTCCCCCAGCTGCAGCATACTGCCAGCTTTGCTCCAGTGATGAGGAGAGAGGGGATGATGAGTTCACTGACTCCACGTGGGTGCCTGATAGGAGAGAGGAGGAGGAGGAGGCACATCACCAATGAGGCAGGATGCCCTCCAGGGGCCAGCGTTATTCCAAAAGTTCTTTGGTGTGGGCCTTTTTTGAGATGAGTGCATCAGATCCCACCGCTGCTATTTGCAACATATGTCTTAAGCATAGCTCTCATGGCCAAAACATCTCCCACTTGGGCACCACATGCTTGACCAGACATATGTTGACCTGCCATGCAGTTCATTGGCAAGCGTACCTAAAAGACCCACACCAAAGAACAAAGAGGACCTCTCCTTGCTCCTCATCAGCTGGGATCTCCAACCCCACTATACCTTCAGTCCTCTCTGAGACCTGCACTGAGAGGAATGAAGGTCCCAACGTATTGGGCACTATTTACACATTGTTTATTTACCCTATTCATTTGGCACCTTTTGCACTTTATTATTGCTGTAGCGTGGAAACACTATATGATTTTATGTAATCTGGCAGTCATGTTCCCCCAGCTGCAGCATACTGCCAGCTTTGCTCCAGTGATGAGGAGAGAGGGGATGATGAGTTCACTGACTCCACGTGGGTGCCTGATAGGAGGAGGAGGAGGCACATCACCAATGAGGCAGGATGCCCTCCAGGGGCCAGCGTTATTCCAAAAGATCTTTGGTGTGGGCCTTTTTTTGAGACGAGTGCATCAGATCCCACTGATTGCTATTTGCAACATATGTCTTAAGCATAGCTCTCATGGCCAAAACATCTCCCACTTGGGCACCACATGCTTGACCAGACATATGTTGACCTGCCATGCAGTTCATTGGCAAGCGTACCTAAAAGACCCACACCAAAGAACAAAGAGGACCTCTCCTTGCTCCTCATCAGCTGGGATCTCCAACCCCACTATACCTTCAGTCCTCTCTGGGACCTGCACTGAGAGGAATGAAGGTGTAGAATTAGGTGTGTCACAGCCAAGTACTTGTGGGCAATCTGCTATCGGTACACCGACGTCAGATTGTACCAGGCAAATTTCCCTGCCCCAGCTGCTGCACTACCAAAATAAGTTAGCTCCCAGCCATCCACATGCCCAGTGGTTGAATGCTAGCTTGGCTAAATTGCTAGCACTTCAACTGCTGCCTTTTCAGTTAGTAGACTCTGCCCCCTTCCGTGAGTTTGTGGAATGTGCGGTTCCTCAGTGGCAGGTTCCCAAACACCACTTTTTCTCATGGAAGGCGATTCCAGCTCTCTACTGGTATGTGGAAGGCAATGTCTTGGCCTCGCTGGACAGGGCAGTCAGCAGTAAGGTGCATATTACCGCTGACTCATGGTCCAGCAGGCATTGACAGGGACGTTACCTATCTTTCACTGCGCACTGGGTGACTCTTCCGGCAGCTGGGAAGGATGAAGGACAAGGTGCAGAAGTGTTGGAGGTTGTTCTGCCACCACGCCTCCAAAATACTACTAGTGGTGATTCTGCCACACCTCTCTCCTCCACCCCCTCCTCTTCTTCTTCCTCCATGGCCTCTTCTTGTGCTGATTTGACTTCGGAACCAGTGGAGCTCCATAGGCATTCAAGGGGCTATGCAAGCATGCAGGCCAAAAGATGTCATGCGATGCTTGAGCTGGTGTTCTTGGGGGACAGGAGCCACACTGGAGCAGAGATTCTGTCAGCTCTGCAGGGGCAGGTTTAGAGGTGGTTGACACCACGCCAGCTTAAGGCAGGTATGGTGGTTTGCAACAATGGCACCAACCTCCTCTCCGCCCTCCGACAGGGAGAACTGACCCATGTGCCCTGTTTGGCTCACGTTCTTAACTTGGTGGTGCAGCGGTTATTGGGAAGGTACCTGGGCTTACAGGATGTCCTGAGGCAGGCCAGGAAAATCTGTGTGCCTTTCCACAGGTCATATAATGCCAGTGCTCAGCTGGCTGACCTCCAAAAGGAATTTAACCTGCTCAAGAACTGCCTAATCTGTGACATGCCCACCAGGTGGAACTCAACGTTGGCCATGCTGCAGTGGCTGTACACGCAGCAGAGGGCCATCAATAAGTACCTGTGCGACTATGGCACCAGGACAGTGTCAGGGGAGCTTGTTTTTTTTACCCACGCCAGTGGGCCATGATCAGGGATGCATGCACTGTCCTGTCACCATTTGAGGAGGCCACGAGGATGGTGAGCAGTGACAGTGCATGCATCAGTGACACTGTCCCCCTTGTCCACCTGTTGGAGCACACACTGCGTGGAATAATGGACAGGGCACTTGAGGCAGAACAGAGGCAGGAAGAGGAGGACTTCCTTAGCTCTCAAAGCCCCTTTTATCCAGACAGTGTTCCTGCGTGCCCACCGATCACACAGGATGAGGACGAGGAGGAGGAGGAAGAGGAGGATTGTGTAAGCATGGAGGTGGAGCTTGGCACTCAGCATCAGCAGCAGTCTTCAAGGGATCATTTACAGTCCCAAGAAACCCATGGACTTGTACGTGGCTGGGAGGAGGTGGCTGCCGATCATGTTGTCCTTAGTGACCCAGAGGACTCCGGACCGAATGCCTCAGCAAACCTATGCTGCATGGCCTCCCTGATCCTGCAAAGCCTGTGGAAGGATCCTCTTATTCGTGGTATCAAGGAGAGGGATCAATACTGGCTGACAACCCTCCTTGATCCACATTACAAGGGTAAGGTTGTGGACCTTATCTTGCTGTCGCAGAGGGAGCAGAGGATGAATCATCTTCGGGAGGCCTTGCAGAAAGGTCTGTGCAACATGTTCCCAAAGACTGGGAGGTTACAAACTCCTGTTCCTGGACAACGTGTTGCTGAGGCTTCAGTCAGTCAAAGAAGGAGCGGTGGAGAAGGTGGCTGTCTGACCGATGCGTTCAGACAATTTTTTAGTCCGCAGACCCAAGGTATGATCGGTTCCAGCAACCATCGCCAGCGTCGGTTTTACATGGTGCAGGAATACCTAGGGGCAAGATCTGACTTGGACACCTTTCCCACCGAAAATCCTCTAGGTTACTGGGTCTTGAGGATGGATCACTGGCCATAGCTTGCACAGTATGGAATTGAGCTACTGGCCTGTCCTGCATCCAGCGTTCTTTTGAAACGCACATTCAGTGCTGCTGGAGGTTTTGTAACTGATCACAGGGTGCGCCTGTCCACCAACTCGGTCGATCGACTGACCTTCATAAAAATGAATGAGTCTTGGATCACCACCAGCTACCAAGCACCTGATGCTGATGTAACCGAATAATTTTTTTTGAAATGTCAGATCCCTTCAAGACTGCCTATGCTGATGTTGAGTGACTATCCTGTTATGCTGAGTGACTATCCTCTTCCTCCTCAATGATCATGCTGATAGCTTGTAAGTATATTTTTGGTTCTGGGCACCGCCACCAGTTGCTAAGGCCCAATTTTTCAGCCCCTGTTTAACAGGGGCGTGTAATTACAATTTTTGTGATGCAATATTTTGCAAGGAGGGTTCGTTGTTGCACTCAACTAGAGTATTTGTGAGGGGTTGCAGTGTTGCGGCACCAGTGCCTAAGGCCCACTTTTTCAGCCCCTGTTTAACAGGGGCGTGTAATTACAATTTTTGATGCAATACTTTGCAGCAGGGCTTGTTCCTGTTCTCCAACTAGAGTATCTGTGAGGGGTTGCAGTGTTGTGGCACCAGCACCAGTGCCTAAGGCCCAATTTTTTCAGCCCCTGTTTAACAGGTGCATGTAATTACAATTTTTGATGCAGTATTTTACAGGAGGGCTCATTCCTGTGCTCCAACTGGAGTATCTGTGAGGGGTTGCAGTGTTGTGGCACCAGTGTCTAAGGCCCAATTTTTCTGCCCCTGTTCAACAGGGACATGTAATTAGAATTCTTGATCTAATATTTCACAGAGGGGCCCGTTTCTGTGCCCACCAAGAGTAACTGTGAGGACTTACAGTGTTGTGACACCAGCACCACCACCACCAAAGGCCCAATTTTTCTGCCCCTGTTCAACAGGTGCATGTAATTACAATTCTTGATCTAATATTTCACAGCAGGGCCCGTTCCAGCTCCCACCAAGAGTAACTGTGAAGACTTACAATGTTGTGGCAACACCACTATCACCACCACCAAAGGCCCAATTTTTCTGCCCCTGTTCAACAGGTGCATGTAATTACAATTCTTGATCTAATATTTCACAGCAGAGCCCGTTCCTGCACCCACCAAGAGTAACTGTGTGGGTTTACAGTGTTGTGGCAACACCAACACCTAAGGCCCAAATTTCTGCAGAGTATATATAGGGCAGGCCCCTACGTTCAAACATCCAACTTACAAACGACTCCTACTTGCAAACAGAAGGAGACAACAGGAAGTGAGATGAAATCTACCCCTAGGAAGGGAAATGCTCTCCTGTAAGAGTTAATATGGGAAAAACATGTCTCCTTTCCACTGATGCTTTATCTCCAATCCTTGTTTCACTAAATACCCCAAATTGTCAAAAAACCTTTGTAATTGGGACAGAAAGTGAGGTGAAATCTTCTGAAGAGGTGCACAGACAGCAAAACAAATGTCACAGGGGTGATAACCCTTCCCTATGTTTTCCAAATAGCTTAAAAATAGATTTTTTGGCTGGAGCTACACTTTAAAAATGTACCAGTTCAAAATTACAAACAGATTCTACTTAACAACAAACCTACAGTCCGTGTCTTGTTTGCATCGCCTGTATACTGCTGTTCAGAGGGCCTGGGGCCCCACGCCTTTCCTTTTTTAAATTTGGGTGTGAGGTTCCCCTTAATATCCATACAAGACCCAAAGGGCCTGGTAATGGACTGGGGGGGGGGGGTACCCATGCCGTTTGTCTCACTGATCTTCATCCGTATTATAAATCAAAAAATTTTATATACTCTGCGCTGCTCAACCAATAATTTGCAGCTAACACAACAAACGGAAATTTTGCTCAAATCAACAAGTGTATCAAAGTGTAGCGCTGTAGTGCCAAATTAAATAACCATAATTAATGGTGAGTTGTACCTATAAGACATGTAGTGAAAAGAATTATAGGTAATATAAAGTAAAGTCTCTCGTAATCTCCAAGTGTTAATCATGTGCGGTGATTATTTGCAGTTCATATTGGAGTGGAATAGTCCTGATCCCCATGTGGAAAACCAATAAGGTAGATGAAAGGTGAAAATACCAATGTGATAGTGCCACCACCAGAGTAAATGCAGGCTTACCAGAGAGTTTGAACTCAAAAGAACGTAAGTTCTATGAGTCAAACAAGCTTGTATTGCCAACCGACAATGGAGGAGGAACCTTAGAAGTCAAAGGTGATTGGAGTCTGAAGTCTCCAAAGCCTTCATGGAAGGTCTTCTTCATATAGGTGGTTACACATCCAGGGAAAATAGCTTTGTTCATCTGCAATTTTGATAGCAGCTGAGATGACTGTGTCCTCTTCCTCGGCCTGTATTAATACCACTTATGTCAGTGTTTGGAGCCACCTTTGTATTTCACAGGTGTTAGCCATATATATCCATATTACCAGGACCGGACATTACATTAAAGCCGTAAGCAGTTTTAAATTACTTTTATTACTTTAAAAATGTCATTTTGTGCAGGTACTGTTCTAAGCATGAGAAACATGCGCCACTTTACAGGCATACTATAGACACCCCCCAGGTACGATATTTAAAGGAATATTTCACTTTTTTTTCACTTTAAGCATCATTTAAATCACTGCTGCCGAAAAAACGGTCATTTTTAAAACTTTTTTTTGCCTTGATACATGTCCCCTGGGGCAGGACCCGGGTCCCTAAACCCTTTTTAGGACAATACCATGCAAATTAGCCTTTAAAATTAGCACTTTTGATTTTGAACGTTCGAGTCCCATAGACTTCAATGGGGTTCTAACATTCGTGCAAATTTTCGGTCCATTCGCAGGTTCTGGTGCGAACCGAACCGGGGGGGGTGTTCGGATCATCTCTAGTCGCCACATCAGTATCATCATCGCATCATCCTATCAACATCAACTTTTTTTCTCACCATGTGCAACTTCAAATACTCAGCGGACGCCCTCCACAGGCTAAGAAATAATACCTCATCATTACCAACCTCCATTCAAAAAATACTACGAAAAGAACAACTACTAAGGTCCAATTTACAATCAACCATCAAACACAGGAAGACACCAATTCAACCACAACAATTAGCATGCGCCCTGATCAACACCAGATCTGCAGTCAAGCACAAACTGGAAGTCCACAACTTCATCACCCAAAACAACATTGATTGTCTCTTCATCATGGAACGCTGGCTAACACCCAACTGCAATGCCATCCTAACTGAACTGGAGCCTCAGAACTACAGTATCCTAACTGAGCATAGAATAGGAAAAAAAGGAGGAGGCCTAGCAGTGATCTTAAATCTCACCTTGCGCTCATCAAACCAGCTTTACAGAACTCAGTGCCTTTCAAGGAGACACTCACCCTACAGCTTCAAACAACACCCCAAGACACCATTCACATACTACTATGCTACAGACCACCAGGACCGAAGACTAGTCTCCTTACACCCTTCACTGAATTCATCTCAATACACACCCTGAAAACCAAAAACTTTCTGGTACTTGTGGACTTCAACCTCTGGGCAAACTTTACCCAAGATCCTATCGCCACTGCCTGCATTAACCAACTGGAAGAACTAGGTTTTCAGCAATTGATAAATGCTCCCACACATGGTTCAAGACATATTCTGGACCTCATCTTCAAACAAAACATGGACATCAACATATTCGACAACATACCGCTACCATGGACGGACCACCACACTATCAAATTTAAAATCGCCACCAACACCACTCTCCAAAAACCGAAACACGCAATAACAACACACTGGACCAGAAACTTCCCTCCGAACTCTTCAAAACCACATTATCAAACAAAATAGCAACGCTAAATTTAAACCACTCAATGGAACAAACACTCAACTCCTTAAACAAGGCATTACTACAAACAGCAGACTCAGTGGCTCCAAAACATAGAACACTCATCCACAAAAAAAAACTCTGGATGGTTCAATGGCACTCTTACTTTACTGAAGCAGGAATGCAGAAAAGCTGAAAGAGCCTGGAGAAGAAATTCCACAAAGGAAAATCACACAAACTACAAAGCACTTACTAAGAAATATCACAAAGCAATCTTCAAAGCAAAAAAAGAACATTTCTCAAACATCATCTCAACAGCCTTAAACCGCCCTCGGGAACATTTCAAAATAGTCACACAGACTATGAACCCTACCTGCCTAGAGCCCTCAGCAAACGAAACTCAAGAATTCTGCAATGAGTTATCATATTTTTTCATCGACAAAATCGACAACATTCGGAAAACAATTCAACAGAAAAAAATAACCAACCTTAGTCAACTAAAGCTAAAAGAGGAAATCGATATGAACATCACACAATTACCAAATTTTTTGCTGATTCCAATCTCCATTGACACCACCAAAAACATCATCAGAAGCCTCCAAGACAGCACAGCACTGAACGACATAATTCCCACAAAACTCCTGAAAGAATGTTCCGACATCTTGGCTCCTACTATAACACACAAATCAGTCGTTCAAAGAAGGAATTGTCCCGATTGCGCTCAAGCAAGGCATCGTCAAACCCCTCCTAAGGAAACCCAACCTTGACCCTAAAGACCCTAACTTCCGCAGACCGGTAACAAGCCTTAACACCATCTCAAAGATTATGGAGAAAGCAGTAGTACAACATCTACAACGCCACCTGGACACACACAAACTCTTGGACCCATTGCAATCAGGCTTTTGCCTGATCCGCACTTCTCAAAATATGGGACGACACCCTCGAAGCAGCAGATGATGGAGAATCATGTCTCCTGGTACTGTTGGACCTCAGTGCAGCATTCGACACAGTGGACCACAATACCCTACTCAGCAGCCTCACAGAAGTAGCTGGAGTCACAGGTTCAGATCTATCATGGTTCGCATCCTTCTTAGAAAATCGTACACAGACAGTGAAACTAGGAGCCTTCACCTCTGAAACTTGTGCAATTTCTTATGGAGTCCCTCAAGGTTCACCCCTGTCACCCATGCTCTTCAACATCTACATCCGTCCACTCCTCAAAATCATCAGAAAAGCGGAACTCTGCTTCCACTCATACACTGATGACACTTAACTCTATTTTCGCATCACCGGACAAAAAGACCAATATCAGCGACTAGAAAAATGCCTCACATTGATAGACGACTGGATGTCGATGAATGCACAAATACGATCAGTAGTCAGTGGATCTCACCATCGTCTCCGCCTGCTACGTAGACTCATGCCTTTCATTCCAGAAGAGGACAAAGCAGCAGTAGTTGGAATAATCATCAATTCCCGTCCCAACTACTCAAACTCCCTCTACATAGGACTTCCTAAATACCAGATTGCAGGCTTACAAGTCATCCAAAACACGGCAGCAAGACTGATAACGGGGAAAAAACCCTGGGAATCCATCTCCCCGTCCCTGAGGACCCTACATTGGCTAACCGTAAAGGATCGGATCACATTCAAGAACCTCTGCCTCACTCACAAATGCAAGGAAACGCTCCTCAATACCTATGTGAGAAAATAAAACACTGCACACCTAATTGCAGTCTTCGATCAACCAACCAAAACCTCCTCCTCATTCCCAAGTCCCGCTACAAATCAAAGGGAGAACGAAGATTCGCAGTCCAAGGACCACAGCTATGGAACTCTCTACCCACTCACATCCGCATGTGAAGAAAACCATAGGGCCTTCAGAAAAAAACTCAAAACCCACCTCTTCTAAGATGCAGGACAACACAGGACCGTTCAAGCGCCTTCAGGCGATTCAGTTCGCATTTGCAGCGCTATGCAAAGCATTTATTGATTAATTTATTCAAGGCACCACCAACACCCAAAGCCCAATTTTTCTGCACCTATTACTTCTATCCAAAATCCATGAAAGAGACACCAGAATGTATCCAAAAGATCTCTTTAATCTTGTGCACTAAATTGTGGGCTCATTATACAGACTGGCTCCCCAAGCCATAAAGAAAGCTTGCAGGGAAAATGTCATTTTTTTGGCTTTATAAATGTCGATTTTGCTGCAGCAGGTTATATACATGGTACAGATGCGCCACTTTACAGGCAGACTAAGGGGACCCCCCCCCCCCCAGTGCACTATATTTAATGGAAATTTTCATTTTTATTGTTTCACTTTAAGCCCAAATACTTGCTTATAGGCCTTCAAATGGGCACTTTTGACTGTTCCCGTTTGGGTCCCATAGACTTTAATGGGGTTCGTTATTCGGTTCCAAACTTTCCCAATGTTCAAAAGTTCTGGCGCAAACCAAAACGGGGGGTGTTTGGCCCATCTCTAATGGGGACAAAAGCTTCATACCCACATCCTGTCCCCCAAAATATGTGAATTGTTAGATTCTGAAAGCCCCCTTAAAAGAAGGGACCCCTAGATGTCTTCCCACCCATGTAAAAGAGTACATAATACCCATTTTTACTAATTTGCAAAAAAAATGGAAATAGCAAATAAAACATAGGCGCCATTAAAAACTTCCTTTACTACCTTTACGGTAGAACGCTTAGTCTACAACCGTCTTTGCTCCTACCTCAATGAAAATAACCTTCTTGACCCCTTACAGTCTGGCTTTCGCTCGCAGCACTCCACGGAAACTACCTTACTAAAACTCACTAACGATTTACTAACTGCTAAAACCAACAGCCAGTACTCCATACTCCTACTACTTGACCTCTCTGCGGCCTTTGATACTGTTGACCACCCGCTCCTTCTCAATAAACTACATTCCCTTGGCCTCCGAGATTCTGCTCTATCCTGGTTCTCTGGCTATTTATCACAGCGCTCCTTCAGTGTCACCTACAACTCTGTCTCCTCCTCTCCATTGCCCCTTTCTGTGGGGGTCCCCCAAGGCTCGGTTCTTGGACCCCTTCTCTTCTCTATCTACACCACCTCCCTTGGTCACCTAATAACTGCCCACGGCTTCCAATACCACTTATACGCTGATGACACCCAAATCTATCTGTCTACTCCTCACCTCACTCCTTCAGTCTCCTCTCGCATTACTAACTTACTAACTGACATATCAGCATGGATGTCGCACCACTTCCTTAAACTAAATCTCTCTAAAACTGAGCTATTAATATTCCCCCCCGCCCGTGCCCCCCTCCATGACTTTTCCATCAAAATCAACAATGCAACCATCAGTCCCTCCCCTCACGCCAGGGTACTAGGTGTAATCCTAGACTCCGACTTGTCATTTCAGCCTCAAATCCAATCATTGTCAAAAGTTTGTAGAATTCACCTCCGTAACATCTCTAAAATTCGCCCTTTTTTAACAAATGAAACCACCAAGCTCCTCATTCACTCCCTTGTTATCTCTCGCCTTGACTATTGCAACTCCCTTCTCATTGGCCTACCGCTCCATAGGCTATCCCCTCTTCAGTCTATCATGAATGCTGCTGCCAGACTTATCCACCTTACCAACCGCTCAGTGTCTGCCAACCCTCTACTTCAATCCCTACACTGGCTCCCAATCACCCAGCGAATTAAATTCAAAATTCTAACCACAACATACAAAGCCATTCACAACTCTGCCCCAAGCTACATCACTAATCTTGTCTCCAAATATCACCCAAATCGTCCTCTCCGCTCTTCTCAAGACCTCCTGCTTTCAAGCTCTCTCATCTCCTCCTCCCATGCTCGTCTCCAGGATTTCTCCAGAGCCTCTCCCATCCTCTGGAACTCGCTACCTCCATCTATCCGGCTATCCCCTACTCTTGCTACCTTCAGGCAATCCCTGAAAACTCATCTCTTCAGGAAAGCCTATCACGTCTCCAACTAATCTCCTACCACTTCCACCAGCTCATTCCCCACAGTTACAACCTTTTTTACCACCTGCCCCACCCTATTAGATTGTAAGCTCTTCTGAGCAGGGCCCTCTTAATCCTATTGTATTGTATTGTATTATAACTGTATTGTCTCCCTTTTTATATTGTAAAGCGCTGCGTAAACTGTTGGCGCTATATAAATCCTGAATAATAATAATAATAATAATAATAACTAAAAAGAAAATACTACCTTCCAATAAAAGAAATGCCTCACAATATAAATCCAATGTCAATCATATCATCCTGCAAAGTGAATGCAGAGTCAATCATGATGAAGGCCTGCTGTCATGATGACTCACTACTATGACAAAGCTGCCCAGCCTCTACTTGTGCTGCAGATGACTGGTCCCTGTTGCTGCTGGAATGTAAACAACAGCCCGTGAAATCTGGGTGATATCAATAATAAAATATGGTTCTGACCATATTTGGTCCACTTGAGATTCCCCTGGCTTGTTTACAATTTGAAATTTTCTAGTGAGACATCCCTTACTAATACCACAAATAAATGACAGACTTCCAGCTGCATCAGCCAGAGGTTCAGGTAATTTGGAGAACTGACCAAATCTGGACAGATTGTTCATCTATTTGAGAAATTGAGAACCGGCTGGGTTTGGGTCGAACTCATGTTCAAGCCAAAGATCATCCCTACTTTGCAGACTAAAAACATTAGTGAATAATTTGTGGGTGTGGGAAGATATTTATAGAATAAGCAGTTATCGTTTGTTATTGCACGTGGTTACACAATGCAAAAATAGAATATTGCCATAAATAATAGGCTTCTTATATAAATTGGAAATAAATGTACATTTTGGCATACAAGTAAATTATGAAAATATTTTATACAGTGTTACAAATGTAGATTTTCTGAGATGACTCCCTAATCCATGCATATAATTGTTCTGAATACCACTTTTATATTCCTGTGTTGCTTTCTTACAATTAATTATAGTAAGCCATATTGTATTTACTGTATATATTTTTTTATTTCTGATAACATTCTTTACTCAAAAACAGGTTTATGCAACACAGAACACATGACTCCTTTAGTAAATCACTCCTTATTCATTCTTCTACCTTGCATTTCTCTTACCATTGCCACTAGTTTCTCCCGATCTTTTTCATTTCCCACATGACATGGAATTCCAGAAATGCTGAGTCCTTCTTCTTTTAGCTGTTGGATAGCTTTATCCACATTTTCTGTCTTACGACTACATAAAAGCACGTGAGCCCCATCTTGTGCCAAACGTCTTGCTATAGCAAAGCCTATTCTAAATGTCAATAAATAAGCATAGTGAGGGTGACATTGCAGGTGAATCCTCCACACATGTACCAGGAATGTTCACCTGCAGTGAAGGATTAGTGAATGTCACATTCTTTTTATGTTTTATGAATTTGCCCCTATAGTGTATATTAAAGCTCATAAAAATATTACATTACAAAAAAAAAACTAATAACTTAATGCAGGTTATTATTAATTATTAAAGTGATTGTAAACCCACATTTTTTTTAACAAACATGTCATACTTACAGTACCTGCTCTGTGCAATAGCTTTGCAGAGCAGCCCTGATCATCCTCTGGTCCAATGCCGGCACTCCTGTTTCCTCCCTCCTGCAAGCCGCTTGCTATGGGGACATTTGTGTGCACTTGCTCCAAAGCCTTTTTCTGTGTGTCCATTGACAAACAGAGTGCTGCTTGGACCTGCCCCCCAACTTTCTCTTCACTGGCTGTGATTGACAGCAGCAGGAGGAGGGGGGAGCTGTACTCCAAAAGTTTTTTACCCTAATACAGAGAATGCAATACGGTAAAAAATCTCCAGCTTTTAGAACGACTTTACAGCCCAACTCCAGGATGCCTTTGAATGTAACACTGCAGTGGGATTCCCAACACTAATACACGATACAGAACTTACCTTATTTCCCACTCTCCTAGCAGCTGGCACTTTCCTCTGCAGTCTGACATTATGGGTTTGTGGGTGGGCCCTCTTCAGCCCTTCTTACAATGCAGGACTTCTGGTCCTGCATTGTATGGGAGGACATCGGAGAGGTGTGACTTGCCAGGTTGCAAAGTGAAGCAGCTTGTGGGGGGGGGGACTGCTCACATGAAGAGGAGGCCACTCCTATAATAATAACCAACTGATTGGATATTTTTAGAATTTTTTTTAACATACCCATATGTTGACCCAGTCACAATGGTCACTTTATCTTGCAAGGGTTTTTGATTTTTCGCACTTGATTTGATCAGGTAGTTTTCTTGAGACATTTTCTAACAGCTGTTACAAAATATCTGTAAAAACAAACAAACAGTATCTGCACATGAAACTAGCAAAAAAAAGTAAGTTTTGATTTAGTTTTAGCTATAATTTACTTGATTTGATGGACCACACTATAGAAGACCTCAATGTTTTAGTTCTTAGGCTATGTTTCCACTAGTGCGTCCCCAAAGTCGCGCGATTTTGCCGCGATTTTTTACCGCGATTTTACCGCGACTTTTTACCGCGATTTGAAGCAATGCCTGTATCTATGGACCTCAAGTCGCATCAAAGTGGGACCAAAGTAGTGCAGGGACTACTTTGAAGTCGCTGCGACTTGAAGTCGCACAGATATGAACGGTACTCATTGGAAATCATGGGAAACAATTTGTCATGCGACTTTTCAGTCCCAAGTCGCATGAAAAGTCGCACTAGTGGAAACAGAGCCTTAAAGGGAATTTCAGAACTCTCCAGGAAAGGAAAACGTTTGAACTAAGAATGATACTTCTTTTTGACACGAAAAATAAATAACGGCCTGAATTTAGATATTGGTTTCCTTACACATTATGCTAAAGTTTTACGACCCCTCTGTGACTAGTATCCCCCCCTGCATTCTATAGCTCTCTCTCCCTCTGTCTTATCTCACTAACTCTGCTGCTATCTTTATTACCATTGATTTGTATGTGTTTGGCTTTCCCTTTTTTTTTTTTTTTTTTTTAACATGCTGCTTAAAAATTTGTGAATCAGTACTGCTTGGACCTTGAAGAAGGGGACATACCCCGAAAGCTTGTCCTGAAAAATTGTATGTTAGTGCAAATAAAAAAAGTATCACGGACAGTACAGCTATAATTTAGGAACAAAGGGTCTTGGTTTGGTAATCCTATGTTTGTTTGCAAAACAATCATACTTAAAAAATTAAAAGAACCTGTAGTCTGTAGTCTTACAATTGTTAACATCACCACACTGTCCTTTATTGTCTTTTTAGCAAAAAATAGTAAACTTAACATACATCACTCTTCCGACAATGG
Source organism: Aquarana catesbeiana (assembly GCF_042186555.1). Lineage (NCBI taxonomy): Eukaryota > Metazoa > Chordata > Amphibia > Anura > Ranidae > Aquarana > Aquarana catesbeiana. The sequence continues at coordinate 304,659,322 of NC_133324.1, forward strand.
AAGAGTTTCCCCGGGGGGGGGGGATGTTTAAAGCAGCGAAAACTTTATAAGAAAAAGATTCGGTCTTTTATTCAGGCAAAGAATGAATGCAATCAATTAAACAGTAAATTTAAAATATATATTGTGGTTAGCAACACAAACAACAAACACCAAACAAAAGCCATCGCAAATGGCAAACAGTACACCAAGGAAACCATAGTTTGTCAATTACATTGTGACATTTACATCTACATGAATACCCCGATGCATTTCGACCCTATCATTTCCGGTCTTCTTCAGGGAGATTTTTAATTCTAGGCGATATATCAAAGAGTTCTAAATTTAGACAACTTTATTAACATTGCAGTATACAAAACATCGTTGGACATTTCATAATGTTCAAAAGTATATTCCCATATATAAGGTAGTATATTTACCATTACAGAGATGGAAAGGTGAGAATATATCGCACAACCAGGATTGCTAAAAACAGCTGCATTCAATGGTCCCAAAATGTCCACATGTCCCCTCCGCACTCTCCAGGAGAGTCCATAACCCGCAGTCCGCCGGGCTTACAAAGAGCCACGCTTTTGGACCTTGAGAGGAAAGTATGGGGCGAGGCACCCGTGGTATGGTATTGAGGAATCTAAATAAGTAATCAGCAAGTATTATATAAGTATACAGTGCTACTGACCTTAGACTGGTCGATACTCATTCAAATGTTGGATTTATATGGACTGATATTGCTTATATATTTAATTTTATAGTATATTTATTTATTGGATTTCTTTTTAGATTAATTTGTATTAACATTCATATAATGAAAGAGAAGGTGATGATGTTACCTGATTAGTATAGAGGTGACTGTGCAATATGGTGAATACAGTCTTGAGGGAACAGGAATGAGATATAAAGTGCCAGACAAAGGAAGATGTATGGCACTGAATAACAAGTGTTTAAAAGTGTTCAGAGTGAGACCATGTCTATATCAAGTTGAAGTATGTTGGTTAAATTGTAAAGAGCCTAAATAGTAGGGCATATAGGTAAATAAGTTAGTCAGCATGATACAAATATCAGCCAGTCAGATGAATTCAAAAGTTGCACTTACTAAATGCTACAATCCTTCCCTTGTGTGTTAACGGCATTCCAGAAATCACTTCAGGATCCCCTGGAAGCTGTGGGTTTAAGTAGTATTTGAATTATGTGTCCATTGATGGCAGGTGTTAATCTCCTCCCCTGACTCCCCCTCATTTACAGGCCCTGCCGCCATGATTACGGCGTCTGCGTGGCCCCCTCGGCGTTGCGGAAGGCATAAGGGTCTAAATGCATCGGGGTATTCACGTAGATGTAAATGTCACAATGTAATTGACAAACTATGATTTCATTGGTGTACTGTTTGCCATTTGCGATGTCTTTTGTTTGGTGTTTGTTGTTTATGTCGCTAACCACAATATATATGTTAAATTTACTGTTTAATTGCATTCATTCTTTGCCTGAATAAAAGATTTTTATTCAGGCAAAGTCTGTATACTTTTGGGGTGTGCAGCCTAGTTGACTCTCATATATGTCTTTTTCCATTTTGTATAATACTTGGGTGGTTAAACACCCATTCCCCTTTGAATATATGAGCGTTGCAATCACGAGCTGAGATATATCCCAATTTTTTGAAAATATAGTAAGCTCTCTCTTCTAGTCACCTTTATGGTGATATATGAAGGGTGTTGCAAAAGGCGTAAATAGCTACCGTAATTTAAAAGGGAACCCATTTTTGGTCCAATAGAAAGAGCAAACAAGCTAAGTCTACTCCTGGAGTGAAATAGACATATTTTTCCCTCCTTTTATGTCACTAAATTGGTAGAATACAATATACCTTCAGCTCTTTGAATCAAAGAAAATTATGATTAAAAGAATACATGTTTGCATAAGACAAATGACAATAATTATTTAATCTTGTATGTTCTGTTTAACACGTCTGCTTCATGGTGATCATCTCATTGCACCGCTATGTCTCTCTCTCTGCGGCCCTGGGTGAGCGTCCCCCCCTTTCCATCATGGCTTCCCAACACGGTAGGGAGATGCAAACCCTTTGTGGTTCTCCCCTTTTCATGTTACCACAGTTGGACCTTCTTCATTTGGCCACTGGAGGGAGCATCCTTCATGCCGGTGGCGTCCCTTGATCGCCACCGGATGTTCACGGGCGTCGAGCACATGCGCGTGACATCACCTAATTGCGTCGGGGGTGATGGCAGATGCAGAGGCACATGCCTTCCGGAACGCCGAGGGGGCCACGCGGACGCATGATGGCAGGGCCTGTAAATGAGGGGTAGTCCGGGGAGGAGATTAACACCTGCCATCAATGGACACATAATTCAAATACTACTTAAACCCACAGCTTCTAGAAGATGCTGAAGTGATCTCTGGAATGCCGTTTACACACACAGGAAGAATCTTAGCATTTAGTAAGTGCAACATTTGAATTCGTCTGACTGGCTGATATTTGTATCATGCTGACTAACTTATTTACCTATATTCCCTACTATTTAGGCTCTTTACAATTTAAACAACATACTTCAACTCGATATAGACATGGTCTCACTCTGAACACTTTTGAACACTTGTTATTCAGTGCCATACATCTTCCTTTGTCTGGCACTTTATATCTCATTCCTGTTCCCTCAACACTGTATTCCTTTTAATAGTTAAGGTAATAACAGTTCACTTATACGTGTCTTGTAACATACTTTTGCACTCACTAGCACCCTTGGTTTTTCACATTTTTTTATGCCTTGTATCATAGTGTATTAGTCATTTATCTTCACACACATTACCTCACCATATTGCACAGTCACCTCTATATTAATCAGGTAACACCACCACCTTCTATTTCATTACATGAATGTTAATACAAATTAATCTAAAAAGAAATCCAATAAATAAATACAGTTGCAATAAAAAGTATGTGAACCCTTTTGGAATGATATGGATTTCTGCACAAATTGGTCATAAAATGTGATCTGATCTTCATCTAAGTCACAACAATAGACAGTCATAGTCTGCTTAAACTAATAACACACAAACAATTAAATGTTACAATGTTTTTATTGAACACACCATGTAAACATTCACAGTGCAGGTGGAAAAAGTATGTGAACCCCTAGGCTAAGATCTCCAAGAGCTAATTGGAGTGAGGTGTCAGCCAACTGGAGTCCAATCAATGAGATGAGATTGGAGGTGTTGGTTGTGACAGACTCACCCGGGACAGAGGCTTTTGGAGGGGACTAAATGTGAGCCTCTTGCCTACAGATTATGGGCCCTGGCATTTGGGGTACCCTTGAGGTGTTGTTACTTTGGCTTCGGGTCCTTGTCCCCCAGGACACACACACTCTGGGGACCGTGTATTTGCCATATTAGCAATAGTGACTGAGTCATACTGTTGGGACACATACTGTGAAGAGATGCTAATATCAACTCCACTCACCTGTCTGATGTGTTTAATGTAAATGAGTCTAGTCTGGCTTACCACAGGTTCTAAGGGTATTCCGCACATTGTTGTTCTAATTAACCCTGTGTTGATTGTGTATTGAATAGTCAATGAGCTAGGAGACATAGTCACCTAGTCTGGGTAAATGATTTAGTAAACTAGCTCATGTTAATTAGGTTACAGTTGTATTGTTAGAGTAATATGAGCAGGAGGGGGGAACCTCCTCTAACGGCATATAAAGTCTTGTAATTTTGATTCTAAAAAAAACAGTCCATGTTAGCAGTGAAACAAGTGTCGCCTTGTTTTATGTTTGTGAGCGGTTGGAATATCTGATATCTGTATCCAGACTGGGAGGAAGTGGTATATGACAGAAGCACTCAAGCAGAGTGTGGGACGTTCCATGACATTGGTTACAGCTGCCCTGCCTTATGAAAAACACATACCAGTTCTGGGTGTGCTTTTCACAAGAAGCATTGCCTGATGTGAATGATGCCTCACACAAAAGAGCTCTCAGAAGACCAGGGGCATAACTAGAAATAGCAGGGCTCCATAGCAAAATGTTGTATGGGGCCCCCCTGCAAACAGCCCCCCCCACAGCTGCTCTTGTGTCAATGCAGCGTGACCTGTGCCCCATGCAGCGTGACCTGTGCCCCATGCAGCGTGACCTGTGCCCCATACAGCCTCACCTATGCAGAGGAAGAGGCAAGCCACCCGGATCAGCAGAGAGCGGGATTGCCCGCTGTAATAGCTTTCATTTGAATTTCCCGTCCTCCCGGGGCTCATCGTCACATAGCCCCACCTCTTGGCCCGACGCCTTTGATGACGTCACATGTCCCGCATTGGATCGGCGTTCTGTCTATCAAAGGGGCCGGGCCAAGAGGTGGAGCTATGTGACGTGAGCCCCGGGAATGCTGGAAGTTCTAATGAAAGCTATTACATTGGGCAATTCAGCTCTCTGCTGATACGAACAGCTCGCCTCTTCCTCTCCTCTCTCTTCCCCTGGCTGGGAGACTGTACTGGCGGTGCTCTCATCCTCACTGGGCCCCACATGGCTACGGGCCCCATAGCGCCCGCATGGGTCGCTATGGTGGTAGTTCCGCCCCTGCAGAAGACCTACGATTAAGAATTGTTGACTTGCATAAAGCTGGAAAGGGTTATAAAAGTATCTCCAAAAGCCTTGCTGTTCATCAGTCCATGGTAAGACAAATTGTCTATAAATGGAGAAAGTTCAGCACTGCTGCTATTCTCCCTAGGAGTGGGTGTCCTGTAAAGATTACTGCAAGAGCACAGCGCAGACTGCTCAGTGAGGTGAAGAAGAATCCTAGAGTGTCAGCTAAAGACTTACAAAAGTCTCTGGCATATGCTAACATCCCTGTTAGCGAATCTACGATACGTAAACACTAAACAAGAATGGATGTCATGGGAGGATAACACAGAGGAAGCCACTGCTGTCCAAAAAAAAAAAAATTGCTGCACATTTACAGTTTGCACAAGAGCACCTGGAGTGCAGTACTGGCAAAATATTCTGTGGACAGATGAAACCAAAGTTGAGTTGTTTGGAAGAAACACACAACGCTATCTGTGGAGAAAAAGAGGCACAGCACAGCAACATCAAAACCTCATCCCAACTGTGAAGTATGTTGGTGGGGGCATCATGGTTTGGGGCTGCTTTGCTGTGTCAGGGCCTGGACGGATTGCTATCATCGAAGGAAAAATGAATTCCCAAGTTTATCAAGACATTTTGTAGGAGAACTTAAGGCCATCTGTCCACCAGCTGAAGCTCAACAGAAAATGGGTGTTGCAACAGGACAACAACCCAAAGCATAGAAGTAAATCATTAGAATGGCTTCAACAGAAGAAAATACGCCTTCTGGAGTGGCCCAGTCAGAGTCCTGACCTCAACCCGATTGAGATGCTGTGGCATGACCACAAGAAAGCGATTCACACCAGACATCCCAAGAATATTGCTGAACTGAAACAGTTCTGTAAAGAGGAATGGTCAAGAATTACTCCTGACCGTTGTGCACGTCTGATCTGCAACTACAGGAAACATTTGGTTGAAGTTATTGATGCCAAAGGAGATTCAACCAGTTATTAAATCCAAGGGTTCACATACTTTTTCCACCTGCACTGTGAATGTTTACATGGTGTGTTCAATAAAAACATGGTAACATTTAATTCTTTGTGTGTTATTAGTTTAAGCAGACTGTGATTGTCTATTGTTGTGACTTAGATGAAGATCAGATCACATTTTATGACCAATTTGTGCAGAAATCCATATCTTTCCAAAAGGGTTCACATACTTTTTATTGCAACTGTATACTATAAAATTAAATATATAAGCAATATCAGTCCATATAAATCCAACATTTGATTGAGTATCGACCAGTCTAAGGTCGCACAGTAGCACTGTATACTTATATAATACTTGCTGATTATTTATTGAGATTCCTCAATACTGTACCACAGGTGCCTCGCCCCATACCTTCCTCTCAAGGTCCAGAAGCGTGGCTCTTTGTAATAAATTAATAATAAGTGGCGCTAACTAACCTGTGTAAAAAAGGATGACAATATAATAAATACCACTACCTAGCCTGTGGAGCAATGTATTAATCCCAATAAATAAACATCGAAAACCAATCAATGGAAAGTGATAATAAATAAACAACTGAATTAATAACAATCAATTAATAAATAAAGCAGCTCAATAATGTGCAATGGTGGGTAAATCTTCAAAAAAATATATTAATAATCAATAATCCTAATGAGTGGATAAATCTATTAAAGTGCAAAATAAAGTGCAATAATACGTGACACAACTAAGTAAATGCATCCAGTGAATGTCCAAAGAAAGAAAATCCAATAATATGGAATAAATAAGTCAAACAAAAAATCCAGTGAACCATGTACTTGAACTCCCAACAACAGGGGTCAGGTCTTCTTACGACAGTTCATAAAAAAGTGCAAGTGCAATATGTAAAAAAAGTGCAAGTGCAATAAATGATCGATGTGCAAAAAAAAAGTATAACTGGTGCCTGTTCCATCCAAACACAATTCAGAGTGCGCCACCTGTTTCCCCTGGACTCTCACCTCTAGCAGCCCCCAATGGGCCAAGTTGAGCTTGGATCAGCAATGGATATCAATTTCCTCAGTGGATCGATCTCCAGTAGTGACACCAAAGGGACACACGATCTCCGGGTGGAAACTTCGTGTCAGACTTTCACGTACCTGACTGACGAACCTGATACAGCAGGGGTAGGTCTCCCTTACGTATCTGGTTCCCGGCCCCTGGTAGTATGAACAGAAGGCACGAGAGCACAGAATGGTATGAGAGCCTGACGGATGGTTTGCAGAGATAAGGCCCAGGATCCAGGTGTAAGAGGACTGATGGTCCTTTGCAAGCTGAGGCACAGGCAGCAGATGCAGAGCAGGAGCGGAGTAGACAGGTTGGGGCACAGGCAGGGTTGGCAGTAGGCGGTCAGCACAGTACAAGGGAGCAGGCAGATTCAGAGTCCGGGTCACAAGCAGGATTAGCAACAGGCGGGCAGCGCAGTACAAGGGAGGAGGCAGATTCAAAGTCAAAGGCAGGCCGAGGTCAGGTGCAGGCAGACAGCAGAGAGGAATCCAATAGACAAGCCGGGTATCAGAGGGGATCAAACGTTCAGGCAGGTAAACAGGAAGCACAGGTACTGGGAGCTGCAGATCACACAGCACTGAGCAAAGTGCCTCAATGGTTTAAATAGAGCGATTGGCGCCAAACCTTGTGCGCGCGCATGCGATGACACGCACGTCGGCTCGCTCGCGCACGCACAGTGGCGCGCACCGGCACGAGCCGGCGCACCCCAGGGTGCCCAGTACTGCATCTGTTCAGGGAACCTCTCTGACAGTGCCCCCTCCTTAAGGGCTGCCTCCGGATGCCCATCTGGACTAGTCTATCAGCGTGGGCACTCCGAAAATCCCTTAACAGTTCTTCAGCATGGAGGTTGCTTTCCGGTTCACAGGAATTATCTTCTGGTCCATACCACCTCCACTTGATCAAGTATTGGATTTGGTTGTGCCTCTTCCTGCAATCCAGGATTGCTTCCACCACAAATTCTTCCTCGTTGTTGATGATTACAGGTTCAGGTGGGCCAGTATTTTGACCAGAAAAAGAATTGGGAATAACGGATTTCAGCAAGGACACATGAAAGACTGGGTGGACTTTCAGTGTATCGGGTAAGTCAAGCTCATAAGTCACATCATTAATTTTCCTCTTGCCGAAAAAGGACCCATGAATCTGAGACCCAACTTCCTTGAGGGGCAGGCCATTTTTAAATTAAGTGTAGATAGCCACACCTGGTTACCAGGTTCTAGGATGAGTTCTCCTCGCTTCTTCTTGTCAAAACATCTTTTTATTGTATTCCTGGGTTTTAGCCATGGTCTCTCTTAGAAACTTGTTATTGGTGAAGAAGAAGTCCATTGTTTCGGAGACTGCAGGAATCGCACACTCGGGTAAGGAACCCAGCAAGAAGGATGGATGAAAGCCATAATTGGCAAAGAATGGCATTTGTTTAATGGCAGAGTGCACAGAGTTATTGTATGCAAACTCAGCAACAGGCAGTAGAGAGACCCAATCGTCCTGTGAGAAGGCAGAAAAACAGCTGAGATATTGTTCCAGAGTCTGATTAGTTCTCTCCGTCTGCCCATTCGTCTGGGGATGGTAGGCAGACGAGAACGCTAATTCAATTTCTAGTGACCCACAGAGAGCCTTTCAAAACCTGGAAGTGAACTGAACACCTCGATCCGATACTATACTTGACGGAACTCCAAGCAGTCTCCAATTTTTGCTGTTTCCAATGCAGAAGGTGTGCCTTTCATGGGTAGGAAATGAGCCATCTTTGACAATCTATCAACGATGATGAAGATAGTGGAAAACCCCTCTGCCGGAGGGAGCTCAACGATGACATCCATCGAAATCATCTTCCAGTGCCTTTCTGGGACAGGCAAGGGTCTTAGTAGGCCCCAGACTTTTGTTTGGCTATTCTTACTCCGAGCACAGGTGGTGCATGATTCCACATAGCTCCTTCAGTTGTTTGCCAGCTGAGGCCACCAAAATGAAAGTTGTACCAGCTCTGTCCTTTTCAGAACACCAAAATGTCCGGCCAATTTATGGTCGTGGCAGAGTTCCAGTACTGCTACCCTCAGATTCTCTGGAACCAAAATGTTATTGTGCCAGAATAGGCCATCTTGCATGCTTACATTATCTTCAGTAGATGGGGACCAACCCACGGAGGCTTGTCTTATTTGGGATAAAATGTCCCCTTGAAGTAGCAAGAAATTTCCAGCTGGAAGGATGATGTCTGGAGGTAAGGATTCTCCGGAATCATGGAACATGCGGGATAGCGCATCCGGCTTAGTATTTTTAGAGCCAGGTCTGTACGTGATGTGAAACTGAAATCTGGAGAAAAACAGCGCCCACCTTGCCTGCCGTGGTCTCAGTCTTTTGGCGGTTCTCAGATATTCCAGGTTCTTGTGGTCGGTATAGACCAGGATGGGATGAGCAGCACCCTCCAGTAGATAGCGCCACTCTTCTAGGGCGGCCTTGATGGCCAGGAGCTCCCGATCTCCCACGTCGTAATTTCTCTCCGCAGTGGAGAGCTTACGTGAGAAAAAACAGTTCTTTAAGTTTTTCAAAGGCGTTTTGTGCCTTAGGGGACCAACAGAATCGGTTCCCTTACTTGGTTAGTTCAGTAATGGGGGCAATTATTGCAGAAAATCCCCTTATGAACTTCTGGTAAAAGTTGGCGAAGCCAATGAAACATTGGACTCCTTTCTTATCAGAGGGAGAGGGCCAGTCCAGGATAGCTGCCACTTTTTGGGGATCCATCTTAATGCCGTTAATGGAAATAATCAGGCCGAGGAACTGGATGGACTGGAGTTCAAACTCGCATTTTTCCAACTTGGCGTAAAGACCATGCTGCCTGAGCCGGGTTAATACGTTTCGGACATGCATGCGATGCTCGGCGACTGAAGAGGAAAAGATCAAGATATCTCTAGATACACTATTATGTACAAGTCCAGAAGGTCATGGAAGATATCATTCACGAAGTGTTGAAATGTCGCTGGTGCATTGCACAGGCCAAAGGGCATGACCAGGTACTCAAAGCTGTTTTCCATTCATCTCCCTCTCTGATGCGGATTAAATTGTAAGCACCACGGAGATCTAATTTAGAGAAGATCGTTGCAGAACCCAGTCTTTGGAAAAGTTCAGGCACAAGAGGTAGAGGATAACGGTTCATGATGGTTACCTTATTTAGTTCCCGATAATCAATACAAGGCCGAAGAGAGTGATTTTTTTTCTCTACAAAGAAGATCCTGGCTCCAGCCGGTGAAGGATGGAGGATAAAACCTCTCTTTAGGTTCTCGCCTATATAGACTTTAAGGGTATCCAGCTCCTGCTCTGTTAGTGGAAAAATTCTTCCAAAAGGAACTTCAGATCCAGGCAACAGTTCTATCGGGCAATCATAAGGTCTATGAGGAGGGAGAGTCTCTGCCCCTTTTTTACTAAACACATCGGAAAAGTCCTGATATGGAGCGGGAATCACCTGCTGCGATTCAGTGTCAATGTCCAGGCAGAAGAGTTGATTGGGTTTCACGGAAGTACTGTGCAGACAGTGTTGTTGACAATAACTGGAGAGGAACTTGTTTTCCCCAGTGACCCAGTCAATGCTGGGATTATGGGCCTGTAGCCAAGGCATTCCCAGAATAATAGGAAAAAGCGGTGAAGAGATAGCATCTAATCTGAGAAGTTCCCGATGGTGAGTGCCCATGATGGCCAGCAGAGAAATAGTCTCCTGGGTGACAGGACCAGAACTAAGGGTGGAGCCATCAGCAAGGTGTACAGCAAGTCCCTGCGCCTTTGATTGGAGAGGGATGCAATGATGAGCAGCAAAAGTTAGGTCAATGAAGCAGCTGCCTGCTCCAGAGTCAATTATGACTGAGACTGGCAGATCCTGTCCTGGAAGCTGTAGAACAATGGAGAGAGCAAGGTGGTTAGCAGGATTAGGCAAGGCAGGTGCATACTTAGGAGAGGTTAAAGGGGACTTACATGTCTTGTTGGGGCAAGATCTCACGTAGTGACCCGATTCTCCGCAATACATACACAGATTGTTGACATGTCGGCGTTGCCGCTCTTCTGGAGTAAGAGACGGGCGGAGAAGACCGAGCTGCATCGGTTCGGGGGCATCGAGGACCGAGGTATGTGGAGCACTAGGACATTGGCCGACAGAGCTGGTAGCACTAGGGACCTTGGGGAGGACCCAGGTGGGACGGAATTGGTTGGTGGATCTCTTGGAGTGGTGCTCTCTTAGGCGCCGGTCAATCTGAACGGACAGGTTAATGAAGTCATCCAGAGATTGGGGTATTCCAACCCGTGCCAACTCATCTTTAAGTGAATCAGATAAGCCCATACGAAATTGATAACGCAGGGCGGCGTCATTCCAGTCCGTATTCAAACTCCAACGCCTGAATTCCAGGACATAATCTTCTGCAGGTCTACGCCCTTGTTGTAGAGCGTGCAAGGCGGATTCAGCGGTGGCTTTTAACTGGGGGTCCTCGTATAGCTGGGACATCGCAGCGAAGAAGGCATCCAGGCTATCTAGGGATGCTGACTTTTGCTCCAGCAGACAGTGGGCCCAGGTCTGCGGTTCACCGGATAGAAGAGAAATTACAAAGCCCACCTTGGTCGCTTCCAAAGAAAAGGTGCGTGTTTATAAAGCAAAGTAAAGTTCACAGGCGTTGCGGAAGGACCGGTATTTACTACGATCTCCAGCAAATCTTTCAGGTGTAGGGACCCTGGGTTCAGGGTGTAGCATTACCACTGAAGGTGCAGAGTCTGGCAGCAGAAGCAGAATGAGGGTTAGCAGGTGAAGACAACACCTGGACTCGCTCTTCCAGTCACCCCCCTGTTCGGTTCTCACCAGAACTTGCGAACAGGCAAAAAATTTGTTCGAACATGCGAACACCGTTAAAGTCTATGGGACACGAACATGAATAATCAAAAGTGCTAATTTTAAAGGCTTATATGCAAGTTATTGTCATAAAAAGTGTTTACGGACCTGGGTCCTGCCCCAGGGGACATGGATGAATGCAAAAAAAGTTTTAAAAACGGCCGTTTTTTCGGGAGCAGTGATTTTATTAATGCTTAAAATGAAACAATAAAAGTGTAATATCCCTTTAAATTTCATACCTGGGGGGTGTCTATAGTATGCCTGTAATGGGGCGCATGTTTCCCGTGTTTAGAACAGTCTGACAGCAAAATGACATTTCAAAGGAAAAAAAGTCATTTAAAACTACTTGCGGCTATTAATGAATTGCTGGTCTGACAATACACTTAAAAGTTCATTGATAAAAACGACATGGGAATTCCCCACAGGGGAACCCCGAACCAAAATGAAAAAAAAACAGGCCCTTCAGGTCTGGTATGGATATTAAGGGGAACCCCGGCCAAAATTTAAAAAAAAAATGGCGTGGGGTCCCCCTCAAAATCTATACCAGACCCTTATCCGAGCACGCAACCTGGCAGGCTGCAGGAAAAGAGGGGGGACGAGAGAGCGCCCCCCACTCCTGAACCGTACCAGGCCACATGCCCTCAACATTGGGAGGGTGCTTTGGGGTAGCCCCCCAAAACACCTTGTCCCTATGTTGATGAGGACAAGGGCCTCATCCCCACAACCCTTGGCCGGTGGTTGTGGGGGTCTGCGGGCAAGGGGCTTATCGGAATCTGGAAGCCCCCTTTAACAAGGGGACCCCCAGATCCCGGCCCTCCCCCCTGTGTGAAAAAACTGTCAAAAATGTTAAAAATGACAAGAGACAGTTTTTGACAATTCCTTTATTTAAATGCTTCTTCTTTCTTCTATCTTCCTTCGGTTTCTTCCTCCATCTTCTTCTTCTTCTTCTGGTTCTTCTGGTTCTTCCTCCGGTGTTCTCATCCAGCATCTTCCTCCGTGGCGTCGGTGTCTTCTTCCCTTCTTCTCCTTGGGCAGCTCCGCATCCATGATGGCATGGAGGGAGGCTCCAGGGTGTTCCATTCGAATTTGCCGCGAACACCCCAAATTGTTCGCTGTTCGGCAAAGTGGCGAAAAGCTGATGTTCGACTCGAACATGAGTTCGACTCGAACTCGAAGCTCATCCCTAGTTATAAGATATAAATGTATTATTTATCTATTTACTGTGAAATTACTGGTTGGAAGTTATAACTTCAAACTTCAGTAATTTGTCCATTAAGCCACCTTGAGTACAGTTTTTGAAAACATAGTAAATTACCTTAAAAACGATATTTAATAATTATTTGTATATTACGTACTTATGGTAATTAAACCCTTGCTACACAGACCAATCCTGACTTTTCTCCTACATGTAAAAATCATCATTTTTTGGCTAGAAAATTACTCAGAACCCCCAAACATTATATATTAGTGAATATAATGGTGGTCATTGCAACTTTTTATGTTACAAGGTATTTGCACAGCAATTTCTCAAACGTGTTTTTTTTGGAAAGAAACCGTTTCATGAATAAAAAAAAAAAAAAAACACTAAAGTTAGCCCCATTTTTTTGTATACTATGAAAGATGATGTTACACCGAGTAAACAGATACCTAACCTGTCACACTTTAAAATTGCGCACACTTGTGGAATGGCGCTAAACTTGAGTACTTAAAGTGGAGTTCCACCCATATTTTAAAATCCTCGCGATCCAAAGCCGATATGTTCGCTGAAAAAGAATTGGCATATTATTATTTTTTTTTTTAAACTCGCTGTTATATTCTGTACGCTATCTTCATTTCCTGTGCTCGGCCGTGGCCAAGCGCTTCTTTTCCTGTCTGCAATGCCTCCTGGGAGATGTTTGTCATCAATCCCAGGAGGCAATAGGCATCGGGCCGTAGCATCGCGTTATTTCAAAACCGGAAATGGCATGATGCAAGGCGACGGCCAGCGCCATTTTAAATAAGGGCAACCAGGCATTTGTTGCCATTGTTACTTCCAGGGCATCAAGATCGGTGGCAGTGGAATACGGTCGATTCGTTCGGAAGGTAAGTGGCTGCATTTGATGGGCACAAGTGGCTTCATATGATGGGCACAAGTGGCTGTATATGATGGGCACAAGTGGCTGCATTTCACGGGCACAAGTGGCTGCATTTCCCGGGCACAAGTGGCTGCATTTGATTGGCACAAGTGGCTGCATATGATGGGCACAAGTGGCTGCATATGATGGGCACAAGTGGCTGCATATGACGGGCACAAGTGGCTGCATTTGATGGCATAAGTGACTACATTTGACGAGCATAAGTGGCTGCATTTGAGGGGCACAAGTGGCTGCATATGATGGGCTCTAGCGGCTGCATTTGACGGGCACAAGTGGCTGCATTTGACAGCACAAGTGGCTACATTTGATGGGCACAAGTGGCTGCATATGATGGGCACAAGTGGCTGCATATGATGGGCACAGTGGCTGCATTTGATGGGCACAAGTGGCTGCATTTGATGGGCACAGTGGCTGAGATTATTATTATTTTTTTAAATGAAAAGCATTTCATGGGCACAAGTGGCTGCATATGATGGGCACAGGTGGCTGCATTTGACGGGCACAAACCACTGCATTTTAGGGGCACAAGTGGCTGCATTTAAGAGACACAAGTGGCTGCATTTGACGGGCACAAGTGGCTGCATATGATGGGCACAAGTGGCTGCATATGATGGGCACAAGTGGCTGCATATGACGGGCACAAGTGGCTGCATATGACGGGCACATTGGCTGCATATGATGGGCACAAGTGGCTGCATTTGATGGGCACAAGTGGCTGCGTTTGATGGGCACAGTGGCTGAGATTATTATTATTTTTTTAAATGAAAAGCTGTACAGAAAAAAGTAGCCACTGAGTGTAGATATGTGTGTATATATATATATATATATATATATATATATATATATATATATATATATATTTGTACTTGGAGTCTATATGCAAGAACGAGTAAGAACATGATAAAGGAACAAGAGCAAGTGACCTGGGGTGTGCCAAAAGTCACGTGGTCAGTACGCATAAAAGGGGGCATACTCAAATATGAAATGAAAAGGAAAAGATAAGAATAAAGGGGACCGGGTGGGTGGGATACGAGAGAGAAGGCCGACAGCAGAAAGGAGGAGGAGGGCAGGTTTATGTACGGCCCAACTCCTCCTACAAATTCAGGCCGTCCTCCGGCTAGCCTTCTTATTTGTACTTGGAGTCTATATGCAAGAACAAGTAAGAACATGATAAAGGAACAAGAACAAGTGACCTGGGGTGTGCCAAAAGTCACGTGGTCAGTATGCCTCAAAGGGGGCAAAAATGAAGATAGTAGGATAAATAAGCCAACAGGTTTCATTACATCATTTAGCCAAATACCTGAAAGCCTGAGACATCTCAATTCGTGGGTCCAGGACATATCTAGAGAAACACGCTGAGTTTCATCTGCCCAATTTTTTTATAATATGCGCTGGGGCCCCCTGACGAGAGGCTGTGGAAGCCACCTCTATCCTGAAGGAGTGTCCAGAAAACATTACTGGGTTTAACCCCAGGTTGGGCAATAATGTGCGGCAATGTTTGATAAATTGTGCCACCGTGAGGGGAGCATGAGGGAAGGGTAGCAGGGCCTATCCCTTGGTTTATCTATGAGCAACGCCATCATCTGGTCCAAAACTGCCACGGGGCAGCAAGCACTGCCTGTTTTGAAAAACCTAATGTCCCCAAACTGCTGCGTTTTACATGTGATGAAATGTAGCTGGAAACGATCTGGATGTCTAACCAGCTGGCTAATTGTGCACATGGGAACCTGGACCGGTGCGTGTGAACTCACCCGGCCTGAGGAACCCATAGAATGCCAAGTATATGGCTACTTTGAGGACCACGCTGAGCAGCCTCCCGAAAGGTGACCTGGTCAGCAACTCTGACAATCCCGGAAAATGTTTCCTGAGATGGGGAGTCTGCTGATGGAAGGAGGAGGACTACTCCCACGAATCCCTCTTAGAATGGCTTTGATTAAATGGGCTGAAAAGATGGATGGTCTATTTGGGTCCTGTAAGGCCAAAAAATGTTGAACCCCTGCCAGATAAGTTTTGATCGTGCCATACGACAGCTTCAATTGAGAATGACAGTATGCCACGAAAGCCAGCAGGTACCGAACATCATGACCATTGAACCAAGAGAACCGGGACTGGAAGACCTGGAAGGTTTTCTAGGCCGTGTTATAAGCCTTCTTAGTGTTGACTGATAGAGATTTATCAATCAATGCTGCTGCATTGGCCCAATGGGAAACTAATCCATCATCAGTAGAGAGGACTGCGGGGATGGCGTGGTGTAGGTGTCTGCTTCTGGAACTTGTTGGAAAAACAACGGGTAGTTAAACCGTGACAGAGCATTTGGACACTCAAATGTGCCGGAAGGCAAAGTGATGAATCCCATGTGGAAGCCCCTCGTGAAACCCTCCACTAAAAACATACACAAACTGGAAGATGGGTGAGATGAAAAACAAGATGGGTGAGATGTGGCGTAGTCAGCTGCTTTTGCCTTGTTTCAGGGAACAGAGTGACTTCGGGTGGACCCTGAAACAACTAGAGCAACTATAGTTGCAAACCCTATGATTGAAATTGTTACATATATGAAATTTCCCCAGATACCGAATGGGTCTACCTAAATTATCAAAAGAAGCCGCCTGAGCCGGGGCTGGTAGGGAACTAGGTAAAGCCCTGGACGTGCCTGGAACAGGTAAATCAGTATTGGGGCACCAATATGCAGTGTGTGAGGACGACTGTCATGTTGCGCAAACCGGTGACTTCAGCCCAGCAAAATGTCTGCAAAAAAGTTCAGTGTCCACCCCACTCCATACTGTGACTACCTGATGTTGGGCAAACATGGCAGCGGCTTTGGCAGAAAACAAACGATGGTCATCGTAAAATTCTGTACCTCCGAACTTATACCCTGATTCCACCACTGCGTACAGATAATGATCCAGCTCCTCCCTCCTATGGGGGCTTACCGAGCATACAATATCCCTGAACATGCTGAATGCCAGACAAATTCAGGGATAGAGAGCTTGCGCTTCAATCTGTGGTCCCTAGTCTCGACAATGACTGACACATCCCCACAGGCATAGGATTTATTGTCAATGAATAAATGGTGGTATTTGCGCTGCGCAAAATAAGAGAGAATGTACTGTGAAAGCAAAATTAATAATACATATGTATAAAAGGTATATATCCAACAAATATATCAAACATATAATCACATAAATGAACGTGATAAATTCCTAGTGCAAAAACGTGACAAAACAAATTATCAAGTAAAAAAGTCCATGTCAAAATACAAAGTGATAAGTGACAAATCCAACAAAAGTCCGTGTCAGGTATACAAAATGAATCCCACCACCAAAATGGCAAATGAGTGCTGAAATAATGACACAAATCTTTAATGGTGACAACTGTGTATCTGCAAGCCGCTCACCTTACTGCCATAAGGTATACAGCATGGATAAATCACAGGTGCAGTATTCAATGATTCCTCCTGGTTTTGATAGTTTTTTGATCTTTTTTGAGTGGTCTCAGTGGCAGGTTAGGGCATTAAGAGAAAATAAAGCTCATAGCATAATTCCATAAGATAAAAAAGGGGAATGGATAAAAGCAGACCCAAAAGTGATACACTCACTTTTTAAATTAGAAGCATAAACGTCAATCCACGAACGCCAAGTTCGGAAGCTTCTGCATATAATCCTGGTGCTGCCCTTGATCCAAAGCCCTTATGGTACAAGCTTGGTATATTTTTTTTTTGGTTTTAAAAATGGGAAAGAGAGATGCCTATAGCGTGATCCCATATTTAGAAACAATTTATTGAAATAGCAACAATGAAAGAAACTCACATTTAGAGTAAAAGCATGTGCAGCAAACCACAAGCGCCGAGCTTGTCTCCTTCCATCAAATGTGAATGGTACCTAGTGCTCCAAACCCGACGCGTGTTGTCACATCACGTGACTTCATCAGGGGATGACACTAAGTAAGAATCGTGTCTTTAAATAGTATATGCAATTAGACGGCCGGCGGCCATTTTCTCATAGCCAGCCATTGGAATAAAAGGCATCGGCCATTTAGCTATTGTCCCCCATAGAAACATTACAGTGGCCATTTTTGGTTGGTTCGTAGCATGGAGTCAATGCTGCAATCATGTGAGCGACTGAATACATAGGAATAAAACGACATAACAACCATTAACATGGGCACAAATATAGTATTAGGGACAGGGAACTAAATACTTAATTGAAACTAGTTATAAAATACCGGCATAACTAATATAGGACTACCAGACAATAAGGAAAATTAAAATTAATAAATATATACTTTTTAAAAATACATATATAAAAAAATGCATATAAAATGTATATATAAAAGAAGGAGGAGCCCCAGGAACATTACAGTGACGTAAAGATGATGTACAAATTACTAATGGCAAGAAATTATCACTAAAAGCAGGACAGGGAATCACAAATATAAAATGTATAAAATATAAAATATATATGTGTATAATGTATAATAGCAAAATACAATTAAAATAGAACAATATCATATAAAAACTCATAATCCTAAAGGATAATATGGAATAACATATGAGTTAAAATGACAGAAGTAAGCGAGGTTCTAGACTGTATGGTGAAATCCACTAAAAGAAGGGAAGGAAGTGGGGAGACCCAAAAAAATTTGCAACTAAAAATCGCTAAGAAAACAGTCCAAATCAAACTCAATATTGAGCCCATTGGGTGCAAAAGTGTCCATAGAAAATATCTATTTAGACTCAAGTTGGCTGAGGGTTCTCACCTTGTGGCCCCCTCGCCAAGGTCTAGTATACGGTACAATCCCCCAAAATTTAAGATGGATGGGGTTTTTGTTGTGGTATTTGGCAAAGTGCCTAGACACACTGGGGGTCATTTACTATAGAGCTGTGGTGCTAATTAGTGCTAATTGCAATGAATTAGTGCTAATTAGCGCTAAAACAGTATTAACTATAGTGCTGGTGAGAAAATACTCCCAAAATTGAATTTACTATAGTTCCCTGAAACCAAATAGCGCCCAAACCCTTACTCTGCTAAAACCTGCAGAATTGCACATGGAAATAATGTTTACAGCATGATATAATTGCCTAAATGGTACTGAAATATGTGGTATATTATTTAAAGATAATCTGCTTTTAAACTGTGTGAAAAAGTGTTTTCTACACTGAAATATCTTTAAAAGTCTGAGAAGTGAAAAATTCCCCGTTTTGGACAACTAGGTGCCAACACAACTGAGCATGCTCAGACCTGCAAATAACTCTCATTTTAACTCAAGTGTCTTTTTTAGCCGGCACTATAGTAAATACCAAAATGAGAGCTAATTAGAGAGCATTTTTTGAAGTGAAAATCTGCTCTATTTTAGTCCAAATAAAGTTTCAGCCATTGATTCTAATGGAACAATTCTAACTTTCACAAAAAAAACCTTTTAATGTTCAGATGAAATGTATCTTCCTGTGAAATAAATTTTCCTTTGCAACATTGTTGCTTCTACTTAAAATATTTTGTTTTTAAGAATGCTAGAATGTAGAATGTTTTGATGTTTTGGTAAAATATATTTTTCTCTGTCACTTTCACTTGTTACTCTATATCTCACAACCATCTTTACCCAAACTCACACAGGTGTCTTTATAATCCACAAACAATACCATTGCTGATGCAAATTTAAAATGAATCACAATTTTTTGTGCTTTTTATTATTTCCAAATATTCATAATTTGAGCCCAGAAAATGTGATATGTGTACCAACATCAGAAAGCAAAATGTAATTCCCAAAAATTTGGGGGTAATATTCTACTCTCACCCACAAAAAAACACCAAATATCACAGAATAAATCAAGAAGAATAACTCTTGAGTAATGTAATTCCATCACCTGTATGTCCAAAGAAATGCAGTATTTATGTGTAGTTATGTGTAGATATGTATAGGAGGTTCTCACACATGGCAGCTCCATGGCTTAGAGGTTAGAACTTCTGCTTAGTATCTCTGAGGGTCTGGGTTCAAATCCCAACCATGCTGCTTCATGTAGAGAAGTTGTCTCATCTCTCAGGTGCTATAACTATGTGGAATGTAGTATTTATGTGTAGGAGGGTTCCGTCACCATTGTAAGTCTTTTCCAGATACACTATTTAGCCAAAAGTATTGGGATGCCTGTCTTTACACACACATGAACTTTAATAGCAGCCCAGTCTTAGTCCGTGGGGTTAAAATTTGATTTGGCACACCCTTTGCAGCTAGAACAGCTTCTGGGAAGGCTGTCCACAAGGTTTAGTGTGCCTATGGGAATGTTTGATCATTCTTCCAGAAGTGCATTTGTGAGGCCAGGCACTGATGTTGGATGAGAAGGCCTGGCTCGCAGTCTCTACTCTAATTCAGCCAAAGGGTGTTCTATCGGGTTGAGGCCAGGATTCTGTGCAGGCCAGTCAGCTTTCTCCACCCCAAACTTGCTCATCCATGTCTTTATGGACCTTGCTTTGTGCACTGGTATGCAGTTATGTTGGAACAGGAAGGGGCTTTCCCCAAACTGTTCCCACAATGTTGGGAGCATGAAATTGTCCAAAATGTCTTGGTATGCTGACGCCTTAAGAGTTCCCTTAACTGTAACTAAGAGGCCAAGCCCAACCCCTGAAATACAACCCCACATCATAATTCCCCCTCCACCAAATCATTTGGACCAGTGCACAAAGCAAGGTCCATAAAGACATGGATGAGTGATTTTGGGGTGGAGGAACTTGACTGACCTGGACAGAGTTCTGACCTCAACACAACAGAACACCTTGGGGATGAATTAGAGAGGAGACTGTAGGTCAGGCCTTCTCGTCCAACATCAGTGCCTGACCTCACAAATGCACTTGGAAGAATGGTCAAACATTCCCATAGACACACTCCTAAACCTTGTGGACAGCCTTCCCAGAAGAGTTGAAGCTGTTATAGCTGCAAAGGGTGGGCCAAATGAGTTTTGAACCCAATACTAATACTGGGATGCCATTACAGTTCATATGCGTTTAAAGGCAGGCGTCCCAATACTTAGGACAATATATTGTATATTGCTTGTGACACTGAGCATGGCTATGGACTTAGGGCTGGTTCACACCACAGAGATGCAGAGAACATGGGTGAGGCTGCCTGGTGGCGAAGTGGGTAGCAGTTCTGTCGAGCAGCACCTGGGATGTTGGTTCAATTCCCCAATATGCTAATCCTTGTGTTGAAGTTTATATGTTCTCCCTGTGTGGGTTTCTCACCACAATCCAAAGACATGCTGGCACCCTATGTGTCTCCTGTCGAAATAGGTTCTAATGTAAGAAAGTTAATTTTGGACTTTAGATTGGAAGCTCGTTGCAGCCAGGGACTGATGTTAATGTTTATTAGCACTAATCATGCCCAGGGACTTGATTGAAAGATACTGGTGGGCGTGTACTTCTATTGGTTGTGTCAGTTTGCTAACAATACAACCTCTCTTATATAAAGGCCTGCAGTAGGATGGTTTGTTTGGCCTGAGAAGGTCAGGTTTTTTGCTGTGATATGTGGGGGGTGAGAAGGAATGATATTGTGCATATTGGCAAATGCCCAACTAGGGAGATTTGATGAAATTCTTGTGCATTTTTTCAATCAAATGTGGGTTTATGTGGCCATGCTGTCAATGTTGTGCATGTATTGTTCCTGTCTGATCATGCAAACATTGTTTGGAAGCATATGCTGATCTACTCTTCTTGATCTCGTTGTTTAATCGTGTACACCAAAATGCAGCTTCCAGCAGAACATGGTCACCTGTGTATGTATGTGTGGATTGTGGGCTGGTGGTGGGTGTTTTGAATAAGTCTTTTTTGTAATATGTTGGAATGCTTTGTAAGAATGACTGTTAAGTATGTTTCTATAATCTTGCAGATAAAAATGTGATGTGTTACCCATTATACACTGAAATTAAAGCTGTGTCCACTCTAAGGTTTTGTCAAATTTTAGATTGTAAGCTCCTATGAGCAGGGCCCTTAAAATCCCATTGCTAAATTTAGCACCATATATCCTATCCAAATTTTTTTGAAGCTAGTAAATGAATGTAATTTTTTTTTTTTTTTTTGCTGGCAAAATAAAAGTACATTATTGAGCTTTGTTGTGGTGTTTTTTTTTTTTTATTCTACTTTTCTTTCTCTTTAGTTTTTGTGGGTGGTGGTTTTGGGAAAGTGCAATGTCTCATATTTTATTTAAATATGTATTTGTGCACCAAAAAACTAATCTCTTTGCCCTGGTTCACACTGATGCTACTTTGAAATTGCACTACTTCATTTGAAGTAGCACGATTTCAAAGTAGCAAGGTCAGTGTGATTTCAGGTGCTACTTGATAGACATCCGTGTGGCTTCATACACAAACGTCTATTGAAGTCGCACCTGAAATTGGTAAAAATAGTGCAGGAACTACTTTCACAAACTGGTGCGGCGCCACAAAAAAATGTTGCATCGATTGAAACAGTGCCATTGCTGTCAATAGTCATGCCATTTGATCTCTCAAATCACATGACAAATCGCTCCAATGTAAACCTAGTCTTCTGCACACCTGCAAGTTAATGATAAAGGTGGAATCTTTATATATAAACAGCTGTGGAGAATTGCAGCTGGTGGATAGACAGTGTTGTATGTGTCAGCTTTAGTTCACATTAGTGCGATTTGACATGTCAAAGCGGTGACAATTGCACTGTTTTAATTGGTGCGACTTTGGGGTGCAATCTGTATTAATATCAGTGCAGAAACCTGCACAGATGTCTCTGAAATTCCCCCTGCAGTTGGGACTGACATGCGGGAATGAGTGTGTGTGATTTCAGCTGAACGATTTCCTCCCTCTGTCAGTGTGAACCAGGGCTCAAACTGGGCCTTTTGTTTTTGTCATTCACCTGCTGCTAACCCAGGGACACCATTTCTTATCGAACGCCTTTAACTATCATAAGTAGAAATACAAATTTGCATATCTGCAAATAAACAAAAATAAAATTCTAATAGTGGTTGTGATCAAATATTCGCAGCAACGATCAAAAGAGTGTGGTTTCGCATTCTGACCCAGAAATAAGTCATTGTAATCACCCGGAAGTTCCTGTGCTGGTCAGGATCGCCATCTAGGTGGACATGAGGAGGTGCTGCTCATTTTCCAGATAAGGGTATGATATGTACTTGGGCTTAATCAATGTGGGGTGGATGTAGTAGTTAGATTTGGTGTGGGTGGGGTTCATTGATTTGTTTGGCATCCCAACACATTTGCTTCTGGCCCATGTGCACACATCACTTCCTGCATTGATGTAATTGAGAGCTCCTTTCTATTAAAATATATATGACTTGTTTCACAGTTGGGCGAATTTGGACATCCGAGTTGCTTGACAAGTTGTACCCCATGATTCTCAATGATAACTAGGGATGGGTCGAACATCCCCCCTGTTTGGTTCGCAGCAGAACATGCGAACAGACAAAAAATCTGTGCGAACACCGTTAAAGTCTATGGGTCACGAACATAAATAATCAAAAGTGCAAATTTTAAAGGTTAATATGCAAGTTATTGTCATAAAAAGTGTTTGAGGACCCGGGTCCTGCCCCAGGGGACATTTATCAATGGCAAAAAAGTTTTAAAAATGGCTGTTTTTTCGGGAGCAGTGATTTTATTAATGCTTAAAGTGAAACAATAAAAGTGTAATATTCCTTTAAATTTCGTACCTGGGGGGTGTCTATAGTATGCCTGTAAAGTGGCGCATTTTTCCCGTGTTTAGAACAGTCTGACAGCAAAATTACATTTCTAAAGGAAGAAAAAAGTAATTTAAAAGTGCTAGCGCCAGTGCCGGTGTTCTGCCGAGAAAGTTCCCCCCGGCGGATAAGGACTCCCCTGTACTGCGCAGGCGCAGTACGAGCCGCCGAAAATAGCCGAAGCTGAACACCTGTGACCCCGCCCCCCTCTGACATCACGAGGAATGCCACAGGGAAGTCCCCATGCATCAGAGGGGGGCGGGGTCACTGGGTGACCCCGCCCTCCGTTATTTAAGAACCGTTAGAAGACGAGAAGCATCACACAGCGGGAGCCTCCCATCATGGATGCGGAGTGGCCTGAGGAGAAGAAGGGAAGAAGACGCCACAGAGGAAGATGCCAGATGAGAACACCGGAGGAAGTACCAGAAGAACCAGAAGAAGAAGAAGATGGAGGAAGAAACCAAAGGAAGATAGAAGATAGAAGAAAGAAGAAGCATTTAAATAAAGGAATTCTTAGTGACGAACTTGTCATTTACTCGTGATATTTCCAAATCAAGAAACGGGATGGTGTCTTCTTCAATCTGCCAAGATAATTTGATCTTCCTGTTATTATTATTGAGTTTATTGAAAAACAGGACTAGCTGGTCACGGTCACCTTTCCAAATCAAAAACACATCATCTATGTATCGTCTAAAGAAAAGGAGTTCTTCTGGTGGGTCAGTAAAAATGGATTCTTCCTCCCATTGGGACATAAAAAGGCCTGCGACACTAGGGGCAAACTTGGCTCCCATAGCCACCCCTGTTTTCTGTTGGTAATATTGCTTGCTATACCAAAAATAACTATGTTTAAGGCAAAAGTCCAAACATTTGATAAGGAATTTTCTTTGTATGCAGGGAAGTTTTGTGTATTTTCTCAGCCCCCACTTTGTGGCCTCGCATGCTTGATAGTGAAGTATAATAGTATATAAAGACGAAACATCTGCTGTCGCCATTAGTAACGGTCCAGTATCGGTTCTCTCTTCCAAAAGTTGCAACATTTGTTTTGTATCTTTAACCACATGCTGACCAGCCGCCACAGTTGTACTGCGGCAGCATGGCACAGCTGGGTGAAACGACGGTATGTAACGTCGCAGTCGTGCGACGTGGTTCTCAAACAAAACTGACGTCCTTTTTTTAGAAACGATCATCTCAACCCGGTGTTACCTACAACGTGATAGGTGAATGCTGTAGTGGTGAAACTTGACAACAGAATACGTTTTGAGTGAACAATGTATAAGCAGCTATGGTCGTGAATCCTTCTCACTTAAAAGAACAAAATCTGCCTGACGACCAATGTGTACCCTGAAAACATATGAGCGGGGCTAAAAACGTCTCAAACCCCCAAAACAGGGATCAAAGACCCCAACCTTTGAAAAACCTGAAGATGTGTCAGGTCACTGCAACGTGAGTTAAGACCTAATGTGATGATCGTGACATGAACGTGTATGCAATGGATGAGCGGACTTGCTACTGCCCCAAGTCAATTAAAAATGAAACATCTCAGTCCGATAATACCCAAAACGTGATAGGTGACCCCACATTTCAACCATGTCCTAAACGGTGGACCATGACCTTTGCATGCGAATGACAGCTGACAGAAGATAACCAACAACACCAGGAAACAGAAACAAACATACAGAAAAAGCAATCATCCAAACAAAGCTGCAATGATATGCGATAATCAAGTAGGAAAAGAACATCTTATGACAATGAAATGCATGATTGAAACCTAACATCGTGCGTGGAGTCTGAATGGAGGAGGGTCAGATGAGATGAAACAAATGACCTGGCCACCTGACCGTGAGATACCTATGGACCCCTGGTAGGTGCCCTGGAAGTACGTGACTACCAAGGATCCCCCATGTGAGTGGACCCTGCGACCATCAGACTGTGAAAGTTTACATGTACCACTTACTGAGCACACTGAACCTGAACAGATGTGGCTGAACGCACCTACACACCGAACAGAAACCTAAAGAAAAAATCACAGAATTACGACGAGCGTGTGGTATGATAGTCAACATATAACAGTTAAGTGAAACAAATTACATGAAACAAAAATAACAAACAAACCAGTTACAAGGTGTACATGAAATACGTGAATAACCGGATGGACAAGGAGATGCCAAAGCCTAGTGCAAAGCTGACTGACCCTGGTGCAGCAACCGCACAGATAGAATCAACTGCCAATCCGATTTCCTGCTGAACATACCGCAGAAAATATGCTTGGCACGTGGTCAGTTTGACAAGCAATATGGACTGCGGGGATGGCGATACAGTAGTGTTAGAGGTACTATTTAACCACTTGCTTACTGGGCACCTAAACCCTTCTCCTGCCCAGACCAATTTTCAGCTTTTAGCACTGTCACTTTTTGAATGACAATTGCACGGTCATACAACACTGTACCGAAATAAAATTATAATTTTTCCCCACAAATAGAGCTTTCTTTTGGTGATATTTGATCACCTCTAAGTTTTTTATTCTTTGTTAAAAGAATTAAAAAAGACCACATTTTTTTTTTAAAATACGAAACCGTTTTATATTTTGTAAATACATTTTGCAAACAGGTAATTTTTCTCCTTCATTGATGTACGTTTATGAGGCTACACTGATGGGCACTGATAGGCACCGATAGGCTGCATTGATGGGCACTGATAAGGCGGCACTGATGGGCACTAATAGGCGGCACTGGTGGGCACTGAGATGTAGCACTGATTGGTGGCACTAATGGGCAATAATAGGTGGCACTGATAGGTGGCACTGATGGGCGACAGTGATGGGCACTGATGGGTGGCAGTGATGGGCACCGATTGGCACTTGTAGACGACACTGATAGGCAGCACTGATAGGTGGCACTGATAAGGCACTGATTGGCACCACTGGTGGGCATTGATAGGTGGCACTCATGGGCATTGATAGGTGGCACTGATGTACTGGTGGGCACTGGTTGGTGGGCACTGTGGGCACTGATTGATGGGCATTGATTGGTGGGCACTGTGGGCACATATGAGGCCTCGCCTCTCCCTGCTCGGGACCGATGTCCCTTTAACAGAAAAAGGTGATCGGCTACCTGAACTCTCCAACTTGTTCCACTTGTCTATGGACGCTGAATGCTGGACTCGGGAGCGCACCCGCAAGGTAACCCCCCGGGAGAGCGGGGACAGCAGCCAAGGGACCCCAGAAGACCAGAATCGGGGCCACTGTGTGCAAAACGGGCTGCACAGTGGAGATAAGTATCACATGTTTGTTATTTAAAAAAAAAAAAAAAAACCTTTAGTGTCACTTTAAAATTGTTGATTGGTCAGGGGTCAGAGTGGAAAAATCTGTACCTCTCTGCCCCAAGGAGCATGTAGACAGGCTTTCATGTAACCTGGAGGTTGTAAACCCTCTTGATGAGGACAAGTAATCTATCAAATGCTTTAAAGAGGCATCCATTTCCAAATGCATGTATTTGAACAAACAACTGCCCATCCCAACCTACATGGCAGTCATTAATGGTTATTGAGACCCCCCTGATCTGCTTACAGAAATTCAGACCAATTACCAGGAATTAGGAAGACAGCCCTTGATCATGCAACAATAGAAATAAGTTTAGCGGCTGCAGCTCAATATTTATACTGATCATTCCCTCAATAACTATCAGAAACCACAGCAGACAAATGAAATAATGATGTAAAATAAACACATGTTCGCGTAGCTGTGCAACACTGATACATGCATGACATTGTTAGCAAAAATGACCGAGCCCCCCCGCTGGCCGTCTACCACCAGTCAGGGACCCCCACCGATCGGTACCTGATACCGGAGACCCCTGACCCTCACAGCCGCCACCGCATGACCACCTCGCAGCGCCCAAAACCGGAAATAACGTTCAGCTGTCGCCTGGAAATGACACAAACCGTCCGAAGCATCATACAAGAGAGAAGGCCAACAGGAGAAAGGAGGAGGAGGGGGGCGGGTTTATGTATGGCCTGACTCCTCCTACAAATTCAGGCCGTATATACATACATATATATATATATATATATATATATATATATATATATATATATATATATATATACACACATATTATATAGATATATACACACACATACATATATATTATACACACATACATGCATGTGTAACAAAAATATATATGTATGTATCTTGTTATGTATATATATCTTTTTTTATTTTTAAAGCTATTACCTTTTGCAGCAGATATCTGCATTTCTTGACTATTGCTTGCTGTACATGCAGTATATTTCCTGGTCCCTGGAGGGAGGAGGGGAGGAGAGGTTTGCATAGCTAAGGGGCAGCAACTTCTTCTGACACTGCCTTTGCTATGGAAACCTGACCTGAAACCTATAAAGAATGCTTGTGCTGCACCGAGCATGTGCAAGATCTGGAAGAATGCGAAGAAACACAGTCTAGGAGGAAACACAGTCTGACTTCAGATGCCCACACTTGAGATGGCCTGCTGGAAGTGTATAAAGTAACAAACTAATGCTATAAACTAACAAAACGGACCTTAGTTTACAGACTAACTTTACTAGAATACATTAAAGGGGTTGTAAAGATAAAAATTTTTTCACCTTAATGCATTCTATGCATTAAGGTGAAAAAACTTTTGACAGTACCGCCGCCCCCAGGCCCCCCGTTTTACTTACCTGACGCCTCGAATCTTCGCTGCTCGTCCTCGTCATCTTCATTGCAGCTCAGCCTGGTCGCTGATTGGCTGCAGTGGATGGATTGAAAGCAGCGCAGCCATTGGCTCGCGCTGCTGTCAATCACATCCGATGACGTGGCGCGCCGGGGGGCGGGGCCGAGTGATACAGCGAGCGGCTATAGCCGCCGGCTGTATCACGGGAGCGCGCCCGCAAGCACTCACCACCATGCGAAGGAGCTCGCATTAAGGTGGTAAATGCTTGCGGGGAGGAGCTGAAACAGCCGCCGAGGGACCCCAGAAGACCAGGTTCGGGGCCACTCTGTGCAGAACGAGCTGCACAGTGAAGGTAAGTATGATATGTTTGTTATTTTAAAAAAAAAAAAAATTACCTTTACAACCCCTTTAAGCTTGTGTATTCTAGGGGTATTTTTACTTAAAAAGTATAAATTTGGCCGGAACATCGCTTTAAAAATCTCCATATACGATGCTTTAAATTATTTTACAGATTACCTGTTTAGAGTTAGAGGAGGTCTAGTGCTAGAATTATTGCTCTCACTCTAACAATCGCGGTGTATGTAACCTATGTGTATCTGGCTCTGATACTAGTCAGAGCCTCACCAGCCACTGACCTCACCACACGTCCCTGGCCCAAATCTTAAAAATACATTTGGACAGGGCTGTACGAATGCCGTAGCTGTGATGCTTTACTTCACAGCTGCCACTTTTCTTTTATTTTGTAATTTCTTTAGCATCTTTAACTCAGCCTGCAGAGTTTGACAGGCAGCACTGTCAAACTCTGCAACTGCAAGCCAAACTCACTCGCAGTAGCAGCATAGTCCAACAATGTAAAAAAATACCATTCAGCAATGTAAAAAAAAAAAAAAGGAGGCAGCAGTAGCACCTCATGAACACATGTCAGCTGCTGCTATACCACTCGTTGAAAAGCAATCCATCACAGATCACTTTTCAGAGGGCAGTAAGCATTACCGCAAATGTGAAACTTGAAATACATCATCCATTTCACACTCATCCCCAAACAGGTCACTCCCCAGCCACTTCCCATGTTAACCACCTCCCTTCAACTTATATCACAGGTGACCATTTCCCAACCTGCAGATGACAGACCCTACTCCAAAAGATACCACTCCCAGTTACTCCTCCCACCCACTGATTGATATCCCTCCATGACCACCTCACACCCCCTGCTGACAGACCTCTCTCCCCATCCTGTCAGCCTGTCCCTACACACCCTCTCACCTGCTGACCTGTGGATGGTGGAATCACTCCCACAGTATTATTGTGTTCTGCCAGTGGGGAGCCTTCCCTACCTGCTAAGTATAGCTGGTAGCACTGATTGTTTTGGAAAATTACCTGACAGGCTGTTTGTACTCAGGTCGATTAATAGATTGACTTGTGAACAACCAGCTAGCCCATACATAGATTGACTAAGGCTGGTCTCTGCTTAATTGGCTTAATTTCAATCCATGTATAGCCTGCTTAACCACTATGCAATCTCTAAACATCTTTCTACAAACCTTTACATTTTTCCTTCCCAGATTTCTTCATCCTCTTCACCTGTACATAATGCCCACTGTCATGCCCTCCACACTCCTCTCCTGTACATACTGTCCCTCTGTCATATCCTCCACACTCCTCTCCTGTACATATCGCTCACTGTCATACCCTCCACACTCCTCTCCTGTACATACTGCCCTCTGTCATATACTCCACACTCCTCCCCTGTACATAGCACCCCCTGTCATACTCTCCACTCTCCTCTCCTGTACATAATGCTCACTGTCATACTCTCCACACTCCTCTCCTGTACATACTGCTCACTGTCATACCCTCCACACTCCTCTCTTGTACATACTGCCCGCTGTCATATCCTCCACACTTCTCTGCTATACATACTGCCCAATGTCATACCCTCCACATTCCTCTCCTGTGCATACTGCCCACTGTCATACCCTCCACACTCCTTTCCTGTACATATTGTATGCTCTCATACCCTCCACACTTCTCACCTGTACATATTGCCCACTGTCTTACCCTCCACACTCATCTCCTCTACATACTGCTAGTATCATACAGTCCACACTCCTCTCCTGTACATACTGCCCACTGTCATACCCTCTACACTCCTCTCCTGTACATACTGCTCACTGTCATACCCTCCACACTCCTCTCCTGTACATACTGCTCACTGTCATACCCTCCACACTCCTCTCCTGTACATACTGCCCACTGTCATACCCTCCACACTTCTCTCCTATGCATACTGCCCACTGTCATACCCTCCACATTCCTCTCCTGTGTAGGGATGAGCTTCATGTTTTTAGTCGAACCCATGTTCGACTCGAACATCGTCTGTTCGACCGTTCGTCGAATTGCGAACGATATGGGCCATTCGCGCCAAATTCGTGTGGCGCGTCACGGCCCATAATTCACTGCCGCATTGCAGTGCATTGCTGGCTGATGATTGGCCAAGCATGCACTATGACCCGCATGCAACGCATTCCCAGAGACTGGGAGGTTACAAACTCCTGTTTCTGGACAACATGTTGCTGAGGCTTCTGTCAGTCAAAGAAGGAGCAGTGGAGAAGGTGGCCGTCTGACCGATGCATTCAGACAATTTTTTAGTCCGCAGCCCCAAGGTATGATCAGTTCCAGCAACCATCGGCAGCGTCTGTTTTACATCATGCAGGAATACCTAGGGGCAAGATCTGACTTGGTCACCTTTCCGACCGAAAATCCTCTGGGTTACTGGGTCTTGAGGATGGATCACTGGCCAGAGCTTGCACAGTATGCAATTGAGCCACTGGCCTGTCCTGCATCCAGCGTTCTTTCGGAACACACATTCAGTGCTGCTGGAGGCTTTGTAACCGATCACAGGGTGCGTCTGTCCACCGACTCGGTCGATCGACTGACCTTCATAAAAATGAATCAGTCTTGGATCACCACCAGCTACCAAGCACCTGATGCTGATGTAACCGAATAATTTTTTTTGAAATCTCAGATCCCTTCAAAGACTGCCTATGCTAATGCTGAGTGACTATCCTGAGTAATTATCCTCTTCCTCCTCAATGATCATGCTGATAGCTTGTAAGAACATTTTTGGTTCTGGGCGCTGCCACCAGTGCCTAAGGCCCAATTTTTCAGCCCCTGTTTAACAGGGGTGTGTAATTACAATTTTTGATGCAATACTTTGCAGCAGGGCTTGTTCCTGCGTTCCAACTAGAGTATCTGTGAGGGGTTGCAGTGTTGTGGCACCAGCACCAGTGCCTAAGGCCCAATTTTTCAGCCCCTGTTTAACAGGGGCATATAATTACAATTTTTGATGCAATACTTTGCAGCAGGGCTTGTTCCTGCGTTCCAACTAGAGTATCTGTGAGGGGTTGCAGTGTTGTGGCACCAGCACCAGTGCCTAAGGCCCACTTTTTCAGCTCCTGTTCAACAGGGGCATGTAATTACAATTCTTGATTGAATATTTCACAGAAGAGCCCGTTTCTGCGCCCACCAAGATTAACTGTGAGGACTTACAGTGTTGTGCCACCAGCACCACCACCGCCACCAAAGGCCCAATTTTTCAGCCCCTGTTCAACAGGGGCATGTAATTAAAATTCTTGATGTAATATTTCACAGCAGGGCCTGTTTCTGCGCCCACCAAGATTAACTGTGAGGAATTACAGTGTTGTGCCACCAGCACCACCACCACCTTTTTCTGGCCCTGTTCAACAGGGGCATGTAATTACAATTCTTGATTGAATATTTCACAGCAGGGCCTGTTTCTGCACCCACCAACATTAACTATGAGGACTTACAGTGTTGTGCCACCAGCACCACCACCACCACCAAAGGCCCAATTTTTCAGCCCCTGTTCAACAGGGGCATGTAATTACAATTTGTGATGCAATAAGTTACAGCAGGGCTCGTTCCTGCATTCCAACTAGAGTATCTGTGAGGGGTTGCAGTGTTGTGGCACCAGCACCAGTGCCTAAGGCCCAATTTTTCAGCCCCTGTGTTGTGCCACCAGCACCACCACCAAAGGCCCAATTTTCCTGGTCCTGTTCAACAGGGGCATGTAATTACAATTCTTGCTTGAATATTTCACAGCAGGGCCCGTTTCTGCGCCCACCAAGATTAACTGTGAGGACTTACAGTGTTGTGCCACCAGCACCACCACCACCACCAAGGGCCCAATTTTTCAGCCCCTGTTCAACAGGGGCATGTAATTACAATTTTTGATGCAATACTTTGCAGCAGGGCTCATTCCTGTGTTCCAACTAGAGTATCTGTGAGGGGTTGCAGGGTTGTGGCACCAGCACCAGTGCCTAAGGCCCAATTTTTCAGCCCCTGTGTTGTGCCACCAGCACCACCACCACCACCAAAGGCCCAATTTTTCTGTCCCTGTTCAACAGGGGCATGTAATTACAATTCTTGATTGAATATTTCACAGCAGGGCCCGTTTCTGCGCCCACCAAGATTAACTGTGAGGACTTACAGTGTTGTGCCACCAGCACCACCACCGCCACCAAAGGCCCAATTTTTCAGCCCCTGTTCAACAGGGGCATGTAATTAGAATACTTGATCTAATATTTCACAGCAGGGCCCATTCCAGCGCCCAACAAGAGTAACTGTGAGGACTTACAGTATTGTGACACCAGCACTACCATCACCAAAGGCCCAATTTTTCTGGCCCTGTTCAACAGGGGCATGTAATTACAATTCTTGATCTAATATTTCACAGCAGGGCCCTGTGAGGGCTTACAGTGTTGAGGCCACAACATCACCTAAGGCCAAAATTTCTGCTGAGTATATAGGGAAGGCCCCTACTTTCAAACATCCAACTTACAAACGACGCCTACTTGCAAATGGAAGGAGACAACAGGAAGTGAGATGAAATCTACCCCATAGGAAGGGAAGTTCTCTCCTGTAAGAGTTAATATGGGAAAAACTTTTCTCCTTTCCACTGATGCTTTATCACCAATCCTTGTTTCAATAAAAACCCCAAATTTTCAAAAAACATTTGTCATTGGGACAAAAAGTGAGGTGAAATCTTCTGAAGAGGAGCACAGACAGCAAAACAAATGTCACAGGGGTGATAACCGTTCCCTATGTTTTCCAAAAAGCTTAAAAACAGATTTGTTGGCTGGAGCTGCACTTCAAAAATGTACCAGTTCAAAATTACAAACAGATTCTACTTAACAACAAACCTTCAGTCCCTGTCTTGTTTGCACCGCCTGTATACTGCTGTTCAAAGTATATAGGGCCTTGGGGCCCCACACCTTTCCTTTTTTTAATTTGGGTGCGGGGTTCCCCTTAATATCCATACAGGACCCAAAGGGCCTGGTAATGGACTGGAGGGTACCCATGCCGTTTGTCTCACTGATTTTCATCCATATTGCCAGGACCCAACATTACATTAAAGCCGCAAGCAGTTTTAAATGACTTTTTTTCCTTTAAAGATGTCATTTTGTGCAGGGACTGTTCTAAGCACAGGAAACACGCGTCACTTTACAGGCATACTATAGACACCCCCCAGGTACGATATTTAAAGGAATATTTCACTTTTTTTTTTTACTTTAAGCATCATTAAAATCACTGCTCCTGAAAAAAACGGCCATTTTTTAAAAGTTTTTTGCATTGATACATGTCCCCTGGGGCAAGACCCGGGTCCCCAAACCCTTTTTAGGACAATACCATGCAAATTAGCCTTTAAAATGAGCACTTTTGATTTTGAACGTTCGAGTCCCATAGACGTCAATGGGGTTCTAACGTTCGTGCAAATTTTCGGTCCGTTCACAGGTTCTGGTGCGAACCGAACCGGGAGGTGTTCGCCTCATCCCTACTCCTGTGCATACTGCCCACTGTCATACCCGCCACACTTCTCTCCTGTGTACACTGCCCACTGTCATACCCTCCACACTTGTCTCCTGTACATATTGTATGCTCTCATACCCTCCACATTCCTCTCCTGTACATACTTCCCACTGTCTTACCCTCCACACTCTTCTCCTGTACATACTGCTCAGTATCATACCATCCACACTCCTCTACTGTACATAATGCCGGCTGTCATACAGTTCCCTCCACACTCCTCTCCTGTGCACACTGCCCACTGGCATACTCTCCACACTCCTCTCCTGTGCATACTGCCCACTTTCATAAACTCCTCTACTGTACATAGTGTCGGCTGTCATACCCTTCACACTCCTCTCCTGTACATACTGCCCACTGGCATACCCTCCACACGCCTCTCCTGTGCATACTGCTCAGTATCATATCGTCCACATTCCTCTCCTGTAATACTGTCCACTTTCATACCCTCCACACTGCTCTGCTGTACTTACTGCCCACTGGGATACCCTCCACACTCTTCTCCTGTGCATACTGCCCACTCTCATACCGTCCACACCCCTCTGTACGTACCTCCCACTGTCATACCCACCACACTCCTCTTTTGTAAGTACTGATCACTGTCATACTCTCCACACTCCTCTCCTGTACATACTGCCCACTGTCATACCCTCCACACTCCTCTGCTGTACATACTGCTCACTGTCATACCCTCCACACTGCTCTCCTGTACATACTGCACACTGTCATACTCTCCACACTCCTCTCCTGTACATACTGCCCACTGTCATACCCTCCACACTCCTCTGCTGTACATACTGCTCACTGTCATACTCTCCACACTGCTCTCCTATACATAGTGCCCACTGTCATACCCTCCACATTCCTCTCCTGTGCATACTGCCACTGTCATACCCTCCACACTCCTCTCCTGTACATACTGCCCACTGTCCTACCCTCTACACTCTACGCAGGGATTGCTGCACATAAAATGTATTAAATAAATCAATGTTATTCAAATATATCAGGAGTATTCCAGATGACAGTTTCGGGCTAACATGAGTACGACCTTCTTCAGATTGGAACACATCTAAATACTACTACATGTAACCAATTAAATACATTTTACATATATTTGGAATAAATTAATCAAATATCAATTAGGATAGTGTCCATATGTTGAATTCATTATTTACCAGACAAGGAAGTGGTTTAGCATAACAGGTCCATTCCCCAACATTTTGTTAGAAGCATCCAATAATTAACCTATTGGAAAAATAATACAAAAAACTTTTTTTTTACTTATATACAGAATTTCTACACAAAATCTAAAAAGCAAACTACTGTGGGATCGAGACAAAATATTTCGACAGAGGCCAATCAATTCTATAAAAATATTATTATTAGTATTATACAAAAAAGAAAAGAAAAAACAACAGCATTATACAAAATGATACAAATCCAGTTCTGAATTTAACCCCTTAGGGTACAGAGTGTTCAAAGAATGGATTCATTGCACCTATCGTTTCCTCAACAATAGCTCACGATTACCACCCCTCCTATTTTTTTGTATCCCATCAATGACCATAAATTTAAGTTGGGGCACTGCATGCCCTTTTTCTACAAAGTATCTAGCAAGGGGTAGTTGTACCAGCTTATCTCTGATTGAATACTTATGTCGAGCAGAGCGATCCATGATTTTTTGGGTCATTTCACCCACATAAAGCAGGCCACAAGGGCATTTAATAAAAAAAATTAACAGATGTGGACTAGCACACAGGGCTGCCATCAGGGGGGGACAGCTGTACAACTGTAAGGGCCCTGCCTGGGCCAGAAGAAGGCAGGAGCAGGTGAAAGGGAGCCGTGTTGTGCAATACTGAAACGATCTCGGCAGCTACTGCTGCTCTGTGTCATTGAGCTCAGACATTGAGCTCATTACTGCCACCTCTGGCTGCTATGTGCATGTGCACCCCTCGTGTGAGCTGCCTGTTCTGTGTTATGTAGTGTGATCGGCTGCAGCTCATGTGTGTGTCAGCAACATGTCAGCTTTGTGAAAATGAGCTGGGACTAAGTAGGAAGACCTCCCTTACAAGTAGGAGCTGTGAAGGAAAGGGAGGGGGGATGTTTGTGTACAGGGAGGGGCCAGAGCTTTGTGTGTTTACAGATTTGTGTATGTGGGGGGCTGACATATATACAGGTGTAAGGGGGGCTGGCATATATAAACAGGATTGAGGGGGGCTGAGTGCGTACAGGTGGGGTGAC
This sequence comes from Aquarana catesbeiana, assembly GCF_042186555.1. Taxonomy (NCBI): domain Eukaryota; kingdom Metazoa; phylum Chordata; class Amphibia; order Anura; family Ranidae; genus Aquarana; species Aquarana catesbeiana. Next base: position 304,695,425 of record NC_133324.1, read on the forward strand.
CGGTGTGCGGATTCGGTGGGATGGCCCGTGGGCAGGCTCTGGGGAATGTTGGTGGTAAGGCTTGGTAGGGGGCAGGCCTAAAGCTGTGTAAGGGGCCCAAAGACTTCTGATAGCTGCCCTGCTGGCACGTAAAGTAGCCTTAAATAGTAATACTGTGTCCTCTATGTGGGTGTGACAAACATTTTCCCTTGATCATGAAGTTACATTGTGTACAACTTAAACAGGGATATGAGCCAGTATTGCGTGGCCTAAAAAAGTAGTAATAGGGCTCGGTGTGGCATACTGATCTGTCTTTATCACTCTGTCATGCAGTGTCTTGCCTCTTCTATATGAGGGCAGGAGGGGTACATGGAACTCTGGGATAGTCGGATAACTCTCTTTTAAAATAGACCAATGTCTTCTTATAATTTTTTGTATATGGAATGAGAATGACAGATTGGTAAAGACAGGTCAGGTCAGTATGCCACACCGAGCCCTATTACTACTTTTTTAGGGCCAAGTAATACTGGCTCATATCCATGTTTAAGTTGTACACAATGTAATTTCATGATCAAGGGAGAATGTTGTCACATCCACACAGAGGACACAGTATTACTATTAAAGACTACTTTATGTGCCAGCAGGGCAGCCATCAGAAGTTTTGCTTTATGGTGAAGCCCCAAAAAATCAAGGATCGGATTGCTCGACCTACGTATTTAATCAGGTATAAGCTGGTACAACTACTCCTTGCTAGACACTTTGTAGAAAAGGGGCAGGCAGTGTCCCAATTCAAATTTATGGTCATTGATGGGATACAAAAAAATAGAAGGGGTGGTAATCATGATCTATTGTTAAGGAAACAAGAGGTGCAATGAAGCCATTCTTTGGACACTCCATACCCGAAGGGGTTAAATTTAGAACTTTGTATCTTTGTATAAGACCCCTTTCACACATACGGGCCGTTCGTCCGTTTTTCATCCATCCATTGACGGATGAAAAAACGGACATCAATGCATTCCTATGGAAAAACAGATGATCATTTATTTGCATCCATTTTCATTGCCTCCATTAACATCCATTTTTGTGACAAGATGAAAGCCCTATTTTTCATCCGTCAAGAAAACGGACGGAAAACAAATGTTAGCGGATGACATCCGCTTACATTCAATCTGCTGACATCCATTTTTAAACACTTTTTTTTTTCCTCACTGGATATTAGCTTGTTGCTAGGGAGGGGGCCAGAAAGCTGGTTCCCTGCTGACAGCTGAATATAAAAAAAAAATTGCAGGCAAAAAAAAAAATAACGTAAAAAATGACGTGGGGTCCCCCCAGGTCCATACCAGGCCCATCAGGTCTGGTATGGATTTGGAGGGGACCCCCACGACAAAATTAAAAAAAAAAATGGAATGGGGTCCCTCCCAAAATTCATACCAGAACCTTATCCAAGCATGCAGCTTGGCAGGTCAGGAAGGGGAGGTGACGAGCCCCCATGTTGATGAGGACAAGGACCTCTTATCAATAACCCTTGTCGGGGTCTGCGGGCGGGGGGCTTATCAGAATCTGTAAGCCTCCTTTAACAAGGGGGTCCCCAGATCCCGCCCCCAACCTATGTGAATGGGTATGAGGTACATCGTACCCCTACCCATTCACCCCAAAAAGCAGTGTAATGTAAAAAAAAAAAGAGCCAGTTTTTGACAAGTCCTTTATTAAAAAAATAACTCTGAGCCATCTTCTCCCTGAGCCGTTTCTCCCGGTGCCGTCTTCTTCCTCGCTGCCATTTTTTTCCTACAGCTTCCTACAGCTTACCTGTAAAATCCTTTTTTTAGAGTACATCATGGGACACAGAGCAGCCATAATAATGAATATGTGGGTTATACGCCACCTATAGGTAAATGGACACTGACAGATAGTCAAACAGGAAGTCCTTTCCTATATACCCCCTCCTACACAGGAAGTACCTCAGTTTTGTAGCAAAACAATGAATATCCCAAAAAAGATGGGAGGGATCTCTGTGTCCCGTGATGTACTCCAAGAAAAGGATTGTATAGGTAAGCTGTAGGAAAAATCCAATTTTCTTTATCGTACATCACGTGACACAGAGCAGGCATAATAATAATGACTATGTGGGATATCCTAAAGCAATGCACTTGAGGGGAGGGGGACACAAGAGGTTTAACCTTAAACTACGTAGAGGGTTCTTTACTGTAAGAGCGGCAAGGATGTGGAATTCCCTTCCACAGGCGGTGGTCTCAGCGGGGAGCATTGATAGCTTCAAGAAACTATTAGATAAGCACCTAAATGACCGCAACATACAGGGATATATAATGTAATACTGACACATAATCACACACATAGGTTGGACTTGTGTCTTTTTTCAACCTCAACTACTATGTAACTATGTAACATTCACAGAAATTGACACCTGAGAAGGACTTCTTCTGCCACCCGAAACATACTGTGGCCAAAGCAGTATCCTCCGTGGCTTTGATATCCATCTGGTAAAATTCTGTAGTGGCCTTAAAATCCTGAGCCACTGACACCTGATAGCGGATGGCCCAAGAACTCCCCACACACCTGGTAGCAAGTGCTTTTACCAAAAAATGGGATGGGGGACCTTGCCCTTTTTTTTTTACATTTGTATTACACTGTATTTCACTCAATTGGGATGCAGCGGCTGCATGGACACAGCCACTGTTCCCAACTTGACATCCATGTGGGTGCATGTCACTGAACTCACACTGTCTGCATTTGGGGCCATGCAGACGCAACCCATTAAACAAATGGGTTGTTTAACATAAGATATGGCAGTAAGTGACATACAGCTTATGGTGGTATATATTCAGAAGTTACAATCTTACGTAAGTTAAGTAGGTATAGTGTTAGACCTACTGGTACTGTTAATACTTTACAGTCACCTCATGTGTCAATTAAGTCATAGCCTATATGGCAATATAGACCAGGATTTGTCAAACTTCGCACAATTTGAGGAGTTTAATGCTATAAGACGTTCAAAGGTGCAGTTCCTGTTGACAGCTTTAATTATATCTGTCATATTCAAGGCTGTCGCGGATTTCCAGTTGCAAAGAATCATTGATCTCGTCTCTAGTAGTATGTGTGTCACTACTGGTCTGAAGTCGGTATGGAAGTTGTCTATGTTTAAGTGTAATATTGCTAATGCGGGGTCTGGAGGTGTGAGCATTCCTGTAATAGAGGATATTAGTCGGAATATTTGATTCCATGTGCTTTTAACAGTGGGGCAATACCATAGCATGTGAAGTAAAGATCCCGTGTGGCCGCAAGCCCTCCAACATAGCGGTGAAGTGCCAGGAAAATAGGTCGCCAACCTGTATGGTGTGTAGTGCCATCTGTTAGCTAGCTTAATCGCTAGCTCCCAATGCTTAATGCAGTGAGAGGCTTTGTGTATTTCAGTGAATGCCTGTTGCCATTGGTCTGGTGAGAATATTTTTCCCAGTTCAACCTCCCATTTTTTCATTGCAGTGGTTTTAAGGAACGTGTTTTTATCCCTTACTTTATGGTAGAAGAAGGAAATATCTTTAGTGTTGCTATTAGCGGTCAAGTAAAAGTTCCATATCTCTTTCGGTATGGAAATGGACGGTCTAGAGAAGGATTTAAGAAAGTGTGTGATTCTCATGTGTAAGAATTTCCCGTTATTGGTGAGGTTATATTGGGACATGACCTGTTCAGCTGTTTTTAATTGTGTACCGTCATAGAGGTCCAGAATGTTATTTACCCCTTTACTTGTCAAGTAGTTAACCTTCAGTAGAGGAATCTTTGTTTCTAGTAGAGTCATTGGTATTGTGTATGGTATTTCTTGATTGACCTTATGTTTTTGTTCTAGAAGGAATCTCCATGCTCTCAATGAGATCTGCATAGGAGGAGTAAGGGTAGACAGTTTCCATGGTAACCACCCATCACTCAGTAGTAGTAATGTTAAGTCCTTTGTTGGGGCTAATGCTTTTTCAATGTCTACCCAAAGTGGTGTGTCCTCAGTTTTGAACCATAGTTTTGTTTGGTCTAGTCTGACAGCCCAGTAGTAGTCATATAAGTCCGTTAGGCCTGCCCCTCGTATTTTTTTATGGAACGTGAGGTTGTTTCTGGAGCATATAGCTTTTTTTCCATTCCATATATACTTCCAACCTGCTTTTAACAGTTTATGGATATAGTGAATAGGTATGTGGATTGGTAAAGAGCGAAACATATAAATTATTTGTGGTAGCAACATCATCTTATATGCATTGATTCTTCCAAACCATGACACTTCTTTATTGGACATATGCCTGATTTGGGCTTCCAGTGTGGCCATCAGTGTTAGCATGTTGACTTTAACTAGTGTGGGGGTTTTATTGGTAAGGGTGATACCCAGATATTTTATGCCACTTAGGCTTCACGTATAAGGTAGTTGTGTTTGAAGCAGGTTGCGTTCGTGGGGGGGAATACCCAGATCTAATATTAAGGATTTGTTAAAATTGACTTTGTAATATGAGATTTCTCCAAATGTGTTGAGGATTACATGAGCTTGCTGTAATGATGTGACAGGATTGGTCAGGATTAAGATTACATCATCAGCAAAGAGGTTTATGGTGTGCGAGCTGGAGCCGAACTGGAAGCCTTTAATCAGGGGGTGGGATCTTATGGTTTCAGCTAGGGGTTCGATCATTAGGTTAAAGACTGTTGGAGATAGGGGACACCCCTGTCTTGTCCCGTTAGTGATGTTGAATGGTTTGGATAAGAACCCAAAGGAGTACACCTGTGCTGACGGGTGTGAATATAGAGCCAGAATGGCTTGCAGTATGGGGCCCTGGAACCCAAATTTGGTAAGAGTTGTTTTCATATATGTCCAGTGGACTCTATCGAACGCCTTCTCTGCGTCAATTGACAACAGCAGAGAAGGCGTTCGAGTTTTCTCAGCAAAATTCATCACATTAATAATTCTTCTAGTTGCGTCAGAAGTTTGTCTCCCCCTCACAAAGCCCATCTGGTCGCGCTTTATAATATGTGGTATTATGTCTGTTAATCTTTTGGCTAATAATTTGGCGTAGATTTTAATATCAGAGTTTAGAAGAGATATAGGTCTGAAATTTGCTGGAGTGGTAGGATGGTTTGGGCAGTGTTACTATGTAAGCTTTCAACATGTCTTGTGGAAGGGTCGCGGACTCAGCAGCTTTATTGTATATGGTAGACATGTATGGTGATAAAGTGTTTGCAAAGGTTTTAAAGTATTCGTTGGAGAAACCATCCGGCCCTGGAGATTTTCCATTGGGAAGAGAGTTGATTATCAGTTCTATTTCTCGTGTCGTGATGGGTGCGTTCAGTGTTTCTAACTGGTGAATAGAGAGAGTGGGAAGATTGATATTTTTTAGGAATGTCTCAATTTGTTCCACTGATGGTTGGTGTGTGTTGGGGTCTGTTTGTAGATTGTAAAGTGAGCCATAGTAATCCGCAAATTGGTCAGCTATAGCTTGAGGATTTACAATTTTGTGTGGTTCTGTAGGATGCTGTAGGTAGGCTATTCTCGTTTTAGTTCGAGCCGCCTTTAATCTGTTTGCTAGATATTTTCCTGCTCTATTAGCATTGGCGTAGTAGTTTAGTTGGAGGCGTCGGAGATGTATGTCATATTGTTGTGATAGTAGATTTCTAAGTTTTTCTCTGAGGGCATTCAGTTTATCAGTAAGTGGTAATGTAGGGGATTGTTTGTGTTGTGAGGAGATATCGTGGATTTCTACCAGGAGATTGTGAAGCTGCTGAGTCCGTTTCCTCTTTTCTCTGGCCCCTATTTGAATTAAAACGCCTCTCATGAAGGCCTTGTGTGTGCTCCATAAGATGTATGGGTCCTCGACTGAGCCAGCATTGTCCGAAAAGAAATGCTGTAAGTTCTGAGATAGTAGTGATTGGAGTTGTGGGTCATGGAGTATGCATGTGTTGCAGCGCCAGATGGGGGGTGAGGAGGAGATTCCCCTCTCAGCAATGGATAAAGAAACAGCAGAGTGGTCCGACCACGTAATATCATGTATTGTGGTTTTTTCGATTTGTTGTAGAAGCCTTTTATCCGTTAAAAATAAGTCTATACGGGAGTATGAGCAGTGTCTGCTGGAAAAAAAGGTGTAGTCCTTTTCATTGCCGTGTAGACACCTCCATGTGTCGAATAGCTCTTCTTTGTGTAGTAGTGGTTGGAGGGACAAAGTTCCTTTACCGGATGATGTGTCTATGAGTGGGTCAGGTGTCGCGTTAAAGTTCCCACAGATCAGGAGGTTACCATATTGTAAGGCTTTTGCTTTGTGGAGTACTTTGTTTATGAACCGTACTTGGTGCTTGTTTGGAGCGTATAAGGTTACTATGGTGTAGGGACTAGAGTTGATGTCCCCTGTGGCAATGATGTACCTTCCTGCAGCATCAGTGATGATTTCTTTGGGCTCAAAGGATATGGAGTTTTTGAAGGCTAGGAGAACTCCCCCTGTTTTACGGTGTGGCGTACAGGCTATGTAGATGAAAGGGAAGTCCTTGTGAGTGCATTGGGGGTTGTTGTGTAGTTGGAAGTGCGTTTCTTGGACTCTGAGAATGTCCGCCTTATGCTTGTGAGCTTCTTTCCATAAGCTATAGCGTTTAGCCGGGTGATTTAAGCCTCTGGCATTGATGGAAAGGCAGGTAATCATCATTTAAGAGACGTGTGTGGTAAGTTATGAGGCTGTGATGTGGGAGTACTCACTGCGACCATGGAAAACCTCTTGTGCTGCATATTTGTTTGTGGAGACGAGACGTTGTAGCGAGACTGGTTCGGAGGTGTAGTTAGTGCTGTGAAGCGGTGTATATCACTTAAAAAAAAAAGGGGTAAAAAAAAACTGTAAACCAAACTAAAAGTTAACATGAGTAACATAAGAAATGGATCTCACAAGTGATCCTCTTGCAGTCGTAGCTGCTATTGGTGTTGAAGGGGTAAGGGAGAGGTTCTAGATCAGAAACTCAGCCCTGGAGATAATCCTGTATAGACTTGGGTTATTTTTCTAGCTTCCACCTGTGGGCTTCTTGTTAGATTTTTTGTAGGACACTACCTGCCAATCATTCTGGAGGAAGGATGGTTCAGCTGGGTGTGCCTGATGGGTAGGCTGATCCGCAATGATGTTCCATCTTTTCAGGGCTGTGAGCCCTTCTTCCAAAGTAGATATGGAGATGGTCACCCCGTTGTGGGTAATAGATAGAGTGGCGGGGTACTTCCACTTATGGAGGATTTTGTGGTTCCTCAAAGCTTTTGTGATCGTTAGCAAATTACGGCGGCGCTGCAGAGTATGTCTGGAGAGGTCTGAGAGCAGTCTGATATTCACATACTGCTGGGGGACGTTCTCCTGTTTGCGTGAGGCTTGGAGTACCCGGTCCTTAACGTGGTAGAAGTGCATTCTGAGCAGGACATCCCTGGGTATGTCAGCAGGGAGAAATGACGGCTTAGGTACTCTATGTATCCTGTCCACTAGTAGGTCATGTGCTGAGGCATCGGGCACCAGAGTGGAGAATAGGGTCTGGGCATATTGTAGGAGCTGGTTAGGGGGGATATCTTCCGGAATCCCTCTCAGTTTGAGGTTGTTCCTCCGGGACCTGTCTTCTAGGTCGGCCATTTTGTCTTTTAACCACGTGATGTCTTCCCCTTGGGCTGTGTGGGCCTCCACCATCACATTGTATGCTGAGGTGTATTCCTCCATCTTATTTTCTACCAGATGTACCCTCTGGCCTATGGCCTGTACTTCCCTCTGGCACTCTGTTATCCCCCTAACCATGTCTGCTTGTAGTGAGGAGCGTAGTGACAGGAGCATATCTTTCAGTAGTGTATCTGAGACCGGACGGTCTGCAGTGGGGAATTCCCTGATAGGATCCCCTTCAGTGCTGCTCTGGTGTAACGGAGTACTGTGAGGCCCGCTCACCTCCATACCCTGCGCGCCTCCCTGCCTGATAGGGGAGTCCCTCCGCAGCTTCGATTTGGCCGGACTTCTAGTGGAAGGGCTGGATGGGCTGGAGGATGACACACTGGGTGGGTTTGGGGAGCGGATAGGGACAGATACTAGACCTTGTCTGCCGCTGTGCGCTTCGGGCCTAAGCTCCGGCCTGTCATCTGCCGTACCGCCGCCATTTTGAGGGCCGCGAGCCGCATAGTAACTTGTCATTTTCTGCGGCTGTTGTGGATTCTTGCGGCGTCTGGTCATCCCCGATGAGTGCAGCGGGCCTCCACTTAATGTTAGGTAATTCCGATTGTCGTTAGGGGTGCTGGGAAGCTCTGATGGCTGTGGATTATCTCTGAGGCGAGCGGAGCTCCAGGATTACATGTCCATCTTAGAGCCCGTTCGGCCACGCCCCCCGAAAAAATTCCTTCCTGATCCCCCAGGTGGCATTTGGATATTCCTTGGATCAACTTTGCCTATAAATGTTAGTACCCAGTTATATTATGTACATTTAGGAAAGAATCCAGGCCTTTTTAAAGCAATCTACTGAGCTGACCAGAACCAGCTCTTGAGGGAGTCTATCCATATTTTCACAGCTCTTACTGTGGTTTATGCCCTTAATAGCAAAAAGGGTTTGTAAGAGAACTGTCAGAATGCGTGTGCACGTGTGCATGCGCACATTCACGGGAATCAGCAGATTTCTTTGCACACCAATGCACATGCCCATGCGGTCGCACTGCGTGCACGCGCAGGAGCGCACCTCTGGCCACAATTGGCGCCAGACAGCCTATTTAAGGGTTGCTCTGACTTCTGAAAAGTGCTGATTGATCTTCAGCTGTGTCCTGAGATTCTGAACCCTGTTTGTCTGACTTGATTTCCTGTTGCTGAACCCTGGCTTTCCTGACCCTGCTTCTGGACTCTGATTACTCTGATTACCAGTTCCTGATTCTGGCTTCCAGTTTGACCCTGCTCCTGTTTATGCCTTGGTACCTTGCTGCCTGCCCATTGCCGAACCCAGCTTTCCTGATGACCTTGCTCCTGTCTCCTGCTTGGCTCCACGCTGTTTCCGAGTACCTGTGCTGGCTGTCCATCCTCTCAGCTTTCCTGGTTCCAGTTCTTCACCAGAAACCCTGTCTGCACTTCCAAGCCTGCAACACCTCCTGCAAGTTCTGCACGCAGTATTCACAGGCACTCGTGTTCCTCCTGATCCTTGCCACCATCTGTTCCACCTCCAGTGGGGCTTGGGTTGGAAATACAAGAGAGGCCGACCTCAACATTTCAGACTCCTACCAGGTACGTGACAGAGTTAAACCTGGCCAGGATAATCCTGCTGTGGGCTATCCTGCTCTTAACATTACGGGCTTTTTTGTAAGAAATTTTGGGTATGTTAGTGAGGAAAGATTGGCCCAATGGTTTATGTGTGATGTGTTCCATTTTCGGAAAATGTGTATGGAATTGGGTTGCGAACCTCAGGGGTTGCATATTAGAAGAAAAAGTAAACCAATTGCCCCCGGTATTCTTCTCACCCAAATAAAGGGAAAAAGCTTTGTGAACTGGGGTAGAGGGATCCTTTTTCCAGAATTTTTTTTTGAGAAGGTCCCCACGTGACAAGTAATCCTCATCACGTGAATAGTTATGTCTCAATCTACAGAATTGGCTTTTGAGTATGTTAGCCACCCACCTGGGGTGGTGGCAGCTCTGAAAGTGCAAGAAGGAATTGCCTGCTGTAGGTTTAACTTAATTATTAGCATATATACTGTTGTAATTGTGGCAAAGCTCCAGATCGAAAAAAGATATGGACAGAGATCAGACTACCTCTTGGAGGAGTGCCAGGATTAATTTTTGCAAACAGCTCACAAACCAAAGCCCTGCAAACTGCTCAAATTTGGCCAGCAAGGAGGATAAGTCCTTCAGTACTGTACATTCATGCCCAGAATAATTGGTACCGCAGCCGTGGGTCACCATGACCTCTTCTCGCTCCACCACCTGATCGTCTACCTTAAGCTTCAACTAGGATGGACAGGTTATTGGCCGTCTTGAGGGATAGCGTCCCTAACCATTGTGCATAGAAGTCATACTCTATGACAGTGACTTTAGATCCCGTGTTATTTAGGCATGGGACCTCTTGTCCTTTAATGAGGGCATTCACCACTGGATTTGGGGTGAATATGGACTCTGGTTTGCTGGGACTTTGTGATGACTGTCCCGGGATTATGCCTCTGCCCTGCGAGCAACTAGTTTAATGTCGGCCTGCGTGTACTTGTGAATTCAGGCTGGCCACAGTTCTTGGCTACATGTCCAAAGCGGTCGCACTTCCTGTCCTACTCCTAATCCCTAGGCAATGGATTCTCGCTCTTGGAAGAGTGGGCGGAACCCTGTTTTAATGTGGACATTTTATTGCTTCAAGAAGTAAGTTTCCTGTATGGCCGATCGAGGGGAAGGTGCCCCCCCTTTCAGGTGTATATCATACCTTTTTTTCAAAGCTGCAGCTGCTTCCGCATCTTCCTGTTCCTGCTCAAATGCATCCACAACAGTGTCTTGAAAGAAGTTGGTGGCCAGGGCCAGATTAAGAACATCATGGGCCTGATGCTGAGGATTTTGGTGGGGCTTTTCATAAAATAAATAAAAATGCAAACAATTTTTTGTTATAACAAATTAAATTAAAGAGAGGGAGGATGAGAGAGCGAGAAAGAGAGAAAGGGGATGAGAGAGGAGTGAGGGGTAAGGGAGGGAGGATGAGAGAGAGAGGATGCGCAAGAGCATGTGTGGGAGTGAAATCAACGCAGCATGGCCAAAGCAAGTGACCGAAAGCACAAAACCCGAAGGAAGACCGGGTGAAGATGGAAGTGCCCGGGACCTGCCGTATTGATCACAGCGCAGAGCTGGAGGGATTAGCCTGACAAGAAAGTGTATCCTAATGTGCTAATATGCTGTGCATACTTGTACATTATGGCATAACCTACCTCAGGGCCTCTAAATAGTAGTAATGTTAGCAAAGTTTACTACTGCTTTAATATCACAGGATCCCAGGAGCCTCTCATGGGGCCCCCTACTGACCCAGTGACCTTTGGGCAGTGCCCAAGTGCATAGTTGCCAACATTTCAAAAATATTTTCAGGGACACTATTTTTACCAGTGGTATATTTAGAGTAGCTGACATCCCCTATGTTCCTCTAAACATCACAATAGTAATCCCAAAAATAAATAAGTACTAATAATGGGCAGAACGAATATGAGGACTGAGAAGATTTCCCTTAGTTGAACTAACAAACGTATGCCCATTCTAGAGCTGGTAACATTGAGGATATTCAATATGATTTTAAAGAACTGTTTTTGTGGGTAGGAGGCATAGGGGAGGAGTATGAATGGTATAAAAGTGGGAAGTATGCGCAGGTGAGGGAGAGGAATGTTGAGGGTATAACAGTGGGCACTATGTACAGGAGAGGAGTGTGGAGGGTATGGCAGTGGGCACTATGTACAGGAGAGGAATGTGGAAGGTATGACAGTGGGCAGTATGCACAGCAGAGTAGTGTGGAGGGTTGACAGTGGGCAGTATGTACAGGAAAGGAGTGTTGAGGTTATGCTAGTGGGCAGTATGTACAGGACAGGAGTGTGGAGGGTATGACAGTGAGCAGTATGTACAGGAGGGGAGTGTGGAGGATATAACAGTGAGCAGTTTGTACAGGAGAGGAGTGTGGAGGGTATGACATTGGGCGGTATGTACAGGAGAGGAATGTGGTGGGTATGACAGTGGGCAGTATGTACACAGAAGAGGCGTGCCAAGGGTATAACAGTGGGCAGTATGTACAGAAGATGAGTGTGGAGGGTATGATGGGGGCAGTATGTACAGAAGAGGAGTGTGGAAGGTATTATGGGGGCAGTTTTTACAGGAGAGGAGTGTGGAGAAAGACAGTTGACAGCATGTACAGAAAAGGAGTGTGAAGAGAAAGACATTGGCAGTATGTACAGGAGAGGAATGTGGAGAGAAAAACAGTGTGGGGGGTATGACAGTGAGCAGTGTGTACAGGAGAGGAGTGTGGAGGGTATGACAGAGGGCAGTATGTACAGGAGAGGAGTGTGGAGGGTATGACAGTGAGCAGTATGTACAGGAGGGGAGTGTGGAGGATATAACAGTGAGCAGTTTGTACAGGAGAGGAGTGTGGAGGGTATGACATTGGGCGGTATGTACAGGAGAGGAATGTGGTGGGTATGACAGTGGGCAGTATGTACAGGAGAGGCGTGTGGTGGGTATGACAGTGGGCAATATGTACAGGAGAGGAGTGTGGATGGTATTATACTTAGCAGTATGTACAGGAGAGGAGTGCGGAGGGTATGATGTTTAGGGATTGCGTAGTGGTTAAGCAGGCCATACATGGATTGAAATTAAGCCAATTAAGCAGAGACCAGGCATAGTCGATCTATGTATGGGCTAGCTGGTTGTACACAAGTCAATCTATTAATCAACTTGAGTACAACCAGCCTGTCAGGTTTTTCCCAAAGCAATCAGTGCTGCCAGCTATAGTTAGCAACACTGATCATTGTATTCTGTGGGTTGGGAAGGCTCCCCACTGGCAGAACACAATAACACTGCGGGCGTGATTCCCCCATCCACAGGTCAGCAGGTGAGAGGGTGTGTGGGGACAGGCTGGGGAAAGAGGTCTGTCAGCAGGGGGGTGTGAGGTGGTCATTGAGGGATATCAATCAGGGGGTGGGGGGAGTAACTGGGAGTGATATCTTTTGGAGTAGGGTCTGTCATCTGCAGGTTGGGAAATGGTCACCTGTGATATAAGTTGAAGGGAGGTGGTTAACATGGGAAATGGCTGGGGAGTGACCTGTTTGGGGGTGAGTGTGAAATGGATGATGTATTTCAAGTTTCACATTTGCGGTAATGCTTACTGCCCTCTGAAAAGTGATCTGTGGTGGATTGCTTTTCAACGAGTGGTATAGCAGCAGCTGACAGGTGTTCATGAGGTGCTACTGTTGCCTCCTTGTTTTTTTTTTTTTACATTGCTGAATGGTATGTTTACATTGTTGGACTATGCTGCTACTGCGAGCGAGTTTGGCTTGCAGTTGCAGAGTGGCACCATTGAAATCCATAGGCGAGTTTGACAGGCAGTGCTGCCTGTCAAACCCTGCAGGCTGAGTTAACCACTACAACCCCGGAGGATTTGGGAGCTCATTGACCGAAGGACTTTTTACAATTTGGCACTGCGCTGCTTTAACTGGTAATTGCGCGGTCATGCAATGTTGTACTGTACCCAAATGAAATTTGCGTCCTTTTTTTCCCACAATTAGAGCTTTCTTTTGATGGTATTTGATTGCCTCTGCAATTTTTATTTTTTGCGATATAAATGGAAAAAGACTGAAAATTTTGAAAAAAAATGATATTTTCTACTTTTTGTTATAAAAAAAATTTAATAAACTAAATTTTAGTCATACATTTAGGCCAAATGTATTCAACCACATGTCTTTGGTAAAAAAATGTCAATAAGCGTATATTTATTGGTTTGCGCAAAAGTTATAGCGTCTACAAACTATGGTACATTTTCTGGAATTTACGCATTTCTCATTTCTTGAGGTGCTAAAATGGCAGGGCAGTACAACACCCCAAGGAAATTGCTGAGAGGCATGTTGAGCCCATTGAATATTTTATTTTTTTTGTCACAAGTGATTGAAAAATGACAAAAAAAATAAATAAATTACACAAAGTTGTCACTAAATGATATATTGCTCACACGTGGCATGGTTATATGTAGAATTACACCCCAAAATACATTCTACTGCTTTTCCTGAGTATGGGGATACCTCACGTGTGAGACTTTTTGGGAGCCTAGCCACGTACAGGACCCCGAAAACCAATCACCGCCTTCAGGATTTCTAAGGGTGTAAATTTATGATTTCACTCCTCACTACCTTTCACAGTTTTGAAGGCCATAAAATGCCAAGATAGCACAATCCCCCCCCCCCCATGACCCCCATTTGGAAAGTAGACACCCCAAGCTATTTGATCAGAGGCATATTGAGTCCATGGAATATTTTATATTTTGCCACAAGTTGCGGGAAAATTAAATTATTTTTTTTTGCAAAAAGTTGTCATTAAATGATCTATTGCTCAAACATGCCATGGGCATATGTGAAATTACACCCCAAAATGCATTCAGCTGCTTCTCCTGAGTATGGGGATACCACATGTGTGAGACTTTTTGGGAGCCTAGCCCTGTACAGGACCCCGAAAACCAAACACCGCCTTCAGGCTTTCTAAAGGCGTAAAATGGTGATTTTACTTCCTCACTACCTATCACAGTTTCGGAGGCCATAAAATGACAAGATAGCCCAAACCCCCCCCCAAATGACCCCATTTTGGAAAGAAGACACTTCAAGATATTTGCTGGCTGAAAAGAATGATACCAAGATAATACCTAAACCTGCAGCCATTATTCAGGTATAACCACTCAAAGTCCAGCAACATACCAGTACGTTGCTGGTCCTTGTTGGGCATACATTGTAATGTTCTTTTTTTCATGCAGCCTGTGGGCTGCATGAAAAAAAGAGATTGATCGGTGGGTATGCCCACCATTAGAACACCGCCCTTCATCCACCCACTTCTAATGATGGGCATACATGCACCATTTTTTTTTAACTGTGGTTGTGAAATCACCTCCGACAGCGCTGGAATCCCGGCTTTATGTATCGTGGGAGCAAACGCTGTTGCTGTCAAGATAAATAAACCCACGCTGCAGCTGAATGGCATACCTGCTAAGCAAATGATGGTTAACAATAAAACAAAGTAACCTTACAGTATAACAGTAATGCCCTGTACACATGGTCGGATTTTCCGACGGAAAAAGTGCGATCGGATTTTGTTGGCGGAAATTCCGATCGTGTGTGGGCTCCATCTGACTTTTTCCGTCGGAATTTCCGACACACAATGTTTGAGAGCAGGCTATAAAATTTTCTGCCAACAAAATCCGATCGGTTAAATTCCGATTGTGTGTACACAAATCCGACACACAAAGTGCCACGCATGCTCAGAATAAATTAAGGGATGAAAGCCATTGGCTACTGCCCCGTTTATAGTCTTGACGTATGTGTTTTACGTCACCGCGTTCAGAACGATCGGATTTTCCGACAACTTTATTCGACCGTGTGTATGCAGGACAAGTTTGAGCCAACATCCGTCGGAAAAAATCCATGGATTTTGTTGTCGGAATGTGCGATCAATGCCCGATCGTGTGTACAGGGCATAAGACTTACCATACCTGCAAAGCAAATACAATAAAACATAGTAAAAATAAAACATTGCAATCTGTGCCTAAAAAAATATATGCCGAAGCATGGGGGCAATCCACCCCTAATGTTAGGAGCAAATCGTTCCCTCACCCCTGCCCCCATGCTTCGGAGTATATGCTCTTTTTTTTTAACTGTGGTGGTGAAATCACCTCTGTCAGCACTGGAGTCACAGCTTTAGGTATCGTGGGAGCAAACACTGTTGCTGTCAAGATAAATAAACCCGTGCTGCAGCTGAATGGCGTACCTGCAAAGCAAATACAATAAAACATAATAAAAATAAAACAGAGAGAGAACGATAGATATACAGTCAGGTCCATAAATATTGGGACATTGTCACATTTTTAATCTTTTTGGCTCTATACACCACCACAGTGGATTTGAAATGAAACAAACAAGATGTGCTTTAATTGCAGACTTTTAGCTTTAATTTGAGGGTATTTACATCCAAATCAGATGAACGGTGTAGGAATTACAACAGTTTGTATATGTGCCTCCCACTTTTTAAGGGAACAAAAGTAATGGGACAGATTAACAATCATCCATCAAACTTTCACTTTTTAATACTTGGTTGCAAATCCTTTGCAGTCAATTACAGCCTGAAGTCTGGAACGCATAGACATCACCAGACGCTAGGTTTCATCCCTGGTGATGCTCTGCCAAGCCTCTACTGCAACTGTCTTCAGTTCCTGCTTGTTCTTGGGGCATTTTCCCTTCAGTTTTGTCTTCAGCAAGTGAAATGCATGCTCAATCAGATTCAGGTCAGGTGATTGACTTCACTATTGCATAACATTCCACTTCTTTCCCTTAAAAAACTCTTTGGTTGCTTTCGCAGTATGCTTCGAGTCATTGTCCATCTGCATTGTGAAGCGCCGTCCAATGAGTTCTGAAGCCTTTTGCTGAATATGAGCAGATAATATTGCACGAAACGCTCCAGAATTCATCCTGCTAATTTTGTCAGCAGTCACATCGTCAATAAATACAAGAGAACCAGTTCCATTAGCAGCCATACATGCCCACACCATGACACTACTGCCACCATGCTTCACTGATGAGGTGGTATGCTTGGGATCATGAGCAGTTCCTTTCCTTCTTCATATTCTTCTCTTCCCATCACTCTGGTACAAGTTGATCTTGATCTCATCTGTCCATAGGATGTTTTTCCAGAACTGTGAAGGCTTTTTTAGATGTTGTTTGGCAAACTCTAATCTGGCCTTCCTATTTTTGAGGCTCACCAATGGTTTACATCTTGTGGGGAACCCTCTGTATTCACTCTGGCAAAGTCTTCTCTTGATTGTTGACTTTGACACACATACACCTACCTCCTGGAGAGTGTTCTTGAAAATTCTTTTTATTACAATAAAATAAAACAATCCTATACATTTATACTTATCTATAGAACTTCTATAACTGAAACTACTCATGTTATTAAGATTGAGAGGACAGGGGGAGGATAGTGTGTCATGCATTTCAGGTGACCACATCGGGAAGTGCTGCTGAGGTTGAGGATAACGCCTTTAGGAGAACCTTCAGATAATGGCAAAGTTAGGTCTTCACTGCTACAAGACTTTTAGTTGAAGTAGACAATCAATGGGAACAGTGCCTATTGAGTTGCGATCGTGGTGTCTGATTCTAACCATACGCGCCATATTTTGTCAAACTTAGCTGGGCAGCCTCTGGAGAGAAAGGCCTCTTTGTACAGTGGCACCGCTGAGTTGATCAGCGATTTCCATGTGTTCAAAGTAGGTACCTCCGTTTGTTTCCATTTAATGAGTAGAGCTTTCCTAGCTTAAAATAGTAGAAGCCCTATTAGTGTTCTGGTTGCTCGGCGGTGGGCCAAGGAGCCCACCAGACCAAGCAAACAGATCGATACAATCAGGGGAACATGAATCATGGTCAAGGTTTCAATGAAGGTCGTGACCTCCGTCCAGAAGGGCTGGATTCTAGGACAGGACCACAACATATGGTTGAATTCGGTATTTGCCATATCACACTTCCAACAGTTGGAGAAGGAATTCGGGTTCATTTTGGACAATCTCTGGGGTGACCAATAGACTCTATGGATCAGTTTAAATTGTATCAATCGATCTCTGACAGAGATGAGCTGTAAGAAAGGATATTCCCAGGCATCCTCCCAGTCTTCCGAATCCAGATCCGGGATCTCGCCCTGCCACCTTGAGAGCAAGTCCTCCAGACCAAAGTGGACTGAAGGCAATAAAGCTTTGTAAATGGTGGAGGTGGGTTTGACCAGAGGAGTAACCCTTAATGTGTATTCAAGGTTGGAGGAGGAGTACCGGGGTGGAACCAAATTGGGTAACGAAGACATGGCGAATTTGAAGAAATATAAAGAATTGTCTGTTGGTGAGCCCGAATTTCTCCTTGAAGGAGTCAAAGGTCAGAAGGGAGCCACTGATACAGATATGCTCCAGGTTATTGATACCTCTAGTAGCCCAGAACCCTGGGTCTGGGATAGTCAGAAACTCTGGTAAATGTAGGTTGAGCCACAGGGGGGTGTCTGGAGATCTAGTGTGAGAGTCCCTTTGAAGTTTAGAGATCAACAATTGCCATACCCTGATCACCGCTTTCATCATGGAGGGTGTGAGAGGATAGGGGGCCCTGACTCCCTGTATAAAGCATTACTGAGCGCCTCGTAGGAACCGAGGTGGGCGGCCTCAAGGACTACAGCAGCATTGGTTATATCTGAGGCTAGCCAGTTATGGGCGTGTGACAGTAGTGCAGCATAGAAATATTTCCAAAGATCCGGACAGGCTAGGCCACCCTCTGTCCAGGGCCTTTTGAGTATAGATTTGTTGATTCTGGGGGGGTGAGATTTCCACAGAAAGGGGGTTATAATGGAGTCAAATTTTTGGAAGAAGGCTTTGGGGATCCAAATTGGGGAGTGCCTTAGAGCAGTGGTCATCATCCCTGTACTCAGGGCCCACTAATAGGCCAGGTTTTATGTATTACCTTGGGAAGATGCAGACCAGAATACTGCAATCACTGAGCAGCAAATGATATCAACTGTGATGTATTTCAGTTATCTTGCAAACCTGGCCTGTTAGTGGGCCCTGAGGACAGGGTTGATGACCACTGCCTTAGAGCATATAGAAAAACTGGGATGAATTTAATTTTAAGTAAGTTTATCCTGCCAATTAGTGATAATGGCAGGTTATTCCAAGCCTGAAGCATCAGTTTGAGTTGGGTTAGTAAGGGATAGAGGTTTAACTTAGCAAAGTCAGAGACTCTAGGGGTAATGGTAATTCCCAAGTAACGGATAGAGGAGGTCCAGGCTAGTGAGACAGAGGGGTCTGCGTGAAGTTTTGCCTGAGAGTCAATAGGTAGTGCTTGGGATTTTTCCCAATTGACTCTGAGCCCACACAGTTCGGAGAATTCAGAGATAATACTCAGAGCTGCACGGAGGGAGGGTCCCGGATCATTAAGGAACAGCATGAGGTCATCCGCGTATAGAGCAAGTTTTTCAGTGGTGGTGCCTACTTTAATACCCCTCACAGATTTTGAGTTTCTGAGGGCCGTGGGAAGGGGTTCCATGACCAGGACAAACAAAAATGGAGAGATGGGACACCCCTGCCTAGTTCCTCTCTCCACTGGTAAGGGGTCAGACAGCAGGCCCAGTAGTTTGATCTGTGCTGTTGGTGATTTATACATTATATCTATCCACTTGCAAAAAGAGGGACTGAAACCAAAGGTCTGCAGGACTAATTTCATATATTGCCATGTTACCATATCAAAGGCTTTTTCAATATCTAGTGCTACCATTACCCAGGTTTGTAAATGAGAGTTTGGGAGCTGCAGATGAGTGAGGACTCTTCTCAGGTTGATGTCAGTAGATTTTCCTGGCATGAACCCAGTTTGATCAGTGTCGATTAGGTCTGGTAGAACTCTGACCAATCTAGTGGCGAGAACCTTGGCCAGACTTTTTAGATCATAGTTCAATAAATAAATAGCCCTGTAAGAGGCACAGTGTTTCGGGTCTTTGCCCGGTTTGGGGATGAGAATAATGTGGGCTCCGTACATAGTGGGTGGTAAGGAGTTGACCTCTAAGCAGTGGGAGAAGAGTAGCTGAAGCTTAGGAGCTATAATCTTGGTGTATCTTTTGTACCAGTCACCCGGGAGACCATCTGGGCCAGGGGTTTTGGAGGGAGGTAGTGAGGCGATGGCCAACTCTATCTCATGGGTTGTTATTGGGGCATCTAGGGCCTTGATCTCTATAGATGAGAGGCTGGGGAGATGTAATTGTTGCAGTTCAGATTCAAGAACCTCAGGAGCAGGGCAGTGGGGTTGGTGATATAGGTTCCTATAAAAAACATAAAATTTGTGAAGAATTGCATCAGGATCAGTAATACTAATCCCGGTCTCTGATAATAATTCGGGGACTATAGTTTGAAATTGTGGATCAGCCACCAGATTGGCCAGCAGGCATCCATTTTTATCCCTGATTCAAATATTTTACCAGACAACAAACGGACATCAGTTTGGGTTAGAGATATGTAGTGTAGAGCTATATTTCTCCTGGCTTGGGCCAGTTGGAGATAATTGGATGATGTGGGTTGCTCAGCAAAGGAGGCAGAAGCGCCAGCCTCCAGACCTTCTAGCCTTGATGTTTTAGAAGCACAATCGGTTCTGGTGGCTTTGATGGCAGAAATATAAGAGCCTCGGATCGTGGCCTTAAAGGCATCCCACACCACCCCAGGAGGAGCTGTGTCTGTATTGTGAGACCAGTAATCTTCGAGTTGTGGGGAAGACTCTGGAGTCAGAATGTTTCCATCTCCATATCTCAGTTATAGCAAAGGTGCCTGCCCATTGAGTGAGATCGGGGAGACAGTTCGCTGGGGGTTAGAGGAGTCTAGGGCAGGATCAAGAATTGAATTAAAGTCCCCAGCAAAAAAGATACGTGTGAAGGGAAGAGAAGCTAGTTTCTCGCTAATGGAGAAAAGTATAGTGGGGTCTACAGGAGGGGGTAGATAGAGATTTACAAAAGCCCAGAGGACTGAATGAAGTTCAAGTAACAGAATTATGTATCTGCCATTGGGGTCCAAGATCACTTTCTCAACTTTACATGGTAGGGCTTTATTAATTAGGATTGCGACTCCTCTCGCATAGGTCGAGTATGTGGCCACCCAAGATCTACGCAGAGCCAATATTCTACTTCCCATGAGATGAGTCTCCTGTAGAAAGAGCTTGTGGAACGTTAAGAATTTGAACATTAGGGAACGTTTAAATTTGTTATTCAGGCCTCGTATGTTCCAGGAAACCAATTTAACATCAGATATAGCCATCATGTAATAATTTCAGACAGTTAGTGGAGACTATCGTCATATGTTTCAATATTGATCTTAGAAAAAAGTTCCTCAGCAAGCAGTGGCATGTGATAAGCATGATAGTGTAATCAGACAATTAGGAAATTTTAACCTTAGTACAAAACTCCCTACTACTTAGCCAATACCCCAACATAACCAGGCTTGTAGTTCAATTCCCTAAACTTTGGTATCAACAAAAATCACATATGAGAGGCTCAAAGTTCCAGGGAAGAACCCTAATGGTGTCTAGCTTCTAACAGCAAGCGTGGGCAGAGGGGTTGTGATTCCCATTACATCCGATGGGGGACCGGGTAGTCCATAGATGCCCTGTGCGGGCTCAGTTTCATTGAGAAGGTGTGTTGAAACGTCTTGCTGTAGCTTCGATTGGCTAGGAACAAGTAAATGCAGGGGAGAGAATTGTCACAAGTAGGGGGGTGAGCCACCCTAGTCGCCCCGCCTTGGCAGGGAACAGCGGCAAAATGTAGGGAACAACCTGAGTCAGCTAGTGGAAGGACAGCCCACCCCCTGGTTGGGGGACATGCTCAGAGGACAACTGGTCAGTCGCGTTAGGTGTTAACAAGTGTGAAAAAGGGTATCAGGCAACTGGGAGGAGAGGTTCCCCTGCATGTCCCCTCCGCGGGTAAACCGCCTCGCTCCACCCGCCATACTGTACAGGATTGATCAATTAGTGGTGGAAAATGAACAGATAAACCTTGGAACTGTAACAATAGCCAGGATGGTATATTAGGGAGTAAGCATAAAGATTACTGCAGATATAGTAGCCAGTTATCTGCCTCTTCAGGGGATTCAAAAAACTTTACCGAACCACCATGTTGAACTCGCAGGCGACTTGGGTATAGCATGGAGTACTTGATTTCCCATTCCTGGAGCCATCTTCTGACATCAGTAAAGGTTTTGCGACGTCTCTGTAGGTCTGCGGAGAAGTCAGGATAAAGATGTACCACAGTGTGCTCAAAGGGAAGGGTGGGACATTTGCGGGCTTCAATGAGAATGCGATCACGGTCTCTGAAGTTCAGAAACCTAACAAGAAAGGGCCTTGGTGGGGCCCCAGGGGTGCTCCGGCCAGTTGGGACTCTGTGGGTCCTTTCCACCACGTAGGTCGGGGGGACCTCGGTCAGGTTAAGAAGTGACTTAAAGAAGGCCTCCACAAACTCAGCTGGGAGATCCCCCTCCGCCCCCTCCAGGAGACCCATGACCCTGACATTATTCCTCTAGAGGCGATTTTCCACATCGTCAGATTTAGCCACAAGGGATTGGGCGGTGCGCTGCAGGGAATGGACCGTATCATCATGGCGGGCAGTGAGATCATCCATGGTAGAGCTCCGCAACTCAGTCTCAGAAAGTCTGCCCCTGATTTTATCCATATCTGCCCTGATGAGGTTACGTTCCTCTGCCAGGTGGTCAATGTGAACCAGCAGGGAGGTTCTACTCTGCTCTATGGCCGCAAGGATAACAGCGGTGTCGCTAGTCTGTGGTGGTGCCTGCGGAGGTGGAAGGGCCGTCAGGTTCTCTGCCTGGTCCATATCTGCTAACAACAATCTGAGTTGATCCAGGATGGCACTGGGACACTGAGTGGGCTGTACGGGTGCCTTTTTAGTCTCAGATTTGCTCTTTGAGGGCATGAGTGGGTGATCTGGAGAAGTCGGATCAATTTGCAGGGAGGAGGGTATGTCCTGGAGAGTGTTCTTGATCTGGCCAACTGTTGTGAAGGGTGTTTTCTTCACCAGGGAAAGAATTCTTCGGTCATCCACCACAATTGTTTTCCATGGTCTTCCGGGTCTTTTGGTGTTGCTGAGCCCACCGGTGCGTTCTTTCTTTTTAAGGATGTTCCAAACAGTTGATTTGGCCACACCTAGTTATTATTTATTATTATTATTATTATTATACAGGATTTATATAGCGCCAATAGTTTACGTAGCGCTTTACACCTCAAGGGTAGACAGTACAAATACTTTAATACAGTGGGAATCAGAGGGTCCTGCTCCTTAGAGCTTACAGTCAAAGAATGTCTGCTATCTGTAATGTTTTTGCTATCTCTCTAATGGGTTTGTTTTGTTTTTTCAGCCTAATGATGGCTTGCTTCACTAATAGTGACAGCTCTTTGGATCTCATATTGAGAGCTGACAGCAAAAGATTCCAAATGCAAATAGCACACTTGAAATGAACTCTGGACCTTTTATCTGCTCCTTGTAAATGGGATAATGAGGGAATAACACACACCTGGCCATGGAACAGCTGAGCAGCCAATTGTCCCATTACTTTTGGTCCCTTAAAAAGTAGGAGGCACATATACAAACTGTTGTAATTCCTACACCGTTCACCTGATTTGGATGTAAATACCCTCAAATTAAAGCTGAAAGTCTTCAGTTAAAGCACATCTTGTTCGTTTCATTTCAAATCCATTGTGGTGGTGTACAGAGCCAAAAAGATTAGAATTGTGTCGATGTCCCAATATTTTTGGACCTGACTGTAGAACAATAGTGAGCGAACAGTAGAGCAGACAGTAGAGAGCGAACATAAGTGAGAAAACATGAGAGAGAGAGAAGAAAAAATACAACCATGGGGCGCATGCGCGGCAGCCTGAGGTGAAGGTAATGTTACCTTAGAGCTCCGCTCCTCAGGAGTTTTCATCGGAGGATTACAGGTCCCAGTGAACCAGCAAGTATCTCAAAACTGCAGAAAATCCTACCTAATACTGTCAGCTTCACTGACAATGGTCTTGAGAGCTCCTAAAACGAAAATTAAATCAGGTAAAACGAAGGAAACGGCACACAGGCTGGCGGCTGGAATGGCGGCGGCATCCTCTCCCTCACAGCACAGCTGTGAATACACTAAAAAATCTTTACCTCACAGTCAGCACAGCGGTGAATACACTAAAAAATCTTTACCTCACAGTCAGAAGACACAGGCTGCTAATGGTGAGTCTGAGCCTGAATATGAATACTGTGAATTACAAGCTGCTACACAGTCTGACATCTTCAAAAAATTAGAATGTATGCTTCAGAAAGCCCTCAAACAGACTTCTGATCATATAACTGACAAACTGACTAAAGAAATTAGAGAACTAGGTCAGAGAACAGCTGACTTAGAACTGAGGGTTGATGAAATTGATAATTTTACACAGAACTACATGACTGAGATGATGGTACTAAAAGAGGAAAACCTTACATTACAAACTCGTTTAGAGGACCAAGAGAACAGAGATTGTTGATTGAATTTGCGAATCAGGGGAATCCCTGAATCTGTTCTAGACCTGCAGGCTAATATCACGGCGCTCTTTCAAGAATTATTACCTGGAACCCCTATTGACAGGTTCGAAATGGATAGAATGCATAGAGTGTTAGCCCCACGCAAAATAAATGGTCCCCCGAGGGATATTATAGCTAAATTGCACTTCTACAGAACCAAAGAACAGATACTAACAGCTGCCAGAGGGAGAGAATCTCTTAGCTTCCAGGGCAATACCTATCAACTCTTCACAGATTTGTCCCCACTAACGGTTGCAAAAAGACGTGCACTTAAAACTCAACTCCAGGTACTCCAGAGAAATCAAATTTCCTATCAATGGGGATTTCCTTTTTGTCTCAGATTTACTCATCTGGAAACAAAATATGTTTGTCGCTCTTCAGAGGACTTGAAGTCGGCCCTATTTGATATGGGCCTAGCCGAAGCAATCTTACCAAATGACCAGTCTCATAGGCGCTCAGCTTTTCGTTCTACACAGCAAAATAAAGACCCAAAACCCAGCTATTCCACATCTTCCCATCAAAATCTTAACAAGCGAGGTTGATATGAACATTCACGACCAAACAATGAGGATTCAATGGACTGACTGTAGTGATATAAATATGTATCGGGTGGTTAGATGTAGTATCGTTAGTAAGTACTCTTCCGCAGCAACCCAATTCTTCCAGAGAGATGCACTTGACTTCCAACACAGAACAAAGTCCAAAGTCCACAGATGACAAAAAATCTGACAGAGTATATAATTCAGAGACCCATCTCCTAGGTCTGTGTGTGCATACACAGATAAGCCTAACTTAAACTATAGACTGAATGCTGTGTTATATTCACTAGACACTGAATGGCTGAGCAATTTGATTGGCCGTCTCCATTCAGGTCTTTTATATACTTTAGGTTTTCAGATAGACAACAACTCCCAGCCGTGAACAGCGGTAGTCATAAACCACCCCAATTTGCACTCCCGCATATCAACATCAACAAGTCCCCTTAGATATGTGTAATTAGATTAGATTAACAGATACCATCTGAACACCCTTTGAAATGTTCAAATAGACTTAAGATTAACACATCAAAGGGTCTTCATCTGTTCCCTTGCTATGTTAAAATTCAGTTGGACAAATCAACCAGTCAATTGAATTCTGGCCTGGTCAATATTGACTGTATGTGTACATACATATAATATAATGTCCCACATAAATCGGTGAACATATTACAACATATACAACATATACCCCCACTTGGGTTGGTTCTAACTACTAGAACTGACCCATAAATCAAACAACAAAAAATATCATTATGATTTAAGGTACTGGATGCTTTACAATGGCTCATATAAAATATGAAGTTGAAACTGGTTACATCTCTCTTCGCCAGCCTCTAAAATATCCCCATGAAACAGTTATTAGATAATATAACTTTTAGACCATGACTAGAAAAGGATTTTGTAAACATCAGTGGCCCATATAGCTGTTAGTCCTTATTATATCACATCAAGATCTTGATTATTGCGCAAAGACGAGCTGATGTCACAGTCCATCCTTTGGTCTGACTTCATCACATCTCTCACCATCTCACTGAAAGTAAACTTGGTATGCTCTGGGAGCTCCAATCCACTTAAGTCCAGGATTTTTTCATCTCCAGGCTCAAGCTTTCCATTTTTAAAGATGCTTTTACGCAAACACTCTACTTTCATCTTTATAGTAAGAAGAACTATCAATGTACCAGCACTCACTTTCAAGGTAGAAAAGGTTTGGATATGGCAGTAAAAACTGTGCTGCAAACTATTTCCTTGCACTTGACATTCATGAGTCCATCTTTGTTGATTGCCAGTCACAATTTGCTTTTGTAATTTGCTGTAGGCCGACCCCTCATTGCCTTCAATAGAGCAGTTACTTGGATCATTCAGTCCATAATTACACCTGAATGGTATACCAACATAAACATATACCCCCACACGATGGTTCAGATAGAGTCATCAGTGTTTATCAGATCTTTTATCCAGACAAAGCGGCAGTGGAAATTCTTGCCAGTATCTTCACCATGATAGGTAGAAAGGTCTTTTTCATCCATATATGTCATAGCCTTTAGCATATTATAAATAACTGAATCAACAAAGTTTCAAATCATGACTAGAGTGATGAATTTCACTCACCCCTCTTATAAATTTAGGAAAACCACCCAATATACTATAATTTATGCTATGCCAAGCCATTGTGCAGCATCTCACCTTAGATGTCAAATATATTGATCAATACGCATTATGTAATATGTACAGATGTTCTGAAAATTATTTTAGGATTAAATGCTTCTCTTTGGTTTTAAGATAAAGTTCAAGAAATAAAACAAACAAAATAAAAAATGAAAAGCAAAATATGTCAGGAAAAGGGAGAAAAATTAAAAATTAGGGCGTATAAGAAAAAAGAAAAAAAAGGTCCATTGCTTGATGAATTCTTTATAATTCCTTGTTGTCTATTGAGCATTTCTCCCATAATTCTCCCCCACTAGCAAGCAATTTCAGACTGTGCTTCTGCTATTCACCATCATTTAAATGTCAATATCTGAAAGACAAAAAAACTCTCCAACAAAACTAATTAGCAAGGTCCTTAAACATTGTTTGAAGTTAAAACAAAACACCATTTACATGTTTACAGTTTGGAGCTAATTCACCCCCACTGCTAGAGAAGTGTCATTTGCATTCAAAAACAGATCTGGAGAATGTACACCCTGTACCCCCTTCAACTGCTCTAATAATTTATCACGTTCCCCTTTCATCTTATCATACTCAATCTTCAGGTGGTCATATTTCTGTTTTAACTGAGAAAACGGTATCCAAGTCTTGGACCTTTTCTTATTATTATTTTGGTCAGCTCTGTTTTTCATATTAATATCACCTATGTTTGACCTGGTGTGTCCTCTCTGGGTGTTATCATAGGATATTATCTTCTGATCTTTATGCTCAGTATTTGTCCTAAACATTTTGGCTAAATCAATTTTGACAGCCTGCTCATTTGACTTTCTCCATAAATGGTCTGCTCTCAACAATATGTCTTTTAAATCATGAGGATTTGGGATAACTAATAAAATATTTTGTTTGATATCTTCATGCAACGCATCTAGAAACATACTCATATGTATCAAGCCACCACGCTCAAATGCAAGATTATTACCGACCAATAATTCCATAATAGTTGCTATCCTGTGTGACAATTCATAGGGAGATTCATTTTGCATTTGTTGGATCTTCCCATGAATAGTAACATCAGAACAAACACCATACAAAACACATAATAATTCCAGTAATATGTCCCTTGTCCTCAGAGGCTGAATACAGATCTGTTTAATTCTCATCCAAAGACCACTTCCTAAAGAATGTTGCAAAACTCTTTCTAAGTCAGATGGGTTGAGATTGTACATATCTCTGACCTGCTGCACGTCACAAAACCATTTTAAAAATCTGTTCAAATCATGGTATGGAACCATTCCTATTTCTTTAAGAATTGCGTCTAATTCTTTTGGTTTCAAAGGCTTCATTATAAACTGTGGTGGTCACAGTGGGGGCAGCTGGTAATGAATTATCAGATTTAATATGAGGTTCTGTTTCATCTGATAGAAAGTTTGTGTCTGCATCTTGCTGCAGATTGCTGAATCCAAGATTTGATGCATATCTGCATTCCTGAGATCTCTTCTCTAATTCCATAATTCTTAATTTTAATATCTCATTTTCCTCTGATAATTCATCACAATGTTTAGATTTCTCAAGCAAAGCTTCCCCAATGATAACTGCATGCAATTTACTGTCTCTGTGTCTGAGTGGTTTTGTAACCTCTTACAAACATTGTTGCTATTATCAACTGCCTTCTGTAACTGCGCAATTTCCTCAATCTTACCCTCTAAAGAACTTTCCATTGTTAAACAGCAAGATAATAAGCCCTGGACAATACAACCTTTTCTTTTACTTTCTGAAATTTTGCTATCAAAAACATTTTTCTCTAAAAATTCCTTCATCATAGTCCACGTCTGCTTACATTTTTCTGGAATTTCATAAGGACCGCCATGGCGCTTAATACATTTTAATACCCATCTGTTAACTTTATCAGAACTGACACTAGCTTCACACTGAGTAAGCATTTTGACTATATTACTAATGATTAAAAAAAAAAAAAAAAAGGAAATATTTTACTCACCACATTAATTACTCTTCAGCTTCCAGTTCAGGTCTTCTGGTACACGACACAGTCCTTTTTTTGTTGTTGTTTCCAGTCTCCAGAGAATAATTCTGGGGTTCCCAACTTGTTTAAATTTGTAGACCAGACTCTTTTATGTCACAACCAGACATTAGAGTCACAGCACAGCTCTTGGTTCTTCATCAGACTTCTGTCCACCTCACAGGATTGTTGTCACCACCGACTTCTGTTACTAAGTCCGAAAATGCTCTTCTGGTCGCTTGAACGGCACCAATGTAGTGATATAACCTTCCAATGTAGTGATTTAATATATACTGGGTGATATGATGTAGAGTGGGTAGGATAATTAATTAGTAAGTACTCTTCCGCAGCAACCCAATTCTTCCAGAGAGATGTACTTTATTGACTTCCAACACAGAACAAAGTCCACAGATGACAAAAAATCCGACAGAGTATATAATTCAAAGTCCCATGTTCTTAGGTCTGTGTGTTCACACACAGACAAGCCTAACTTAAACTATAGACTGAATGCTGTGTTATATTCACTAGACACTGAATGGCTGAGCAATTTGATTGGCCGTCTCCATTCAGGTCTTTTATATACTTTAGTCTTTCAGATAGACAACAACGCCCAGCGTGAACAGCTGTAGTCATAAACTGCCCCAATTTGCACTCCCGCATATCAACATCAACAAGTCCCCTTAGATATGTGTAATTAGATTAGATTAACAGATACCATCTGAACACCCTTTGAAATGTTCAAATAGACTTGCATAAGATTAACACATCAAAGGGTCTTCAGCTGTCCCCTTGCTATGTTAAAATTCAGTTGGACAAATCAACCAGTCAATTGAATTCTGGCCTGGTCAACATTGACTGTATGTGTACATACATATAATATAATGTCCCACATAAATCGGTGAACATATTACAACATATACAACACTGACAATCTAAGCCAGATTTGTCCTTGCTACTTTTTTCCAGCACAGTATGCTGACAGAGTTAATTAACTGGCCATATTCATGACTAAAATGAGTTATGGCTACATACTACTGTTATGTTACAAAAATATTTTTTTTAATATTTTTTATTTTTTTATATTAACTTTTTTCTGTTTTTTTTCCTCTCAAGTTTTTGAACTTTATTTTTTCTTTTTTTTTTGTAACAATTTAAGCAAAAATTTTCCATGATAGTAATGGAATAGTTCCTGTGGTCCTCCGATGTTATACATCCCTTAGGAATTTCTTGTTGCCCTTTATACCACCTAAGGACTCCTACCATTGTTATGGGGGTCTTTATTGGTGGTCCTGTACCCTGTCAGGGAGTTCTAAAAACTCTCCTGAGATGCTCCTACACCCTATTATTTAGCTTTTATATACTGCTAAATTGTCTTCATATTGGGTTTGCTCGATTCTCCTCTCCTTTTTTCTTTTTCTATTCTATTGCTTCTTACTTTAATCTTTGCTATTCCCTCCTGACTCTCGGGTTGGTGATCCTGGCTCTCGTTGAGTACTCTGCTTGTTATGCTATAATATTCGCATTTGTTGTTTTATGGCTCCTATAAATATCTTGTCATTAAATGTACAGGGGTTTAATACTCCACATAAGCGAACTAAGGCTTTACGCTCTTTTGCTATGAAAAAAGCTAATATTATATGTTTGCAGGAAACGCATTTTACTGACAAAGTTTATCCCAAATTTCTTTCATCATCATATCCACAATTCTATACTGCTTCTGCTATGGTTAAACAGCGCGGAACTCTCATTGGTTTTCACCGTTCCACTCCGTTTAACCTTGTATCAAAAATAACAGACCCTGAAGGACGATATGTTCTCCTAACAGGATTTATTTCTGATAATCCTATTACTATTGTGTCTTATTATGCCCCTAACAAACGCCCAACTGCTTTCTTATCCCACCTTTTTCAACTTATAGAAGTACATAAGTTTGGTACTGTTGTTATTTGTGGGGATTCTAATGCTACTATTTTCCCGTTCTTAGATAAATCTCCCCCTGGACCTACCACAAACTCAATAAACCTAACTTTTCAACATCTACTTACCACTCATAGCCTGGTAGATACTTGGTGAGAGATGAACCCTATTAGTAGGCGCTTCACTCATTATTCTTATCCGCATAACTCTTTTTCACGAATAGATCATATTCTAATCCCGCCAAGTATGCTACCAGAAATCATATCATCCAAAATCATTCTTTTTCCATAGACAGACCACTGCGCAGTATTTATTACCATTGCTTCCACAATTCCTAGATCACACGATACCACTTGGTGTATAAATGATTCAATTCTGACCCACCCTTCTCATCGTGTTGAGATTGAAAAAGCAATTTCTGATTACCTAAAATCCAATGATACAGACGATGTCTCTGCTATTACATTATGGGAGGCGCACAAGGTAGTCATTAGGGGTAGACTGATACAACAAGCAACTAACCTTAAAAGAGAACGCAAACTGTTGTTTGCAAAACTTGAATCTACCTTTAATGACTGTCATCAAACTTTTCAAACCTCCCGAATGCTACCAACAGTACCAAACTAGAAAAAGCCCGCCTGGATCTAGATCTTTTTCTTACTGATACTGCAGATAAACTTATAAGTAAACGCCAGCATGTTCAATATCGCAGGGCAAATAAACCTGATACACCTATGGCCAGAATTTTAAAAAATTCACAACATATACATATGCCTATCAGATTGAAAGTATCCCGGGAATCATACACTAGTAACCCAGTGAAAATACTTGAAATTTTTCGCTCTAAGTTATCTAAATTATATTCTTCTGCCTCGAATTTTGATAAAACTAAAGCAGACACACTGTTCTCCAATATTACGCTTCCTAACCTTGATCAACAACAGAAAGATCTTCTTGAATGTCCAATTACAGATACTGAAGTCCTTAACGCAATAAAATCTTTAAAATTACGTAAAAGACCAGGCCCAGATGGATTTTCGGCAACATATTATAGACAATTTGCATTTATCTTAACACCTGTCTTAACTAAAGCCTTCAATTCGATCCTTAAAGGTAATTCATTTAGAACAGAGACTCTCACCTCTATAATAGCAATGATCCCAAACCACGTTCTGACTCCACCTCCTGGACTAATTATCATCCTATATCCCTCCTAAATCTCGATATAAAATTAATAGCTAAAATTTTGGCCACTAGACTGAATAATATTATTGGTCTTCTAATCCATAAAGACCAAACAGGCTTTATGCCTAAACGCCAAGCTGGAGATAATATCAGGAGAGCACTCTTACTTATTAATGCGGCTAAAACGATCCCAGCTTGCCTTGTATCCTTAGACATAATGAAAGCATTCGATTCGGTTACATGGCCTTATATGGAATATGCCCTTGGTAAATGGGGATTTGGAAACAATTTTTTAACCTGGGTCTCATCCTTATACAATAATCCTAGAGCATATATCAAATATGCAGGCTATAAGTCTACAATGATTGATATCAAAAGAGGCACTAGACAAGGATGCCCTCTTTCCCCTCTACTTTTTGCCCTAATAATAGAACCCCTGGCACACCTTATTAGAACCAATCCTGATATTAAAGGTATCGAACTAGGTGGTTATCACCATAAACTATGTCTCTTTGTGGATGACATTCTGATATTTTTGTCTCATCCCCATATATCCACCCCTAATCTACTAAAAACACTAGATAATTTTGCCCAAATATCAGGACTACATGTTAATCCAACAAAATCAAATGCATTAAATATTTCCTTATCGCAATTAGAACTTCAGCAGGCACAAACTTCCCTACCCTTTACTTGGGTTCCAAAGCAGCTTCCATACCTAGGAATAAAACTCACAATCTCTCTTAAAGACCTTTTTGCGGCAAATTACTTACCCCTCCTTAAACAAATTTCCAGCTTCCTGAAACAATGGGCTCTTCTATCATTGTCATGGTTGGGAAGGATTAATGCGGTAAAGATGTCAATCCTGCCGAAATTCTTATATTTATTTAGGGTACTCCCTATTTCTTTACCATCTTACTTTCTTAGACTTACTCAACGTAGAGTTATGTCCTTCATTTGGGGTACCACCAAACCTCGTATACCTAAATCTATACTTTACCTTAATAAATTGAGTGGTGGTTTGGGATTGCCCAACTTTTCCTCCTATTTCTACGCTGCACAGTTAGCACTTATACCCAAGTATCATACTTCTGTAGAAGCTCCCCTATGGGTAGCTATTGAATCAGTGGAAAGTGCCCCTATCTCAGTGGCAAATATGTTTTGGCTCTGTCCTGCTGATAGAATACATCTTTCTAATCCTATCACGAAAAACAGACCCTAGCAGTATGGGATAAATGTAAATTTGCACATAATCTTCAATCAACACATAATCCCTTGCTTTCATTTCTTAATAATCCAGCCTTTTATCCTGCCTGGAAATTCCCAAGATCATTCTCTGCACGGACCTCTACAAACCTGACTCGTTTATACAATCTTTCCTCGACTAAAGCTATTTATACCTTTCCTGTACTATGTGAAACCTTTGGATTACCTAAAACTGAAATATTTCAATATTTACAAATTAAAAATTTTTATGAACCATTTCTTAGTACAGGCTCAACTCTTAATCAAATGACTCAATTTGAGCGGATTTGTATAAGTGATCCACACATTAGAGGACTTATCTCAATATTATATTTCCAACTTAATATGATATCTAGTGAGTTTCTATCCTCATACACAACTAAATGGGCACAAGATATGAATCGAGTGTTTAATAAACAAGATTGGTCGAATATATGGTCAGCCACCAAAACTTCCTCTCCAAATTGTTTTGCTGTAGAAACTAATTACAAGGTTCTAGCACGTTGGTACCTTGTACCAGCTAGAATAGCTAAATTTGTCCCCACATATTCACCTAATTGCTTTAGAGGATGTGACACAGCAGGAACACAATTCCACATATGGTGGCAATGCCCCGTAGTTGAAGAATTCTGGAAGAATATATTTCTTATGGCTTCTAAAGCCCTGGAAATCACAATTCCTCCAGATCCTGCAATGGCACTCCTAAACCTTAAACCCACAATACTCACCCATACTCAATTCCAATTGTTTATCCACCTTAGCACTGCAGCTAAACAAACGATTGCCAAGGCGTGGAAGTCCCAAAATCTAATTCTTGCTGAAGCTAAACACAGAATGAACAGAGCACTTTTATATGCCAAGATGACAGCTATTGAAGAAAATAAAATAAATACATTTCGCAAAATTTGGCAACCATGGGTTAAAAACTACCTCCCTACAGATTTTGACCAATCTCTGTTGTTACCACACTAAGATATATATCATATTATTACTGAAATATGTATTATATTTGTATACCTAATGAGGGCTGGATCATCATCCCGGGAAACTCTCTTTTTTTTTTTCTCTTCTTTCCTTCTTTCCATCTTTATCGCTCCTCTTTCTCCTTTTCTTTTATTATTTCCTAAAATATTATGGATACTTAGTCTAATAATTTGATTTATTGCTCTAATCTTACATCTAGAATCCCAACTAGTGTATAGTAAATATGGTTGTAAGATATCTCTAAAATTACTTTATTTTAATTTATTTATTTATCTTTTTTATCATACTGCAAAGATCTTCTGATGTATGATATGTATCCATGTACTGTATCATTTTATTTTTTTCTTCTGTGAAAACTGAATAAATATATTTAACAAGAAAAAATACAACCACAACTATTTTTGGATTTTTTATTTTATATTTTTTTGTGTTTTTGTGTTTTTTTTTCACTTTTTTCACTTTTATAAAATCTGTAAAAAAACTGTAAACTGAACGTTGCAGATTATCTCTCAAAATGTGATGGCCATCACATCTTTCGAGACCCCGAGACCCTGTATTAATGTGCCGAGGACTGTGTGGTGCTGTACCCTACACTAATACTTAACTAGTATGTAGTGGCATTTGAAACATTCACCAATGCAGAGACCAGGTTGATCAGGACAGGAGGGATAATAAAAGTGGGTGTCACACCTAAATCAGCGTTTACTGCAGACACGACATCTTCTTTGGGGTGTTCTTTGGGTAGGGGTACCAGGGAGGACATAAGGAAAATGCCTCTCATGCAGCCTCACTGCATTTGCGCTGGGAAGTTGGGCAAGAGCACCGTCTGGAAACAGAAGGGCTCTGACGATCTCTTCCTGGAATTTAAGAAAGGATCCAGTCCGCCCTGAAGCTTTGTATAGCACAAAACCATTCAGCAAAGCCAAATGAAAAAAATAAACAGACACTTTTTTGTACCAGCGTCTGGCCTTACGGGCAATTAGGTATGGCGCCAACAACTGGTCGTTGAGGTCCACCCCTCCCATGTTAAGGTTGTATTCGTGGACACAGAGGGGTTTCTCCACAACACCAGTCGCCGTAGGAATTTGGACTACCGTGTCTGCATGAAGCGAGGACAGAACAAAAACATTCCATGAATCCCTCCACTTCACTGCTAACAAATTATTACACCTCAAGCAGGCTCTCTCCCCCGTCTAAGTTGGGATTCTACAAGCCATTGGGAAAAGCCCCAGCGATTAGATCGCATGGTGCCACATGCGCCAATTCCACAATCAAAAAGGTGACTAAAAAGTGACATGAGTAATAATTGTCCACGTACAAGTGGTACCCCTTTCCGAATAAGGGTGACACCAATCCCACACTATCTTATCAGCGCTCCCTATGTAGTCTGGGCACTTCTCCGGCTCTACGTGACTATCTCTTCCCTTTTAAACCATAAAACTATTTGTATAGCCTGTGGCCCTGTCACAAAGCTTATACATCTTGACCCCATATCTGGCACGCTTGCTGGGAAGATACTGTTTGATAGACAAGCGGCCAGACTTATTCAGGGACTCATCAATGCAGACAATTTGATTGGGAATAAACAAGGCTTCAAAACGTTGGTTCAAGTGGTTTACAAGGGGCCCAAATTTTGTAGAGCCAATCAAATCCAGGATCACCTCAAGGCCCACAGAGTTCATTGTTATTGAAGTGCATGAACTGCAAGATCTGCTTGTATTGTGTCCTGGTCATGGAGGCAGAGAACAAGGGCATATGATGAATTGGGTCAGTGGACCAATATGACCGCAACTCACTCTTTTTAGTTATGCCCATGAGGAGGGATAGGCCCAGAAAGGTCTTAAATTCGGAAACTGTAATTGGTTTTCAATCTCTGGCAAGGGTCAGCTAGGAATTAGCGGCGATGAATTGACCAGCATACAAATTGCTTTGGTCCACAATAGATCTATAGAGATCTTCGGTGACGTAAAATCAAGTGACGTAAAATCAACTGTTTCCACCTGAATTCCGGGTTGGCCAGTGAATGGGGGAAGTACGGGTGCTGCAGAAGTGGTGGGCTCCCAATTAGGATTGGCAAATGCAGCAGGAAGGGCATTATGGGCTCGACGGGCCTGTGTTTGTTTTCTTCTTGGTGGCAGCGGGACACTACTTATGCTGCAATTGCAGCAGGAAGGGCACTATGGGCTCGATGGGCCTGTGTTTGTATTCTTCTTGGTGGCAGTGGGACACTACTCATGCTTGCCACCCCGCCAGCTTGAACTGCACTTATGGGACTTGCCATCTCACCAAGTGTTACTGCAGTGCTGGATGTACGACCAGGATGTACTAGGCCGCAGGTGTTTGCCAGTTCACCAGAAGGATGACATTTTGGTCTCTAAATCTACTGGTACACTAGTGAGACTCACAAGAAAAAAAGAGTACCTGTCAGCGACTGATTCAAATGCTACCAAAAAAACTGTTATGCCCTGTACACACGGTCGGACTTTCCAACGGAATATGTGCGATCGGAGCTTGTTGTCGGTAATTCCAACTGTGTGTGGGCTCCATCAAACTTTTTCCATCGGAATTTCCGACACACAAAGTTTGAGAGCAGGCTATAAAATTTTCTGACAAAATCCACTCGCGTAAATTCCAACCGTGTTGACAATTCCGATGCACAAATTGCCATGCATGCTCAGAATAAATTCCGAGATGGAACTGCTCGGTCTGGTAAAATTAGCATTCGGAATGGATATAGCACTTTCGTCACGCTGCAATGTTTTAAATTGTTTAATGCAGCGCACTCTCTTCTTCTTTATAATGCTAGAAGAATTAAGTTGTTTTGCTGCTTATATTCGCACAGAGTTCTCACAAACTTCTTTCTTTATTATTTCTCATGATTTCATGAATATAATATTTGTATTCGTCAGATCTTCCGAATTTTTGGGGGGTTTTATGTTTTTATATTTTTTATAATTTGTTGTTTGTTTTTTTAATCAAGATCTGTTTTTGTTATTTTTTTTGTGATCTCCATAATTATTTTTGTGGGTTTTGTGTGTCAAGTTACTACAACACCATTATTATATTGTATTTTAGAATCTCAAGGAGATTGGTTGGTGTTGGTGTCCCTTGTTAATTTCACATTGTATTTTGGAAATGTACCTGCCTACTCACAAAAAAACTGTCCTTTTTGAAGTAAAACACATAGGCAAGTATTTGTGAAAATAAATAGCCATTTATTCTGGGTCATAACAAAATAAGGAGGAAGGCAACGCTGGATAAACTGATGAAATTAGAGAAGCCTTTGTACCCCAGGGTGCACATCAGTAATTTTACAGTCAAAATTGGTGGCCTGAGGAGTCCTTATAATAGTGAGCACAATCTGGTCCAGGACTACAAGAGATCAGGAACAGCAGCAGATGACATATATGTCCCCAGGCTGTGGTACTACCACTGCCTGCATCTTTTGCCAGACCAGACTGAACCCAGGGCCATCAATCTCTGGTCTTTCTTACACGCTTCCTTCCAGGCTGTGGCTCTGGTGTTGGAGGTGTGGCAGAAGATGGAGGAGGTGGAGGAGGAGGACCTGGAGGAGGAGGAGGAGGAGGACCATGGTTGAACTCACAAACGTGGCTTTGGCTTGTGAGTTGGCCCCTCAACCCCATATTTAGGGCTTGTAAGATGAGATACTCACATATTGGCACTCCTCCATTTCCAGCATTTTGCAGGCTGTAATATAGGCAAAGTCTTCTTGAACACTGTGGGGGTCCTGAGGGCCACAGTAGCCTTCATAAATAGGCCAATTGCTGCCTCCTTCACTTTACTCCTCTTCCTGCCACTTTTTTGTGAAAGGTCGGAGGGGAGGGACCTGGGTATCGGGCAGGCTACTGGGCCCAGCCACCTCCTGGCTGTCACTTACCCCCGCCACCTCCTGGCTGAGACTTTCCTGTGTATGAAAAAGGGACATTGTTTTAGTTTTTGGTTCATCAATCACACACAATTTTCATCTCATGACTGTTGCAAGTTGAATGTTAATAAATAGAAAAAACTATCATTCTGAGCCCAGCATTTTTCATTCTTGTCACAATCATTTGTGGCCACCACTGTCTATTGATATGTAAAACACTTTGTGAAATCATAAATTAGTTATCAAAACTAACATAGATTTAACATCATTAATTTGACAAACAGAAATATTTAGAAGAATGCTATACCTGGCTCAAGCTGGGCCCCTGCACATGTTGCTGCCTGGATACCCAGGTTGGGCGTCTGAAGCCTCAGCTGGGGGGGGGGGGGAGTGGAGAAGGAAGAGTGGAGAGTGCTGGCCTGGGTTCAGTCTGGCCTGCCAGAAAATGCAGTCTGTCATAGTAACACAGCCTGGGGACATAAATGTTATCTGCTGCAGCTCCTGATCTCTGGGAATCCTGGACCTTCTTGTGCTCCCTAAGAGAAGTGCTCCTCAGGCCACCAGTTAGGGCCTTCAAATAGGGGATGTCTGCCGTGGGGATCACCGGCTTCACAAATTCCAGCAATTGATCCAGCTCTGCCTTCCTCTTTGTTTTATTGTTATAATAGGGGTGGTTTACCTGCCATGGACAGGGCAGCTCCTTAAACATATCGATTAATATTGGCATAAAGTTATGATCATTGACTAGATCCATTTTCTCTGCAAGACACAACACAAGACAAACCCTAATGGCAGGCTAAACTCCCCTAATCTTGTCCCAATATAGGCCTCAATCTATAAGAAGTGTAGGCCCAAGTTAAAATGGTACCTTCGTTATCACGATCGGCTCTTCCTATACTCCTTCCTCCGCTCACAGATCTTACGTACAACACACACGTGTTATGCTTTATATACACTGCGCATGCGTGAAACTCCGCTTCTTTCTAGTCTATTCCCCACCCCTTCTCTTTCAACGCAGTGGGGGAGAGCACATGGCGGAGAGACAACAGGTGCGTGATAATTCCAGCAACAAGGAGGAGGAGGAAAGATCGGAGCCAGAAATGTCTGGATCCCGCAGGCGATTTAAGGCATCAAATATGTCTTTTGTTGAAATGGTGGAGATGGTAGACATATGAAAAGGGCCGACTATGATGGGAGTATGGACCTTAACCCAACCCAAATGTGAGAAAGGCCAAGATCATGACTAAAGTTGTGAAGAGTCTGCACAGGAATTTGGGGGTACGATGATCCAAGGACCAACTGAGGAAATGGTGGTCGGACCTCAAATTATGGAAGCACGATCAGTATAGAAGGATCAGAAGAGTGCTGCAAAAAAGTAAGTAGTTGTTCTGTGTTCCCATTCTTTATTATTATTATGTTCGTGCTGCTCCATGTGCTTTTCTTTACTGTTGTACAGTTTAAAATGGCAACTTTCATGTTCATGGGCACATTAATCGTTTGTAGCAAACATTGTTCGTTCGGCCACTAAAATACAATAAAAATGTGAAAAAGCCTTCGCGCTACTAAATGTGCTGTATAAGAACTATTAGAAACCAAATAAAAAATCAAAAGTGAATCACCAATATATAAAGTGTATACAGTGCATAAAAGTGCAGTCTAGTAAATCAATAACAGCTGTCTGCAGCAGAACCTAAAGTGTATCACAATCCACTCACAGTTAAAATAGAACCATAATGTGATCCCGCGTTACAGCAAAAACATAAAAAATATTCCACTATATGTAATATATCAACCTACAATGTCTGAAATACATAAACCTACAGTGTTTCTCATTCCATAATAAACCCAGTGTGAGTGTAAAAATTAGAAACATACATAAATCAATCCAAGGGCATGATATAAAGAGTAATAATAGTCTCTTAATAAGATCTTCAAAAAAATTGTATTGTATGGTTTTCCTTCCGCTGCTGAGATCTCAAAACGAGGCGTGGTTTGGCTGTGTACTATTTAGAGCGATGACTCAGAGAGTCGCCCGTTCCCCAGATGACGCCATTTGTGGTGAAACGTACGTCGGGAGGTTGACGCTCTGACGTCATCGCCATTTTCAGTGTGGACAGGTGCTCGCTATGCTGGCCGGCTGTTTGCTGTTCTTTTTTTACTTATGTGAGTTTTCCATCTTATTCCATTAAATCATTTTTTTGCCAGTATTACACTATGGCCAGTTTCTTTTTATCCACATGCTTGTGAAATGTCAATTTGGGGTCCTTGCTATATCCCTCGGCTTATGCTGTAAGCAGTCCAGTACGCCAGTTGGATCTCTTATACTGAGACGGAACACAAGCTGTTGTTGGCTTGCCTTGCGGTAAGCGCATTATTTGCATGGTGGTGGATCACGGAGTGTGGTGTCTCTCTTATCTTCACTGCTGAGTTTGATTGCGTTCACTCAAGGGTTTTTCTTTTGCTGTATTCTTATGCACTTGTGTAAGTTTTCTACCTTCTTCTATTCAAATTATTTTGCCAGTATTACACTATGGTCAGTTTCTTTTCATTTACATGTCTATGAGATGGAAGTCTGGTGTCCTCATTACATCCTTTCAGCCAAGGTGTATGCAGGTGTATGAGTGTACCTTCTGGATTCTCTATACCAAGACAAGATACAGGCTGTTGTTCGCTTGCCTTGTGGTAAGCGCAATAATTGTGTGTTTGTGGATACTGTATTAGGTGTCATTCATATTTTCACCATTGACACTGGTCGGGTTTACCCTAGGGTCTTTTTTGGACTGATTTCAGATCATTATTTCACATTTGATTTTCATCTATTATATATGGACACTTATTTTTATTCATAGATATTATATATGGACACTTATTTTTGATTTATGGGTATTTGTATAGACCCATACATTTTTTATATTTCAATTTTTATTTTTAAGTTTTGCATACATATATGTACTTTCTAACGGAAGCTTTCAAGATCACTTCACGTGTTTCATTAATAATTTAGCGCGGTTATTTCTCTTTTTTATTTGTCGTTTTGGTGCACAACTCACTGTTTAACTGCTGCTTTTGGGGGGGTCAGTTTTTACGGGTAGCGCAGTATTTTTTTGTTTTTTATGTTTGTTCGAAAGGTTTGTCATAATTTGGTAAGGCTAGCACTGATGAACGAGAAAGGATTTGTTTTAGGTCAGTAAAGGCTGTCTCTGTTTCCTCACTCCATTTTATAGCGTCCTGTGGGGCCATGGGGCTCCCATGTATGGCATGGACCAACGGGGCAGTCAGTATTGAATACCCGGGGATCCAAGCCCTACAAAAATTCGTCATACCCAAAAAAGGCATCATTTTTTTTGTTTCTGGCTTCGGCTCCTGGAGGAGGGCTCAAATTCTGTCCTCATCCTGGTGTCGACCTTCTTTTGAGATATTATACCCCAAGTATTTGACCTGCTGTTGCCACAACTGGAGTTTAGTTTTATTTACCTTATGCCCTTGGTCATGTCAGTCCTACAAACCTCCTCTGAGGGAGACGCCACTAGTATGTCATCTACATAGAGGAGGAGCTGGCTTCCCCCTGGGGGCACAAATTGAACCAGGTTTGAGGACATTGCCTGTGAAAAGATGGTAGGGGACTCACAATAGCCCTGGGACAACCTGGTAAAGGTATACCTTTTTCCCCGGTAGGTGAAGGCAAACCAAAATTGATGGTCGGGGTGTACCGGAATACTAAAGAAGGCGTTACTGATATCAGTCTCAAAAAATAATTCATTTCCCGGATCTAAACCATGCAATAGTGTTTGTGGATCTGGTACCACAGGAGCTCTTGGTATAGCTGCCTGGTTAACAGCTTGTAAATCCTGTACCATTCTCCAGCCTGTGGAAGGCTGAGCCTTCTTAACAGGAAAAAGAGGGGTGTTGCAGGGGCTGTCAGGACACGGAATAATCATCCCTGCTTGTAAAAGTTTGTCTATTACAGGAGCTATACCCTCCTCTGCTTCCTTACAGGAGCCCAATCTCTTAGGTCTTGGCATTCCCTCACAAACCCTCCCACATCCCTCCAATCTCGGCTTTTGGGTTTAGCCAGGGATATATGTGGGGTGATTTCCCTAATCAGAACTTGTTCCTTGGGGGGTATACAACAAGCAGATGCACAAAATCCCTCAACACTCCAGTAAACGTTGGTTACTTGCAGGGTAACTTCCTTCTTTGAGAAAAATCTGGAGGCGTAATACCTATCAGACCCCAGTGTTCTCTTAAAATACATTGTGAAGTGAGCCCTATTTGGTGCCTGTAAATCTACTGTCTTACCTTAAGTAACAGTTTCAGTATAATGAATAATTTTGTCAACAGTATCAACTGTCTCCTTGTCTTTAATATACACATCTAAGGAGTAATAATAATGTGTTTCTTCTATTGGGTTCATAGGTCCCTGTCCTACCTGAACTGCAAACCCATTATTTTGTGCACTGACTGACATGCGCATGGCTGACATTAGGTCTCTACCCAAGAGATTTACAGGGAAGACAGTGGACAAGATCAGTCTGGTTGTGGTCTTGACCCCTGTCTCTGGCTTCCCAATGGTGACATACTCAGACAATGATTCCCTCACCAATTTTCCACTTACTCCTTGTACCAGAATAGATTTTGTAGATTGGTCAATATGAGGCACATCTGCAGGGTGGATTAAGGTCCTAGAAGTCCCAGAGTCCACCAAAAACTGTACACACTTTCTTTCAACCATTAACTCCACCTGTGGTAAGTTTTCAACGTACGCTATCTTTTCCAGGTGGTTCACACATACTGTTTCTAGTCAATCCCATTTGTGGGGGCCTGGCCTGTCAGGGCAGTCCCTGGCCAAATGCCCCTGTTTTCCACAAACCCAACATTCCCTTCTTTCTACCCATTCTTTATTCTTCTATTGTCCTCTAACCCTTCCTCTCGACCTGCTCCTTCCTCTAAAACCACCTCTGCCTCTCCCTCTATGAGACTCCGCTGGCTCTGCCTCAGCGGTGTACTCTTCTACATCTTCATCTCCTTCATCACCTTGCACAAAAACCTTTACTTTCACATTCTTTTTTGCCATTGTTTTCAAGTACTTCTCAGAATGCTTAGCATATTGTAAAACATCTGAAACTGATGCAGTTCATTAAGTAACCATGTTTTTAACCTTATGATGTAATCCTTATGATCCTGTTTTAATCCATTAATAAAAGCTATCTTTAGCTCTTGCTGATATGCACTATTCACATCCTCAGCTTCAGGGAGCCCAGAGAACACTTTAAAAACCTCTCATAGTTTATTTAGGTAGTCACTGACACTCTCCTTGTCTTCCTGTACTGTCATTTATTTTCAGTAAGGCAGTTAGTCTGTTGGTCAAGTCTAAACTATCAGGCCCCAAGGGCATTCCCCTAGCCTGACCAACCAGTGGAACTACACAGGGATTCCAATCTCCCTTTACTGAGGCCCAACCTGATCCCAACACACGTCTCAAGGCTTGTTCTACTTCCACCCCATTTAGCCTATAACTGTTTCTCAGGCCCTCAATGTTCTCAATAAATTAAGTGGGACTCAGCTTTGGATGTTTTATGTGCTCTGTAGCCTTCTGTATGTCATTCTCAGTCCATGGCCTGAAAACAGTCATGGTCAGGGGATGCTGTCCTCCCACCCTGTCCGCCTGTCCTCCCCTGGGGTTTGGGATTTCTATTAAAGGATACCCTTCAGCATCCTCCATGTCCTCCTCACCATAACCTGCTGGTTTTCTGTGTCTCTTAGTTCCCTCGGGAACTCCTCATCCCCGGGACCATGCATCAGTCAATGTCTCTAATATAGATCTGCTCATCGTACGGAGCTGACTGTCCACTCTGCGGAGATTCGGGAAATGGGGTTGGGGTTTTGTTCAGAGGCAGTTCCTTTGACAGGGGTGGATGTCACAGGGAGGGTGGTACTTTGGGCTGTGGCTTGTACCTGAGGGGGAGGACCATTATAAGGAAGTGGTCTCTGGGTGTAGCAAATGAGATTATCCTCTTTGTCCACTAGGGGCAGTTGGGCTTGGCATTTTTCTTTTGTTCTCCTTTCTTCTGCTCTATTTCTAGCATGCTCAAGCCAGTGCTCCGCCAAAACCAACCCATACCTTTTTTGATCTTTGGGTCCTAACAATTTAAGCTTATCCACCAAATCCTGACATCCTTTCACAGTTAGTTTACCATTGAATCCAAACTTCCTTTCCCACTTAGCACAATACTTAACAGATTTAGGTTCTTTGCTTTGCATAAGTTTCTTATCTCCTTCTAATGGTGCATTAGGAACACAACAGCAACATAAACAGGCACAAGACATTCTTTTACAGAAACTATTCCCCATGTCTCTGTTTCTTTTGTATCAGTTTTGAGTTTAGAATACAAGACTGGTAATTCAACTCTCGAACCCTACCAAAATCTATATAAAACAACAAGTCTACACTCTCCAAACAACAGGACATATTATATATATATATATATATATATATATATATATATATATATATATATATATATACATACATACATACGTATATACACATACACCCCTTCACCTTTTTCCCCACAAAGTACAGTTGGTTAAAACAAACAGTAAAATTAGTCATCTGATCAGAAATCACTTGCGCACACACACAAAAGAGGAAGTGCACTTAGATATCCTGGAGCTTCCCGATGATGCAAACAGTATTGCAAAACGCGTAGAGGCTGCTGGGAGAAAACGCACGTCACTTCCAGTCTTAGGAGAGGGAGGCTTGGAGCGCACGCTGATAGAGGAAAATATAGGGGAAGACACGCTGACGGTCTTCACCCCAAACACACGGCTGTATTAGCTTGGTGCCGGCTTGGAGGCACTTTGAAATGTGAGTCTAACAGCTGTTTTTAACCTTGTTATATATTTTGCTGGGGCTGCTTTTTTTGTATGGACTCACTGAATTAAGTTGAATTGCCCCAAATAATATACTACATATTCTAGCACTTGCACTTTTTTTTATATAATTTTTCATAATTAGCACTTGCACTTTTATTGGTTTAAATCACTGGTAAAATCTGTCGTTTATTAGCAAATTATTTGTTTATACAATTTATTCAGATTTTTTTTTTATAGGAGCATGGTTTAAATATTGAAGCATGTAGATTTTGGGCACACATACAAAATTAATGTATTGAATTAAGTAAAGCAACTAAATAGAGATCGGGTGGAAAACCTGCAAGGAACCCTCCATAGTAATAGAACACAAACACACATGTCCTATGGTAAAACAGAAGTAGTATGATATTAATCTACTCAGAAGTAAGCACATTCCACATATAGTTCATTGAGTTTAGAATTCAAGACTGGTAATTCAACTCTCAAACCCTGCCAAAATCTATATAAAAACAACAAAGTCTAAACTCTCCAAACAACAGGATATAAATATAGAATGAATATATATATATATATATATATATATATATATATATATATATATATATATATATATATATCAATTTA
Source organism: Aquarana catesbeiana (assembly GCF_042186555.1). Lineage (NCBI taxonomy): Eukaryota > Metazoa > Chordata > Amphibia > Anura > Ranidae > Aquarana > Aquarana catesbeiana. The sequence continues at coordinate 304,740,137 of NC_133324.1, forward strand.
TACCTTCACCTTTTTCACCACAAAGTGCATTTGGTTAAAATAAACAGTAAAATTAGTCATCCGATCAGAGATCTCTTGCACACACACAAAAGAGGAAGTGCACTTAAATGTCCGGGGGGGGGGGGGGTGGTGGGGGGGCGAGTCCAGTTTCTAACCACAAGTTTGCAGGCACACAGAACATATAACTGCCTTAACAGACAAGTTCCCCATCATTAGCATTAAGCCGGCATTTTATCAACTTGGAAAACACCGGACTAGCAACCCTTGGGTCACAGTAACAATAAGAATACAAGAAAAGCAACAATATCAAGACTCCCCACACTATGGGGAGAATCAAGAAATAGTTAAAACTTGTCTCTACAGTACCGTTATTCAGTAAAGTTAGTGTCAACAGAAAAGTTAAACATGAGAAAGGAGAAACTAACACCCAGAAGAAATTTAGCCTTGCGATCTTTCTAGATCACTTAGCTATTTTTAGCGCTTTAGATCATCGGGCAATCAACCTCCGCCGTTCGGTATACCTTTCAACAAATCTTTTTTTATCTGTCCTGGACAGTAGGTGATGTCTATGTTACCTTAGGCAACGCCCCAAATGCCTCTGTCTTCGACCATTGGGTTTACCGAGATGGTATACGATCAATCCCAATGTCGGCAATTACAACTCATTTATAAATTTATCAGATTAAAAAAAAATCAAAGAGAGAGAGAGGAAAGGATTAAGAATATTTTAAATTGTCTTACCTCTCAAACATCCTGGAGGACTGGATCACGCAGGTTCGGAAACAGATGGTGGACCCAGGTCCTGGTAGAAATCCACCCCCGTTTTGCCACTAACATTGAGCGGGGGGTCTTTTAATTCTCGGTGAGTTTTCAGGGTCGAATACTCATCACGGTCTTGAGCGGGACCATCAGACCCAGGATCCACTCGAAGGACCAAAATGTTAGGAATATTCTTCTCCTGTGATCAGTCAAACTCCAGATGTATTGAAAAGCAGACAATTTATTTCAATTGTATCGACACAATAGGGTGAGCTCTTACATGCTGAGGAAAAAAGCAGAAGTCACCTAGAATACAGGATGTAACTTCCTTTTATAAGATCAACAGAAAGAATCTTATTGGCTAAAAGTTCACTGGTGGCTCATGACGCATAACAGCTTTATTGCCAATACAGTGTCTTTTTACAATCTATTCCCTTATATAGCAAAGCTTGTGGTTTTCTAGCCTTAGGCAGTCAGTTGAAACAATAGACAAAAAAAAAAGTTGAAGCAACGTGTCCTTAGAAGCCATTTTAAAAATTGGTCTCCATTTTAGATTTCTTTGTAAAGTCACACAATAAACATTAAAACTTTTCGAACAGTAGCCGTTAGAGGTTTGAGACAAACCATTTAACACTGCAGGTATGCTTACAATGATAAGCTTTAATTTATTTATGCAAAACCTTTATCCCATAAGGAACAAAACTGTTTCTGTAGCTGCTTATAAAACATTAGCTGGAGTTTAGGTTCAATTTGTTTAGTGCATCTAAATCTGCCATTACATCTAACACTACCCTCCCCCTAGATTATCAATGCTGTTGTCCAAAGGTATCTCTGTTGCTCCATTTGTCTAGAGTGTGAAAATGGAGTAAAAAAACCTTAAAACAAAAAGGAAAACTAATGAATAAAAAAGAAAGAATATATCCACCACATCTAATGACCTTTAAGCAATATACAGTATAACATTTCTAGTTTTGTATTTAATAGAATTTTAATACTCTCTATCAGTTATACTTAAGGTGTCATCATGGCACCCCTTTCTAATTACTGTAAGAGGGTAGATGTGTTCTGGGTGTATGCATACAGCCCTAGCTGCTCCTATCCATCTTCTCTGCCTCCCCTCTCTCTTCAGAATACAACGGACAATAGTGTTAGAGTTCTCAGCAACTTGGCGACAAGAATCTGAGGACACTATCACTCTGTCACTCTAATGTGACACACTCAGCAGAACTTGTTCAAAGTGGTAGTAAAGTCAGCTTTTTCTCTTGCACCTACAGGTAAACCGTTAACCACTTACAGACCGGAAGATTTTCCTTCTTAATGACCAGGCCATTTTTTGCGATACAGCACTGCGTCGCTTTAACTGACAATTGTGTGGTTGTGTGACGCTGTACCTGAACAAAATTGATGACTTTTTCCCACAAATAGAGCTTTCTTTTGGTGGTATTTGATCACCTCTGCGTTCTTTTATTTTTTGCGCTATAAAAACTAATTTCTTCATCAGTTTAGGCCAATATACAGTATGTATATATATATATATATATATATATATATATATATATATATATATATATACACACACACATACACACACACACACACTATATATATATATATATATATATATATATATATATATATATATATATATATATATAGATAGATATAGATATAGATATATAATCTATATCTATATCTATATATATATAAAAATATGTGAGATTATTCAATTAACTATGCATATACTCACCCTATTACAATGTAATAACAATACAATATAACTTATTGCTAATATTATTACTCATAATTAATAAGGCTTGTTTTATAAAACAATTTTTGAATGAGCCCCATTCCCTTTTCTTAGTTAAGGAAAAAAAAAAATACAGTTCTTCCCTTGAGACATGAGACATTTGTTCCCTGGCCAGTTTCTTATCTTGTCTAGCTGACAGGACTTCAAAATGTAGGATCTGGGATAAAGATAAGATTCTTAAAGTCTTCTTACAAGAAACTTCTCTGTAAGCATGAACTTATATTCAACTTCTTAAAAAAAAACTTGAACAAGATAGCTCCTAAGTTGCTCATGAAACCATATGTAAAAATAATGTGTTTAGACCATTTAGAAATTATTTCTTTTAGTTCTTTTAACTTCAATAGTTCTGACAAGAAGAAGTTCCAGCTTAAACCCAAAGCGCACTGTGACCTTCTTGTAATAAAAAGGTCCTATTATGCCCTGTACACACGATCGTACATTGGTCGGACATTCCGACAACAAAATCCATGGATTTTTTCTGACGGATGTTGGCTCAAACTTGTTTTGCATAGACACGGTCGCACAAAGTTGTCGTAAAATCCGATCGTTCTGAACGCGGTGACGTAAAACACATATGTCAGGACTATAAACGGGGCAGTAGCCAATAGCTTTCATCTCTTAATGTATTCTGAGCATGCATGGCACTTTGTGCGTCGGAATTGTCCACACACGGTCGGAATTTACACGAACGGATTTTGTTGTCGGAAAATTTTATAGCCTGCTCTCAAACTTTGTGTGTCGGAAATGCTGATGAATTTCCGACAAGCTCTGATCGCACATATTCCGTTGAAAAGTCCGACCGTGTGTACAGGGCATAAGTCTGGTGAGTGAGCACTTAATCACAGGGTGATCACTTTTGCATGGTTGGTGTGGAAGAGGATATGATTACATCTGTGCACTACAGTTTGACTTATTCTTCTGGGGAACACGTGTATAATCTCAATTTTTATAGTTGTGAATGGTATACTGTATGTGGACTTTATTTGGTTTATAGTTGTTGGTTTATTTAAGCCTGAAAATTATCAGGTTTATCACTTTTTCGCATAACACATTTGGTTTATGGGCAGAAGGTAAACACATAACTTTTTATATATATCATTTCTGTTACTAGTGTCATACATTTCACTTTTAAAGGGGCAGCTACACCACTTAATTGGATTTATTGGATAAGTGTAAAGGTTTATTATTATTTTTGTTAGCATCAAAAAATAAAACTTGTCTTTAGAGAAATATGGAGGCTACCACTGCTGACCTCTCCTTCAGAAAATGCTGGTAAACTTGACTATCACGCTGACCCTATTACTTTAGATCACTGACTAGGAACGTATTATTTGCAAGAAATTGATGGCTGAACTATATGCGGGGAATAGTATAGACAGATCTCCCAATCGCTGAATGAACAGTGTACAAATAAAAAGAAAGATATTATTCTTTCAAAGGGGGTGGGATTTATAATGCGTCCATTAGTAGTAGGTAAAGATCAATCAAATCAATAAAATATATGGGTTTTTATTTAAACACAGTTTAAAAAATGCATATCAGACATAACATATACAGATATAAAAATATGACCATCAAGTAGTGTGTTCAAAAATCATTCATGATTGTCAGCCAACATGTCTAAGATTATATCTGTTATAGCTCCTAGCCGTTATACACACATATATACGGCTGCTAATATATTTTCCATTTGAGAATATTGGAGTTGGTTCTTTGGTGCGTTTCTTTCCCCCTCCCCTCTTACCATGCTACAATATACCCCAATGTTAGCATTAGTCCAGACAAATGATTTATTACCAATAATTTATATTATTACTATTTTCCTGTGATAGGGAACTTAATAGCTTTTGTTATTTTGATTATATGTTTTATTAGATCCTTGCCTGCAATTGTGTGGTCCAGTTCCCTTGTCGGCATTGTCCCATTGGGATCTGGCACCCAGGGATAGTTTGCACCAGGTGGTACGGTAGATGACGTCTGGCAATGGTGGTGATTGCTCTGTTTTCTAGACTTGCATTAGTAGGTGAGAATTTTTTAAAGAATCCCTCATTAGACTCTTTGTATTATGTTTTGATATAGAATTATGCATGGCCACCATGTAATTATAATTATAGTGTATCTGTTGTTTATACAGTGAAATGAATCAATGATGTCGTTTTATGCCGTAATGAAGCGAAAAATTATTTGCGAAACATGTTGGCTGACAATCATGAATGATTTTTGAACACACTACTGGATGGTCATATTTTTGTATCTGTCTATGTTATGTCTGATATGCATTTTTTAAACTATGTTTAAATAAAAACCCATATATTTTATTGATTTGATTGATCTTTACCTACTAATAATGGACGCATTATCTCCCTAAAAATCCCACCCCCTTTGAAAAAATAATATCTTTCTTTTTATTTGTACACTGACTAGGAACAAATATCCAGCCAAGAATCTTTGAATTTTCCTAACTCAAAGTACTGGAGAAAGAAGGTGAGAATAACAGCCAGACAATTAGCATTTTAAATAAGATATCTGTTCCAATAGAAAAAAATCCCATTTCATAATTTGTAAAGTTCTCAAAACCCTTTTTTAATTACTTTCTAGGATATATGCATGCAGCATTTACTGCATCAACTTTCACCTTCTATTATCTACCCTTTTTGAATGATTACCTAATTATTCACGCTGCTTTAACCGCTTAAGTGCCAGCTGCTGTAATTATACTGCGGCGGGTTGGCTCTCCTGGGCGAATCACCGTAGGTGTATGTCAGCCGCTTTAAGAGCATTAGGGGACACATGCACACCCACAGTGTGACGCCAATGCGCATGGCCAACAGCCACGATGTCTGCTGGCCACAGTGAGCCAGAACGGGAATATGTCAATGTAAACAGACAGAGCCCCATTCTGACAGGGGAGGAGAGACAGATCTGCTGTTCTTAGTGATTAGGAACAAGGATCTCTCTCCTCCTCCAGTCAGTCCCCTCCCCCCACAGTTATAAAAACATCTCAGGGAACACATTTAACACCTTGATCACCCCCTAGTGTTAACCCCTATCCTGCCAGTGAAATTTACACAGTAATCAGTGCATTTTTATAGCACTGATTGCTATATAAATGTCAATGGTCCCAAAAAGGTGTCAAAAGTGTCCGATCTGTCCGTCACAATGTCGCAATCATGCTTAAAATCGCAGATCGCCGCAATTACTAGTAAAAATAAATAATTAAAATGCCATAAATCTTTTCCCTATTTTGTAGACGCTATAACTTTTGCACACACCAAAATCAATATACGCTTATACGCTTATTGTGATTTTTTTTTTTACCAAAAATATATAGAAGAATACATATTGGCCTAAACTGATAAAGAAATTAGTTAAAAAAAAGTAGCAAAAAGTAGAGGTGATCAAATACCACCAAAAGAAAGCTCTATTTGTGGGACAAAAAGGACCAGTTTTGTTTGGGTACAACGTTGCACCCAACTGACATTGTCAGTTAAAGCGAGGCAGTGCCATATCGCAAAAAAATGGTCTGGTCATTAAGGGGGCAAATCCTTCAGGTCCTTAAGCATACTTGCCAACTGTCCCGGATTTCCCGGGACATTCCCGGGACTTGGACGCCATTCCCAAATTCCTGGTGTCCCGGGAAATGTCCCGAGAAATCAGGTTGTTCACGGTTCGCCGCCGCCGCTAGAGGTCCGCGGCCGGCGGAGACAATGTCTCCGCCGGCCGCCATTTTGGTGAAGTTCAGGAAGACGGCTGGGGGGGCTAGACGGAGCTCCTGCGGGGCGAGGCGGAGGGTGGGCAGTGACGCAGGAGCTCCGTCTAGCCCCCCAGCCTTCTTCCTGTCTGATAAGGAAAGGGGCGGGGTTCTAGCCATGCTACTACTAGGACACCTCTAAGGTGGGGGGGGAGGGCGCACCGCTGTGGGACTCCTGATGTGAGGGGGGACTCCCTTGGGGACACCTGATGCAAGGGGGGGTTCACTGGGGACACCTGATGCAAGGGGGGTCCACTGGGAACACCTGATGTGAAGGGGGCTCCACTGGGGACACCTGATGTGAAGGGGAGCTCCGCTGGGGACACCTGATGTGAAGGCGAGCTCCGCTGGGGACACCTGATGTGAGGGGGGGCTCCGCTGGGGACACCTGATGTGAGGGGGCTCCGCAAGGGACACCTGATGTGAGGGGGCTCCGCAAGGGACACCTGATGTGAGGGGGGCTCTGCCGGGGACACCTGATGTGAGGGGGAGCTCCGCTGGGGACATCTGATGTGAAGGGGGGCTCCGCTGGGGACTCCTGATGTGAAGGGGGGCTCCGCTGGGGACACCTGATGTGAGGGGGAGCTCCGCTGGGGACACCTGATGTGAGGGGGGGCTCCGCTGGGGACACCTGATGTGAGGGGGAGCTCCGCTGTGGACTCCTGATGTGAGGGGGGCTCCGCTGGGGACTCCTGATGTGAGGGGGAGCTCCGCTGGGGACACCTGATGTGAGGGGGGGCTCCGCTGGGGACTCCTGATGTGAGGGGGGGCTCCGCTGGGGACTCCTCATGTGGGGGGGCTCCGCTGGGAACTCCTCGTGTGGGGGGAGCTCCGCTGGGGACATCTGATGTAAGGGGGGCTCCACTGGGAGCACCTGATGCAAGGACGGACTCTGCTGGGACATCTGACGCAAGGACGGACGGCTGGTGGCAGGCGACGTGGCTAGTGACACACTCAGGGATCCCACTGATTCTGCATTATGGTGAGTTGAATGATTTAATTTTATATTACAATGTAATAATAGAAATAATGCACTTCAATCATCCTGACACCATAACAACCATGGTGCCGGGATGATTGAAGTGCTAACACCAGGTGTTTGGAGTATCTTTATCTGCTGATTGTTAAACTTTCTAGAATACACATATTTATATTGTTGTGTAGGATCTGGGGCTGCTGTCCCGTCATTTCCCTCTCCCCCTCTAATCCCTCTCTCCCTCTCTATCCCTCATTCATCTCAGACTCTAACCACACCCTCTTGAGCCATGCCCATTTAAGCCATGCCCACTATGACGCGTAAACACGCCCATTTTCCGCCGCTTCGCGCGCCGCACTTGTATATTTTCCCGAGCCACACCTATAAACGAATGCCCCGCCCCCTAATTATTCTATGGCTCCACCTACAGCCACAAAAGTGTCCCACATTTTTTTTTTTACAATGTCGGCAACTATGCTTAAGTAGTTAAGTGTTCTTGCATAGCAAGACCACTTACTGTTATCTCACATATATATTATTCTTATTATTATAGCCAAATTTACCACCCTAACTCCTCCCACAGTTTTTACACTACATAGACAAGTAATATACCGAAACGTGCGGATTGTTCCCAAATGGTGTGCTATTACTTTGTGGAACGTTTCGCCGAATGGTTCACAAAATATCGTCATTTTTGCGGCGAAATTGGTCCCATAGGAATGAATGGGGAAACTAGAGTGGGAGATGACAAAAGCTGAAAAATCAGAACATGATTTCTAAACTGCCGCCACTCCCTCATTTTCAAGCCCACCTACACAAATCTTATATCAAAACGTTCAGCTATCCCTGCTGCCACTAAACATGTCCACGGCTAAGCCATAGTCCTGATAGTTTTCACAATATGACCATTTGTTTGTAACTCACGCCGTCCATTGACATTCATTGAAACTACACTCTAGCCCCCTCCAAATTTGAAGGGCAATTTCTAAACTGCGACCGTGCCTTCATTTTTAATATTTCACAGACATACTATACATCAAAATCTAGGTCTGGGTCTTGTGATTCTCACAATATAAAGATCTTCGCTGTAGGATGTATAGTTTTTAAAATACGGCCATTTGTTTAGAGGTCATTTCAGGAAATTTTAGCCATTAATCAGAGTGTACTGTTAGTGTTTGTTTTGTTGCCATGGTTACCAAAGCTTCTGTTATACACAGGGGGGGAAGGTGGCTGGAGCATCTCAGCTGATTACAGAGCCCGGGGGAGGGGACAGACACACCATGTACTGATTTATAATAGAGGAATATGATGGGGCAGTTTTGATGGGGTAATTCTGATGGGGCAGTTTTGATGAAGTAGTATTTGGGAAGCATAAACAGGGCATGAGCGTTGCTAGGAAACAGTGGTTGTAAACACAAGATGCTGAGACACCCCAAATGCATGTGACTTCATCTGCTAGACTTGATAATGCTTGTAGACTCCTCCCACAGTTTTTACACTACAGAGACAAGTAATATACCGAAACGTGCGGATTGTTCCCGATTGGTGTGCTATCACTTTGTGGAACGTTTCGCCGAATGGTCCACGAAATATCGTCGTTTTTGCGGCGAAATTGGTCCCATAGGAATGAATGGCAAAATGTTCAAAAGGAAATGTTGCTAGGAAACAGTGGTTGTAAACACAAGATGCTGAGACACCCCAAATGCATGTGACTTCATCTGCTAGACTTGATAATGCTTGTAGACTCCTCCCACAGTTTTTACACTACAGAGACAAGTAATATACCGAAACGTGCGGATTGTTCCCGATTGGTGTGCTATCACTTTGTGGAACGTTTCGCCGAATGGTCCACGAAATATCGTCGTTTTTGCGGCGAAATTGGTCCCATAGGAATGAATGGCAAAATGTTCAAAAGGAAATGTTGCTAGGAAACAGTGGTTGTAAACACAAGATGCTGAGACACCCCAAATGCATGTGACTTCATCTGCTAGACTTGATAATGCTTGTAGACTCCTCCCACATTTTCCACACTACAGAGACAAGTAATATACCGAAACGTGTGGATTTTTCCCGATTCGTGTGCTATTACTTTGTGGAACGTTTCGCCGAATGGTCCACGAAATATCGTCGTTTTTGCGGCAAAATTGGTCCCATAGGAATGAATGGCGAAATGTTCAAAACTAGAGTGGGAGGTGACAAAAGCTGACAACCCCATGATCAGCCAAAACATTATGACCACCCCATGATCAGCCAAAACATTATGACCGCCCCATGTAAAAAAAAAATTACTTTTGAAAAAAAAAAAATTAAAAAAAAAATCATTTTTGAAAAAAACAAAATTCATTTTTGAAAAAAAAAATTTCATTTTTGAAAAAAAAAATCATTTAAAAAAATCATTTTTGAAAAAACAAAAAAACAAAATCATTTTTGAAAAAACAAAAAAACAAAATCATTTTTGAAAAAAAAAATCACAAAGCTCTGAGGGGAATTATAGCTCCTCTCACACAGCTCTAAGGACAATTATAGCATTATAGCTCCTCCCACACAGCTTGGAGGGAAGTTATAGCTCCTCCAATACAGCTTTGAGGGGAATTATAGCTCCTCCCACACAGCTCAAAGGGGAATTATAGCATTATAGCTTAGCATTATAGCTCCTCCCACACAACTCTGAGGGGAATTATAGTTTCTCCCACACCGCTGTGAGGGGAATTATAGCTCCTCCTACACAGCTCTGAGGGGAATTACAGCTTAGCATTATAGCTCCTCCCACACAGCTGAGGAGAATTAGAGCTCCTCCCACACAACTCTGAGAGGAATTATAGTTTCTTCCACACCGCTGTGAGGGGAATTATAGCTCCTTTTAAACAGCTCTGAGGGGAATTATAGCTTCTCCCACACAACTCTGATGGGAAATGTAGCTTCTCCCACCCAGCTCTGAGGGGAAATATAGCTTCTCCCACACAGCTCTAAGGGGAATTATAGCTCCTCCCACACAACACTAAGGGGAATTGTATCTCCTCCCACACAGCTCTGAGGGGAATTATAGCATTATTGCTCCTCCCACACAGCTCAGAGGGGCGTTATAGCTCCTCCCACACAGCTCTGAGGCGAATTATAGCTCCTCCTCCAACACAACTCTGAGGGGAATTATAGCTCTTCGAACAAAGCTCTGAGGAGAATTATAGCTCCTTCCACAAATATCATCATGCCATCTAAAGGAAAGAGATCTAAATCTGCAAAGATACGCCGGACTAAACTGGATCCGGAGCCCCACAGCAGCATAGTGGATATGGAGGTTTGTGACAGTGAATGTGCCCAGGAGGTACATAGTGAACCTGTGGTGTCATTTTCATGTTCAACTCAGTGTCAAGTTCAAGAGCACAGTGACAGTGTGATGGGCACTTCTGAAAACCATGGCATGCAAGAACCATGTGTACCAAGTGAGATTTCTGTGCAGGCATCATTTCATCAGGGTCATCATGGCTATGGAAGGTTAAGGAACAAACAGTGTACATGCATGGCTCTGACATTTTTGGCATACCACAGTGAGCTTGATGATGTGAGAAAGGGTGATCTTGATCAAATACTGAAGAAGGGCAACAGCTTGTATGGCTCAACAATAAAACAGCTAAAACAAAGAAATGTCTATCAGCATCAACACTTGACAATGGAAGAAGTGCCCCTCAGAGTCAACACTGACAAATATGAGTATAACGTTGTTAAATCTCCAGTGTTATCGGGATGTATGAGAGACACGGTAGACGGTGACAACCAAGGTTGGTTTGTTGACCTCTCCACAAGACTTCAGTGCCTCAATGCAGATGTTACACATGCACTTTTTATAGTAGTGCCATATTGCATTGCATTGTTCAGAGACAAGTCTGGGAGATATGGACTGTTTGATTCTCATAGTCGAAATAAGGATGGACTTCCTGCCACTGGAAAAGGAAAAGCTGTTATGATCACTTTTACACATTTGAGTGATATGGGGGCAAGGATTTATAAGTTGGATGAATTGCTCCTTACAGACACCAGAGGCCCTATTGATGGACTGCAGTATGACTTCATGCCAGTCTCATTTCATCGTGCAAGACGTCTGTCAGATGGTTTGCTGTCCCCACTGGTGCAATCTGACAAACCACATAATGCAAAGCATGTAGAGAACAAAGTGACACAGATGACCAAAGATGTAACACACACTGGATTCCCAGCCAGCAAGCATTCTCCACGGTCAGTTGATGCGAAATCCTCACAGGGCATATGGAAGGACAGTAAGGCATTGTCCAAATTAAATGCACAGAGACGACAAAAACTGAAGACAAGACACAGAAATGAAAGAAGGCGTGATTTCAAGGCTACAAAGATGTCTGTCACCAATAAGAAAAGGACATACATCACCAGCCGATACAGAGCAGATGCTGATTTTAAGTTGAAGCAGAAGCAATATATCATTCGCAAATATGCAACAGATGCCAATTTCAACTTGAAGCAGAAGCAATACATCACCAGAAAATATGCGACAAATGCAGATTTCAACTTGAAACAGAAGCAGTACACCACCAGAAAATATGCGACAAATGCAGATTACAACTTGAAGAAGAAGCAATACATCACCAGAAAATATGCCACAAATGTCGATTTCAAGTTGAAGCAGAAGCAATACATCACCAGAAAATATCATAATGATCCTGCTTTCAGAAAACGTCACTTGCAACATTGCATGAGTTACATGAAAATGAAGCGTCAAACTCAAGCAGATTTTCGCATAACCCATAAGATGCAATGTGCCTTCAAAATAAGAATGAAATACAGACGATGGACTCGTGTCATGCGGGAATGCAGTCAACCAGTGGACAACAGCCTAATGCAGACAGCTATATCCACTTTCCATGAATGCATTAAAGCTGGGCCAACATTTGTGTGCACGATGTGTCATCGCACCCTTTTCCCTAACCAAGTGAAACATTGCATTCACAGCAATTACAAGAAGAATCTACACATTGTTGCTGCCTGTTTGACAGGGAAATATGTCCATGTGTGCAACAATCACTGTCAAGGACCTGAACAATGCACCGTACCAGATGAAAGGACCAAAGAATGGATTTGTCACAACTGTGATTTACATTTAAAAGCAGGACACAAATCATCCATCGCTGTAGCTAACAACATGGAGCTGGCGCCCATTCCCCCAGAGCTCTGCGATTTGAATGTGCTGGAAAGACAACTTTTGGCTAAAATACTGCCATTTGCCAAGATCATCACACTTCCCAAAGGTCGACAGGCAGCTATACATGGCGCTGTAGTGTGTGTGCCATCCGAGGTGGAAACCACGGTCAATACTCTACCAAGATCGCACAGCAAATCCCAGTTACACAGAGTGAAGCTGAAAAGACGTCTGACTTACAAAGGCCACCAGCTGTTTCATTATGTCAACATGGGAAATGTAGTAGCAGGTCTGTCAAAACTCATTGACACACACCCCGACTACAGTGACATTTCAATTAGAGTGGATGAGACAATCGCTGATGATGATGATAATGATGATGGGATGGAACTCGACAGTTGTGACGAAACTGAAATGATGGAGATACTTGAACGCATCGAAAATTGTGATCCATCAGAGGTACAGTCTGCATGTTTACCGGCTGCTTCTGAGCAACAGGAAGGCCATGACCAACAACCTCCCAATGCAGAGGATGAGAAGGATACACTAAGACCTGGAATTGGCCTAGACAGTTGTTTGCAGCCATCTGACCTTGGAGAGGAAGCACTGACACACGGTGATGGAATATTCAGCATTGCACCTGCACAAGGAAACACACCTGTCAGCTTCTTTAAAGTTCCTAGGCTTGAGGCAATGGCTTTCCCTGTTCAGTTCCCTACTGGACAGAATACATTGGACCAGGCAAGACAAGTCAAACTGTCCCCGAGCATGTATTTCAATGCAAGGCTTTTTTGTGTTGATACTCGTTTTGCAAGAGACACAAGCTACCTCTTCTTTGCGCAGTTTGTCACAGAAACACACATGGCCAAAAGCAGCATGTCCATCCAGTTAAGGAAAGGAAAACCCAATACCAGGGATGGACGGAAAATATCCAACAAGCTGCTACAGGACAAGTGTGAGGTTGAGAGGTTGGTGCGAAACCGAGATGCCACAAGGTTCATGCAACCACTGAGAGGGAGTCCAGCTTACTGGGATAAAAATCTGAAGAATTTGCTAGCCATGGTCAGACAATTGGGTAAGCCAACATTTTTTCTTACCTTCTCTGCTGCAGAATTCAGATGGCCAGAGGTAATAACGGCAATAAAGGCACAACAAGGTCAAAAGGTGGATTTTGCGGGGCTAGACTGGGCTGAAAAGTGTGACATTCTTCGAGGCAACCCAGTGACCACCATGCGCATGTTTGACAAACGGGTTGATGCTCTGATGCGAGAGCTGCTGTTGGGTCCTGCACAGCCAATTGGTGAAGTTATCGATTACTTTTACCGGGTTGAATTTCAGGCGAGAGGGAGCCCTCATATACATTGTCTCTGTTGGGTAGCAGGAGCTCCTATATTTGGACAAGACAGTGATGACAAGGTGTGTGCCTTTATAGATCATAACATCTCATGCCAGCTGCCTGATGAAGCCAAACAGGCCTTACTTCACAGATTTGTAACAGAACTTCAAATGCACAGCAGATCTCATTCAAAATCATGCAAGAAAGGTAACAGAGTATGCAGATTTGGATTTCCAAAGCCACCTATTAGAAAAACGAGGATAACTTACCCGATGCCAGAAGAACAAGGAGATTGTGCAATGAAACCACAAGCAGCCAAAAACAAACTGAAACCAGTCTGGGATTTGCTTAATAACCCAAAAGTGCAGCTTGAAGACATGTCACAGCTACTGGCACAGTGTGATATGACTTTTTAATCAGTACAACTCCTACATTCAGGCATTGACCTCCTCAAGCGTGATTCTAATGAAGCGTGATGTCAAGGACTGCTGGGTGAACAACTATAATCCACATTTGCTGACGGCCTGGAACGCCAACATGGACATCCAGTACATTCTTGATGAGTATGGTTGCATCTTGATGAGTATGGTTGCATCATGTACATGTTGTCCTACATATCCAAGCCAGAATGGGAGCTGAGTGACTATCTCAGGCATTGACCTCCTCAAGCGTGATTCTAATGAAGCGTGATGTCAAGGACTGCTGGGTGAACAACTATAATCCACATTTGCTGACGGCCTGGAACGCCAACATGGACATCCAGTACATTCTTGATGAGTATGGTTGCATCTTGATGAGTATGGTTGCATCATGTACATGTTGTCCTACATATCCAAGCCAGAATGGGAGCTGAGTGACTATCTCAAAACAATAGTCAAAGAAATGAGCCCAAAAACAGCGACAGAACGAGAAGAAATGAAAGAGGTTCTTCAGGCTTATTCAAAACACAGAGAGGTCAGCGCCCAGGAGTCTGTGGCCCGTACGAAAATGAAGTCTTGCTCACGTGAGGTTGTTTTTCTGCCAACTGGTGACAACGCACTGAAAATGAGTCTCCCGCTCAGTGCATTGCAGAACAAACCAGCCGATTCTCTTAATGTGTGGATGACGAGTTTTGTCGACAAATACAGAGCCAGACCTGAAACACCAGAGTTTGAGTCCATGTGTCTGGCAGACTTTGCATCCCATTACAGGGTTGTCTATGGCAAGCAGAAGGAAGATGGCAAGCAAAAGGAAGACAGCAAGCGTGTCAGCCTATTGAATGAAATGGGAATGATTCAAAAACGCACGAGAGGGAAGCCTGCAATCATCAGGTACGCACGCTTCTCAGAGAAGAAGGACCCTGAGAACTACTACGGCAGACTGCTTAAACTGTACCTCCCCCACCGTTCAGAGTCATCACTGAAAACTGTAAGGTTCCCAACACACCAGGATTTTTACAAAGGCGCCTGTGTGAGCTTACCAGGAGAAGAAGCAATCCAAGCAGTGTCTGCAATTGTTACCAGCAACCAAAAGAAGTTCGAACAACACAACAAAATTGTGGAACAAGTCTTGGATGACTTTGTAAAAAACGGACCTGTTGAAGATGCTTGGAACACCTTTGCCCCAGAAGCTGAGTTGGATAGGTTGGAATGTGTAGGGGAACGCAAAGAAGGGGAGCCACTTCATGAGAATGAACAAGATGATGTTCCGGAGTATACACGTCACAAACAAACAGGTGGAATTGCGCTTACTGTGAAAGCCCCACAAATGTGCCCTGATTTCCTTCGGAAAATGTACAGAAACCTTAACCGGACACAAGCTCAGACATTCTACTCAGTTTGTGACTGGTGCACTAACCGTGTGCGTGGCCTAAATCCTGACCCATTCTATTACTTTGTCACTGGTGGTGCAGGGACAGGCAAATCACACCTGATAAAGTGCATCTATGCTGAGGCGACAAAGATACTCTGTAAACTTACCAGACTACGTGAGGAAGCAGACATATCCATGCCCAGCGTTTTACTAACTGCATTTACAGGAACAGCAGCTTTCAACATTTCAGGCAACACATTGCATTCTCTGCTGAAGTTGCCAAGAAGCTTGAAGCCACCCTACCAAGGACTTGGAAATCTAATAGATGAAGTGAGGGCACAGCTGTCAAATGCGGAGATCATTGTTATTGACGAGGTGTCAATGATTTCAAAGCCCCTGTTTGCCTACATCAACTGGAGATTACAGCAAATCAAAGGCAGTAAGAAACCTTTTGGTGGTATGTCAGTACTAGCAGTAGGAGACTTTTACCAGGTCCCCCCGCTGGGAAAAAGTAAGCCACTCTGCGTGTTTGAGGAAAATACCAATGACGTCTGGAAAGACAACTTTCAGATGATCACGCTGACAGAGATCATGCGACAGAAGGAAGACATTTCATTTGCTGAGCTTTTGAATAGAATCAGAGTCAAGCAGAAGACTGGCACCTTAAGCAATGATGACAAAGCTCTGCTTGCTCAGGCTTTTACAGATCCCACCCACTGCCCTAATGACGTGCTACACATATTTACCACCAACAAAGAGGTTCACAAACATAATGCTGCAACTGTGTCTGTTCTCCATTCAAACATCACCAACATAGATGCCGACGATTACAGAAAAGACCCTAAGACAGGAGTGATGCTGAGGCAACACCAACCTTTCAAAGGACACAAAGACAATCTGATTGACACACTGCAAGCAGCTGAAGAAGCCCGTATCATGATCACAAGAAACATTGATGTAGAAGACGGGCTTGTTAACGGGACATTTGGCAAGATTGCAAGAATAATCATCCAGACTGAGAATGGTGCTACTACGGTAAACAAGCTTAACAATTATCCATCACAACACGGAAGGATTACCAGCTCACATTGAAGATATCAAATCTCACCATGAGTTGACACTTGGAGATGTTTTATGTTTCACTGAAACTCATCTCTCAGGCTCTTCTGTTGCTGAAAGTCTCCAGCTGGAGGGCTACAACCTGTTCAAACGCAACAGACACCTCTCGTACACAAACCTTCCTGACATTGCAAGTAAAAGTGGCGGAGGTGTCGCCTTGTATGTCAGAAACCATTTCAAGGCCTATGAAAAGCAGTATCATCACAATGTGACTGACTTGGAGTTCTTGGTTGTCAAACTGGAGTCCCCTGTACAAGCTTTGATCGCTGTCGTTTACAGGCCACCGGATTACAGTATTGGCCAATTCCTTACTAACCTGCTGGGCCTCTTGGAATCTTTGGAAATAATGGATTGCCAACCTATAATACTCTGTGGAGATTTCAATGAAGATTTTCTGTGCAGAGAAAAGAAGCCAATATCTGACCTTCTTCACTCAAGAGGATATACCCAACTGGTCTGGGCAGCCACCACAGAAAAAAACACACTGTTGGATCACATTTACATCTCCAGGGTGCAGCAGTGTCTCCAGTCAGGAGTACTGCACAGTTATTACAGCTACCATTATCCTGTGTATTGTGTTTTGAGCAGTGGTTGTGAACACGCTTAGAGCCTGCATAAACAGGGCATGAGTGTTGCCAGGAAACAGTGGTTGTGAGACAGTGGTCATCAAACAGATAAAGTGGCAATGAGGGTCAGTTTACGTGGCCATAGTTATGTGGGACCATTTACAATTAGCTAAACATCATTCTCTATATTTCATGTTCGGTGTACTTGTTAGACACTGAACTCACTTACTCCCCCCCATCCATCACAGACATCTGTCCTCATCATATAGTAAGACGAATACCGCGCTGTAGTGCACCCAAAAAGGGTACCTGTTCGTGAAATATTGTGAATGACCAAATAGGGGATAACCAAAATAGTGATGAAAATAACTTAGTGAAAAAAAATTAAAAAAAACTACATAATAACAAAAGCAGCCACTCTATGTGAGATACACACACTAATACAACAATATAACAAATATAGCAGCGCTCTAAATAGGAGTAAATACTAGTACCAGTGTTGAATAGGACTAATTGGTTAGAACCCAAATTAAATAACTAACACAGTTCTTGAAACCTAAATCAATAAGTGTTCACTGGACAGTCCTAACACAGTGAATAAAGTCCAAATAAATGTTGTGAAAATACATAGGCTCAGACCCCATTTTTTTAAAGCAGGAAATGTAAAATAGAAAAAATTCCTCCAGCGCACCACGGTGGTAGCTGAAAATAAAATGCGCGCTTACCAAACGGCAAGCACAAGGGGGCTTGCGACCTTAACCCGGTCAGGGCCTTTCATTGGATGGGCTTCTAGGAAACGACATGCCACTTCATACAGCCAAAGGGTGATGATACCACTAGTCCACCAAGTCACAGGAAATCACTCTTATCATGGAGATTAATAAAAGACTCCTAGCTGGGGGGTTGTTCTCATTTAGGGGTACCCCGGGAAAAGAGAGGGAAACAACATAGCGTAATCCTGGTTTTGAGGTTTATTAAAAGAATTAAAATAACACTTACAGTGTAGCAGATTCAAATAAGCATAAGAAGCCGGCTGGCTAAAACGATCACCCGTCCTACAGACGGTAGATGCAGCACGTCAGCTCGCCCTATCACACTGTCCTCATCACACTCACCCTCTCCTTCCTGTGCTATATATATAGCCTGCTTGCTGATTAGTAAGACAAAGAAACAGCAAGGAGCAAAACTGCAGAGAAACTGAAAATTTGTAAGGGTTTAAAGTATATGCTTTAATGAATTGCCTTGTATCCAAAAAGTTCAAAAAGTTGACTGTTCAAAATGTTAATGTTAATGTTAATGTATAACGGAAATATACCGCCAGTTCGCTTGTGATGCAATATATTGAAATTATATGTACACTGTGTAAACTGTTTTTGACACACTTGATTTTGGGACGCGAGTCCGTCAGGTGCTATGCTTTGGCTGGGGCGGAATAAATCCTGGTAACCCTTAAGTCTGTGTCCGACAAAGTCATTTACCGATATTTCTACCTTCTACATCATTAGCACTTGTGCACTTTTTAAATTTGATCAATCAATTGGTTAGTGTAATGTTTACTATCTTTACTCACTACAAACACTCCACACAGTTACTCTGCCCATCTGCCCAGTTCAACCTTTCCACAGTTACTCCAACCACACAACAGTTACTCCAGGCACTCCCCCCAGTTACTCCGCTCACTCCAGATGTAGAGGCAAGAACACTTTTCACAATTTCCCCAGAAATTGTACCTTTTCTAGTTAAAAATGCTTTACTGGGCCTGCTATAAATGTTTAGTAATATTACACCTTGTTTTGCTGTTTCAACCTGCATTTTATATACTTTCCACAAGATGTCGGCATTTCAACATACAGCTGAAAAAAAAAAAATCTTTTCTTTATAACAATGCATTCAATGTTGCGTGACTAAATTTTATGCATGTTTAGGAATAAACACCTATGGGGTTTGTTTACTAAAGGCAAATCCACTTTGCACTACAAGTGCACTTGGAAGTGCAGTCTCTGTAGATCTTAGGGGGACATGCAAGAAAAATAAAAAAAACATCATTTTTGCTTGCACATGATTGGATGATAGAAATCAGCGGAGCTTCCCCTCATTTTGATCTCCCCCTCAGATCTACAGCTACTGCACTTCCAAGTGCACTTGCAGTGCAAAATGGGTTTGGCTTTAGTAAATAAACCCCCTAATCTCTCAAATTACAATGAGAAGATGTGCATATCAGTCTAGCCATTTGAGCAAGATCTCTGCAGCAATATAGTAAATCTATATAGTTCAACAAAATGTAATACTGATGCTTTTCTTTTTCTTTATATGATGTAATAGATATGTTAATTTATTTTTTTACAAAGTCACACAAATACAGATTATAACATTTTTTTTTGCTTCATCATTTTTCTTAAAACACAAGGTTTAAAGCCTTCCAAGCATGCCACCAGTGACGCCAATATTTTCCCCATTGATGTAAGAAGCATCTTCAGAGCATAAAAATGAGGCAATCCCTGCACACTCTTCTGGTTCTCCAAGCCTGAAAAACAAATGATGAAAACACATAAGACAGATAACCAGTTAAAAGTAATCAGTCACAAAGAATACCAGTTTTGAAAATTGCGATTTAGTATAATTTTTGGGCTGTGCACAATTTGTAGGGTGCTGACCCCTCTCACTTCACTGTCCTAGAGCTTTGGGGGTCATGAATAGTAAATACGGGTGGGGGGAATGCAATGAAACATGTATGACACTTTTCTGGTGGTATGGCCTCTTCAAAATGACCTGAGGCAGATTAAAAAATCCCTGTAACCAATTGCAGTAGCTTTAGAGACACATGAGGCAGATTCAGGTTATTCTTTATAGCACTACTATAAAAAAGTGCCACTATGGCTGCATTAAATTACAAAAAGAATTACCCTTAGCTTGAAGATGATAAAAGTGGAGGTAATTGAAACCAACTCTAACTTGGAGTACAGAGGCGGAGTGCCTGTCTCTATGCTGTGTAGCAGAGTAGCATGTTTGCCTCCTAGTGGCCAGTGATGCTGACAGCAGGTGGAACCTAATGGGGAAGCTCAGGCCTTGTTCTCCATCAGCTCCCTTCACTCCTTGTGAGTGACAGCTGGCAGTGGGTGGATTCTATAGCCAATAGCAGGCTGTCTATTGATATGGATCCAACTACTGTCTGCTGTCAACCACAAGGGGAGCAGAACTGATGGAAATCTACTATCTCCAAATCCTAATCAGACTCCGCCCACCCATTAACAAACCTCATTGGCCACAGTTGATCTGAGGATGGAATGTTTCTATGGATACTCTGACATCAGTGTACCTCCACATGTGGTGCTTGCCCCAAATTCTTGTATCTGCTTCCAAAAGGTACATGAATCTGTCTCTCTGTCATAACGGAATTCCAAAGAGTGCCAGAGGCACATTTTATGAATTACTGTGATTGTGTTATAAATTGTTTTCCAATTTGCTGGTAAGTTGTTTCTTTTCTACACATATAAGACGTGGCGAACAGCAAACAATATTGTCAAGGTATTTTATGATTGATTATTGAGTTTGTGGTTTTAAAAAAATGATACTCTGTATGTTATATAATCTGATAATATGTATAAAGCTAAAAATAATTATATTGAAAATAGCGAGTAGGATTTGTGCTTTTTTTTTGGATAAAAGTAAATGCTTCTGTCAAAATGTTTTATTGTTGGTCATTACTATATTTGGAAGATTTCCCCTTTCTGTCCCTGTGAAAGCACAAGGCATTTAGCGCTGGGACAGGAATTATAACATGAAAGAGGTTTTAAAACTTTCCCATTTTACTGAAGAAAAATTGTTTTATTGCATTTTGGGTCTTTACTGGAGAGATATCCCATCTCTTCCTATCTCAATAAGGAAATTAAGGAAATCTCCCTATTGGGAGGGAGAACATAAATACAAAGATAGCTGGGCTTCTAATTATTAAGTTATCTGTTAAAAAAAAAGGATTGGAAGGGACAGGACCAGATGTTAGACAAATGTGTGGAAAAGTACATGAACCATTATGTTTACTAACTAATAGAAAATACTTGTCAACCAGGCTTTTTCTGGCACTTTTTGTTTACAAGTTTCAGAGACCCTAAGAAATAAAATGGTGATTGTTGCAATTTTTTATGTCACACTGTATTTGCACAAGGAAAAAATACACTTTAATAAAAAAACAATATTTACCCCAATTTTTTTGTATAATGTGAAAGATGATGTTACCCAGAGTAAATAGATACTTATTAGAACGCTTTAAAATTGCACACGCTCCTGGAATGACGTCAAACTACGGTACTTAAAAATCTCCATAGGTGGGGCATATGTGTGGCTCTTCAAGATGGTGAACATGTGATCCGTGAGCTCCGGACCTGCTCTGCTCCTTGCGACCCCTGCACAGCTTCATCGGCATACATTCGCCACGGGGGGGTAAAACATACAGACCCCTAAAGTCTCCTAGCACCCCGTGGTAAAGATCGGGGACCAACGGCCTTACTATCAGACCCCGAAATCGCCGCAACCTGTAGTCACAATGGACCGCTACTTGACTAGGCCTCAATCCCCGTTCTTGATTACACAAGGAGACCTGGAGGAGTACGTTAGCACCCTGATGGCGGACGACAACTCCCAGTAAGCCCTTGCCCCACATCTCCCCTAACCCTCTCAGTCAGTTTTAACCCCCTGAACTGCTAGATGTCAAACTACAGGCTCTGGTACAGCAACTCACAAGGGGAATAGCCCAAGAGGTGGGGAAGATTTCTAGGGAACTCAGAAGGGAGATTGATCAGCTTGGTGAGCGCACAGCAACTTTAGAAACCAAGTTTGATGAGACATTACAGTATGTTCAGGCCCTGGAAGAAGAAAATGCCTCTCTTAAAAACTCTGTGTCCCTGCTACAACTTCAGCAAGAAGACCTGGAAAACAGAGAAAGGCGCCAAAACCTCAGGATTCACGGGATCTCAGAAAATGTGGCTGACAATAACATTAGACCGTACTTATTAGGCCTAATTAACCACCTTGCTCCAGACATAGTGGACATAGACTGGCGCCTTGACTGGGCCCACATGTCTCTGGCCCCCAAACCTCCTGCAGGTGCCAGACGGCAAGACATAGTGGTGCGATTTCACTATTATGAGAGTTAAGAGGCGTTGACCCTGGCTACCCTCACCTGATCCAATATTGATTATAAAGGGGACAGAATTCAAATATTCAGCGACCTCTCTCCAATCACCCTGGCTAAAAGGGGCTCACTGCGTCCCATCACATCTCACCTTCAATTACACAAGATCCCTTACTTCTGGGGCTTTCCGTTCCGCCTCAGTGCAACAAAAGATGGTGCCCAACATGGCCTCCGGGATCTGCAAGAAGGATATTCCTTCCTCAAAAACCTGGGCTTACCACCACTACCAGTGGATGAAGGGCAACCAATGCCTACTACCCCCGCCTTCCTCCAGCCCCATCAACGTTCTGTGAGGAAAACGATTGAAGGCTTACTCCACTCCTCAACGCTCTCAGCAGCCTAGGCAACCTACCTGATCCCCTGTGAGTCATCCCTCGGGAGGTTTTTCTTTCCTTGGGATCACAGATCCCCGCAACCCCTTCTCACAGGCTTGATTTGTTCCAATTCACTTTGTTGCCAAAGATGGAAGATCAACTGCTCTGTTTATTTTTTGCCCTCTTTTTCCATCAGGGCGTTTCGCACTGTTTTTTTTTTTTTTTCTATTTGCTTTTGTCAGAATCTTTGACTCTCTATATAAGGTTGGTTAAGGAGTCTTGTCTGCTTACACCACTAATAGAGCAGCACAGTGGGATCCCGTCTTTCTCACCAGTTGGAGACTGCCTTGTTCCCCCACTTGTCCTTTGGCTGCGGCTGAGGACTTCTGAGTCGCTGTTGATACTCAGGACTACACATGTTATTAGGTCTACATTTTTTAGGCCAACCCGGCCTGTTTATTATTTCGCAGTTACACATCCTCTGGACTTTTTTTTGGACTTTGTTTTTGTTTTCTGTTATTATGCTTTTTTTTTCCTTTTTTTTACCTTTGCCATTTTTCTAATGTTTTTCACAGTACAATATGGTATGTTGACTAATATAAGGCTATTAACCTACAATCCCACTGGTGGGCTGCTACCTGTTCAACTATATGTACACTGGCTAAATTTTACTACCTTGGTATGGCTATGAAGCTGTTGTCATACAATGTGAAAGGCCTGAACTCCATCAGAAAACAGTAGCTGGCTTTGAAGGAGTTCAGGGCGTCTGGTGCGGATGTGATCCTGATTCAGGAAACACATCCATGCTGGAGGTTCCTTTAAATTTGCATCCAAATATTTTCTGATCGCTCACATGGCGTCTGACTCATCTGGTAAGGCTGGCGTCGCAATACTGATTAGACGCTCTTGCCCTCTCCAGATCCAGCCCACGCATCTAGACCCACACGGTCGCTACATGATAATGCAAGGTTTATATGTCTTGTCCCATTACAATTATGAATGCATATGCACCTAACTCAGGTCAGATCAAATTCTTAACAGACATTTGAACAGCTCCAATGCTTCTCACAGCCCTTTACGTGATAGGTGGAGACTTCAATGCCATACTCTCCCCTACACAAGATAGGAGATCCCTATTTCACACAAAACGACCCCTCCCCGCACAATCTCTATCCACATCCTTTCGCAAACTGACACGTGCCTACCACCTGTTGGACACCTGGCAGATTAAACACCCTACTAGCAAACAGTTTTCATTCTACTCTCCTCCCCACAAAATGTTCTCTAGACTTGACTACTTTGTGACGGCCCCTCTCCTACCCAAAAGGAAATGCCACTGGAGGCTTAATGAATCACTGCTAAACCACCTCAAAACTAAAGATGTGCTTTCCCTTGCTCTGACAGAATACTTACAGCTCAGTGTAGGTACAGTGGAACCTCGGTTTGCGAGTAACGCGGTTAAGGAGCGTTTTGCAAAACAAACACTGTATTTCTATAAATCCTAACTCCATTTGCGAGTGTTATCTCGCAAAACGAGCAGGATTCAGGCCAAAAGCGGTGTGCAGTACCGCTTTTGGCCTAAGATGGGGGGCGCCAGAGCCAAACAGTACCGATCGTCGGCGTTCGGAAATACACAGAAAGGCCCGAGGACAATTCGGCTGACCTCAGCAAACCTCAGAAAAGCTTGTGAACGGAGTCTTTTCAAGGTCAGCCGAAGTGTGCTCGGGCCTTTTCGGCTGTTTCTGAGGCGCTCCGGCACCCCACTCCTCTGGTCGCATGCGGTATTGCATCCCATTGAAGTCAATGCGGAACTAATTATTTTCGTTTTGTTTCCATTGACTTCAATGGGAAAACTCGCTTTGATATGCGAGTACTTTGGATTACGAGCATACTCCTGGAACGGATTATGCTCGTAATCAAAGGTTCCACTGTACTTACTGTACTGTCCTTACTGGCCGAACTGCAAATGGCTGAGCGCTCCCTAGTTCACTCTCCCACGGTGGCTCAACTGTGGACAGTAACCTCGCTATGAAACCGGATAAAGTCCCTGGAGATGTCAGCTATAGACAAATCCCTCCTATGGGCTAAGCAAAAGTTTTAAGAGTTCTCCAACAAACCACATAGAATGTTAGTTTCCAGACTCAACCCTAGGCCCTTCCATTCCTTTCCAGATCACCTTAAACAATCCGATGGGACCTCCCATCCACTGCCCACAAGCCATGACTCGGGTCTTTGGTGAGTTTTATGCTAAACTTTACAATTGCTCAACGCCAGACCCCCCCCCCCCACCTAATCAGGAGACTTTTGAGACATTTCTGTCAGACATAGCTACCAAAACTGACCAAACCAGACCTACACACCCTAAAACGCCCCAATTACTGGAGAAGAATTTGCTAATACTATTAAACACCTACCTCTACACAAATCCCCTGGCCCAGACAGTCTCCTCTATTCTTACTACAGGACATTCTCACAATCTTGTCACCTCTATTATCTCTATACAACTCCCTTCTACAGGGCAAGGCCCCCACCAACCTTTTCTTCATTCCTATTTCTCAGTCATTCCTAAACCGGATAAAGATCCCTCTATACCAGACAACTATCGACCAATTGCACTCCTAAATTCGGATTACAAACTCTTCACTAAAATCCTGGCCAATCGCTTACCCCAATTCCTATCCAAATTGATTGACAGAGACCAAGTAGGCTTTGTCCCTACTAGACACGCTGGGGACAATACTAGGCGCACCATCGATCTCATTGACATGCTGAACAGAGTACACAGACCAGCACTCATCCTCAGCCTAGATGCCCAAAAAGTGTTTGATAGACTAAGCTGGCCCTACATGTTTGCTACCTTTCCAAATTTGGGTTTCACGGTCCATTTATATCTGCTTTAAAGGCCCTCTATTCCAACCCCTCATTTCAGGTCCAAATGGCCTCATTTACGTCCCAGACCTTCCCTATGTCAAACGGTACCAGACAGGGCTGCCCCCTATCCCCGCTCCTATTCATTCTATGTCCGAAACCCTTGGCAGAAGCTATACAGTCCCATCCTTATATCCAAGGATTATTCCTATTCACGGATGATAGCTTGCTGACCCTCACAATTCTCACATTTCCCTCCCATCCCTACACGCGCTCCTTTCCTGGTTTAGCTCCCTATCTGGTTACAAAATCAACACCGCTAAAACAGAAGCCTTGCCTCTACATATCCCCCCCCCCGGAAGATCTAATGTCCCTAAAAAGCTCATACCCATACCACTGGTGTACCTCATCTTTCAAATACCTGGGCGTACAAATTACCACTACCTACACCTCCCTATACTCAACCAACTACACACCATTGTTTAACCACTTCAATACTGGGCACTGTGACGGTATGCGAGGTGAGGTAATTTATAATCTATATATTTCACCTCGCATTTGTTCTGTTGTCAGAGACTGAACCGGAATCCAGCCCAGATTTTTCCAGCCTCTGTGGCAGGCTTGATTCTGGTCTGGGTCTTGTGGTCCACTTGAGTCCATGCTCAGGTGGACTTTAAACGACCAGGAAGAGAGCACAGCAGTGCTCTGGCCTGAGACTCAGAAGGGAATCAGAGAGAGGACAATACAAAAAAGGGTCACTGCCCCCACCTATAACTGGTCTTCACAGCAAGGAGCACTAGAAGGGCAAATGCATGTAAAATAAAACCAAAGAATTTCCAAGCTCAACTTACCAACCAGCCTGCGACCAACCAAATGAACCTGCCTAACAGTATGCGTTTAAAACCAGGGGTTTAGCTGCACACATTTGCAAATACATGCATAAGCTGCAGGCCACGGCAAGGCACCCTGTATCCTGCAGACCCTAACTCTAACTTTGAAGAGTCTCCACAGTGGGAGCACATGTATTTTCCCTCCGGTCATCTGCCCTTCACCTATCCATTAAATACATGTGCTCCCACTGTGGAGACTCTTCAAAGTTAGAGTTAGGGTCTGCAGGATACAGGGTGCCTTGCCGTGGCCTGCAGCTTATACATGTATTTGCAAATGTGTGCAACTAAACCCCTGTTTTTAAACACATAATGTTAGGCAGGTTCATTCGGTTGGTCGCAGGCTGGTTGCTAAGTTGAGCTTGGAAATTCTTTGGTTTTATTTTAATCAGAGAGAGGAGCCCTGTTTGTTTAGACTGAAAACAAAGGTTTGCGTTTCCTCATGTTTTGTGGGTGACGGGGACCAAAATAAAACTTGGCAAATAAATAATTTTTGTTCATAAATTTGGGCCAAAATTTATACTGCTACATATCTTTGGTAAAAATAACCCAGATAAGTGTATATTATTTGGTCTGTGTGAAAGTTAGAAAGTCTACAAGCTATGGTGCAAATTATTGAAAATTGATCACACCTGATGTACTTTTTTTTTTTTTTTTTTTTTTTTTACACAAAATTGTCATAAGTTATTTCTCACACACAGCATATGCATACTTTCAATTACACACCAAAATACATTCAGCTACCCCTCCCCACATGTGTAGGACTTTCACAGCCTGGCCACATAGAGGTCCAACATGCAGGGAGCACCATCAGGCGTTCTAGGAGCATAAATTGCTCATAAAATTTCCCAACGACCTATCACAATTTTGAAGGCACTAGGACAATGGAATTACCCACAAAATGACACCATTTTGGAAAGCAAACACCCCAAGGTATATTCTATAAGGCATAATGAGTCTTTTGAACGGTCGGTTCATTTTTTTCCACAAGACTTCGGAAAACGTGGAAAGAAAATGAAAATTTTTTTTTTTTTTTTTACACAAAGTTGTACATTTATAAAGATATTTCTAACACAAAGCTTGAGTGCTGTGCATGAGGACAATGCATGTGACCGGATTGGACACAGCCTGTCACGTGGTAAAGAGCCAATTTTTTTTGTCTCTTTAAACTGATCTGGGATGGGCTGTGTCCCGATGGACACGCCTCATCCCCGATCCCAGCACTGCGGGCCCCATTGCATCAAGATCCCAAACTTCAAAGTTTATGCCTGGGTCCTATGCAGTTCTCATTAAAGATATGGCGTACATGTGCTACAAGGTTCTCTCTCTTCGTCATGCCCTCCCCTCTCCAATGTACTCTACAACCTTTTAATCCCTGATAGCCTTTCCCACACTTGAATGCTCCCATGGGCACTAGCAGGCCTGTTTTGTTCTATTCATATTTCCAAGTGAGTCATTATCTATCAACCCTCGCTCTGACCCATACTCTACCTAAACCAACGGCTTTTGAGCTCCTTTGGTTCCAAAGCCCCCCATCAAATGCGACTAATATCTACCATATATCAATTGCTGCAGGAGTCTTCTCCACTCTCTGAAGACTTACACATCTATATGCGAAAATTGGCCCATATCACTCAAAAACCAATCTCCCTTCCTCAATGGGATAAGATCTGGACTTCAACGTCCAAGGTATCCAGGTGCGTGACGCAGAGAGAGACAGTACTTAAAATACTGGTTCTGGTACAGGACTCCAGAAATACGGCATTGTTATGACCTCTCCCTCTCTCCTCTTTGTTGGAGATGTAGTAAATCCAGAGGCACACACTACCATATCTTCTGGCAATGTGAATTAATTGTAGGGGTGCTGAAATCAATTGCTGCATCACGATTCGGGTGTCCCGATGCGGAATCGATGCATGCGACCCGAAAAATTGATTTCTTGCCCCGCCCCTCCCGGTAGAGTGCTCCGTGCATATAGCTGTTACCTCATTTCTTAGTGTGTGTATATGCCACTCATGTGACTGCCTATCCCGCCTCTCACGTCTCTCCTGATGTCAGCCCCGCCCGGCTCTCTTCTGATCTGATAGCTACAGTCAGTAGGAGAATTCCCTGCTGCTGACCTCAGGAGAGACGTGAGAACACCGGTGGCTGGAATGGAGATCGGGGGGGATGGTGAGCAGGCAGATCGCCCTTCTCATTACAGGCTGCCATGGTTAGAGGGACAGCAATGACACGTTTCTTCAAGTAAGTTCCCTCCAATGATCCTCTATCGCCCGAGTAGGATTACAAGGTGTGCGCCTGCCTGGCCACACCCCCTTCTTATCACTAGGCAACAAGTGTTTACGGCGTTACCAGGGAGACCGGCAGCCGGGGCCTGCAGAATGGCCACCAGCACCGGCAGAGCAGCATGTAAGTACAGAGGGGGAGGGGAGCGCTGTGAATCGGGGACACAGGGGGGAGCCTGGGCATGTAATGGAATCTGATGTGTCAGCTGTAATGAGTAATGTCATTGTCACTGCAGGGGAATGGGTTGTATGGAGGAGAAATATAGACAGGAGGAGGAATGGTGTGATATCTTCCTGAATGTGATGGCAGCACGGGAGGGGACACAGGACACCATTAGATTGTCAGAAATAAAAACACAAATGTCTGCCCTTATTATTCCCAGTATGATGCTGGGGTGACGCACACTTTGTGTATTGCTTTCTCTTACCAGTCTGACGATCTGTCAGGTTGTGTCACAATCACCATTCAGCTGATCTACATAACCCAAAACAACTCCATATGATAGAATTGTCTTCTATGTGCCTTCATCACAGCACAACTCTGCATTATTGTCCGCAGTCTGACCATCTCCTGTAGCATGTCCGTAGTCTCTGACCATCTCCTGTAGCATGTCCGCAGTCTCTGTACATCTCCTGTAGCATGTCCGCAGTCTCTGACCATCTCCTGTAGCATGTCTGCAGTCTCTGACCATCTCCTGTAGCATGTCCGCAGTCTCTGACCATCTCCTGTAGCATGTCCGCAGTCTCTGACCATCTCCTGTAGCATGTCCGCAGTCTCTGACCATCTCCTGTAGCATGTCCGCAGTCTCTGACCATCTCCTGTAGCATGTCCGCAGTCTCTGACCATCTCCTGTAGCATGTCCGCAGTCTCTGACCATCTCCTGTAGCATGTCCGCAGTCTCTGACCATCTCCTGTAGCATGTCCGCAGTCTCTGACCATCTCCTGTAGCATGTCCGTAGTCTCTGTACATCTCCTGTAGCATGTCCGCAGTCTCTGTACATCTCCTGTAGCATGTCCGCAGTCTCTGTACATCTCCTGTAGCATGTCCGCAGTCTCTGTACATCTCCTGTAGCATGTCCGCAGTCTCTGTACATCTCCTGTAGCATGTCCGCAGTCTCTGACCATCTCCTGTAGCATGTCTGCAGTCTCTGACCATCTCCTGTAGCATGTCCGCAGTCTCTGACCATCTCCTGTACCATGTCTGCAGTCTCTGATTATCTCCTGTAGTAGGTCTGCAG
The DNA here is from genome assembly GCF_042186555.1 of Aquarana catesbeiana. Classification (NCBI taxonomy): domain Eukaryota; kingdom Metazoa; phylum Chordata; class Amphibia; order Anura; family Ranidae; genus Aquarana; species Aquarana catesbeiana. The sequence continues at coordinate 304,770,187 of NC_133324.1, forward strand.
TCTCTTACCATTTCCTGTATCATGTCTGCAGTCTCTGACCATCTCTTGTATCATGTCTGCAGTCTCTGACCATCTCCTTTAGGATTTTGGGGGAGAGCCTGGAGCTCCTTTAAGTTTTCGTCTCCTGTGTTTAGACTTTGCTACATGCAGGAAGTGTTTTTTTTTTTAAGAACAGATAGAATAAAAAAAAAAAAAGTGAAGTTCTCCTGACTACTTGAATTTTTTTTTTTATGAAAACCATGCGCACTTGCGCTGTAATCGTAATGCATCATGATGCATCGCGGAATCGAATAGTTTACATAATAATCGTAATTGAATCAAAACGAATCATGAGGCCAGTGAAGATGTGCACCTCTAATTATTTGTGCCCTTTTGGTCCATGGTGATGTCCCTGCTTTAGCATATATGCTGGATCCGTTACATCTCCTTCTGGGTCTCACCTTCTCTGGATTGGGGAAAGCTTTGAACAAAATTAGCCTCCTATATCTTACTGGACTCCAAGCGAGTTATTCCTATCTGTTGGTTGTCCTCCAACCCCCATCTCAGGATCAATTTTTACAGGTTATTGCCGAAATACGTAGTATAGAACACAAAACAGCTCAGGTAGTAGATGCGGTGGACTTATTTAACAGAGTTTGGGATTTGTGGGACAATTCTGGGTACGGCATCACACCCATAAACCCCACCTAATCCCTGCATATCTACCCAACATCTCAGTCCCTTATCTTTAGTACTCAACTACTTCTTGGTTATAGCCCTTTGATTGTACCCCTTTGTATAAACTTTTATTTTGTTATACAATTTGTACTAGATCTGTTTGATGTTACTAGATCTACATTTGACTCTTCTGAATTTCAATGTACCAGACGTGCTTTTCTTTTCTGTTCACTAAAAAAATATTCAATAGAAAAACAGATAAATAAAAACAAATAAAAAAAAAAAATCTCCAAAGGTGATGCTTTAAATGTCTTTACAGATTATCTATTTAGAGTCACAGAGGAGAGCTAGCACTAGAATTATTGCTCTCGCTCTAACGTTCACGGCGATACCTCACATTTTTGGTGCAAATACTGCTTACACAAGCTTGTGCAACTTTAGATTTCTTTTTTCTTATTTTACTTTTTTTTTTAATCACTTTTATTCCTATTACAAGGAGTGTAAACATCCCTTGTAATAGAAATAAGGATAACAGGATCTCTTTATGGAGAGATCTGGGGTCCCCACATATCTTCTTTACCTTTAAAAGCAAAAGATCAAAAACGATTTTTTTTTATCTTTAGCTTTAAAAAAAAAAAAAAGCTATATTTACTTCCAGCCTGGACCGGACGTGACGTTATGACCTTGCTGCGGTCCTCCAAGGCCATAGAGTCTATCAAAGAGTATATACTCTTTGATTGCCTATGGGAGCAGCCAGCCACACCGTCTGACTGTTTCTCGCACAAACTTGTGGTTGACTCATGAGCCGTTCAAAATGGTTTCATGAGAAAGCCGGCCGCTGGCTGCAAAAAAACTATACCGGGGTTATGGCTGATATCTTCAGCCATAATTCCGGTAAACCGCAAAATATATATATACTGTACACATTGCGGTCGGCAAGTGGTTATAACACTTTCTGTGATGCCAGGGATAAATCCTACCCAGTGATTAGGAGGCATTTTCACCCATTTTTGCATCTGGTCTTTTTGAGTCACCTGTGCTTAGGATCATTGTCAATTGCATGGCTTACCTTTTAAATTCAGCAGGAAACCAAATAGTATAATTTTCTTATATAGCGAGAAAGACCATAACCATATCTGACTAAACGATCCGACTCACTGATTGAAATAACTGTCCCACAATTCCGTTATTTTAAGATGTAATTTTCTTACAAGTTCACATTTTTATGTCAATGGCCCTGAATTTTTATTTGTTAACTAAAGATATGTAATGTGTTATCTATGTTGTAGATACCATATTGTAAAACTGATTTGTAAAACATGTTCACTAAAAAAGTAAGCTAAAAATTAATTCAGAACATAGCTTCTTGTATTATACACGATACATACACTGAAATAAAATAGGAATTTAGCGGAAATATCCCCAGTGAGGAAAAAAAAAGTTTTTATTGTTATGTGTCAGCTGTACTACTTCCTGGGTCATTTTATACTCACTGTACAGAGGTTATGGTGCTGATTTAATAACCACTGTGGATGCTGAGAGCCAAGACGTGGCATATAAAGTTGAAATGCTAAATCAGGAAGATGAAGTGCTTAATCAAAAACTACATGTTACCTGTCTGGTTGCACAGTGTGGAAAATGTATGTAAATCACAAGACATGCTGCAGATAGTTGCAAATCCTTTGGTAGTAAAATAGTAAATATTTTAAACAGTTTTTAGCTGTTTATCACCTGTTAAGCCCTTTGTGATTGAAGAACAAGCCTCAGCTACATACCCATATATTATCACGTTGATGGGGTTATACTAGAATGATGCCAGCAGCTACAGGCATTACCCTGGTTACTTTTTTTTCAGCTGGCAATGGGCTTTAATGTAAAGGTGATCCTAGCGGTTATTTAGTCGCTGGATCGCTTTTACAGGTGGGATCCCTTCTGCCGTCTTCCGCAGCTCTCCCATTGGTTCTGCTAGCCGACCATAGTGATGACAGAGAAATGGAACTCCCCTGAAAAAAATGCTGATTTTACATATATGTGAGAAGTTTCAGAATAGGCATGGGGCAAGTGGTCAAAGAATAAAAGCAACATGTTTGCAATAATTTTATGATCTGAGTTTTTGTCATAGATTTAAAGGGGTTTTAAAGGTTCAGCTTTGTTGAAAAAAAAAAAAAACAAAAAACAAAAAAAACCACACATGTCATACTTACCTCCTCTGTACAGTTGGTTTTGCACAGAGTGGCCCCCGATCCTCCTCTTCTGGGGTCCCTCTGCAGCGCTCCTGGCTCCTCCTCTTCGAGTGTTCCATCAGACCCGTGCAGGCGTGCTCCCATGTCCTACTGCTGCGTCTGTTAACACAGACATCAGGACTTGGCTCCCCCCCGACGCCCACGTCATTGGAATTGATTGACAGCAGTGGGAGCCAATGGCTGCACTGCTATCAATCTATCCAATCAGGATACGAGACACCGGCTGGAGCTGGTATGCTAGTTTTCATTGCAGGAATTACGGGGCTCAGGTAAGTATAAGGGGGGCTCTGCTGCAGTAAAGGTTTTTCACCTTAATGCATAGAATGCATTAAGGTGAAAAAACGCAGAGGGTTTACAACCCCTTTAAATTGCTATTATTAGAGAGAGAATTTACAAACACTATGTAATGCAGGCAGGGAACATTGACAATGATGAGATTTCCTCACCAAAGTTATTCTGAAATACTGCAAGAATCACAATCTGCATGTAAAAGTACATTAAAGTTAAGTTGCCCATCCTGTGTCTGCTTTAAATAGTACATTAAATGGAGTAAAAGCGTCCCTCTGATGCTAATTGGCTTACATATGCTAAAAATGATAATATTTCATGGTGAGAGCACATTTTTGTCTTTAATTATCCCTTAACTTTGGCAAGAAGCAAAATTATACAGACTAAAATGGAACAAATAGCTAATATTAGGCATGGGTTCCCTAGACATAGTGCTTTGAACCACTATGTGTGCTGTCAAAACAATCTTAAAGGTCCCATTTTTCTTGCCCCTAGACTGGAGAGGGAGCTATATCATATGAGACATCTCAAAATCTCAAAATTTTCACCCCTTTTGGGATGAACATAGAGTGGGATGTGAGCTATTTCATAAATAATGGTTATTATCAAAAGTATTTTTATATTATTGTTTTTATTTTAGGACTATCAACTGCCTCTTTCTTGTAATATAATTATTTTTATATTTTATTGTACTTATCATGTTTGTACTCTGGATGTGTTTAATATAAAGATGGGACTATATTAGACAAGTGATTATAAAGTTCCTAAGGAGTTTGCTTTACGGGAGCTGGAGGGTGGCTGGTTACCTGGGAGGGTGCCCCCCTCCACCTCTGGTATCCGGAACAAATTTACTTTTTTTTATTTTAATATACAGCTGTATGTTCTGTTTTCCTTGGTCCTGGCTTTTTTGGCTTCTGGGTGTTGGAGCGCATTGGTTGTTCTTACTGATGCCAGAAGCATAGTCGAGGAACAAGCCAAGGTTCGAGTGGTAGCAATAATGGACAGCAGCAGCGAAGACAAGAGTGAGATAGTGGCTGAAGAGAGCACAATAATCTGGCAAACAGGAAGTGCAGAGATATGGCTTAAATTAGGAAGTTCATAGGAGGAGCAAAGAGTTCAAGGTTCAAAGACAAACAAGGTTCAAGGCAGGATGATCCAAGGAATTGTTCAGGGCACTGTCCAGCATTCCAGGTGGCTCAACAAGAAGAGACATTGCCTAACACAGTAGAGATCCTGGGTTCAAATCCAGTCCCAAATTAATGGTGGAGTGAATGAAAGTCAACTATAAGGCATTTTGTGACCACCAGTGCAGTCACTTTCACGCTGATGTTGGGACTTCTTTTCTATTAGATATTATTTAGTTATTATATAAAAAGTATACATACCTGTGAATCCCAAGAGGAATCAGTTTTGACTCTATTTCTGGAGTCTTTAGTATCTGTAAATGTTAAGCAGCTGTTTAGTAAAAGTAATCCTTTCACATGTTGCTTGAGGTAACTATCATTAACCACTTAAGGACCAGGCCTTTTTCTGACATTTGTTGTTTACAAATTAAAATCAGTATTTTTTGCTAGAAAATTACTTAGATGTCCCAGACACATATACATACACACACTAATTATAGTTTTTGTGCAGCGGTTTTTCAAATGTGACAACACTGAAGAAATTACATTTTGCTACAATGTAAAGTAGTGAGTATACAGCTTATACAACAGTGTAAATTTGCCGTCCCCACACAGCCATTAATGTCTAAACCGCTGGCAACAAAAGTGAGTACACCCCTAAGTGAAAATGTCCAAATTGGGCCCAAAGTGTCAATATTGTGCGTGGCTATCATTTTTCACTGCTTTAACCCTCTTGGGCATGGAGTTCACCAGAGCTTCACAGGTTGCCACTGGAGTCCTCCTCCACTCCTCCGTGACGACATCACGGAGCTGGTGGATGTTAGAGACCTTGCGCTCCTCCACCTTCCATTTGTAGATGCCCCACAGATGCTCAATATGGTTTAGGACTGGAGACATGCTTGGCCAGTCCATTACCTTTACCCTCAGCTTCTTTAGCAAGGCAGTGGTCATCTTAAAGGTGTATTTGGGGCTGTTATGTTGGAATACTGCCCTGCGGCCCAGTCTCTGGAGGGAGGGGGATCATGCTCCGCTTCAGTATGTCACAGTACATGTTGGCATTCATGGTTCCCAATGAACTGTAGCTCCCCCGTGCCGGCAGCATTCATGCAGGCCCAGACCAGGACAATCCCACCACCATGCTTGACTGCAAGCAAAACACACTTGCCTTTGAACTCCTCACCTGGTTGCTGCCACATGTGTTTGACACCACCTGAACCAAATAAGTTTATCTTCGTCTCATCAGACCACAGGACATGGTTCCTGTAATCCATGTCCTTAGTCTGCTTGTCTTCAGCAAACTGTTTGCAGGCTTTCCTGTGCATCATCTTTAGAACAGGCTTCCTTCTGGGACAACAGCCATGTAGACCAATTTGATGCAGTGTGCGGCGTATGGTCTGACCACTGACAGGCTGCTGACCCCCCCCCCACCTCTTTAACCTTTGCAGCAATGCTGGCAGCACTCATACATCTATTTCTCAAAGACAACCTCTGGATATGAGGCTGAGCACGTGCACGCAATTTCTTTGGTTGACCATGGTGAGGCCTGCTCTGAGTGGAACCTGTCCTGTTAAACCCCTGTATGTCTTGGCCAACGTGCTGCAGCTCAGTTTCAGGGTCTTGGCAATATTCTTATAGCCTAGGCCATCTTTATGTAGTGCAACAATTCTTTTTATCAGATCCTCAGAGAGTTCTTTGCCATGAGGAACTTCCAGTGGCCAGTATGAGAGAGTGAGAGCGATAACACCAAATTTAGTACACCTGCTCCCCATTCACACCTGAGACCTCGTAACACTAACGAGTCACATGACACCGGGGAGGGAAAATGGCTAATTGAACCCAATTTGGACATCTTCACTTAGGGGTGTACTCACTTTTGTTGCCAGCAGTTTAGACATTAATGGCTGTGTGTTGAGTTATTTTGAGGGGACAGCAAATTTACACTGTACATATATACAAGCTGTACACTCACTGCTTTACATTGTAGCAAAGTGTAATTTCTTCATTGTTGTCACATGAAAAGATATAATAAAATATTTACAAAAATGTAAGGGGTGTACTCATTTTTGTGAGATACTGTATATTCTTCTACATATTTTTGGTAGAAAAAAAAAAAAACACCAAATAAGCGTTTATTGATTGGTTTGCGCAAACGTTACAGGGTCTACAAAATATGGGCCAAATTTATGGCATTTTTATTATTATTATTTTTACTAGTAATGGCGGCGATCTGCCATTTTTAGCGGGACTGCAACATTGCAGCGGACAGAGCAGACACTTTTGACACATTTTTTGGGACCCGGGCTCAGTGATCAGTAACGTAAGTCTGGGAAGGATTGAATTGGTAAAGTCTACTCATAGTAAGTTGACCTGGCCCATCCTTCTCTGTTTTCAGAAAGAAGAGAGAAGGGCTGGGTCAAGTGCAAATTGTGAACTGAAAATCTAGTGAACTGCATGTCATTTTCAGCGAGACATCTCCCTCCGCAATAAATGTATGACATCCAATCAGATTTTAGTTTTTGAGACCAGTCAAGTACAAGATAGATTTTCAGTGGCTTACATCACAATTACATCCTTTATTAACTAAGCCCAATAATGGCTTTAGAAACAATTTTAAAATTAATATATGAAAAAACTTTGGAAAGTTTGCATTGCATTGCACCTAATCCTTGTCATGATTTCACTTTTAGTGCCTGGTAATGATTAGTAAAAAAAGAGTAAGCATAACACCAAACTTATATAAACAAAATTCAGCAAAGCCCTGGAGCCGCACTCCACTTCCAAAGGTGTAAATCAACTTTATTGGCTAGCACAAGCATAGACTCTCCACGCAGGATCTTCCCTCTAACATGGTTCACCCCATACTGGTGCTTACCCTTTTAGGAACGGATTTGATATCCCCTGGTTGTGTTACCTATATATGTTATCTCTTATGGTAGCTATCCATTACTGAGATTTAATTTCCTAATTTTGGGAGAATGGATTCACTGACAGTTGGGATGACAGGTGGGGACCTCTTGGGGATGGTACCTAGGGTCAATAGAAGTTGGCCTTGTCACTTCAATGACCCCCCCCCCCATGTTCTCTATTTTGTTATATGCATTAACGGAGAATATATTCAGTTTTGTTCACTATGATGCTCGCTGGAATTTATACCTTTGCTGTGATTCCTTTTATGTGTTGACGATTTCTGGATACCGGTTTATCCCACAATGTAACCTGGGATGTATGTTTTTTTGTGTGCTTCATATAATAAAAAATGATTGAAAGAAACACACAATAAAAACTCACTCATACACAAACCACAAACCCCTACAAAACACAAAAAACAAACGAAAATAAACAAAGACTGACACATAAAACACACAAAAACATAAACACACACCTACCTGAGTTCTCTCATGTCTTGTTCCACCAACTCATCACTCTGCCTTAAAAAATGGATCCTGCAAGGTCCCAAAATGTTGGCCTGTGATACCTGTTACTTTATGTGAAAAAACTCTACCAAGATGTGCTGGAAAAGGTCTCTATTTTAGAATAATTATATGGTGGCACCCTCTACCAATTCACTCAATAAACGAACTGTAGTTTAGGTTTAAACTTGTGCAGGTTGGAAACGCGTGCATAATTGCATGTGTTCCCAAATTGCAGGCAAAGCATATTGCTGTTTAGCAGATGAGCAGGGGTGCCATTCCTGTTTAGTTGCACCCTCACAAATCAGAATATGTGATGCATTTTCTTGTACGCAAAACCACATAATCAGTGTGGCTGCATTTTCGAAAAAAAGAGGCTGGGACTTTTTCCCCACAATTGAAATTAATGAGAAAAAACTAGAATCGCGCTACCAAAAATTAATACCAATGACCACGTTTTTTCTCGCGAATTCCTCTAATAGTGAAAATCATAAACTCATTAGAATAATGCCCAAACACCTACATGTGCATACACATATTAATAATAAACATTGATAAATGCATGCTTAATAAATTGAAAAGTATGACACATCAATTATAAATGTAGATTGAACGTTCATAATAAGTCCAAAGATAATTGTGAAAAAAAATCTAGTGAATAAATAAATAAAAATTAGTTGGAAACAAAAATGAACATTAAAAAAGGGGAAAATTGAATGGAATGGAATTCTGGTAAGAGTCCATTTCTATTGATTTGGTGGTGGATTCTACTAAAATTCCTATCCAACGTTGTTTGAAGAAAGCCTGCCTGCATCCTAAGGACTTTTTTATTTTGCACGGGTGTTTTTCTTTTTTCCCCTTTTTTAATGTTCATTTTTGTTTCCAACTAATTTTTATTTATTTATTCACTAGATTTTTTTCACAATTATTTTTGGACTTATTATGAATGTTCAATCTACATTTATAATTGATGTGTCATACTTCTTTTCAATTTATTAAGCATGCATTTACCAATGTTTATTATTAATATGTATATGCACATGTGGGTGTTTGGGCATTATTCTAATGAGTTTATGATTTTCACTATTATTAGATGAATTCATGAGAATAAGTTTGGTCATTGGTATTAATTTTTGGTAGCGCGATTCTATTTTTTTTCTGATTTTGCTTTCTTGTATTTATGTTTACATGAGAATTGCAGCTTCTGAGGGGCTGTATTTTGGATACAGCTCCATTTGTTATTTGTCTTAGTGCAGTTTTTTCACATTTTTCAAAACTGAAATTAATGGGCTGGTGGACCCACGCAAACGTGTCACATGACCTGCTTGAGGGTGACCCAAGCCATAAGGAGTAAGAGGTGAAATATGTTAGGTGAGGATTCTGGGTGGAATGCCTGTGCTTGTGCTGAATAAAAAGTTATTTTTACCCTTTGGAGGCGGTGTGCAACTTCAGAGTTTTGCTGAATTTTGTGGAAGAAACAGACCCCAGAGAAATGAGCACCTGTGAGCTGGGAATGGCTTAATCTTTTCTGTGTAACATCCTTTAAATATTAATTGCTCTTTCCCTGTTAACCCAAATTGGTTTACCAATGTATGAATTATAACAAAATTACCATTATTTTTTTTTTTACTTACCACTTTGCTGAAACTGGTATTGATTAAACCCAGTACCAGGCTATTCACTCTGATGTTCATGAAACGCAAAGCTTGTGCCAACATATTGGTTAATCCATGTACTGATGTCTTAGCTATTGAATATGGACCAATATACTAGAAAATAAATATTACATATTAGATATATTTATATACAGAGAGAGACAGAGAAGGAGAGTATAGACATTGTAATAATTACAGTGTTTGGTCTTCAGACCTTAAAACTTTTAGCCCTCTTTCACACAGGTGGCCAGGGGTAGGTAAAAACAGGCAAGCGGAGTCAGGGTTTTACCACTCTTTGACCAACCATCTAAAATGAAACCAGGGGAAGCTGTTCACATGGCATGAGGCAATGCTTTTTGTTCCAAGTTCTGAAACTTTAATGTGGCTTGTGGGGTTGACAGACAACACCTGTCAAACTCAGCCATTCAAGTTAATTGGCTGTGCCACAAATGTGAGCCAAATGCTTGGCTCACATTTACAGCACATTGGCCCCATTATAAAATGCCATTTGGCCAAAAAAAAAAAAAAACAGGCATTCGGGAGGCTGCATGCCTGACAGTGGCTGCTTAGCCGCACTATGAAAAGCAATCAACTGGAAAACTCTTTTCAGTGCATGGGCTACTGTCACTGTCATTTTTACAAACTGCCATATTTGCTTTAAAAAAGTAACTTGATATGATGAATTCAGCATTGTACTTTATTTGGGAACAATAGGAGAGCAAAACTTCAAACTTTTACATTTCAACCATGTGCTTATTGATACAGCAATAACTTTACCACTATTTATTTTAGCAAAATTATTCAACAAGCAATGCTTTCCCTGGTGGTATTGTCATTCAAAACTATTTTTCTGTGTATATTAAAATAAAAATAAAATAGTTAAAGTTTTTTTTTTTTTTTTTTTTTTATCAGTTATGTTCTAAAAACTACTGGTGTTACTGTATATACAAAGTACACAAAGTTCTGACAGAGATGAGACAGAGATTCTAAAATTATTAACCGAAGTCCTGGCAGGGATTATGCAGGCCCTGTTGGAAGCCATGGCAGGGGTTCTGGGAATCCTGGAAGGAGTTCTTAAAGTCTTAACAAGAATTCTGCAATTCCTGGATGGGATTCTGAGAATATAGTAATACATAGCCAAATGGGTAGGGGTCCACAAGTTAGCTAAAATTCCCCTGTGGAGTTGATTTAATAGAGGAAAATAGACACTTGTAAGGGAAGTTGCACTTTGCAAGGGAATTACCCTCGGAGCTTAGCAAATAAAGTGAAAGTGATACTAAAGCTTCGCTTTTTTGTGTTTAAAAATAACAAACACGTCATACTTACCTGCCCTGTGCAGTGGTTTTGCACAGAGCAGCCCTGATCCTCCTCTTCTCGGGTCCCTTGCCAGCGCTTCTGGCCCCTCCCTCCTGCTGAGTGCCCCCACAGCAAGCAACTTGCTATGGGGGCACCCGAGCCACAGATCTGTGTATCCATTCAGACATGGAGCTGTGGCCTGGCCCTGCCCCCTCTCTCTCTCATCATTGGCTCACTGACTTTGATTGACAGCAGCGGGAGCCAATGGTGATCCACTACCATCTCAGCCAACGAGGAGGGAGAGTCCCGGGCAGCCGAGTCTCTCCTGCAACATCGCTGGATAGAGATGGGTCTCAGGTAAGCATTAGGGGGGGGGCTGAGGGGGAGCTGCACACAGAAGGTTTTTTTTATCAATGCATAGAATGAACCACTTGAACTCTGTTTTAAAAATAAAATCTATTCAAGTATGCATTCTTAATTAAAAAAAATAACGCTCTTAGAGAGCTGCAAGACTCAGGCAATTACATGTTTTACCGTTTAAAGGCTGGACTTTACTTTGGTCCTTGGACTTATGATTGCAGGTTGCTATTGATGTAAGTGCAATGACTAGTTTTTTGTTTTTCAATTAAAAAGTACCTTCTATTGTTCTCAACCTCTTCCAAATCACCAAATTTATTTCTTGGGCTGCTGCGATCAGGGTGGCTACATTCCTTCTCCCTGATCTTACTGTATCATAGGAATGTTGCCACCTGTTCTTCCTCACTCCTGTGATGGATAAGGGACTATGTACTATGATAAGGGTAGTAACCATAGAGCACTGCACATGACCGCAACTAATGCACACTGCTAGGTCCAAACAACAGGAAGTGAGGGGGGAGAATGGAAGGTGCAGGAGCTCATGGAGTATATTACAAGGGGCAGAAAAATACAGTAAACTATTTCATGAAAAACAGATTACAAAGCCATTAAAGTGGAAGTAAAATTGATTTTTAAACAAATGGCTGACAAGCAGGGTATTTATTGCAGAAGAGACCCTACTGGTCTCTTTTGCCATAAATGCATCCTTCTGCCTATCAGCTTTCATGTTCCTTGAGCCGTGCATGCGCAGCTCATCAAATATTTACGGCCCCGATCCGTGCCACGGCGATGTGACTCCCATGCTCCTGTCCCTTTAAAGGCACGAAATATAGCATAGTGCTTTTGCCATGTCAATTGTCCCTTTCTATGCTGTACAATACCTGGTTGACCCTGCCTGTTCCTATCTTCCCCTGCTTAAACTGACCACATTTATCATGGCTGCTGATCCACGATAGCGTGGTCAGGTTATGTGCCCCTGTCATCCAGCTTTCTCCTCCTAAGCAATGCTATTCCCCTAAAGCTACACCTCCACTCCTCTTTGTTAATCAGTTCCCACCAAGGCCGATTCTGACATTTCTCTCCTACATGTAAAAATCTGTATTTTTTGTTAGAAAATTACTTAGAACCCCCAAACATTATGTATATATATTTTTCAGCAGAGACCCTAGAGCAGGAGTAGGCAACCCTTGAGAGGTGGGATCTACCTAGACAACATAGAATAGATCAAAGATCACCATCGGATGACGCACTTAAAAAAAAAAAAAAGAAAAAACTTAACTAGCAAGCCTCCAATAAAAAATAAAGACGATATAAAGAAAACTTTGAAAGATCTAATAAAATTTTGTCACTGTAAAAATATAAACTCAGTCTACCTTAACCACTTCAGCCCTGGAAGATTTTACCCCCTTCCTGACCAGAGCATTTTTTGCAATTCGGCACTGCGTCTACTTAGCTGACAATTGCTCGGTCGTGTGATGGTGTACCCAAACAAAATGGACGTTCTTTTTTCCCACAAATAGACCTTTCTTTTGGTGGTATTTGATCATCTGCGGTTTTTATTTTTTACGCCATAAACAAAAAAAGAACAACAATTTTGAAAAAAAAGCAATATTTTTTGCTATAATAAATATGCCCCAAAAATATATAAAAAAAAAAATGTTTCCTCAGTTTAGGCCGATATGTATTGTTCTACGTATTTTTGGTAAAAAAAAAAAAAAAAAATATCGCAATAAGTGTATATTGATTGGTTTGCTCAAAAGTTATAGCGTCTACAAAATAGGGGATAGTTTTATGGCATTTTTATTATTATTTTTTTTATTAGTAATGGCGGCGATCTGCGATTTTTATCATGACTGCAAAATTATGGCGGACACATCGGACACTTTTGACACCATTTTGGGACCATTGTCATTTATACAGCGATCAGTGCTATAAAAATGCACTTATTACTGTGTAAATGACACTGGCAGGGAAGGGGTTAAACACTAGGGGGCGATCAAGGGGTTAAATGTGTCCTAGGGAGTGAGTCTAATTGTGGAGGAGATGGGCTTCCACTGACATGACAGCGATCACTGCTCCTGATGACAGGGAGAAGTAGATCTCTCATGTCACAAGGAAGAACAAGAAAAAGCCTTGTTTACATAGGCATCGCCCCGTTCTACCCCTCCACACTGCAATTGCAGACCGCCGGTGAACATTGAGTTCCCGGGACCCGCAGGCACGCACCCGATAGGCGGCAAATTTAAAGGGACATATAGGTACGCCCATTTGCCTGCCTGTGCCATTCTGCCGACGTACATCTGTGTGCGGCGGTCGGCAAGTGGATAAAATGTTGCTTCTGTGACAAACTCGGCATTCACTTTCATTCACAATGTTTTCATATCTGGGGAGTAATTGGTTACCCCCACAAGTCTGATGCTGGAGTTCATCATGAAAGCAGAACATCTGATACTGCAGGCTGATTTGCTTAACTAGTCTCAGGCCTGGCTGTATGCTCTCATTTCTGACCAGAGTAAGTAGTATGTAGGGCAGTGTACAAAGGTCAGTAATAGGTAGGGCTAGGAAGTGTACAGAGGCCAGTAGTATGTAGGGAAGTGTACAGAGGTCAGTAATAGGTAGGGCAGTGTACAGAGGCAAGTAGTATGTAGGGAAGTGTACAGAGGTCAGTAATAGGTAGGGCAGTGTACAGAGGCAAGTAGTATGTAGGGAAGTGTACAGAGGTCAGTAATAGGTAGGGCAGTGTACAGAGGCAAGTAGTATGTAGGGAAGTGTACAGAGGTCAGTAATAGGTAGGGCAGTGTACAGAGGCAAGTAGTATGTAGGGAAGTGTACAGAGGTCAGTAATAGGTAGGGCAGTGTACAGAGGTCAGTAATAAGTAGGGAAGTGTACAGAGGTCAGTAATAGGTAGGGCAGTGTACAGAGGTCAGTAATAAGTAGGGAAGTGTACAGAGGTCAGTGGTATGTAGGGCAGTGTACAGAGGTCAGTTGTATGTAGGGCAGTGTACAGAGGTCAGTTGTACGTAGGGCAGTGTACAGGAAGACATGGGGCAGGGAGCTCAGGAAGACATGGGGTGGGGGGGGGGGTCAGGAAGGTACGGTGCAGGGAAGTCAGGAGGGTGCAGTGCAGGGGGGTTAGGTGGGTGCGGTGCAGGGGGTCAGGAGGGTGCAGTGCAGGGGGGGTCAGGAAGACATGATACAGGGGGTGTCAAGAGGGTGGGGTGCATGAGGGGTCAGGAGGGTGCAAGTGCAGGGTGGGTCAGGAGGGTACAGTGCAAGGGGGGGTCAGAAAGACATGGTGCAGGGGGGTCGGGAAGACATGGTACGGGGGGGTCAAGAGGGTGCAGTGCAAGGGGGGGTCAGAAAGACATGGCGCAGGGGGTGCAGGGGGGTCAGGAAGACATGGTACAGGGGGGGTTCAGGAGGGTGCAGTGCATGGGGGTCAGCAGGGTGCAGTGCAAAGGGGTCAGGAGAGTGCAGTGTGATGAGAGCCTACCTTTCTATGATTGATGGATAGAAATGGCCTTTAATTCAAAGATCTATTAGAAAGACTGGGGAAAGACAAGGGCTGTTGACTTTTCCCATCACTCTTTCCTGCAACTTTGGGATGGAGACGGAGAGGAGATCTGAGGACCAAAATTCACATGAGTAAGGCTGGATTCACACCTATGCATTTTTAGTGCTTTTTGCATTTTGCAGATTTGCATTACAGAACGTATTCCATAGGAAACCATGTTAAATGGACTGTAGTGCAAATCTGCAAAATGCAAAAAGTACTAAAAATGCATAGGTGTGAATCCAGCCTTAGAGTTCGAGCGTATTGAGGCAAGAGCTATTCCGGAGGCAGCACCCTCCCCTCTGCATACTTGCAGCTGCGGGGCGGGGGCTGCCTCTGTAGCCTAGGATTGGCTGATCTGCAATCCTGCGCCGCTCGTTACCTCTGGGGGAAATCACTTGTTTTGCAAGGCAGGGATCTATTCGTCATCTACTGGTCACTTTCCACGGTCGACCAGTCAGGTTGCCGACCCCAGCCTTAGAGAATAAATTGGTGGGTGTTGCAATTAAACACTGTATAAAAGATGGTTTTACGCTGAGTAAATAAATACCCAACATGTCAAGCTTTAATACTGCGTACGTCCGTGGAATGACGTCAAACTACAGTGCCTAAAAATCCCTATTAGCGGCACTTAAAAGGCTTTACAGGTTACCAGTTTAGAGTTACAGAGGAGGCCTGGAGGTAATATTATTGCTCTCACTCTGACATTCGCAGTAATGTCTCACATGTGTGGTGCGATCACTGTTTACATATACGTGCGGGACTTACGTATGCGTTCGCATTTACATTTCAAACTTTGCGCTTTAAATTTTAAAAAACTATTTATATTCATTTATTTCAAAACTTTTTTTACACTGTCTTACCTTTTTTTTTATCAAATTTATTGCTTTTAGAAGAGATGAACAAACAACCAATGTATCCTTCCTGCCATCAACTGACTGATCCTTCCTGTGATCAATCAACTGATCCTTCCTGTGATCGAACAGATTGATCAAACAATCCTTCCTTTGATTCTTCATTTGATCGTTCCTTTCTTCATTTGATAGATTGATGCTTCCTTTGATCGAGCCTTCCTTCGATCAATCAATACTTCCATTGTTCGATCCTTCCTTCTATCGAATGATCCTTTGATCCTTATTTCGTTTGACCGATCCTTTGAGCCTTCTTTTGATCGACCAATACTTCCTGCGATCCATCAACCGATTCTTTCTGTGATCCATCGACCGATTCTTCCTGCTATTCATCGGTCTATCCTTCCTGTGATTGATCGACTGATCCTTCCTGTGATTGATCGACTGATCCTTCCTGCAAACTACAGACTGATCCTTCCTGCGATTGATTGGCCAATCCTTCCTGAGGTCGATCAACAAATCCTTCCTTCTTTCGATCAACCAACGTTTCCTGCAATTGATGGACCAGTCTTTTCTGCGATCCATCAAATGATCGTTCCTGCGATCCATTGACCGATCCATCGAACAATCCTTCCTGAGATCCATCGATCCTTCCTTCCATCAATTGATACTTTGATCCTTCTTTCCATCAAACAATGCTTCCTGAGATTGTTTGGCCAATCATTCTTCGTTTGACCATTTGATCCATTTTTCGATCAAATAATGCTTCCTGCGATCAATCGACGATCCTTCCTGTGATCGATCAATCCCTTGACCCTTCTTTTGATCGACCAAAGCTTCCTGCGATTGGACAATCCTTCCTGTGATCGACTAATGCTTCCTGCCTGTTCATATATTCCTGTCAGTTAACTGACTTTCCATCATCCTGCTCTCTCTGCAGCATCTGTATCTCCCTCTCTCCCCCCCACCCCCCTCGTGTCATTTCCATGATCTGTACGAAGCCAATCCTCTTCCAGCCCCTCCCCTCCTGAAACTCAAACTAAAGCAGCAGAGGAATGTGAGCCCCTCCCACTGGAATCCCTCTGCTTTGGAGTAAAACCGAAGAAAACCGTGTGACAGCACAGAAGCACTGCTGGGAAAAGGTATTTAGAGATTATATTGCTGAAAAAAAAACAAAAAAAAACCAACACACACTGCCATTACTATTGCCCTGATGTCCGCCGGGCACCCACGATTGCTCGTGACAGAGCAGGAACGTGGATCTGTGTGTAAACACGCACAGATCCACATCCTGTCAGGGTAGAAGAGTCCGATCGTGTGTTCCTAGTATATAGGAACACCGATCAGTCTCCTCCCCTAGTCAGTCCGACCCCCCCACAGTTAGAACACACCCAGGGAACGCATTTAACCCCTTGATCGCCCCCTAGTGTTAACCCCTTTCCCTGCCGGTGACATTTACACAATAATCAGTGCAAATTTATAGCACTGATCACTGTTTGAATGTCAGTGGTCCCAAAATAGTGTCAAAAGTGTCCGATCTGTCTGCCACAATGTCGAAGTCCTGATAAAAATCGCAGATCGCTGCCATTACGATTAAAAAAAATAATAAAAATGCCATAAATCAATAACCTATTTTGTAGGCACTATAACTTTTGCGCAAACCAATCAATATACGCTTATTGTGATTTTTTTTTTCCAAAAATATGTAGAATACATATCGGCCTAAACTGAGGAAATTTTTTTTTTTTTTTTTTTTTTAAATTGGGATATTTATTATAGCAAAAAGTAAAAAATATTGTGTTCGCTCTTTTTGTTTATAGCACAAAAAAAAAAAAACTGCAGAGGTGATCAAATACCACCAAAAGAAATCTATTTGTGGGGAAAAAAAATTATCAAAATTTAATTTGGGTACACTGTTGCATGACCGCACAATTGTCATTCAAAATGTTACAGCGCTGAAAGCTGAAAACTGGCCTGGGCAGGAAGGGGGTAAAAATGCCCTGCATTGGAGTGGTTAAAGTGCGCTAAATATTGGGCGTGGCTTAAAGGAGGTGTGGTTAAATAGATCCTGAGATTACTTACAGTGCAGTGCAGTGTAGAATGTGGTATTGTTAAACAGGGAATGTACAGTGCGGAGTATACGGTGGCAGGTAGTATGTGCATGTCCTTACCTGGCTGCTTGATCCATCTGGATTCCTGTGTAGAAGAATCCTCCCAGGGCCGATCCCAGGTGGGTGCTCGGGGTGCAGTGCACCCGGGCACCTGAGAGCTGGGGGTGCTGAAGCGCCAGAGTGCTCCCCTCCCTCCTCCTCCTCTCCATTTCCAGAGACGGCTCTCTCCGCAGGTCACCGCCACTGTGTTTTTCGCTGCTCAAGCCTGTCCCCCCTCCCTCCTCCTATCAGAGAAGGAGAGCAGCCACCGGAGATCGGAGTGGCTGGTCTCTGTGTGGAGAGAGACCAGCTGCGCAGTGACGTCGCTGGGGGGGGTCCGTGCCTAACACACATGTTCTCCTTCTCTGTCTGACTCTACACTCCTGCCCAAGCCTGTCTCGATCTGCTCTCCACCTGGGCGGTGCGGCTGCACACTATCCTCTCTTCTCTAGCTGCCGCCCGGGTGTTTTATGTACCCTAATGGAGGGGGGGTCTCTACTAATAGAGGGGGGTTTGTCCTGGGGGGGTCTGTACTAATGGAGGGGGGGTGGTTTGTCCTGGGGGTCTGTACTAATGGAGGGGGGGTTGTCCTGGGGGGGTGTCTGTACTAATGGAGGGGGGGTTGTCCGTGGGGGGGATCTGTACTAATGGAGGGGGGGTTGTTCTGGGGGGGTCTATACTGATGAAGGGGGGTCTGTACTGAGGGAAGGGTCTATACTTAGTGGGGGGACTGCACTGACAAAGGGGGGTCTATACTGACGCAGGGGGGTCTGTACTAAGGGGCGACTATAGTTGGTGGAAGGGGGGGGTGACACCATGTTATACCGCACCTGGTGACACCAACCCTAATCCCTCTCCCCCCTCCCTCTCCCCCTCACGTGCACTGCTGTACTAGTGAGCGACGCTGGCCAGCACTGCCTCCCACTATGTTTCTTCCCCCGCCTTCATATCAGCCAGGGAAGAAATAGAATAGAAAAAGGAGCAGAGAAGAGGATTGTGGGACATGTAGTCCCGAGGACTGGCAGCCCCACTGTAACACGGAAACTGCAGCCCACACAGCATATTCAGCTGAATGGGAGAGAGAGACAGAGAGAGAGACAGGAGCCCAGGAAAGCTTTCAGGGAAGTACACCCAGGACTCCAGAGGGAGAGGGCAGTGCTGAGAGAACACCATCAGAGAGAGAACCCCGCTGCCCTGCGCCAAAGGAAAAGCCTAGCGCCATACCTGGCGGAGAAAGGAATGGAGTCCTTGCCAGAATACAGCTCTGGGTGCTACCCAGCGGAGTCGCCACAGGCAATTCAGAGTGAGCTGACTCCTGAACAGAGGAACCCTTGCTGTATCATTGGGTCAGGTGAGAGGGCCGATCGGCCATTATCTACTAACGTCCATAGGAACTGCAGTCTCTGACCATCTACTGTATTATATCTGCAGTCTCTGACCATCTATTCTATCATACCTGCTGTCTCTGACCATCTATTCTATCATGTCTGCAGTCTCTGACCATCTCCTGGATCATGTCTGCAGTCTCTGACCATCTATTCTATCAGGTCTACAGTCTGACCATCTATTCCAGCATGTCTTCAGTCTCTGATCATCTCCTGTATTATGTCTGCAGTCTCTGACCATCTCCTGTATTATGTCTGCAGTCTCTGACCATCTCCTGTAGTATGTCTAAAGTCTCTGACCATCTCCTGGATCATGTCTGCAGTCTCTGGCCATCTCCTTGCTGAGTCTGCTGTTAATATTTTTTGTAATTGTCTCCTGCTGCCATATCTTTAAACTTCCATATTTACTGCTAGCTCTATAACAAACACACTGCAATAGCAATATTACTGGTGATTGATTCTCAACTCCATGTGGCTTGAGTGATCAAGAGAGGTAATTAGCTTTACGACCCTAGCCTGTGTCTGTAGCTGGTCTGGCCCTGGCCATCTCCTCCCCATATTCAGGTGTCTCACATCAGACCCAATAATGACCAACTGAGAAATGCATCCCAGCTTAGTCTCTCTATAAATTTATGGCAGCTTATGGGGTGGCGCAGACAGGGGCAAGGCGCAGACATCATGGCTCTGTCACGAGTGATGCGCAGTTCACCGACGCAGTTTAACTAAAGCTGCATGAACAACAAGAGCTCTGCTCCACTCTGCAATACGACAAGCAAACCAGCTTTGACATTTATTTTATATTAGGTTAGTTTCCCACTCTCTATCCACTAACATGCTCCTTATTCTCTTCCTTCTCACATTGGTGTCTTCTATCCTCAAATTATCTTTACTCTACCCCTCCTCTCTTCCCTGCAGCATGCGCATATCACCCTCACTCCTACCCTCTCCCTACTATGGCACCTATCATCTCCTGCAGTTGCTGCACCCACATGCTGACATAAACACCAGGGCCACTAGACACGTGCGCTCATGCACATCCCACTCCCACCTTGCCTTACTCACCCTCCTCTTTCTCCTAGTCTCAGGTGACATTTCTCCTAATCCTGGTCCGCCATTTTCCAAATGCAAGCCACATATCCAATACCCCTCCCCCTCTGGCAATCACCGCAATCCACTCAGTTTAATTTCTATCCCCCTGCTTCCTCAAAGCAGCCCACCAATCTCATGTGCCCTTTGGAACGCCCACTCCATCTGTAACATCTGTACATGACGTCTTCATCTCTCATGGCTTGAACATACTCGCCATAACAGAAACCTGGCTTCAAAATTTTGACTCAGCTTCTCCCGCTGCCCTCTACCATGGTGGTCTCCATTGGACTCACTCCTCCAGACCCAACAGACAGAAAGGAGGTGGAGTTGGCTTCCTTCTGTCCCCACAAAGCACCTTCCAAGTCCTTCCTGTCCCTCCCTCTCTATCCCTCTCTTCTTTCGAGATGCACTGTATTCGTCTGTTTTCTCCCATTTCTCTGAGGATTGCAGCAATTTATAGGCCTCCAGGACCGGTATCGCACTTTCTTGATGACTTTGTTGCCTGGCTACCCTACTTTCTCTCCTCTGAAATACCCACCATTATTCTTGGTGACTAACATTCCTGTCAATGTTAACAGCCCAACTACAGCTAAACTTCTCGACTTAACCTCATCTTTTGACCTAACCCAATGGACACATACTTCCACTCACTCCAATGGTAATATCCTTGACCTTGTATTCTCCCATCTCTGCAACCCTGGCAACCTCACCAACACCCCCTTTCCTCTATCTGATCACAACCTCATTACTTTCACTGTATCCTTGCCTCCAACCACCCATCCCTCCAAGCAGCAAACAATTACTTGTAGAAACCTTCGCCACTTCAACCCTTCTCTTCTCTATTCTGCTACTGACCACCTATATGACATAATCTCTCCCCTGTCCTGTCCTGACCTGGCCACCTCTGTCTACAACAGTTCACTCTCATCATCACTAGATGCACTTGCTCCTCTAACCACACGCAGAATCAGACCCAGACCATTACAACCCTGGCAAACTGACAACACTAGAAATCTCAAGAGACATTGCCGTGCTCTTGAACGACTGTGGTGTAAAACCAAATGCCTGCAAGACTTCACCCTATACAGTACCTGACCGCGAGATTGTGTTTCCAGCGCGATACCATCGCGCTGGTTCTCGGCGACAGGGTACTGTGAATGTCGCGCTGGCTCGCTCATCGGGAAAGGAAAACGTTGTTTTCCTCCCGCGATGAGTGACAGGCAGCGCTGACAGCTGTCTAGTATGAATCCTGAGGCGGGAACACCGCGCCAAATTTTAAATGAAAAAACCGGCGTGGGTTCCCCCCTCGGGGGCATACCAGGCCCTTAGGTCTGGCGTGGATTGTAAGGGGAACCCCCTATGCCGAAAAATCGGCGTGGGGGTCCCCCCCAAATCCATACCAGACCCTTATCCGAGCACGCAGCCCGGCCGGCCAGGAAGGGGGGTGGGGACGAGCGAGCGCCCCCCCCCCCTCCTGAGCCGTACCAGGCCGCACGCCCTCAACATGGGGGGGTGGGTGCCTTGGGGGAGGGGGGCGCCCTGCGGCCCCCCCACCCCAAAGCACCTTGTCCCCATGTTGATGAGGACAAGGGCCTCTTCCCGACAACCCTGGCCGTTGGTTGTCGGGGTCTGCGGGCGGGGGGCTTATCGGAATCCGGGAGCCCCCCCTTAATAAGGGGGCCCCCAGATCCCGGCCCCCCACCCTGTGTGAATGAGTTTGGGGTACATGGTACCCCTACCCATTCACCTAGGCAAAAGTGTCAATATAAAAAAAACACACTACACAGGTTTTAAGAATAATTTATTAGTCAGCTCCGGGGTCTTCTTCCGACTTCGGGGGGTCTCCTTCCGACTTCTCCCGGTGTTCGGCCTCTTCTCCCGGGCCCCGCCGCTATCTTCTTCCAGCTCTATTGCCAGCGAGGGGCCCGGTCTGCTGCCGCTGTCTTGTCGCCGCTGTCTTGCCGCCGCTGTCTCGCCGCCGCCGCTGTCTCTCCGCTTCTTCTCTTCTTTTCTTCTTCCCCGATGTTGACACGACGCTCTCTCCGGCTCGAATGCTGTGTGCGAGCTGCGGAGCCATTTATATAGGCGGTAACCCCGCCCCCTTACGACGTCATGGTCCCAGCATGCGCAGGGACTCTGGCGTCATAAGGGGGCGTGGCCCCAGAGTCCCTGCGCATGCTGGGACCATGACGTCGTAAGGGGGCGGGGTTACCGCCTATATAAATGGCTCCGCAGCTCGCACACAGCATTCGAGCCGGAGAGAGCGTCGTGTCAACATCGGGGAAGAAGAAAAGAAGAGAAGAAGCGGAGAGACAGCGGCGGCGGCGAGACAGCGGCGGCAAGACAGCGGCGACAAGACAGCGGCAGCAGACCGGGCCCCTCGCTGGCAATAGAGCTGGAAGAAGATAGCGGCGGGGCCCGGGAGAAGAGGCCGAACACCGGGAGAAGTCGGAAGGAGACCCCCCGAAGTCGGAAGAAGACCCCGGAGCTGACTAATAAATTATTCTTAAAACCTGTGTAGTGTGTTTTTTTTATATTGACACTTTTGCCTAGGTGAATGGGTAGGGGTACCATGTACCCCAAACTCATTCACACAGGGTGGGGGGCCGGGATCTGGGGGCCCCCTTATTAAGGGGGGGCTCCCGGATTCCGATAAGCCCCCCGCCCGCAGACCCCGACAACCAACGGCCAGGGTTGTCGGGAAGAGGCCCTTGTCCTCATCAACATGGGGACAAGGTGCTTTGGGGTGGGGGGGCCGCAGGGCGCCCCCCTCCCCCAAGGCACCCACCCCCCCATGTTGAGGGCGTGCGGCCTGGTACGGCTCAGGAGGGGGGGGGCGCTCGCTCGTCCCCACCCCCCTTCCTGGCCGGCCGGGCTGCGTGCTCGGATAAGGGTCTGGTATGGATTTGGGGGGGACCCCCATGCCGATTTTTCGGCATAGGGGGTTCCCCTTACAAGCCATGCCAGACCTAAGGGCCTGGTATGCCCCCGAGGTGGGAACCCACGCCGGTTTTTTCATTTAAAATTTGGCGCGGTGTTCCCGCCTCAGGATTCATACTAGACAGCTGTCAGCGCTGCCTGTCACTCATCGCGGGAGGAAAACAACGTTTTCCTTTCTCGATGAGTGAGCCATCTCGGCGCTGGCTCCTGTGACGGGGCTCGTAGGTGTCAAATCTCGCCGAGAAGTGCGGCGAGATTGACACAATATCGCGGTCACCTACTGTATAAATCTGCCCTTCTAAAATGCAATTCATGCCTCCATGCTGCCAAACAAGCCTACTTTGTCTCTCTTATTAATTCCTTGTCATCCAGTCCCCGTCGGCTCTTCTCAACCTTTAACTCTCTGCTTCGTCCACCACCCCCTCTACCCACTAACTCACTCACTGCCCAAGAGATTGCCAATCACTTCAAAGACAAGATCGATGCAATTCGTGAGGACATCTTCACTGTGCGTACGTCTTCCCCACCCAACATACCTTGCCTAGCAGCACATTCAACACTCTCCTCTTTTGAATTGGCTACTACGGAAGAGGTTACAAAAATTTTCTCAGATGCCCACCTAACCAATTGTCCCTTGGATCCTGTTCCCTCACAACTACTACGGTCACCCTCTTCTTCTATCCTATGCTCCCTCACCCACATCTTCAATCTCTCCCTCTCTAGTGGCATTTTCCCCTCCCCTCTAAAACATGCGCAGATCACTCCCATTCTTAAAAAGCCCTCACTGGACCCTACCGACCTGAACAACTTAAGACCCATCTCATTGCTCCCATTCACCTCTAAACTTCTAGAACGCTTAGTCTACAACCGTCTTAGCTCCTACCTCAATGAAAATAACCTTCTTGATCCCTTACAGTCTGGCTTTCGCCTGCAGCACTCCACGGAAACTGCCTTACTAAAACTCACTAACGATTTACTAACTGCTAAAACCAACAGCCAGTACTCCATACTCCTACTACTTGACCTCTCTGCGGCCTTTGATACTGTTGACCACCCGCTCCTTCTCAATAAACTACATACCCTTGGCCTCCGAGATTCTGCTCTATCCTGGTTCTCTGCCTATTTATCACAGCGCTCCTTCAGTGTCACCTACAACTCTGTCTCCTCCTCTCCATTGCTCCTTTCTGTGGGGGTCCCCCAAGGCTCGGTTCTTGGACCCCTTCTCTTCTCTATCTACACCTCCTCCCTTGGTCACTTAATAACTGCTCACGGCTTCCAATACCACTTATATGCTGATGACACCCAAATCTATCTGTCTACTCCTCACCTCACTCCTTCAGTCTCCTCTCGCATTACTAACTTACTGACATATCAGCATGGCTGTCGCACCACTTCCTTAAACTAAATCTCTCTAAAACTGAGCTATTAATATTCCCCCCCGCCCGTGCCCCCCTCCATGACTTTTCCATCAAAATCAACAATGCAACCATCAGTCCCTCCCCTCACGCCAGGGTACTAGGTGTAATCCTAGACTCTGACTTGTCATTTCAGCCTCAAATCCAATCGTTGTCAAAAGTTTGTAGAATTCACCTCCGTAACATCTCTAAAATTCGCCCTTTTTTAACAAATGAAACCACCAA
Organism: Aquarana catesbeiana; assembly: GCF_042186555.1. Classification (NCBI taxonomy): domain Eukaryota; kingdom Metazoa; phylum Chordata; class Amphibia; order Anura; family Ranidae; genus Aquarana; species Aquarana catesbeiana. Next base: position 304,794,826 of record NC_133324.1, read on the forward strand.
GCTCCTCATTCACTCCCTTGTTATCTCTCGCCTTGACTATTGCAACTCCCTTCTCATTGGCTTACCTCTCCATAGGCTATCCCCTCTTCAGTCTATCATGAATGCTGCTGCCAGACTTATCCACCTTACCAACCGCTCAGTGTCTGCCAACCCTCTACTTCAATCCCTACACTGGCTCCCAATCACCCTGCGAATTAAATTCAAAATTCTAACCACAACATACAAAGCCATTCACAACTCTGCCCCAAGCTACATCACTAATCTTGTCTCCAAATATCACCCAAATCGACCTCTCCGCTCTTCTCAAGACCTCCTGCTTTCAAGCTCTCTCATCTCCTCCTCCCATGCTCGTCTCCAGGATTTCTCCAGAGCCTCTCCCATCCTCTGGAACTCGCTACCTCCATCTATCCAGCTATCCCCTACTCTTGCTACCTTCAGGCAATCCCTGAAAACTCATCTCTTCAGGAAAGCCTATCACGTCTCCAACTAATCTCCTACCACTTCCACCAGCTCATTCCCCACAGTTACAACCTTTTGTACCACCTACCCCACCCTATTAGATTGTAAGCTCTTCTGAGCAGGGCCCTCTTAATCCTATAGTATTGTATTATAACTGTATTGTCTCCCTTTTATATTGTAAAGCGCTGCGTAAACTGTTGGCGCTATATAAATCCTGAATAATAATAATAATAATAATAATAATAATCTCCTGGATCATGTCTGCAGTTTCTGACCATCTCCTGTATTATGTCTGCAGTCTCTGACCATCTCCTGTATTATGTCTGCAGTCTCTGGCCATCTCCTGTATTATGTCTGCAGTCTCTGACCATCTCCTGTATTATGTCTGCAGTCTCTGGCCATCTCCTGTATTATGTCTGCAGTCTCTGGCCATCTCCTGTATTATGTCTGCAGTCTCTGGCCATCTCCTGTATTATGTCTGCAGTCTCTGACCATCTCCTGTATTATGCCTGCAGTCTCTGACCGTCTCTTGTATCATATCTGTAGTCTTTGACCGTATCCTGTATTATGTTTGGGGGCTCTTTCTAACAGACAGCCCTCTGTGTGTGCATCAGAGAGACTCCCTTCTAGGTCTCATTAGTGTACTCTCTTCCTGTATTTTCTTTATTGTTTAGAGATCATGGGAGGATCCCAAGGTAAGGAAGACTTCTTAGGGAAGCATCTCTGTGTTTGAGTCGTTGCCATAGAAACATTTGTAAAAGGGAGGAGTTGGTAAGATGACCACGCCCATGTGGGGGCACCAGAAATATTTCTGCACCCAGGCGTCTGTGACCCTAGGATCAGCCCTGAATCCTCCCCTCTCTCACTTTTCTTCTGGGCTAATTTCTCCCATCTGAAGGGATGGCGGGGATGCCAGTGCAGTGATAGCTCAGAGATCTCCCAAAAGCAAAAGAAAACTTCCTCTGCTCACTTCTCTGCCAGGCTCTGACTGATGACATCATCTATTGCAGAGCCCAGCAGAGGAAGCCACTGGAAGTCTTCCTTTGCTGATACTTTTTCTTTACATGTCTGAGCTGTCATTGAATGGACATCCCCAGCATCCCTCCTCCAGATGGGGAGGATATGCCGCACACCAAGCCTCCGTACCTCGTCTGAGTGCTACCACCCTCTGGGATTGATTTCAGGTGCAGGCTTTACACAAGTCTATGGAAATTAAGAAATCCTGGACTGCCGCACTCTGAAGGCATCTTTATTTGTAAATCGTTAAAATCCAACAAAGGCTACTGCTATACACTGTTCCTGTGAGATGGCTTTTGTTGGATTGTAACGATTTACAAATAAAGATGCCTTTCTTCAGAGTGTGTGTCGTGGAAATTTTTATTAATGTATGTTGTCAAATGCCCCCCAGTGTCGGTTTTGCTGTAATGCGCTCATGTGAGCGTATTCGCACAGATGTTGGCGGAAGACCATTGGCCTCGAAAACCTTCCTGTGGACACGGCAGATCTGTTGCTCTTTTAGGGATGTTCGTTTATGCCTCACCAAGAGACTGGCCACTTCTTGGCGACTGCATTAATGACTCCGAGCAAACATGTCAGCGTACATGGGAACTATAGCATAACTATATGAAAATGATGGCCCGCTGAGCCATGGTTTTGTATGGTTCGCGTCATTGAAAGCATTTAGTCGGTTTGCACATGGTCTTGTGCAGAGCCATCTCTTCTACTGTTCCTTTGTCTCACAGAAAGCATGGTTCTGCACCTGATCATTTGCACACGTCACTGCTAGTCTATTTGAATGTATACATGTCTTTGATTGGTTCTGTATTTAACCCTGTTGGAAGGGTTTCTGTATTGTCATATCCTGTGTTACATCCTTATATGGTCATGTCCTTATTTGGTAATGTCCTGTGTTGTCTACATGCTGTGTTAAATCCTTATATAGTCACATCCTGTAATGTCACTTCCCATATAAGTAGTGATTGGCTGCTGGAACCCTCACTTCCTGTTTGTGAAAGCTTTTGTGTTAATAAAAGGGCATGCTGGCGAGTGCGAGTCAGAAATGCTGACCAAGCTGAGAACGTGAGGAATGGTGGTGATGTCTGTTTACTTGGATGAGTGGGTTTTTAGGTAAGATGCATTAGATCACTAAACGAAATGTTATTATTATTATTTTTTAGGAGACAGGAGATTTGGCTGTGTGCTCTGTGTACAGCCTAATTTCGCTGACAGTGCGACAGTCCAGGATTTCTTCATTTCCATATCCCTCCTCCAGAGTTGCTGGCCCCGGCCACAGGAGCAGTGATAGAGTTGTCACTTCTCCTGTCAGCGGCGGTGCCCACCTCACCCCCCCCCCTTCCTCAATGCGGTGCCTCTGGATGAAAAAATGGGCCCCCACCACTGCACAGATATCATCCCTGAACCTATCATCCATGTGTGCAGAGTGGGTCAGGGCACAGTGGGCCCCCCTTCCTCGGAGCCCCTGCACACATGGATGATATGCCACTGCGGGGGACCCAAGAAGAGGACAATCAGGGCTGCTCTGTGCAAAACCAGAGCAGGTAAGTACAACATGTTTATTATTTAAAAGAAAAAAAAATCTTAACCTTTTACAGACACTTTAAATAAACTTTAGAGGTATACAAGTAAATAGTGTATAACACCGTGAATTCCTGCGCTAAACAAGTGATTATAAAAAGAATAATTTGTAATAAGAATAAAATTAAATATAAATACAAGTGATTACTAACATTCAAGGTTGTTGCTCTCAAAGTGCACGTGCCTTTAAAAATGTGAACAAGATAAGAGCGCTACCATATAGTATACTAATACATCACCATCATAAAAAGTCATATCAAATGTAAAATAATAATATATAAAGTCCATAAATTCCAGTGAACAAATAAATAAATATATAAAGTTAATGTGAATCCAAGGATTTTTTTCCAGTGCAACTTCAACTTAATCGGACATGCAGTATAAAGTGCCAAGACAAACATCACCCCCCCCCCGTGTGTCCTCTCACTCACCAGAGATCCAGAACTCCCATAACAGAAGTCGGATGTGCTTTGAGAGGGTGGCAGAGCTTAGTAATCCCACTGGCTGTGTCCCTGCAGCTTGCGTTGTCCTTACTGAGCCATCAGAAATCCCGGAATCCCATTGAGAAGTGTGCAAACGTTATGAGGACTGCTGGGCTCTTTGGTCCCACAGGCTGCAACTCAAGCTGTTATCCTCAACGAACCTCCAGGGATGGGTACAAATGGCAAAAGAAGCTATATAGCGTTATTCTGTATATTTATTGTATAAAATAAAAAAATTCCAGATGATCCATTTGTATTAAAACATTAAAAAAACACTGTAAAACCGGAACCGGAGTAGCCGGCCAGAAATTACATCACCACCTGTAGGTGACCACAGGTTCGTCGTTGCAGGCCACTCTGGTTCTAAATAGTTTTTAATATGAGTGGATTAACTGGAATTTGGGATTTTAAACAATAAATATACAGAATTACGCTATAATTACCCATATACCCATGTACCCATCCCTGGAGGTTCGTTGAGGACAACACCTTTAGTAACTGGAGTTACAGCCTGTGGGACCACAGATCCCAGCAGTCCTCATATCGTTTGCACACTTCTCAATGGGATTTATGGATTTTTGATGGCTCAGTGAGGACAACGCAAGCCACAGTGAGACAGGCTGTGGGACTACTAAGCCCAGCCACCCTCTCAAAGCGCATCCGACTTGTGTTATGAGAGTCCTGGACCTCTGGTGAGTGAAAGGGCACACAGAGGGGAGCACAAATTTTGCACTGATGTTTGTCTTGGCACTTTATACTGCATGTCCAATTAAGTTGAAGTTGCACTGGAAAAAACCTCCTTGGATTCACATGAACTTTTTATTTATTGAACTATTTATTGAACTATGAACTAGATTTATTTATTTGTTCACTGGAGTTTATGGACTTTATATATTATTTTACATTTGATATGACTTATGAGGTATGGTGATGTTGACCTTGCAGGGTAAACTAATTTCAAAAGTACACAATTAAATCATAAATGAATAGTGTTGCAAATCAATTTAAATGCTTTACATGAGGCCTACTACCAAGATGATTCAGTGAAGAAGATATAACATGCTTTTACTGTAGAATCTTAAAATACAGTGCATATCAAGTTCAGAATTCAAGTAACAAAAGTTTTAATATTGTTGTCACTTGGTGATCCTTAAAGGCTAAGTTCACCTAAGTTTTTTTTTTCTACAGTACAGCTTCCCTATGTACCAGTAGAGAAGAACTGTACCACTTTTTCAGCAATGATAAAGCTGTCTCTGTGTTCAGGACCCGGCCTCACCCAGCAGTTTCCTTAACAGAAAACTTCTTCATATCTCCCTGCATTCGGTCCCAAGCAAACTTGAGGACAGCATAGTCGATAGTGGAGTGAGGAAGTGTTGCAGAGCCTGACGTCATTAACCACCTCCCGCCTGCTGTATAGACAAATGGCGGTGGCGGGGTGGCTCTATTGTTCTGGGACGACGTCATATGACATCATCCCACTCTCACCCTGGGACACAGCACATCCCTGATCTTGGTAAAGAGCCAATGATGCAGCTGTTTACTCATGTAATCAGGTGTGTCCAATCACAGCTGATCACATGTAAACAAGGAAATGCTTGTTATCAGCTTTCCTCTTCTTAGAATGTGAGGAGAGGAGAGCCGGTCAGTGGCATTTCCTTAACAAGGGAAACCTGCACAGATAACCAGTGCCTTGATTTTCAGTGATACCAGTCAGTGCCACCCATCAGCGCCGCCCATCAGTGCCACCTATCAGTGCCCTTTAGTGCCATCTTATAAGTGCCACCTCATCAGTGGCCATAAGTACAGGCTATCAGTGCCTGTCACTGCAGCTTCATCGATGAAGCAAAAAAATTACTTATTTACAATATTTTCTAACAGAAACTAAGAAAAAAAATGTCCTTCAAAGTTTTGACTTTTTTTTGTTTTATAGCAAAAAATTTAAAAAAAAACAAAAAAAAAACAAAACAAAACAGTGGTGATTAAATAACACCAAAAGTAATTTCTATCGGTTTAAAAAAAAAAATTAAAAAAATTTATTTGGGTACAGTGTTGCATGACCGTGCAATTGTCATTTAAAGTGTGACAGTGCTGAAAGCTGAAAATGGCCTGGAAGGGGGTAAAAGCGCCCTGTATTGAAGTAGTTAAACACACCCACATGACTTCAGGAAAAGCCACCCACTATACCAGGAGATTCCTCCCACCTCCCTCACTGTTGCTTTGCTAAATTTGCCCAGTACTGTCAGACGATCCTACTAACCTTACAGACAAGGAGATTATATATATATTTATTAATATATTAATTATTGTCCCTTCTCTGTGCATTAAGAGATGTGACAGGCTGCATGCTTCAGAAGGAGAAGGAGAGTGTGTGTGTGTGTGGGGGGGGGGGGGGGGGAGAGGAGCCATCACAGAACTCTGTAGCAAAGCTGGGCACTGCAAAGTTCTACAAACATTCTCTACAAAGCAGAGAATACAGAGGGAGATGAGAGACCGCAGAGAGAGAGAGAGAGAGAGAGAAGAGACAGCAGGGGCAGACATGAAAGGTGTGGAGTAAGGAGAAGAAGAATAGTGTCCCTTTTGTGTGGCTTTCAGGTGCTCTTGTCAACAGACTGAGTGGTGGGAGATTAAATCATAGCTCCCAATTGTTCCCGATTTTGAGGAATGTCCCTGATTTGGAACAAAGTCCCTCTGTCCTTCTTTCCTCATCATTTGTCCTTAATTTTGGTCTGGTCTATATAGTTGTCTATAAAATGCACTTTTTATCTTTTAAACAGTGTTTTCCAGTGTTAAACCTTTCATCCAATTTCTAAATTGCTGCATTTGTAAATTTCAGAAGCCAGTTTAAAAGGTATAGTGGGGTAAAAAAAAAAAGCACTTGTAATTTTAACTAATCATTTTTTTCATGTAATCCTCCTTTAAGGGTGCGTGTCCTATGCCTACATACTTTTGCTGATAGGTGTCCCTTATTCCCATCTTAAACAGTTGGGTGGTTTGGTTAAATACCTTGTCAAGCATGTGGTACTCAAATGGCTGGTGTTTTTGCCACGCTTGATCTGCTTGCAGGAGATTGTAACAGTGCGATCAGCTGCACATGTGCTAAAAAAAAAAAAAAAAAAAAAAAAAAAAAAGATGCAGACAGCTGAGCTGTGGGAAGTGGGCTGAGACAAAACACAGACATCTCCCGCATTTCTGCGGCGGCTCCAGCACACCCGCAAGCACCTCGCGAACTCCCGGGAATGAACAGTCCGGTGGGGAACAGCTGTGAACACAGATCTCCTTTGTATCGATTTTTCTGCCCCCTCCGTGTTCTTCCCCGTTCTCCTCTGGCCCCCTTCAATGTTCTTCACCACCCCATTTTCTTCTGGCCCCCGTGTTCTCTTCCGCCCCCCCTCAGCCGGCTCCCCTCCTCTCCCACCGGTTGTGGGGGGAACTAGTAATTGGACACAGTGAGCGAGATCGCTCCTGTGTCCTGTGATAACTGTGCAGAGTAAACTGTTTACTCTGCTCAGTTTATGAATGAACAGGAGCCTCTGTCTCCTGTTCATTCATCTTTAGTGCTGAGAAAGGGACTGGGAAATTTGTGTCTAAAGTCCCTTTGTCTGTCTCAAAGGGGAGATGTCAGGGGTCCCCCAAAAAATATAAAAAATATTGTTAAAAAAAAAGAAAAAAAAAAAAAAACTACTGAAACCATGCATTGCCACATACCACCCACCCCCACCCCCTTCCCCAGAAGCACTGCGAAAAAATAATGAAAAGGTGATTTAAAAAATATTTTGGCCGGGGGGGGGGGGGGGTCGGGTTTGCGGGCGCGAAGCGCCACCTCCCTGAAATGAGTTTTTGCAGGTTGTGATGTCTGCATAACAGCTCTACAATCTGTCGGAATAGGGTGGCTGCTCTCTACTCTTGTATAATGGCTGCCTCTGGAGGACATCCTGCCTCGTTGAGGTTGTGCCTCCCCCTCACTTTCCTCCTCTGCTCTATCCGGCACCCAAATCGTGTCAGTGACCTCATCATTATCATCCCCTCCATCCTCATATTCACTGGAGCCAACTTATACGCTGTGGCAACATGACTGCCAGTTTGTTGCTTATCAGTGTTCTCCTCTCTCTGTAAGCTCATGTTTCTGCCTTCCTCTGTGTTCAAATAATTCATCTGACTCCTCCATGCCTGATTCTGGGGCTATGGCAGGAGTAGCTGTGGACAAGGAGGCAGAATAAGCCGCTCTGGCAGCTACAGGGGACTGCACACTCGTGTCAGCTTGGATCATAGAGCATAATGAGGATGGTTTAGTAAGCCAGTCCACCACCTCCTCTGCATGCCGTGGCTGGATAGCAGCAACAACATCACTAAACAGAGACAAACTCAATTGTAATAAAGTGGGGAATGTGTGATTGGATGCACTTTATTGAATGAAAAGTGGAGTTTGGTGAACTTTAATTTTGTAAAAATTATAACGAAAAATTAAATTATAAAAACAAGGGGGAACACCAGAGTCGTAGTAAGAAAAACTGCGGCTGAAAATAAGACAAAAAAAAAAAACAAAAAACAAAAAAAACACAACAACATGCAGCAACCAAAAAAAAGCACTGAATACAGCACTAAATGTTAGGTAATGCTGTGTTAAACACCGCACTATGCTAACACACTATACTGACACATTACACTAACACATTACACTCTGAGTCACAATAACCCACTAACTGGCTAGTAGAAAACTGAACCCTGCTCTATCCATCTTCAACTTCACACTGCAAAAGGTTCCGATGCGAAGGGACCTTTTATAGTGTGGGGTGGGACTATGAGCACTAAGCCATGAGTGGGCAAAGTCATCAAGACTTTGTCCACTCATGGCTCTGACAGTGCTCTGTGCCCTGATTGGGCAAAGCCCTGCACTTGACCAGCGGTCAGGTGCATTGCTTCAGCCAATCAGGGTCGTAAAATGCAATGTGTGGCATGCAGTGCATTGTGGGGCGCTCGGCAGGCGAACATCCCACCGAGTACCCTGCAAATTCAGGTGTTCGCTGAATGGACAAACAGGCGATGTTCAGGTTGAACTTTTCCTCAGCTCGAACTGTTCGCACAACTCTACCTGGTACAACATTTCAGAGAAACTCATGGTGGCAAGGTAGATGGTTTACATTGTAAGGGCATCTTTGCCATGCAACTATCTCAGAGAAGAGGTGATTTTGATAGGGTACTCCAGAGGATAGACAAGAAATGGATTTTTGATCTTGGTACTCGCCAGGGGGCCTGAATGTTGAACTTAACTTTGGAGTGTTCTTGAAAAAATAAAGGAAATAATAAAAAATACAAATTAGGGCAATATATATGATAGCTCTATTTAGATGTAATCAAGCTATCTTATTTTGCTCTATATGATAACTCCATAGTAAAGTTACATCTGAAAGGTTTTTCCTCTTAGGCTTTCCCTATATATGTGACCTTATACATGTAGTATATATAAACAATCCTTTATGTGGGAATTCCCAAAATGTTTGAAGGTATGACATAGTTAAATGGTCACTAGCCATCTCCTACCTATGTGTATATATGTGTTTGAATTTGATAAGGGGCCAAGTGGGTGGAACTATGGTAATTTCAGCCCATAAATAGAGGTTTCAGCAGTGCCCCCTAGTGGTCCTGACAAAGCCTGAGTTCACAGGAAGTGGGCAAAATGTGTTGACTGACTGTAGCTCCTTGCTACAGAGTCTGGCTCTACATGCAGCACTAAATGTACAGTTACAGCTACACCGATTGGCTGATGAACGAAGCATAGCTGTGGTCCGTACCACACATGTGTGGGCGTGTATGGCCAAAACATCAGTCAGAGGCAAACTCCACAACCATTCAAATCTTCCTTTAGCCTTGAGTTGCTCCATTACATCCACCCAACTTAGAGTTGCCACCTCATCCCTTTTAAACCCGAACATCTAAGTGCTAATTAAGTGCAGCTAAGCAACCAAGTGAGTTTAATTACCACCTTAATCAGCCACAGAACCTGTGTAATTAATATGTGTTTGGGTTTAAATGGATGAGGTGGCATCCATAACCCAACTGCAACTACTTGTATGCAGAGAGATCAACCAAACAGTGAGTGTCTCATATTTCGGCAGTATATTACAGCCTGGGTCACATTATCCTCAGAAATGAACGGATCTGATATGATACTTGGGACTAGAAGGCATATTGTATATGTAAAGTTGAAGCATATGTGTGAAGGTGATGCTCATAGGCATCACCAGGCTAAGATCCCACATAGTATCAGTACATGACTTTGTGTGTACCGAGACTAAATGCTGTACCTTCATTAACCACCTCAATACTGGGCACTTTCAGCCCCTTCCTGCCCAGGCCATTTTTAGCTTTCAGTGCTGTCGCACTTTAAATGAGAATTGCCCGTCATGCAACACTGTGCCTAAATTATTTTTTTTTTACCTTTTTTCTTCACACAAATAGAGCAGTCTTTTGGTAGTATTTAATCACTGTTGGGAGTTTATTTGTTACTAAAGAGAAAAAAAAAAAGTTTCTTAGTGTCTGTCAATAAATTTTGTAAATAAGTAATTATTCTCCTTCACTGATGGGCACCGATAGGCTGCACTGATGGGCACCAGTGGCAATATGGTGCACTGATAGGCAGCACTGGTGGGCACTGATAAGCAGCACTGGGCAGGCATTGACTGGCGTCTCTTATGGGCACCAATTGGTGGCACTTATGGGCACTGTTGGGGCACTGTTGGGGCTTTCCTGTAATCGGGGCACTGATGATCAGTGCCCTGATTACCTGCCCAGGCCTCCTGTGCGAGGAGATGCCGCTGATCGGCACTCCTCGCCACACACACTGTCAGTGTGAGGCGAGGAGAGCCGATTCATAGCACTTCCGTATTTACATGTAACTGGCTGTGATTGGACACAGCCGGTCAAGTCAAGATTTATTGTCATTCTACTACACGTGAGGACATACGGTAGAACGAAATGTCGTATCTCACAGGGCGACATTGCTACATACGAATGTGGCTGTGGCTCTTGCAGAGATCAGGGTGGTGCCCTGTCCCAGCAAAACAGCGAGGCCACGATCGCCACGCTGTGCACCCCCCCGGCCGATCAGGGGTGCCGTCATATGACGTCCTCCCAGAATGAGAGCCACAGTGTCCCTCCCTTATTTGATGGTGGGTGGGTGGCAAGTGGTTAAAAGTGGATGTAAACTCCATTCATGAAAACTGGCCTGGGCACATATATCTGAAGTGTTTACTTGCATCTCTCCAAAGACCCAAATCCTGTGTCTTTCTACTGCTCTGTTCGTCAGCATGATAACTTCTGACAAGCTCTCTGACACAAGAGATAAAAAGCAGCTGGGAATTTGTGTCAGGGAGGTGTGCCTTTCCTCCAATCAGCTCACACACAGTGTATACCCAGACTACCCTCCCACTGCTGAAACAGGAAGAAAATTTTCTAACACAATGTGCACTTTCTAAAAAGTCTAGAAAGCTGAAGACAGCAGATATACAATAGTACCTTGGATTATGAGCATCATTTGTTCCAGAAGCATGCTTCTAATCCAAAGCACTTGTATATGCAAGTTTTCCCATAGGTATCAATGGAAACTCAGATAATTCATTCAGTGTATGCAGTACCGCATGTGACCAGAGGTGGGGGGGGCACAGGAAAGAGTCGGGAATCGAGTGTCTCCGAACATCACTGGTGTCACCTCTCACCACAGGCAGTACTTTAACCCCAGAGACTTGAATCCTGCTCGTCTTGCGAGACAAAGCTCGCAAATCGAGTCAGGATTTAAAAAAACAAAAGCTTATATTGCGAAATGCTTGTAAACTGCGTTACTCGCAACCCAAGGTTTTACTGTATATGTAAATCTTATGTAGAGAAATTTGTTTAATCTCTGTGTATCATCTGAGGCTGTTTGCTTCACTGGGTATAGGCGAGGGTTTACATCCACTTTAAATGTAACCATATTGCTACACTTGGAGGCGTCACTCTTTTTTATTCTCAGTGTGACATGACGCTACTTGTATTGCAAGGCCTTACTCATTTATCAAGTTAAAAGTTACTTAAAAAAATGTTTAATCGCAATCCAAGGTTAAAAATGCACAGATGCGGGGTAGCCGATTTAATCTATTGGTAAAGTTACTACAGTGTCAAATAAGATCGGTGGGTGTAAGTGTTTGCAGCCGACAGTTCACTTTGCTCCAATTTCAAACATCAGAGGAGGAAGGTTTCTACATTTAACACCTTCTCTAACCACTTAAGGACCAGTCTTGTTTTGGATTTTAGGTGTTTACATGTTTAAAACAGGTTTTTTTTTTTCTAGAAAAATACTTAGAAAAAAAACAATATATAATGTTTGGGGGTTCTAACACCCTAGAGAATAAAATGGCGGTCATTGCAGTACTTTTTTCCACACCGTATTTACTCAGCGGTCTTACAAGCGTGCTTTTTTTGGAAAAAAATCACTTTTTTAATAAAAAAATAAGACAACAAAAGTTAGCCCATTTTTTTTTATATTGTGAAAGATAATGTTATGCTGAGTAAATCGATACCAAACATGTCACGCTTCAAAATTGCACCCGCTCGTGGAATGGCATCAAACTTTTACCCTCAAAAATCTCCATAGGTGACGTTTAAAAAATTCTACAGGTTGCATGTTTTGCGTTACAGAGGAGGTCTAGGGATAGAATTATTGCTCTCGCTCTAACGATTGCGGTGATACCTCACATGTGTGGTTTGACCACCATTTTCATATGCAGGCGCTTCTCACGTATGGGTTCGCTTCTGGGCGTGAGCTAATCAGGACGGGGGGGGGGGTTTAAAAAACATTTTATTATCATTATTTTACTTTTTTTTTTTTTTTTTTTAAACAGTGTAAAAATAAAATAAAGAAATTGTGTCACTTTTATTCCTATTACAAGGAATGTAAACATCCCTTGTAATAGAAAAAAGCATGACCGGACCTCTTAAATATGAGATCTGGGGTCAAAAAGACCTCAGATCTCATATTTACACTAAAATGCAATAAAAAAAAAAAAAAAAAAAGTAATTTAAAAAAATGTGCCTTTAAGACGTTTGGGCGGAAGAGACGTTTTGATGTCGCTTCTGCCCAGCATTGTCATGGAGACGAGTGGGCGCCATCTTAGCCTCACTCGTCTCCAGGCACAGCACAGAGAAGGACGCGATCGCCTCTGCCACTACCGATGGCTCCAGTAAGCGGCAGAGGGCACCGGATCGCGGCGGGAGGGGGGGTCCTCTCCCACCACCGATGAAAAATGATCTTGCGGCGAATCCGCCGCAGAGGCCACTTTTATCTGAAAGCCAAGCACCGCATGAAAATGTGGATACCGGGGTTATGGCAGCTAGCTGCTGCCATAACAACGATATCCGCGCCAAAGTTTGGACGTACATCGGCATGCAGCGGTCGGCAAGTGGCTAATAACTCCAGGACAGCTATGTCCATCCTTCCCACACAGGACATTGCCCATAGATCAGCACAACCAGATTGAGAGATTATAGATATAGATATAGAGAGAGAGAGAGCGAGAGAGAGGATTGTCTGATGCACATACATACGCTGCTGCAACAATTATACCTGAATGGCACAATTGAAATGGCTTTAGATCTCTGAACAAGGCTGTCTGGGTGGATACATTAATTGCAACTCACTGTTCCCAATCTGCTCAAAACTTCAATATATCATCATCGACTTAGATACTGCATGGATCTAGATAAGTGCAGGTTCTCACAGGGGCGGCTTTGAAGTCGCCAACTCTCATCTAACTCTGAAGCCACCCGTACAGCGTGACTTCAGCGTGGCTTGTAAAGAAACTTCTGTATAAAAGTCAATGCAAGCCGCTCCGAAGTCACCCCAAAGTAGTACAGGACTTGAGTCCCTCCTATTCGAATGACTATTGCAATGCTTGGAGCTCGACTTGTCAGGCGGCTAAGTCGCCTGACAGGTCGCTCCTCTGTGAACTGACACAAATTGTTACATTTTAATTTCAACAGTCTGCCATGACATGGAAAAGTAATTCCTATCTAGAAACTTGCTTCAACAAGTCTGCAGTGTATGGATGCCCTGCCTATCATCAATCATTAAGCTTCCATTATAGCAATACATTTTCACAGGTTTAATGAAGAAATGTATCTACTGTGTATCATGACACTATGTTATGTTTGTGTGGAGGGTCCATCATTTTTCTCACCACCCGCTATCCCTTTATTGCACATTGCGCAATTCCTTAACATATAAGCTCCTTGTGAAGTAAGGAATACTGGCTGGTGATCCTAAAGTGATTGTGACAGCGCACCTGCTATTATGGTGTATTTTGCTGCTAGAGTCTGGACTCTGTTTCATGTTTTTATCAGTGGTGGCCCATCCATTAGGGGTACAGAGGTGCCGCCCCCCTAAACCATGTGCCTGGCCCCTAATTTACTTGCAGGGCGCCGGACACATGGATTTTAACCGCTTAAAGACCAGCCACCGCAGTTGTATTGCGGCAGGTTGGCTCTCCTTAAGAGCTCAAAGGGGCATGCGCCTGCAACGCCGGAGCGATGCGCGTGGTCTGCAGCCACGATGCCTGCCAGCCACCAGCCATCGCTCCGGAGAGATCTCCGGCCTGTCAGGGGAGGAGAGACAGATCTGCTGTTCCTAGTGATTAGGAACAGCGATTTGTCTCCTCCTCCAGTCACTACAATCTCCCCACAGTTAGAAACACCTCCCTAGGGAACACTTAACCCCTTGATCTCCCCCTAGAGTTAACTCCTTCCCTGCCAGTGACATTTATACAGTAATCAGTGGCTTTTTTTTAGCACTGATCTCTGTATAAATGTCAATGGTCCCAAAAACATTTCAAAAGTGTCCGGTCTGTCCGCTGCAATGTCGCAGTCCCACAAAAAAAAAAAAAAAAATAAAGGATTATAATAAAGATGCCAAAAATCTATCCCCTATTTTGTAGATGCTATAACTTTAGCGCAAACCAATCAATATACGCTTATTGCGATTTTATTTTTTAACCAAAAATATGTAGAAGAATACATATCGACCTAAACTTTTTGGGGGATATTTATTATAGCAAAAAGTAAAAAAATAGTTGTTTTTTTCCCCAAAATTGTTGTATAAACACAAAAAAAAAAAAAATGCAGATGCGATAAAATTTCACTAAAAGAAAGCTCTATTTGTGGATAAAAAAGGACATAAATTTTGCACGACTGCGCAATTCTCAGGTAAAACAACGCAATGTCGTATTGCAAAAAATGGCATGGTCATTAAGGGGGCAAATCCTTCCAGTCCTTAAGTGGTTAATGTTTTTTTTTTTTTTTTAAGCACATGATTAAAGCCAGAGGCACGGGGGGGGGGGGGACGACACACTGATCGCCGCCATCCATCTCCCTGGTGAGGGGGGGGCACTGATCGCCACCGTCCATCCCCAAAATATTTAGCAGCACCCACCACTGGCTTTTATAATAACAACATTGTTATTTAGGGTGAGACGTGTTATAACACGTCAGTGTTTTATGTTAATACTATATTCCTTAATAAAGTACAGTTGTTTACATTACCATTTGAGGTTGAGCATTATACCTACTTCTTTGGCATCCCTTCCACTTACTTTTGACAAGTTCCTGTACTGTTTAAAAACCAGTAATACACTGTCTCATACGAAAAATCGGCCGAACCCATTTTCAAAAAACGAACATTCGGCCGTGAGAGCAAACTATAGTGCCATCATGTAATGACTGATAAATCGTTCAGTGGACATAAATTAATCAATTTTTTGTTCATTTTCTTACATATACCTAGTGCAAACAGTTCGAATGGCAACACATTAACCTTTCAATTAATCGTTCGGCAGAAAATTTCCAAACTTTGTCCTTCGTTTTTTCCGCTCAAAAACGTCCCAACGATTTTCTGGCCAAATGACTGAATTTCAGATGATTTTTCGTATAGTGTATGGCCAGCATAAGGCTCGGATCACATATATGCTAATCGGATGTATTTTGAACTGATTTGCATAGCAAGTGAACCAGACCAGCTTTTAATAGAGTCAGTTCACATGCAGTATACGTGGTCCAGTCAGTCTGGTTTAGGTGCGATTTAAGGGCCAGTTCACACCACATGCAGTGCATTTTTTTTCCTGCATCAAAAACGCATGGATAGTAGACTATATGGTTTTCAATGCCATAGTTTACACCAGTATGGTCAGTTCCAGTGCGTTCCAGAAAAAAAGAAGATGCTGCATTTTTTTTTGCATTGAACTGTACTAGAACATGGTAAAACGCATCAAAAATGCACCAAAAACACATTGGAATGCACTGGAACTGACCGTTCTGGTGTGAGCTATGCCATTGGAAACCATACAACCTACTATCCACGCGTTTCTGATGCAGAAAAAAAATGCACTGGACTGCATGTGGTGTGAACTGGCCCTAAGTGTCAAATTCACACCTGAACCGCTAAATGAAAACTGCACCAGACTCTGCACGGAAACCAGGCCCACATATATGTGAACCCAGCCTAACCCTGCTCTACACATGCTCAGTTGCTCTCCATTTTTGGCATTGTGCTAAAAATCAGAGCCACTAGAGTGCGTTCTGCTGACAGCCTAAAGATGTACTGCTATTTAGGGGCTTCAGCAATGTAAGAAGAAACAGGAGCAATGCTGGGGGCAATTTACAGCTAGTTTTGGCAGCATAATCATTAATATATTATTGTATGTTCCTTGCTAAAAGAACATTATGTTCCATCAGGTTGTTACGGGTAAAATTCTGCTTTAAAGTTGATCATTTAGTCATATACAAGAAATAAATCCTATTTCTGTTTACATTTTCCTTGTGCGTGCACTCCCTTGCATATACAAAGTCCTAAATCATTCCCTTCTAAGTACAAAAACAGCGAAGTACACTACATTTTTATCATACTAGCTAAAGAACTTACTGGTTGAGGTAGGTATCCAGCCACCGAAGAGCAGATTATTATTGATCCACTCCTAATTGATATAAAACAGAGTATTATGTGCAACACTGCTTACAAATGTATGATCAGTAAGAATGTATAAATCTTTGTTACTGGTTAAAAATATTTGCAATTAGTTAAATAAAATGACTCATGTTTAGGGATGGGCGAACGGTTTGCCCCGAGCTTCGGCCGTTTGCTGAACAGCCAAATTTGCACGGTGTTTGCCCCGATTAACACCCTGCAATGCACTGAGCGCTGCACAGTGCATTCTGTTCTCTGATTGGGCAAAGCTTTGCCCAGTCAGGCTACAGTGTAAGCTGGTTGTTGTTGAGGGGGGCTGGAAAGCCAGCCGCGGCATCCTTAACAACCGATGAGTCATCAGCTGTCAATGGGTTTCCCCGCTGACAGCTGAACAATTAAAAAAAAAGTGCTGGTAAAATTAAAAAAAAAAAAACAGCGTGGGGTCTCCCCACCCTCCAGTCCATACCAGGCCCTTTGGGTCTGGTATAGAGTTGGAGGGGAACCCAATGCCAAAATTTAAGAAAAAAATTGCCTAAAATCCATACCAGACCCTTATCCGGGCATGTAGCCTGGCAGGTCAGGAAAAGGGGGGTGAGCGAGCGCCCCCCCTCCACCCGTTTTTGCTGCAGCATGCTTATGCATACTACAGATGCGCCACTTTACAGGAACATTAAGGGGACCCCCCAGGCAATGGAATTTATTGTTGCACTTCAGGCCTCATAAAAATCACTGCACCTGAAAAAACTATTGTCTGTAAAAATTGAATTTTTATTGATATATGTCCCTCAGGGCAGTACCTGGACCCCCATACAGCTTTTATGGCGAATTACTTGCATATACGCCTTCAAAACGGGCACTTTTTTATTTTTCCTGTTTGGCGCCTATAGACTCCAATGGGGTTCGCCGTTCGGATTAGAGCATTTCCCCTGTTCAGAAGTTCTGCTGTGAACCGAACAGGGGAGTGTTCGGCCAATGTCTACTCATATTACAAAAGAAATAAAAAAATGGCAGACCAAGCAATCGTGCACTGAATGAAAAATAACAATCTAATTTCTTTTAAACAGGTTATTTGGAATAATATAGTTAATGTTATAGGGAGTGGATATTACTGGAGAATTACAGTATAATGATCATATTATAATCAGTTGTATTTAATAGTTACTATGTATATATTCTAATAATAAAACAAAATATGTGGAATTATAAAAGAAAATAATGAAAAATTATTACCCTTGTTTCTGGATGTGAGGTACAGCAAGTTTTATCAAAAGGAAAGTTGATATTACATTGACGTGGAAAACCTAGCAAATGATACAGAGAAATTATCAGTACATTTTGTTTCATGAATTATGTTTAAATTTAGCAAACTTTACTAACACTATTTCTATAGCCCCAATATTAAAGTAGAAATCCAGGACTTGCCCTCCACTACCACCACCACCTGCCCCTGTAATTTTTTGTCATGCGGTTTGTCATGCAAAATTATGCGATTTCAAGTGAAGTCGTATGATTTCAAAGCCCCAGTCAATGTGACAAAAAGTGCCATACAAGGCTGGTAACATATGATTGTAAAAAAAGCAATGTGCAGTTGTTTCAGGAGCGTCAGACACATTTCGTCTGATTGGATATCATCACACCCCAGCGTCAGATGCGTTTCGTCCGATTGGACATCACCACACCACAGATGGTCAATCGGATGAAATGCGTCGGATGGCGCTCCTGAAACTACTGCATATTGCTTTTTTACAACCATATGTTACCAACCTTTTATGAAACTTGTTTGGATTGTCGACTTGATGTTTTTACAATAAACCCACTATACAGTGTTACACTACGTGTGGTTTTTATACCCATCTTCATGGATCATCAAGTTCACCTTTGGTGTGAATCACTGCACCTTATGGAGCTCATTTTCTGATGGTGGACCCCCTCTGTCGGTATCGGAAGTGACCTATTCGCAGATCAACTTTGTATGCTGAATCCTGTTTGATTCCTATACTTATAGTATACGAGTTCACCAAGTCTGGTAAGCGTGCCACTTTATCGTTTGTTTATACACAAGATTCAGTTTGACTTCACCAGAAGGAGTGTGAGAAACTTTTCCCAACACAAGAATCACCTTTGAGCTGCATTATCTTGTTCAAGAACTTTTGTATGCTTTTGATTCATTCACTTTTGGAACATTCACTTTGAGTTCATTTTGTTCATACACAACATATATTGTTATATTCATTTATATGATATTGTTGCTTCTGGTATATTTACCTTATTTCACATTTTTATTTTTTGTCACTAACAATTTTTCGTCACTATTTTGAGCACAACATTATTTTTATCTATATATTTAAGATGCCTACCATGTTCTTTTTAGACCCGATGGCACTAATAAAGTTGTGTATGAGCATTGCACAAATATAATGAAATTTCCTATTTTATAATTTGTTTTCTGCAGCAAATAAAGGGGGCCCAGGCATGGTCTAGAACCAAGCTTAAAAAGTATGTAAACCCAACATTTCATATTCCTGATATGTGTCTTTGTACCATGTACTTGTATGAAAAGGTATCCTGCTCTCTTTGTATTGCTTCCTTTGTGTGAAACCCCTGGTGTTCATGCCAGTCCCTTCACTTTCCTATAAAAGAGTGCATTAGGCATGAGAGCACAGCATGGTCAGTTCTTTAGCTGTTATGTGAACTCAGTGGGGTTTATTTTCTAAAGCTTGCGAGTGCAACATTGAGCCCACTTCTGCATAGAAACCAATCGGCTTCTAACCTCAGCTTGTTCAATTAAGCTTGGGCAATAAAACCTGGTAGCTGCACAGCCATTCACTGGGAAGATGAGTGTGCTGCTGCTTCTTCTCCCCCAGCTTTCTGTTCTCAGCTGCATAATTATCACTGATCACTAATAAAAAAACATTTTTTTTTACACAGTTTTTGTTTTTATACCTATACACAAATGTTTTGCCTTTCATTTCTATTTTAAACTGAATTGGTTGTTTTACAAGGTGAGAGTTTACACATACTTTAAATAACTTATACAAATAACCTCTTTTTTGTCTCAAATAGACCTGACAGATATCAATCTTACAGTACATTGATTTGTCAACCAGTTCTGCATAACCATGACAAGTGGCTTTCTGCTATGTACAAATACTGTATATAAAGATAATAAGGAGTCAAAAGAAAAAAAAAAAGAGATGAAATAAGTAATATTCCATCTACAATTTATAACCTGGACCATTTAATGCTGAACTCCAGGCACAAATTAAATATTCTACAAATGCAGTAATATGAACATCCTTCTAATTTTGGTGTGCCTTCCTTTAATCTTCAGCAGTTCTCATTGAGAAATGCCTGTATTTTCTGTTAAGGGGGCTAGTCCTCTTAAAGTGGTATTATTCCCAAAAGCAAACCTTTATTATATTGCAATTTACCAATTCTTAGATGTGATGGCTGCATTCGTTTTCTTGTTTGGGCTTTCTTGATTCTACTTTTACCTGGTGATCTAGCCAGAAAATCTGTTTTTCAACAGTACACGATGCCCTACAAATGTAGCAGTTAGAGGTTTGAGACAAACCATTTAACACTGCAGGTGTGCTTACAATGATCAGCTTTTATATATTTATGTAAAACCTTTATCCCATACGGAACACAGTTGATGTAACTGCTTATAAAAAACATTAGCTGGAGTTTATGTTCAATTTGTTCAGTGCATCTAAATCTGTCATTACATCTAACTCTACCCTCCCCCTAGATTATCAATGCTGTTGTCCAAAAGGTGTCTCTGTTGCTCCTTTGTCTAGACTAGTGTAGGTACTCTAATACAGGAGGTGTGTTACTGGCCAGATCACCAGGTGAAAACAGACTGAAAAAAACTTAAAAAAAAGAAGAAAACTAATGAAGGAAAAAGAATGCATCCGCCACATCTAATAACTTTTAAGCAATATACAGTATAACATTTCTAGTTTTGTATTTAATAGCACTTTAATACTCCCTATCAGTTATACTTAAGGTGTCATGTCAGCCCTTTCTAATTACCGTAAGAGGGGAGATCTTTTCCAGGTGTATACATACAGCCCTAGCTGCTCCTATTCATCTTTTCCGCCTCCCCTCTCTCTTCAGAATACAACAGACAATAGAGTTCTCAGCAACTTGGCAACAAGAATCTGAGGACACTATCACTCTGTCACTCTAATGTGACACACTCAACAGAACTTGTTCAAAGTGGTAGTAAAGTCAGTTTTTTCTCTTGCACCTACAGGTAAGCCTTTAACCACTTATGGACCGGGCCTCTTTTTTAGATGTGTTGTTTAAAAGTTAAAAACTGTTCTTTTGCTAGAAAATTACATATATACGGGGGGGGGGGGGGGCAGGAGGCGGAGCCTAGCAGAGCAGACATTCATTGTTAGAGCTCCACACCGCTGAGGAGAGAAGAGAAGGACAAAGCGGAGCCTGCAGGCTCAAAAGGTATCCATTTGAACCTTTTTGCCCCAGGGAACAAACTGTGAAAGTTTGGGCAGGAAATATGGTACTGGGAGGAAACCGTGGCAGAAATAAAAATCACCTCACAAAGAGCTCACAGGCACTCACTGCAGCTGAAGCAGCTCCAGTCACCTCACAAGATACAGCATCAGGGCGCTCTCACAGACAGAAAATGTCACAGCAAGACTCTCCATTTGAGTCAGATACAGAACAAATCCTCTCACAAACTTCTCCACAAGCCTCCTCAGCATCCCCAGTAATATTATTACAATTTGAAAAGATGCTTCATAAGGCTTTAAAACAAACCTCAGACCAAATAACAAAAAGCCTAACCAAAGAAATAAGAGAGCTGGGAAACCGCACCGCAGCCTTAGAAATAAAAATGGATGAAATTGAAATTACAACCCAAGAAAATATAACAGAATTGGAACAATTAAAAAAAGAGAATTTAATACTTCAAACTAAGCTCGAAGATTACGAAAATAGAGCCAGACGTTCAAACTTGCGCATAAGGAGAATACCTGAAACTGTGACAGACCTGCAATCTACTATTACTGCTCTATTACAAGAACTAAAGCCAGATATCCCTATTGAACGTTTAGAACTGGACAGAGTACACAGAGCCCTCACAGCCAAAAAGAAAGATGGACCCCCACGTGATATAATCACAAAATTTCATTATTACAGAACGAAAGAACAAATACTAATTGCTGCAAGAGAAAAAAAGGAACTTAATTTTCAAGGACACAATTATCAAATTTTTGCTGACCTATCCCAACTTACTATTACTAAAAGACGATCCATGAAACCCCAACTAATGGAACTGCAACGCCACAACATTATGTATCAATGGGGCTTCCCCTTTTCAGTCAGATTTAACTACCAAGGTACAATTTACAGAAGCAGATCAGCAGATGAACTACAACAAACCCTTTTAAAATTAAATCTGACAGAACCTACAAGCAGCAACACTCCCACACGCAGAAGAATGGCATCATCTTCACCTTCAGGCAGCACCCAGAAAATTTCAGAACAAAACGGGAATCATCATTCTCACAAAAGAGGCCGTTATGCCACATCATCCATGGACCAAGAAGATTCAATGGACTGACATCCTAATTCCTGATATCTCTTCATTTATTATACTAAGAGATGGTTCTCTATAAAAAAACTGTATTTATAACTGAATGTAACTGCATCATGATAGTCACACACTGTGTGGGATCATGTTACATTCCAGTTATATTTCTTATTACTTCTGATTCATATAGCCTTAGAATATATAAGTGAAATAAGGAAATTCTTGTTCAGTTATATATTATCAGGTAATAACAATAGATTTATTACTTTTTAGGACAAATATGTTCAATAATCCAGAAGTAATGGAAGCTTTTTCTTTCTTTTCTTAAAACAAATATATTATTACCTAACTAGTTCCTAGAATTATGTTTTTGTTTATTCTAATCTGAAGCAATACAACCTCAATTTTATGAGTTAACATATCTAAACAGTTACATATGAATAAAATATGTAATTGTTTACTCTAAAAGGGTTAAAATCCCAAAATAATTCAAACTATCTTCATCAATACCAAAGTTATTACCAGTACCTTTCTAACTGAATTATTTAGCCTAGGGCAAGACTAACCATATACAATCACCCTGGAATAAATAATTTCAACAAAAACTATATTCTGCACTCCAATTAATGAAACATCATTTTGATGTCTTTTGACATAGCACTTCTCTCCTGTAAGCGGAAGATCCGTGTACCCCCATTAGCCCTCCTCATTCTCCCAACCATATTATGTGGGAGTGTGACGAAGGCACTTATTCCCCTGAGAGAGATATTTATTCTCTTTCACTGGTAAATTGTGATTACTTGCAAAAAATAATTTATACAATGTATCATCTAATCTCATATGTTTTTTGTTTACTCTTTACTCCAGAATTCACTGGTTTCTTTTCTATCTATTCATCTCTTCAGTCCACACAGGTTGATCTGCGCAGTCAGCTCTGCATAACAAAAAGTAAGTCAAAACTATTTGATCTATTGCCATGGCACCACTGAATATACTTTCCCTGAATGTTCAGGGAATAAATGTCCCTCAAAAAAGGACCAAAGCCTTCCGTACTTTCCATAACAAAAAGGCTCACATAGTATGCCTCCAAGAAACACACTTCACCAAAGATTCTACTCCAAAATATATTTCTCCTTTTTATCAACAAATTTACACGGCTTCTGCCTGTACCAAGCAAAGGGGAACTCTAATTGCATTTCACCGATCCACACCATTCACCTTATCATCAGAAATTAAAGACCCAGAAGGTAGATACCTGATACTCATGGGTTATATAATGGATTCAGCAATCACGATGATTTCCTACTACGCTCCTAACAAACAGCCTACACCATTCCTCTCACATATATTACAAGTGATTAATACACACAAAATAGGAACAGTGATAATGTGTGGGGATTTGAACCAGGTCCTCCTCCCATTTCTAGATAAATCACCTTTTACACCATCCAAAATAACCTCTAGATTACCTTTTTCTCAACTTCTTTCCAAATACAATCTGGTAGATTCGTGGAGAGAAAGTAACCCAATGAAAAAGAAATTCACTTATTTCTCGCACCCTCATCAAACCTTCACCAGAATAGATCATATTTTTCTAACAATAGGAATGATACCAGAAATTATTGCATCAGATATAATTCCGATTCCGTGGTCTGACCATAATGCAGTATACACTACTATAGCCTCAGCCATACCAAAAGCGCATGACCCAACGTGGTACTTACCGGACATAATGCTCAAACACCCACTACATCAGATGGCCATTGAACAAGCTTTAAAGGAATACATATCAATTAATAATACAACAGACATCTCCCCAATAACACTGTGGGAAGCTCATAAGCCTGTCTTGCGTGGTACAATACAAAGACAAATGGCACTATTTAAACGGGAACGCAAAAATCTAGCAAAAAAACTGAACTCAATTTTAATGCAGCCTACATATCATTTCAAGATAATCTATCTCAGAGTACAAAATCTCATCTGGAAAAATCTAGATTGGAATACGATCTATTTCTCACTGAGTCAGTTGATAAATCCCTCAAACGCTCCAAACACAATTTCTACATGAATACAAACAAACCAGGCACATATTTGGCTCGGGCATTAAATTCAACTAACAAATCTTTCAAACCAATACGTTTGAAATTATCAAAAAATGTTTACACTTGTAATCCAGTTAAAATAGTCCATAAATTTCACTCACATCTCGCAACTTTATACAAGACAAACAATGAATTTAATCCTACAGAGGCTGAATCCTTATTCTCAAAAATAACCTTACCTGAGTTATCTCAGAATCAAAAAAGCAGTTTGGATGAGCCTATAACTATAGATGAAGTTGCTAACTCCATAAAAGACCTAAAACTTAACAAAAGACCAGGCCCAGACGGCTACTCGGCTTTATACTATAAAACATTCTCAGAAATACTCTCTCCCATTCTCACTGAAACTTTTAACAAACTTCTAGATGGACATTCTTTTCGGCAAGAAACACTAATGGCAATTGTTTGTATGATCCCAAAACCCCTTTCTGATGATACTTCCTGTGTGAATTATCGGCCTATCTCTCTGTTAAACCTCGATATTAAATTATTAGCAAAAATAATAGCAAAACGCCTCAATAGCATTATAGGAAAATTAATACATAGAGATCAAGTAGGCTTCATGCCAAATAGACAGGCAGGCGATAATATACGCAGGGCAGTGTTATTGGCACATATTGCTAAAAAACGGAAAATCCCTTTATGTTTTCTATCTCTCGATATTAAGAGGGCATTTGACACAGTATCCTGGCAATATATGCAATATTCATTACAAAAATGGGGTTTTGGACCCCACTTTTAAACATGGATCAAAGCATTATATAATAAACCCAAAGCCTATATAAAATATGCTGGATACAAATCTGAAGCCTTTAATATCGAAAGAGGTACCCGACAGGGTTGCCCATTATCTCCCTTATTATTTGCCCTTATACTCGAACCCATGGCCCAATACATCAGAACAAACCAAACTATAACTGGCATTGAAGTAGGAGGTATTACACACAAATTATGTATATTTGCAGACGATATATTACTTTTTCTATCATCACCACAGGTCTCTGGTCCTAACTTAATACCAGCTCTTGATGGATTTGCAGCCCTATCCGGCCTTATGATTAATCCTAAGAAATGCCTAGTGCTTAATATTTCACTCACAAACATGGAATTGATCCCGGCTAGGGCTGCACTCCCATTCACATGGGCAGAAAAATCAATCCCATATCTTGGAATTCATTTAACAGCATCTCATTCTGACTTATTCTCAACCAATTATCAACCAATTATCCTCCTGTATTAAGACAGATCACAAATCTAATAAAACAATGGTCGCAACTTCCTTTATCCTGGATAGGGAAGATTAATGCAATCAAAATGACTATTCTACCCAAATTGCTTTATCTATTCAGAGTCCTCCCTATTCCAATTCCTTCCTATTTTTTGAGAATAGTACAAAAAAGAGCAACTTCATTTATATGGGGCTCTTCTAAACCACGTATACCTATACACACACTACATCTTCCCAAAAATAAAGGAGGCCTGGGATACCCTAATTTTACTAACTACTACAGAGCAGCACATTTGGCCAGTCTGTCCAAATACCATGCAAAACAGGAAATCCCATTATGGGTATTTATAGAGGCTTCAGAAAATGACCCTCTATTAATATCAAATTTATTATGGCTTGATCCTAAAGAATTCATAATCCCATAACTAAACACTTCTTATCTCTCTGGGATAAACTAAAAACCAAATATCAGTTACAATCTCCACACAATCCTCTCCTTTCTTTTATCAGAAATCCGGCTTTTTATCCGGCATGGATCTACCCAAATTCTTTTAAAGCTTGGACAACATCAGGCATTCAGACACTAAATGACTTCATAGCATCTAAATCATTCCTTTCATTCCCATCGCTTAGAGAAAAATACGATCTACCAAACTCTGAGATATTTAGATATCTCCAAATCAAAAATTTCTATACACCATTCCTAAAGGGGGATACACCATTATCCCAATTATCCATTTTTGAATCAATCTGTACAAAAGATCCATTTGCTAAAGGTACAATTTCATCACTTTATAATCAATTATATGGAGTAGCAAATCTTAATAGACCCTCTTACGTTCAGAGGTGGGAGGAGGACCTGGGACGAACTTTAGAAGACACGGACTGGTCTTACATATGGCTCACATCTAAGTCATCTTCACCCAACATCTTAGCACTGGAGACAAATTATAAAGTCCTAACTCGCTGGTACCTTGTACCCGCTAGAGTGGCAAAATATTCACCTAATACCTCAGCTCTTTGTTTTCGAGGATGCCCAGAAATAGGCACATATGGTGGACGTGCCCAGTAATCCAAACCTTCTGGAAGGAAGTCTTCGTGATTGCATCTAAAATATTTAAAAAAATAATACAACCAGATCCATATTTAACTTTACTTAATCTAAAACCGGAATGGTTAACACTCTCTCAATTCAAACTTATGATCCAACTAATAACGGCTGCAAAACAAACAGTGGCCAAGGCATGGAAATCTCCTACATTGGTACTAGCAGAAACAATTCACAGAATGAATAATACAATGTCCCATGCTAAGATGGTAGCCATCGATCAAAATCAAATTCCAAAATTTGAAAAACTTTGGCATCCTTGGATAAAACAACAGTTCCTGTCAAACTTCAATGACTCTGTCCTGTTGCCATGGTAACAGATTAAATGACTTACAGAGACACCCATTCTAAGGCTTCAAAGAGAACTAAAAAGAATAATAAACTGACGTGCGGGACAACCTTGTGGACCATACCTCTACCTTTCAACCTTTTTTCTTCTTTCTCTTTCCTTTTCTCCACCTTACGATTAAAGCTCATTATCAGAATTTATTTGACCTATATACACTCTACTTGTAAACAATATGTATAGTAGGTATAAATCATTTAAATACCTACAAAAGTAACTAAGGAAATGATATATATCTTTAATTTAGGTTTACGTGTACCCAATGTTTAATATTTGAAATTTCATGATATTTACCTATATAAACCCTACTGTAAAACAATGAGCTTACTTTATAGATCCTTGTAAACTTACTTTATGTATCTTTATAACACTGTATACTCAATAAACTTCTTTTGACAAGGAAAATTACATATATACATTACACATTATACATTTTTTTTTCTAACACCCTAGAGAATAAAATTGCGGTTGTTGCAATACTTTGTCACACCGTATTTGCACAGCGGTCTTATAAGCGCACTTTGTTTTGAAAAAATACACTTGTGCATTGAAAAAAAAAAAAAAAATGCACAGTGCATTGGAAACCCTGATTGGCTGAAACAATTAAAGCTTTGCCCAATTGATACCCAACATGTCACACTTCAAAATTGTGCCGCTAATGGAATGGCGACAAACTTTTACCCTTAAAAATCTCCATAGGCAACATTTAAAAAATTCTACAAGTTGCATGTTTTGCATTACAGAGGAGATCTAGGGCTAGAATTATTGCTCTCGCTCTACTGGTTGCAGCGATAGCTCACATGTGTGGTTTGAACACCATTTTCATATGTGGGCGTATGCCGTCGCTTCTGCTTGTGAGCTCGGCGGGACAGGGTGCGTTTAAAATTTTTCTTCCTTATTTATTTTACCTTTTTTATTTTTACACCATTTAAAAAAAAAAAATATATATATATATATATATATATATATATATATATATATATATATATATATATATATATAAATAAATTGTGTAATTTTTGTTCCTATTACAAGGAATGTAAACATCCCTTGTAATAGAAAAAAAGCTTGACAGGACCTCTTAAATATGAGATCTGGGGTCAAAAAGACCTCAGATCTCATATTTACACTAAAATGCAATAAAAAAAAAAAAAAAAAAAAAAAAAAAGAGCTATTGGCGGAAGTGACGTTTTGACATCGCTTCTGTCCTGCACTGTCATGGAGATGGGCGGGGGCCATCTTCACCTCACTCGTCCCCATACACAGCCACGGGAAGGATCTGATTTCCTCCGTTGCTTCTGATGGCTCCGGTAAGCGGCAGTGGGCACCGGATCGCAGCGGGAGGGGGGCCCTCTCCCGCCACTGATAAGTGATCTTGCAGTGAATCCGTCGCAGAGACCACTTTTATCTTGTACCAGACCACCGGCCGAACACGGCGATACCAGGGTTATGGCAGGTAGCTGCTGCCATAACAATGATATCCGTCCTCAAAGTGAGGACGTACATTGGTGTGCGGCGGTCCGAAAGTGGTTAATAAGGCTTGCTTGTAGGTACAGTGAATATCTCCTAAATATGCACCGAAATGAGTAGTCCGGAGTTCAGCTTTACATCCAAGCTAGAGAAGTTTCTAAAATTAAAATGGGTGTCAGAAGGCCAATTGGATGCGATACCAGAAAGACATTCAAACTAAAATATGTAAGAACTAACCTTCATTTTACCATTATAGCCCCAGTCCTTTTTCTTGTCACTCACCTTTTTCCACACTTCCTCAGTAGTTTCAAAAAGTGGACCAACGAAAGGATTCACAGCAGCATTACAGATAAGGATGTCAATTTTCCCATAAGTCACAAGTGCCTTAAATAAAGAGGGATATTATGTTGTAAAACATTTCTGTTCACTAATAATGAACAAACTGAACAAAATTTCAATTTGTAGCAGGTTCACACATAAAAAGAAATCTTCTAAACCCCAACACTTGTTATTTTTTCAGTTTTTTTTTTTCTTTAATGCAAATTTGCTAGATTTTGTTAAAAAATGGTTGGGTAGCTGGGAATTTCCACGGGGGACTTGTACCTATGCAACAACAACAAAATAAAAAATATTTTTTTCATTACTGTTCAATAGCGATAAGATTAAAAAAGGAGGAGCTTTGGGTTCAGACTGAAGATCAGTTCGACTAGAATGCAGCCTATTTGCAGTTCAGCAAACAAACTTATCAAATTTGGCCAATTCACCTGCCTGTTCGAAACTCTTGTTAATGCAGACAGAAGTCTATAATTTAGCAGCAGTATCACTACTGCCTCTAAATGGCAGATACTCACCAGCTTCAGTTTGAGATTGTAATGTCATTGGGGCATTTAAGTTTCCCGATGCTCTTGTATTAAAAGTTTTGGTGAGTTGTCGGTCCATACTCATCAATATTGATGCTGGATATACATGGCTTGACATTGGGGAGGGAGGATAATGGCGGGGGGGGGGGGGGGGTTGGATGCGTGTTTGCTGCATGCCTGAGAAAATGGTCTTTCATGGATTTTAAGAGGAACCCCTCAATTTTTTTTAACCTTAACATTGAAAAAGGTACATTGTAAAGGGGAGTGGTAAAGCTTCTGCTCTTGCATGGTCCCCTTTTCCCCAAGTTGATGGGGACTAGTGTTGCGCAAACGGTTCGGCCCAAGCATGAGTTAGGGACGAACATTGGCTGTTCGCCCGTTTGACAAACATCCAAATTGCTGGGGTGTTCAACTGCCACACAGTGCATTGGAAACCCTGATTGGCTGAAACAATGAAAGCTTTGCCCAATCAGGACACATAGCACTGTCAGAGCCATGACTGGACACTGTCATGATGATGCTCTCTAATCATGGCTCATTGCTCTTAGTCCCACCCCACACTATTAACCTCCCTGGCGGTATGATTATTTCAGATTTTTGATGCTGAAAGCGGTACAATTATTTTGCACGGAAATTTTGCGTTTTATATTGTAGGCCTGTAATTCTTAGGAATAACTCACTTAAATCTGTCCAAACAAGAGTCTAGTAGACATCCCAGGTATGATAAAGTTTGAAAAATGAAGTCAAAAATTATAATATAATAAATAACTATAAAAAATATAATATTATTATTATTATTATTATTAATAATAAATAATAATTCAATAATGTAATCAAATCAAAAACACTGAAATTTGCTCAGTTGCAGAATTGTCGCTGTCATTACTTTTTAGTGTTTAGTGAAGAATTTCCCCACGAATCACTATCGCTCAATTCTGCAAGTGATTCTAATTTATTATCACTGTTTTCTAGCTGGTCTAAAAGCACTTTTGACGTAAAC
Organism: Aquarana catesbeiana; assembly: GCF_042186555.1. NCBI lineage: Eukaryota > Metazoa > Chordata > Amphibia > Anura > Ranidae > Aquarana > Aquarana catesbeiana. The sequence goes on from NC_133324.1 coordinate 304,825,021, forward strand.
GGACATTTTTTGGTTGCTATGGACAATCTCCAGTTTCCTGGCAGAAAGAATAGTATTTATAATATAAAAACTGCATGCAGGACACTGGACAGACCACTAGGGACAAAGGGGATGTGTAATTATTTGATACTGTACTGTAATTTGTAAGATTACAGTATACTGTATCTATACTGTGTTTTTTACTTTTTGAATTTGGCGCCGAACTCCATCCCCGTGCGTTCCGTGCGAGCATTGCAACGGAGCTCGGCACTGTGAATCGAGCGAGACACGGCGGCTCACAGATCACAGCGGGGCGACATTGCAGGATCCAGGGGATAAGGTAAGTAACCTCTACATGGATCCTGCGATGCAATCCAGAGTCTGGTTTCGGGGTTACCGCTTTTGGTAGTGAAAATCCACCCCGAGCCAGACTCGGGAATAAACGCCAGGGAGGTTAAATATCCTTCCCATAGCAGCCATGTGCAGTGTGATATTGGTGTGGAGAGAGATAAAACAGGGCTCTGTACATTGCTACTAGCCAGTTAGTGTGCTATTGTGATTCTATTGCGAGTGTAAAGTATAATTTTAGTGTAAATATAGTGATAGTACAGTGTGAGTGTAGTGCGACCGTTCATTTTTACTTTAGTGTCAGTTTATTGTGTCAGGTTTACTGCAGTATATTGCAGTGCATCAGTGTAGAGTGTCAGGTCAGTGATACTACATTATATTGAAGTGCATCAGGGTACTTTTACTGCAGTATATTGTAGTGCTTTAGTGCACATTTACTGCAGTATAGTTAGGTGTGTTAGTTCAGTATAGTGCAGTGCGCGTTTACCATAGTATATTGCAGTGCACATTTACTGCAGTGTGTTAGTGCACGTTTACTGCAGTAAACTGCATCGTGTTAGCGCACGGTTACTGCAGTATACCGAAGTGTGTTAGTGCGCATTTACTGCAGCATAGTTAAGTGTGTTAGTGCACGATTACTGCATAATATTACAGTGCGTTAGTGCCCGTTTACCGCAGTATATTGCATTTACTCCGGTATATTGCAGTGCCTTGGTGCACGTTTACTGCAGTATAGTGAAGTGAAGTGCATTAGTGCACATTTACTGCGGTGTATTGCAGTGCGTTAGTGCAGGTTTACTGCAGTATAGTGGGGTGCGTTAGTGAACGCCTACTGCACTATATTTTAGTGCATGTTTACACAATATAGTGAAGTGCGTTACTGCACATTTACCAAAGTATTTTGCAGTAAGTTAGTGCATGCATACTGCAGTATAGTGACGTGCATTAGTGCACATTTACTTCAGTATAGTCAAGTGCATTAGTGCACTTTTATTGCAGTATATTGAAGTGCGTTGGTGCACATTTACTGCAGTATTTTGAGGCGAGTTAGTATACCTTTACCACAGTATATTGAAGTGCGTAAGGACAGGTTTACTGCAGTATATTGAAGTGTGTCAGTGCAGTTTTACTTCAGTATATTGTAGTGTGTCAGTGGAATGTGTCTGTGTAGTGAGTATTGAAGTTAAAGTGCACCAAACACCACTTTTCATTGATTAAAGTGCATCCATGTACACCTTTCCCCATCTCTATTACATTTTGTTACTAATCCCCCCCCCCCCCCATCATGTCTGGGAGGCCAACAAGGCGCGGCAGACGTTCCCATGGCACTGTGAGGGGGCCAGCAATGCATGTGTCCACAGGCAAAGGTGGACGTGGTCTGTTCTCAGGCATGACACCAGTTCCTCTGTTTAGCGATGTTGCCCGTGCTACCCAGCTACAGCATGCAGAGGAGGTGGTAGACTGACTTACTAAACCATCCTCATCCTCCATCATCTAAGAAGAGACTAGTGCACAGTCCACCTCAGCTGCCAGAGAGGCTTATTCTGCCTCCTTGTCCACAGCTACTCCTGCCATAGCCCCAGCATCAGGCATGGCGGAGTCAGCTGAGTTATTTAAACACAGCATCAGCCACTTGGTCCTTGAAGATGCATAGCCATTACTTGATTCAGATGTTGGTTCTGAGGTTGAGGAAGATAGGAACATGAGCCTACAGAGTATTGCCAAGTTGGCTCCAGTGATGATGAGGATGGAGGGGAATGGTGATGAGAATGATGATGATGAGGATGGAGGGGAATGATGATGAGAATGATGATGATGAGGATGGAGGGGAATGATGATGAGAATGATGATGATGAGGATGGAGGGGAATGATAATGAGAATGATGGGGATGATGAGGATGGAGGGGATGATGAGGATGGAGGGGATGATGAGGATGGAGGGGATGATGATGAGGATGATGAGGATGGAGGGGATGATGATGAGGATGGAGGGGATGATGATGAGGATGAGGATGGAGGGGAATGATGATGAGAATGATGAGGATGGAGGGGAATGATGAGGATGGAGGGGAATGATGATGAGAATGATGATGATGAGGATGGAGGGGAATGATGATGAGAATGATGATGATGATGAGGATGGAGGGGAATAATGATGAGAATGATGAGGATGGAGGGGAATGATGAGGATGGAGGGGAATGATGATGAGAATGATGGGGATGATGAGGATGGAGGGGAATGATGATGAGAATGATGGGGATGATGAGGATGGAGGGGAATGATGATGAGAATGATGGGGATGATGAGGATGGAGGGCAATGATGATGATGAGAATGATGGGGATGATGAGGATGGAGGGGAATGATGATGAGGATGGAGGGGAATGATGATGAGGATGGAGGGGATGATGATGAGGATGGAGGGGATGATGATGAGGATGATGAAGGGGATGATGATGAGGATGATGAAGGGGATGATGATGAGGATGATGAAGGGGATGATGATGAGGATGATGGAGGGATGATGATGAGGATGATGGAGGGAATGATGATGAGGATGATGGAGGGGATGATGATGAGGATGATGAAGGGGATGATGATGAGGATGATGAAGGGGATGATGATGAGGATGATGAAGGGGATGATGATGAGGATGATGAAGGGGATGATGATGAGGATGATGAAGGGGATGATGATGAGGATGATAAAGGGGATGATGATGAGGATGATGAAGGGGATGATGATGAGGATGATGGAGGGGATGATGATGAGGATGATGGAGGGATGATGATGAGGATGATGGAGGGAATGATGATAAGGATGATGGAGGGGATGATGATGAGGATGATGGAGGGGATGATGGAGGGGGAGGGGATGATGAGGATGATGATGATGATGATGATGATAATAAGGTCACTGAAGCGACTTGTGGGGCCAGATAAAGCAGAGGAGGAAAGTGAGGGTGAGGCACAACCCCAATGAGGCAACCATCATGGCAGAGAAGAGATCAGCCACCTATTCCATCACATTGTGGAGCCGTTATCTCCTGGCCCACTTCACACAGCTCAGCTGGCCTTTTTTAGCACATGTGCAGCCGATCGCTCTGTTGCAGTTTGCAAACTTTGCCGCAAGCAGATCAAACTTGGCAAAAACACCAGCCATTTGGGTACCACATGCTTTTTTTTTTTTTTTAAAGTTGCTTTTATTGTAATTTCAAGGTAAATACAAAACAAAACAGAGCCTATTGGGCATACCCCAGGCTCGATCAACAACTACACATCAATAAAAAAGAAAAAAAAAAACCCATACATATAGAGATAGATAGATAGAATATATATATATATATATATATATATATATATATATATATATATATATATATATATATATATATATATATATATATATATATATATATATATATATATATATATATATATATATATATATATATATATATATATATATATATATATATATATATTTTTTTTTTTTATTAACTAAACCATTATACGCTCAACCACCTGTGCAGAATATTCAAAGCAATCCTCTAATTCCATGTGTATGCTGCAATACCCACTTTAGTCAGTCATTCATGAGCTGTGCATTACAATAACATATTCATATCCCCCCCCCCCCTTAAACTATCGACTGAACAGCCCAGGGACTTTTATGAGATCAGGGATACCATTTGAGCCATTCCCGGTACTTAATAGAGTGAAACCAATCTTCGATCGAATCTGCATTAGTGGACAGGGATTCCGTCCAAATATCCCATATTTTGTGGAATTTTTTTTCCACAGCCACGTGACAGGTAAGTAGCTTTGTACTAGAGCCGCATTCACTAACTTCTTCCAGAAATTTATTGAAGGTGCAGATGAGGCCTTCTATCTGAGTACTATAGATTTACGGGCATAGTAAAGTAATAATCCTAGCAGGGTTCTGATTGCCCGGCTTGGAGCCACAGGAATGGTGGTGACAGTCAAAATAAATTTTGTTACCTCAACCCAAAAAAAATTGCAATCTGAGGACAAATTCCAAAAAATATGAGTGAAATCCACTGAGACTGAGTTACACCTCCAGCAAGAGGCAAAAATAGATGGATAGATTCTATGTAAGCGCTCGGGCATGTAATATACCTTATGTACTATTTTAAATTGCACCAATCTATCTCTGGCTGATACTAGCTGTGAAAAGGGGTATTCCTACATTTCTTCCCAATCTTCTGTGTCTAATGTAGGGAAATCTACCTCCCACTTTGCCTTAAGGTTTTCTAGTCCCATGTGGACGTTAGGGAGTAGTGCCTTATATATGGAGGATAAGGGTTTAGATAGAGCTTCATCTCTGAGCAGAGTCTCCAGATTCAAGGTGTAAAAGGCCACGGGAGCATTTTCAAACTGAGTGTTGAAAGCATGCCTAAGCTGCAGGAATCTAAACAGGTGTGAGTTAGGTAAATTATATTGTTGTTTCAACCTGTCAAAAGTCTGTATTTTGCCCTTAAGACAAATTTGATTTATATATTTGAAGCCCTTGCATGCCCATACCTCAGGGTTGGGAATGGACCCAAATTCTGGCAACTGCGGGTTAAACCAAAGAGAGCTATAGGGGGAAATATGTCCAGAAGGTATGGGGCGTAGTGAATTTGCCACTGACCACGCCCGTATGACCGCTCTCATTGCTGATGTAAGAGGGAAGGGAGCTCTAGAGCCCCGGTAAAGTAGGTTCCGTAGCGGCTCATAAGACCCCAAACGTACTGCTTCCATGACCACTGCTGCATTGGACTCAGAGACCAGCCAGTTGTGGGCATGGGATAACATAGCTGCCACGAAATAAGAGTGAAGGTCAGGACAAGCCAAGCCTCCCTCTCCCCAAGGTCTCTGCAGCACCGTCAGCTTAAATCTCGGCTGACCAGATCCCCAGAGAAAAGATAATAAAATAGTGTTTATCAGGCGAAATACCTTTTTGGGGATCCAGACAGGTGCATATCTGAGAGCATAGAGAAAGGCAGGTAGAAGCTTCATCTTCAATAAATTGATCCTCCCGATTAAAGAGAGGGGGAGATGTGCCCATGCCTTCAGTCTCTTTCTCATCCTTTATACCAGTGGTTCTAAGTTAAGCGTATAATAGTCAGAGGTAGATGTGGAGATGTGAATACCTAGATATTTAATTTTGTCTGTCCATAGTAAGGGTAAGGTTGCGATCTGCTACATCCTTTGCGGCCTTATCTATCGGCAAGATTTGGGATTTATCCCAGTTTACTTTGAGCCCCGAACAGCTAGTGAAATTGGAAAGAATGGTCAACGTCTCCCAAAGGGATTGGGCAGGGTCACTCAAGAAAAGGATAAGATCATCCGCATATAAAGCATGTATATGCTCATGTATGGATCCCACCTGTATGCCCCTAACCCCGTCTGCCTGTCTGAGGGCCGAGGCAAGTGGCTCCATCACCAAGGCAAAAAGGGCTGGTGACAGTGAACAACCTTGCCTCATACCTCTTCCAACAGAAAAGGGCGCCGACAGAGCACCACCAAGCTTAATCTGCGCAGTCAGGTCTTTATATAAAATATCAATCTATCTGCGGAATACTTCTCCAAAACCCATAACTTCTGGGACCGTGGACATAAAAGGCCATGCCACTGAATCGAACGCCTTTTCAATGTCCAGTGTCACCCTTACCCTTGTAGAGGACTCAGTGGGAGGTAGACGAAGATGGGTAAACACTCTACGTAAATTTATATCTGTTGATTTCCCTGGCATGAAACCAGTCTGGTCTACATTAATCAGGGATGGTAGAATTGTCCGCAGTCTGGTCACTAATATTTTTGTCAAGATCTTGAGGTCATAGTTTAGTAGAGAGATCGGCCTATAAGAAGTACAGAGGGATATGTCCTTGCCGGGCTTAGGGATGAGGACTATGTGTGCCTGATACATTGAAGGGGGTAAGGACATCTGTTTTTTACTTTCAGAGAAGACTTTTAACAGTTTGGTGCAATTAATGAGGCATACATTCTGTACCATTCACCAGGTAGGCCATCAGGTCCCGGTGTTTTACCACTAAGAAATTAGCAAATCGCCTCTTCTATCTGATCAGTGGTAAAATCTTTGTCTAAAAATTCAAGATCCTCCTGTGAAAGAGTGGGTAGATGCAGGCAGTGCAAAAATTCCCTACGCCGATCTTCAGGCCAGCCAGGGACCGCCTTATATAAGTTTTCGTAGAAGGATCTGAATTCATCTATAAATGAGTTCGTTGGTAGAGATCACCTGACCATCTAAACCACAGATTTCTGACACCACCATCTGCATTTTAGAGTCCGCAACTAAATTCGCTAGGAGTTTGCTATTTTTCAAAGATCTTCCCCGCCAAGGAATTTAAATCTAGATGTGTGGCCGAGGCAAGATGTAGAGACAATGCTCTTTTTGCCTCGGCTAGCCGGCTAAAGTGATCCAGAGTCGAGGAGCCAGAAAAAGCCTCCGCTGCTCTAGCCTCTCCCTCCTCAAATGCCTGGACCTGACAGGACATCTCAGAACGGACCGCTTTAATAGCTGAAATGTATTCTCCTCTAGTGTTGGCCTTAAAGGCGTCCCAGACTATCTGCAATGAGGCTGAATCCTCATTGATCTCCCACTATTGTTGTAGTTTGGGAGAGACGTCCTCCCCCACCCTCGAGTCCTACAACCATTTGGGTGCTAAACACCAACAGTCTCGACTCCTGGTGTCCGACAACTCCAAAGTGACCTCCAGGGGTGCATGATCAGAGAGGCCCGCAGGTAAGTACAAGACCCCCCCCCCGCCACTGCCGCCAGGGCACAGGTGTTGCCAAAGACCAGATCGATCCTGGAACCCGATTTATGAGTAGTAGAGTGAAAGGAGTAAGCCCTAGTGGTTTGATGCTTCCATCTCCAGATCTCAATATAATTAAATGCTTGTGCCCATTGAAGCAGGTCTGGCGAATACACCCTATTTGGATTGGACGAGTCCAGGGACGGATCCAAAGTAGAATTAAAGTCTCCAGCTATGTATAGTCTGGAGAATTGTAATGTAGCTAAAAGCTCATATACCTTGTAGAGGACCCGTTGGTTAAAGGGAGAGGACACATATATATTCACTAAAGTATAGACCACCGCTCTGATCTCCAGTAATAGGATTATGAATCGGCCCTCCTGATCAGTTTGTAGATGCACGACCCTATATGCAAGGGATTTGTTCAATAGAATGGCCACTCCCCTTGCATAACTGGAGTACGTCGTATGAAATGATTGCCGTACCCAGGGTCTGCGTAGTGCCAGGATCTTGTTCCCCAGAAGGGGAGTCTCCTGCAGGAACAAGATATGGGGTCTGTGATTATTCAGATATTTAAACATTAGTGCCCTTTTTACCTTGCCATTTAGACCCCTTACATTCCATGATACCAGTTTTAACTCCATGAATGCAGTGACAGATTAGGATTCAACATAATGATACCTACATGTAGGGGGGTCAGCCCCCATGGGACCAAGGGATAATGCCAAAAGTATAACGAATTTTGCACTGGGCATAGTGAGCATTAATAGGACACGTGAAATATAAGCTTCAGTCAGTGGATATAGAGCGTACAAAGAAGAAAGAAACAAAAACGGTAACCTGTGAACTCCCTACTGACCATGAAAAACCCCTAAAAAAGAAAATAGAACAAAAAACAATAAGAACTATGGTCAGTTTAATACCCAAAACCTGAACTCAAACGCAGATCTTCAGACTTCTGAAAAAAGTTCCAAAGTGCAGCGATTCAGTGTTCACTGTGGGGGGGTTGATACTTCAGTGAGTTACTTCTAACAAGGTGGCTCCGTAGTAAAGAATGTATAATAAAAGCACATCTAGTCTTGAACTAGAAGGATCTTTAATGATCAATGTTTCTAGGAAGAGAAAAAAAAAAAATCATCGCAGTCAGTGGCAAGCCGACCCACCAGCTTCCAGGGGTAGAAAGGTCTCCCACCCAAAATAACGTGTACAATTTTGCGTGAGGGGCAGAGGAGCTAACTAGCAACAACATCTGATGATGAGGTCCAAGAAGCTATACAACAGAAACCGATGGCTGGATAAACTACCCCCTCAAACATGGATCCGGAAGGAAGATGGAATCATTGTGCCAATTTTCAGATAGTGACTTGTAGTGGGAAATAGCATCTTGTGTTTACCGTAAGTTGTTCAGCCAGTCGTCTGCGTCAGCCGGAGAGTCGAAGAATCCGACCGAGCCATTATGATGGACCCGAAGACTGCTGGGATACAACATGCTGTATTTTATGTCCTTTTCACATAGGCGCTTACGGACATCATTAGAGGACTTCCTCTTGCGCTGCAGGTCGGCAGAGAAATCCGGAAACAGAAGGACTGAGTCGTTGCCGTATGGAAGCGAGGAATGTTTTCAAGCTGCGGAAAAGATCCTGTCACGGTCCCTGAAGTTGAGGAAGCGAACCAAGAAGGGCCGGGGATTTGCACCAGGGATACTGCGTCCGGTGGGTATACGGTGGGCACGCTCGACGACATAGGTTGGGAAGGTATCTGCGAGGCCCAACAGTTTTTTGAAGAATTCTTCCGTGAACTCCGATGGTCGGTCACCCTCCTCCCCCTCCGGGAGACTCAAGACGTGGACGTTGTTGCGTCTCGCTCTGTTTTCTGCATCATCGGATTTAGCGACAAGCAGTTGTACCGTGCATTGTAAGTCTGCTATGGTGTTGGTGTGGGTAGCTGTAAGATCTTCAGTGGCAGAAATTCTAGATTCTGATTCAGTCAGCCTACCCCTGATCTTATCCAGGTCATTTCTAATGAGATTGTATTCCTCTGCGAGGCGGTCTATTCTCACCAGCATGGAGGTTTTACTTTGTTCAATGGTGGCCAGGATCACTGCACTGCTATCCTGGGAAGGTGGGGCAGAGAGAGCCATGCTCGGAGACACTTCAGGCTCCATGGCTCATTCTGTCAGCAGGGTTTGCAGTCTCCATATGAGAGAAGGATTTGGTTGTGCAGCCGGTGTAGGGGCCAGGCGGCCTGGCGTGGATGAGCTCTTGGGCCGGTGCTTAGGGCCCAGGGAGGAAAGGTGGGCAGTAATCTCCAGCAGTCCTTCGCTGACCTGCAGGTAGTGGCCGTCTAATGAGAAAGGCCGGCCAGGGGTACTCTGCAGGAAAGGCCCAGGGAGCTGGATGGATGTAGGAGGGTGAGAAGGATGCTAAACCCCAGAGCTCCTCAGCCTGCCCACACAGTCAGTTCACCCTAGATGGCTCAGCAGGAAGGTGAAGGGCTGGCAGGGCGGCCGTGAGCGGCGGCATCCGCACTCCCAAGCCGAGTTCAGGCCGGCCACGGTGCTCCTCGGCTGGCGGCCCAGGAAAGTGTGGTGGGCGGCAGGCTGCACTAAGCCGCACTAGGCTGGAATAGGCCTCACCGGGTGGTTTGTGGCCCCACGGACCACCAGACCCCACCAGGCACACAGAAGGGCAAGTTGGAGGATAAGGGGAGCCCCTTACCTCACAGATTAGTCCAGGGATGGCTCTCTTTAGCAGGGCACAGGCCGGGAAAATGGCGGCGGCCGCGGGTGTGAAGGCTTGATTGTTTCCCGGCTGATCACAGGCCGGACCTCCACAATATCCTCACAGGCTGCAGCAGGGAGTATATATGAGTCCGCAGGCAGGTATTTCGGCATTTTTTGGCTGGTGAAATGTGCAGATGGTTAAGAATTAAGTCTCGGATGCTCGGAGCTCCTCACTAGCACATCTGCCTGCACTCACATCCGGACACGCCCCGGGTACCACATGCTTGACAGGCATTTAACCTCCCACCACTCATTTATGACCTCTCAGCAGCCTCCACTGACAGGGATGATGGTATAGCAAAGGGTGTCCCAGGTCCTTGCAGTACGTCTGCCAGTAGCACACCACCAGCTGTAGACTATAGCAGGCAAATTTCTCTGCCCCATCTGCTGCAACAAAAAAACAAATACAGTCACTGCCACCCACATGCCCAGCGTCTAAATTCAAACTCCTGCCTTTCCATCTGGTAGATTTTGCCCTTTCCATAAATTTGCAGAATATGCTGTACAACAATAGCAGGTTCTCAGTCGCCATTTCTTTTCATGTAAGGCCATTCCAGCTCTATCCTATCACATGGAAGGCAATGTTGTGGTATCATTGGGCAAGGCAGTCAGCCATAAGGTCCAAATTACTGCTGATACGTGGTCCAGCAAGCATGATCAGGGATGATATATTTAGTTCACAGCACACTGGGTAACTCAGCTTGCAACTTGGAAGGATGCAAGACAGGGCTCAGTGCTGCAGATTGTTTTGCTGCCACATCTCCATACAGCTGGTGGTGATGATGCAAGATTTGTCAGCATCCACCCCTCCTCCTCCATGCCCTCCTCTGCTGAATTGTCCTATGAACCAGCAGTACATCCTAAGTGTTCAAGGGGCTATACAATGAGTCAGGTAAAAGATGCCATGCAGTGTTTCAGCTGGTCTGTCTAGGGGACAGGAGCCACACTGGAACAGAGATTCCTTCAGCTCTGCAGGGGCAGGCCCAGAGGTGGTTTACGCCACACCAGCTGGAGCCAGTAATGGTGGTGTACAATAATGGCACTAACCTGACCTTTGACAGGGAAAGTTGACACGTGCCATGCCTGGCACATGTTTTCAATTTGGTGGTGCAGTGTTTCTTAAATAGGTACCCAGGGTTGGAAGATCTGCTAAAGCAAGCCAGAAGGGTCTGTAGCCATTTCAGGTGGTTATACACAGCCAGTGCTCGGTTGGCTGAAATTCAGCGGGAATTCCACCTGCCAATAAACTGCCTGATTTGTGACATGCCCACAGATGGAACTCAACTTTGGCAATGCTGCAGCAGAGGGCCGTCAACGAGTACCTGTGTGAGTATGGCACAACGACAGGTTTAGGCCAGCTTGGCTTTTTTTCTCCCACACCAATGGCTGCTGATAAAGAATGCATGCACTGCACTGTCATCATTTGAGGCGACAAGGATGGTGAGCAGTGACAATGCATGCATCAGTGACACAATCCCTGTTGTGTTCCTGCTGGAGCAGGCTCTGCGTAGCATTATGGACAGGGCACTCGAGGAAAAGCAGCAAGAGGAAGAGGAGGACTTCCTTTCCTCTCAAGGCCCTATTTATGCAGACACCATTCTTGCGACACCACAGAACACACAAGAGGAGAGGGAGGAGGATTCTGGCAGTTTTGGAGGCATTGAAGCAGTCTGCTTCTCATGCCTCCACAAACTTGCAGTGCATGGGCTCTCTTATTCTTCAAAGCCTGAGAAAGGACCTGAGCATCATGGAGAAGGATCACTATTAGTTGGTAACCCTCCTTGACCACCGTTACAAGGGGAAAATCTCAGAACTCATCCCATCCCCACAGAGGCAGCAGAGGATGAATTATCTTGAGGACACCTTAAAGAGGAGATTATGTAATGCCTTTCCAGACTCTGATAGGATACAGTCACATGGAAAACGTAATTTTGAGGCTTCTGTTGGTCAAGAGGAACAGTGGAGAAGGGGGCCGCCTCAGTGATGCATTTCAGCATGTTTTTAGTTCTCGGCGCCCAGGGCTGTTAGCTTCCACATCCCATCGGCAGCATCTGCATCATATGGTGTGAGATTATCTAACGGCGAAAACAGAAATGTGGCTCTTTGCTTGTATTCAACAATACACATAAAAAAATTGGAGAAATCAAGTGAATAAAGCTGTTGTGTCTAAAGGTTGTATCTATCAATGGTTAAAATCAATTAACATGTTGCATTTAATTCAGGTGCTGTAAAGTGCACTCAGTGCTGTATAGTCATAGTGTATCTAAAAAATATTAAATTACCTCAAAATTCATAAATACAATATTAAAGTGCATCCAAACAAGTTAATGTGCAATACACAACATGCTTCAAAGCAAACGAACTACTAACAGACAAATTGTTGATTTAAAATGTGCTAATAATGCCAAAAGGGCATGTGCAAATAGTCCCCCCAAAAAATATTTAAACAATATGGAGTAGATACAAGTACCATAGAATATCTTCAATGAGCGTAAAAAAAATACAAGGTGGCGTTTCTTCTACTTTCTGTAACTTGATGTTATCCTTTATAAATGCAAATAGAGTCCACCGCAGTTTTTTTTTTAGACTATTTGCACATACCCTTTGGCATTATTTGTACATCTTGTCGGTTAGTAGTTTGTTTGTGTAGAACCCTGGAGTTTAGGCAGGGTTGCTCCTCAAAAATGTACTTGCCAGGAGTTGTTATCCTGGATGATTGATAGAGATCTTTTGATTTCTCCCTAAGTTTGGCCTTGTTGCACTTATCTCTTCTACCACTAGATGGCCGGGTACTTGGTGTTACTAGATACGCGAAGGGTAACGCAAGGTCGGGTTATGGGTATATGGGGTATCTCCGCCAACGGGTAGGTGTTTTCTTGGATTCCTTGGCCTGCTGGGAGAGCATATATGTTCGAGTGAAGTCAGGGGATCTATGTTCTGTGACACCTGGACGGCTGTCTGGATGGACATATGTTGTATTGCCTGGGCTGCTAGGCCAGAGATGGGGTCTATCCCAGGCACATCTGACTGCAAGAGAGCAGCACAGGGTTGGAACTTCAGCTTGCAGTCCAACCAGAAGTGACGGTTCGGCCGGAGAACCTGTCGTGGTCGGAGGTAGAGGGGAAGCTGTCACCAGTAAGGGACTATCCGCCTTACTTCCAGGGACCACAGTGAGTAACTGAAGCGAGTACTGGAGCAGCATTCTCACCAGACAGGGAAGGTGCAGAATGGCAAAACTTCAGTGGGAATCAAGCCAGGGACCCAGCCAGCGGAGGTGACGCTTGCAGAGCAGCCTTGTGTCAAGCTAGGGACCAAGTAGGCCAGCGTGGGTAAAGCTTGAGAGATATCATGAGTGCAAAGTTAGGGGCCCAGCAGAGAAGCGGGGATGACACTTGAGGAAGATACCACCGTGAAGATTGGACAAGCTCAAGGGATTCAGTGGCAGTGAATCAGTGGGTCTAGGGAGAGACCGGGAGCTCAGTGGGCTGAAGAACTACAAGGAATGATTGTAGTGAAAGAGAAATGAACTGTTAGGTTTGTGTTAGGAAATGTTGAAGACTGTTGCCATAGGAGACAGCATTCCTGGACATTTAGATGTGACTTTTGCTGGATGCCTTACCCTGCATGGTTGTCCTCCTATTGAAGTCTGAGTCTGCCAATTAATCTTGCAACTAAGGATGTCCTGGCCCTAACCCTCTCTCCCCCCAAAAAGTTTGGCAAAGGAAATAAACTCTTTTGCATTCAAGAAGTGTCTGGCGCCCAATAACTATCTCTGGCCCTGTAGGTAATTTAATATTTCTTGAATACACTATACAGCACCTGAAGTGAATGCAACATTTTAATTGTTTTTGACCATTGATAGATTTAACGTTTAGACACAACACCTTTTATTCACTTGGTTTCTCCAATTTTTATTTTTTAATATATTATAATAAAAATATTAATTATATAAATATATAAAACACACATACATACACACAACTGCTGAAATCTTTAAATTTCTCTCTAGTATACGGTAGCTTATAGGAAGTGCCCTGCTTTATTTGTTAACAGAGATGGATAACTTTCCAGATGACAAGCCACTGGGTTACCGGGTCATGAGAAAAGACCATTGGCCAGAACTTGCTCAGTATGCAATTGAGCTGCTGTACTGCCCTGCATCCAGCATGCTTTCTGAACAGGCATTCCGTGCTGCTGGAGTTTTTTCGTGACAGATAAAAGCGTGTCTGTCCACAGACTCTGTGGACTGGCTGACGTTTATCAGAATGAATCAGTCCTGGATTAGAAGTAGCTACCAAGCCCCTGATGCCGTTGTCGCTGATTAAGTGTTTTCTGGATCTCTGAAAGACTGTCTAGGCTGCCTAGCTTTGTAAATGTTGATTTCATCTGAAATACATTTTTTTGGTGTAGGTTTCATGGGCACAATTAACACCCAAGGAACAATTTTTCCACACCTGTTTGACAGGTGCATATCATTTAAATTTTTGACAGCAAGGCCAATTCTTGCTTTCATCGAGAGTACCTGTATAGGGTTATGGTGTGAAGGCACCACCAACACCCACAGCCCAATCTTTCTGCCATTGTTTGACTGGGGCATATTATTTCAATTTTTGACAGGAAGGCCAAGTCTTGCTTTCATAAAGAGTACCTCTATAGATTTACGATGTGAAAGCACCACCAACACCCAAAGCCCAATTTTTCTGCATCTGTTACTTCTATCCACAATCTGTGAAAGAGACACCAGAATTTATCCAAAAGATCTCTTTAAGCTTGTTCCGAGTGCACTAAATTGTGGGCTCATCATACAGACTGGCTCCCCAAGCTTGCAGGGAAATTGTCATTTTTTTTTGGCTTTATAAGTGTCATTTTTGCTGCAGCAGGTTACATACATGGCACAGATGCGCCACTTTACAGGCAGACTAAGGGGACACCCCCCCCCCCCCGTGCACTATATTTAAAGGAATTTTTCATTTTTGTTTCACTTTAAGCATCAGTAAATCACTGTTCATTTAAAAATATTGTGTTTTTTTCAAACTTTTTTTTCATTGATACATGTTCCCTAGGGGAGTACCCGGACCCCATAACCATTGTATGCCCAAATACTTGCATATAAGCCTGGCACTTTTGGCTTTTCCTGTTTGGGTCCCATGGACTTTAATGGGGTTCGTTATTCCGTTCCAAACTTTCCCAATGTTCGAAAGTTCTGGCGCGAACCAAAACGGGGGGCGTTTGGCCCATCTCTAATGGGGACAAAAGCTTCATACCGACATCTTGTCCCCCAAAATATGTGAATTATCAGATTTGGAAAGCCCCCTTAAAAGAAGGGACCCCTAGATATCTTCCCACCCATGTAAAAGAGTACATAATACCCATTTTTACTAATTTGCAAAAAAAAATGGAAATAGCAAATAAAACATGGGCACCATTAAAAACTTCCTTTAAAAAGAAAATTCGACCTTCCATTAAAAGAAATGTTCCACAATATAAATCTAATGTCAATCATATCATCCAGCAAAGTGGATGCCGAGTCAATCATGATGAAGACTTGCTGTCACGATGACACACTGCTATGACAAAGCTGCCCAGCCTCTACTTGTGCTGCAGATGACTGGTCCCTGTTGCTGCTGGAATGTAAACAACAGCCCCGTGAAATCAATATAGTTCTGACCATATTTGGTCCACCTGAGATTCCTCCTGGCTTGTTTACAATTAGAAATAATCTAGTGGGAAGTCCCTTACTAATACCACAAATTAATGACACACTTCCAGCTGCATCAGCCAGAGGTTCAGGCAAGTGGGAGAACTGACCAAATCTGGACAGATTGTTCATCTATTTGAGAAATTGCGAACAGGCTGGGTTTGGGTCGAACTCATGTTCAAGCCAAACCCAAAGATCATCCCTTTCCACACTAAAAACCATTAGTGAATAATTTGAATATGCAGTTATCGTTTGTTATTGCATGTGGGTTACACAATGCAAAAATAGAATATTGCCATATATAATAAGCTTCTTATATAAACTGGAAATAAATGTACATTTTGGCATACAAGTAAATTATGAAAATATTTTATACAGTGTTACAAATGTAGATTTTCTGAGATGACTCCCTAATCCATGCATATAATGGTTCTAAATACCACTTTTATATTCCTGTGTTCTTACGATAATTAATTGTGTCTTACAATTAATTATAGTAAGCCACATTGTATATATAATTTTTTATTTCTGATAACATTCTATACTCAAAAACAGGTTTATGCAACACAGAACACATGACTCCTTTAGTAAATAACTCCTTATTCATTCTTCTACCTTGCATTTCTCTTACCATTGCCACTAGTTTCTCCCGATCTTTTTCATTGCCCACATGACATGGAATTCCAGAAATGCTGAGTCCTTCTTCTTTCAGCTGTTGGACAGCTTTATCCACATTTTCTGTCTTACGACTACATAAAAGCACGTGAGCCCCATCTTGTGCCAAACGTCTTGCTATAGCAAAGCCAATGCTAAATGTGAATAAATAAGCATAGTGAAGGTGACATTGAAGGTGAATCCACCACACATGTACCAGGAAAGTTCACCTGCAGTGAAGGATTAGTGAATGTCACATTCTTTGTTTTATGAATTTGCCCCTATAGTGTATATTAAAATCTCATAAAAATTAACATTACAAAAAAAAAAAAAAATCAGTTAACTAATAACTTCATGCAGGTTATTAAAGTGATTGTAAACCCACATTTTTTTTAACAAACATGTCACACTTACCTGCTCTGTGCAATGGCTTTGCACAGAGCAGCCCTGATCATCCTCTGGTCCAATGCCGGCACTCCTGTTTCCTCCCCCCTGCAAGCCGCTTGCTATGGGGGCATTTGTGTGCACTTGCTCCAGAGCCTCTTTGTGTGTCCATTGACAGAGTGCTGCTTGGACCTGCCCCCCCCCCCTACTTTCTCTTCACTGGCTGTAATCACAGCAGCAGGAGGAGCCAATGGATTCCACTGATGTCTCTGAGCCAACGAGGAGGGACAGAGCGGAGGGAGCCACTGCTCTTGTGCACAGCACTGGATCAAGATCAGGCTCAGGTAAGTATAGGAGGGGAGGGGATGGGGGGGGGGCTGTACTCCCAAAGTTTTTTTACCCTAATAGAGGATGCAATAAGGTAAAAAATCTCCAGCCTTTAGAACCACTTTAAAGCCCAACTCCAGGATGCCTTTGAATGTAACCCTGCAGTGAGATTCCCAACACTAATACAAAATACAGAACTTACCTTATGTCCCACTCCCCTAGCAGCTGGCACTTCCCTCTGCAGTCTGACATTATGGGTTTGTGGGTGGGCCCTCTTCAGCCCTTCTTACAATGCAGGACTTCCGGTCCTGCATTGTATGTAAGGACATCGGAGAGCTGCCAGGTTGCGAAGTGAAGCAGCTTCAGGTGGGACTGCTAACACAAAGAGGAGGCTACTCTTGTAATAATAACCAACATATTGGATATTTTTAGAATTTCTTTAACATACCCATATGTTGACCCAGTCACAATGGCCACTTTATCTTGCAAGGGTTTTCGATTTTTCGCACTTGCATTTGATTTGATCAGGTAGTTCTCTTGAGACATTTTCTAACAGCTGTTAGAAATAAACAAAATATCTGTAAAAAACAATCAAACTAGCAAAAAAAATAAAAAAATAAAAGTTTTGCTTTAGTTATAATTTAGGAACAAATGGTCTTGGTTTGGTAATCCTGTCTTTTTGCAAAACAATCATACTTAAAAATGGTAAGACTACAGGTTCTTTTAATTTTTTTTAACATCACCACACTGTCCTTTGTCTTTTTTAGCAAAAATAGTAAACTTAATATACAACACTCTTCCGACAATGGAAGAGATTCCCGGGGGGGGGGGGGGGGGGGGTATTAAAGCAGCAAAAATTTTATAAGAAAAATGATTGGTTAAAATCTTTTATTCAGGCAAAGAATGAATGCAATTAAACAGTAAATTTAAAATATATATTGTGGTTACCGACACAAACAACAAACACCAAACAAAACACATCGCAAATGGCAAACAGTACACCAAGGAAACCATAGTTCGTCAATTACATTGTGACATTTACATCTACATGAATACCCGTTCTAGGAGATATATCAAAGAGTTCTAAATTTAGACAACGTATCGTTGGACATTTCATAATGTTCAAAAGTATATTGAGAGAGATAGAGATAATTATATTATAATATATATATATATATATATATATATACACACACACACACATATACATACACACCATCTTGGAGATGGAAAGGTGAGAATGTATCGCACAACCAGGATTACTAAAAACAGCTGCATTCAATGGTCCCAAAATGTCCATAACCCACAGTCCACTGGGCTTACAAAGAGCCACGCTTTTGGACCTTGAGAGGAAGGATGGGGCGAAGCACCTGTGGTACGGTATTGAGGAATCTCAATAAGTAATCAGCAAGTATTATATAAGTATACAGTTCTACTGTGCGACCTTAGACTGGTTAATACTCAATCAAATGTTGGATTTATATGGACCGATATTGCTTATATATTTAATTTTATAGTATACTGTATTTATTGGATTTTTTTTTTAGATTCATTTGTATTAACATTCATGTAATGAAATAGAAGATGATGATGTTACCTGATTAGTATAGAGGTGACTGCAATATGGTGACGTAATGTGTGTGAAGATAAATGACTAATGTGATAAAAAAGGCATAAAAATAATATGTGAAGGGGAGCATGCGTGGCAGCTCCCAAGATGGCATCGGCATCTAGAGCTCCGCTCCACCACGGCCCCTTGACAGCCACCGGAGCTCACAGAGTGCTCCCACACCTCTCACCTGGATTTACAAGCGGGGGGGGGAACCCCCAGGAACCCTCCGATGACATCGGCGCAAGCCAGGAGGAATCTATCACGCCAGATGTCAGCAGCAGCCAGACCGATCAGCTACGCCAAGATGGCGGCGGCTCCACGAGGCCCACACATTGCAGAGGACACAGAGGACTCTATTGCGGACCAAGACTCGATCCCTATGCCATCCCCAGGAACCGTTCATCCTCCCCTGGTCACATCTCCCGCTTCCATGGAGTCCTTGCTGGGCAGGATGAGCTCTGGTCTCCCCACTACCCCCATGCTGGATCCTCGCACAGGCCTGCTTCTGGCTGTAAGTGAAGCAAACAAAGCAACTCCTACTCGCACTGACTTCCCCTCCATGATGGAAGCTTTTGCACAAATGCTCTCAAAAAGCTTGACTTTGAATGCAGCACAGATTACTTCATCCACCCATGCTGATTTGCAGCAAATAGGGATGAGAATGGATACAATAGAGAAAAAAAGCTGATCAATCTGTGGCACGGATTAACCAGAATTCCTGCCAGGCTACAAGATGTGCTGAATAAACTAGAAACAGCTTTTGCAAAGATCGATGACCTCGAGAACAGATCGAGACACTATAATTTTAGGATTAGGGGGCTTCCTGAATCTGAGAAAGAGGTGCAAGCGGCTGTTAAATCTCTCATAAAAAGGCCTTATCCCAGATATTGCTGAACACCTCCTTGAGCTGGATAGAGCTCACAGAGCCCTTCAACCCCCCTGCATGGATGGTCTCCCCAGAGACATCATTATGAAACCCCACTTTTATTCAGTAAAGGAGGAGGTGATGAAGAAGTCCAGGATCCCTGACAATCTCACATTGAATGGGCACAAAATTCAGATTTTCGCCGACTGTTCAGAAAAGAGGATGGCTCAAGCCATCACTTCAGCTATTGATTGAAAGGAAAATCAAAAGTTTCAGCTTCTCCTCTTTTGCAGAAGGAGAATGCCTTCTGCTACAGCTTGGTCTGCATAGGAATCACCCTCCACACAGGTCGTCAGGGGAACCCCCTCCTCTACAAAGAGACCCCCGCCAGCTTGGCTGAAACAAAATTCCAAGTGATCCAAAGAAAATTTCCCGCCATGATGGTCAGACCCCCTTTAATGGATCAGGGCCCTGATCTGTGACATTACTACTTTCCACGCGTTTTTGGGGGATCCCCCGTCTTCACTACTTTGAAAGCCCAAACTGGAGCTTACCCCACACCTGCATTGACTCAGCTGATGCACAACTTCCCTTTATTGCAGGACTGGCTTATGCCGAGCAACTGGGGCCTTCAACTTGGACATGGGGAGGGGTGGGAGTAATTACTCCTTTAACTCCTCCGGGAGCTTGCATGGAAGGCAGACTGCCTGTTACAGGCATCCTTCCAAGTTTGCCATTAGTCCCTCGTAGGGGACTATAGTTCTCATCCCATGATGGATGATAAAGGGTTATTGATGTTGTAATGGCTCTTTTTCATGTGTTCCTCTAACTTATTCCTCTGCACAGTCAGTATAGTTAACAACTCCTGTTGAGCAGAGGAATACTCATACATTGCTCGGGGAGTTATTCCCTGTCCTAGGCTAACGGTTCTAGATCACACCCCGAACAGGGTCTGCTTGCCCCCTGATTCTCCAGCCCTTTAGGCTGGAACTCCGGGGTGGCAGCAGGGCCTGGAGAGGGTACTCGGTGACATAGTTTGAATAAAGTTAATTTTCATATTGGGGGGCTCTGTAGTATAGACATCATAGGGTTCAGAGTTATTGTTATTTCCTTATGAATGTTAGAATTTTACCTCAGGTTTACAATAATGTAACCCCCTTCTCTTTTTTCACCCCTTTTCTTCTTCTCCTTGCTAATGCTCGTCTGAGTGTTCCCAGGTTCCACGGCTGTCTTTGGCCTCCCGTCCCAGATCATTGATATCTTCGCTCTCCAGGCTTCCTAGTGAGTACCTCTCTCAAAGAAATGGTAAGCTACGTATCTCCCGAATAGTTCCATCCCCTCTGATCCATGACTAACACAAATAACTCCACACCCACCCTCAAAATTATCTCAAATAATTATCAAAATTAATTTTGACTCAGTCTTAACTCCCCTGTCAAAACGTAGGAAACTCTTTCAACTTTGTCACTCCATGGATACAGACATTCTCTTGCTACAAGAGACCCACTTCCCGTCCACATTTAAACCCACATTCCTTAAATCAGCGTTACCCCCAATTTTTCATAGCGTCGGCAGATAAACAAAAAGGGGTGGCCATCTGTTTTGCTAAACAGATTAATCTCTCTCAACCGGAGACTATAGTTGACCCCCTGGGACGCTACGTTCTGGTTTCTGGCCACATTGATGGGGAGTTATACACTTTTGTTTCATACTATACCCCCAGTAAGGGTTAGACTTTTTTTGACTCCCTACTACACAAACTGCAAATGCATCTAAAGGGGACGGTATTCATCGGCGGAGACTCCAACACCATCTTTGATTTCCCTCTTGACAAATCTGCAGAAGGGAAATCGAAAAACCCAAGCGCCCTTCCAAACAAATCGCTAAAATAGCTAAACTGCTTCATTCCGCGGGGTTGATTGACATTTGGAGAGAGGCTAACCCGCACACAAAGGACTATACCCACTTCTCAGCCCCTCCCAACTCCTTTGCCAGGATAGACCACATCTTCACACGCTCAACAATCCCTCTAATCAGAAGTTCCAAGATTATAGATACCCCTGTCAGACCACTCGATGGTTACTCTGATCACGCAAAGAACTTCAGGATCTAGAGGTCCCCCTTACTGACGTTTGCAGGAGTCCCTATTGAGTGATCCGATACAATGCACCTTATTGGAGGAGGCTATTAAAGAATAATTTCTTATTAATGCGACGATCAAAGTTTCCCCATCTAATTGGGCGGCACATAAGTCAGTCATCAAGGGGAAACTCATACAGATGACATCGAAACTTAAGGCTGAACACAGGGCAGACACACTAAAGCTTACGGAGGACTTTTGTTCTTTAGCAAAAGCACACAAGCACCACCCCACTCCTGAGTCTCTAGCAAACCTAGAGAAAGCCCGGGCTCTCCTTAACTTGACTCTGACGACAGCTGCTGAAAAGCACCTCAGGTGGACCAGGGGTAAAATCCTCTCCCAAAAAGACAGGATTGGTTCAAGACTAGCTGTAAAGCTAAATCCTAAACAACGTTCCCTAGCATTCCCCAAAATTCAGGCAGCCTTGAGGGACTTGACACAGAACCCACCAAGTTTATGGAAGCTTTTCTACAGTTCTACTCTGAACTTTAGATAATCTCCCTTTGCCCACACTGACTAAAGACCATAGAGACCTCACCTGGACCAGATTGTTTCTCCACTGGTTATTACAATAAATGTGGCCCCTGCCTGGCCCCACACTTAGCTCGGATGTTCAATTCTCTCAGGGATGGAACCCCATGGGTGTGGATCTAAACTCCGCATATATCTCAGTATTACCCATACCCAGCAAGGATACAAGCGAGGTAAATAATTATCGTCTGATCTCGCTTATTAATAATGATATTAAAATAATGACAAAGATCCTTGCAAATAGAGTAGCGCGTTTTATCCCTTCATACATCCATAGAGATCAGGTGAGCTTCATTCCTGGGAGACAGGGCCCAGACCAGATTCGAAGGACCATTGACGTTATCTCACTTCTCAAATCACAGTGGGACAGTGGACCTCCTCAAAAAAGTTTTCTACTCTGTATAGACCTCCACAAGGCCTTTGACTCAGTAGCTTGGGCATACCTGTCTGATATGCTGAGGAGATGGGGCTTTGGCCCATATTTCCTAAACCTAATCCAATCGCTTTATTCAACCCCAACGGCGCAGGTAAGCCTGATGGGCAGATACTCGGATTCTTCTCCATAGGCAAGGGCACCAGGCAGGGATGCCCGCTCTCTCCCCTCCTTTTCGCAATGGCCATCAAAAAGTTGACCATAGCAATCAGATCAAATCCTGACATTAAGGGGGTGATTTGTGGGGATCAGGATCGTAAATGTGCGTTATATGCTGATGACCTCCTCCTCTTTATGACCTCTCCTCTAACATCCACTCCTATGGTATATAAGATATTGCCGGTATTCAGTATGGTTTCTGGCTTGCGAGTCAACATGAACAAATCAACAAAATTAAACATAACAGTCCCTCCGTATCTGCTTAAACAGCTTTCAAGTAACTTTCCATGGGCTCCCACTGCAATTCCATACCTAGGAATCAATCTAACGCCAGATATCAATAACCTTTTTAAAGCAAACTACCCCCTCGATGTTACAGAAATGTAGAGGTGACATGGAAAGGTGGTCGAAGTGTGGTCTATCCTGGCTGGGCAGATTTCATGCAGTTAAGATGACCCTTCTCCCCCGTCTTTTATACTTATTTCGCTCTCTCCCAATCCCGATTAAGAAACAATTCCTCAGTAAATTCCAGTCAGAAGTAGTTCGCTTTGTTTGGGGTAACAAAGGGTATAGGTGCCCCTTAGAAATCCTTTTTTTCTGCCTGAAATCCCAGGGCGGTCTGGGTTTGCCAAACCTATGGGGGTACTTCCAGGCAGCACAACTCACGCAAATTTCAATGGTTTTCTCTAGGGTCCCGAAGCCTGATTGGCAAACTATCCCGAATCCGATTGACAAACTATCCCCTTGAATATCATTGATTATCTTCTTTGGTGCAACCCAAAAATTAGGCCAGCTATAATGGCCCCCACCCTCTGTCACTCCATTGCCCTATGCTCAAAGCTTTATGCACAACACACCCCGATATCCCCCTTGAAGCCATTAGCGCATTTGTTTCATAATGCTAACCTCTCACTGGGGTTGAACATTAAAGCGTTCAGATGATGGACAGATAAGGGCCTCTACCAAATTGGTCACTTCCTCTCTCCGCTTACTTTGTCACACTGCAGGAAGAAACTAGAAATGCCCGATTCGGAACTATTTAGATTCTCCAAAATCTCTCAATTCCTACACTCCATCTGGACCAACAAAACAGAACCCCCCATAATAACCCCTTACGAACATTGGTGCTCAAACACTGCGGATCAGAGGGAATGTATCGCATTGATCTATACAGCACTGGCGACAAATTTGGACAAGCCGACCTACGCTCGGGCCTGGGAGGAGGACATGGGCAGCATGTGGACTACCTCAAACTGGTTCAGCGCATCAAAGTGAGGTTACAAAGCTATTCTCAATATATCCCTTATTGAAGCAAGTCTAAAAGTATTGATTAGGTGGTACTATGTCCCCTCTAGGCTGCCAATGATTTACCCAGGGACCTCGCCACTATGCTTTAGGGGATGCAAGTTGGAGGGCACAATGCTCCACATTATGGTGGACCTGTGCTTGCATTAGATCATTCTGGCAGAAAGTCTTCCATACCATTAGCTCCTTGACAAATGAAACGGTGATGCCTAGCCCCAGCATAGCACCACTAAATCACTATATCCCGGATCTAACTAAGCACTCACAGGCACTGTCTTTTTTCATTTTATCAGGAGCTAAAGTAACAATAGCCAAGGCCTGGAAGAAACCCACTGTTCCATTCCAAGGGTTCAGGAGAAAAGTGTCTTGGATATTGGCTCAAGAACAAATAGTAGCAAAATTTAACGACAAAATTGAGAGGTTTAATGCCAGTTGGGAACCTTGGGCCATGTCCTGCAATATACCTTTCCTTCCTGGAATGCCGCCTGGAACCACAAATGCTCCTATCCATCTTTGTCCCCAAAAGGAAAGAGGCAAAAAAAGTGTGAGAGCAGAAGTGTGCAGACATAGGTTCAAACTGGTCCCTTCTACCCTTTACATTAAGCAAGACATAATGCTACCCCTGAAAGGGGGTTTAGTAATTGTTATTGGTCAGACTGTCAGGGTTTGGTCTCTTAATATTGTACAGATGACAATCAACCACACTTGCACTGATCATTGATCTGGTGGGCTCCGTTTTTATAGCTTTTACCAGAGGGCAAATGGTGAGCACAGGGTAGGGGTTGGTCATGGGTTCCAGGGGGGCAGCGCACATATCCACAGAGTTCCCAAAGGGGTGGTGTGTGTGGAGCCTCTCGAGTGGACCGTTGGTCACCCTCAGGTCGATTTCTATATTTCACTCTGTCAGTTATCCTGATACAGTGAGACAGGCTTTGGGGCCAGCCCCTTTAGGAGAGATGGAAGACCCCTGAAATTTTGCCCAGTTTTAGGGCTCCCAGACAGTCCTGACCTTACCTCTTGAGTTAACCAATAACTATTCTATGTTCTGAAGTTGCTCATATGCCTTTCTTATTATATCTGCATTATTAGTGATATACTGGAACTTTTAGCTACTTGACAAAACATACACTGTTATGGCTGAAATTTTTTTCCATTAAAAAAAAAATAAATAAATATTTGAAAAACCAAGGGTGCTAGTGAGTGCAAAAGTATGTTACAAGACACGTATAAGTGAACTGTTATTACCTTAACTATTAAAAGGAATGCAGTGTTAAGGGAACAGGAATGAGATAGAAGTTGCCAGACAAAGGAAGATGTACGGCACTGAATAAACAAGTGTTTAAAAAAAGTGTTCAGAGTGAGACGCTGGGGGTTATTTACTACAATGGAAATTGTAAAATTTGGCACAATTCTGGATATAAACCAATCAGCTTCCAGGTTTTATTGTCAAAGCGTAATTGAACAAGGTGAAGTTAGAAGCCGATTGGCTAACATGCACAACTGCACCAGATCCTGAATACTCCAGGTTTGGTAAATCTACCCCCACGTCTATATCTAGTTGAAGTATGTTGGTTAAATTGTAAAGCGCCTAAATAGTAGGGAATATAGGTAAAAAAGTTAGTCAGCATGATACGAATATCAGCCAGTCAGATTAATTCAAAAGTTGCACTTACTAAATGCTACGATCCTTCCTGTGTGTGTTAACGGCATTCCAGAGATCACTTCGGGATCCTCTGGAAGCTGTGGGTTTAAGTAGTATTTGAAATGTGTCCATTGATGGCAGGTGTTAATCTCCTCCCTGGACTCCCCCTCATTTACAGGCCCTGCCGCCATGATTCCAGCACCCGCGTGGCCCCCCACCCCCCCGGCGTTCCGGAAGGCACAAGGGTGGAAATGCATCAGGGTATTCATGTAGATGTAAATGTCACAATGTAATTGACAAACTATGATTTCATTGGTGTACTGTTTGCCATTTGCGATGGCTTTTGTTTGGCGTTTGACGCTAACCACAATATATAATTTTAAATTTACGGTTTAATTGCATTCATTCTTTGCCTGAATAAAAGCTTTTTATTCAAGCAAAGTCTGTATACTTTTGGGGTGTGCAGCCTAGTCAACTCTCATATGTCTTTTTCCATTTTGTATAATTCTTGGGTGGTTAAACACCCGTTCCCCTTTGAATATATGAGAGTTGCAATCACGAGCAGAGATATATCCCAATTTTTGGCAGGGGCGTGGCTAGCCGGCGCTCAAAATGGATGCCTGAATCTACAGCTCTTCAGCAAGGGAGAACACCGGAACCCACAAGACCCGTCAGACAACAGAGCCAGCCCAAAATCACTCCACAGCTTCCCCAGGTGCTGACCGACAATGTCCCGCAAGTGGATGGGCGATCACGGCATCAGAAAGCTCACCACCTTCATGTTCCCTCAAGACAAGGTCAGTGTGATCCAAGACGGCGCCGGCGGCCTGACGGAGCCGAGGGAGGCTTACACAGACCTCCCAGACGCCATCCACTCTGAAATGGGCACAGCTCCACTGCCCTTATCTCCCACACAGGACCCAGGCTCTGACCCCCTTACTTCCAGTCCAGCCAAAGCTCGGATGCAGATGGATGCACTGCATCTGCACTCACCTCCTGCTAGGATGGCAGCCCAGGCCCAGGCCTTCACTCCATTTTTATCCAACCAGGCACTACATAATTCTATGGCATCCTTCCCCACTTCTGGTCTCCCAGTTATTGACACTACTCTCAAAGAGATGCTCATGTCTCTGCAAACCTCTCTGATGACTGATCTGACATCCCTATTCACAAAAATCGCCACAGACATGCATTCTATGGATAATAGAATCTCTACCATAGAGCAGGTTATGACACAATGCTCAACTACTGTAAATGACATAATTGATGCAGTGGATGAAATTAAAGGGCAACAAGACTGGGTCAGGGCCAAGCTGGCCGATTTGGAAGACCGCTCGCGATGCAACAACATCAAACTGAGAGGGGTCCCTGAGACGGTTCCCTCCGGGAGATCTTCCTAAATACGCCAAAGATCTCATACATACTATCCTACCCGATGCGGCTCCCAGAGACATCATCATTGATAGAATCCATAGGACTGCAAAACCCTCACACCTAGCAGCGTCAGTTCCAAGAGACGTTCTCATGAGAGTTCATTTTTTCCACATCAAAAGAAAAGATGAAGTCAGAAGCCAGGTCCAAAGGTCCTCTGCCCAGACCATACGACGGAATCCAGATTTTTCCTGACCTGTCCAAATATAAGCTACAACTGAGGAGAAAGCTGAACCCCATAACCAAAGGCCTTTTTAACCATAAAATTCAGTACAAATGGCGCTATCCCGCAACTTTACTCATCGCAAAGAATGGCACCACTCATGTTGTCAGTGACCTAATAAAAGGAATGCATCTACTCCATGATTGGGGCCTCATTCTTTAACACCCGGTGGAAGGAGTCTCACCTTTACCGCAACGTACATCGCATCACAGGCGTACCAACCAGGGCTCAAAAATACACCAACCCCAAATAAACACCTGAATCTGTTGGGTCACAACCACTACCATACTTCTCCCTTGCTACCTTGTGTGAAAGTTTTTTTCAGTTCTACTAATTACAAACTGTTTTCCCCCACTTGCGGTTTAGCTATCCATAGCTTCTTACTACCCATGCCGCCACAATCTTTTTACTGCACATATACAGCATAACAGAAGACCTGCTACAGTTTTTATTTTCCTTTTTTGATTGTTGTTTTGCAATATAACTCCCACGTTCTCCTCATCTAGCCTGCTGACTTGTTGCTTTCCCCCCAGCTATCTCCTACAGCCTCAACTCCAGAACTTCTACTCCACGACAACGCACAACAGGAACTCTCTCTCCCCCGTAGAGGAGGCACCTACGCTTCACACCCTAGAGTCGACTAACTGTAAGTGACACTCATTTCTTTGCATCTCCGACACTCTTAGCAGAGAGCCATGCCATGCAACGTCTTGTCCCTCAATGCCAAGGGGCTAAATCATCCGGCAAAGTGCCACTCTCTATGGTACACGGCAGTTAAACTGGACAGCGATATACTATGTGTCCAGGAAACACATTTGCTCCCCACAGCAACAGCTCTTTGTTCCAATAGCAAATATCCCCAAATCTTCCATGCTACCTACAAATCCAAGAAACGAGGGGTTCTCATTGCCATAAAGAATGGTCTGGACTTCCATCTGTTACAGGAAATCCCCAATCCCAATGGCCGCTATCTCATCTTAATATATACACTCAACAAGGTCACCTACACCTTAATGAATATCTATGCCCCCAATACCCGCCAGATGTGCTTCCTTAGAAGAGCTTTCCTCAAGGCACGAGAGGCACAGCTGGGGCACCTGATTATATGTGGAGATTTCAACATGGTTGCAGACATTCACATGGACTCTACTTCAGCAGCGAAAAGAAGAGAATCGCCCCTGAAGCAACTCCTCACGTCACATGACGTTTTTGATGTGTGGAGGTGCCATCATGGGTCTGAAAAATACTATACTTATTTCTCACCACACCACAAATCGTACTCCAGGATTGATATGTTCCTTACAGACAAGTGGCTGTTACAAAACATTGGTGCATCTGTAATCCACACCGTGACATGGTCGGACCATGCTCCAATCACTATTTCTATCAACGACACTACACCCCAGCGGAATACGTTCCTCTGGCGTGCGAATAATTACATTCTGCAAAAAACAACTGCAAGAATACTTTGGTTTAAAACAAAGGTTCAGTGGGGGACCCCGTCACGATGTGGAATGCACACAAAGCAGTTCTTAGAGGTACAATTATAAAATTAAGCGCCATATGCAGGAGACAGAGGACGCAGCAAATCGACACCCTTACATCCCAAATTGCAGTTCTTGAATCCCAACACAAGAACAACCCAAATCCGACACTTCTAGCCCAACTACTGACCCTCAGACGGGACCTACATTCCCTACTTCTATATTCATATGAACAAATCCAACGCAAAATCAAAGCCAACACTTACTCTACATCCAACAAAGCGGGCAAGAGACTGGTGCAACGCCTCAAGGGACAGAGAATCAAGTCCGGAATACACCACCTATTCCACCCCCGCTCCAATGACAAACTGACTAACCCCCAAGACATAGCAAACGCCTTTAGCGAATACTATAGTAACTTGTACAACATCAGACACGACCCTAATACCTACCAACCATCCTCTGCTGACATTACTGACTTTCTCCACCAAATTAAACTCCCGACCCTGAATGATCCCCAACTGGCTTTCCTAAGCAAACCGTTCTCTGAACAGGAAATCCTACACACAATTTCATCTCTGCCCTTGAACAAAGCTCCCGGACCTGATGGGTTCACAGGAGAATACTATAAACATTTTTCCAGCCACCTAATTCCCCATCTGACAGAATATTTTAACTTTGCTGCCTCCTCTTCCAAACTCGCAGATGAATCATTGAATGCCATTATTATTACCATCCCGAAACCGGGAAAAGATCCAACCTCCCCCCCAAATTTTCGTCCAATATCTCTATTGAACCTTGACGTTAAAATTTATGCCAAAACAATTGCTAGTCGCCTGATGACGGTCATGCCTGATCTCATTCACAAAGACCAATCAGGGTTCATTAGAGATAGACAAGCTCCCGATGCCACAAGACGGATGATATCCCCACTGATCTTCAATATGTTGATAGAACCTTTAGCAGAGCATGTTCGCTCGAACCCCCTCATTACTGGTCTAACGATAGCCAAGACCCAACACAAGATTAGTCTTTTTGCAGACGTCATTCTAATTCTCACCAACCCAAATTCCTCCCTATCTGAAGCCCAAAAACTACTTGACTGGTTTGGACGAATCTCGTACTACAAACTGAATGTAACTAAATCACACATCCTAGACATTAAAATAGACGCCACCACCAGACACCTTTTACAGGCTCAATTCCCCTTGAGAGTACATCTCACTAAATCAACCAAACATCTCTTCACAGCAAATTTCAAACCTCTCCTAGCCAAACTAAAAAGCGAAACACTAAACCTAACCAAACACAACCTCTCATGGTCCAGTAGACTCGCCACATTCAAAATGATCCACTTACCACAAATATTTTACCTGTTCAGAACTCTCCCCATCCCCATTCCTAAACAATATTTCAAATCTCTACAAACTATGTTTAACAAAGCTATTTGGAATGGAACTAAGCCTAGATGCGCACACTCGATACTCAGAAACCACAGATGGGCGGGGGGCTCAGGCACAATCGAATTAGAAGACTATCACACAGCGGCAATCTTGGCTCAACTGGATGAGTGGTTCCAGTCCAGCCCTAGCAAGCTCTGGAGCTCCATCAAGACCTCGACCTTGCTCCGTCCAAACCTAAAATTTTGGATGAGGAGCACTCCCTGGGGTCCAAAACTATCGTCGGCTATACCTCCTACTATGATAGCGTCGATCACGGCATGGAAAAGAATACTACACAATGGTCACGCTATACCTGACATCCCTCCCATTCCTATCCCGATGGTCTCTCTTCACCACCTTTCACCCGATCTACATTTAGTCCAATGGTCCAAAAAGGGTATCCATAACATTCAAGATATTCTCCAGACAGACCTAAGCCCTTTTCCCTCCAACTAGAATTCGACCTGCCTCAATCAGACCTCTTCACATACATACGCGTCACTCATTGCCTTAAAGACGTCCAACTTCCTCTCTACACATTACATTCCAGAGCATGGGACTATTTAACAACCTCAAAACGAAAGGCATATCTTTATTCTACAATATCCTACACCACAAGCTACAATTTACTAAACAAAAAAAACCCACATTCACTGGAAACGTGACTTGGGTCAAACATACACGGAACACCAATGGCAAAGAGCACTTAGGTCAATCTATGCTGCCACAAAATGCTCCACACTTTGGGAGACAACCCAAAAATTGTCCCTTAGATGGTATTTAACCCTCTCAAAGCTTGCCAAGTTCAGCTCCTCCATGAGTGACCAATGTTGGCGCTGCAACTCAGCCAAGGGTGACATACTCCACATATTTTGGTCTTGTCCACGATTACAGAAATACTGGCATACAATTTTTCTCATACTGACAGACATTGCGAACCAAGTCCTACTCCCTTCTCCTGACCTGGCAATACTGAACTTAAATATTGATTCTGTCCTCCCGAAATATAGACATGTCCTGACTCACATCTTACTTGCAGCGAGACTGTGCATAGCAAGGTTGTGGAAATCTGATAAACCCCCAACCGTAGAACACTCGACACGGTGAACCTCCATTATAATTTCGAAAAAGTGATGGCCTCCAGCATAGGCCGCCTAAATAAAGAATGGACTAAGTGGCAACCGTGGGAGTCATGGGCTGGGACATTTCTCTAAAAGCTTTAATTACCTGTTATTTTATTTTGACAAGCAACAATCCGCTAGAAATTACTTATAGCTGTTAACAACTCCCCTTACTACTGGGTTCTGTTATCTAATCTGCTTATACTGGATTCTGTCCATGGGAGCAGCCCCCCCTCGGGTGACAAATTAGTTCCCAATGGGGTCCCCGAGGGTGGCGCTCTCAGGTAAGACACATCTCTGAGTTTTCCCTGATACGACTATGACGGATCCAAAGTTTCTGTTCTATAGACGATAAGAAGTTGATTACTCATATATGTAATCCTGTATATGCTTAATGTTTATCGATATACAATGTACACATTGCAATTCTGTGAAAATCTTGAAATTAATAAAAAAACTATTTTTTGTAAATACAGTAAGCTCTCTCTTCTAGTCACCTTTATTGTGATATATGAAGGGTGTTGCATAAGGTGTAAATAGCCAATTTAAAAGGGAACCCATTTTTGGTCCAATAGATAGAGCAAACAAGCTAAGTCTAGGAGAAGATTACTCCCAGGGCTTTTTTTCAGGGGGAACTTGGTGGAACTCAGTTCCACCACTTCTGGCTCAGACCCTTTGGTGCCTGCTCACCACAATCACTTGTAAACACAGAAGTATGGTTTCTGTGTTTACAAGTGATAGCTCTGCACTCTGTATGTAATGCAATCTTGGTATTTAATGCCCCTTTAAGACCCTCCTACGGTTTTCATAAAATTTGACTGAACACACCCACTATTTGATGTGATTTGGAGGGTGTGTGTGGGGGGAGGGGTTTTGTGGGGCCGTGGTTAAGTTCCAGCACTTATTGTTTGAGAAAAAAAGCCCTGATTACTCCTGAGGTAAAATAGACATATTTTTCCCTCCTTTTAGGTCATTAAATTGGTTGAATACAATATACCTTCAGCTCTTTGAATCAAAGAAAATTATGATTACGAAAATACATGTTTGCATAAGACAAAATGACAATAATAATTATTTCATTTTGTAAGTTCTGTTTAACACATGTCTGCTTCATGGTGAACATTCCATTGTACCGCTATGTCTCCCTCTGCAGCCCTGGGTGAGTGTCTCCCCTCCTTTCCATCTTGGCTTCCTGGCACAATGGGGAGACGCAAACAAACCCTTTGTGGTTCTCCCCTTTTTATGTTCCCACAGGTGGACCTTCTGCATCTGGCCACTGGAAGGAGCATCCTCCATGCCGGTGGCATCCCTTGATCGCCACCGGATGTTCAGCGACGTCGCGTAATTGGGTAGGGGGGCGACGGCGGATGCCGGCTCACATGCCTTTCCGGAACACCGAGGGGGCCACGCGGACACAACAGGGCCTGTAAATGAGGGGGAGTCTGGGAAGGAGATTAATACCTGCCATCACTGGACATATAATTCAAATACTACTTAAACCCACAGCTTCCAGAGGATCCTGAAGTGATCTCTGGAATGCCGTTAACACAAAGGAAGGATCGTAGCACTTAGTAAGTGCAACTTTTGAATTTATCTGACTGGCTGATATTTGTATCATGCTGACTAACTTTACCTATATTCTCTACTATTTAACCAACATACTTCAACTCGATATAGACACGGTCTCACTCTGAACACTTTTGAACACTTGTTATTCAGTGTCATACATCTTCCTTTGTCTGGCACTTTATATCTCATTCCTGTTCCCTCAACACTGTATTCCTTTTAATAGTTAAGGCAATAACAGTTCACTTATACGTGTCTTGTAACATACTTTCGCACTCACTAGCACCCTTGGTTTTTCACGCCTTTTATCACATTAGTCATTTATCTACACACACACACACACACACACTACCTCACCATATTGCACAGTCACCTCTATACTAATCAGATATCATCATCAAAACATCATCATGAATAATAATAAATACTAATCATTTAAAAGCTTTATGCAGGTACAATAACTTTATGTGTGCATATATTTAGTTCCAGATGTATGTCTATATTGTTCACAAAGTAGTGAGAAGATCTCCAGCTGTTTACTTAAAGTGGTTGTAAACCCAATAAAAAAAAAAAAAAAAAAAAGACAAAAGGCATAATGAGCTAGTATGCATAGCATACTAGCTCGTTATGTAATACTTACCTTAGATCGAAGCCCCCGCATCAGTCCTCGTTCACTGCTCCGGCCGGGGACAATTCTCCCCGGAGTTACTTCCTGGTATCGCAGCTCCGGCGCTGTGATTGGCCAGAGCCGCAATGACGTCACACGCGCATGGGAGCAGTCGGTAACGGCACAGTCCAACTGAAGTAACGGCACGTAGGTGCCGTTGCTTCAGTGTGCATGTGCTGATGATGTCAGCACATGCAAATACTGGGGATATCTCAAACCATGTAGGTTTACGAGATATCCTGGGTAGCTACAGGTAATGCCACGTAAACACGAGCGGAATTTCCGACAGAAGGAGTCCGATGGGAGCTTCTCATCGTATATTCCGATCGTGTGTATGCCCCATCGGACTTTTTCTGTCAAAAATTCAGACGGACTTCGATAGAGAACATGTTAAGGGCGGCACAGTGGTGTAGTGGATAGCACTTTCGCCTAGCAGTAAAAAGGGTTGCTGGTTCGAATCCAAACCACGACACTACCTGCCTGGAGTTTGCATGTTCTCCCTGTGCCTGCGTGGGTTTCCTCTGGGTACTCCGGTTTCCTCCCACACTCCAAAGACATGCTGGTAGGTTAATTGGATCCTGTCTAAATTGTCCCTAGTATATGAATGTGAGTTAGGGACCTTAAGTTGTAAGCTCCTTGAGAGTAGGG
Source organism: Aquarana catesbeiana (assembly GCF_042186555.1). Classification (NCBI taxonomy): domain Eukaryota; kingdom Metazoa; phylum Chordata; class Amphibia; order Anura; family Ranidae; genus Aquarana; species Aquarana catesbeiana. The sequence continues at coordinate 304,859,243 of NC_133324.1, forward strand.
ACTGATGTGAATGTACAATGGATAATGGTAAATTGACGGCGCTATATAAAGTACCTGAAATAAATAAATGTTCTATATTTTTCAGATGGAACAAATTACTATCGGAAAAACCGCTCGTCTGTATGCTGTCCAACGCACCAAAAACAACGCATGCTCTGAAGCAAGTACAAGATGGAAGCTATTGGCTACTGGCTATTGAATGTCCATTTTCTAGTCCCGTCGTAACGTCACCGTATTCTGGACAATCAGAATTTGGTGTGACCGTGTGTATGCAAGACAGCTTGATTGGAATTCCGTCGGAAAAACCTTCAGAGTTTATTCCGACGGCAAAACCGGTCGTGTGTACAGGGCATGAGCCTTATTATAGGCTTACCTGTAGCACAAAGTGGTCTGTAAGGATTTACAGCCACTTTAAGGAGTAAATAAGGACACAGCTGAATAAAAAAAAAAAAAAATAAATGTCTCTTCACCTGCCAAGACGAAATAGCCCACACCCTAATTGTTAACCACTTCGGATCCGGGCTAAGGCTCTTAGAACCCCCCAAATTATATATATATATATATATATAAAAGTATTCAGACCCCCTTAAATGTTTCACTCTGTTATATTGCAGCCATTTGCTAAAATCATTTAAGTTCATTTTTTCCTCATTAATGTACACACAGCACCCCATATTGACAGAAAAAACACAGAATTGTTGACGTTTTTGCAGATTTATTAAAAAAAGAAAAACTGAAATATCACATGGTCCTAAGTATTCAGACCCTTTGCTGTGACACTCATATTTGACTCAGGTGCTGTCCATTTCTTCTGATCATCCTTGAGATGGTTCTACACCTTCATTTGAGTCCTGCTGTGTTTGAATATACTGATTGGGCTTGATTAGGAAAGCCCCACACCTGTCTATATAAGACCTTACAGCTCACAGTGCATGCCAGAGGAAATGAGAATCATGAGGTCAAAAGGAACTGCCTGAAGAGCTCAGAGACAGAATTGTGGCAAGGCACAGATCTGGCCAAGGTTACAAAAACATTTCTGCTGCACTTAAGGTTCCTAAGAGCACAGTGGCCTCCATAATCCTTGAATGGAAGACATTTGGGACAACCAGAAACCTTCCTAGAGCTGGCCGTCCGGCCAAACTGAGCTATCACGGGAGAAGAGCCTTGGTGAGAGAGGTAAAGAAGAACCCAAAGGTCACTGTGGCTGAGCTCCAGGGATGTAGTCGGAAGATGGAAGAAAGTTGTAGAAATTCAACCATCACTGCAGCCCTCCACCAGTCAGGGCTTTATGGCAGAGTGGCCCGACGGAAGCCTCTCCTCAGTGCAAGACACATGAAAGCCTGCATGGAGTTTGCTAACCAGGCACTGCTCATCACCTGTCCAATACAGTCCAACAGTGAAGCATGGTGGTGGCAGCATCATGCTGTGGGAGTGTTATTCAGCTGCAGGGACAGGACGACTGGTTGCAATTGAGGGAAATACAGGACGACTGGTTGCAATTAAGGGGAAAGATAAATGTGGCCAAGTACAGGGATATCCTGGACAAAAACCTGCTCAGGACCTCAGACTGGGCTGAAGGTTTACCTTCCAACAAGACAATGACCCTAAGCACACAGCTAAAATAACAAAGGAGTGGCTTGACAACAACTCCGTGACTGTTCTTGAATGGCCCAGCCAGAGCCCTGACTTAAACCCAATTGAGCATCTCTGGAGAGACCTAAAAATGGCTGTCCACCAACGTTTACCATCCAACCTGACAGAACTGGAGAGGATCTGCAAGGAGGAATGGCAGAGGATCCCCAAATCCAGGTGGAAAAAACATGTTGCATCTTTCCCAAAAAGACTCATGGCTGTATTAGGGTGCTTCTACTAAATACTGAGCAAACGGTCTGAATACTTAGGACCATGTGATATTTTCAGCCAGAGGTGGTGGAACTGAGTTTCACCAAGTTACCCCTGAAAAAAAGCCATTATATACTGTATATATATATATATATATATATATATATATATATATATATATATATATATATATTTTTTTTTTAGCAGACGTCCTATAGAATAAAATGGTGGGTGTTGCAATTTTTTTATGTCACACAGTATTTGCGCAGCGGTTTTTTAAGCGCAATTTCCTCTTCTTCCCAACACCAGCCTCCCTCCCTCCTGCGCCCTCTGGAACGCTCGCTCTGTCTGCAACAAATTCACTGCTGTTCATGACCTCTTTGTCACTAATTCCTTTAATCTACTTGCTCTCACCGAAACCTGGCTCCACGAATATGACACCCCTTCTCCTGCTTCCCTATCCCAGGGTGGCCTTCACTGGACTCACTCCCCTAGGCCTAATGGACGCAAGGGAGGTGGAGTGGGATTCCTCCTATCCCCACAGAGCACCTTCCAGGTTATTCACTCTCCTCCCTCTTTTACCCTCTCATCATTTGAAGCCCACTGTATACGTCTATTCTCTCCTACTTCCCTAAGAATTGCTGTGATCTACCGACCCCTGGACCATTATCGACTTTCCTTGATGAGTTTTCTGCCTGGCTACCCTACTTTCTCTCTTTGGAAATACCCACAATCCTTCTCAGTGATTTCAACATCCCTGCTAATACAAACACTCCTGCTACTTCTAAACTTCTTAGTCTAACCTCTTCATTTGACCTGAAGCAATGGGTACAGGCTTCTACTCATTCTGATGGCAACACGCTTGACCTTGTATTCTCCTACCTATGCACTCCAAGCAACTTCTCAAACAATCCTTTTCCTCTCTCCTACCATCACCTTATTAGTTTCTCTCTCCCCCTGTCTTCCACCACCTTTCCCTCCAATCGCCTAACCATCACCCGTAGAAATTTTCGCAACTTCAACTCCTCTATTCTGCCACTGACCACCTCTGACAAAATCTCTCCCCTGTCCTGCCCCAACCAAGCCACGTCCATCTACAATAAATCCCTGTCCTCCACCCTGGACAAGCTCGCTCCCCTCACTACACGCAGAATCAGGCCCCAACCCCTACAACCCTGGCAAACAGATGACACTAAACATTCTCAAAAAAAAAAAACTTAGTCGCGCCCTTGAGAGTCTGTGGCACAAGACTAAATCTCTCAAAGACTTCAACTAATACAAATCTGCCCTCCAAAAATACTATTCTTTCCTCCACACTGCCAAGCAAACCTATTTTACAGCTCTTATTAACGCCTTCTCATCCAGTCCCCGTAAACTCTTCTCTAATTCAACTCTCTACTTTGTCCTCCACCGCCTCCACCCACTAACTCACTACCCAGGAGATTGCTAATCACTTCAAAAACAAGATTAATACAATCCATGATGAAATCTCCACTCTACAGGTATCTCCCCCAGCTAAGACCCCATGTCAACAGGTACAACTGACACTCCCCCTATTCCCTCTCATATGCTACGGTCGTCCTCGGACTCCATCCTACACACTCTCTAACCCACATCTTCAAATCTCTCCCTCACCTCTGGCATCTTCCCCAATGCTCTAAAACATGCAATGGTCACCCCCATACTTAAAAAGCCGTCCTTGGACCCTACCAATCTTAACAACCTACGCCCTATCTCCTTGCTCCCCTTTTCCTCCAAACTCCTTGAACTCCTGGTTTACAACCAACTGAGTGACCACCTCATTAAAAACAACCTTCTTGATCCCCTTCAATCTGGATTTCGCCCTCAACACTCCACAGAAACTTCCCTTTTAAAACTCACAAATGACCTACTAACTGCAAAAACCAACGGACGCTATTCTGTACTCCTATTTCTGGATCTTTCAGCTGCCTTTGACACGATTGACCACCCCCTCCTCAAAAAAAAAACTTTACTCTTCAGTGGCTCTCATCCTACCTATCCCAACGCACCTTCAGTGTCACTTACAATTCTACTTCCTCCACTCCTCTTCCCTTTCCTTCTCTGTCGGGGTCCCCCAAGGTTCTGTTCTTGGACCTCTTTTATTTTCAATCTACACCTCTTCCCTGGGTCAGCCGATAGCCTCTCACGGCTTTGATGACACACAAATCTATCTCTCCACCCCTCAACTCACTCCATCAGTCTCCTCTGACATATCTGAATGGATGTCACACCACTTCCTCAAACTCAACTTGTCCAAAACCGAGCTTATAATATTTCCTCCCCACGTGCCTCTTCCCCTGACTTGTCTGTCAAGAGCAATGGCACAACCATCCACCCGTTCCCACATGTCAGGGTGCTAGGTGTTATCCTGGATTGTGAACTCTCCTTTCGGCCCCACATCCAATCACTTTCCAAAGCATTCCGCCTCAACTTCTGCAACATCTCTAAACTACGTCCCTTTCTAACCAATGAAACCACAATGCTCCTGATTCACGCCCTGGTTATCTCTCGCCTCGACTACTGCAACTCCCTCCTCATTGGCTTACCTTTAAATAGACTATCCCCCCTTCAGTCCATCATAAATGCTGCTGCCAGACTCATCCACCTTACAAACCGCTCAGTGTCTGCTACCCCTCTCTGCCAATCCCTCCATTGGCTGCCTCTCGCCCAACGAATTAGAATCAAAATACTAACAATAAGTTACAAAGCCATCCACAACTCTGCCCCCAGCTACATAACTAGCCTAGTCTCAAAATACCAACCTAATCGCCCTCTCCGTTCCTCCCATGACCTCCTGCTCTCTAGCTCCCTCATCACCTCCTCCCATATACGCCTCCAGGACTTCTCCTGAGCCTCGCCCATCCTCTGGAATTCCCTACCCCAATCTGTCAGACTGTCTCCAAATGTATCCACTTTTAGTCGATCCCTGAAAACTTTCCTCTTCACAGAAGCCTATCCTGCCTCCATCTAACAACTGCACTATCTTCTCCATTAGCTCATCCCCTACAGCTATTACCCTTTTGTATAACTTGACCCTCCCTCCTAGATTGTAAGCTCTAACGAGCAGGGCCCTCTGATTCTTCCTGTATTGAATTATATTGTACTTGTACTGTCCTCCCTAATGTTGTAAAGCGCTGCATAAACTGTTGGCGCTATATAAATCCTGAATAATAATAATAATAATAATAATAATAATAATAATAATAATCTTTTGGAAAAACACAACTTTCATAAAAAAAAAAAACACACCACACACACTAAAAAGTTAGCCCAATTTTTTTGTATAATGTAAAAGATGATGTTACGCCGAGTAAATGGATACGTAACATGCCACACTTTAAAACTGTGTCTGCCTGTGGAATGGCGGCAAACTACGGTGCTTACATTGCTCCATTGGCAACGCTTTAAACGCCTTTACAGGTCACCAGTTTAGAGTTGTACAGGAGATCTGGTGCTAGAATTATTGCTCTCGCTTGGACATTCGTGACAATACCTCACGTGTGGTGTGATCACCGTGTACCTATTGTATGCATGTGGGAGTAACGTATGTGTTTGCATTTGCATGTAAGCACACCCCCCCCCCCGCTTTAAATTTTTTTTTTTTATACTTTTTTTGGATTAACTTTATTTCTATCGCAAGGGATGAACATCCCTTGTGACAGCATGGGCCATGACAGGTCCTTTTTATGGAGAGACCTATTAGACCTTAAATCTCTCCTCTAGCCTGCCATGCAGCCGATCAGACACAGATCGCTGGTGGCCAGGTAAACAGAGGCAGAACAGGAAGTGATAAACTATTTGTCATTCTTGGTTTCCGGGGTTACAGAGAGAGAGAAACAACATCAGTTCCTTTCTCTCTATTCAGTGCAGCAATCACCGCCAGGTGCATTGTCTTGGGATGGTAGAGCCTGGAAAAAGCCAGCTGCAGCAGCGATAAGATGGCTAATTAGCCACTTGGATTACTTCTGCTGTACTGGGAATTGCCGGCTGAAAAGATCCATACCGGGATAATACCTGTAGGCGCAGGTATCATCCTGGTATAACTACTGAAACCCGAGGACGTCCATGGACATCCTATGGGTGGCAAGTAGTTAAAATATGCATCAGTGAATTATGTGGGATTAGATGGATCATGTTTGTGTAGCACCCTGATGCTTAGGCAGGGTTGCTATCAAATTTAGTTGCCAGGCGATAGTTGCCTTGGCCAATTGTTAGGAGATCAATTGATTCCTCTAAATCTGGACTTGTTGCAACCTTTCTCTCCTGTCACTGGGTGGCACTATGCTGGTGACATTGGTTAAGACAGGGGCTTTGCAAGCTCAGACATAAATGGATGAGGAGTCTCAGCCAATGGGCAGAAATTTTATTTTGTCCCTTGGCCTGGTGGGAGAGCCTATTTATTTGGGTGGAGTCAGGTGATCGGGGTTCTGTGCCACCTGGACAGCTGTCTGGGTGGACGCATGTTATGCTGCCCCAGGCTGCTGAGCCGGAAGCCTGAGTCCTATCCTGGGGACATCTAGCTTCTAGGCTGTCTGAGGCCTATTCAGAAGCAGGAGAGCACAAAGCACTTTATTGGATCAGTGATCCACTGAAGGTGTCCAAGCTTCTCTCACCAGAAGCCTCTGTGTACCCCAGGAGTTGATCAGAGCCTGAAGTTTGAATAGCCTCAGCATCGGGGTATTTAAATAGCGAAAGAGACAAAGGACTCCAGATAGTGTGATATTGTCTCTTTAAGCAGTTTATTGGCTATGCTGGAGTACCTTATGACGTCATTTATGATGAAAGGATCGTCGGGGCGCTACGTACACATGCTCTGCGCATGTGTGATTGCTTTAATGGACCTGTAAGGAATTGCCTTTGGCTTGTTTGCACTGGAGATATGTTCTCAGTTTGAACTCTGCTAACTTGTGAATGCAGTACTGCAGCACATGAAGTCCTTTGTCTGTTTGCATATTTAACCACTTCAGCCCCGGAAGGATTTGCCCCCTTCCTGACCAGGCCATTTTTTGCGATACTGGACTGTCGCTTTAACTGACAAGTGCACGGTCGTGCGACGTTGTACCCAAACAAAATTTATGTCCTTTTTTCCCCACAAATAGAGCTTTCTTTTGGTGGTATTTGATCACCTCAGCGGTTTTTATTATTTGCGCTATAAAAAAAAAAGTGTGACAATTTTGCTGAGAGGTATACCTCAGTATTACAAGCCTAGAGCTATGGTCGCAAAATTGACTCAGAAAGTGTCTGGCGCCCACCATTTCATCTTGCATTACACCCACCATGCCTTCCAACAAACTCTACACAGAAGGATGTCAGTAGTCCCTGACTCTGGAGGTCCCCATTAGGCCTCAAGGGACTCGGGACTTTGCTACATTTGGTATTAGGGAGTTGTGTTTAGACATTTTGCATGACACAGGCTTTGCTCAGGAGACCCACCTTAATAAGACAGGAAGGATACTAATTGCCTCTAATTACTACTCTAATATACACCTAGCTTCCAACAACAAGAAAATGACAGGATTAGCCATCCTCTTTAAGACAGGATTCCTTTTCCAGTTAAAGAGCTCCTGTATTGATCTCATGGGCCCCTATATTATTATTGGGAGCACTTGGAAAGACACCTGTAGGTGGTGCTCTTCTGCAATGGCAAAGCAGGTGGGAGAGGAAGTCAAGAGGAACCTAGTTCCCTTATGCTCTCCTCGGTCACAGAGAGGCAGCATCCAATTGGATCAATCCATTGGATGTGACTGCGGTGGCCATCTTGGGTCAGGCAGAGTCTATTAAGGAACCTGGCTCCCGGATTTAGCACGCATTGCATGTGTGGCTAGAGTAAGGACAGGTCACTCGTCTGTTGGGGACAGTGCTTAGCCTCACAGTGTGGTTCCAGATGAGTAGGAAAATTGCAGGGACATGCCATGCTTCAAGAAAGCTTTCCCACTTGGGCACAGACCGGCAAGGCTACGTGTGGCTAGAGTAGGGACAGTTCATCAATCTGTCAGGTATAGTGCTTAGCATCAGGGAGAGGTTCCAGACAAGTGCAGGGACACGCCATCCTTCCTGGTAGCCTCCCCACTTCAGTACGAACCAGCCAGGCCACACTTGGCCCCTCGAGACAGACGCTGTCAGCACACTTGGGACCTACTGCTACCACTCATCGCTGTGCATGCTGTAAGTGTGGGCAGTTGGGTTGTCTTCCCACCGGGCTTATTGTGCATCACTGAACTTCAATTTCAATACAGTTTTTTTTTTTTGTGACTGGGCTCTGAGTGTTTACCACAGTGCACCTACCCACGCTTGGTGGCAGTCTGCAGGATATGTCCCTTCTTGCAGCGGATGAAGAGAGAGAGGGAGCCCAAATAATAAAATAGTTTGAAACAGTATCACGTTATTTGGGCTCCCTCTCTCTCTTCCATGGTGTACAACATACTATGGAATCTCCTCACAGCCAGCACTAAGGACAGTCTTTTTTCATTATTGCTACACAGTGGCACAAACTGTGGATGCTTTTAACCCCAGGAGGGGGGAGAAGACTCTGGTGAGTGCAGCTACAATAGAAACACTAAGATATGCACGGTGTGTTCACTCACTGAAAAGTCCATCTGACTAGAAAGAGGATTTCCTTCACGGGCACGAGAGCACTTTATAATTTAAAACCCAATATTATTATCGTTGTTTTTTATTTTATTTTCATTCATTTTTTATTCTTATTTTTTATTATCCAGCGGTCTTGGCTTTTTGATGTTTTTTCACTTGTTTTAAGTATATTGGACACTATAGAAATGCAGACCTAGGAAATCTGCTTGTTTGGTGGTTTTTAATAATTAGCACTTTGGAAAGTTTTATGTAAGCATATAATTTGCAATTGCACCTTAGATTGGTTCAGCAAGTATCACAGTTTTGTTTAGTGTTTTATCCTCAACGGATATACTGATTTTCTGCACCAGGAAACACTTACTTTGGTTTTAGCTTTAATGTAAAATGACAGTGTACAAGTAATTGTTGGTTTATTTGATTGATACACTTTGGTAATACATATCAATACACTGTGTAATATCTTCTTAGTCTCTAGGATTTTTCAAAGGAAACACCCCATATATTTTTATACCACTATGTGATAGCAGCAGAACAGCTCCATATCGTCTTTGTTTTCTCATTAACACATACAATGTGTTTTTTTGGAAAGAAACCATTTCATGAATTAAAAAAAAAAAAAAAAAAAACCTAAAAAGTTAGCCCCATTTTTTTTTTGTATACTATGAAAGATGATGTTACGCCGAGTAAATAGATACCTAACCTGTCACACTTTAAAATTGCGCACACTTGTGGTATGGCGCTAAACTTCAGTACTTAAAGCGGAGTTCCACCTATATTTTAAAGTCCTCTGCATCCAAAGCCGCTGTGTGTGCTGAAAAATAACTGGCATATTTTATTTTTTTTTTTTAAACTCACTGTTATATTCTGTATGCTGCATTTGACAGGCACAAGTCGCTGCATTTGACGGGCACAAGTGGCTGAGATTAGAATTTTTTTTAAATGAAAAGCTGTACAGAAAAAAGTAGCCGCTGAGTGTAGATATGTGTATTATATACAGTGGGGATGGAAAGTATTCAGACCCCTTTACATTTTTCACTCTTTGTTATATTGCAGCCATTTGCTAAAATCATTTAAGTTCATTTTTTTCCTCATTAATGTACACACAGCACCCCATATTGACAGAAAACACAGAATTGTTGACATTTTTGCAGATTAAAAAAAACTGAAATATCACATGGTCCTAAGTATTCAGACCGTTTGCTGTGACACTCATTTAACTCAGGTGCTGTCCATTTCTTCTGATCATCCTTGACATGGTTCTACACCTTCATTTGAGTCCAGCTGTGTTTGATTATACTTGATTAGGAAAGCCGCACACCTGTCTATACAAAACCTTACAGCTCACAGTGCATGTCAGAGCAAATGAGAATCATGAGGTCAAAAGGAACTGCCTGAAGAGCTCAGAGACAGAATTGTGGTAAGGCACAGATCTGGCCAAGGTTACCAAAAAAGAAAAAAAATAATTTCTGCTGCACTTAAGGTTCCTAAGAGCACAGTGGCCTCTATAATCCTTAAATGGAAGACATTTGGGACGACCAGAGCCCTTCCTAGAGCTGGCCGTCCGGCCAAACTGAGCTATCGGGGGGAGAAGAGCCTTGGTGAGAGAGGTAAAGAAGAACCCAAAGATCATTGTGGTTGAGCTCCAGAGATGCAGTCGGGAGATGGGAGAAAGTCAACCATCACTGCAGCTCTCCACCAGTCAGGGCTTTATGGCAGAGTGGCCCGACAGAGGCCTCTCAGTGCAAGACACATGAAAGCCCGCATGGAGTTTGCTAAAAAACACCTGAAGGACTCCAAGATGGTGAGAAATACGATTCTCTGGTCTGATGAGACCAAGATAGAACTTTTTGGCCTTAATTCTAAGCGGTATGTGTGGAGAAAACCAGGGACTGCTCATCACCTGTCAAATACAGTCCCAACAGTGAAGCATGGTGGTGGCAGCATCATGCTGTGGGGGTGTTTTTCAGCTGCAGGGACAGGACGACTGGTTGCAATCGAGGGAAAGATGAATGCGGCCAAGTACAGGGATATCCTGGACGAAAACCTTCTCCAGAGTGCTCAGGACCTCAGACTGGGCCGAAGGTTTACCTTCCAACAAGACAATGATCCTAAGCACACAGCTAAAATAACGAAGGAGTGGCTTCACAACAACTCTGTGACTGTTCTTGAATGGCCCAGCCAGAGCCCTGACTTAAACCCAATTGAGCATCTCTGGAGAGACCTAAAAATGGCTGTCCACCAACGTTCACCATCCAACCAAATCCAGTTGTGAAAAACTTGTTGCATTTTTCTCAAAAAGACTCATGGCTGTATTAGATCAAAAGGGTGCTTCTACTAAATACTGAGCAAAGGGTCTGAATACTTAAGACCATGTGATATTTCAGTTTTTTTTTTTAATAAATCTGCAAAAATATCAACAATTCTGTGTTTTTCTGTCAATATGGGGTGCTGTGTGTACATTAATGAGGAAAAAAAAATGAACTTAAATGATTTTAGCAAATGGCTGCAATATAACAAAGAATGACAAATTTAAGGGGGTCGGACTACAATATATTATATACATATATATTAATTATATATACACACACACACACACACATATCATACTTGGAGTCTACGACTACGTCTAAGTCTACGTGTGAACTCACCCAGCCTTAGGGACCCGTAGAATGCCAAGTATATGGCTGCTTTGAGGACCACGCATGAGCAGCCTCCCGAAAGGTGACCTGGTCAGCAACTCCAACAAGCCCCGGAAAATGTGTCCTGAGATGAGGAGTCTGCTTATGGGAGGAGGACTACTCCTATGAATCCCTCTTATGCCCCCGTACACACGGTCGGACATTGATCGGACATTCCGACAACAAAATCCATGGATTTTTTCCGACGGATGTTGGCTCAAACTTGTCTTGCATACACACGGTCACACAAAGTTGTCGGAAAATCCGATCATTCTGAACGCAGTGACGTAAAACACGTACGTCGGGACTATAAACGGGGCAGTAGCCAATAGCTTTCATCTCTTTATTTATTCTGAGCATGCGTGGCACTTCGTGCGTCGGATTTGTGTACACACAATCGGAAATTCCGACAACGGATCTTGTTGTCGGAAAATTTTACAGCTTGCTCTCAAACTTTGTGCGTCAGAAAATCCGATGGAAAATGTGTGATGGAGCCCACACACGGTCGGAATTTCCGACAACAAGGTCCTATCACACATTTTCCATTGGAAAATCCGACCGTGTGTACGGGGCATTAGAATGGCTTTGATGGAATGGGTTGAAAAGATGGATGGTCTATTTGGTCCTGTAAGGCCAAAAAATGTTGAACCCCAGCCAGATAAGTTTTGATCGTGCCATACGACAGCTTCAATTGAGAATGACAGTATGCCACGAAAGCCAGCAGGTACCGAACATCATGACCATTGAACCAAGGGAAGCGGGACTGGAAGATTTTCCAGGCCGTGATATAAGAGATTTGTTGACTAATAGAGATTTATTAATCAATGCTGCTGTGTTGGCACAATGGGAAACGAATCCATCATCAGTAGAGAGGACTGGGGATGGCGTGGCGCAGGTGTCTACTTCTGGAACCTGTCAGAAAAACAACGGGTAGTTAAACCGTGACAGAGCATCTGTTACCACATTCTCTGCCCCACTAATGAATCTGCAATGTATGTGGAAATTAAACTGCAGAGATAACCAAAACATTCTGCGAACGAAGGACATGTCTAATGACCTAGATCTGCCCTTGTTGATGATATCCATGGTAGCTTGATTGTCCGTTGAGAAAACAACCGTCTGCCCTGACCACAACCTACCCCATACCTGGGCTGCTGACACTATTAGGATGGATTTCAAATAGTGCTGAAGACTCTGTGAAACCCGGGATGGCCAAGATCTCCTCCGGCCATGGCCCTGCAAGCCAGTGAGTGCCAAAAATGGCAGCATTACCAGCAGAGGCCGCTGCATCCATCACAACCTGAGGAGAGGATATGGACTCCCTGGGGATGAACATGGCAATCCCATTCCAATGCTGGAGGAACTCATCCTACATGCGCAGGTCAGCCAAAGCTGCAGCATCCAGCTTGACCCGAGAGTCAGAGTCAGAGGCTGATGGCAACAAAGCTAACAATCTCGAGATAAAAGACCTTCCCTGCGGAATGATCCTCATTGCGAAATTTAACATGCCTAACAAAGATTGCAACTCCACCCTGGAACAAGCTTGTGAGATAGTAAATGAATGGATACAATCCCTGATTATACCAAGCTTGCCTGCAGGTAAACTAGACTGCATGGCCTGCGTATCCACGGTAATCACCAAAATGGTGAGCGCCGTCACCGGGCCCTCCATCTTCTTGACTGCCAGCGGAACATTTAGTGCTGCAAATCCTGTAAATATGCCACGTTGATGCGGCTTAGTCAGCTGCTCTTGCCTTGTTTCAGGGAACAGGATGACTTTGGGTGGGCCCTGAAACAACTAGAGCATACGTGCAAAAGACGGTACTGACTATAGTTACAAACCCCATGATTGAAATGGTTACATATCTGAGATTTCCCCAGATATCGAATGGGTCTACCTAATTTATCAAAAGAAGCCGCCTGAGCCGGGGCTGGTAGGGAACTAGGGAAAGCCCTGGACGTGCCTGGAACAGGTAAATCAGTATTGGGGCACCAATATGCAGTGTGCGACGACTGGCATGTTGCGCAAACCGGTGACCTCAGCCCAGCAAAATGTCTCCAAAAAAGTTCAGTGTCCACCCCACTCCATACTGTGACTACCTGATGTTGGACAAACATGGCAGCGGCTTTGGCAGAAAACGAACAATGGTAATCGTAAAACGTTGCACCTCCGAACTTATACCCCAATTCCACCACTGGGTACAGATAATGATCCAGCTCCTCCCTCCTATGGGGGCTTACCAAGCATACAATATCCCTGAACATGCTGAATGCCAAGACAAATTCAGGGATAGAGAGCTTGCGGTTCGACCTGTGGTCCCTAGTCTTGACAATGACTGACATCCCCACAGGCATAGGATTTATGGTCAGCCACATCATGGGCGGCAATCAAAGATGCCAGATTGACATCCTTGCCCTCTAAAATATTTTTCCTGATATTCCCGGGGACAAAATGAGCCAGGGTAACAGAGGGGACACCAGTGCTGGTACCTGCAGCCAACGGCAAGGGGCTTGAAACCATGGGGACTCCAGAACCTGCTGCAATCCCGGAAACCACAAGTTCCACCAGGGCTGGATCCGGACAGCCCTCCAAAACCTCCACCCTGGCCCGTAACTCCTGGAATGAGACAGCCAAAGAGTTTAGGATGGAGTGAATTTGTGTGAGAGACGTAGCGATCGTACGCAGGGCGACCTGCTCAGCACTGGAACGCCAAGAACTAGGAAATAAAAGTCTAAACAGTTACACCTTGCGGGCTGACGCAGGGTATGAAATACCCCCAAGCCGTAACTCTGCCATCAGTCTTGGGACAGTCCAGGACCTCAGAGAAGGCGTGCCGCTATGTTCCGAACGTGGCGCGATCTCCCGGCTGTTAGCGGCAGCAGCGTGAGCCGCTCCCTCCTCCCAGCCAGAGAAGGCAGTGGCAGGGCCGATCCTAGGCAGATGCAGCAGGGTGCTTTTCACCCGGGTGCCTGCATAGGTGGGGGTGCCGAAGTGCCAGAGTTCTCTCCTCCCTCTTCTGTGTCCGTCCAAACAGTCTGGCAGTGCTGGGGGGGGGGGGGGGGGGCGGCGCTCCTCTTCCTGAAGAGGGTTCTAGTCCGTGGCTGCCGAGTGCTGATGTGTGGAAATGAATTCCTCACACTGGGACCCCGCACTGTCTCCACAAACTTCAATGGGATTCCTCCCATCTCTATCTTGGGCTGCAGGGAGAGAGAACGAGGCGAGTCACACTCAGTGTGCTGTGTGCTGGCATTCCCAGCATCCCTTTACATGTGCTCTGGGCCGCCCCTGCTCTAGATGTTTTGTGTTCTAGATACACAGCCCCTGTCCCTGTGCCTCAGTAGTCCACCTCCAGCCCAAATGCACAGACAAATCATTCCCTCATTTTCCAAGCTTGTGCCCCAACTAAAACACGGGGAACAATGATTGCATCCGTGCCATTCAAACTCCATGCAACTATTACTGATTCCAGAGGAAGATACATCATTTTAGTCTGTGAAATGAACAACCTGATGTACATTTTAGTTAATCTGTACGCGCCCAATTCAGGCCAAGCATCTTTCTTAAAGGCTCTTCACCAAAAAAATAAATAAAGCACAGAAAAGGATCTTTACTCATATGTGGTGATTTTAATTGTGTAGTAGATAAAGCTCTGGACTGTTCCTCCTTGCACAGTGTACATAGGTATGACATAGAACCATTTCTTACAGAGGCCAACATGTATGATACCTGGAGATGTGCTAACTCTTTAGAACAGGATTATACATACTTCTCAGCTCCTCATAATTCCTACTTGAGGATTGACTTCATTTTATCTGACCTCACCCATTTACAAAGAGCTTTAGAAGTGAAGATACATGCAATTACTTGGTCACATCATGCCCCAGTAACTATTACATTTAAGGAACAACACTCATGTAACCCTACCTATGGAGGAACAATGTATCTATATTATCTAACCCCCTCCATCAGGGGAAATTGTCCATGCTACTTGAAGAATATATTTTAAATGTAATGATACTGTGGAAACAAATGTAGTGCACATAAGGCTTACAGGAGAGGCTTGTTAATTCAAGCTGCAGCACGGGAAAAAGAGGCAGAAGGCTAAAAATCTTACTAATCTCTTGTCTAATTTAAAAACCCTAGAACTACAAAAATAAAACAAAATCCATCCCCTACCACCCAAAAGGCACTTTCAGAATGCAGAAATAGGCTCCCCCTAGCCCTATTTGCAGATCACACGACATCTCTAAAAACGCTTCAAGGCCACTTATTATGCACATGGCAATAAAGCAGGCAGACTATTAGCTAACTACATACGTAAAAGACAACAAAACTCTAAATTCCATCATTGACCCGCATATGGGCAGAAGAAAATATTACAGCGCACACAAAAAAAAAAAAAAAAAAAAACACACACCACACACAACATTTACCTCCAGCAAGGCTAGTTTAAAACACCTAAACGTTTTCAAAAAAACATTATCAAAAAATATGGGGATTTGGTCACACAATATTGCTATATGGCGCCAAGCCCACTTACTGCGACAAAATTCCCCATGATTAGTGGGTCCTACACTATCCATAGATTGGGAGATCCTGCTTCTCTGAACCATGAGAGCAATACACTCTTCTAAATGGGAGAATATTGAGGTCTCCACCCATGACACAAGTGGAAACTAATGAGAGGTACTTAATGAGGGAGTGGGGTGCTCCTCACCCAAAAGGATTTGGTCAGAAGCCATACAAATAGACAAGATATTTTGGGGGCACACCCTAAAAGATGCATTAAAGATGGTGCACCCATAAGACCGTACAGTAGAAGAAAATATTACAGCGCACACATGCAAAAAAGACATTTACCTCCAGCAAGGCTAGTTTAAAACACCTAAACGCATACGGGGCAATCGGTTTATTATCCAAACAAAATTGCCAACGCATTCCAAAAATACTATAGTGAGAATATAATTATATATATATATATATATATATATATATATATATATATATATATATATAAATAAATCGGGGGGGTTCTTGAGTGCAACTTTGAAGAAATTTGGCCTTGGCGGCCCCATCTATTCAGCTATAATGGCTTTATACACGAAAACTTCGGCTAGAGTATTCACTTCAAATGTCCTTTTAGACTCGTTTCGCATAACCAATGGTACCCGCCAGGGATGTCCTCTTTCGCCTTTGATCTTTAATAATGGAACCCCTGGCGGAGGTCATCAGGTCCTGCGACACAATTTCTGGTATTGAAATAGGAGGTTGTTCCCACAAATTGGGTTGTTCGCAGACGACGTTGTTGTGACACTAACCAGTCCGACTTCCTCGCTAGATAGGGTACAAACGATATTAAATGAATTTTGATTGGCTTCGTACTATAAACTCAATTCAAATAAATCCTCTATTCTGCCTATAGGGTTGACAAGGACAAAAAAAAAACACACACACAAACACCTAAATGCAATATTCCCTTTTCAATGGGTATCTAACAACTTAGCATACTTAGGGGTTACATTGACATCACCGACAAATCTCACATATGAAACAAATTTTCACAAACTAATTGGAACAATTAAACAAGACCTGCAACATATATCCAAATATGAACTGACTTGGATAGGAAGGATTGCAGCTATGAAAATGATTCTTCTACCTAAAATCATTTATTATTTTAGATCTATACCGATAATTATACCAGACCACTTCTTTAAAGAAGTAGATAAACTATTCAGACAGATCATATGGGGGAAGAAAATGGCCAAGATCTCATTTCCCATACTATCGAAGCATAAAACTAGAGGTGGAGAGAACTTTCCAAATCTTAAAAACTACTATCTTGCAGCCCACTTAGACCAAGCTAAAGCATGGTTTGACCCACCTTCAGACAAACTGTGGGTCCAGATTGAGAAGTGCATGGTTGGCAATCAACATCTGCCGTCTATGCTACTGTAATATATATCTAACTTGACACTGAACTAGAAGACTCTTCCCTCCATAGGAAGGAATAAGGACCTACAAAGAACTGCTATCTAAACAACCTAGTCCTCCATCATTCTCCTACATCCAAATTACCCACTTTCAAAATAAAAACCTGAATATACATTATAACATACATAGGGAATCTTGGTCATACCTGATGTCTCACGGTCTTACAATCAACTACAATTTTGCGGAATTTTCCAAAAATCTTCAAATATGCACAACTGGGAAATAGAACTGGAAACCTCCTATACAATAAGGGAATGGCAAACGGCCATCCAGTCTCATTTTCGCTTCTCCCATTGTGTGAATCACTGGGAGTTGATGCTGAAAATGCTGTACAGGCCCTACTTAACTCGTCAGATTGGCGCAAATTTACCCAGACTCATCCCCCAACTGTTGGAGGGAGTGTGGGGAAAGAGGCGGCATCTTGCATGTACTTTGGAAGTGTAAAGGGGTGAGGAGCTTTTGGAAAACAGTATTCTCCCTAATCGCTAGTGTTACAGGTCTGATTATTCCACCGACGGCTATACTCAGTATAGGAATACACTCAGTGCCTATACAATTCAGGCCCCTGGTCCCCCATGTTTTAATAGCAGCAAAGTTAACCATCACCTCCAAATGGAAATCCACAATGGCTCCTAATGTCTAATTATTCACAGTTAATAGAGTTAAAATACAGTACACATATGAAAAATATTTCGCCATAAGAAACCATAACCTACCCAAATTTAAATCTTGTTGGGATGCATGGGCAACATGCTATCCTAGTGAATAATGGTAGACCGACCACTTGTATACCTGTCTGGTACATAATTTACGTATTTATTATTTTAGTTTGTTTTCTGTTATAATTTTTTAGATATGCCAAACAGGAACAGTGAATTTGTCAATTTAAACGGGCCAGTGGTTAAACCAATCACAGTGCGGTGGGTGCTGTCGTGTACTCTGTGGCACAGTTAGCTCCCTTTAGGGGTTGCCGGGAGTGCGCAGCTGCGCCATTACCAAGTGGGAACCGGCTGTACTGTGGCCACTTGATTCCTGTATTGAAGGATCCTCAATGTTACACGTTTTCCTAAAAGTACTAAGGCATTCAGCAATGGCTATCCAGATGCCCATTATGTTTATGTTCTGTAATCTTTGTAATAAACTGTTGAAAACCTAATAAAAACTATTTGAAAAGAGAAGGGGGGGATGGAGGCAAAGTCCTCCTATGTCCGCTGCTTGAGACATGACCTAAATAAAACCAAAACAAATCATTATAAGCAAACACCACATACCAACTGACTTCCCAGACCCTAACCACTTTTTTTTTTCTTTTTTTTTTTTTTCCCCCCAAACGCCCCCCCCCCCCCACCCCCTCATAAACAAGCCCTGGTGTGCCAACAAAAGCATACCCTATACCAAAAAGAAAGCAGAGTAACCTGCGGCGCAACAGGTTAATTAAAAACGCTCACTCAGGCCTTCAGAAACCTGAAAACGTGTCAAGGTTCCACTATGACTAATAGCGTAAAGCATCTTGACAAAATGAAAAACTGGCCTAACGCAAGTTAACTGAGAACCGGATGAGGAGAATTGCCACTACACAAGCGAATTAGAAACGGTCATCACATTGTAAGTGGTACCTACAAGGAGATAGGTGAATGCTGTAGTGGTGAAACTTGAGGACAGAATACGTTTGGAGTGAACAATGTATAAGCAGTCATGACTTACCTATGGTCGTGAATCCTTCTCACTTAAGTGAACGAAATCTGCCTGACGACCGATGCGTACCCTGAAAACATATGAGTGGGGCTGAAAAGGTGTCAGACCCCCAAATCAGGGATCAAAGGCCCCAACCTACGAAAAACCTGAAGTTGTGTCAGGTGACTGCAACGTGGGTTAAAACCTGATGTGATGATCGTGACATGAACGTGTATGCAACGGATGAGCGGACTTGCCATTGCCCCAAGTCAATTAAAAATGAAACATCTCAATCCGATAATACCCAAAACGTGATGGGTGACCCCGCATTTAAACCGTGAGGCCTAAACGGTGGACCATGACCTTTGAATGTGAATGAAAGCTGACAGAAGATAACCAACACCTACCTGAGCTGGACTGCAACTGAGCAGTTACTACAGGAAACAGAAACACAGAAAAAGCAAACATCTGAAAAAAGCTGCAATGATATGTGATGATCAAGCATATCAGCCAAAGCCTAAACTCAAATCTGACTGACCCTGGTGCAGCAACCGCACAGATAGAATCAACTGCAATCCGATTTCCTGCTGAACATACCGCAGAAAATATGCTTGGCATGTGGTCAGTATGACAAGCAATATGGACTGCGGGGATGGTGATACAGTAGTGTCAGAGGTACTATTTAAATAGTTGATTTGGTCAGGGGTCAGAGTGGAAAAACCTGTACCTCTCTGCCTCAAGGAGCATGTAGACAGGCTTTCATGTAACCTGGAGCTTGTAAACCTTGATGAGGACAAGTAATCTATCAAATGCTTTAAAGAGGCGTCCCTTACCAAATGCATGTATTTGAACAAACAACTGCCCATCCCAACCTACATGGCAGTTGGTAATGGTTATTGAGACCCCCCTAATCTGCTTACAGAAATGCAGACCAATTACCAGGAATTAGGAAGACAGCCCTTGATCACGCAACAATAGAAATAAGTTTAGCGGCTGCAGCTCAATATTTATACTGATCATTCCCTCAATAACTATCAGGAACCACAGCAGACAAATGAAATGATGTAAAATAAACACATAGCTGTGCAACACTGATGCATGTATGATATCGTTAGCAAAAATGACAGAGCTCCCCGACCCTCACACGTCCAGCTCGCGGTACTGAAATCTGGAAATGACGCGAACCGTCCGAAGTGTTACACAAGAAGGAAGGCCGACAGGAGAAAGGAGGGTATGTATGTATGTATGTATACATAAAGTGAGTACACCCCTCACTTTTTTTGTAAATATTTTATTATAACTTTTCATGTGACAACACTGAAGAAATTACACTTTGCTACAATGTAAAGTAGTGAGTGTACAGCTTGTATAACAACTCAAAATAACTCAACCCACAGCCATTAATGTCTAAACCGCTGGCAACAAAAGTGAGTACACCCCTAAGTGAAAATGTTCAAATTGGGCCCAATAATTGTTGCTCCACATAAAGATGGCCTAGGCTATAAGAAGATTGGCAAGACCCTGAAATTGAGCTGCAGCACAGTGGCCAAGACCATACAGCGGTTTAACAGGACAGGTTCCACTCAGAGCAGGCCTCGCCATGGTCGACCAAAGAAGTTGAGTGCACATGCGCAGCGTCACATCTAGAGGTTGTCTTTGGGAAATGGACGTATGAGTACTGCCAGCATTGCTACAGAGGTTGAAGGGGTGGGGGGGGAGGGTCAGCTTGTCAGTGCTCAGACCATACACCGCATCAAATTGGTCTGCATTGTTGTCGTCCCAGAAGGAAGCCTCTTCTAAAGAGGATGCACAAAAAAGCCTGCAAACAGTTTTCTGAAGACAAGCAGACTAAGGACATGGATTACTGGAACCGTGTTCTGATGAGACCAAGATAAACTTATTTGGTTCAGATGGTATCAAGCGTGTGTGGCGGTAACCAGGTGAGGAGTACAAAGACAAGCGTGTCTTGTCTACAGCCAAGCATGGCGGTGGGAGTGTCATGGTCTGCGGCTGCATGAATGCTGCTGTCACTGGGGAGCTACAGTTCATTGAGGGAACCATGAATGCCAACATGGACTGGACTGTGACATACTGAAGCAGAACATGAGCCCCTCCCTTCGGTGACTGGGCTGCAGGGCAGTATTCCAACAAAACGACCCAAAACACACCTCCAAGATGACCACTGCCTTGCTAAAGAAGCTGAAGGTAAAGGTGATGGACTGACCAAGCACGTCTCCAGACCTAAACCATATTGAGCATCTGTGGGGCATCCTCAAACGGAAGGTGGAGGAGCGCAAGGTCTCTAACATCCACCAGCTCTGTGATATCATCATGGAGGAGTGGAAGAGGACTCCAGTGGCAACCTGTGAAGCTCTTGTGAACTCCATGCCCAAGAGGGTTAAGGCAGTGCTGGAAAATAATGGTGGCCACACAAAATATTGACATTGTGTGCCCAATTTGGACATTATAACTTAGGGGTGTACTCACTTTTGTTGCCAGCAGTTTAGACATTAATGGCTGTGTGGAGTTATTTTGAGGGGACAGTAAATTTACACTGTTATACAAGCTGTACACTCACTACTTTACATTGTAACAAAGTATCATTTCTTCAGTGTTGTCACATGAAAAGATAAAATTAAAATATTTACAAGACTGTGAGGGGTGTACATATACATTTTTTTTTTATATTATTATTAAATATATATATATATATATATATATATATATATATATATATATATATATATATATATATATATATATATATATATATATATATATATATATATATATATATATATATATATATATATATATGCTTCGAGTTCGAGTCGAACCCATGTTCGACTCGAACATCGCCTGTTCAACCGTTCATCGAATTGCGAACGATATGGGCCATTTGCGCCAAATTGGAGTGGCGCGTCACAGCCCATAAATCACTGCGACATTGCAGTGCATTGCTGGCTGATGATTGGCCAAGCATGCACTATGACCCGCATGCTTAGCCAATCACAGCTCCGTGTGTACAGAGAGCTGTAATTGGCCAAAGCCAGGGTGGCTTTGTCCAATTATGGCTCAGGGGGTTTAGTACACGCCCCACACTATGTAAGGCTGCCTGCGTGGCAGCCTTCTGTAGTGTGTTGCGGCGGCGGAGGAGAGAGAGATAGACAGAGAGATAGTGTCATTTGATTTAAGTTAGATAGAGTATGCAGGTCGAGTCAGTTAGCTGCACTTACAGTATGTGTATGTATGAGATATCTATCTATATATATATCCAGTTTTCTGCAGCTACATCTCACTGCAGTGCAGGCCATTAGTATGTCTGGAAGGCCAACAAGGAGAGGCAGACAGTCACAAGCCAATAAAACGGGGCAAGCAGGCTCTGTGTCTAGAGGCAACAGTGCTGGTCGTGGACATGGTGCATCCTCATCAGCACGTGGCCGTGGGACATGCTTGTCCTTTTTTCGTTGAGCTGCAACATACGGAAGACTTGGTAGAGTGGATGACCAAGCCATCCTCATCCTGTCTCACCCAGGCTCAGGGAACGTTGTCTGGCAAAGCAGCTGCCAACACAGCCTCTTCCCTTGGCTCAATGGCATCAGTCACTCTTCCCTAGCCCCACCATGTCCTCCTGAGGTGTCCCCTGAACTTGATGATGGATGATGGATGATGGATGATGATGAAATGCCCTCCAGGGGCCAGCTTAAGGGCAGCACACCGACTGCATCACACCGTAGAGCTCCGCATGTGCAGGGCGCTGCTGTCTCTGCGCATTATTCCAAAAGTTCTTTGGTGTGGGCCTTTTTTGAGACGAGTGCGTCAGATCCCAGTGCTGCCATTTGCAACATATGTCTCAAGCGTATCTCGCGTGGCCAAAATATCTGACCTGCCATGCAGTTCGTTGGCAAGCGTACCTAAAAGACCCACACCAAAGAACAAAGAGAACCTCCCCTTGCTCCTCATCAGCTGGGATCTCCAGCCCCACTATACCTTCAGTCCTCTCTAAGACCTGCACTGAGGGGAATGAAGGTGTAGAATTAGGTGTGTCACAGCCAAGTACTTGCGGGCAATCTGCTATCGGTACGCCGACGCAAGATTGTACCAGGCAAATATCCCTGCCCCAGCTGCTGCACCCCCGAAAGAAGAAGTTCGCTCCCAGCCATCCACATACCCAGCGGTTGAATGCTAGCTTGGCTAAATTGCTAGCACTTCAACTGCTGCCTTTTCAGTTGGTAGACTCTGCCCCCTTCCGTGAGTTTGTGGAATGTGCGGTTCCTCAGTGGCAGGTTCCCAAATGCCACTTTTTCCTCACGGAAGGCGATTCCGGCTTTCTACCGGCATGTGGAAAGCAATGTCTTGGCCTCGCTGGACAGGGCGGTCAGTGGTAAGGTGCATGGTCCACCAGGCACGGACAGGGACATTACCTATCTTTTATGGCGCACTGGGTGACTCTGACAGCTGGGAAGGATGCAGGACAAGGTGCAGTAGTGTTGGAGGTTGTTCCGCCACCACACCTCCAAAATGCTACTACTGGTGATTGACACACCTCTCTCCTCCACCCCCTCTTCTTCCTCCATGGCCTCTTCCTGTGCTTTGTCTTCAGAACCAGCGTTGCTCCGTAGGCATTCAAGGGGCTACGCAACTACACAGGCCAAAAGATGCCATTCGGTGCTTGAGCTGGTGGGCTTGGGGGACAGGAGCCACACTGGGGCAGAGATTCTGTCAGCTCTGCAGGGGCAGGCTCAGAGGTGGTTGACGCCGCGCCAGCTTCAGCCAGGAATGGTGGTTTGCGACAATGGCACCAACCTCCTCTCCGCCCTCCGACAGGGACAACTGACCCATGTGCACTGTTTGGCTCACGTCCTTAACTTGGTAGTACAGCGGTTCTTGGGCAGGTACCTGGGCTTACATGATGTTCTGAGGCAGGCCAGGAAAGTCTGTGTGCATACCCGCCGGTCATATAATGCCAGTGCTCGGCTGGCTGACCTCCAAAAGGAATTTAATCTGCCCAAGAACCGCCTAATCTGTGACATGTCCACCAGGTGGAACTCAACGTTGGCTGTGCTGCAGCGGCTGCACACGCAGCAGAGGGCCATCAATGAGTACCTGCGTGACTATGGCACCAGGACAGGGTCAGGGGAGCTTGTTTTTCCCCCCACGCCAGTGGGCCATGATCAGGGATGCATGCACTGTCCTGTCACCATTTGAGGAGGCCACAAGGATGGTGAGCAGTGGCAGTGCATGCATCAGTGACACTGTCCCCCTTGTCCACCTGTTGAAGCAAACACTGCGTGGAATAGGCACTTGAGGCAGGAAGAGGAGGACTTCCATAGCTCTCAAGGCCCCCTTTATCCAGACAGTGTTCCTGCATGCCCGCCAGATTGTGGTGGGGGGATTGTGTCAGCATGGAGGTGGAGCCTGGCACTCAGCATCAGCAGTAGTCTTTAAGGGATCATTTACAGTCCCAAGAAATCCATGGACTTGTACATGGCTCTGAGGAGGTGGCTGCGGATCATGACGTCCTTAGTGACCCAGAGGACTCCGGACCGAATGCCTCAGCAAACCTACGCTGCATGGCCTCCCTGATCCTGCAAAGCCTGCGAAAGGATCCTCGTATTCGTGGTATCAAGGAGAGGGATTGTTACTGGCTGGCAACCCTCCTTGATCCACGTTACAAGGGTAAGGTTGCAGAACTCATCTTGCCATCACAGAGGGAGCAGAGGATGAAACATCTTCGTGAGGCCTTGCAGAAAGGTCTGTGCAATGCGTTCCAGAGACTGGGAGGTTACAAAACACCTGTTCCTGGATAATGTGTTGCCGAGGAGTGGTGGAGAAGGTGGCCGTCTGACCAATGCGTTCAGACAATTTTTTAGACGGCAGCCCCAAGGTATGATCGGTTCCAGCAACCATCGCCAGCGTCCGTTTTACATGGTGCAGGAATACCTAGGGGAAAGATCTGACTTGGACACCTTTCCCACTGAAAATCCTCTGGGTTACTGGGTCTTGAGGATGGATCACTGGCCAGAGCTTGCACAGTTGAGGCTTTGTAACCGATCACAGGGTGCGCCTGTCCGACTCGGTCGATCAACTGACCTTCATAAAAATGAATCAGTCTTGGATCACCACCAGATACCAAGCACCTGATGCCGATGTAACTGAATAAATTTTTTTTGAAATGTCAGATCCCTTCAAGACTGCCTATGCTGATGCTGAGTGACTATCCTCTTCCTCCTCAATGATCATGCTGATAGCTTGTAAGAATATTTTTGTTTCTGGGTGCCCCCAGCAGTGGCTAAGGGCCATTTTTTTCAGCCCCTGTTTAACAGGGGCGTGTAATTACAATTTTTGATGCAATTCTTTGCAGCAGGGCTCGTTCCTGCGCTCCAACTAGAGTATCTGTGAGGGGTTGCAGTGTTGTGGCACCAGTGCCTAAGGCCCAATTTTTCTGCCCCTGTTCAACAGGTGCATGTAATTACAATTCTTGAACTAATATTTCACAGCAGGGCCTGTTCCAGTGCCCACCAAGAGTAACTGTGAGGACTTACAGTGTTGTGGCACCAGCACCACCACCACCAAAGGCCCAATTTTGCTGCCCCTGTTCAACAGGGGCATGCAATTAAAATTCTTGATCTAATATTTCACAGCAGGGCCCTGTGAGGGCTTACAGTGTTGTGGCAACACCAACACCTAAGGCCCAAATTTCTGCAGAGTATATAGGGCAGGACCCTACTTTCAAACATCCAACTTACAAATGACTCCTACTTGCAAACGGAAGGAGACAACAGGAAGTGAGATTCAATATACCTCAGGAAGGGAAACTCTCTCCTGTAATGCCGCGTACACACGGGCGGACTTTTCGACCGGACTGGTCCGACAAACTTTCCAGCGGACTTTTGACAGAATTTTGATGGATTTCCGATGGACTTTCTAACTAACGGACTTGCCTACACACGATCACACCAAAGTCCGACGGATTCGTACGTGATGACGTACACCGGACTAAAATAAGGAAGTTGATAGCCAGTAGCCGACCTAGCGTCGGTTTTTGTCCGTCAGACTAGCATACAGACGAGCGGATTTCTGGGTCCGGGAGAGTTACGACGTAAAGATTTGAAGCCTGTTCCAAATCTAAAGTCCGTCAGATTTGCGACTGGAAAAGTCCGCTGAAGATCAGGTGAAGCCCACACACAATCGGATTGTCCGCCGGATTTGGTCTGTCGGTGTCCGTCAGACCAGTCCAGTCGAAAAGTCCGACCGTGTGTACGCCCCTTATAATAGTTAATATGGGAAAAACGTTTCTCCTTTCCACTGATGCTTTATCACCAATCCCTCTTTCACTAAAAACCCCAAGTTTTCTAAAAACATTTGTCATTGGGACAGAAAGTGAGGTGAAATCTTCTGAAGGAGCAGCAGAGACAGCAAAAAAAGTGTCACAGGGGTGATAACCCTTCCCTATGTTTTCCAAAAAGCTTAAAAATAGATTTTTTGGCTGGAGCTAAAAACACATTAAAAATGTACCAGTTCAAAATTACAAACAGATTCTACTTAATAACAAACCTACAGTTCCTGTCTTGTTTGCACCGCCTGTATACTGCTGTTCAGAGTATATAGGGCCTGGGGGCCCCATGCCTTTTTTTTTTTAATTTGGGTGCGGGGTTCCCCTTAATATCCATACAAGACCCAAAGGGCCTGGTAATGGACTGGGCAGTACCCATGCCGTTTGTCTCACCGATTTTCATCCATATTACCGGGACCCGACATTACATTAAAGCCGTAAGCAGTTTTAAGTGACTTATTCTTTTAAAAATACCATTTTGTGCAGAGACTGTTCCAAGCATGGGAATCACGTGCCACTTTACAGGCATACTATAGACACCCCCCCCCCCCCCCCCGGTACGATATTTAAAGGAATATTTCACTTTATTTTTTTTCACTTTAGGCATCATTAAAAATCACTGCTCCCAGGGGGGCGTGGCCGGCATCTGAGCAGCATGGACGTGCTCTAAGCTCTGTGGAAGCCGGGATTCAGCGACAAATACAAGCTTACCCAGACCTTGTTTGCAGACAGAGCCTACACCCTGGGAATCTCCTCACCCCCCAGCAGTGTGGCATGTCGTCCAACAAGCGCAAGGGAGACAGGCACCCACAGAAAATAACAGCCTATATGAATCAGCCGGCCGCCAGTCGAATCCAAGATGGCGCCGCGGCTGCAGCGCTTGCATCTCTCCCCTCTCGGCATATATCCTCACAGATGGGGAGGAAGAAGGAGGTTTTTATGGAACTTACTAACCCAGAACAAGGCTTGCCTACCTCATATCCAGGCACTCCACAAACAGGCAGCCCAGCGAAGGCAAGGATGAGGCTGGACACAGACAGCACAGCAGCGCCTGAGGTGAGCCTAAGCATTACACATGCTGTTAACCCCTGCAGTGCTTCTGATCCATTTGCTAGTTTCCCTACAAATGATCAATCTATTCTCGACACTACACTTAAGGACATGCTGTCCACCCTCAGGAACTCTATGCAGTCAGACATGTTATCCATTATGAAGTGTCTACACGCTGATATATCCACAATCTCAGGCAGAGTGTCCCAAATTGAAAATCATCTAGTGGGTTTTGCATCGACCGTAAACGACCTCGTTGATGCGCACGAGGAGAATCTCGAGGACTGTGCTTGGATCAAGTGCAAAATGGCGGACCTGGAGGACAGGTCACGTCGCAACAATATAAAAATTAGAGGAATATCAGAATCAGTGCAGCCCCACGATCTACCAAGCTATGCAAAAGGGCTTTTCAAAGCGGTTCTGCCTGACCTTAAAAATATGGACGTGGTGATTGATCGCATCCACCGCCTGCCGAAACCGCCTTCCCTACCTGATACCATACCATGTGATCTTACATATACACTTTTACCATGTCAAGGAACAACTTATGAGGGCATCCAGAAGCGAGAAATCTCTACCCGAGCCATACTCGCACCTCCAAATATTTGCCGACCTATCACAACATACCCTCCAACTGCGTAGGGAACTTAATACAGTCACCAAAGCCTTGAGAAACCACAATCTGCCATACAAATGGATAAACCCAGCTAAGCTTTTGATCACTTTCAAAGGGGCCAAATTCACAACCTGTAACCTGAATGAAGGGTTGCACCTCCGCTCCTGGGGAAAAATCCCAGAAAGTACAAATGCACCATCTGAAAACCGCATGGCCTCTATTCCGCAGCCTGACGTCCATCTTTCCGCAGAGTCACCGCTACTCTTCCAGCTGCTAAATGGGGTCCTACCAAGCTAGCACTTATGTCCTGACTAGGCCACTTGAACACACAAAATGTCGCAGTGAGATTCTTTTGCCAGTTTCCAGAGGGAAGTACTTTTTCCCCACAAGTTAGCCAAGTAAGTGCACAGCACTTTCCTGCAAGGCTGTCTGCACGGCCCCTTGGCTCACAGTCAACCATTTTCTCATCTAAAGATTTATATATTTTTCTCTTTTTGGTGTTCTTTTTTGTTTTGGTTTTGTGTTATTGTTGTTGCCCACCATTTCCGGCCTTCCGCACCAAACAACTTTCCTAAAGGCGTAGGTACTACAGTGCTAACACTTGTAGACAACTTCTCCAATACTCCCACCAAGCTAACATCTCAGGTCTCTTTGGAATTTCCGTCTCTTCCAAGTTCAGAATGCCTATCAAATTCCTGACAATTAATGCTAAAGGCCTCAACCATCCAG
Organism: Aquarana catesbeiana; assembly: GCF_042186555.1. NCBI lineage: Eukaryota > Metazoa > Chordata > Amphibia > Anura > Ranidae > Aquarana > Aquarana catesbeiana. The sequence continues at coordinate 304,887,775 of NC_133324.1, forward strand.
CAAAAAAGGTCTTCCCTCTGGAAACTGGCAAAAGAATCTCACTGCGACATTTTGTGTGTTCAGGAGACACACTTCAAAGCCACAGCTCCAAATATCTGCTCCAACAGCCAGTACCCGTACAATTTCACAGCAAGCACAAACTCTAAGAAAAGAGGGGTCCTAACTGCAGTTAATTCCGCTATAAACTTTGAACTGCACAACAAGGTACTTGACCACAATGGCCGGTTCATCATACTAGTGTGTTCCCTCAAAAACCCCTTGTTCACCTTAGTAAACGTATATGCGCCAAATGTCCACCAAATCAAGTGCCTAAGGAAACTCAAACATAAAATTGACACCGTTCAAAAAGGAGCTCTTCTTTTGTGTGGAAACTTTAACTTGACTCCGGATTTCCAGTTGGACTCCTCCACCCCATCCAGACGTCGTAATCTCTCCTTAGGCCCTCTTCTGAAAGAATTTCAACTGCAGGATATATGAAGATGCCAGCACACGTCAGAACGCGACTTCACCTTCTTCTCACCGTGTCACAATTCATATTCCAGAATTGACCTATTCTTTACCGATCAGTGGACACTCCAAAAAATCTCCGCCTCTCACATTCATTCAATAACTTGGTCAGACCATTCTCCAGTAAGCATCACTCTCACAGACTCGTCCTACCACTCACCGACCTTCCTTTGGCGTATGAACACTAGCATCCTCCAAAAAGACCCCTACAGTGCTATTCTAAAAGATCATTTGGAACAGTTCTTCAACATCAACAAGGACTCAGTTGCGAACCATGCTACATTATGGGCGGCCCATAAGGCCTATATTTATTCAGCTAAGCTCTAGGGCTAAGAAAAAGAGATCACAGTGCATAGATGACCTCATTAAAGAAACGATCATTTTAAAACCAAAATTGGGCCAACTCCGTTTAGAACTCCGATCCTTATTATTGGAGCAATTTGAATTCAACCACAAATGTCTTAAATCCACCCTTTATGCCACTGGTAATAAAGCGGGGAAACTGTTGTCCAAGAAAATCAAAGGGCGACACACTAAAACATCCATCCCTTTTTGTACCACCCATTCACTAAAGAAAAATTACAGTTCCCCATATAATTTGAAAGAAGACCCCGACACTAAACAACCCACACCTTCAGACATATCTTTTCTGCAAACTATTGAGTTACCCACTCTATCCGCTCCCCAACTTTAAACTCTGAACTCCCCATTCACCACCCAAGAAATAGCAAAAGCTATCAAACTCCTTCCTAACAAAACACCAGGGCCTGATGGCTTTGTTGCCGAATACTATAAACAATTTACACCTATTCTAATAGGCCCCCTTACATCAATTTTCAATTTAGCTGCGATCTCTTCATCCCTCCCTGAGGATATGCTGAAAGCTTTAATTATCACACTGCCTAAACCTGGTAAGGAAGCCTCTTCCCCTCAAAATTTCCACCCCATATCACTACTGAACCACGATCTGAAACTTTTTGCCAAAGTAATAGCGAGCAGGATTATTGACATCCTCCCTGCGCTAATTCACCAGGACCAATCCGGGTTCATGAAAGGGAGACAAAACGGTAGACGCCACAAGGCATATAATCAATATCATCCACCACACCAAACTTCGGAAAATGCCTTCTCTGCTTCTGGCTCTAGATGCAGAGAAGGCATATGACAGAATACACTGGTCATACCGCCAACAGACATTACAGAAATTTGGATTCCAAGGTCACATATTATCCGCTATAATGGCTCTCTACTCCAAGCCCTCCGGCTCAGGTTTACTGTTTGGCAATGCTCTCCTCTACCTTCCCTACATCAAATGGGACCCGCCAAGGCTGTCCCCCTTTCCCCATTGATATTCAACCTCCTTATGGAACCATTAGCCCACAAGATCCGCTCCCATTCAAACATTGTAGGAATAAAAATAGGCACTGATGAACATAAAAACAACCTATTTTCAGATGATGTAATTCTTATGCTGTCAGACCCAGAATCGTCACTAGAAGCGGTATACTCGACACTGCAGGAGTTTGGCTCCATCTCCTATTATAAGGTCAACGAGTCCAAATCCCACATTCTAGGACTTAATATTCCCCCTACTACCCAATCGATCCTCACTGACCGTTTCCCATTCCTCTGGGCAGACAAATCTATTAAATACCTAGGAATACAACTCACAGCTAATCCTCAATCCCTATTCCAAGAAAACTTCATCCCCTACCTCCACTCTCTACAAGCCGAATTAGCACACCTTGCCAAATTTACACTCTCATGGTTAGGAAGATTGGCATCCTTCAAGAAGCTTAAGCTTCCACAGCTATTATACCTCTTCCGTAACCTACCTATTCCCGCATCATATTTCCGTAAACTGCAAACAGTTTTAAACCACTTTATATGGAAGGGCAAAAAAAAGCGAGATGTTCACACTCTAAGCTCATTAAACATAAAGCAGCTGGAAGCATGGGACTTTCCCAACCTCAGGGACTACTACCTAGCAACAATATTAGCACATTTAAACTTGATTTGATTGTAGCCGTATTAGTGCAATTGTGACAGAGAAAATTGAGTACTGTCCGTGATACTTTTTTTATTTGCACTAACATACAATTTTTCAGGACAAGCTTTCGGGGTGTGTCCCCTTCTTCAAGGTCCAAGCAGTACTGATTCACAAATTTTTAAGCAGCATGTTAAAGAAAAAAAAAAAAAAAAGAGAAAACCAAACACATACAAATCAATGGTAATAAAGATAGCAGCAGAGTTAGTGAGATAAGACAGAGGGAGAGCTATAGAATGCAGGGGGAGATACTAGTCACAGAGGGGTCGTAAAACGTTAGCACATTATTTTTCATGTCAAAAAGTAGTATCATTCTTAGTTCAAACGTTTTCCTTTCCTGGATAGTTCTGAAATTCCCTTTAAGAACTAAAACATTGAGGTCTTCTATAGTGTGGTCCGGTTGTGAGAAATGATGTCCCACAGGTGTGCATAAACTGTCTTCTTCATGTTCTTTGATGGTATGTCTGTGCAAATTCATCCTCGCTTGTAAAAGTATGGTTTACGCCCCACACACAAAATCCATGGAGGAACTTAGAAAGCCTACAAGTCCCAGGGGAAAACTTTACACAGCTGGATCATGAGCACGCTTCACAAGCACAAGAAAGACACACTTTTATCCCCTACTGTAATAGCATCAAGGGCGGCCTTTCAACATCTGACTCTCAAATCACCACACAGGGGATCTCTGAACCCAATCCCCATCCCACTAAATACGATCTCTCTTCTAACACCTGATAGCAGCATCTCATCATGGACACTGAGAGGCATCACCTTAGCTTCAGAGCTTTATAAATCCAGAAAACTTAAATCCTTCCCCACACTTCAGAAGGAGTTCAACCTCCCTAACAAAGAATATTATCAATACCTTAGAATCAACCACTGCCTAATTCATTCCCCTGCCATATTCCAATTCGTCCCTAACCAACTATTGAAATATTGGTTTGAGGAGAGTCCACATATTAAAAAGGTATATCACTTTTCTACCAAACATTAAAAAATAAAACATTCTTCACTAAAACCCAATACCAAAATAAATAGAAATGCACCATACAAGGCAACTAAATCAGCCAATCATATAAGATTACCTTCAGATGGTATCGAACCCCACATATCCTGCACATAATAGACCCCTCTAATTCACCACTGTGTTGGAGAGAATGTGGCTCCCACGGCTCACTCTTACACATTCTGTGGTCTTGCAGATTCCTAACCCAATACTGGGCCGATGTTTTCAAACTCATTCAAAATGTCACCCATATTCAAATAAATCCATCTCCAGAACTTGCCATATTAAACCTAGGAATTGAGAAATTCCCCTACGCACTCAGAGGTATAAATTACACACATACTACTAGCGGCTAAACTGATCATCACTCGCAACTGGCATTCTAAAATGAGCCCTTCTTGCTCAGAAGTCTTAACTACCACTCAATTGCACTGTACTTATGAATGTTTATTTGCGTCAAGCAAAGGCTGTCTACGTAACACACAAGCAGAATGGTCCCAATGGTCCATCTGGTATAAAGATATGTACAATAAAACACAATTAATAGATTAATGCAAGCTATATAATGTCCATGATGATATTCTGACCACTTACTCTTTGTATTCCTGATGCATCATCATAGGGAACACACTGATACATGTAGACTACCAACACTGCTACAGTAATGGAGGCAACATCTGTTACCCTTGTCCTCAGTTCAATATTGTTAATGTTAACTCAGCACCCACATAAGGCATTAGACAATTAGCTCTCTGCCTGTAGTCTTCTTAATCGGCTGTGATATTACAAAGAAGCAGTATATCTCTCCCTCCCCATCACAGCTTGAACCCACATGGGGTGATGAGGGAATGAAGGATCACCTCCCATGTCTAGCCAGTTTTAATTCAATTCTGTTCATTTACATGCCTTTTACCTGTTAATGCAGCACGAATTGTTAGAACTACGACCACTTAATACTGTCTAATGTATGAAACATGTATATTACTGCTTTGCTCTTTGTTTGTATAAAACCTCAATAAATATATTGAAATCAAAATCACTGCTCCCAGGGGACATGTATCAATGCAAAAAAAGTTTTAAAAAAACGGACATTTTCAGGAGCAGTGATTTTAATGATGCTTAAAGTGAAACAATAAAAGTGTAATATTCCTTTTAAATTCGTACCTGGGGGGTGTCTATAGTATGCCTGTAAAGTGGTGCATGTTTCATGTGTTTAGAACAGTCTGACAGCAAAATGACATTTCTAAAAGAAGAAAAAAGTCATTTAAAAGTGGTAGAGCCAGTGTTCTGCCGAGAAAGTTCCCCCCCGGCGGATAAGGACTCCCCTGTACTGTGCAGGCGCAGCGCTTGCGCAGTACGAGCTGCCGAAAATAGCCAAAGCTGAACACCTGTGCGTCAGCTATACACGGTGCCTGTAACAGGGCCCCTCGTGGGGCATATTTTCATTCTAACTCTATGTCCACTTGGATGGTGGGGCTTGAACCTGGACTCAGGACAGAATGTAGTGCACAGGCGCCTTGTAGAGCTGACGATCAGCTGTTCAACTTCGGAGACTTTCGGCGGCTTTATAGTCATTCGTACTGCACAAGCACATCGCATGCGCAGTACAGGGGGGTCCTTATCCAGGGGAACTCTCTCGGCAAGACATCGGCTTTTAATGAGTTGTCGGTCCCGACAATACACATAAAAGTTCATTGATAAAAACAGCCTGGGATTCCCCCACAGTCCATTACCAGGCCCTTTGGGTCTGGTATGAATATTAAGGGGAACCCCGAACAAAACAAAAAAAAAAATAATATGTGTGGGGGTCCCCCTCAAAATCCATACTAGACCCTTTATCCGAGCACGCAACTTGGCAGGCTGCAGGAAAAGGGGGGGGGGGCGAGAGAGTGCCCCCCCTCCTGAACCGTACCAGGTCACATGTCCTCAACATGGGGAGGATGTCCCCATGTTGATGGAGACAAGGGCCTCATCCCCACAACTCTTGCCCGGTGGTTGTGGGGGTCTGCAGGCGGGGCGGGCTTATTGGAATCTGGACAGAAACCCCCGTAGCATCAGAGGGGGGCGGGGTCACCTGTACATGTCACTGGGTAACTCCGCAGTGTTTCCCCGTTGCATCAGAGGGGGTGTGGTCACCCACGCATGTCACGGATGGCCCCGCATCATTCAGCGGGCTCCTCCCATGAAGGCAGTTCGTGTCGTGGCGGTGTCTTTCTCCGTATCCCGGGACGAGGAAGGATTACATCGCTGGAATTTTTTTTCTTTTTTAATAAAGGACTTGTTCCATGCTGTGTCTGTTTTTTACAATTTTTGTGAAATGGTAGGAGTACAAGGTACCTGTTACCATTTCACACAGGGGGGGCTGGGATCTGGGGGTCCCCTTGTTAAAGGGGGCTTCCAGATTCCGATAAGCCCCCTACCTGCAGACCCCCACAACCACCGAGCAAGGGTTGTGGGGATGAGGCCCTTGTCCCCATCAATATGGGGACATCCTCCCCATGTTGAAGGCATGTGGCCTGGTATGGTTCAGGAGGGGGGGCACTCTCTCGTCTCCCCCCCCCCCCCCCTTTTCCTGCGGCCTGCCAGGTTGCGTGCTCGGATAAGGGTCTGGTATGGATTTTGAGGGGGACCCCCCACGCCATTTTTTTTTTTTTTTAATTTTGGCATGGGGTTCCCCTTAATATCCATACCAGACCTGAAGGGCCTGGTATGGAATTTGGGGGGACCCCCCCACGCCATTTTTTTTTGGTTCGGGGATCCCATTAATATTCATACCAGACCCAAGGGGCCTGGTAATGCACTGCGGGGGAACCCAGGCCATTTTTATCAATGAACTTTTATGTGTATTGTCGGGACCGACAATTCATTAATAGCCGGTACTAACGCTAGCACTTTTCAATGACTTTTTTCCTTTGAAATGTCATTTGCTGTCAGACTGTTCTAAACACGGGAAACATGCGCCACTTTACAGGCATACTATAGACCCCCCCCGGTACAAAATTTTAAGGAATATTACACTTTTATTGTTTCACTCTAAGCATTATTAAAATCACTGCTCCCGAAAAAACGGTCGTTTTTAAAACTTTTTTTGCATTGATATATATCCCCTGGGGCAGGACCCGGGTCTCCAAACACTATTTATGGCAAAGAACTTGCATATAAGCCTGAGAACTTTGGATTTTGGTTTGAGCCCCATTGACTTCCACTATTCCAGCATATGTGATCTGACAGGCATTATTGCCGGCAATAGCATTGTTTTCCATTTGCATTAGCGCTGAGTTTCTGAGAGTTGAAGTCTTTCTGGCCCTTTTTGAGAGCTATTTTTTGGCACTGCAGGATAATTTTTTTTGGCGCTATAGTAAAATGACCCCCATAATGTATATACTATTAGGAGGTTGAATCTGGTAAATATCAGACTCAGAAATCAAATTTTTTTTTTATTGAAAAGAAGAAAAAAAAAAAAAAAAAAAAGTTAGACTGTTTTGCAGATTTTCAAACAGAACCGTAATATATTATATGCTGGCCATACAAAAACAATGTCTTCCTTCAAAAAGAAAAATTTTAAGAACGTTCGTTTGATTTTCTAATCATTAGTGGGGTCAAATCGACGTTTGTTTTCAACCACAGTGACGGGAAAATTTAAAAATAATAGAAAACTTTGTTGAAGGAATTTTCAGACCGTGTATGTGGTTTTCGTTCAGAAATTACATTTGTTTTAAAACAGAATGTTAAAAAGCAAGTGACTTTCAAACAACATTCTTTCATTCAGCAAATATACAAAGATTTTTCATATGAATATTCTCGTCTGAAAATTGATCCGTGTGACCAGCATAAGGCTACGCAGTTTGCTTTAGATCTGTTTCTGCAGTGCTTTTTGCTGTACGTTTTGATTTTTTGCAAACAAAACAAAAAAAAATTGCTGCAAAAATGCATTATATGCTTTTCTGCAGCTTCTCCATTGAAGTATATTGAACCAAAAAAAAAAGCAGTTTTGCATTGAAAAAAAGTCCTTGACCCTTTCCAAATACAGTATGCAGCAGCTGAAAAAAAACAGATGTGAATGTGTCCCATAGGAAACCATGTTAAATGAACTGTAGTGCGTTTCTGCAAAAAGCACCATGGGGGTAAAAAAAAAAAAAAAAAAGTTAGCCCTTTAGAGTACAAAAAGAACAAATAATTGCTACTGTAAGGGGTTCATTTTTTTACTGTGCAACAGTGAAAGTAAAATTTACAGTAGCAATTATTTGCTCTTTTTGTATTCTAAAGGGCTAATTTTAGCTTTTAACCCCATTATGTTACTGGCATACTTACATACCCAATATTCAAATTAGTATATTTTTAAAGCTATTACCTTTTGCAGCAGATTTCTGTATTTCTTGACTATTGCTTGCTGTACATGCAGTATATTTTCTGGTTCCTGGAGGGAGGAGGGGAGGAGAGGAGGAGAGGAGGAGAGGTTTGCATAGCTAAGGGGAGGCAACTTACTCTGACACTGAAGTTGCTATGGAAACCGGACCTGAAACCTATTAGAACACTTGTGCTGCACTGAGCATGTGCAAGATCTGGAAGGAGCAGATCCAGGAAGAAATACAGTCTGACTTCAGATGCCCACGGCCTGCTGGAAGTTTATAAAGTAACAAACTAATGCTATAAACTAACAAAACAGACCTTAGTTTAGTTTAGTTTACAGACTAACTTTACTAGAATACATTAAGCTTGTGTATTCCAGGGGTATTTTTATTTAATAAGTATAAATTCGTCCGGAGCACCGCTTAGCCCATACATAGATCGACTATGGTTGGTCTCTGCTTAATTGCCTTAATTTCAATCCATGTATGGTCCGCTTAACCACTACGCAATCCCTAAACATCCTTCCACAAACCTTTACATTTTTCCTTCCCAGATTTCTTCATCCTCCTCACCTGTACATAGTGCCTGCTGTCATACCCTCCACACTCCTCTCCTGTACATACTGCCCTCTGTCATATCCTCCACACTTCTCTCCTGTGCATACTGCCCACTGCCATACCCCCCACACGCCTCTCCTGTGCATAATAGAAAAGAAACAAAATCCCCTTGTGGTGGACTTTTAAGGCACAGAAATCGTTTGAGAAAAATTAATCTAGTTTGAAAAATGCTTATTCAATATGATAAGTACAAGATAAAAAAAAAAAAAAAAGGTACAATATAACAAATTTATAATATAACAAAGCGAGAATACTAAGTATTCTAAAATTAAATATTTGAGAGAAATAAAGTATACAAATATATAGAGATAGATGGACTGAAAAAAAAAAATAAATAAAAAATAATCACTTACATATATTGGGATGAGGAAAAAGACCCTGAAATCATGAAATAGAATAAATGAGAACAAAAATTTAATTATAGTTTTGATTGACTTTTATTTTTAATATCTAACAGAGTAAAATAGTAGAAAACTTTATTTCACGTACAAACATTTGAAAAACGTCGGAAATAAAATAGATTGTAATATATTCCAAAAAGGTACCTGCCAATGGTGAGTAAGAACCACTTGAGTGTGCAAAGAACGTTATTTGTTGTAGAGAGCACAGTCACCACAACTGTAGAAAAAGAAATAAAATATTCTGACTGGTGGTGTATAAGGATATTTATATATAAAAAAAAAATAATAATAATAAGGGGGGGGGGTATATATCTATCATTTATTATAGGCACTGATTGCAGTGAAAACATTTTATATTATATTAAACATTTGTGATTTTACTAAACTGACAAAAAATATACATTCAATATATTTAATATCCAATATAAATTCACCATCAGATGACAGAAAGTTTAACATGAAAGAAAAAAACATATGTGAATAAAGATGCAGAGAGTCTATGTTCAAAAAAGCACATAGGCTGCATGATCAAACGGCTAGTCGAAAAAGTGACTAAAAAATGTGATAGGGATATGAACAAAGAAGAACCCAGTTTCTTCCGTCAAAATGCAAACAGAAAAAAGAAAAAAGCCAGATTCCTACCCTATTGAACTTGTGACTGTTCACTCCAACATCCAGCACAGAACTGACATGGATGCCAGAGAGAGAGCGGCCATATGAGTATAGCTGTCCCTCCATTCCAATCAGCCGGAATCAGCAAGAGCTGATCCAGCTAGAGAGGTAACAGGGGGGTGGGGGAGAAGACAGGGTCTGTTCCGAAAGGCCCGCTGAGTCGTGCACACACAATATCAAATTAATTTATTATATATGTGTTGAACTTTTGTTATCGTTCTATAATGACAAAATATATATTCAATATTTAATATGGTCTCGCCATCAAATGACAAAGTTTGACATGAAAGAAAAATCTATGTGATTGAAGATGCAGAGAGTCTATGTGCAAAAAGCACATAGGCTGCATGATCAACCGGCTAGTCAGAAAAGTGAATAAACAACGTAGTAAGGATATGAACAAAAGGGATAAGGAGCCAGATTACCTCCCATCAAAATGCAGACAAAAAATGAGGGAAAAGTCAGATTCCTACCTATTGAACTTGTGACCATTCACTTCAGCATCCAGCACATAACTGACATGGGTGCCAGAGAGAGCGGCCATATGGATATAGCTGTCCCTCCCATTCCAATCAGCCAGAATCAGCAACAGCTGATCCGGCTAGAGAGGAAACGGGGGGGGAGGGTGGTGTCTGTTCCAAAAGGCCCCCTGAGCCGTGCGCACGCAGCCACATCCACAACGCACGCGCAGTAACGTTGTGCACTGGAACAAGGCCACGCTCGCACCGCCCCACCGACGCCCCAGGCCTCAGATAGTGCCTCCCCAGATTGGCTAACCCGGGCTGCTTTGCTTATTGGGTGGCCCCCTGGCACGCCCACACACAGGAAGGAAGGAGGGGTCCACTGTCATACCCTCCACACTCCTCTCCTGTACATATTGTATGCTCTCATACCCTCCACACTCCTCTCCTGTACATACTGCCCACTGTCTTACCCTCCACACTCGTCTCCTGTACATACTGCTCAGTATCATACCGTCCACATTCCTCTCCTGTACATACTGTCCACTGTCATACCCTCCACACTGCTCTGCTGTATATACTGCCCAGTTTCATTAACTCCTCTCGTTTACATACTGCCCGCTGTCATACCCTCCACACTTCTTTCCTGTGCATACTGCCCACTGTCATATACATACTGCTCTCCTATACATACTGCCCACTGTCATATCCTCTACACACCTCTCCTGTACATACTGCCCGCTGTCATACCCTCCACATTCCTCTCCTGTGCATACTGCCCACTGTCATACCCCCCACACACCTCTCCTGTGCATAATGCCCACTGTCATACCCTCCACACTCCTCTCCTGTACATATTCTATGCTCTCATATCCTCCACACTCCTCTCCTGTACATACTGTTCACTGTCATACCTTCCACACTCCTCTCCTATACATACTGCCTATTGTCATACCCTCCTCACTCCTCTCCTGTACATACTGCCCACTGTCATACCCTCTACACTCCTCTCCTGTACATACTGCTCATTGTCATACCCTCCACACTCCTCTCCTATACATAGTTCCTACTGTCATACCCTCCACATTCCTCTCCTGTGCATGCTGCCCACTGTCATACCCTCCACATTCCTCTCCTGTACATACTGCCCACCTTCATACCCTCTACACTCCTCTCTGTACATACTGCCCACTGTCTTACCCTCCACATTCATCTTCTGTACATACTGCTCAGTATTATTATTATTATACAGGATTTATTTAGAGCCAACAGTTTATGTAGCGCTTTACAACTTGAGGGTAGACAGTACAAATACAATACACTTTAATACAGTAGGAATCAGAGGGCCCTGCTCCTTAGAGCTTACAATCTAAGAGGGAAGGTCAAGAGATACAAGAGGTAATAACTGTGGGGGATGTGCTGATTGAGAAGATAAATGTACAGTTGTTAGGTGGGGGCCAGATAGGCTTCTCTGAAGAGATGAGTTTTCAGGGATCGTCTGAAAGTGGATAAAGTAGGAGAAAATCGGATGGATTGGGGTAGAGCATTCCAGAGGATAGGAGAGGCTCTGGAGAAGTCCTGAAGGCGAGCATGGGATGAGGTGACAAGGGAGTTTGAGAGCAGGAGGTCTTGGGAGGAGTGAAGAGAATGATTAGGTTGGTGTTTTGAGACTAGGTTAGAGATGTAGCTGGGGGCCAGGTTGTGGATGGCTTTGTAAGTTATAGTTAGTATCTTGAATTTAATTCGATGACTGAGTGGCAGCCAATGGAGGGGATTGGCAGAGGGGTATAGCAGACGCTGAATGGTTTGTGAGGTGGATGAGCCTGGCAGCAGCGTTCATGATGGACTGAAGTGGGGATAGCCAAATTAGAGGTAAGCCAATGAGGAGGGAGTTGCAGTAGTCGAGGCGGGAGATGACCAGGGAGTGGATTAGAAGCTTTGTGGTGACATTGATTAGGAAGGAGCATATCTTGGAGATGTTGCGGAGGTTGAGGCGGCAAATTTTGGATAGTGATAGAATGTGAGGACAAAAGGTTAGTTCAGAACCCAGGATTACACCTAGGACTTTGGCGTGGGGAGATGGGTTGATAAAATAGATAAAGTGATGCGCTCGTAATATCTATAGGATATCCTACTATTCAATGTGCTGACAGGTCACATTCTACTTGTGGATACTTTGTTACAAACTATACAAAAACTTGAACAGTGATTAGCATAATATAAATAAATATAAATACAATGTGTTGAAAAGTCTGCTGTGAAAGTCTAATTGGAGACCTCCCGGAATACAAATCCAAAAGTTAGTTCACCATTTGTTCTTGTGAAATAATAAACAAACAAAAATAAGTGGAAAAAGGTGGTGAAAAAATAATAATTTGTGGGGATTTCAGAAGAGGGAAAGTAGGGTAGCCAGGCAGAGAAATCATCAAGGAAGGTTGATACTGGTCCAGGGGGCCGGTAGATGACAGCAATTCTTAGAGAAATGGGAGAGAATAGACGAATGCAATGTGCCTCAAAAGAGGAGAGTGTCAGAGAGGGAGGTGGGTGAAGTACCTGATAGGTGCTGCATGGGGCTAGAAGGATTCCCACTCCACCTCCCTTTTGTCCACTGGGGAATCTGGGGGAGTGAGTCCAGAGAAGGCCTCCATGGGAGAGGGAAGCAGGAGAAGTAGTATCTGATTCATGAAGCCAGGCTTCAGTAATGGCAAGTAGGTTAAAGGGATTTGTGATAAAGAGGTCGTGGAGGGCGGTGAGTTTGTTACAGACAGAGTGTGCATTCCAAAGGGCACAGGAAAAGGGGGGGCTGGTTTTGGAAAGAAGATGAATAGAGACCAAGTTCTGTGGGTTGTGGCTCCTGCCAGAGGGTGTAGGGGGATTGGAGCGTTGGGCAAAGACAGATGATGTTGGCCCAGAGTTTGGGGATATGTCGCCCGAGGTTAGGAGAAGCAGGAGGGTGAGGGAGGTAATGTGGTAATGTGATTTATGTGAAGGGGCATGTCTCAGAGTACTGGAGGTTTTATCAGTATATGGATGTAGAATGAGCAAGAGTTGGTAGGATCAGTAGTAGGGAGAGGACAGAAGGCAGGGTGATATGTATAAGCAGACGGGTGGAGGAGAGGGGTGGAAGACAGCGCATGTTACAGAGTAGAAGGAGAGCTTAATAGAGAGACAGGGTCACCTGCATTCTGTTAGGTGCTTTCCAGTGCAGTTTGCTATATTTGTTTGCTTCGTGCAATCGCTGAAGTGCAGAGATTGAAGTGCATATCACTTGTAGAAAGAATCACTTAGAGACAGAAGCCTTAAGGATAGAAGCCACTGCAATGTGCTCCCTCAGCAATGTGCTGACTCCTTATGGATGCTCAAATTTATAGTGTTATGAGGGTGGTGTGGAAGTTCGTTAATTAATCATGAGTAATTATAAGAATGCCTAACAATCAGAGTCACAATCCCTCGGCATGCTGGGACTGTGATGTCAATAGGGGGCAGGGTCAACATCACCCAGTGACCACGCCCCCTATTGACGTCACAATCCCAGCATGCCCCGAGACTGTGATGTCAGAAGGGGGCGGGGTCACCACCTATAAAAGTGATTGCGGAGCTCTCACACAGCATTACAGTGGGAGAAAGTGTCGTGTCAACATCGGAAGAACAGAAGAGGGAAGAAGACGACGCAGAGGTCCAGGCCACCTGTCAGAGAGGATCTCGGTTCAGGACACTTGCTGGGCATTCTGGAGTGCGCCGCGTCGCGCTGGCTCGCGCTGGCGCCGGTTGCCCTATTTAGGTTGCTGGGATGCTGTGCTCGGTGCTGTCCGATCATCAGCTTCCTGTTCCCATGCTTCCTGTTTCCTGTGTACTGTTTGATCTCTCTGTGACCCGGCTTGTTTACTGGACTCTGCTCTGCTATCCGCCTGCATCTGCCCCCTGGCCTGCCTCCAACTTTGAACCTGCCTGACCCCTCTGTACCGTGCCGACCGCCTGCTGCCAAACCTGCTTGTGACCTGGACTTTGTATCTGCCTGCTCCTTTTGTACCGTGCTGACTGCCTGTTGCCAACCTTGCTTGTGTTCGGATCTGCCTGCTCCTGCTCTGCACCTGTAGCTGACCTACAGCCTACCTATCATCTCCTGCCAGCTTGCATCAGGACTTTGGGCCTCATCCCTGCTAACCACCCGCCAGGCTCTCATACCATTCTGTGCTCCCGTGCCTTCTGTGTGCTCTATCAGGGGCCGGGAACCAGATACGTACGGGAGGCCATCCTCTGCTATATCGGGTTTGTCAGTCTGATACGGGTAAGTCTGACAGTATCGGACAGCTATGTCCAAGCCCGAGCAGGGGACCTCTCCCATGGAGGAGCTATGCAGACACCTGGCGGGTCTCACGCAGGCTGTGAAGAGCCTCCAAGAAGGTTATGCCAGACTGGAGGAACGAGTTCAGGTGCTATCCTCACCTGCTAACCCGCAAGGTGATTCTGCTACCGGGCTCTCACCTGCACCCTCAGTGGTTATGCTACCTCCCGAATCCAGGGTCCCTACACCCGAAAGGTTTACCGGTAGGGATGAGCCGAACACCCCCCTGTTCGGTTCGCACCAGAACATGCGAACAGGAAAAAAGTTTGTTCGAACATGCGAACACCGTTAAAGTCTATGGGACACGAACATGAATAATCAAAAGTGCTAACTTTCAAGGCTTATATGCAAGTTATTGTCATAAAAAGTGTTTGGGGACCTGGGTCCTGCCCCAGGGGACATGGATCAATGCAAAAAAAAGTTTTAAAAACGGCCGTTTTTTCAGGAGCAGTGATTTTAATAATGCTTAAAGTCAAACAATAAAAGTGTAATATCCCTTTAAATTTCGTACCTGGGGGGTGTCTATAGTGTGCCTGTAAAGGGGCGCATGTTTCCTGTGTTTAGAACAGTCTGACAGCAAAATGACATTTTGAAGGAAAAAACTCATTTAAAACTACCCGCGGCTATTGCATTGCCGACAATACACATAGAAGTTCATTGATAAAAACGGCATGGGAATTCCCCAAAGGGGAACCCCGAACCAAAATTAAAAAAAAAAATGACGTGGGGGTCCCCCTAAATTCCATACCAGGCCCTTCAGGTCTGGTATGGATATTAAGGGGAACCCCGGCCAAAATTTAAAAAAAAAAATGACGTGGGGTTCCCCCTAAATTCCATACCAGACCCTTCAGGTCTGGTATGGATTTTAAGGGGAACCCCGCGCCAAAAAAAAAAAAAAAAACGGCGTGGGGTCCCCCCAAAAATCCATACCAGACCCTTATCCGAGCACGCAACCTGGCAGGCCGCAGGAAAAGAGGGGGGGACGAGAGTGCGGCCCCCCCTCCCTCCTGAACCGTACCAGGCCACATGCCCTCAACATTGGGAGGGTGCTTTGGGGTAGCCCCCCAAAACACCTTGTCCCCATGTTGATGAGGACAAGGGCCTCATCCCCACAACCCTGGCCGGTGGTTGTGGGGGTCTGCGGGCGGGGGGCTTATCGGAATCTGGAAGCCCCCTTTAACAAGGTGACCCCCAGATCCCGCCCCCCCCCTGTGTGAAATGGTAAGGGGGTACATAAGTACCCCTACCATTTCACGAAAAAAGTGTCAAAAATGTTAAAAATGACAAGAGACAGTTTTTGACAATTCCTTTATTTAAATGCTTCTTCTTTCTTCTATCTTCCTTCATCTTCTGGTTCTTCTGGCTCTTCTGGTTCTTCTGGTTCTTCCTCCGGCGTTCTCGTCCAGCATCTCCTCCGCGGCGTCTTCTGTCTTCTTCTCCTCGGGCCGCTCCGCACCCATGGCATGGGGGGGGAGGCTCCCGCTCTTCTCTTCTTCTCTTCTTCTTTTCTTCTTTTCTTCTTTTCTTCTCTTCTTCTCTTCTTCTTCATTTTCTTCTCCGGGCCGCTCCGCAATCCATGCTGGCATGGAGGGAGGCTCCCGCTGTGTGACGGCGCTCCTCGTCTGACAGTTCTTAAATAACGGGGGGGCGGGGTATGCCACAGGGAAGTCCCGTCAAGTCACCGTGCGTCAGAGGGGGGTGGGGTCACCGGGTGGCCCCGCCCCCCGTTATTTAAGAACTGTCAGACGAGGAGCGCCGTCACACAGCGGGAGCCTCCCTCCATGCCAGCATGGATTGCGGAGCGGCCCGGAGAAGAAAATGAAGAAGAAGAGAAGAAGAGAAGAAAAGAAGAAAAGAAGAAAAGAAGAAGAGAAGAAGAGAAGAGCGGGAGCCTCCCCCCCATGCCATGGGTGCGGAGCGGCCCGAGGAGAAGAAGACAGAAGACGCCGCGGAGGAGATGCTGGACAAGAACGCCGGAGGAAGAACCAGAAGAACCAGAAGAGCCAGAAGAACCAGAAGATGAAGGAAGATAGAAGAAAGAAGAAGCATTTAAATAAAGGAATTGTCAAAAACTGTCTCTTGTCATTTTTAACATTTTTGACACTTTTTTCGTGAAATGGTAGGGGTACTTATGTACCCCCTTACCATTTCACACAGGGGGGGGGGCGGGATCTGGGGGTCACCTTGTTAAAGGGGGCTTCCAGATTCCGATAAGCCCCCCGCCCGCAGACCCCCACAACCACCGGCCAGGGTTGTGGGGATGAGGCCCTTGTCCTCATCAACATGGGGACAAGGTGTTTTGGGGGGCTACCCCAAAGCACCCTCCCAATGTTGAGGGCATGTGGCCTGGTACGGTTCAGGAGGGAGGGGGGGCCGCACTCTTGTCCCCCCCTCTTTTCCTGCGGCCTGCCAGGTTGCGTGCTCGGATAAGGGTCTGGTATGGATTTTTGGGGGGACCCCACGCCGTTTTTTTTTTTTTTTTTTGGCGCGGGGTTCCCCTTAAAATCCATACCAGACCTGAAGGGTCTGGTATGGAATTTAGGGGGAACCCCACGTCATTTTTTTTTTTTAATTTTGGCCGGGGTTCCCCTTAATATCCATACCAGACCTGAAGGGCCTGGTATGGAATTTAGGGGGACCCCCACGTCATTTTTTTTTTAATTTTGGTTCGGGGTTCCCCTTTGGGGAATTCCCATGCCGTTTTTATCAATGAACTTCTATGTGTATTGTCGGCAATGCAATAGCCGCGGGTAGTTTTAAATGAGTTTTTTCCTTCAAAATGTCATTTTGCTGTCAGACTGTTCTAAACACAGGAAACATGCGCCCCTTTACAGGCACACTATAGACACCCCCCAGGTACGAAATTTAAAGGGATATTACACTTTTATTGATTGACTTTAAGTATTATTAAAATCACTGCTCCTGAAAAAACGGCCGTTTTTAAAACTTTTTTTTGCATTGATCCATGTCCCCTGGGGCAGGACCCAGGTCCCCAAACACTTTTTATGACAATAACTTGCATATTAGCCTTTAAAATTAGCACTTTTGATTTCTCCCATAGACTTTTAAAGGGTGTTCCGCGGCATTCGAATTTGCCGTGAACACCCCAAATTGTTCGCTGTTCGGTGAACTTGCGAACAGCCAATGTTCGAGTCGAACATGAGTTCAACTCAAACTCGAAGCTCATCCCTATTTACCGGAGAGCGCAACAAGTATCGAGCATTTCGTAACGCTTGCGAACTGTACTTCACCTTGCAACCACGCACCTTCTCCTTGGAAGCAACCAGGGTGGGTTTTGTCACCTCTCTTCTATCTGCAGAACCACAGGCGTGGGCCCACCGTCTCCTGGAGCAAAAGTCAGTCTGCTTGGATAGTCTGGATACCTTCTTTACTGCCATGTCTCAATTGTATGAGGACCCTCAGTTAAAAGCCACGGCTGAATCCGCCTTACATGCCCTACAACAGGGGCGCAGACTTGCAGAAGACTATGTTCTGGAATTTAGGCGTTGGAGTTCAGACACTGAATGGAATGATGCGGCCCTGCGATACCAATTCCACTTAGGATTATCCGATTTGCTCAAAGACAAGCTGGCATGGGTAGGCGTACCCCAAACTCTTGAAGACCTTATTAACCTGTCGGTGCAGATTGATTGGCGCTTGAGAGAGCGTCGTTCCGAGAGGTCGGTCAACCAGTTCCGCCCCACTTGGGTCCTCCCCAAGGTCCCTAGTGCTACCAGCTCCGTAGGCCAAAGCCTTCAGGTACCGGCTGCCTCAGCCCTTGACACTTCTGAACCGATGCAACTGGGGCTTCTCCGCCCATTTCTCACTCCCGAAGAACGACAACGTCGCCGGGTCAACAACTTATACATGTACTGCAGGGAATCAGGTCACTACGTGAGATCCTGCCCAAATAAGACACGTAAGTCTCTTTCAGCTACTTCTAAAATTGCACCTGCCTTGCCTAACCTTGCTAACCATCTGGCTCTCTCCATTACCCTCCAGCTTCCAGGACAGGATCTGCTTACCCCGGTCTTCATTGACTCAGGAGCGTGCAGTTGCTTCATTGATCTCACCTTTGCGACTCAACACCGTATCCCTCTCGGGACAAAATCGCAGGGACTTGCTGTCTATCTCGCAGATGGTTCCACCCTCAGCTCTGGTCCGGTCACCTTGGAAACCATCCCACTGCTAGCCACCATGAACACCTGTCATCAGGAATTTCTCCGGCTGGACGCCATTTCTTCACCACTCTTCCCTATTATTCTAGGAATGCCTTGGTTGCAGGCGCATAGCCCCAGTATCGATTGGGTTTCTGGGGAAGTCAAGTTCTCTTCCAGTTACTGCCAACAGCACTGTTTGCACGGAACTCCTGCAAAACCCAGTCAACTCTTGTGTCTGAACACCGACACGGAATCGCAGCAGGCGATTCCCATCCCTTACCAGGACTTCTCCGATGTCTTTAGCAAAAAAGGGGCTGAGACCCTTCCGCCTCATAGACCCAACAACTGTCCTATTGAGTTGTTGCCCGGATCTGAAGTTCCTTTTGGGAGAATATTCCCTTTAACAGAGCAGGAGCTGGGTACTCTCAAGGTGTATATCGATGAAAATCTTAAGAGAGGCTTTATCCGTCCTTCGACATCACCAGCCGGGGCAGGCATCTTTTTTGTCGAGAAAAAGGACCACTTACTACGTCCCTGCATCGATTATAGAGAACTCAACAAGGTGACCATCAAAAATCGCTATCCCTTACCTCTTGTGCCAGAGCTGTTCCAAAGATTGGGTTCAGCAAAAATATTTACCAAACTCGACCTCCGTGGGGCCTATAACTTGATTCGCATCAGAGAGGGGGACAAGTGGAAAACAGCCTTCCGTACCAGGTTCGGACATTTTGAATACCTCGTCATGCCCTTCGGCCTGTGCAACGCACCGGCAACTTTTCAACATTTCGTAAATGACAATTTTCGTGACCTCCTGGATTTATATGTTATCGTATACCTGGACGACATTCTGTTCTTCTCCTCTTCTGTTACTGAACATTGCAGGCATGTCAGGTATGTGTTAACCCGGCTCAGGCAGCATGGACTCTATGCTAAATTGGACAAATGCGATTTTGAGCTCCAGTGCATTCAGTTCCTTGGCCTAATCATCTCTACTGATGGTGTTAAAATGGACCCGCAAAAGGTTGCAGCTATTCTGGACTGGCCCGCTCCCTCCGATAAAAAAGGGGTCCAACGCTTTGTCGGTTTCGCCAATTTTTATCGGAAATTTATAAGGAGTTTTTCTACTATAATGGCCCCCATCACAGAACTGACGAAACAGGGAAATCGATTCTGTTGGTCTCCTCAGGTGCAAGCAGCCTTTGATAAACTCAAGGAACTTTTTACTTCCACTTCTGTCCTGAAGCACCCAGACCCTGCCTTGCCGTTTGTCCTTGAGGTGGACGCATCGGAGGTCGCGGTAGGGGCAGTACTGTCTCAGCGGCAAGGTGCCAAGGCTCTCCTTCATCCCGTAGCCTTCTTCTCACGAAAATTTCTGATGCAGAAAAAAATTACCCCATTCTGATTTACACGGACCATAAAAATCTTGAGTATTTGAGAACGGCCAAGAGATTGAGATCACGACAGGCAAGATGGGCTCTGTTCTTCTCGAGATTTCAATTCCACATTACGTATAGGCCAGGTACCAAGAACACCAAACCAGATGCATTATCCCGTATGTTTCATGACTCCAGGGAATCTCTGCCTCCAGACACCATTCTCCCTGCTGGAAGTTTTCTTCTTTTTCAGGGAGATCATATATCCCAGATCAAATAGGCCTCAAGAAATTGGTCCCCTTCTGTGGAAGGTGAGGTAAGCTTGCAAGACGGCTTATTCCGATACAAGGATAAAATCTTGGTCCCAGAGGATCTGAGAATTGCTGTACTGGAACTCTGCCACGACCCCAAATTGGCTGGGCATTTTGGTGTGTTGAAAACAACAGAACTTGTACAGCGTACTTTTTGGTGGCCCCAGCTGGTAAGCGACTGCAAGAGCTTTGTGGAGTCCTGTATTACCTGCGCTATTAAGGCCCTTACCCGTGCCAGAAAAGCCATGGAAAATGATTGCAATGGACTTCATCGTTGGCAGAAGGCTACTCCACCATCTTCGTCATTGTAGACAGACTGTCCAAGATGGCCCACTTTCTACCCATGAAGGGTACCCCATCAGCTTTGGAAACCGCAAAAATATTCATTAACCACTTGACAACTGGGCACTTAAACCCCCTTCCTAACCAGACCAATTTTCAGCTTTTGGTGCTCTCACATTTTGAATGACAATTACTCAGCCATGCAACACTGTATCTATATGAAATTTTTGTCCTTTTTTTCACACAAATGGAGCTTTCTTTTGGTGGTATTTAATCACCGCTGGGTTCTTTATTTTTTGCGCCGTAAAAGAAAAAAGACCGAAAAATCTGTAAAAAAATGCATTTTTCTTCATTTCTGTTATAATATTTTGCAAATTAGTAATTTTTCTTCATATATTTTGGCCAAAATTTATACCGCTACATATCTTTGGTAAAATTAACCCAAATCGGTGGATATTATTTGGTCTTTGTGAAAGTTATAGAGTCCAAAAGCTATGGTGCGAATATCTGAAAATTGATCACACCTGAAGTACTGACGGCCTATCTAATTTCTTGAGACCCTAACATTCCAGAAAAGTACAAATACCCCCCAAATGATACCTTTTTGGAAAGAAGACATTCCAAGGTATTTAGAAAGATGCATGGTGATATTTTTGAAGTTGTCATTTTTTCCCACAATTCTTTGCAAAATCAAGGTTTTTTTTTTACTTTTTTTTTTTCCCACAAAATTGTCATATTAGCAGGTTATTTCTCACACACCACATATGCATACCACAAATTACACCTCAAAACACATTCTGCTATTACTCCTGAGTACGGCGATACCACATGTGTGAGACTTTTACACAGCGTGGCCACATACAGAGGCCCAACATGCAGGGGAGCACCTTCAGGCGTTCTGTAGCTCCCAGGCCAATTCTGACATTTCTCTCCTACATGTAAAAATCATCATTTATTTGCTAGAAAATTACATAGAACCCCAAAACATTATATATGTTTTTTTAGCAAAGACCCTAGAGAATACAATGGCGGTCGTTGCAACTTTTTATCTCGCACAGTATTTGCGCAGCAATTTTTTTAACGCGTTTTTTTGGGAAAAAAACTGTTTTGTGCTTTACAAAAACCAAAACAGTAAAGTTAGCCTAATGTTTTTGCATAATGTGAAAGATGAAGTTATACTGAGTAAATAGATACCCAACATGTCACCTTTCAAAATTGCACGCGCTTGTGGAATGGCGCCAAACTTTGCTACTCAAAAATCCCCATAGGCGACGCTTTAAAATTTTTTACTGGTTACATGTTTTGAGTTACAGAGGAGGTCTAGGGCCAAAATTATTACTCTCGCTCTACCGATCGCAGCGATACCTCACATGTGTGGTTTGAACACGGTTTTCATATGTGGGCGGGACTTACGTATGCGTTCGCTTCTGCATGCGAGCACGCAGGGACAGGGGCGCTTTAAAAATTTTTTATTTTTTTTATTGTTCATTTTACTTTATTTATTTTAGTTTGATGCTTTTTTCCAAAAAAAAAAATTTTTGACCACTTTTATTCCTATTACAAGGAATATAAACATCCTTGTAATAGGAATATGGCAAGACAGGTCCTCTTTGCAGTGAGATATGGGGTCAATAAGACCCCACATCTCACCTCTAGGCTGGGAAGCCTGAAATAAAAAAAAAAAAAAAAAAAAACGATCCTGGCTTCGATCGTAGCGGTGAGTCGGTAGAAGCGCGGGAGGGGGGGACATCCCCTCTCGCCTCCCGTAAGAACGATCAAGCAGTGGAACAGCTGCTATGATCATTCTCATGGTGTAGGGAATCGCCGGCTGAAAAAGCCGATATCTGAATGATGCCTGTAGCTGCAACCATCATTCAGATATCTCCGCACAAAGTCAAGGACGTTGTATGACGGCCGGTGGGCGGGAAGTGGTTAAAACGCATTTTTTTTTAACACAAAGTTGTCCATTTATACAATATTTCTACCACATAACATGTACATACCAAAAATGACACCCCGAAATAGATTCTCCTGCTCCTCCTGAGTACGGCGATACCACATGTGTGAGACTTCCACAGCCTGGCCACATACAGAGGCCGAGTACAGCTGAGCATGGCTCGGTATGGCGGGGTATTGCGGAGTATGGCGGGGTATGGCGGGGTATTGCGGAGTATGGCGGGGTATTGCGGAGTATGGCGGGGTATTGCGGAGTATGGCGGGGTATTGCAGAGCATGGCGGGGTATTGCAGAGCATGGCGGAGTATGGCGGGGTATTGCGGAGTATGGCGGGGTATTGCAGGGTATTGCAGGGTATGGCAGAGTATGGCGGGGTATTGCGGAGTATGGCGGGGTATTGCGGAGTATGGCGGGGTATGGCGGGGCATGGCAGAGTATGGCGGGGGCATGGCAGAGTATGGCGGGGGCATGGCAGAGTATGGCGGGGGCATGGCAGGGTATGGCGGGGGCATTGCAGAGTATGGCGGGGGCATTGCAGAGTATTGCGGGGGAATTGCAGAGTATTGCACAGCATTGCAGAGTATGGCGGGGGCATTGCAGAGTATGGCGGGGGCATTGCAGAGTACTGCACAGCATTGCAGAGTATTGTGGGGGTATTGCAGAGTATTGTGGGGGTATTGCAGAGTATTGCACAGCATTGCAGAGTATTGTGGGGGTATTGCAGAGTATTGTGGGGGTGTTGCAGAGTATTGCTCAGCATTGCAGTGTAGTGGGGATGGCTGAGCATGGATGGATGGATGCCTGGATGTCTCTGTGCAGCGCTGTGGGCACTACACATACAGCCCACAACGCTGCAGACATCCATCCATCCCCCTCCCCGCTCACTGTGTACCGATCGGTACACAGGCGGGGAGGAGAGGGGGAGGAGAGGAACCGGCGTCATCAGATGACGCCGGTCTGTTTACATGTGATTGCGCCGTCATTTGACGGCGCGATCACATGGTAAACGGCCGCGATCAGCGGCCATTTACCGGGATCCGTGATGCGCCGGGTCCTCCGGACCCGGCGGTCACGATTGTGTTCGGGTGCGCGCCCCAGGGGGCGCGCGAGAGGGGAATTCTGGGAGGACGTCATAGTACGTCCACCCAGAGTTATCCAACCGCCCTGCAGCCGTCATTCGGCTATGGGCCGGTTGGTAAGTGGTTAAGGAAATTGTACGCCTCCACGGAGTTCCCTCAAGTATAGTATCCAATCGTGGGTTTCAGTTTACCTCCAGATTCTGGAAAGCTCTCTGTAGGTCTCTGGAGATAGAATTGGCATTCTCTTCGGCCTACCACCCCCAGACGAATGGGCAGACGGAGAGAACTAATCAGTCGCTGGAACAGTACTTTCGTTGCATTTCTGCCTTCTCACAAGACGACTGGGTCTCTCTCCTGCCTATTGCCGAGTTTGCCTACAACAACTCTGTGCATTCGGCCATCAAACAGGCACCGTTTTTTGCGAACTACGGGTTTCACTCATCCTTTTTAACCAGTTCCTTACCTGAATGTGCGATTCCCGCGGTTTCTGAAACTATGAACTTCTTCATCAACAACAACAAACTATTGCAAGAAACAATGGCTAGAACCCAGGAATACAACAAAAAAATGTATGACAGGAAGAAGCGAGGACAACTATTGCTAGAACCTGGCAATCAGGTCTGGCTGTCTACCAGTAACTTAAGGATGGCTTGTCCTTCGAGAAAGTTAGGTCCCAGGTTCATGGGTCCCTTTTCAGTCAAGAGAAAAATCAATGATGTGGCCTATGAGCTGGACTTACCTAATTCATTGAACATCCATCTGGTTTTTCACATTTTCCTACTTAAACCCGTTATCCCCAACTCTTTTTCGGGTCGCAATACTGGCCCGCCTGAACCCGTAATTATCGACAACAAGGAGGAGTTTGAGGTGGAAGCAATTTTGGATTGTAGGAAGAGACGCAACCAAATCCAGTACTTGATCAAGTGGAGGGGGTATGGACCAGAAGACAATTCTTGGGAACCGGAGGCCAACTTGCACGCTGAAGAACTCTTAAGGGATTTTCAGAGTACCCATGCGGATAGGTTAGCCCAGCTGGGCATCCGGAGGCTGCCCTTAAGGAGGGGGCACTATCAGAGAGGATCTCGGTTCAGGACACTTGCTGGGCACTCTGGAGTGTGCCACGTCGCGCTGGCTCACGCTGGCGCTGGTTGCCCTATTTAGGTTGCTGGGATGCTGTGCTCGGTGCTGTCCGATCATCAGCTTCCTGTTCCCGTGCTTCCTGTTTCCTGTGTACTGTTTGATCTCTCTGTGACCCGGCTTGTTTACTGGACTCTGCTCTGCTATCCGCCTGCATCTGACCCCTGGCCTGCCTCCGACTTTGAACCTGCCTGACCCCTCTGTACCTGCCGACCGCCTGCTGCCAAACCTGCTTGTGACCTGGACTTTGTATCTGCCTGCTCCTTTTGTACCGTGCTGACTGCCTGTTGCCAACCTTGCTTGTGTTCGGATCTGCCTGCTCCTGCTCTGCACCTGTAGCTGACCTACAGCCTACTTATCATCTCCTGCCAGCTTGCATCAGGACTTTGGGCCTCATCCCTGCTAACCATCCGCCAGACTCTCATACCATTCTGTGCTCCCGTGCCTTCTGTGTGCTCTATCAGGGGCCAGGAACCAGATACGTACAGGAGGCCATCCTCTGCTATATTGGGTTCGTCAGTCTGATACGGGTAAGTCTGACACCACCGCTAGCAAAAGAGCGGCAGAAGATAGCGGAGGAGTCGGCAGAAGAACCGGACACGGGGAGAAGAGGTCGAACAGGCTTGAATGGAGGAGAAGATTCGGATGCCGCACACCGGATGTAGTCAAAAAATTTTCACTTTATTGAAAAAATGGGATCATCAAAATAACAAGACTGTCATGCAGAAAGTACAGATAAGCTGACGCGTTTCGCACTCAGGACTGAGTGCTTACTCATAGCTAGCAAATATTAAAAAGACAAACTTTTATATAGCTCAATGGGGTATCACATGATTGCCCAATTAGATGGTCATTGAGTCTCAGCTGGAAGCCGATTTAATGAGGTCTTGGCATCTGCTGGCTATTTGGTGTGTTGACTGATTGAGAAATGTTTTCAAAACCGTGACATGAAAATAGATGACAAAGAAGGTGAAAAAAGATGTGTATATGCACATGTGTAGGCAAAAAATATATATGTGTGTATATATATATGGTGAATCCTATCAATAAACGTGTATATAATAATGAATATACTTCTATAACGTGTACATATAAGAGGTGATAAGTATCAAAAAAAAGGGAATTACTATTAGGTGAAAGGAAAAAATGTGTAAAAAATATTTCTCATTAAAAAAGAGAAAATATATTAATAAAAATATTCAGACAACGTGCAAAGTAAATGTGAAGAATGAATGTAATAAAACTATATGTGAACAAAATATATAAATATGATGAAGCTCTCTGTAATATGCCGGTGAAGTGGATGAAACTCTCTATAATAAGCCAGAATAATACAGGTGAAATATAGAGCAATGTGACCTGAAATAATGCGTGATATGCCCGCGGTTGATAACAAGGTACATATAGGGCCCTATAATATTAGAAATAAACTGTGGGATTCAAAGACATAAAATCACGCTGATAAGGGTTGCCCTGATCTGGTCAAATGGCAGTGATATATGCAGGGTCCCAGTAGACTGACTTGTAACGTAGTGATTCTAAATGATGAGCCTGGCCGAGAGCAGGGTGTGTGTGGAATTTCAGGAATGAAGCAGCTGTGTTCAAGGTAATAGAACGCCGCTAATCTGTATCACACTAAATGTCTAGATGGAATTATAATGATGGTAATAAAGTTGGTAGAGGTCTCGGCCAGTCACCTAAGTTTAAGGGGTCACAAAAAGGGACAAATGAAAAACAAATAAGGTACTATAGGCTGGGATACGAAGGCATAAAATCACGCTGATCAGGGTTGCCCTGATCTGGTCAAATGGCAGTGATATATGCAGGGTCCCAGTAGACTGACTTATAGCGTAGTGATTCTAAATGATGAACCTGGCCATGAGCAGGGTGTGTGTGGAATTTCAGGAGTGAAGCAGCGGTTTTTCAAAATAATAGAGCGCCGCTAATCTATGTCACACTAAATGTCTAGATGGAATTATAATGATGGTAATAAAGTTGGGGGTGGTCTCGGCCAGTCACCCGAGTTTAAGGGGTCACAAAAAAGGACAAATGAAAAACAAGTAAGATACTCCAGGCTGGATGAAAATGTTACCAGACTGAGATCGTAAAAATTATCCGGACAGACAATTAAGTTAAAAATATGTTAGTATGTGATCCATCTCGGGTGGCTCATATAAAAGCATGTCTCAGTATATGTGTGTCAGCAAATGCCAAGACCTCCAAACAAAACATATTAGAATGATACATCTTATGAGTCCACTAATACAATGCTCATATATTAACACCGGCAAGTGAAACAGATGAAAACAGGCATATAATGATCGGCGTGGATCCAATCTATAGAGACGATGAGAAGAAATGTTATAATGCTGCATTCTAAAGAGAAACAACTACATATTCATATTGCAACATTACACTCGCAAAATAAGCACTGAACACAAACGATACAATGTATGTCAGCTTATGTACATATAAATAAGCTTAATACTGTATATCTGAATTTTGATCCCAAGGTGTCCAAAAAAAAATATATATATATATATGGACAACAAGGTGTACAAAATGTGAATGAATGAAAATGGATAAAATGAATAAAATAAAATAAAGTAAAAATGAAAAAGTGTGAAGACATATTGCGTAAAAACCTAATATATATATCAGGTGTTTCCTACACAACTAGAAAGATGTATAGGACAATGAAAATTTCCATATATATCTATGTGATGAAGAATGAGCTAGAATAAAAGTAATAATAATGAAGTAAAATTGTGAAACCTCATGGTACAAATCATGAGTAATTATCAAAAGAAAACGAGGAAAAGGTAGATATAATAACACAAAAATGTGTGAAAAACGAGATGGAATAAAACTATTTATCTCAATGTTGTCGCGATATGCATCCTCAGGTAAAATTAGCTTGTACTTTAGTCAGGTATATAAAACACCCGAACATGATGGATATCGCGAAACAATAAAAGATATTGTATATTGCTATTGTTAATGTAACCTTTTGCAAACATCTATTATTGGCCATAGTTCCCGAATTCCTGCTCTGCCATAGTTACTATACTGAGTATGCAGAGTAGGGGAACTTGTCGGGCATATATACCAATCAAGGTGGTAAATATTATATATTCATGTATAAGATTGGGTATGTTTGTACATGGGCCCCAATGGTCAGTAGATGGAAAAAACTCCTTTTTTGGCACCATCTGACCGGAACACAAAACAAAAGAAAATAGAAAATGGCTGACAAAACGTAAAAATGTAAAAAATAAACATGAAATGTTCTTTATAAAGACTCATAATAGTGTAGGTGTTGTGACCATGTTCAAGCAGTATAGGAAAGTTACTCATAAAAATAGGAAACATCCCATTCAAAATTGAGGCCCAAGGGAATTCTCGTATTTAAAGAGAATATCCAATAAACTTCGCGTTTGCAAAGCAGTTGGAACCTGTCTCCTCCCCTAGTGGGGGTGACAATTTTCTCTATACCTTGGATATGGAGACTTGTAACGTCTTTCTGGTGTGCAAAAATCCAATGTTTTGCTACGTTAGTTAATCTGTCCTTCTCAATATCATATAAATGGTCATATAGACGGTCCCTGAGGCGGCGTGTTGTCCGCCCGACATACTGGATCTGGCAAATATCACAAGTAATCACATATATTATAAACTGGGTGTTGCAGTTTATGAATGAGGCGATATTAAAAACTTTGCCATTTGTACAAGATTGAACCTGCTTGCCCTTTTTTATGTGACTACAGTAGTTACATCCTTTTTTGCCACATTTATAGTTACCCTTAAAATTCAACCAGTTGGCCTTCCTTTGAAAGTGAATTCCCCAGGGTGGGAGCCCTGCGGGAGACCACTTTAATCCCTTTGGACAGTATATTGTTAAATGCAGCATCGTTGTATAAGATGGGAAGGTATTTGGTGACAATTTTCCTAATTTGGTTGAATTCTGCACTGTACGGTGTAGAAAATACTGGGATGTTAATGGAAGGGGGGCTAATGTGAAGTTTATCTTGTAATAATGTATGTCTAGGGATGGTGCTGGCTTTGTCAAGTGCTCTATTAACTAGAGCTGTACCATACCCCCGGTTTCTAAAACGCTGGGCCATACTGTGTGCCTCTCTGTGAAAACTTTCAGGGGTGCTACACAAGCGTTTGAGCCTCAAAAATTGTCCATACGGAACACCTCGTATGGTATGCTTGGGATGTGCTGAATCTGCTCTAAGAAGGGCATTCCCAGCAGTGGGCTTCCTATATAAGGTGGTATGGATGGAGTTGCCTGTACCAGTGAGCTTAACATCCAAGAATTCGATGCTGTGAGGTTGTAAGGTGCCTGTGAAGTTCAAGTTAAGATCATTGTTGTTGAAATATGAAAGCCAGGTTCCTAGATCAGCATCTGCATCTGATGTAATAAACAGGAGGTCATCAATGAAACGGCAATAAAAAACCATATCTAGTCTGCGGGGGCTATCACTTCCAAAGATGCGAGACCTCTCCCACCAACCCATAAAGATGTTGGCGAGGGAGGGCGAAAATTTGGCGCCCATAGAGGCCCCGCATCTCTGGAGGTAATAGCCCCCATCAAACATGAAAAAATTGTGTGTGAGTAAATAATCTAATGCCTGTAAAATAAAATCTTGTAAAATGAGAGAAAATCTGCCTGATTCTTTGAGAGCCCAAGCAACTGCCTGTATGCCCAGATTGTGTGGGATGCTAGAATAGAGACTGGTGACATCACAACTGATCCACCTATATCCACTCTCCCATCGTAAATGGTGTAATTTACTAAGCAACTGCTTGGTATCTCTCAGGTAGCCAGGCAGGCTGGTGGCCAAGGGCTGTAACTGGGAGTCCACCCATTCGCCCAGGCGTTCGTTAAGTGAACCGATGCCTGCTACAATGGGCCGGCCTGTTAAGGGCTGGAGACCTTTGTGGACCTTGGGTAAATGGTGGAATATAGGCATGATTGGATGTTCAGGAATAAGCTTCTCTTTATCTGAGTGTGAAAAAATACCCATCGATACCGCTCTGTCTAAAAGGGCAGAAAGTTTGTGTTTGAAGGGGCGTGTGGGATTGGATGAAAGTAATTGGTAGGTCTGTGTGTCAGATAACTGACGTAAAGCTTCTTGTATATACATGTCAGTGTCCAAGACAACCACTACCCCCCCTTTATCTGCATTCCTGATAACTATGCTAGTGTCTGCTGTTAGTGATTTTAAGGCTAATCTCTCATTTTGTGTCAAATTATCTCTTTAATCAGTTTTCTATGGCAACTGTGAGCCAAGCGAGTTAATTCCCCCTCCACCAACCTCTGAAATAAATCAAGATCTTTGCCCCTGGATGCCACTGGGTAAAAGTCAGATTTAGACTTGATTATTAGTTTTTTCTGTGAATCAGTGGGATCCATGGGGGGTGGATCCGATTCATCTGCCAGTGTTATTAAATCTTGCAGTGCACACACTTCATTAAAAGAGATGGGTGAAGGGGGAGACTCACCTGATTCGCCAAGGTTCCCTGGAACGTCCTCTTCTCTAGAACCACCAAAGTGTTTCTTAAGTGTTAATAAACGAGAAAACCTGTTAACGTCCAAAATAGTGTGAAATATATCAAAATGTCTATTAGGGCTAAAGTTAAGGCCTTTTGATAGAAGGTTGATCTCCTCTTCTTTTAAAGGTCTCTTTGAGATATTAAGTACAGTGGAACTCATTTCTTCATTTTGCCTCTCATCGTCTCTATAGATTGGATCCACGCCGATCATTATATGCCTGTTTTCATCTGTTTCACTTGCCGGTGTTAATATATGAGCATTGTATTAGTGGACTCATAAGATGTATCATTCCAATATGTTTTGTTTGGAGGTCTAGGCATTAGCTGACACACATATACTGAGACATGCTTTTATATGAGCCACCCGAGATGGATCACATACTAACATATTTTTAACCTAATTGTCTGTCCGGATAATTTTTACGATCTCAGTCTGGTAACATTTTCGTCCAGCCTGGAGTATCTTACTTGTTTTTCATTTGTCCTTTTTTGTGACCCCTTAAACTCGGGTGACTGGCCGAGACCACCCCCAACTTTATTACCATCATTATAATTCCATCTAGACATTTAGTGTGACATAGATTAGCGGCGCTCTATTATTTTGAAAAACCGCTGCTTCACTCCTGAAATTCCACACACACCCTGCTCATGGCCAGGTTCATCATTTAGAATCATTACGCTATAAGTCAGTCTACTGGGACCCTGCATATATCACTGCCATTTGACCAGATCAGGGCAACCCTGATCAGCGTGATTTTATGCCTTCGTATCCCAGCCTATAGTACCTTATTTGTTTTTCATTTGTCCCTTTTTGTGACCCCTTAAACTTAGGTGACTGGCCGAGACCTCTACCAACTTTATTACCATCATTATAATTCCATCTAGACATTTAGTGTGATACAGATTAGCGGCGTTCTATTACCTTGAACACAGCTGCTTCATTCCTGAAATTCCACACACACTCTGCTCTCGGCCAGGCTCATCATTTAGAATCACTACGTTACAAGTCAGTCTACTGGGACCCTGCATATATCACTGCCATTTGACCAGATCAGGGCAACCCTTATCAGCGTGATTTTATGTCTTTGAATCCCACAGTTTATTTCTAATATTATAGGGCCCTATATGTACCTTGTTATCAACCGCGGGCATATCACGCATTATTTCAGGTCACATTGCTCTATATTTCACCTGTATTATTCTGGCTTATTATAGAGAGTTTCATCCACTTCACCGGCATATTACAGAGAGCTTCATCATATTTATATATTTTGTTCACATATAGTTTTATTACATTCATTCTTCACATTTACTTTGCACGTTGTCTGAATATTTTTATTAATATATTTTCTCTTTTTTAATGAGAAATATTTTTTACACATTTTTTCCTTTCACCTAATAGTAATTCCCTTTTTTTTGATACTTATCACCTCTTATATGTACACGTTATAGAAGTATATTCATTATTATATACACGTTTATTGATAGGATTCACCATATATATATATACACACATATATATTTTTTGCCTACACATGTGCATATACACATCTTTTTTCACCTTCTTTGTCATCTATTTTCATGTCACGGTTTTGAAAACATTTCTCAATCAGTCAACACACCAAATAGCCAGCAGATGCCAAGACCTCATTAAATCGGCTTCCAGCTGAGACTCAATGACCATCTAATTGGGCAATCATGTGATACCCCATTGAGCTATATAAAAGTTTGTCTTTTTAATATTTGCTAGCTATGAGTAAGCACTCAGTCCTGAGTGCGAAACGCGTCAGCTTATCTGTACTTTCTGCATGACAGTCTTGTTATTTTGATGATCCCATTTTTTCAATAAAGTGAAAATTTTTTGACTACATCCGGTGTGCGGCATCCGAATCTTCTCCTCCATTCAAGCCTGCTTTGCCTAGCATTCAGCCAGCACCTGGAGCTCTTCTGCTCTGAAACTTCTACTTACACCTGGGTCAGTGTCAGCCTGAGCGGTGAAAACACTTTCTTTGCTTGTCTGCATCTAAGGATACATGCTTTTCTCTTCACCTGCCCGGAGGCTTTCCCAGGTATTTCACAATTTATTTTGATTACCATTATTTTTTCAAGAGCTCATTTAATTGGGAGAAGAGTCTTTCCTTTTTACTCTATGGATCACAATACCACCTCGACACCCATGGCAGAAACTTCGTACAGCAGAACTCTAAAGGCACCATCTGATAATCCATTGAGACAAACGTCACAGACACAAACACCTGGTGTGTCAGCTGACGATGGAGTACAGTTAATACGTCATTTCAGAAAACTGGAACATATTATGGCGAGAGAAATTAGAGCTTTTTGGGACATCAATTTTTTGAAGGATTACTTGTCCATAGCACACATACCACGGGGTTTACGGATAAAAAAATTTCCTACCTCAGAGCTGTTCAATGATGATCTCAAAAAAGAATGGACTGACACCTTGGACACCTGTTCATTCAAACTAATAAATATCCTCATTGCCTCTAAAACCAAAGAAATAGAGGTACTACAATCTGACATGTCTTTTATCCAGTCTGAACTTGCCTCTTCACAAAACCTGGCAGCTTTTACAGATCTGGACAGCCGCTTGAGTAACAAATTAGACAAAATGGAAAAATCAGTGATCGCCAGCAAGAGAGGCAAAATGGCCCGGGATAGAAATGATTATGAGAACAATAAAGTTTACACTTGGAAAAGACCGGTGTTTTCCCACAATCGGTCACGGAGAAACCGCGGCAAACAGGTCAGCTTCTCTGACCAAGAGAGCGACCCAGCTGACAATTCCCTGGCACGCACTATGTCAGACTCTTCTCTGGACAGGTCAACAGGTCCTGTGGAAACAAACAGAAGCAACAACCACACCAACGCTGGAAACCCTCGCAGGTCGGGTTACACCAAGAGGAAGAAATCGTCCATAAAAAAACAAGAAGGGGCGGCAGGAGACACAAGAACTCCAAACAACTCACATTGGTTGGTTGAGTGTGGGGGGGGGGGAGCCCTGGAAAGAGTAAGAGAGTTGTTATGGTAAGTTGTAAGGCCATGCAGAATTATCCAGTAATCCCATTTACATTTGCATTGGCAAAGGGTCGGTTGGTGCCAGGGATAGGAGTGTGGCATCGGTTGTGGTCTTGAGATGGCAGCGGATGGGAGGGATCGTAGTAGGAAAAGGAGGACGAGGAGATGTTTGCTATTTCCGCTTGTGAGAGAGATGATCGCATGAAGGCGAGCCATTTGAAGTAGAAATGTTCTGAAGATTTTTTGTGCTTGAAGTCCGTGTTTAGGCGGTCCTTGTATAGAAGATGCATGAGGTCCCGTTTGACTTGAGAGATATTGGGGCTTATTGGTGTAATCCAGTTTTTCAAAATGGTTCTCCTTGCGATTAATAGGCAAGTCAAGGACCACCCTTTATGTGATGTGATTTCTTTCGGGTTTTTTGGGGAGCCGTCCCTGGTGGTGGCGGTTTTGGACCAGGGTAGTAGAATTGGGTCCCAGTGGCCGAAGATAAGAAGCAAAGGATCCTTGGGTAGTTTGATTAGGGTCACTTCAAATATGTAGGCAAGAACTTGGTCCCAGAAGGCGGAAATGTAGGAGCAGTGCCAGAAACGATGAGCTAGGGATGGTTTCTGATGGTTGCAATGTGGGCAAAGAGCTTTGTTTTTGACAGTTTTCGAGGTTGAGAAAGGCATGTATGCTCTGTGGGCTATTTTCAGTTGTGTTTCTCTCCATATTTCATTGGGTGTTAGCTTTTGTACAGCGTTGAGCCCTTGGATGATTTTTTCTACTAGGTTTGGATCGGGGAAGTCTTTGTTCCAGTTTTTGATTGAGGATGAAGAGAGAGGTGGAGAGGACTTGTTGAGGAGTGGTTTGTATATGTCTGAGATTTTGTAAGCATTGCTCATTATCATTAGATCCGTGACGTTTGGTTGGAACCTTTTTTCGTTGTGATTGCACGCCTCCTTTAGGAAGCTGATACATTGCCCATAGTGGAAGATATGTGTGGAGGGTAGAGTGAAGGATTCAGCGATATCAGCAAAGGGTAATGGTTGACCCGTCTGGGTGTTGCAGAGGAGGGAGAATTTCGTTAAACCTTTTTGTTCCCATGTTTTGAAAGATTTATGTTCTAAACTCGGCGGGAATGCTGGATTTCCTTGGATCGGGAGGTGAATTGACACAAAAGGGGATAGCTTGAGGATCTTTCGTGTTTCTCTCCAGGCTATTGCTGTATCTCTTAATAGGAGATTATGTTGGTGGGGATGGGGGACCGACTTCCATCTGCAGTGTAGGAGGGCTACTAGTGAGTAGGGATGGGCCATGGCAGATTCCAGAGAGAAGTTTGAGTAACGAGAGGACTGGGTTATCCAGTCTAGACTTGTTCTTAGCAAACATGCAAGGTTATACATTCTAACATGAGGGAGACTAATGCCCCCTTCGCGTCTGGGAAGATAAAATTTTTTAAGAGCAATGCGTGGTCTTTTGTTCTGCCATAGAAATTTAGATATAGCGTTGTTAAGGGAGGTCACATCTTTATGGTGGAGGAGTAATGGGATGGTTTGCATTGGGTAGAGTAATCTTGCAAAACTGACCATTTTCACTAAATGACATCTTCCCAAAAGCGAAAGGGGCAGATCCATCCAGGTATTTAGTTCCTGAGTTATTTTTGACAATAAAGGAGGGTAATTGAGGTGGTATAGTGAAGAAGGGAGTTTTCCTATTTTTATTCCTAAGTAGGTGATGTGAGATTTAGCAACAGGGAAGATTGATTGCTGGGTCCATTTTGGTGTGGAGTGAGTGCCGATGGGAAGAATTTCGCTTTTGCTGTAATTGATACGGAGGCCCGAGCATAAGCGAAATTCATTGAATACGTTTTTTATGGTTAGCATATCTGATGTAGGGTTGGCTGAAAATATAAGGACGTCATCTGCAAAAAGTGAGGTGTGTAGGTTATGTGGGCCTATCTTTAAGCCATGTAGTGGGGCTACTGTCGTAAGATATCTGGAGAGTGGTTCTAGTGCTATATTGAAGAGGAGTGGCGATAGGGGGCAGCCCTGGCGAGTGCCCTTATGGAGGTGAATTTCTTCTGATAGCAGGCCTGCTGCCACTAACCTTGCTGTCGGAGCTGTGTACATGGCAGTAATTAGATGTTTGAAGGGGCCAGTGAATCCTATTGCCGTCATTGTCATGGATAACCAATCGAAACTGACGTTATCGAAAGCTTTTTCCGCGTCTAGCGTGATAATGGCATGATCGGTGTTCGGGTAATGCATTGCATGTTCTAGGGCCAGCATGACTTTGCGGATGTTAAGGGTGGCCGTACGTCCTTTAATAAAACCTGACTGGGCGGGGTGGATAAGGGAGGGCATAATATCTGCTAGTCTAGTGGCAACGATTTTTGAGAGGATTTTCACATCTAGGTTAAGAAGTGATATGGGTCTGTATGAACCCGGTTCTAGGGGGTCTTTACCCTTTTTTGCCAGTAGTTTTATGATGGCTTGGTTCCCCGAATGTAGGTATGCACCCCCTGCCCATATATGTTGATATACTTGGAGGAGAGTAGGTTCTAGTAGGGGTTGTAGGGTTTTGAAGAATTCGCTGGTGAATCCATGTGGGCCTGGGGCTTTGGACAGGGTTAAGTTGCGAATGGTTGTCGATATTTCAGGGATGGTGATAGGTGCGTTTAAGGTTTCTAATTGTGTTGGGGATAGTTTGGGTAAGGTTATTTTATCTAGAAAAGCGTGCGCAGTAGGTTTGTCTATGGGGTCTGGGGCATAAAGAGTGGAGTAGAATTTTTGCATGACTTTGTTAATCGAAAGTGGAGTGGCGTGTAGGGCGCCTGATTTGTCACGTAGGGACGTGATGTGAGTGGGGCGATATGGACCTTTGCATAATCTAGATAGGAGTTTTCCTGCTTTGTTTCCAAATTTATGGAATGTGGCATCTAAATGGGCCTTCTTGGTGTTTTCTAAGGTGTTTACCCAAGTGTCAAATTCCCTCTTCGCTGTCTGCCATTCAGAGCGTGTTGTTGGGGAGTCATTAATGTACATTTCTCGTTGTGCTTGGTGTAAGCGTGAGCTGGCCTCTTTGTATTTAGTTAGGGTGTTACGTTTAAAAGAGGTTGCATACGATATGATACGGCCCCTTAAGAAAGCTTTACCAGCGTCCCAGAATAGGTTGGGGTTGTGTATGTGTGGGGCGTTATTGGAGGAATATTCAGCCCATGCGTCAGAGATGTAGTTTTGGAAGTCAGTGTTGTTGTGTAGATAAGATGGGAACCGCCATAAGTTGGGGTGTGGGGGTAGGTCTAGATTGTCCAGTGTCACCTCAATAGGGGCATGGTCTGAGATAGTTATGTCGTGGATGGTGGAGTTCTGGAGGTAGGGGAGAATGTTGTCAGAGCCAAAGAGGTAGTCTATCCTGGTGAATGTTTTGTGAGGGTTGGAGTAGAAAGTGAACTCCCTGTCTGTTGGGTGGGAAAGGCGCCAAAGATCTTGGAAATGTGTGGATTCCATGGTGCTGGCCAGGAGGGAAGGGGGTGGTGGGTTAGTGCCCTGTTTTGGACGTTTTTGTGAAGATCTGTCGTCTATCTGATGGATGATGTCATTGAAGTCTCCTCCGATTAGATGAGGGAGATGTGGGTTATTTAGTATCCAACTGGATAATTCAGTGTAAAATTGTCTGCCTGGGTTATTGGGTGCATATACATTAGTTATGAGTAGTTCTTTGGAGCCTATTTTGATGTGGACCGTGATCAGACGCCCCTGAGCGTCGTTTTTCACAGACAGGACTGTGCACGGGAGGTTCTTGTGTATGAGCAGGAGAACGCCAGCTTTGCGTCCTGCTGCCTCTGAGCCTAGCACAGTGCCTACCCATAGTTTCTGCATGCGATGAAAATCTGAAGCTGGTAGGTGGGATTCTTGTATTAGTGCTATATCAGTTTTGAGACGTTTGAGATGCCTTAGGATTTTCATTCTCTTTTGGGGGGATCTTAGACCCTTTACATTCCATGAAGTTATTTTCATATCAGGGGGGTCGAAAGGGGGTATGTGCTGTTAAGTATGGTTTACTATTGTGAGGTAGGTATGATAGAGTGCCAGTTGTGTCCAGGGGCTTGATGTTGTTGTATGGGAGGGATAGAAAAAAGGAGGTGGATTTGAGTTGGCTAGGGCCGTGTGGGAGAGAGGGGAGATGGGGAGAGGGGTTAATCTGTAGGAGAGTCAACATAGGGGAGAGTATCACCAATAAAACAAATGAACATGGAAACTTCGCTTTTTTCCGCATGGAGTCACTGTGAGGGTCAACTCCCATTTCGGGACGGTAATGATAAAGCCCCAGAGAGCCCTTGGCCGTGAGATAGATGTTTATGTGGACACCAAGGGGTCGCATACATGGGGGAGGGGGAGAGGGGAGTGGTTGTCCGCACACAGTGAAGCCAGGAGGATGTAGAGAAAAACACTTAAAAATTGTAACTTGCTAGGATGAATCCTAAAAGGAGAAAAACATTTAAAATGGAAGAACAAACATATGTATAAGAGACATTATACATTACGTGTTGGTGAGGAACAAAGGATATGTGGAACCTGTGGGGGGACAGAAAATTTACTGTCCAAAAAAGAAGATGGTGGAAACCAGGTGAAGGTAGGTTTCTGGTTTCTGTTCAGCGGTGGGTGTAGCGGTGCTGGTCCGGAACCGAGGGTCTGAATCGCTTGGGGGAGTCTTTGCGCGGGCTGCGTTGATCCAGGGAGCGGTTGATTGAAGTGCCTTTCGACGGGGTGTGTTGTTGGGCGTTGGGGAGCAAAGACCGCATGTAGGCTTCTGCTTCTGAGGGTTCCTGGAAAGATAGCTGGTCCCCGTTGGGTGTCTTGAGGCGTAGGATAGCCGGGAATGCCAGAGTAAATTTGATCTGTTGTTTAAAGAGTTCAGAGCATATCTGTTGGAAGGCCTTGCGCTTTTTTGAGACTTCGATGGAGTAGTCAGCAAAAATCAGGACCCTCACCCCGTCGATTTGAAGCGAGCGGGATTGTCGGAATTTTTGAAGAATTAGAGCCTTGTCAGAGTAGTTCAGATATTTGGCTATGATGGGCCGGGGGTTCTTGCGTTCTTCACTATATGACCCCATCCTGTGGGCGCGTTCCACCGTGCAAGGGCCTGTTAGGCCTAGCGCCTCAGGTATGCGTTGGGAGCAAAAGTCTATTAGGGCAGATGCTTGGAGAGATTCGGGAATCCCCACGAATCGCAGGTTGCTCCTTCTGGACCTATTCTCCAAATCGTCGAGTTTTTGGATAATGTATTGGTTGGTTTTGTCTTGTGCTTGTTCCGTGGCTTGAGCTTGATACAACTCTTCCTCTATGCTTGATTGGCGATGTTCTAGCTCGTTTAGCCTAGTGTTGTGTTCTCCTAGCTGGGCCTTTATCTGTTTCATCCCCGCAGCCTTTTCTACCGAGGCAGATATCATGGGGGACAGAAGTGCTGCCACTGCCTGTGCAATGCGTTCAGTTTTGTGGTCCCCGGCGAGCTGTGGGGATGTAGCTGGCATGGAGAAGGCTTGTGGAGAGGGTACTTGAGGAGAGGAGGCCTGAGAATGTGGCTGGGCAGGGGATGCCTGTAGGGATGTGTGTGGAGCTGTGCTTCCACTTACTTCCATCTCCGCCGTGTGCTGATGCTGCTGCTGCGCGCCTGTGTAGACTTCCGTGCAGGCCGAAGCCGGGGCCTCGATTTGCGGCAGGGCCGGCGGCGCCGTCAGGGCCGTGTTGGAGCGGGAGCCGCGGACCTCCACGAATCGGTCCATAGAGCGGGTACAGGTGCCCGAGGTGGTTGAGGGGGGTTTCTGGCTTCTGGGCCGGTTTTGTAGGCTGGTTTGGGCGTCCTCAGAGCGGGAGCTGATAAAGGGTGCAGCTACTCCATGCGGCGCCGGAACCGGAAGTTACCCATCTCTTTTAATGAAGTGTGTGCACTGCAAGATTTAATAACACTGGCAGATGAATCGGATCCACCCCCCATGGATCCCACTGATTCACAGAAAAAACTAATAATCAAGTCTAAATCTGACTTTTACCCAGTGGCATCCAGGGGCAAAGATCTTGATTTATTTCAGAGGTTGGTCGAGGGGGAATTAACTCGCTTGGCTCACAGTTGCCATAGAAAACCGATTAAAGATAATTTGACACAAAATGAGAGATTAGCCTTAAAATCACTAACAGCAGACACTAGCATAGTTATCAGGAATGCAGATAAAGGGGGGGTAGTGGTTGTCTTGGACACTGACATGTATATACAAGAAGCTTTACGTCAGTTATCTGACACACAGACCTACCAATTACTTTCATCCAATCCCACACTCCCCTTCAAACACAAACTTTCTGCCCTTTTAGACAGAGCGGTATCGATGGGTATTTTTTCACACTCAGATAAAGAGAAGCTTATTCCTGAACATCCAATCATGCCTATATTCCACCATTTACCCAAGGTCCACAAAGGTCTCCAGCCCTTAACAGGCCGGCCCATTGTAGCAGGCATCGGTTCACTTAACGAACGCCTGGGTGAATGGGTGGACTCCCAGTTACAGCCCTTGGCCACCAGCCTGCCTGGCTACCTGAGAGATACCAAGCAGTTGCTTAGTAAATTACACCATTTACGATGGGAGAGTGGATATAGGTGGATCAGTTGTGATGTCACCAGTCTCTATTCTAGCATCCCACACAATCTGGGCATACAGGCAGTTGCTTGGGCTCTCAAAGAATCAGGCAGATTTTCTCTCATTTTACAAGATTTTATTTTACAGGCATTAGATTATTTACTCACACACAATTTTTTCATGTTTGATGGGGGCTATTACCTCCAGAGATGCGGGGCCTCTATGGGCGCCAAATTTTCGCCCTCCCTCGCCAACATCTTTATGGGTTGGTGGGAGAGGTCTCGCATCTTTGGAAGTGATAGCCCCCGCAGACTAGATACGGTTTTTTATTGCCGTTTCATTGATGACCTCCTGTTTATTACATCAGATGCAGATGCTGATCTAGGAACCTGGCTTTCATATTTCAACAACAATGATCTTAACTTGAACTTCACAGGCACCTTACAACCTCACAGCATCGAATTCTTGGATGTTAAGCTCACTGGTACAGGAAACTCCATCCATACCACCTTATATAGGAAGCCCACTGCTGGGAATGCCCTTCTTAGAGCAGATTCAGCACATCCCAAGCATACCATACGAGGTGTTCCGTATGGACAATTTTTGAGGCTCAAACGCTTGTGTAGCACCCCTGAAAGTTTTCACAGAGAGGCACACAGTATGGCCCAGCGTTTTAGAAACCGGGGGTATGGTACAGCTCTAGTTAATAGAGCACTTGACAAAGCCAGCACCATCCCTAGACATACATTATTACAAGATAAACTTCACATTAGCCCCCCTTCCATTAACATCCCAGTATTTTCTACACCGTACAGTGCAGAATTCAACCAAATTAGGAAAATTGTCACCAAATACCTTCCCATCTTATACAACGATGCTGCATTTAACAATATACTGTCCAAAGGGATTAAAGTGGTCTCCCGCAGGGCTCCCACCCTGGGGAATTCACTTTCAAAGGAAGGCCAACTGGTTGAATTTTAAGGGTAACTATAAATGTGGCAAAAAAGGATGTAACTACTGTAGTCACATAAAAAAGGGCAAGCAGGTTCAATCTTGTACAAATGGCAAAGTTTTTAATATCGCCTCATTCATAAACTGCAACACCCAGTTTATAATATATGTGATTACTTGTGATATTTGCCAGATCCAGTATGTCGGGCGGACAACACGCCGCCTCAGGGACCGTCTATATGACCATTTATATGATATTGAGAAGGACAGATTAACTAACGTAGCAAAACATTGGATTTTTGCACACCAGAAAGACGTTACAAGTCTCCATATCCAAGGTATAGAGAAAATTGTCACCCCCACTAGGGGAGGAGACAGGTTCCAACTTCTTTGCAAACGCGAAGTTTATTGGATATTCTCTTTAAATACGAGAATTCCCTTGGGCCTCAATTTTGAATGGGATGTTTCCTATTTTTATGAGTAACTTTCCTATACTGCTTGAACATGGTCACAACACCTACACTATCATGAGTCTTTATAAAGAACATTTCATGTTTATTTTTTACATTTTTACGTTTTGTCAGCCATTTTCTATTTTCTTTTGTTTTGTGTTCCGGTCAGATGGTGCCAAAATAGGAGTTTTTTCCATCTACTGACCATTGGGGCCCATGTACAAACATACCCAATCTTATACATGAATATATAATATTTACCACCTTGATTGGTATATATGCCCGACAAGTTCCCCTACTCTGCATACTCAGTATAGTAACTATGGCAGAGCAGGAATTCGGGAACTATGGCCAATAATAGATGTTTGCAAAAGGTTACATTAACAATAGCAATATACAATATCTTTTATTGTTTCGCGATATCCATCATGTTCGGGTGTTTTATATACCTGACTAAAGTACAAGCTAATTTTACCTGAGGATGCATATCGCAACAACATTGAGATAAATAGTTTTATTCCATCTCGTTTTTCACACATTATTGTGTTATTATATCTACCTTTTCCTCGTTTTCTTTTGATAATTACTCATGATTTGTATCATGAGGTTTCACAATTTTACTTCATTATTATTACTTTTATTCTAGCTCATTCTTCATCACATAGATATATATGGAAATTTTCATTGTCCTATACATCTTTCTAGTTGTGTAGGAAACACCTGATATATATATTAGGTTTTTACGCAATATGTCTTCACACTTTTTCATTTTTACTTTATTTTATTTTATTCATTTTATCCATTTTCATTCATTCACATTTTGTACACCTTGTTGTCCATATATATATATATATATATATATATATATATATATATATATATATATATATATATATTTTTTTT
This sequence comes from Aquarana catesbeiana, assembly GCF_042186555.1. Lineage (NCBI taxonomy): Eukaryota > Metazoa > Chordata > Amphibia > Anura > Ranidae > Aquarana > Aquarana catesbeiana. The sequence goes on from NC_133324.1 coordinate 304,929,999, forward strand.
TTTTTTGGACACCTTGGGATCAAAATTCAGATATATTAAGCTTATTTATATGTACATAAGCTGACATACATTGTATCGTTTGTGTTCAGTGCTTATTTTGCGAGTGTAATGTTGCAATATGAATATGTAGTTGTTTCTCTTTAGAATGCAGCATTATAACATTTCTTCTCATCGTCTCTATAGATTGGATCCACGCCGATCATTATATGCCTGTTTTCATCTGTTTCACTTGCCGGTGTTAATATATGAGCATTGTATTAGTGGACTCATAAGATGTATCATTCTAATATGTTTTGTTTGGAGGTCTTGGCATTTGCTGACACACATATACTGAGACATGTTTTTATATGAGCCACCCGAGATGGATCACATACTAACATATTTTTAACCTAATTGTCTGTCCGGATAATTTTTACGATCTCAGTCTGGTAACATTTTCGTCCAGCCTGGAGTATCTTACTTGTTTTTCATTTGTCCTTTTTTGTGACCCCTTAAACTCGGGTGACTGGCCGAGACCACCCCCAACTTTATTACCATCATTATAATTCCATCTAGACATTTAGTGTGACATAGATTAGCGGCGCTCTATTATTTTGAAAAACCGCTGCTTCACTCCTGAAATTCCACACACACCCTGCTCATGGCCAGGTTCATCATTTAGAATCACTACGCTATAAGTCAGTCTACTGGGACCCTGCATATATCACTGCCATTTGACCAGATCAGGGCAACCCTGATCAGCGTGATTTTATGCCTTCGTATCCCAGCCTATAGTACCTTATTTGTTTTTCATTTGTCCCTTTTTGTGACCCCTTAAACTTAGGTGACTGGCCGAGACCTCTACCAACTTTATTACCATCATTATAATTCCATCTAGACATTTAGTGTGATACAGATTAGCGACGTTCTATTACCTTGAACACAGCTGCTTCATTCCTGAAATTCCACACACACCCTGCTCTCGGCCAGGCTCATCATTTAGAATCACTACGTTACAAGTCAGTCTACTGGGACCCTGCATATATCACTGCCATTTGACCAGATCAGGGCAACCCTTATCAGCGTGATTTTATGTCTTTGAATCCCACAGTTTATTTCTAATATTATAGGGCCCTATATGTACCTTGTTATCAACCGCGGGCATATCACGCATTATTTCAGGTCACATTGCTCTATATTTCACCTGTATTATTCTGGCTTATTATAGAGAGTTTCATCCACTTCACCGGCATATTACAGAGAGCTTCATCATATTTATATATTTTGTTCACATATAGTTTTATTACATTCATTCTTCACATTTACTTTGCACGTTGTCTGAATATTTTTATTAATATATTTTCTCTTTTTTAATGAGAAATATTTTTTACACATTTTTTCCTTTCACCTAATAGTAATTCCCTTTTTTTTGATACTTATCACCTCTTATATGTACACGTTATAGAAGTATATTCATTATTATATACACGTTTATTGATAGGATTCACCATATATATATATACACACATATATATTTTTTGCCTACACATGTGCATATACACATCTTTTTTCACCTTCTTTGTCATCTATTTACATGTCACGGTTTTGAAAACATTTCTCAATCAGTCAACACACCAAATAGCCAGCAGATGCCAAGACCTCATTAAATCGGCTTCCAGCTGAGACTCAATGACCATCTAATTGGGCAATCATGTGATACCCCATTGAGCTATATAAAAGTTTGTCTTTTTAATATTTGCTAGCTATGAGTAGGGATGAGCTTCGAGTTCGAGTCGAACTCATGTTCTACTCGAACATTGGCTGTTCGCAAGTTCGCCGAACAGCGAACAATTTGGGGTGTTCGCGGCAAATTCGAATGCCGCGGAACACCCTTTAAAAGTCTATGGGAGAAATCAAAAGTGCTAATTTTAAAGGCTTATATGCAAGTTATTGTCATAAAAAGTGTTTGGGGACCTGGGTCCTGCCCCAGGGGACATGGATCAATGCAAAAAAAAGTTTTAAAAACGGACGTTTTTTCAGGAGCAGTGATTTTATTAATGCTTAAAGTCAAACAATAAAAGTGTAATATCCCTTTAAATTTCGTACCTGGGGGGTGTCTATAGTATGCCTGTAAAGGGGCGCATGTTTCCCGTGTTTAGAACAGTCTGACAGCAAAATGACATTTTGAAGGAAAAAACTCATTTAAAACTACCGCGGCTATTGCATTGCCGACAATACACATAGAAGTTCATTGATAAAAACGGCATGGGAATTCCCCACAGGGCAACCCCGAACCAAAATTAAAAAAAAAAAATGATGTGGGGGTCCCCCTAAATTCCATACAAGGCCCTTCGGGTCTGGTATGGATATTAAGGGGAACCCCAGCCAAAATTTTAAAAAAAAATTGACGTGGGGTTCCCCCTAAATTCCATACCAGACCCTTCAGGTCTGGTATGGATTTTAAGGGGAACCCCGCGCCAAAAAAAAAAAAAAAAAACGGCGTGGGGTCCCCCTAAAAATCCATACCAGACCCTTATCCGAGCACGCAACCTGGCAGGCCGCAGGAAAAGAGGGGGGGACGAGAGTGCGGCCCCCCCCCCCTCCTGAACCGTACCAGGCCACATGCCCTCAACATTGGGAGGGTGCTTTGGGGTAGCCCCCCAAAGCACCTTGTCCCCATGTTGATGAAGACAAGGGCCTCATCCCCACAACCGTGGCCGGTGGTTGTGGGGGTCTGCGGGCGGGGGGCTTATCGGAATCTGGAAGCCCCCTTTACCAAGGGGACCCCCAGATCCCGGCCCCCCCCCTGTGTGAAATGGTAAGGGGTTACTTACCCCTACCATTTCACTAAAAAACTGTCAAAAATGTTAAAAATGACAAGAGACAGTTTTTGACAATTCCTTTATTTAAATGCTTCTTCTTTCTTCCTTCATCTTCTTCTTCTTCTGGTTCTTCTGGCTCTTCTGGTTCTTCCTCCGGCGTTCTCGTCCAGCATCTCCTCCGCGGCGTCTTCTATCTTCTTCTCCTCGGGCCGCTCCGCACCCATGGCATGGGGGGGAGGCTCCCGCTCTTCTCTTCATCTTCTTCTTCATCTTCATCTTCTTCTTCATCTTCTTCTTCTTCTTCTCTTCTTCATCTCTTCTTCCTTCTTCATTTCTTCTGCGGGCCGCTCCGCATCCATGCATGGAGGGAGGCTCCCGCTGTGTGACGGCGTCTCTTCGTCTGACGGTTCTTAAATAACGGGGGGCGGGGCCATCCGGTGACCCCGCCCCCCCCCCCTCTGACGCACGGTGAATTGACGGGACTTCCCTGTGACGTCACGGGGAATGCCACAGGGAAGTCCCGTCATGTCCCGTGCGTCAGAGGGGGGCGGGGTCACCGGGTGGCCCCGCCCCCCGTTATTTAAGAACCGTCAGACGAAGAGACGCCGTCACACAGCGGGAGCCTCCCTCCATGCATGGATGCGGAGCGGCCCGCAGAAGAAATGAAGAAGGAAGAAGAGATGAAGAAGAGAAGAAGAAGAAGAAGATGAAGAAGAAGATGAAGATGAAGAAGAAGATGAAGAGAAGAGCGGGAGCCTCCCCTCATGCCATGGGTGCGGAGCGGCCCGAGGAGAAGAAGATAGAAGACGCCGCGGAGGAGATGCTGGACGAGAACGCCGGAGGAAGAACCAGAAGAGCCAGAAGAACCAGAAGAAGAAGAAGATGAAGGAAGAAAGAAGAAGCATTTAAATAAAGGAATTGTCAAAAACTGTCTCTTGTCATTTTTAACATTTTTGACAGTTTTTTAGTGAAATGGTAGGGGTAAGTAACCCCTTACCATTTCACACAGGGGGGGGCCGGGATCTGGGGGTCCCCTTGGTAAAGGGGGCTTCCAGATTCCGATAAGCCCCCCGCCCGCAGACCCCCACAACCACCGGCCACGGTTGTGAGGATGAGGCCCTTGTCTTCATCAACATGGGGACAAGGTGCTTTGGGGGGCTACCCCAAAGCACCCTCCCAATGTTGAGGGCATGTGGCCTGGTACGGTTCAGGAGGGGGGGGGGGCCGCACTCTCGTCCCCCCCTCTTTTCCTGCGGCCTGCCAGGTTGCGTGCTCGGATAAGGGTCTGGTATGGATTTTTAGGGGGACCCCACGCCGTTTTTTTTTTTTTTTTTTTGGCGCGGGGTTCCCCTTAAAATCCATACCAGACCTGAAGGGTCTGGTATGGAATTTAGGGGGAACCCCACGTCAATTTTTTTTTTAAATTTTGGCTGGGGTTCCCCTTAATATCCATACCAGACCTGAAGGGCCTTGTATGGAATTTAGGGGGACCCCCACATCATTTTTTTTTTTTAATTTTGGTTCGGGGTTGCCCTGTGGGGAATTCCCATGCCGTTTTTATCAATGAACTTCTATGTGTATTGTCGGCAATGCAATAGCCGCGGTAGTTTTAAATGAGTTTTTTCCTTCAAAATGTCATTTTGCTGTCAGACTGTTCTAAACACGGGAAACATGCGCCCCTTTACAGGCATACTATAGACACCCCCCAGGTATGAAATTTAAAGGGATATTACACTTTTATTGTTTGACTTTAAGCATTTTTAAAATCACTGCTCCTGAAAAAACGGCCGTTTTTAAAACTTTTTTTTGCATTGATCCATGTCCCCTGGGGCAGGACCCAGGTCCCCAAACACTTTTATTGACAATAACTTGCATATTAGCCTTTAAAATTAGCACTTTTGATTATTCATGTTCGTGTCCCATAGACTTTAACGGTGTTCGCGTGTTCGAACGAATTTTTTTCCTGTTCGCATGTTCTGGTGCGAACCGAACAGGGGGGTGTTCGGCTCATCCCTAGCTATGAGTAAGCACTCAGTCCTGAGTGCGAAACGCGTCAGCTTATCTGTACTTTCTGCATGACAGTCTTGTTATTTTGATGATCCCATTTTTTCAATAAAGTGAAAATTTTTTGACTACATCCGGTGTGCGGCATCCGAATCTTCTCCTCCATTCAAGCCTGCTTTGCCTAGCATTCAGCCAGCACCTGGAGCTCTTCTGCTCTGAAACTTCTACTTACACCTGGGTCAGTGTCAGCCTGAGCGGTGAAAACACTTTCTTTGCTTGTCTGCATCTAAGGAGAAGAGGTTGAACACCGGGAGAAGAGACCGGAGAGAGCAGAGAAGAACCAGACACCGGGAGAAGAGGCCGGAGAAACCCCCAAAGTCGGAAGAAGACCCCCGGAGCTGTCTAATAAATTACTTTAAAAACCTGTGTAGTGTGTTTTTTTAATTGACACTTTTTCCTAGGTGAATGGGTAGGGGGTACGATGTACCCCATATCATTTACATAAGGTGGGGGGGCCGGGATCTGGGGGTCCCCCTTATTAAAGGGGGCTCCCAGATTCCGATAAGCCCCCTGCCCGCAGACCCCGACAGCCAACGGCCAGGGTTGTCGGGAAGAGGCCCTTGTCCTCATCAACATGGGGACAAGGTGTTTTGGGGTGGGAGGGGCCACAGGGCGCCCCCCTCCCCTAAAACACTCACCCCCCCATGTTGAGGGCATGCGGCCTGGTACGGTTCAGGAGGGGGGGCGCTCGCTCGTCCCCACCCCCTTTCCTCACCGACCAGGCTGCATGCTCGGATAGGGGTCTGGTATGGATTTTGGGGGGACCCCACAACGTTTTTTCAGCGTAGGGGGTTCCCCATAAAATCCATACCAGACCTAAGGGACATCGTGGCCTCGCGCTCGCCGCAATAGGAAAATTTACAGCGAGCGCGAGATGTAGTACCTTGCCCTTGCGTCGTATCTGGTCCGTCGGACCAGCATACAGACGAACGGGCTTTCCGTCAGGAACTGAGTTCGGCGGAGTTACGACGTAAAGATTTGAAGCAAGTTTCAAATCTAAAGTCCGTCGGATTTCCGTCCAGAACGGTCCGTCGGAAGTCCGATGCGGCCCACACACGGTTGGATTGTCCGCCGGATTCGGTCCGTCGGACCAGTCCGGCCGGAAAGTCCGCTCGTGTGTACACTGAATTAGAGATAGAAGCCTTAAGGATAGAAGCTCCTGAAGTGTGCTCCCCCAGCAATGTGCTAACCCCTTAAGGATGCTCAAATTTATACTGTTATGAGGTTGGGGTGGATGTTCGTTAATTAATCATGAGTGAATATAAGAATGCCTAACAATCAAAGTGGACCTTTTGCTTCTAAAGTCAGAATATCAAGAGGCCAGAGGCCAAGACAAGATCAAGACATAATACTTAGGTAAGATAAGTTCTAAAAAAATTCATATCACCACAGAGTGGTACTGTGGATACAGCACATTAATAGTTAATGCCACGTCCCAATATTGGAAATCATTGGAAAGAAATTTGAAGTGATGGACTTTATAGGCATAACACAGAAGGTTTTTTAAAAAGAATTTGAATATTTATTACAAAAAATAAAGCTAAAAAAACACATACATAAACTTGCATATATTCACAGATAATACCTATGAGCATGTTCAGTACACCATCTACATGTTTAGTACATATTTAAACAAGATTCAGATATTTGATCATTTTACTTGTACAGTCGTAACAGGTTTATGCCAAAAGCTCCTGAGGAAGCGTAACTGAACGCGTAACATGTAGAGCAAGTCGAGCTATTATAATACACTTAGGTAAGATAGTCCAGAGCAGCAAAAAACAACGTCATGGTTATGCACACAGGGCAACAGATAGAGAAGGCCACATACCAAAGACACATACACAGAGACAGCAAGCAGATCCCAAATTCATTTAATGGTGGAAGATGTGGTTGAGCTGACACATACCTGTAAAGAGACAGAGAAGGAATGTTCAGGTGAGGCAGAACTTGAAGCAGAGATTGAAGTGCATATAACTTGTAGAAAGAATCACTTAGAGATAGAAGCCCCTGCAATGTGCTCCCCCAGCAATGTGCTGACCCCTTAAGGATGCTCAAATTTATACTGTTATGAGGTTGGGGTGGAAGTTCATTAATTAATCATGAGTGAATATAAGAATGCCTAACAATCAAAGTGGAGCTTTTGCTTCTAAAGTCAGAATAGCAAGAGGCCAGAGGCCAAGATAAGATCAAGACATAAAACTTAGGTAAGATAGTCCAGAGCAACAAAAAACAATTTCATGGTTATGCACACAAGGCAACAGATAGAGAAGGCCACATACCAAAGACACATAGACAGAGACAGCAAGCAGATCCCAATTTCATTTAACGGTGGAAGATGTGGTTGAGCTGACACATACACAGAGACAGCAAGCAGATCCCAATTTCATTTAACAGTGGAAGATGTGGTTGAGCTGACACATACCTGTAAAGAGACAGAGAAGGAATGTTCAGGTGAGGCAGAACTTAAAGCAGAGATTGAAGTGCATATCACTTGTAGAAAGAATCACTTATGCCGCGTACACACGAGCGGACTGTACGGCAGACTTGGTCCAGTGGACCGGACTCCGTCGGATAATTCGATCATGCGTGGGCTCCAGCGGACTTTTTTTTCCCAAAAGTTCGATGGACCTAGAAATGAAACATGTTTCAAATCTTTCCGACGGACTCGAGTCCGGTCGAAAAATCCGGTCGTCTGTATGCTATTCCGACGGACTAAAACTGACGCTAGGGCAGCTTTTGGCTACTGGCTATCAACTTCCTTATTTTAGTCCGGTCGTACATCATCACGTACGAATCCGTCAGACTTTGGTGTGATCGTGTGTGTCCAAGTCAGTCCGTTTGTAAGTCTGGCGCACCTACGCTACAAAGTCCATCGGAAAAATCGTCTGACCAAGTCTGTCGTAAAGTCCGCTCTTGTGTACGTGGCATTAGAGATAGAAGCCTTAAGGATAGAAGCCCCTGCAATGTGCTCCCCCAGCAATCCCCAGTATCATACTGTCCACATTCCTCTCCTGGACATACTGTCCACTGTCATACCCTCCACACTGCTCTGCTGTACATACTGCCCACTTTCATAAACTCCTCTACTGTACATAGTGCTGGCTGTCATACCCTACACACTCCTCTCCTGTACATACTGCCTGCTGTCATACCCTCCACACTTCTCTCCTGTGCATACTGCCCACTGTCATACCCTCCACATTCCTCTCCTGTACATATTGTATGCTCTCATACCCTCCACACACCTCTCCTGTGCATACTGCCCATTGTCTTACCCTCCACACTCGTCTCCTGTACATACTGCTCAGTATTATACCGTCCACACTCCTCTCCTGTGCACGCTGCACACTGGCATGCCCTCCACACTCCTTCTCCTGTGCATACTGCCCACTTTCATAAAATCCTCTACTGTACATAGTTCCGGCTGTCATACCCTTCACACTCCTCTCCTGTACACTCTGCCCACTGGCATACCCTCCACACTCCTCTCCTGTGCATACTGCTCACTCTCATACTGTCCACACTCCTCTTCTGTACATACCTCCCACTGTCATACCCACCACACTCCTCTCAAAAATATAGTGCCCACTGTCATACCCACCATTTCTCTCCTGTACATCCTGCCCACTGTCATACCCTCCGCACTCCTCTCCTGTACATACTGCTCACTGTCATACCCTCCACACTTCTCTCCAATACATAGTGCCTACTGTCATACCCTCCACATTCCAATCCTGTGCATACTGCCCACTGTCATATCTTCCACACTCCTCTCCTGTACATATTGCCCACTGTCTTACCCTCTGCACTCCTCTCTGTACATAATGCCCACTGTCTTACCGTCCACACTCGTCTCCTGTACATGCTGCTCAGTATCATACTATCCATATTCCTCTCCTGTACATACTGTCCACTGTCATATCCTCCACACTCCTCTGCTATACATACTGCCCACTTTCATAAACTCCTCTACTGTACTGTACATAGTGCCGGCTGTCATACCCTTCACACTCCTCTCCTGTGCACACTGCCCACTGTCATACCCTCCACCCTCCTCTCCTGTGCATACTGCCCACTCTCATACTGTCCACACTCCACTCCTGTACATACCTCCCACTGTCATATCCACCACACTACTCTCTTGTACATACTGCCGACTGTCATACCCACCACACTCCTCTCCTGTACATTCTATGCGACCACTCTGTAACTGCAAGCAGTAGCAGTAGCAGCATAGTCCAACAATGTAAAAATACCATTCAGCAATGTAAAAAAAGAACAAGGAAGCAGCAGTAGCACCTCATGAAGGCCTGTCAGCTGCTGCTATAACACTCATTGAAATGCAATCCACCACAGATCATAGTAACCATTACTGATTGCCTTGTAGGTTGGGATGGGCAGTTGTTTGTTCAGATACATGCATTTGGAAAAGGACGCCTATTTAAAGCATTTGATAGATTACTTGTCCTCATCAAGACGGTTTACAACCTCCAGGTTACATCAAAGCCTGTCTACATGCTCCTTGAGGCAGAGAGGTACAGGTTTTTCCACTCTTACCCCTGACCAATCAACAATTTAAATAGTACCTCTGACACTACTGTCAGGGCCGTTTGAAGTAATTTGGGGGCCCCAAGCAAAATGGACATGGAGGCCCATCCAACCCCCCCGGATTCACGCATGCATGCAAAGCCTACAGTAATCACAGCATAGTGATACAGTTTAAGTTCACCAACACTTTATATAAATAAAAAAGGTTTACAGTGCAAATACTGCTGTTGCATATAATGTGCATAAAATTTGAACATTTTCAACAATTGAACATTTGCAAAAAAAGAATCAACACTTGTAGAAAGAATCACTTAGAGATAGAAGCCTTAAGGATAGAAGCCACTGCAATGTGCTCCCTCAGCAATGTGCTGACCCCTTATGGATGCTCAAATTTATAGTGTTATGAGGGTGGCGTGGAAGTTCGTTAATTAATCATGAGTGAATATAAGAATGCCTAACAATCAGAGTCACAATCCCTCGGCATGCTGGGACTGTGACGTCAATAGGGGGCAGGGTCAACATCACCCGGTGACCACACCCCCTATTGATGTCACAGTCCCAGCATGCCCCGAGACTGTGACGTCAGAAAGAGGCGGGGTCACCGCCTATATAAGTGATTGCGGAGCTCTCACACAGCATTACAGTGGGAGAAAGTGTCGTGTCAACATCGGAAGAACAGAAGAGGGATGAAGACGACGCAGAGGTCCAGGCCACCGCTAGCAAAAGAGCGGCAGAAGATAGCGGAGGAGTCGGCAGAAGAACTGGACATGGGGAGAAGAGGTCGAACACCGGGAGAAGAGACCGGAGAGAGCGGAGAAGAACCAGACACCGAGAGAAGAGGCCGGAGAAACCTCCGAAGTCAGAAGAAGACCCCCGGAGCTGTTTAATAAATTACTTTAAAAACCTGTGTAGTGTGTTTTTTTAATTGACACTTTCTCCCTAGGTGAATGGGTAGGGGTACGATGTACCCCATATCATTCACATAAGGTGGGGGGGCCGGGATCTGGGGGTCCCCCTTATTAAAGGGTGCTCCCAGATTCCGATAAGCCCCCCGCCCGCAGACCCCGACAGCCAACGGCCAGGGTTGTCGGGAAGAGGCCCTTGTCCTCATCAACATGGGGACAAGGTGTTTTGGGGTGGGAGGGCCACAGGGCGCCCCCCTCCCCTAAAACACTCACCCCCTCATGTTGAGGGCATGTGGCCCGGTACGGTTCAGGAGGGGGGGGGGCGCTCGCTCGTCCCCACCCCCTTTCCTCACCGGCCAGGCTGTGTGCTCGGATAGGGGTGTGGTATGGATTTTGGGGGGACCCCACGCCGTTTTTTCGGCGTAGGGGGTTCCCCATAAAATCCATACCAGACCTAAGGGACATCGTCGCCTCGCACTCGCCGCAATAGGAAAATGTGTTTTTCCTATTGCAGCGAGCGCGAGATGTAGTACCCTGCCCTTGCGTCGTATCTGGTCCGTCAGACCAGCATACAGACGAATGGGCTTTCCGTCAGGAACTGAGTCCGGCGGAGTTACGACGTAAAGATTTGAAGCAGGTTTCAAATCTAAAGTCCGTCGGATTTCCGACCGGAACGGTCCGTCGGAAGTCCGATGCGGCCCACACACGGTCGGATTGTCCGCCGGATTCGGTCCGTCGGACCAGTCCGGCCGGAAAGTCCGCTCGTGTGTACACTGAATTAGAGATAGAAGCCTTAAGGATAGAAGCCCCTGAAGTGTGCTCCCCCAGCAATGTGCTGACCCCTTAAGGATGCTCAAGTTTATACTGTTATGAGGTAGGGGTGGATGTTCGTTAATTAATCATGAATGAATATAAGAATGCCTAACAATCAAAGTGGACCTTTTGCTTCTAAAGTCAGAATATCAAGAGGCCAGAGGCCAAGACAAGATCAAGACATAATACTTAGGTAAGATAAGTTCTAAAAAAATTCATATCACCACAGAGTGGTACTGTGGATACAGCACATTAATAGTTAATGCCACGTCCCAATATTGGAAATCATTGGAAAGGAATTTGAAGTGATGGACTTTATAGGCATAACACAGAAGGTATTTAAAAAGAATTTGAATATTTATTACAAAAAATAAAGCTAAAAAACACATACATAAACTTGCATATATTCACAGATAATACCTATGAGCATGTTAAGTACACCATCTACATGTTTAGTACATATTTAAACAAGATTCAGATATTTGATCATTTTACTTGTACAGTCGTAACAGGTTTATGCCAAAAGCTCCTGAGGAAGCGTTACTGAACGCGTAACATGTAGAGCAAGTCGAGCTATTATGATACACTTAGGTAAGATAGTCCAGAGCAGCAAAAAACAACATCATGGTTATGCTCACAGGGCAACAGATAGAGAAGGCCACATACCAAAGACACATACACAGAGACAGCAAGCAGATCCCAATTTCATTTAACGGTGGAAGATGTGGTTGAGCTGACACATACCTGCAAAGAGACAGAGAAGGAATGTTCAGGTGAGGCAGAACTTGAAGCAGAGATTGAAGTGCATATAACTTGTAGAAAGAATCACTTAGAGATAAAAGCCTTAAGGATAGAAGCCCCTGCAATGTGCTCTCCCAGCAATGTGCTGACCCCTTAAGGATGCTCAAATTTATACTGTTATGAGGTTGGGGTGGAAGTTCATTAATTAATCATGAGTGAATATAAGAATGCCTAACAATCAAAGTGGAGCTTTTGCTTCTAAAGTCAGAATAGCAAGAGGCCAGAGGCCAGAGGCCAAGATAAGATCAAGACATAAAACTTAGGTAAGATAGTCCAGAGCAACAAAAAACAATTTCATGGTTATGCATACAGGGCAACAGATAGAGAAGGCCACATACCAAAGACACATAGACAGAGACAGCAAGCAGGTCCCAATTTTATTTAATGGTGGAAGATGTGGTTGAGCTGACACATACCAAAGACACATACACAGAGACAGCAAGCAGATCCCAATTTAATTTAACAGTGGAAGATGTGGTTGAGCTGACACATACACAGAGACAGCAAGCAGATCCCAATTTCATTTAACAGTGGAAGATGTGGTTGAGCTGACACATACCTGTAAAGAGACAGAGAAGGAATGTTCAGGTGAGGCAGAACTTAAAGCAGAGATTGAAGTGCATATCACTTGTAGAAAGAATCACTTATGCCGCGTACACACGAGCGGACTGTACGGCAGACTTGGTCCGGTGGACCGGACTCCGTCGGATAATTCGATCGTGCGTGGGCTCCAGCGGACTTTTTTTTCCCAAAAGTTCGATGGACCTAGAAATGAAACATGTTTCAAATCTTTCCGACGGACTCGAGTCCGGTCAAAAATCTGCTCGTCTGTATGCTAGTCCGACAAACTAAAACTAACGCTAGGGCAGCTTTTGGCTACTGGCTATCAACTTTCTTATTTTAGTCCGGTCGTACGTCATCACGTACGAATCCGTCGGACTTTGGTGTGATCGTGTGTGTCCAAGTCAGTCCGTTTGTAAGTCTGGCGCACCTATGCTACAAAGTCCATCGGAAAGATCGTCTGACCAGGTCTGTCGTAAGGTCCGCTCGTGTGTACGTGGCATTAGAGATAGAAGCCTTAAGGATAGAAGCCCCTGCAATGTGCTCCCCCAGCAATCCCCAGTATCATACCGTCCACATTCCTCTCCTGGACATACTGTCCACTGTCATACCCTCCACACTGCTCTGCTGTACATACTGCCCACTTTCATAAACTCCTCTACTGTACATAGAGCTGGCTGTCATACCCTACACACTCCTCTCCTGTACATACTGCCTGCTGTCATACCCTCCACACTCCTCTCCTGTGCATACTGCTCACTCTCATACTGTCCACACTCCTCTTCTGTACATACCTCCCACTGTCATACCCACCACACTCCTCTCATAAACATAGTTCCCATTGTCATACCCACCAAACTCCTCTCCTGTACATACTGACCAGTATTATACTGTCCACACTCCTCTCCTGTGCACGCTGCACACTGGCATGCCCTCCACACTCCTTCTCCTGTGCATACTGCCCACTTTCATAAAATCCTCTACTGTACATAGTTCCGGCTATCATACCCTTCACACTCCTCTCCTGTGCACTCTGCCCACTGGCATACCCTCCACACTCCTCTCCTGTGCATACTGCTCACTCTCATACTGTCCACACTCCTCTTCTGTACATACCTCCCACTGTCATACCCACCACACTCCTCTCATAAACATAGTTCCCACTGTCATACCCACCAAACTCCTCTCCTGTACATACTGACCACTGTCATACCCTCCACATTTCTCTCCTGTACATCCTGCCCTCTATCATACCCTCCGCACTCCTCTCCTGTACATACTGCTCACTGTCATACCCTCCACACTTCTCTCCAATACATAGTGCCTACTGTCATACCCTCCACATTCCAATCCTGTGCATACTGCCCACTGTCATATCTTCCACACTCCTCTCCTGTACATATTGCCCACTGTCTTACCATCCACACTCGTCTCCTGTACATGCTGCTCAGTATCATACTATCCACATTCCTCTCCTGTACATACTGTCCACTGTCATATCCTCCACACTGCTCTGCTATACATACTGCCCACTTTCATAAACTCCTCTACTGTTCTGTACATAGTGCCGGCTGTCATACCCTTCACACTCCTCTCCTGTGCACACTGCCCACTGTCATACCCTCCACCCTCCTCTCCTGTGCATACTGCCTACTCTCATACTGTCCACACTCCACTCCTGTACATACCTCCCACTGTCATATCCACCACACTACTCTCTTGTACATACTGCCGACTGTCATACCCACCACACTCCTCTCCTGTACATTCTATGCGGCCACTCTGTAACTGCAAGCAGTAGCAGTAGCAGCATAGTCCAACAATGTAAAAATACCATTCAGCAATGTAAAAAAAGAACAAGGAAGGAGCAGTAGCACCTCATGAAGGCCTGTCAGCTGCTGCTATAACACTCATTGAAATGCAATCCACCACAGATTATAGTAACCATTACTGATTGCCTTGTAGGTTGGGATGGGCAGTTGTTTGTTCAAATACATGCATTTGGAAAGGGACGCCTATTTAAAGCATTTGATAGATTACTTGTACTCATCAAGACGGTTTACAACCTCCAGGTTACATCAAAGCCTGTCTACATGCTCCTTGAGGCAGAGAGGTACAGGTTTTTCCACTCTTACCCCTGACCAATCAACAATTTAAATAGTACCTCTGACACTACTGTCAGGGCCGTTTGAAGTAATTTGGGGGCCCCAAGCAAAATGGACATGGAGGCCCATCCAACCCCCCCCCCTGGATTCACGCACGCATGCAAAGCCTACAGTAATCACAGCATAGTGATACAGTTTAAGTTCACCAACACTTTATATAAATAAAAAAGGTTTAAAGTGCAAATACTGCTGTTGCATATAATGTGCATAAAATTTGAACATTTTCAACAATTGAACATTTGCAAAAAAACACCACTGTACCATTGATTCAAAAAAGAAGCAATACGATGGAAATGGGATGGTAAAGAAAGAAGAAAATGGAAAGAAAGCTATGGTAATTGTTTTTATTATGGTCAGCAAGCAGTGTGCACCTTAAGCTACCTGAAGAAAATTGGTGGTGTTCTTCCGATCCTATTAGTACTGCAGGCAGCTGCAGTATTTACAGTTAGTGCAGTGCGTCCTCTGCACAGTGTGCACCTAAAGCTACTTGAAGACAATTGCTGTTATTCTTCTGATCCTATTAGTACCGCAGGCAGCTGCAGTATTTACAAGTTAGTGTAGTGCATCCTCTGCACAGTGTGCACCTAAAGCTACCTGAAGAAAATTGCTGTTTTTCTTCTGATCCTATTAGTACCGCAGGCAGCTGCAGTATTTACAAGTTAGTGTAGTGCGTCCTCTGCACATTGTGCACCTAAAGCTACAGCTACCTGAAGAAAATTGGTGGTGTTCTTCTGATCCTATTAGTACCACAGGCAGCTGCATTATTTACAAGTTAATGTAGTGCATCCTCTGCACAGTGTGCACCTAAAGCTACCTGAAGAAAATTTCTGTTTTCCATCTGATCCTATTAGTACCGCAGGCAGCTGCAGCATTTACAAGTTAGTGTAGTGCGGCCTCTGCACAGCGTGCACCTAAAGCTACCTGAAGAAAATTGGTGGTGTTCTTCTGATCCTATTAGTACCGCAGGCAGCTGCAGTATTTACAAGTTAGTGTACTGTGTCCTCTGCACAGTGTGCACCTAAAGCTACCTGAAGAAAATTGGTGGTGTTCTTCTGATCCTATTAATACCACAGCTACCTGAGGACAATTGCTGGTGTTCTCATACTAATAATACTACAGGCAGGCAGTTGATTCTGCTAGCTGCAGTATCAGTATATATATACATCCCAGCTTTGTGCAGCTACATCTCTGTCAGGTACCTGGTTGGAGGCCGAAATGCCGAGAGGGCTCCCCTTGCGGCTGAGTGCAGTACACCCCTGAAGTTGGGTACAGAGGGTGTAGTGCCCAGAGAAGCACAGGGTGCCAGATGGATTCCAGAGAGAAGAGCTGGTGGGCACCAAAAAGGACACCAGGTAATACAGGAAACATAGCTGGGCTAAAGTCTATAAGAATTCTCGGTAATACTTGGCAAGGTGTGCACAAGGAACAGTAGTGGAAGCCAGGCCAGGGGTCAAACACAGTAGATCTGGCAAGAGGAAGAGACAGGTTGCAGAAACAGGGACAAGCCAAAGGTCTGGTATCAGGAAGCAGGCAGGAACAGGTACTGTAGCAAAGTCCGTAATACAAGCCGGGATCAGGTACTGGAGAGGACAACAAGTCGGTAAATCAAGCCAGGGGGTCAAACCAGGAGAGCAGATGAGACAGGTCAGGAACAAGCCGGGTCACAACAGGAATCCAAATAGTAATTGCACAGAGGCTCAGGAACACAGGAAGACTGACAAACCAGCAACTGCAGACACTAGCAGATTTCCTTATTTAGGCCCATGTGACCTGCTGGTAGAGATACTGGGTCCTAAAGTCCTTCTCCTGCCAGAGATGCTGGGTCCTAAAGTCCTTCTCCTGCCATAAGTGCTGGCAGAGATGCTGGGTCCTAGAGCCCTTCTCCTGCTGTTGGTTCCTTGACAACTGGCACTATTGCCAGTTTTCCTATGGCCATTTCCCTGACAGTGCCCCCCCCAAGGGGCAGCCTCCGGATGCCCCAACGGGCCAATGCTTCGGGATGTCTGCTGTGAAAGTCCAGGAGCATGCACATTGTTTGCAGGTTCCCAGGAATTGTCTTCGGGAGAGTACCCCCCTCCATTTGATTAGATACTGGACCTGCCTACCCCTCCTCCGGCAATCCATAATGGCTTCGACCTCAAATTTTGTTTCCCCTTCTACCAATACTGGAGGTGGCTCTTCTCTTCCAGGGAAGGGACTGGGTACAGCTGGTTTAAGCAGGGAGATGTGGAACACTGGATGGATCTTGTAAGTATTGGGTAGTGCCAGCTCAAAAGCCACCGGATTTTACTCTCTTTTGATTTCAAAGGGACCAATAAATTTGGGTCCAAGCTTCCGGGAGGGACATGAGAGCTTGAGGTTTACTGAAGAAAGCCATACCTTGTCCCCAATCTGAAAGACAGGATTCCCTCTTCTTCTTTTATCATGGAATTTTTTATAGTCCTCTTGGACTTTTCGCATGGCCTCCTGAAGCAACTTGTAGTTGGATTGAATGAACCTTAATAGATTCTGGACAGCGGGGGCAGATGTTTCAGATATAGTATTTGGAAGGAAGGAGGGATAGAATCCATAGTTCGCCCAGAAAGGGGACTGATTGGTTGCTGCACGCAAAGAGTTATTATATGCAAACTCATCACAGGGAAGAAGGGAGATCCAGTCATCCTGCGAGCAAGTACAGAAACATCGAAGGTATTGTTCTAAGGTCTGGTTAGTCCTCTCTGTTTGACCATTGCTCTGAGGGTGGTAAGCTGAGGAAAGACACACTTCTATTGATAGAGACTTGCAGAGATCCCTCCAGAACTTGGAGGTGAACTGTACCCCTCTATCGGAGACAATACTATCTGGTAATCCATGTAATCTGACAATCTCTTTAATGAACATGTTTGCTGTGTCTGAAGCGGAGGGTGTGCCAATCATCGGAAGGAAGTGTGCCATTTTGGAAAGGCGGTCTACCACCACCATGATGGTGGTGCATCCCCCAGAGGGGGGCAGGTCTACTATAAAGTCCATGGATATTTCTTTCCAGGGTTGTTCAGGAATGGGTAATGGCCTCAAAAATCCCCATGGCTTGGCATTGGAACCCTTGTTGCGCTGACAAATGGTGCAAGAGTTCACATACTTTCTGCAGTCCTGTCTTAGGCTGGCCCACCAAAATGAGCGCTGAACAAGTTCAGTGGTTCTTCGTATCCCAAAATGCCCGGCAAGTTTATGGTCATGTAACATTTTTAGAACTTGGAGTCTGACCGGCTGGGGAACAAAAATTTTATCCTGGTGCCACAAAAATCCATCTTGGTTTCTCAGTGAGGACACTTCTGATCCAGAGCACTGGGTTGAGGCTTGCTTGATTAAGGTCTTTAAGTCAGGTTGAATAAGCAAAAAATTCTGGGTGGATAGGATCGTACTTGGCTCTGTCGTTTCAGGGGTGTCCGGAAACATTCGGGAGAGTGCATCTGCTTTCCCATTCTTGGAACCTGGCTGATATGTAAGATGAAAATTGAACCTGGAGAAGAACAGAGCCCAGCGGGCTTGCCGGGGTCTTAAACGTTTGGCTGTCCTGAGGTACTCCAGGTTCTTATGGTCTGTAAAAATCATAATGGGATGAGCGGCACCCTCCAATAAGTACCTCCATTCTTCTAAGGCAGATTTAATGGCCAGAAGTTCTCTATCTCCCACATCATAATTTCTCTCTGGTGGGCTCATCTTTCGAGAGAAAAAGGCTACGGGGTGAAGAAGAGCCTTAGGCCCCTGCCGTTGGGACAGGATTGCCCCTGTAGCTACTTCAGAGGCGTCCACTTCCAACACATAAGGCAGGGTCGGATCTGGGTGCCGTAGGATTGGTGCGGAAGTGAACAGATTCTTTAATTGTCAAATGCTGTCTGGGCTTCTGGGGACCACTGGAACCGAACCTTCTGATGGGTCAACTGAGTGATGGGTGCTATGGTGGTGGAGAAATCCTTCACAAACCTCCTGTAGAAGTTGGAGAACCCCACGAAGCGCTGAACACCTTTCTTGTCCGAAGGAGCTGGCTAGTCTAACATTGCTTCCACCTTCTTTGGGTCCATTGCAATTCCTTCTGTGGAGATAATGAGACCCAGGAATTGAATAGATGTTTTTTCAAATTCACATTTGTCTGCCTTGACATATAGTCTCAAGGTTGAGAGCACCTTTTTTACGTGAATTCGATGAAGCTCCAAAGAGGCAGAGAAGATGAGGATATCATCGATGTATACGATTACAAAGTAATCAAGGAACGCCTGAAAAATGTTGTTCACTAGATGCTAGAATGTGGCTGGGGCGTTGCATAACCCGAATGGCATCACAAGGTATTCAAAGTGGCCGAACCGCGTCCGAAATGCTGTTTTCCACTCATCACCCTGGCTTATGCGTACAAGGTTATAAGTGCCCCTCAGATCCAATTTAGTGAAAATCCGGGCGGTTCGGAACCTTTGAAAGAGTTCAGGAATGAGAGGCAGTGGGTATCTGTTCTTTACAGTGATCCTATTGATTTCTCTGTAATCTACACACGGCCGCAATGTGCCATCCTTCTTCTCTACGAAGAATATACTCGCCCCAGCAGGAGAAGAAGAGGGTTGGATAAACCCCTTTTCAAGGTTCTCATGAATATATACTTGTAGGGTCTCCAGCTCATTCTCAGACAGGGGGAAGATTCGTCCAAACGGGATCTCGGCCCCCGGGAGCAGTTCAATTGGACAGTCATAAGGCCGGTGAGGTGGGAGGACATTGGCCTTTTTCTTGTCGAAGATGTCTATAAACTTATGATAAGCTGGAGGAACACGCTGGAGATTACTGAGAGCAGGTTGCACTGCCAGACAGCTAACAGGCTTACTGGAGCTGGCAGTAAAGCAATGCTGCAGGCAATATACTGAAGAAAGAGAGATTTCCTTCTTGGCCCAGTTGATTTGCGGGTTATGTGTCTGCAGCCATGGAATTCCCAGGATGATGGGAAACATGGGGGAACATAGGACGTCAAAGCGGACAAATTCTTGATGGCCAGTATCTGTAGTAGTGAAGATGGGCATGGTTTCCTGGGTGACAAGTCCAGAACTGGGTAGGGAACCATCAGCCAAAAGAACCTCAAGTCTTTGCTTTTTTTCATAGAGGGGCACACCAAGTTTTTTAGCCAGAGATAAGTCCATAAAACAGCTACGTGCCCCGGAATCAATGATTGCTTGTAGCCGAATCTTCCTTTCTGCCACTTGTAAGGAGATGGGAAGAACAAGGTAAGAATGGCAGGATCCAGAGACTTGGAGATATGTGGAACTTGGTGGGTAGACCTTACTAGGTCTTATGGGGCAGCTGCGTAAAAAATAAAATGTCCGGCCCCTCTGCAGTATAGGCAGAGTTTGGCCTGCTGGTGGCATTTTCTCTCTTCAAGCGTAAGGGAGGAACGGGCCAGGCCAATTTGCTTTGGTTCCCTTTCTGGGATTGCAGGGCAAACGTATACAAAGAAAGTCAGTGGCTGTGAAAGTGTTCGTGATGTATACTGAAAACTGAGTTGGTCAGCACATGGATATGGCTTCCCTCTGGGACTCCAACAAATTGAAACAATAGTAAGTTTGGACTCCGGATCTGTGGACTCCCCTGTCGTATGACATGGAGTCATGTAAGCATTTTGCAACTCCAGACCTGTAGATCGATATCTGAATCATCAAGGGTCGTAAATGTCGATTCCCCAGGTCCTCACGGGGTCATCAGACGAATCCTTGTAGTGGATATGAACCGAGTTCTGGCGACTGAGATAAATAATATATAGCAAGGATGAGCTATATTACTCCCCTCCCGATCATATGTGGAAAAAAAAGAAGAGCTTCTCCATAGTGCAGATAAAAAACGATGGTATCTTTTTATTGTAATAAAACAAGATACATAAAAACAAAGTGATCACTGAATAAAAAATATTGAGCCAACCTGAGAGAAGGTAAAAAAGCCCGACATGTTTCGACCCATAGGTCTTCTACTGGGGCATAAGCCACCATCTCTGAGTTGCCGATATTTATAAATGATACATACTGTCAGACTTACCCGTATCAGACTGACAAACCCGATATAGCAGAGGATGGCCTCCCGTACGTATCTGGTTCCCGACCCCTGATAGAGCACACAGAAGGCACGGGAGCACAGAATGGTATGAGAGCCTGGCGGGTGGTTAGCAGGGATGAGGCCCAAAGTCCTGATGCAAGCTGGCAGGAGATGATAGGTAGGCTGTAGGTCAGCTACAGGTGCAGAGCAGGAGCAGGCAGATCCGAACACAAGCAAGGTTGGCAACAGGCAGTCAGCACGGTACAAAAGGAGCAGGCAGATACAAAGTCCAGGTCACAAGCAGGTTTGGCAGCAGGCGGTCCGCACGGTACCGAGGGGTCAGACAGGTTCAAAGTCGGAGGCAGACCAGGGGTCAGAGAGATCACACAGTACACAGGAAACAGGAAGCACGGGAACAGGAAGCTGATGATCGGACAGCACTGAGCACAGCATCCCAGCAACCTAAATAGGGCAACCGGCGCCAAACACCGCGACCGCGCCGGCACGCCCAAGCGCGCGCCCGAACGCACCCACACGCGCCCGCACGGGAGAGTGCCCGGGCGCACGCGCCAGTGCGAGCCAGAGTGACGCGGCGCACTCCAGAGTGCCCAGCAAGTGTCCTGAACCGAGATCCTCTCTGACAGTGCCCCCTCCTTAAGGGCAGCCTCCGGATGCCCAGCCGGTCTAACCTATCCGCATGGGTACTCTGAAAATCCCTTAAGAATTCTTCAGTGTGCAAGTTGGCCTCCGGTTCCCAAGAATTGTCTTCTGGTCCATACCCCCTCCACTTGCTCAAGTACTGGATTTGGTTGCGTCTCTTCCTACAATCCAAAATTGCCTCCACCTCAAACTCCTCTTCGTTGTTGATAATTACGGGTTCAGGCGGGCCAGTATTGCGACCCGAAAAAGAGTTGGGGATAACGGGTTTAAGTAGGGATACGTGAAAAACCGGATGGATTTTCAATGAATTAGGTAAGTCCAGCTCATAGGCCACATGATTGATTTTTCTCTTGACTGAAAAGGGACCCATGAACCTGGGACCTAACTTTCTCGAAGGACAAGCCATCCTTAAGTTAGTGGTAGACAGCCAGACCTGATTGCCAGGTTCTAGCAATAGTTGTCCTCACTTCTTCCTGTCATACTTTTTTTGTTGTATTCCTGGGTTCTAGCCATTGTTTCTTGCAATAGTTTGTTGTTGTTGATGAAGAAGTTCATAGTTTCAGAAACCGCAGGAATCACACATTCAGGTAAGGAACTGGTTAAAAAGGATGGGTGAAACCCGTAGTTTGCAAAAAACGGTGTCTGTTTGATGGCCGAATGCACAGAGTTGTTGTAGGCAAACTCGGCAATAGGCAGGAGAGAGACCCAGTCGTCTTGTGAGAAGGCAGAAAAGCAACAAGGGTACTGTTCCAGCGACTGATTAGTTCTCTCCGTCTGCCCATTCGTCTGGGGGTGGTAGGCCGAAGAGAATGCCAATTCTATCGCCAGAGACCTACAGAGAGCTTTCCAGAATCTGGAGGTAAACTGAAACCCACGATCGGATACTATACTTGAGGGAACTCCGTGGAGGCGTACAATTTCCTTAATGAATATTTTTGCGGTTTCCAAAGCTGATGGGGTACCCTTCATGGGTAGAAAGTGGGCCATCTTGGACAGTCTGTCTACAATGACGAAGATGGTGGAGTAGCCTTCTGCCGACGGGAGCTCAACGATGAAGTCCATCTCAATCATTTTCCATGGCCTTTCTGGCATGGGTAAGGGCCTTAATAGCCCCCAGGCCTTCGTTCGGCTGCTCTTGCTCCAAGCACAGGTAATACAGGACTACACAAAGC
This sequence comes from Aquarana catesbeiana, assembly GCF_042186555.1. Classification (NCBI taxonomy): domain Eukaryota; kingdom Metazoa; phylum Chordata; class Amphibia; order Anura; family Ranidae; genus Aquarana; species Aquarana catesbeiana. The sequence continues at coordinate 304,952,531 of NC_133324.1, forward strand.
TCTTGCAGTCGCTTACCAGCTGGGGCCACCAAAAAGTACGCTGTACAAGTTCTGTTGTTTTCAACACACCAAAATGCCCAGCCAATTTGTGGTCGTGGCAGAGTTCCAGTACAGCAATCCTCAAATCCTCTGGGACCAAGATTTTATCCTTGTGTCGGAATAATCCATCTTGCAAGCTTACCTTGCCTTCCACAGAAGGGGACCAATTTCTTGAGGCCTGTTTGATCCGGGATATATGATCTCCTTGAAAAAGCAGAAAACTTCCAGCAGGGAGAATGGTGTCTGGAGGCAGAGATTCCCTGGAGTCATGAAACATACGGGATAATGCATCTGGTTTGGTGTTCTTGGTACCTGGCCTATACGTAATGTGGAATTGAAATCTCGAGAATAACAGAGACCATCTTGCCTGTCATGGTCTCAATCTCTTGGCCGTTCTCAAATACTCAAGATTTTTATGGTCCGTGTAAATCAGAACGGGGTGAGTGGCCCCCTCCAATAGGTAGCGCCACTCTTCAAGTGCGGCTTTAATGGCCAGCAACTCACGATCTCCTACATCGTAATTTTTTTCTGCATCAGAAATTTTCGTGAGAAGAAGGCTACGGGATGAAGGAGAGCCTTGGCACCTTGCCGCTGAGACAGTACTGCCCCTACCGCGACCTCCGATGCGTCCACCTCAAGGACAAACGGCAAGGCAGGGTCTGGGTGCTTCAGGACAGAAGCGGAAGTAAAAAGTTCCTTGAGTTTATCAAAGGCTGCTTGCACCTGAGGAGACCAACAGAATCGATTTCCCTGTTTCGTCAGTTCTGTGATGGGGGCCATTAAAGTAGAAAAACTCCTTATAAATTTCCAATAAAAATTGGCGAAACCGACAAAGCGTTGGACCCCTTTTTTATCGGAGGGAGTGGGCCAGTCCAGAATAGCTGCAACCTTTTGCGGGTCCATTTTAACACCATTGGTAGAGATGATTATGCCAAGGAACTGAATGCACTGGAGCTCAAAATCGCATTTGTCCAATTTAGCATAGAGTCCATGCTGCCTGAGCCGGGTTAACACATTCCTGACATGCCTGCGATGTTCGGTAACAGAAGAGGAGAAGATCAGAATGTCGTCCAGGTATACGATAACATATAAATCCACGAAAAATGTCATTTACGAAATGTTGAAAAGTTGCCGGTGCGTTGCACAGGCCGAAGGGCATGACGAGATATTCAAAATGTCCGAACCTGGTACGGAAGGCTGTTTTCCACTTGTCCCCCTCTCTGATGCGAATCAAGTTATAGGCCCCACGGAGGTCGAGTTTGGTAAATATTTTTGCTGAACCCAATCTTTGGAACAGCTCTGGCACAAGAGGTAAGGGATAGCGATTTTTGATGGTCACCTGGTTGAGTTCTCTATAATCAATGCACGGATGTAGTGAGTGGTCCTTTTTCTCGACAAAAAGATGCCTGCCCCGGCTGGTGATGTCGAAGGACGAATAAAGCCTCTCTTAAGATTTTCATCGATATACACCTTGAGAGTACCCAGCTCCTGCTCTGTTAAAGGGAATATTCTCCCAAAAGGAACTTCAGATCTGGGCAACAACTCAATAGGTCAGTCGTAGGGTCTATGAGGCGGAAGGGTCTCAGCCCCTTTTTTGCTAAAGACATCGGAGAAGTCCTGGTAAGGGATGGGAATCGCCTGCTGCGATTCCGTGTTGGTGTTCAGACACAAGGGTTGACTGGGTTTTGCAGGAGTTCCGTGCAAACAGTGCTGTTGGCAGTAACTGGAAGAGAACTTGACTTCCCCAGAAACCCAATCGATACTGGGGTTATGCGCCTGCAACCAAGGCATTCCTAGAATAATAGGGAAGAGTGGTGAAGAAATGGCGTCCAGCCGGAGAAATTCCTGATGACAGGTGTTCATGGTGGCTAGCAGTGGGATGATTTCCAAGGTGACCGGACCAGAGCTGAGGGTGGAACCATCCGCGAGATAGACAGCAAGTCCCTGCGATTTTGTCCGGAGAGGGATACGGTGTTGCGTCGCAAAGGTGAGATCAATGAAGCAACTGCACGCTCCTGAGTCAATGATGACCGGGGTAAGCAGATCCTGTCCTGGAAGCTGGAGGGTAATGGAGAGAGCCAGATGGTTAGCAAGGTTAGGCAAGGCAGGTGCGATTTTAGAAGTAGCTGAAAGAGACTTACGTGTCTTATTTGGGCAAGATCTCACGTAGTGACCTGATTCCCCGCAGTACATGCATAAGTTGTTGACCCGTCGACGTTGTCGTTCTTCGGGAGTGAGGGATGGGCGGAGAAGCCCCAGTTGCATCGGTTCAGAAGTGTCAAGGGCTGAGGAAGCCGGTACCTGAAGGCTTTGGCCTACGGAGCTGGTAGCACTAGGGACCTTGGGGAGGACCCAAGTGGGGCGGAACTGGTTGACCGACCTCTCGGAACAACGCTCTCTCAAGCGCCGATCAATCTGCACCGACAGGTTAATAAGGTCTTCAAGAGTTTGGGGTACGCCTACCCGTGCCAGCTCGTCTTTGAGCGAATCGGATAATTCTAAGCGGAATTGGTATCGCAGGGCCGCATCATTCCATTCAGTGTCTGAACTCCAACGCCTAAATTCCAGAACATAGTCTTCTGCAGGCCTGCGCCCCTGTTGTAGGGCGTGTAAGGCGGATTCAGCCGTGGCTTTTAACTGAGGGTCCTCATACAATTGAGACATGGCAGTAAAGAAGGTATCCAGATTATCCAAGCAGACTGACTTTTGCTGCAGGAGACGGTGGGCCCAGGCCTGTGGTTCTCCAGATAGAAGAGAGATGACAAAACCCACCCTGGTTGCTTCCAAGGAAAAGGTGCGTGGTTGCAAGGCGAAGTACAGTTCGCAAGCGTTACGAAATGCTCGATACTTGTTGTGCTCTCCGGTAAACCTTTCGGGTGTAGGGACCCTGGGTTCGGGAGGTAGCATAACCACTGAGGGTGCAGGTGAGAGCCCGGTAGCAGAAGCACTTTGCAGGTTAGCAGGTGAGGATAGCACCTGAACTCGTTCCTCCAGTCTGGTATAACCTTCTTGAAGGCTCTTCACAGCCTACGTGAGACCCGCCAGGTGTCTGCATAGCTCCTCCATGGGAGAGGTCCCCTGCTCGGGCTCGGACATGGCTGTCCGATACTGTCAGACTTACCCGTATCAGACTGACGAACCCGATATAGCAGAGGATGGCCTCCCGTACGTATCTGGTTCCCGGCCCCTGATAGAGCACACAGAAGGCACGGGAGCACAGAATGGTATGAGAGCCTGGCGGGTGGTTAGCAGGGATGAGGCCCAAAGTCCTGATGCAAGCTGGCAGGAGATGATAGGTAGGCTGTAGGTCAGCTACAGGTGCAGAGCAGGAGCAGGCAGATCCGAACACAAGCAAGGTTGGCAACAGGCAGTCAGCACGGTACAAAAGGAGCAGGCAGATACAAAGTCCAGGTCACAAGCAGGTTTGGCAGCAGGCGGTCGGCACGGTACAGAGGGGTCAGACAGGTTCAAAGTCGGAGGCAGGCCAGGGGTCAGATGCAGGCGGATAGCAGAGCAGAGTTCAGTAAACAAGCCGGGTCACAGAGATCTCACACAGTACACAGGAAACAGGAAGCACGGGAACAGGAAGCTGATGATCGGACAGCACCGAGCACAGCATCCCAGCAACCTAAATAGGGCAACCGGCGTCAAACACCGCGACCACGCCGGCACGTCCAGGCGTGCGCCCGCGCGCACCCGCACGGGAGCGTGCCCGCGCGCACCAGCGCGAGCCAGCACGATGCGGCGCACTCCAGAGTGCCCAGCAAGTGTCCTGAACCGAGATCCTCTCTGACACATACAGTTGTAAACCAATCACAAACAATGAGGCATAATTAGATATAATTGGACAAATGAATGTCAGCTGATCAAGAAACACCAAACCTTGCATGAGGAGGCCAATAGTATTATCTTAGGGGACGGACAGACCCAACAGCCAATCAGTGGGCCTGCAAGGAACTGACGCCCTCAAACATCTAAATGCACGTGTCAAACATTTGTTGTGACATCCGGCATAAAACAAGAACCGGACGTCAGTAACACGTTGAATGTTGGGGACTGGATGACTGTGTCAGCCAATAGGCATGGACTATTCTGTCCACGTCAATGGCTATACTTCAGTGTATCTGGCATCTAAAGCCTTCATTGCGTACAGCGATCCGCCCAGGCTCCGGCGCTCCTCCCGCACAGGAAGCCGGAGACCCAGGGCGGTCACATGCGCAGATCACGTGACACATCTGTCACCACATACAGTGATCCGTCCGGGCTCCGACACTCCTCCCACACAGGAAGCCAGAGACCCAGGGCGATCACATGTGCAGATCATGTGACACATCTGTCATCACATCCGCGTCACACGGCGCCTCCGGCGTCCCGCTCCGTCGCACGACAGGGGAAGGGAGCTGACCTGGAACGCACACGTAGAGCGGAGGGATGTACACACATGCCCGGCTCCATGACAACACTTCCGCATCACGCGGCACCTCCGACATCCCGCCCGTGACACGTGTCACGAGAAGGGGGCCGGACTAAAGCGTGCATGGAGGAAACGGCCCTGAATTGTCAGAGTGACACCAGCCCTAGTGTCACCCAAATGAATTTGAACCCGAAATGAATGTATTAAAAAACATGAAGTTGCAAAACATTAAGGACATAAACTCAAAAGGGAAATGTATAGCTGACACCCATGAGGAAAAATACTTTAGCCTTAAACCCCATAGGTGACGAGTAGGTTCAAAAAAGGAACTACATAACACTAAAAGAATAATAGTAAAAATAAAAGTAATAATGAACTGAGAACCAATACAACTAAATGTGCATATCTCATATGTTTATAGCAGCATGGAGGATATAAGAGTATTGTGATGAAGAAGTTCTATGATTGATTGATAAAAGAGTTGAGGTCCCACTCCACGTTCAAACCAAACAGGAAGTAGGACCTCAACTCATTTATCCAATACGTCTCGAGGCGTGAAACGCCCCGAAGGCGTGACTCACCCCTCCAATGCAGGACAAATCTGTCAATCACCTGAAAATTGTGCCTGACGGATCCCTATTATGACATTCCAAGTAATGGCATGGTACTGTATGTTTGCTTTTTCCTCTTCTAATGCCGGTCACATGTTCATTAACACGGATAGAAAAGGTTCTGATCGTACGGCCCACATACTGTTTTTGGCAAGGGCAGGTGAGCAAGTATACAATATACTGAGATGAGCAGGTGGTAAAATGCTTCATACAGTATATTTTGGAAGTGGTGGTGGACTTGAATGTGGTGCTTTTACGTCATCCTCCTACATTACAAAGGCGCACCTTGCACTTGCGTCAGGGGTAATAGCCCTTACAGTCCTGAAAGAATGTAGTTTTCTTAGGTGGATCAATCACATTGGGGGCTACCTGTCCCTGTATGGATCGAGCTCCCCTAAAGATGACTGGTGCCTGTTCAGGAAGAACCGGACCAAGCAATCCATCATTTAGAAGTACCTTCCAGTGTCTTTTTACAATTTCTCTAATTTGCTTAGACTGGATGGAGTGAGTTGTAAAGAAGGCATATTGAAATCTGTTATTTGGGATATCTTTGCACTTCTCTGCCAAAGTGGAACTTCTTTCTGTCATCAGAGCTCTATTGATTTCTGTTTCGAGTAGATTTGGGTTGTAGCCCTTCTCTAGGAATCTGGCTTTAAGAACTTGGGACTGTAATAAAAAGTCCGAAGTTCTAGTGCAGTTACGCCGCAGCCTCAAAAATTGGCCACGGGGAACTGATTTAAGCCATTGCTCTTGATGACAACTCTTGACCGGAATGTAACCATTGCGGTCAGTGGGTTTGAAATATGTCCGAAATTCCAGATGTTGATCCACTGCAAATATCTCTAAATCTAAAAAATGGACCGTGGACTCATTGACTTTGTAACTCAAGGAAATGTCTCTATCGTTAGAGTTCAGCATAACCATGAAGTTGTCCAAGGACCCTCGGTCTCCCTCCCATACGAGGAGGATGTCGTCTATGTATCTGGCCCAGAGAATCAGAACCTTTCTTGCAGCAGAATTTCATCATGCAACTGTTGAGATTTGCCACTCGGCACAACTATTTCTGGTACCAGAATCAGTTTTTCCTTCAAAAGAGGGGTGTAGCTATGGAGGCAAAATTTGCCCCCAGCCTCGCCAACCTCTTCATGGCCCAGTGTGAGGAGGATGTCGTCTATGCTGACCGGAGACCCGAACTGGTTCTCTGGGCCAGATACATAGACAACATCCTCCTCGTATGGGTGGGAGACTGAGGGTCCTTGGACAACTTCATGGTTAGGCTTCCTGTGTGGGAGGAGTGTCGGAGCCCGGACGGATCACTGTATGTGGTGACAGATGTGTCACATGATCTGCGCATGTGACCGCCCTGGGTCTCTGACTTCCTGTGTGGGAGGAGCGCTGGAGCCTGGGCGGATCACTGTACGCAATGAAGGCTTTAGATGCCAGATACACTAAAGTATAGCCATTGACGTGGACAGAATAGTCCATGCCTATTGGCTGACACAGTCACCCAGTCCCCAACATTCAATGTGTTACTGACATCTGGTTCTTGTTTCAGATCGGATGTCACAACAAATGTTTGACACGTGCATTTAGATGTTTGAGGGCGTCAGTTCTTTGCAGGCCCACTGATTGGCTGTTGGGTCTGTCCGTCCCCTAAGATAATACTATTGGCCGCCTCATGCAAGGTTTGTTGTTTCTTGATCAGCTGACATTCATTTGTCCAATTATATCTAATTATGCCTCATTGTTTGTGATTGGTTTACAATTGTATGTATCATTTATAAATATCGGCAACTCAGAAATGGTGGCTTATGCCCCAGTAGAAGACCTATGGGTCGAAACATGTCTGGCTTTTCTACCTTCTCTCAGGTTGCCCCAATATTTTTTATTCAGTGATCACTTTGTTTTTATGTATCTTGTTTTATTACAATAAAAAGATACCACCGTTTTTTATCTGCACTATGGAGAAGCTCTTCTTTTCTTTCCACATATGATCGGGAGAGGAGTAATATAGCCCATCCTTGCTATATATCATTTATCTCAGTCGCCAGAACTCGGTTCATATCCACTACAAGGATTCGTCTGATGACCCCGTGAGGACCAGGGGAAATCGACATTTATGACCCTTGATGATCCGGATATCGATCTACAGGTCTGGAGCGGCGAAATGCTTACATGACTCCATGTCATACGACAGGGGAGTCCACAGGATCCGGTAAGAGTCCAAACTTACTATTGTTTCGATTAGTTGGAGTCCCAGAGGGAAGCCATATCCATGTGCTGACCAACTCAGTTTTCGGTATACATCACGAACACTTTCACAGCCAGTGATTTTCTTTGTACACGTTTGCTTAGAGACATTTTTGTGTTTCGAGTTCATTCATATGGACTTTACCTTCACCTTCATTTTTTGTTCTGGTATTTATCACGTTTGGTTTTCACCATTGAGGTGCTTTGTGGAGAACACATACCATAACACGTTTATGCGCTACATTTATACCTATATATTCATTGTTGTTTGTCACATTGTATGTAGCTGCTCTATGTACTAGCTTAGCACAGTGTTTTTCTATTTTTTGCATTAGCATCTGTGTAGGCTGGAAGGATTGAGCATGTTCCTATCGCCGCTCCCGCAGGTGCCTGTCAAGCTAAATGGCTAGGTGAATAAGTCCGTCAAGAGTGTTGGGAATAGCAACTCGAGCCAGTTCATCCTTAAGGACCTCAGACAGTCCTTGGCGGTACTGGAACCTGAGGGCTGCCTCATTCCAGCTTGTGTCGGTGGACCACCTGCGGAAATCCTCGGTATAATCTTCCACTGGGCGTTTTCCTTGCCGTAGGGCAACTAAGGCAGATTCAGCGGAGGCCACACGCTGGGGGTCATCATACAACAGAGTCATGGCCTCAAAGAAAGTGTCCATAGTATTCAAAGCAGTCTTTTTGTTCCAGTAGGTTATGAGCCCAGGCTTGGGGTTCCTCAGATAATAAAGAAATGATAAATCCTACTTTCACAAACTCAGAAGCAAAAGTTCTAGGTTGGAGGGCCAGGTACAGTAGGCAGGCATTCTTGAAGGCCCTGAACTTTTTCCGGTCACTGGAGAATCGTTCGGGTGTAGGTACCCGTGGTTCAGGAGGAGGCAAGGACACTGGAGCCGTGTTAGAGGAGGAAGAACTGGAGTCCACAAAGGCTGGAGCAACAGGCAAATGCTGCAGCCGATCCTCCAACCGGAAGTAGCCATCGTGGAGCTTCTGAATGGCTTGCGTAAGGGTGGTGACTTGTTGACACATCATCTTGAGCGGGGAAGCACCTCCGTTGGTCATGGCTGGTTTGTATTGTCACGTACCTGGTTGGAGGCCGAAATGCCGAGAGGGCTCCCCTTGCGGCTGAGTGCAGTACACCCCTGAAGTTGGGTACAGAGGGTGTAGTGCCAAGAGAAGCATAGGTTGCTAGATGGATTCCAGAGAGAAGAGCTGGTGGGCACCAAAAGGACACCGGGTAATACAGGAAACACAGCTGGGCTAAAGTCTATAAGAATCCTCGGTAATATTTGGCAAGGTGTGCACAAGTAACAGTAGTGGAAACCAGGCCAGGGGTCAAACACAGTAGATCTGGCAAGAGGAAGAGGCAGGTTACAGAAACAGGGACAAGCCAAAGGTCTGGTATCAGGAAGCAGGCAGGAACAGGTACTGTAGCAAAGCCCGTAATACAAGCGGGGATCAGGTACTGAAGAGGACAACAAGTCGGTAAATCAAGCCAGGGGATCAAACCAGGAGAGCAGATCAGACAGGTCAGGAACAAGCCGGGTCACAACAGGAATCCAAATAGTAATTGCACAGAGGCTCAGGAACACAGGAAGACTGACAAACCAGCAACTGCAGACACTAGCAGACTTCCTTATATAGGCCCATGTGACCTGCTGGTAGAGATACTGGTCCTAGAGCCTTTCTCCTGCTGTTGGTTCCTTGACAACTGGCACTATTGCCAGTTCTCCTACGGCCATTTCCCTGACAATCTCACTGCAGGCCATTAGTATGTCTGGAAGGCCAACAAGGAGAGGCAGACAGTCACAAGCCAATAAAAGAGGGCAAGCAGGCTCTGTGTCTAGAGGCAACAGTGCTGGTCATGAAGACGGTGCATCCTCATCAGCATGTGGCCGTGGGACACGCTTGTCCTTTTTTTCGGCAGCTGGCCATGTTGAGCCGCAACATGTGGAAGACTTGGTAGAGTGGATGACCAAACCGTCCTCATCCTCCTCATCCTCTCTCACCCAGGCTCAGGGTACTTTTTCTGGCAAAGCAGCTGCCAACGCGGCCTCTTCCCTTGGCTCAATGACATCAGTCACTCCTTCCCTAGCACCACCATGTCCTCCTGAGGAGTCCCCCGAACTGTTTGACCACAGTGTTGGGTACATGCTCCAGGAGGATTCCCAGCGTTTTGAAGGCTCCGTTGATGGTACCCAGCTAGAGGAAGGCAGTAACATGAGCCCAGAGGGAGGGGGTGCCCAAAAAGGACAGCAATCTGGCACTCATGTTCCCCCAGCTGCAGCACACTGCCAGGTTTGCTCCAGTGATGAGGAGGGGGGGATGAAGAGGTCACTGACTCCACATGGGTGCCTGATAGGAGAGAGGAGGAGGAGGCACATCACCAATGAGACAGGATGCCCTCCAGGGGCCAGCTTAAGGGCAGCACACCGACTGCATCACACCGCAGAGCTCCGCATGTGCAGGGCGCTGCTGTCTCTGCGCGTTATTCCAAAAGTTCTTTGGTGTGGGCCTTTTTTGAGACGAGTGCATCAGATCCCACCGCTGCTATTTGCAACATATGTCTCAAGCGTATCTTGCATGTCAACCTGCCATGTAGTTTGTGGGCAAGCGTACCTAAAAGACCCAAAGAACAAAGAGGACCTCTCCTTGCTCCTCATCAGCTGGGATCTCCAACACCACTATACCTTAAGTCCTCTCTGAGACCTGCACTGAGAGGAATGAAGGTGTAGAATTAGGTGTGTCACAGCCAAGTACTTGGGGGCAATCTGCTATCGGTACATCGATGCACTGCCGAAAGAAGTTCACTCTCAGCCATCCACATGCCCAGCGGTTGAATGCTAGCTTGGCTAAATTGCTAGCACTTCAACTGCTGCCTTTTCAGTTGGTAGACTCTGCCCCCTTCCGTGAGTTTGTGGAATGTGTGGTTCCCCAGTGGCAGGCTCCCAAACGCCACTTTTTCTCACAAAAGGCGATTCCAGCTCTCTACCGGCATGTGGAAGGCAATGTCTTGGCCTCGCTGGCCAGGGCAGTCATCGGTAAGGTGCATATTACTGCTGACTCATGGTCCAGCATGCATGGACAGGGACGTTACCTATCTTTCACCGCACACTGGGTGACTCTTCTGGCAGCTGGGAAGGATGCAGGACAGGGTGCAGTAGTGTTGGAGGTTGTTCCGCCACCACGCCTCCAAAATTCTACTAGTGGTGATTCTGCCACACCTCTCTCCTCCACCCCCTCCTCTTCTTCTTCCTCCATGGCCTCTTCCTGTGCTGATTTGTCCTTGGAACCAGCGGTGCTCTGTAGGCGTTCAAGGGGCTACACAAGCACGCGGGCAAAAAGATGCAATGCTTGAGCTGGTGTGCTTGGGGGACAGGAGCCACACTGGGGCAGAGATTCTGTCAGCTCTGCAGGGGCAGGTTCAGAGGTGGTTGACGCCACGCCAGCTTAAGGCAGGTATGGTGGTTTGCAATAATGGCACCAACCTCCTTTCTGCCCTCTGACAGGGACAACTGACCCCTGTGCCCTGTTTAGCTCACGTCCTTAACTTGGTGGTGCAGCGGTTCTTGGGCAGGTACCCGGGCTTACAGGATGTCCTGAGGCAGGCCAGGAAAGTCTGTGTGCATTTCCGCAGGTCATATAATGCCAGTGATTGCTAGCTGACCTCCAAAAGGAATTTAACCTGCCCAAGAACCGCCTAATCTGTGACATGCCCACCAGGTGGAACTCAACATTGGCCATGCTGCAATGGCTGCACACGCAGAAGAGGGCCATCAATGAGTACCTATGCGACTATGACACCAGGACAGGGTCAGGGGACCTTGTTTTTTTTCCCCACGCCAGTGGGCTATGATCAGTGATGCATGCACTGTCCTGTCACCATCTGAGGAGGCCACGAGGATGGTGAGCAGTGACAGTGCATGCATCAGTGACACTGTACCTCTTGTCCACTTGTTGGAGCACACGCTGCGTGGAATAATGGACAGGGCACTTGAGGCAAAACAGAGGGAGGAAGAGGAGGACTTCTTTACCTCTCAAAGCCCCCTTTATCCAGACAGTGTTCCTGCGTGCCCGCCGATCACACAGGAAGGGGACGAGGAGGAGGAGGATTGTGTCAACATGGAGGTGGAGCCTGGCACTCAGCATCAGCAGCAGTCTTCAATGGATCATTTACAGTCCCAAGAAACCCATGGACTTGTATGTGGCTGGGAGAAGGTGGCTGCGGATCATGTCGTCCTTAGTGACCCAGAGGACTCTGAACTGAATGCCTCAGCAAACCTACGCTGCATGGCCTCCCTGATCCTGCAAAGCCTGCGGAAGGATCCTCGTATTCGTGGTATCAAGGAGAGGGATAAATACTGGCTGGCAACCCTCCTTGATCCACGTTACAAGGGTAAGGTTGCGGACCTTATCTTGCCGTCGCAGAGGGAGCAGAGGATGAAACATCCTCGGGAGACCTTGCAGAAAGGTCTGTGCAATGCGTTCCTAGAGACTGGGAGGTTACAAACTCCTGTTCCTGGACAACGTGTTGCTGAGGCTTCGGTCAGTCAAAGAAGGAGCAGCGGAGAAGGTGGCCGTCTGACCGATGCATTCAGACAATTTTTTAGTCCACAGCCCCAAGGTATGATCGGTTCCAGCAACCATCGCCAGCGTCTGTTTTACATGGTGCAGGAATACCTAGGGGCAAGATCTGACTTGGACACCTTTCCCACCGAAAATCCTCTGGGTTAATGGGTCTTGAGGATGGATCACTGGCCAGAGCTTACACAGTATGCAATTGAGCTACTGGTCTGTCCTGCATCCAGCGTTCTTTCGGAACACACATTCACTGCTGCTGGAGGCTTTGTAACCGATCACAGGGTGTGTCTGTCCACCGACTCGGTCGATCGACTGACCTTCATAAAAATTAATCAGTCTTGGATCACCACCAGCTACCAGGCACCTGTGCTGATGTAACCGAATAATTTTTTTGAAATGTCAGATCCCTTCAAGACTGCCTATGCTGATGCTGAGTGACTATCCTGTTATGCTGAGTGATTATCCTCTTCCTCCTCAATGATCATGCTGATAGCTTTGGAGCTCTGCATTGAAAATGAGCTGATGCTGATCTCCTAGCATGGAATTCTAATATATCATGGGTGGAAAAGAAGGTGAAAGCGCACAAGACCTCATCAAAGTGCCGCCAATCAGCAGGCTGCAGGTATCTTCATGAGCAAGCTAGAGAAGAGGTATGTCAAAGACCCCACTGAGCTGTCTGTTCATTACATCTGGACTACAACACCAGCTTAACAGAACTACAAACCAGGGAGCTACATTTAATCCAGCTGGAGGAATATTTTTTACATCAGCACTGAGCCCAGGGGTGGCTCCAAAGCGCATTTGGACTCAGGGTAACAGCTGGGTCACACGCTCTGAGGTGAGTAGATTAGCCTAAGGGGATCACTGAAGTGCACCAGAGCATGATTTGCAGCACTTAGGATATTTCAGCATGATGAATGTTATCACATTTGGACATCACCTGCACCCACTGATTTGGAGTGCTATATAGAACTTTTCACATCTTTACCCTGCAATTATTCATTGGTGTCTTATATGGAGTATTTAGCACTATTCATTTATGCACTTTATTGTTTGGATTTACAGTATTGATGTTTTTTTATATATCCATCTAACTTTTGCACTTTGCACTTTTATATGTGTAACGTTTGCACTTTGCACTTTTATATGTATAAGAACAGCAATATTGCTGAATTTTTAGATTTATATGCACATAGTTGGATCTTGTTTATTTTGCCATAATATATTTTATTTTTTATTTATTATTTTTTGGTTTACTTGAGTGCAGCACATATTTTTTTCATGCTGATAGCTTGTAAGAACATTTTTGGTTCTGGGCGCCGCCACCAGTGGCTACGACCCAATTTTTCAGCCCCCGTTTAATTACACTTTGGATGCAATATTTTGCAGGAGGGTTCATTACTACGCTCAACTAGAGTATCTGTGAGGGGTTGCAGTGTTGTGGCACCAGCACCAGTGCCTAAGGCCCAATTTTTCAGCCCCTGTTTAACAGGGGTGTGTAATCACAATTTTTGATGCAATGTTTTGCAGCAGGGCTCATTCCTGCGCTCCAACCACAGTATCTGTGAGGGGTTGCAGTGTTGTGGCACCAGCACCAGTGCCCAAGGCCCATTTTTTCTGCCCCTGTTCAATAGGGACATGTAATTACAATTCTTGATATAATATTTCACAGCAGGGCCCGTTCCACTGCCCACCAAGAGTAACTGTAAGGACTTACAGTGTTGTGGCACCAGCACCACCACCACCACCAAAGGCCCAATTTTTCTGCCCCTGTTCAACAATGGCATGTAATTACAATTCTTGATCTAATATTTCACAGCAGGGCCCATTCCTGCACCAACCAAGAGTAACTGTGAGGGCTTACAGTGTTGTGGCAACACTAACACCTAAGGCCCCAATTTCTGCAGAGTATATAGGGCAGGCCCCTACTTTCAAACATCCAACTTACAAATGACTCCTACATGCAAATGGAAGGAGACAACAGGAAGTGAGTTGAAATCTAACCAATAGGAAGGGAAATTCTCTCCTGTAAGAGTTAATATGGGGAAAACGTGTCTCCTCTTCACTGATGCTTTATCACCAATCCTTCTTTCACTTAAAAACCCAAATTTTCAAAAAACACTTGTCATTGGGACAGAAAGTGAGGTGAAATCTTCTGAAGAGGTGCACAGGCAGCAAAACAAATGTTACAGGGGTGATAACCCTTCCCTATGTTTTCCAAAAAGCTTAAAAATAGATTTTTTGGCTGGAACTACACTTTAAAAATGTACCAGTTCAACGTTACAAACAGATTCTACTTAACAACAAACCTGCAGTCCCTGTCTTGTTTGCACCGCCTGTATACTGCTGTTCAGAGTATGTAGGGCCTGGGGGCCCCATGCCTTTTTTTTAATTTGGGTGCGGGGTTCCCCTTAATATCCATACAAGATCCAAAGGTACCCATGCCGTTTGTCTCACTGATTTTCATCCATATTGCCGGGACCCGACATTACATTAAAGCTGCAAGCAATTTTAAATGACTTTTATTCCTTTAAAAATGTAATTTTGTGCAGGGACTGTTCTAAGCACGGTAAACACTTAACGCCACTTAACAGGCATACTATAGATACCCCCCAGGTATGATATTTAAAGGAATATTTCACTTTTTTTTTCACTTTAAGCATCATTAAAATCACTGCTCCCGAAAAAACTGCAGTTTTTTGCATTGATACATGTACCCTGGGGCAGGACCCGGGTCCCCAAACCCTTTTTAGAACAATACCATGCATATAAGCCTTTAAAATAAGCACTTTTGATTTTGAACGTTCGAGTCTCATAGACTTTAATGGGGTCCTAAAGTTCGTGCAAACTTTCTGTCACGGAACGCCCCACACTCCGCTTGAGTGCTTCCGTCATATACCGCTTCCTAAGTTCTGGAACACGAGTCCAATGGATCTGGCCATAGGAACCCCAAGAACTAGACAACACCAGTCTTGGAGTACATCAGAACTAACTTTTTATTTGAGATCTCACAGACCTTTATACAGCAGGGATGACTCAAAGCTAACCTAATTAACATGAGCTAATTTACTACAAAATGTACGCAGACCAGATGACAGTCTTGTGGGCACCGAGCTTCACACATTAATATAAACACAATAGCTGGAGCTAATTACAATTAACAATACAAACAACAATCTCCCCCCTCCTCAGCCTAGACCATTCGTCTCCTAACCAGTGCGGGTGGCTAATGTGATCAGCTCTCTCAATTAACATAAACACATGTTGATAACACCAGCATCTCCTCACAGGATGTGTCCCAACAGAATGAATCAGTCTTATCAGCAGGGGGCTGCTGGAGGAATCCCCCCTCCCTCTTCAGGGACACAAATCTACAGTAAGGAGTCCCCATACAATATATACATGACTGAGTCCGATTAATACAGTTCAGACTGGATTTCTCATTCACCTCAAATGCTAGGGCCCATAATCGGTGGGCAACAGGCTTGCATACAGTCCTCTCCAACAGCCTCTGTTCTGGCTAGGTCTGTGACATTTCTCCCCTTTCGGCAGGAGACTAACACAGGAGGAGACCCCAGACAGGTTGACTCCTAAGTTAGTCCATAGTTCCAGTCCTCTACTGCCTGTACCCACACAGTACCCCAAACAAATTATTCCAAACAGTGTATTACTCACCCAGCCATCCTCTGTCTCTCTCAGAGAACATATCTGCCGCTGGGGAGAGGCCCGGACTGGCCCTTCTCCCTGGAATCCTTTCTGCCGCTGGAGAGAAGACAGGGGGACTGGGCTCACTCCATCCTGCTGTTGGGGATCTGGGCCGACTGCCCAGCATCCCTGGGGTATACAGGTGGGGACTGAAGCCCCATCAACCGACACCAGATCAAGCTGCAGTTGTGAGGTGATGACTGCATTCTCTCCTTGGATCCTGATCTGCAGCTCGCGATAGACTGCCACCTCCTCACCTTGGGCCTCCACAATTGCTGCAGGTGTGGGGCAGAGGTCTTGGACCCTCTGTCCGGTTGCCAGCACTTCTGCTGGGGGTTTGCCAGGTGGTTCCTCCTCTACAGAAACGTCTATTAAATCCCCAGTCCCTGGAATTGGTAAAAGTGTGGGACAGAGGTCTTGGACCCTCTGTTCAGTTACCAGATCTTCAGCTGGAGAAGTTTGTTTTAACTCCATAGATGCTGCTGGCAGAAAATCACATGTCCCTGTCAGTGTTGTGGGAGAAAGGCCGACTACCTCTTCTCTCAAGAAGGCCGAAGCCACTGTTGGTGCTGGGCAGAACACAGTGAACTTTGGCCCTGATAGCAGCTCTTCTGCTGGAGGCTCATCAGGTTGTTCTTCCTCAGCAGAAAAGTCTATCAAATCCCATGTCTCTGCAACTGATGTCTGGGAATAGAGGTTCACCATCTCCTGTCCATGGAACCCAGAAGATGCTATCATTTCTGGGCAGAGGTTAGCAGAGCTCTGCCCTATTGTCAGCACTTCAGGTTTGGGGATGGCAATCTCCGGATTTTCCACTGCCGATTCTCTGGCATGCTGCTGAACTTGTTCTAGCAGTTTCCTGTATGCCCTTTCCAGATGCTGTTCCTTCCTTAGCAAATGGTCCAGATCAGGTTTGAGCTCTGAGACCCCTGCAAGACCGAGCATAGACTCTCTATAGTCTCTCAGGTCCTCAAGGTCAGGTTCCCCTTCATCGCCAAACATAAAAAGATCTGTAAGGTTCTCCCACAGCAATCCAGGGCCGCCAAAGTCATATCCCTCCGGAGAGCATTCTGTTGTCTCCCCTAAATATCCCTCCTCTGCGTGCCATTGCAGAGCCCGATAATGATTGTCCAGCTCTATCTCCTGCTGGACCAACCTGTCCAACTCAGTCACCCATTGCTCCTGGGGCTGCTCTCCCAGGAATGCCATCCGCAATGCCCATTGGTCACTGGCCCGTTGCTCTTGGGTTGGAAAGCACTTGCCCTGTTTTATACCAGCGAGACGGAGGGCTGCAATCCAGAGCTCCACCCGAATCAGCTGCCTGAGCTCCAGGTATTCATCCTCAGACACAGTCCTGGTGTACGTTGAAAGGATGATCCGCAGCAGCCCCGGGAATTCTGATGCCAGGTCCATATCTCCGCTGGGGTGACTGAAGTCTGCTATGCTGATCTTGGATCCAGTTGGAGGTTTGGATGTCCCAGACTTCAGGAAGCTTTCCCGCTGCTTGCCACCAATGTCACGGAACGCCCCACACTCCGCTTGAGTACTTCCGTCATATACCGCTTCCTAAGTTCTGGAACACGAGTCAAATGGATCTGGCCATAGGAACCCCAAGAACTAGACAACACCAGTCTTGGAGTACATCAGAACTAACTTTTTATTTGAGATCTATATCTATTATCTATAAGGATATACATGCGTCCTGCATGTATCCTTACCTGTCAAATGTCTCCCCTTTGTCTGTTATGAGAGACGAAAAACTGCAGATTCTGTGAGTGGGTCTGTTGTCTGGAGCTCGGTGGGTGGAGTCGTGATGTCAGTAGACTCCCAGCCCACCTCTACACTTCTCTTGTCAATATGCATTTTCTCCTGTGTATTTCTAACACTGAACTTATGCTATGATCTCTAACATCCAGTGAAAAGACAGGAAAATAACCACATGACTTCAGCATGCCAAATCATGCTGAGGTGTGGAATAGCCAATCCTTGCAGAGCTGATGAAGAAAGTAGTGGGAGGGAATTAAAAAATACTGCATGTCTCTTAGGCTAGTGCATGAGATATGTAAATCACCTGTCACTCACAGCAAGGGGGAGGATTTGACAAAGTTTTTCTCAGTTTGCCAAGATTTATCTCACTGAACAATAAAAGAGGATTGCTCAGAGATGAATTAACTCAGTATGGCAAAACTGGGCTCAATTGATAGGAAATCTTATACTCTACAGTATGATAAAAAAAATTTAAAAAAATTCGGGTTTACATCCACTTTAACCTATTGTTGTAAAAATAATACAAAAAAGGTTTTTTTTACTTATATACAGAATTTCTACACAAAATCTAAAAAGCAAACTACTGTTAGATCGAGACAAAATATATAAAAATATTAGAATATTATACAAAAAAGAAAAGAAAAAAACAACAGCATTATACAAAGAGATATAAATCCAGTTCTGAATTTAACCCCTTAGGTTACAGAGTGTTCAAAGAATGGGTCCATTGCACCTATCGTTTACTCAACAATAGCTCACGAATACCAACCCTCCAATTTTTTTGTATCCCATCAATGACCATAAATGTAAGCTGGAACACTGCATGTCCCTTTTCTACAAAGTGTCTAGCAAAGGGTAGTTGTACCAGCTTATCTCTGATTGAATACTTATGTCGAACAATGCGATTCTTGATTTTTTGGGTCGTTTTACCCACATAAAGCAGGCCGCAAGGGCATTTAATAATATAAATAACAAATGTGGACTAGCACGCAGGGCAGCCATCAGGGGGGACAGCTTTACAACTGTAAGGGGCCTGCCTGGGCCATAAGAAGGCAGGAGTGGGTGAAGGGGAGCTGTGTTGTGCAATACTGAAAGGAACTCAGCAGCTACTGCTGCTCTGTGTCATTGAGCTCAGACATTGAGCTCATTACTGCCACCTCTGGCTACTATGTGCATGTGCACCCCTTGTGTGAGCTGCCTGTATTGTGTTATGTAGTGTGATCGGCTGCAGCTCATGTGTGTCTCAGCAACATGTCAACTTTGGGAAAATGAGCTGGGACTAGGTAGGAAGACCTCCCTTACAAGTAGGAGCTATGAAGGAAAGGGAGGGGGGGTGTTTGTGTACAGGGAGGGGCCAGAGCTTTGTGTGTTTACAGATTTGTGTATGTGGGGGGCTGACATATATACAGGTGTAAGGGGGGGCTGACATATATACAGGATTGAGGGGGGGTGGAGTGCGTACAGGTGGGGTGGCCGGTGTGCGGATTTGGTGGGATGGCCCGTGGGCAGGCTTCGGGGAATGTTGGTGGTCAGGCTCGGTGGGGGGCAGGCCTAAAGCTGTGTAAGGGGCCCAAAAACTTCTGATGGCTGCCCTACTGGCACGTAAAGTAGCCTTTAATAGTAATACTGTGGCATAATGCCATTGGCAGCATGAGTGGCACTGTCTGCAGCACATTACAGCATTGGTGGCACGGGTGGCACTGTCTGCAGCACATTATGGCATATAACAGCATGGGTGACACTTTCTGCAGCACATTACGGCATTGGCGGCATGGGTGGCACAGTGTCTGCAGCACATTATGGCATTGGCGGCATGGGTGACACTGTCTCTACAGGAAGCACATGCAGTATGAGCCATAACTCATGTGCTACCTGCAGACAGTGCCACCCATGCCAAAAATGCCATATTGTGCTGCAGACAGTGCCACCCATGCCACCATGTGCTGCAGACAGTGCCACCCATGACGCTAATGCCATAACACATGTGCTGCCTGCTGACAGTGCCACCCATGCCGCCAATGCCATATTGTGCTGCAGACATTGGCAGCATGGGAGGCCCTGTCTGCAGCACATAATGCCATTGGCTACATGGGTGGCGCTGTCTCTGCAGGCAGCACATGCGTTATGGCATTAGCGTCATGGGTGGCACTGTCTGCAGCACATTATGGCATTGGTGGCATGGGTGGCACTGTCTGCAGGCAGTACATGCGTTATGGCCCATAACGCAAGTGCTACCTGCAGACAGTGCCACCCACCCTGCCAATGCCATAATGTATAGATGCTGCTGCAGTAGTAGTAGATCTTGAATCCCCCCCAAGCAAGCACACACCTGTGTTAGCCGGGCCCCAAGAGTCACTTCCTCCCTGATCCTGCTGCTGCCTGTACTGGAGTGCGAGTGTCTACAAACTTTTCCAGTCAGATGCCAGCTGCTTTTTTTTCTTCTGCCGCCGCTCACCTCACTGCTTCTTCTCTCGGGCCGAGTGAAGAACAGAGCAGAGGGAGAGGAATCACTCTGCTGCGCCAGGGAAGGACGCGCTGGCCAGGACTTGAGCCAGCATGAGGAGCAGGTGTGGAAGAGACATTCTTCCGCACCCCAAATAGAAAAAATAGTCCCTCCCCCTGTCGCCACCTGCAGATATTGAGCTATCAAAATTAAAGAATTAAAAAGACACAAAAAGTAACAGGGGGGTGACTCGGATGGACAATGTTTGGTCAGGGTGGCTGGAGGATTTTTTTTGGTTTTACATTAATTAGTTCAGTGTGTGTTCAGGTTGCCTGGGCCCCCCTGCTGGCCAGGCCCCGTACAACAGAGCCAGTTGTACTGGCCTATCAGCGGCCCTGCCTACACCCACACATATGTCAGATCTGTCCTTGCAGCTGCTGCCTCCCAACTGACATGAATAAGACTGCCTGCACAGGGCTGCACAGAACACCTGTGCATCCCTATGCAGGTAAACATGGCCCTCTATAGGCATACGTTTAGTATACCCCACGTGAATGAGGCCTTAGTAGGAATTTATCAAGAATTTTGTAGATTTGTGTGAAAAAAATAATTTTAGTGGGGTTTTTTTGTGAAAATAGTAATGTGATGAACATTTACGCAAATATTGCGTGCCCCTAGAAGTCAGTAAAACTTTTTTTTTCATTTTACTGGTTATGTGCTTTTAGAAAATATATGGTTTGGGGGATCTTTTACAAGCTCTGAAAGCTGAAAAATGAAAACCTCCAGATTTTTTGAGAAATTTGGATATTTACATTTTTTGCATATGTTCGATTTTCACCAATTTGCAAGAAGGTGCAATTGAAAATTTACAAATATTTGTAATTTGTTAACTCAACAAAGGTTAAGCTTTTATAGTTAGTAAGAATTTAGCAAGAATGTTGTACAATTTGCTGTGTTTATATCTGCTAATAATGATTTTAATGTATTTTTAGCGAAAATATTGTTTTTATAAACATTTGCGCAAATATCGCAGGGCCTTAAAAAACGGTATTACCTTCTTTTTATTCAACAGGTCATGTGCTTTCAGAAAGTATATGGTTTGGAGGGTCTTTTACAAACTCTGAAAGCTTTAAGTGAAAAATGAAAACCTCCTGATTTTTTGAGAAATTTGGATATTTACATTTTTGCATACGTTTGTTTTTCACCATTTTGCAAAAAGGCGCAACTTAAAATTGACAAATCTTTGTGTAACGAGCCTCTTGCTCACTCGGTTCCACTCTCCCGACACTCCTCTGCAGCTATTGAATCAGATTGCAACGTCATCCGATGCTCCGGGACTAGAACTACAGCTCTGTGCCGTTCTGGTCCAGTGGTGATAGCTCAGAACAAACACCAGGCAGGCTGTATGTAAGTTCAAACAGGACTATCCTTTATTGCAAAATACAGGCTTTTATACACTCAAAATGGAGGTGCAGACCTCCTGCTCATATTACTCTAACAATACAGCTGTAACCTAATTAACCTAATTAACATGAGCTAATTAACTAATCCCTTTAGACAACCTAGATGACTCAGACATAACCGTTAGGCCAGACTGGCCGTCTTGTAGTTCAGAAAATCCAATCAACATTATCACAATCAACATAGACTCTTCTTCACACAATAGCAGAGTTAATTAACACAAATAACAATGGGAATCTAATGACTCTTAGATCCCATAGTAGACTTATTTACAATACACATTTTAGCAGACAATAGACAGACAGGTGTTGGAATTTACATCAGCATCTCCTAACAGTATCTGTCCCAGCATTATGAATCAGCCACTATTCCAATATGGCAAATCCAGGGTCCCCAGAGTCTGTGTGTGCTGAGGGACCAGGACCCGAATCCACAGTAATACCACCTCAAGGGTCCCCAGGCATACAGCTCACAAAGAGCACTGTTCCCCCAAATGCAAGGGCCCCCGATCGATCGGAAAGAGGCTAGCATACAGTCCCCTCCAAAAGTCTCTTTCCCGGTTAGGTCTGTCACACTTTGTTATTTAGTAACTCAACACAGGTTAAGCTTTTATATTTAGTAAGAATTTAGCAGGCATTTTGTAAAATGTGCTGAGTTTTATCTGCTAATAATGATTTTAGTGTAATTGTAGCGAAAATATTGTTATGATAAACATTTCTGAAAATATTGCTAGGGTCTTAAAAATCATTATTCTACAGGTCGTGTGCTTTTGTCTTTTACATACTTTGAAAGTTGTAAGGGAAAAATGAAAACCTCCAGTTTTTTGAGAAATTTGGATATTTACATATTCGCAAAAAGGCACAATTTAGAATGTAAAATATTTGGTATTTATTAATTTAATACAGGTTAAGCTTTTATATTTATCAGGATTTTTGTAAAATGTGCTGTGTTTTTATCTACTAATAATGATTTAGTGTACATTCAGCAAAAATATTGCTTTGAAAAACATCTGCACAAATATCGCGGCACCTTAAAAAAACAGTAGCACCTTTTTTTTATTCTAATGGTCATGTGCGTTCAGTAAATATATGGTTTGGTGGGTCTTTTACAAACTCTGAAAGCTGTAGGGGAAAAATAAAAAAAGACTATGGAAAAATTGCAAAAATGGCCAGCTTATTTTAAAAGTGGAGTGCAGGGCATTACAGTAAAAAGATTAAGCAATGCTCAATTGCTACTAAGGGGTCCAAAGTGTGCAGCAAAAAGATCAAGCAATGCTCAATTGGTACTAAGGGGCCCAAAGTGTGCTAAGAAAATATCCCCCACACCATTACATCACCACCACCAGCCTGAACTGTTGATCCAAGGCAGGATGAATCCATGCTTTCATGTTGTTTACACCAAATTCTGACCCTACCATCTGAATGCCGCAGCTGAAATCAAGACTCATCAGACAAGGCAACATTTTTCCATTCTTCTATTGTCCAGTATTGATGAGCCTGTGCAAATTGTAGCCTCGGTTTCCTGTTTTTAGCTGACAGTGAAACCCAGTGTGGTCGTAGGCTACTGTAGCCCATCTGCTTCAAGGTTCAATTAGTTGTGCATTCAGAGATGGTATTCTGCATACCTTGGTTGCAACAAGTGGTTATTTGAGTTACTGTTGCTTTTCTATCATCTCAAACAAGTCTGCCCATTCTCCTCTGACCTCTGACATCAACAAGGCATTTTTGACACACCCTTGCTTGTAGTGTTTTTTCCTTTGGAGGATACGGAGACCAGTACCGGAGGAGGAGTTTTTCTGTCACTGCTGATTGTTAATCTGCTGGCGATTCCATTCCTTGTGTGTGTGCCCATATTATCTCTATAACCTGAGATCCACCTGATCTGGTAAGCGGCGCTGTTTCCTTTTAAGTATTGATGAACAGAATATCATCCTCTTCAAATGGTTTTCTGATGCCTCATGAAGTTTTTAATATAACACTCATAGCATTTTGTGGACTGTGCTTTCTTCCTTTTTTTCAGATATCGCTACTAATTGTTTTAAAACACAATTTGTTACATTGCTACATAGTTTAGGCATTGTTTGGCAACATTTATCCACTTTCACTTTTTTTTTAGTTTGGATATTTTTTTTCACAGCAGTCTTTGGACTATATAGCATAGGAAAAGTTTCACTGTATGCTATTTAATGCTTAACCCTAAAACTTAATGGTTGGTATGCTTTTTACATCAATTATATTAATATTTTTGGTTGCGCATTTTTCACTTTTCTATATATTTCTATAAACCAGATATTCTGGTATTGTTTGATGCTGCACCTTTTCTTTTCCCTCATTGTTGCATTTTTAAATTTTTATTTTTTTAATGCACATATTTAAAGTTTGGCGCAGATTTTCTCCTTTCATTTTTCGTCCACACAAATGCCTCTCACTGGATATTTTCTTATTTTCCGACCAATCTTTGTAAACCCTAGAGATGGTTGTGCATGAAAATCCCAGTAGATCAGCAGTTTTTGATATACCAAGACTAGCCCGTCTGGCATCAACAACCATGTTCAAATTGACTTAAATCCCTTCTTCTACATTCTGATACTCAGTTTGAACTTAAAAAACCTAACAAAGTGGCCGGTGATGAGTGCGCATGCGCGAGAGCTCCGTAATGGCCGCTTGAGCCGTGAGCTCCGCACCACCCCGGTCCATCGAGCTGCTCAGACCACGCTACACTGCTCTGGGAGGCATACCACCTATCTGAATGGGTCCGGGAGACTAATGGGCACTTTCCGGGATGTCCGGTCCCTCAGCCAGACGAGACCTCGGGCCGCAATTCGACACGCTGACGGAGGACGGGTGTACCAAGATGGCCGCCGGCACTGAATCAAACCTGCCTCATGCGACCTTACAGGCCAGGAAGCCGGAGAACAGGCAAGTCCTCACCCCAGCCACACTGACTTACGCCCAAGCGGCCCAGGGCATCTCCAACAAGCCCCAAGCAGCCCCTCTTGGCCTCCAAGGGGCCCAGGCCCCCTCCCCGGCATCCACGGAGCCCTTACTTGGTATGCACATGGAGGAATATGCTCTCTCTCCATCAGGGCCTACACAACCTCCCATCACTAACTATCCGACCCCGGGATTTTCAATCAGGGACATTACCACACTACAGGAAGATCTGTTTGCCAAATTCTCTACTCTGTTGGAAAGAGGCCTCGCCAATACAGCTACCCAAATCACTAACTCTATAAAATCAGATCTCTCTAATTTAGGCTCCAGAATTGAGGCTATGGAGGACAAAATAGAAAGCAATGTCTCCAAGACCAACCAAAATGCAGCACACATTCAAACTCTCCAGGAACAACTGGATATGGCCCTCTCCAGGATCGACAACCTCAAAAATAGGTCCCGGAGGTACAACTTTAGAATTAGAGGTCTACCTGAATCCTTCACTGACATCCCCCTCACAGTACGGAATATTATCTCCGAGATCATCCCAAATATCCCGCCACAACGTCTAGAACGGGACAGAGCGCATAGGGCCCTGGAACCCCCCAGAAAAGGTGGAACCCCTAGGGATATCGTCGTTAAACTGCACTTTTTTGCTGTCAAAGAGGAAGTTATGTGCCAATCCCGCCTGAAGCCTAACCTACAGCACCAGGGACACCAGATGCAGATATTTGCAGACTTGTCTCTGTCCATTCAAAGAAGAAGATCCCTTAAACCACTCCTTACAGTCCTGGCTCAAAGGGACATTAAGTACAGATAGACCTTTCCCTTTGCTGTGAAGTTCTCGATACACGGAAAATCATATTCCTTTACCAACCTCCTTGAGGGTGAAAAGCTGCTGTTGTCACTGAAATTAATTTCGCAAGAGGCGCCCATGGACTTCTCCACGCCATCCTCGGGGTCATCCAAACATCCCCCTCCTGCCAGTCCGGTCTCCCCTCTTTGGAACAAGGGTCCCTCCAAGAAATGCAAGGAAGGAAGACCACCTTAAGAAGTCGTCCTGACCATCTCACTCCAATACCCGCTTATGGGTACCTTCCTTTGGGACAGGAGTCCCGTCTGTTGATGGAGCTTTGCTCCAAACCCAGACTTTGGATCGTTTAGGTCCACACTTTCCCGAATATCATTGGTTTCCATGGTTCTGCTGACACTAGTTTCCACTACCAAAAGTTGAAATACTTCCATATCTTTTTGTCAGCCTACTCTACAAACTTGCAAGAAGCGGGACACTGCTTCTCTATCCCTTCCAGTCAGGAGATTTTGCTCAACTGGCCTCGTCACCTCTGGAAGGCAAGGGGTTTTCCCCCTTCAGGACTGTTACAAGTCGTTAGGCCCAGTTGGGTCCAAGTCTCTCTAGGGAATCTTACCAATGATCCTTCAAGTAACCTGCTCCCCCCTCCTTTTGTGGAGGCTTGGAGCCCCCTTTGCCCTCTCCGCCCCTGGCCTTTCTGGCTTCTCCCCACTGCGGGGCGGACGGGTCTCGGGAGAGCCTTATTTGGGCGGCCTGGCCTAGAGCCAATAACGGTTATTATTGTCTTCACCAGATTGTTTTCTTTTGAAAAATAAGTGGTTCGCACCCAAGACAAAAATAGAAAAATGTGCATAGTTTATGTTTTTATTTCAATCTGTTACATGGGTCCAGGGTGGACCCCTTGCGCCTCCACCCATTCCTTGGAAACCGATTGTGTTTCTTCGGCATGGGTCGTGGGTCATCCTCCTTGGGTGACCAGCGTTTGAATTTTGGGGTGTGGCGGTTATTTCCTCCGCCACTCACCACGGGTCTTATTAAAAGACCCCTGTCTTTGTCTTTGTTGTTTCTGTTTCACTTACCCCTCCTCTATTCCCCCTTTTCTCTCTTTTTACACCTTCATGCCTATCAGCGGGAGATGACTACACCCAGGACCCGCACCGGTCTCGGTCGCCTCAACCCTATCCATCCACTACTCAATGGGAGAAGTCATCGAAGGGTAAGTGGCTGCCAGTGTGGCGATCTCCCCCCCCTCTGTTCCCATGGCTGATAATATGGTGAAGGATGTAGACCTCAGGGTGGCATCTCATAATGTTCAGGGCCTGAATTCCCCTAGGAAGAGGAGAGTGGCATTTGAACACTACAAATCTCTCAAACTAGATGTAGTGATGATTCAAGAGACGCACTTTCCGATTCGATACAACCCCAAGTTCCTCCACGCCCACTACCCATCCTTCTTCATTGCTAACGCTCCAAACAAGACGAAAGAGGTTGCTATTCTTTTTTCAAAAAACTGCAAGTTTTCCCACATCTCTGAGTTTAGGGACCCAGAGGGAAGGTTTATTCTTGTAAAGGGCACCTTGGAGGGAATACTGTACTCTCTAATCTCTTACTACGCCCCTAATAAGGGACAAATCACTTTCTTCCAGAACCTAGTTACAACTCTAAACCCCCTCCTGGAGGGTAAAGTCATTTTTGGGGGGGATTCCAATGTGGCTTTCGACCAGGGTCTTGATAAAATGAAGCCCCCTAGGGATCAGCTTATGCGCCCAACGAAGCAGAGTTGCAAATAGTCAAAATCCTCCACTCCAATGGCCTAGTGGACATCTGGAGGGAATTGAATCCTAAGAGTAGAGACTTTACACACTACTCCGCCCCCCATCGATCTTATGCTAGGATCGATCACTTACTCATTCCGACAAACCTTGTCCCTCTGACCAATAAGGCTTATATTTTGGACACAGCATAGTCCGACCACTCTTTAGTCCTCCTTACTCTGAGAAACACACTAACTGGAAAAAGGGGCTCTTTCTGGCAACTTAATGAATTGCTACTTAGTGACCCAATACATACTAAGGTAATAGCTGACGCCATACAAGAATATTTTTGATTAAATGATGTTGACAACATATCTCCAGGGACCTTCTGGGCAGCCCACAAGGCTACCATTAGGGGAGAGATCATCCGCATAGCAACCCAGGTTAAGAAGGAACGGCTGATTGACATTCAAAAACTAGAAGCAACTTTTGTAGCCTTAAAAGCGGAACACAAGAAACAACCCTCTAGGGTCTTAACAGATCGACTGGACGTGACTAGGCTCGAACTGAACCTATCATTAACAGCCAAAGAGGAGAAACACATCCGCTGGAGCGGGGCCAAATATTATTACCAAAAAGACAAAATAAGCCCGATGTTAGCAGCTAAACTTACCCCCAAGTACCACTCTCCTACTTTCCCCAAACTACGTATTGCAGGACAGGCCCCTACTGCCAACCCAAACAAAATTATGTCCGCCTTCCACAAATTTTATTCCAAGCTATACAACTCAAACCTCACAATTAGCGGTCCCCTTAACCACTTCTTTCCTGCAGAACCTCCAATTACCCTCAATTTCCCAAGATCATAAAGAAATTATGGAGGAAGCCTTCACAGTGGAGGAAATAAGGGAGGTTATTAAAGGGCTCAAGTCTGGTTCTGCCCCTGGTCCTGACGGCCTATCAGTCCCCTATTATAAGACATTCGGGGAAATTTTAGCCCCATACATGTCTAAATTCTTTAATTCCACAAGATCGGGTTCCCCGCTTGATCCCCACCTCAACACCGCGTTCATAACTGTAATCCCCAAACCCAACAAAAACCACGAAGAAATCGAAAATTACTGTCCCATCTCCCTAATTAATAATGACCTGAAAATTTTAATGAAAATACTCGCCAACCGTCTAGCCTCTTTTATTAAAGGTTATATTCACAAGGATCAAGTGGGCTTTATCCCAGGCAGGCAAGGGCCAGACCAAATCAGGAGAGCGGTCGACATTGTCTCCCTTCTCCAATCTAATTGGGTTGGGGGCACCAGGCAAGAGGGAATGATCTTATCACTGGACCTACATAAGGCCTTTGATTTGATCGAATGGCCCTATTTATTTTCCCTATTAGAGAGATGGGGATTTGGGACCCGATTTTTAGGGGTCCTCAGTTCCCTGTACTCTACCCCGAAGGTGATCCGATTACAATGCCAGTACTCCAACTCCCTGAACATAGCGAGAGGCACTAGACAGGGCTGTCCTCTCTCCCCTCTAATTTTTGCAATGGCTATTGAAACTCTGGCAATAGCAATACGCGATAATCCCAAAATTCAAGGAGTGTCTTGTGGGAATCAAGTCCACAAATGCGGTCTTTTTGCGGACGACATGCTACTTTTTATCACGTCTCCGATCACCTCCCTCCCAAACCTTTGCAAACTCCTGAAGGAGTTCTCAGTGATCTCAGGTTTACAGGTCAACTACACTAAGTCATATGCCCTTAACATTTCCCTCAAAACAGAAATAGTGGCCGCACTTCGAAGCTCCTTTGACTTTAAGTGGAGCGACTCCGCCATTGACTACCTTCAGATTAAACTCACGGCTAAAATGGAACAATTATACCCCGCTAACTTCCCACCCACTTATCGTAAGCTTGAGGCAGACCTGGGAATATGGGCCAGGGGGGAGGTTTCCTGGTTAGGCAGGATACATGCTGTAAAAATGACGTTACTACCAAGACTCCTCTATCTCTTCAGGGCCCTCCCAATAAACATCAGAAAGGATCACTTGTCTGCTTTCCAAAGAAAAGTCAACAAACTCATATGGGCGGGGAAAGGACATAGAATCCAGCAAAGAACCCTTTTTCTCTCCAGATCTCAAGGGGGCCTAGGATTTCCCCAGTTATTTTGGTATTTTCAAGCTGCCAGGCTAGCCCAACTCTCCTCAGTCTACTCCAGGGCTGAGAAGCCAGACTGGATCCAAATAGAAAGGCAGGCGTTGCCTTCATACACCCTAGATTTCTTACTCTGGACCCCCCCAAGAAACCGCCCCCAATCCTATCTCCTACTCTCTCTCAATCGATGAGAATCTGGGACAACATGAGATCCAACCCTTCATTAAACTTGAGCACCCGCCCTCTAGCTCATATCTTCAACAACCCTGACTTTACTCTGGGCCTAAACATTAAAGCTTTTAAATGGTGGCTGGACAAGGGGTTGTATCGAATCGGACACTTCTTCTCTGCCAATGGTCCTATTTCTCTTGACTTCTGTGTTAATCAACTTGAGATCCCGAATTCGGAGCATTTTAGATTTCACCAATTGAGCCACTTCCTGCATCATATCTGAGTGGGGAAACCTTCCCCTCCCAGATTCACCCCGTATGAATTATGGTGCGGCCAGTCCTTGGAGCAGAGGGGCGGAATCACCATTATATACCAGGCACCGACTCACCAATCTGAAAAGACCTCGTACATGATGGAATGGGAAAAGGATTTATCCCTCAATTGGGACATAGAAAAATGGAGGACCTCCTTTAACAGATCTTTCAAGGGCATCCGGAATATTTCCCTTATAGAATCTAGCCTTAAGGTCATCACCAGGTGGCACCTTACCCCGGTTAGACTATTCAAAATGTTTCCCTCAGCAGACCCTAGGTGCTTCTGTGGATGTCAACTCTCAGGCACCCTAGTCCACATTTGGTGGGAATGTCCAAGACTCAGACCCTTTTGGAGTAAGATTTTCGTAAAATAACGGATATCTAGATCCCAAAAACCCCTGCCATTGCTATGCTTAATAAAAATCTACCCAAAACTCCAAAACAGACGTGCAAATTAATACATTTCATTCTCCTGGGCGCCAAGTTAACCATTGCCAGAGCATGGAAACAACCCAAGGTCTCCTTTAAATCGGCCACACGAAAAATTTCCTGGATCATGTCCCAAGAGAGACTCTCAAGCATCCTCCTCGACACCAAATCAATATTTGAAGCTACCTGGGAACAATGGGCCCGTTATTTGGGCATTTCCCTCATTCCGGGTGTCCAACCGTAGAGTCCCTTGGGTCGCCAGATTACACGTGGTCCTCCCCCGTTGATAGGCTCTTCTCTCTTTCCACCTCTCTCCTTCCCCCTCTTCTTTCCCCCTTTCCCATTTCCTACCCCCCTCCTATTAGTCTTCTTAGACACATGGAGTAACCCTCCGACACTAAGAAATTTTTCCTTCACTGTGAGGACGCTTCCTTTGGGGCTAGCATATCAGGTGTTAGCAACCCTCAAGTTTATTTTAATTTTCCGTCTTTTCCGATGATGTTTTATTTCTAGGGGCTCGGGGAGAATCGGCCGGGCACAGCATGATCCCTTTCGGGGTGCTGGCGGATTCTCTAAGCGGCCTCTCCCAGTCTAATTCCCAGGCCTGACGGATTTACAAATGTTGGTAGGTTGGGACGGACATCTTAGGTGCCGTTCTATCCGTTTGAAGCTATTTTGTAATTTGCCTTACGTCTCTAACATCTGATCAACCCCCAAAGAGTATGGCTTTGTATTGTATTATATTGTTTGTTTTTGTTTAATCTTATATTTTTGAAAAATCAATATTACTTAATAATTCTTTGAACAGTAAAGTGGCCGGTGAGTGTAGAACACCATGATCCAGGAGAATAATGAACATTGGATGGAAGTAAAAGAAGGCATAATGGTTTTGTATACAAGCATAAGGTTAATGCTTTAAAAAAGACCTACAAATGTTATAAAATCATATCTAATGGGATTTAGTGCACAAGGCAGTATGGACCTCTATATCTATACCCCCCCCCCCGTCCCAGAGTGTCCAGTGCATAAATTCAAAAAGTCTCCCTTTTTCAGAGCCGCTTAAATCACTCTGCTCTAGGGAGACTGCAGGAGATGGATTCAATAAACTAAACCGGCCACCGCTGCAAAAATTAAAAGCCAGCAGCTACACATACTGCAGCTGCTGGCTTTTAATAATCGGACACCTACATGTCCTGGAGTCCAGTGATGTCAGCACCACAGCTGATGTTTCCATCAGCTGTCTGGTGCTGCTGCCGCCATTGCGGGTAAGGGAACCCAGCAGTGTAGCCTTATGGCTTCACACAATGAACCCTATTGCGCATGTGCGAGGCTCCGCTCCTATCATGAACAGGTGTGACCAGATTGTGTGGACTGCAAAGAGGAAACCAAAACGCATGTAAAGTGAATAAGAATAATGTTTATTTAAGATAAGTGATATAAATAAGTAAACACCCCAAATACAAATAGTGCTCAACCAATCAACAGAAACCCACAGACAACAGATAATATATACAGCCAAAGGGAAGTACCGAAATCAAACACGTTAGCCAGGCCAGGGTCATACACAGGGGATCAACAACTGAACTAGGGCAGGATAGGAGAGGGAGATAATGGATGGGATCAGGCTACAAGGGAATAGGAACACAGGAGGGACAGGATCAGGATGGGATTGGGTACAGGATCAGGTACAGGTTATAAGGTACAAGGTGCAGGTCGCAGGTACAGGTCAGGGCGCAAGGAAGAAAGGTACCAAGGCAAGCATGTGAGGGCTTGCCGGGTATTTATGGGACTGACAATAATTGTCATCATGTAACACCTGAGCACAGGAAGTGTTGTCTACTCCATACTGCCAGGATCCATCCACTGGTGGACGTCAGTACTGCGGCCAAATGATGAAATAACACCAGCAGGGAAAGATTCCCCTGACAGTTCCAAACTGCCAGGAGACACCTGCTGGTGGATGTCAGTACTGCACGCCAAATGATATATCTTACCAGCGGACGGACCCTTTCCTGACAGTACACCCCCCAAAAGGAGCGGCCTCCGGATGCTCCAACTATTTTAATTGTCCATAGTCTATGGCATTGATCAGAACGGTGGAAGAGAGTATTTCAGGCTGGTCATCGGGCACATCCGGGCAGACAGCTGGCTCTTCCGGGTCACTGAGCTGGGCAGCGGGCTCCCTATTGGAAAGCTGTGTAACAGGCACTGACTCAGCAAGCAGAGTATTGGGCATTGGTTTAACAGACTGGGGCACCAATATCAAGACAACAGGCTGGGAAGCGGGCACATCAGGCTGGGAAGCGGGCACATCAGGCTGGAAGGCAGGCACCGAGACAGGCTGGAAGGCAGGCACCAAGACAACAGGCTGGAAGGCAGGCACAGAGACAACAGGCTGGAAGGCAGGTACTGAGACAACAGGCTGGAAAGCGAGCACATCAGACTGGGAAGCGGGCACATCAGACTGGGAAGCGGGCACATCAGACTGGGAAGTGGGCACATCAAGCTAGGAGGCAGGCACCGAGACATCCGGCTGGAAGGCAAGCATTGAGACATTAGGCTGGAAGGTGGGCACATCAGACTGGAAAGCGGGAACATCAGGCTGGAAGGCAGGCACATCAGGCTGGAAGGCAGGCACCGAGACTTCGGGCTGGAAGGCAGGCATCAAGACATCAGACTGGAAGGCTGGCACTGAGACAACAGGCTGGAAAGCGGGCACATCAGACTGGGAAGTGGGCACATCAGACTGGGAAGCAAAGACATCAAGCTGGGAGGCAGGCATCGAGACATCTGGCTGGAAGACAAGCATCGAGACATCAGGCTGAAAGGTGGGCACATCAGACTGGAAAGTGGACACATGAGGCTGGAAGGTAGGCACATCAGGCTCGAAGGCAGGCACATCAAGCTGGAAGGCAGGCACATCAAGCTGGAAGGCAGGCACTGAGACTTCGGGCTGGAAGGCAGGCATCAAGACATCAGATTGGAAAGCGGGCACATCAGACTGGAAAGCGGACACATCAGACTGGAAAGCAGACACATCAGACTGGAAGGTAGGCACATCAGGCTGGAAGGCAGGCACAACAGGCTGGAAGGCAGGCACAACAGGCTGGAAGGCAGGCACCAAGTCTTCTGGCTGGAAGGCAGGCATCAAGACATCAGACTGAAAAGCGTGCACATCAGACTGGAAAGCGGACACATCAGGCTGGAAGGTAGGGACATCAGGCTGGAAGGCAGGCACATCAGGCTGGAAGGCAGGCACACCAAGACTTCGGGCTGGAAGGCAGGCATCAGGACATCAGACTGGAAAGCGGCACATCAGACTGGAAAGCGGGCACCGAGACTTCGGGCTGGAAGGCAGGCATCAAGACATCAGACTGGAAAGCGGGCACATCAGGCTGAAGAGCGGGTACGTCAGACTGGGAAGCAGGCACATCAGACTGGAAGGCGGGCACCGAGACTTTGGGCTGGAAGGCAGGCATCTGGACATCAGACTGGGCTGGAGGGCACATCAGACTGGATAGCAGGCACATCAGACTTGAAAGCGGGCACCGAGACTTCGGGCTAGAAGGCAGGCATCAGGACAGACTGGAAAGCGGGCACATCAGACTGGAAAGCGGGCACATCAGACTGGAGCAGGTTGGTTGGTGTGGAAGCAAGTTGGCTTACTGGCAGGATCGTGTTAGTGGGGAAGAACTTCCGTTTCTTCTTTGGCTTAACTGCTGG
Source organism: Aquarana catesbeiana (assembly GCF_042186555.1). Taxonomy (NCBI): domain Eukaryota; kingdom Metazoa; phylum Chordata; class Amphibia; order Anura; family Ranidae; genus Aquarana; species Aquarana catesbeiana. The sequence goes on from NC_133324.1 coordinate 304,986,098, forward strand.
AGATCTGTAGGTGGCTGTAGGACTGTAGACAGGAGGTGAGGAATACTGAAATGAAGGGCTGGGATATGGCAAGGAAGGAGGAACAGCGGCCAGAGAAGGTTTTTGTGGGGAAGTTGCAGGTATTAGAGAAGAGGCAGGTGGGTTAAAGGCAGGATAGGTGCAGGAAGTAGAAACAGGGTATTGATACTTGGTGGGGAGCATGGTATATTGGACTGTAGCTGAGGTTTCCAGGGGTGATGGGAGAAAGGACATCTGAGCAGGCAGGTGTTTAGTAGCAGGTCTGGGTTGTGGAAAGCTGACAGAAGCTGGGCATAACAGGTCTGACCATGCCTGAAGTACAGGTAGCACAAAAGTGGGCTCACATACCCTCTGTCTGACCAGGAACTGCACTTCATCTATACAATCTTTCAACAACTATTCTGGACAAAATGAATAATGCTCCAAAAAGCATGCAGAGTCATCCTCCAACAGCCATACTAAGGATGCAACCTGGTTAATGCTGAAGGGGGGAGAAAAGTCACCATGGCCCTTTGGGATACAGGGCAGGGCCAGCTCTGTACACATTCCAATCAAAGGCTGAACTTCCTCAAACAGTATACTGCCCTAATCGACCACAGAGCGAGCTAAATGGATAATCTCCAGCAGCTGATCGCTGGACCACCCTTTCAATGTCTGGCGGAGATATTCAGAACTCTCTGTTGCCAGCAGAGCATAATAAACAATTATATCTGAATTCATCCCAGCAACGTGAAACAGAACCGAGATGGTTCCCCTGTGCAGCCACTTCTGGTCAGAGATGGCCTTGGTACACTGTCATGAACAGGTGTGACCAGATTGTGTGGACTGCAAAGAGGAAACCAAAATGCATGTACAGTACCTGACCGCGAGATTGTGTTTCCAGCGCGATAGCATCGCGCTGGTTCTCGGCGACAGGGTACTGTGCATGTCGCACTGGCTCACTCATTGGGAAAGGAAAACTTTGTTTTCCTTTCCCGATGAGTGACAGGCAGCGCTGACAGCTGTCTGGTATGAATCCTGAGGCGGGAACACCGCGCCAAATTTTAAATGAAAAAACCGGCGTGGGTTCCCCCCCAGGGGCATACCAGGCCCTTAGGTCTGGTATGGATTGTAAGGGGAACCCCCTACGCCGAAAAATTGGCGTTGGGGTCCCCCCAAAATCCATACCAGACCCTTATCCGAGCACGCAGCCCGGTGTTCTGACATATAGTGTCCTCCTATCAGATAGTGTCCGCCCCGTACTGCGCAGGCGCAGCGCCTGCGCAGTACGGAGCAGCAGGAGATGCCGAAAATGTCCGAAGTTGATCAGCTGACCATCAGCTGTACACGGCGCTCGGGCACCTGTTAGCGATGGCTGTGTAAGAGGGCCCCTCGCGGGCTCGCTTCGCTCGCCACGCTTCGGGCACGGCCTCGCTGCGCTCGGCAACTATTTATTCTAACTCTATGTCCACTTGGATAGTAGGGAATGATCCTGGACATAGGGTAAGAATAAATGCGCAGGCGCCGTGTACAGCTGACGATCAGCTGTTGAACTTCGGAGACTTTCGGCGTCTCGTTTGTCCTCCGTACTGCGCCTGCGCAGTACAGGGCGGACACTTCTGGATAGGGGACTGTATTCGACAAGACACCGGCCGGCCAGGAAAGGGGGTGGGGACGAGCGAGCGCCCCCCCTCCTGAGCTGTACCAAGCCGCATGCCCTCAACATGGGGGGGTGGGTGCCTTGGGGGAGGGGGGCGCCCTGCGGGGCCCCCCCACCCCTAAGCACCTTGTCCCCATGTTGATGAGGACAAGGGCCTCTTCCCGACAACCCTGGCCGTTAGTTGTCGGGGTCTGCGGGCGGGGAGCTTATCGGAATCTGGGAGCCCCCTTTAATAAGGGGGCCCCCAGATCCCGGCCCCCCACCCTGTGTGAATGAGTTTGGGGTACATGGCACCCCTACCCATTCACCTAGGGAAAAGTGTCAATATAAAAAAAACACAGTACACAGGTTTTAGAAGTAATTTATTAGTCAGCTCCGGGGTCTTCTTCCAACTTCGGGGGGTCTCCTTCCGACTTCTCCCGGTGTTCGGCCTCTTCTCCCGGTGTTCGGCCTCTTCTCTATTGCCAGCGAGGGGCCCGGTCTGCTGCCGCTGTCTTGTCGCCGCTGTCTTGTTGCCGCTGTCTTGTCGCCGCTGTCTTGCCGCCGCTGTCTCTTCTTCTCTTCTTCCCCGATGTTGACACGACGCTCTCTCCGGCTTGAATGCTGTGTGCGAGCTGCGGAGCCATTTATATAGGCGGTGACCCCGCCCCCTTACGACGTCATGGTCCCAGCATGCGCAGGGACTCTAGCGTCATAAGGGGGCGTGACCCTAGAGTCCCTGCGCATGCTGGGACCATGACGTCGTAAGGGGGCGGGGTCACCGCCTATATAAATGGCTCCGCAGCTCGCACACAGCATTCAAGCCGGAGAGAGCGTCGTGTCAACATCGGGGAAGAAGAGAAGAAGAGACAGCGGCGGCAAGACAGCGGCGACAAGACAGCGGCAGCAGACCGGGCCCCTCGCTGGCAATAGAGCTGGAAGAAGATAGCGGAGGGGCCCGGGAGAAGAGGCCGAACACCGGGAGAAGAGGCCGAACACCGGGAGAAGTCGGAAGGAGACCCCCCGAAGTTGGAAGAAGACCCCGGAGCTGACTAATAAATTACTTCTAAAACCTGTGTACTGTGTTTTTTTTATATTGACACTTTTTCCCTAGGTGAATGGGTAGGGGTGCCATGTACCCCAAACTCATTCACACAGGGTGGGGGGCCGGGATCTGGGGGCCCCCTTATTAAAGGGGGCTCCCAGATTCCGATAAGCCCCCCGCCCGCAGACCCCGACAACCAACGGCCAGGGTTGTCGGGAAGAGGCCCTTGTCCTCATCAACATGGGGACAAGGTGCTTTGGGGTGGGGGGGCCCCGCAGGGCGCCCCCCTCCCCCAAGGCACCCACCCCCCCATGTTGAGGGCATGCGGCTTGGTACAGCTCAGGAGGGGGGGTGCTCGCTCGTCCCCACCCCCTTTCCTGGCCGGCCGGGCTGCGTGCTCGGATAAGGGTCTGGTATGGACTTTGGGGGGACCCCAACGCCAATTTTTCGGCGTAGGGGGTTCCCCTTACAATCCATACCAGACCTAAGGGCCTGGTATGCCCCTGGGGGGGAACCCACGCCGGTTTTTTCATTTAAAATTTGGCGCGGTGTTCCCGCCCCAGGATTCATACCAGACAGCTGTCAGCACTGCCTGTCACTCATCGCGGAAGGAAAACAAAGTTTTCCTTTCCCGATGAGTGAACCATCTCGGCGCTGGCTCCTGCGACGGGGCTCGCAGGTGTCAAATCTCGCCGAGAAATGCGGCGAGATTGACACAATCTCGCGGTCACCTACTGTAAAGTGAATAAGAATAATGTTTATTTAAGATAAGTGATATAAATAAGTAAACACCCCAAATACAAATAGTGCTCAACCAACCAACAGAAACCCACTGACAACAGATAATATATACAGCCAAAGGGAAGTACCGAAATCCAACATGTTAGCCAGGCCAGGGTCATACACAGGGGATCAGCAACTGAACAAGGGCAGGATAGGAGAGGGAGATAATGGATGGGATCAGGCTACAAGGGAATAGGAACACAGCAGGGACAGGATCAGGATGGGATCGGGTACAGGCTCAGGCTGAGGTACAGGTTATAAGGTATAAGGTGCAGGTCGCAGGTACAGGTCAGGGCGCAAGGAAGAAAGGTACCAAGGCAAGCATGTGAGGGCTTGCCGGGTATTTATGGGACAGACAATAATTGTCTTCATGTAACACCTGAGCGCAGGGAGTGTTGTCTGCTCCATACTGCCAGGATCCATCCGCTGGTGGACGTTAGTACTGCGGCCAAATGATGAAATAACACCAGCAGGGAAAGATTCCTCTGACAGTTCCTAACTGCCAGGAGACACCTGCTGGTGGACCTCAGTAATGCACGCCAAATGATATATCTTACCAGCGGATGGACCCTTTCCTGACAGCTCCTCTCTCCTACTGGCCCGGCGGCAGAGGAAGGAGGAGGGAGCCGAGCAGTGACGTCAACAGGCGCGGCTGTGGCTCACGGAAGTGGGAACAGGATATCTGTCAAAGACAGGTATCTGCTCCCCCCTGAAATGTGGCACCAGAGGGGGGAGAGGTGACAAATGAGTGAAAGTTCCACTTTTGGGTGGTACTCCGCTTTAAGGTCAGCAGAGGAATTTTAGTGAGAATCCAAGAAATGTTTGGGGACACTGAGCTTGTCTTTACCCTCTTTGACAGAGCTTCTGTGTTCCCCAGACCTCTTTCTAAGGATTCTAGTAGTCCATCCCACATAGAGCATTATAGAACTCATCCAGCATATACTGCAGGTTTTGCCTTTGCTAGTGCATTCTCTTTGTCCATGCTGGATGTGCTTGCACATGAGACACCTACGTTTACTACACTGGTTACATAGTTAGTCAGGTTGAAAAAAAGACACAAGTCCATCTAGTTCAACCAACAATATAAAAAAAATAAAAAAAATCATACAATCCCATATACACAATTCTATGCCCAAATCTATCTGTCTACTCCTCACCTCACTCCCTCAGTCTCCTCTCGCATTACTAACTTACTAACTGACATATCAGCATGGATGTCGCACCACTTCCTTAAACAAAATCTCTCTAAAACTGAGCTATTAATATCCCCCCCCCCGCCCGTGCCCCCCCTCCATGACTTTTCCATCAAAATCAACAATGCAACTATCAGTCCCTCCCCTCACACCAGGGTACTAGATGTAATCCTAGACTCTGACTTGTCATTTCAGCCTCAAGTCCAATCGTTGTCAAAAGTTAGTAGAATTCACCTCAGTAACATCTCTAAAATTCGCCCCTTTTTAACAAATGAAATCACTCCCTTGTTATCTCTCTCCTTAACTATTGCAACTCCCTTCTCATTGGCCTGCCTCTCCATAGGCTATCCCCTCTTCAGTCTATCATGAATGCTGCTGCCAGACTTATCCATCTTACCAACCGCTCAGTGTCTGCCAACCCTCTCCTCCAATCCCTACACTGGCTCCCAATCACCCAGGGAATTAAATTCAAAATACTAACCACAACATACAAAGCCATTCACAACTCTGCCCCGAGCTACATCACCAATCTTGTCTCCAAATATCACCCAAATCGTCCTCTCCGCTCTTCTCAAGACCTCCTACTCTCAAGCTCTCTCGTCTCCTCCACCCATGCTCATCTCCAGGATTTCTCCAGAGCCTCTCCCATCCTCTAGAGCTTGCTACCTCCACCTGCCTGGCTATCCCTTACTCTTGCTACCTTCAGGCGATACCTGAAAACTCATCTCTTCAGGAAAGCCTATCATGTCACCTGTCCCACCCGATTAGATTGTAAGCTCTTCTGAGCAGGGCCCTCTTAATCCTCTTGTATTTTATTGTATTATAACTGTATTGACTCCCTTTTATATTGTAAAGCGCTGCGTAAACTGTTGGCGCTATATAAATCCTGTATAATAATAATAATAATACACACAGTTGATCCAGAGCAGGGCGAAAAAACCCCAGCAAAGCATGATACAATTTGCTACAGCAGAGGAAAAAATTCCTTCCTGATCCCCCTGGAGGCATTCAGATATTCCTTGGATCAACTTTGCCTATAAATGTTAGTACCCAGTTATATAATGTACATTTAGGAAAGAATCCAGGCCTTTTTTAAAGCAATCTACTAGACTGCACAACTAAAAAATGTGTTTAGTTTAGTTTCTTTTCGGTGCTGTTGCTTCGTAATAATTCGTAATTTCGTAAAACAGGATTTTTGCGTTCGGACTAATTCGTATTTTCGCAAGGGTGGCTTTGGCCAATTATGGCTCAGGAGGTTTAGTACACGTCCCACACTATATAAGGCCGTCTGCAAGGCGGCCTTGTGTAGTGTGTTGTGGTGGCGGAGAGAATTAGACAGAGAGAGAGACAGTGTCATGTGATTTAAGTTAGATAGAGTAGGCAGGCAAGTCAGTTAGCTGCACTTACAGTGTATTGTGTATATATATGCATCCCAGGTGTTGTGTGTGTATATATATATATATATATATATATATATATATATACACTGTATTCAGTTTAGCTAGATCCGTTCCTGTTATTCTCTTTCTAATATACTGACAGGCAGATGTTTTTACAGTATTTACAGTTAGTGTACTGTGTACCCTGCACAGTTGCACCTATAGCTACCTGAAGACAAGTGCTGATGTTCTTCTTCTGATCCTATTAATACCACAGACAGACAGCTTGAAGTATTTATAGTTAGTGTACTGTGTACCCCTGCACAGTTGCACCTATAGCTACCTGAAGACAAGTGCTGGTGTTCTTCTTCTGATCCTATTAATACCACAGGCAGGCAGCTTGGAGTATTTACAGTTAGTGTACCCCTGCACAGTTGCACCTATAGCTACCTGAAGACAAGTGCTGGTGTTCTTCTGATCCTATTAATACCACAGGCAGGCAGCTTGAAGTATTTACAGTTAGTGTACTGTGTACCCCTGCGCAGTTGCTCCTATAGCTACCTGAAGACAAGTGCTGGTGTTCTTCTTCTGATCCTATTAATACCACAGACAGGCAGCATGAAGTATTTACAGTTAGTGTACTGTGTACTCCGCACAGTTGCACCTATAGCTACCTGAAGACAAGTGCTGGTGTGCTTCTTCTGATCCTATTAATACCACAGACAGGCATTCTGCTAGCTGCAGTAAAATCAGTATATATATACATCCCAGTTTTGTGCAGCTACATCTCACTGCAGGCCATTAGTATGTCTGGAAGGCCAACAAGGAGAGGCAGACAGTCACAAGCCAATAAAAGAGGGCAAGCAGGCTCTGTGTCTAGAGGCAACAGTGCTGGTCGTGGACACGGTGCATCCCCATCAGCATGTGGCCGTGGGACACGCTTGTCCTTTTTTTTGGCAGCTGGCCGCGTTGAGCCGCAACATGCGGAAGACTTGGTAGAGTGGATGACCAAGCCGTCCTCATCCTCCTCATCCTCTCTCACCCAGGCTCAAGGTACTTTGTCTGGCAAAACAGCTGCCAATGCGGCCTCTTCCCTCGGCTCAATGGCATCAGTCACTCCTTCCCTAGCCCCACCATGTCCTCCTGAGGAGTCCCCCGAACTGTTTGACCACAGCGTTGGGTACATGCTCCAGGAGGATGCCCAGCGTTTTGAAGGCTCCAATGATGGTACTCAGCTAGAGGAAGGCAGTAACGTGAGCCCAGACAGAGGGGGTGCCCAAGAAGGACAGCAATCTGGCAGTCATGTTCCCCCAGCTGCAGCATACTGCCAGGTTTGCTCCAGTGAAGAGGAGGGAGGGGATGATGAGGTCACTGACTCGACGTGGGTGCCTGATAGGAGAGAGGAGGAGGAGGCACATCACCAACGAGGCAGGATGCCCTCCAGGGGCCAGCTTAAGGGCAGCACACTAACTGCATCACACCGCAGAGCTCCGCATGTGCAGGGAGCTGCTGTCTCTGAGCGTTATTCCAAAAGTTCTTTGGTGTGGGCCTTTTTTGAGACGAGTGCATCAGATCCCACCACTGCTATTTGCAACATATGTCTCATGCATATCTCGCGTGGCCAAAACATCTCCCGCTTGGGCACCACATGCTTGACCAGACATATGTTGACCTGCCATGCAGTTTGTTGGCAAGCGTACCTAAAAGGCCCACACCAAAGAACAAAGAGGACCTCTCCTTGCTCCTCATCAGCTGGGATCTCCAACCCCACTATACCTTCAGTCCTCTCTGAGACCTGCACTGAGAGGAATGAAGGTGTAGAATTAGGTGTGTCACAGCCAAGTACTTGCGGGCAATCTGCTATCGGTATACTGGCGTCAGATTGTACTAGGCAAATTTCCCTGCCCCAGCTGCTGCACCACCGAAAGAAGTTCGCTCCCAGTCATCCACATGCCCAGCGGTTGAATGCTAGCTTGGCTAAATTGCTAGCACTTCAACTGCTGCCTTTTCAGTTGGTAGACTCTGCCCCCTTCCGTGAGTTTGTGGAATGTGCGGTTCCTCAGTGGCAGATTCCCAAATGCCATTTTTTCTCACGGAAGGCGTTTCCGGCTCTCTACCGGCATGTGGAAGGAAATGTCTTGGCCTCGCTGGACAGGGTGGTCAGCGGTAAGGTGCATATTACCACTGACTCATGGTCCAGCAGGCATGGACAGGGATGTTACCTATCTTTCACGGCGCATTGGGTAACTCTGCTGGCAGCTGGGAAGGATGCAGGACAAGGTGCAGTAGAGTTGGCGGTTGTTCCGCCACCACGCTTCCAAAATGCTACTACTGGTGATTCTGACACAGTTCTCTCCTCCACCCTCTCCTCTTCTTCTTCCTCCATAGCCTCTTCCTGTGCTTTGTCCTCGGAACCAGCGGTGCTCTGTAAGCGTTCAAGGGGCTACGCAAGTACGCAGGCCAAAAGATGCCATGCGGTGCTTGAGCTGGTGTGCTTGGGGGACAGGAGCCACACTAGGGCAGAGATTCTGTCAGCTCTGCAGGGGCAGGCTCAGAGGTGGTTGACGCCATGCCAGCTTAAGGCAGGAATGGTGGTTTGCGACAATGGCACCAACCTCCTCTCCGCCCTCCAACAGGGACAACTGACCCATGTGCCCTGTTTGGCTCACGTCCTTAACTTGGTGGTGCAGTGGTTCTTGGGCAGGTACCCGGGCTTACAGGACGGTACCCGGGCTCATAGGATGTCCTGAGGCAGGCCAGGAAAGTCCGTGTGCATTTCCACCAGTCATAAAATGCCAGTACCCGGCTGGCTGACCTCCAAAAGGAATTTAACCTGCCCAAGAACCGCCTAATCTGTGACATGCCCACCAGGTGGAACTCAACGTTGGCCATGCTGCAGCGGCTGCACACGCAGCAAAGGGCCATCAATGAGTACCTGTGCGACTATGGCACAAGGACAGGGTCAGGGGAGCTTGTTTTTTTTTCCCCATGCCAGTGGGCCATGATCAGGGATGCATGCACTGTCCTGTCACCATTTGAGGAGGCCACAAGGATGGTGAGCAGTGACAGTGCTTGCATCAGTGACACTGTCCCCCTTGTCCACCTGTTGGAGCACACGCTGCGTGGAAAAATGGACAGGGAACTTGAGGTAGAACAGAGGCAGGAAGAGAAGGACTTCCTTAGCTCTCAAGGCATCCTTTATCCAGACAGTGTTCCTGCGTGCCCGAGGATGAGGAGGATGAGGGGGAGGATTGTGTCAGCATGGAAGTGGAGCCTGGCACTCAGCATCAGCAGCAGTCTTTAAGGGATCATTTACAGTCCTAATAAACCCATGGACTTGTACGTTGGTGGGAGGAGGTGGCTGAGGATCATGTCATCCTTAGTGACCCAGAGGACTCCGGACCGAATGCCTCAGCAAACCTACGCTGCATGGCCTTCCTGATCCTGCAAAACCTGCGGAAGGCTCCTCGTATTCGTGGCATCAAGGAGAGGGATGATTACTGGCTGGCAACCCTCCTTGATCCACATTACAAGGGTAAGGTTGCGGACTTTATCTTGCCGTCGCAGAGGGAGCAGAGGATGAAACATCTTTGGGAGGCCTTGCAGAAAGGTCTGTGCAACGCGTTCCCAGAGACTGGGAGGTTACAAACTCCTGTTCCTGAGCAACGTGTTGCTGAGGCTTCGGTCAGTCAAAGAAGGAGCTGTGGAGAAGGTGGCCATCTGACCAATGCGTTCAGACAATTTTTTTGTCCGCAGCCCCAAGGTATGATCGGTTCCAGCAACCATCGCCAGCATCTGTTTTACAAGGTGTAGGAATACCTAGGGGCAAGATCTGACTTGGACACCTTTCCCACCGAAAATCCTCTGGGTTACTGGGTCTTGAGGATGGATCAATGGCTAGAGCTTGCACAGTATGCAATTGAGCTATTGGCCTGTCCTGCATCCAGCATTCTTTCGGAATGCACATTCAGTGCTGCTGGAGGCTTTGTAACCGATCACAGGGTGCGCCTGTCCACCGACTCGGTCGATCGACTGACCTTCATAAAAATGAATCAGTCTTGGATCACCACCAGCTACCAAGCACCTGATGCTAATGTAACCGAATCATTTTTTTTTAAATGTCAGATCCCTTCAAGACTGCCTATGCTGATGCTGAGTGACTATCCTGTTATGCTGAGTGACTATCCTCTTCCTCCTCAATGATCATGCTGATAGCTTGTAAGAATATTTTTGGTTCTGGGCGCCGCCACCAGTGGCTAAGGCCCACTTTTTCAGCCCCTGTTTAACAGGGGCGTGTAATTACAAATTTTGATGCAATATTGTGCAAGGAGGGTTTGTTGCTGCGCTCAACTAGAGTATTTGTAAGGGGTTGCAGTGTTGTGGCACCAACACCAGTGCCTAAGGCCCAATTTTTCAGCCCCTGTTTAACAGGGGCGTGTAATTAAAATTTTTGATGCAATACTTTGCAGCAGGGCTCGTTCCTGCGCTCCAACTAGAGTATCTGTGAGGGGTTGCAGTGTTGTGGCACCAGCACCAGTGCCTAAGGCCCAATTTTTCAACCCCTGTTCAACAGGGGCGTGTAATTACAATTTCCTGATGCATCATGGCAGCACACACAATTGGTTGTGACTCCGCCTCCACAACCTGATAGGACTGGTTAGCTATAAGTTTTGAAGAGGAGCCCACCGCTGTACTCTCCTTTTTTTCCTCACCTAGATGGTTGGACCGGTAAAAGCTGGAAACCCCTTACCGCTTTGCCCCAGCTAGGTTCAGCCTCTCCTAGTTGGAAGCCCTGGCTATACAGTCTCTAAAAGAGCTCTATGCAGGGAAACCCCACTCTGGTGGTCTCAGGGGTAAGAAAAAAAAAATCAATCAACCTTTGCCTTACAAACCTTAAAGAGGTTTTTTGGTGACATCTGCAGTGGGCTCCAGGTACTGTCTTTCATTCCATTTCCTTTTTTTTCTCTCTCTCTTCCCCCTCTCTCCTGACATATAGCATTTCCTTATGCACATCTGTGTAATTATTGCTCCGGGCGCTGTAGTCCCACAGCGTCTTCTTACTGTGCATGGTGCCGGCTCTAGGGCACACAGGATCTGACATAGGCGGCATACGGCCATGCCAGATTCCAAGATGGCACCGGACGCCGCAAATGGCCACTGCGCATGCGCGGGCGTGACGTCAGAGCCACCGTGACGGCGGTCTATTTAAAAACAGAGGAATCCTGTCATTTTAGCCTCTATAAGCACCAGAGCCTCACCACAGTGCTGCCTTGCGCTCCTTTTGCTATCCCTGACACTGGTAAGTTTTTAGATTACTCTTCCACCTTGCTAGCTCTGCATTTTTGTGGCACCTCCTGTTTTAAAAAAAAAAAAAACACACTTCTTCCTTTCAGATACACTCTATCTCCTTTCATGGAGGCTGCTGCCCCAGCAGACCATCCACGGGCTACAAGGTAAGGGGGGCAGACATGAGGTAAGTAGTGAAGAGGAGTAAAAGAGAGCCTTGCCACTAATGCTATATCATATTGATAGCTCTGGCAGATCATCAAGGTCAACGTACTGCAAACGCAGGGACCGATCACCTTCAAAACATTCCCAGTCCAGAAGAAGTCGGTCAAGAACCTCATCCCATCACTATAGAGATGAGACTTCATCCCGTCAACCTCGCGATGACCAACGCACCCATTCTGCGGCCAATGCCTGCTGGGTTTGCGGGGCAGTAGCACTACCTGGTAAACTAGTCTGTCAAGTCTGTTTTGAAGAAGCAACTCGTGAAAAAGAATCGGATGCAAGGGAAGCATCCAACATGAGAGTCAGTAAAAGAATCTATCATGCAAGTGGCAGCCCACGAATCTATCAGGCAGGCTTCAGTGGCCTCAACCACTTATACACCACAAGATCTCTCCCCGTCAGCCTCTCATACTCTTCAGGAAGAGTCCCCAGAAGAGGACGAGATTCTAATGCCCACTTCGTTTGATTTTGCACTTATAGATCCCTTCGCAAAATCGGTAAAAGAGGCAATCGGTTGGGAGGAGGAGAAGGAGGCGCCACGCAAGTTAAGAAAGTATTTTCCTAATATGAAAAAGGACCCTGAAACCTTTCCTTTTATTGAAGAGCTAGAGGAGTTAATAAAGCATGAGTGGCAGAAACCAGATAAAAAAAACGGTCTGAATAACAGGATAGCAAAAACTCTACCCATTAAGGGAGCCAATGGTAAACCCTCTAATTTCAGCTCCTGTAGTAGATTCCTCACTAATGCGTCTGGCGCGACATGTAACTCTCCCGATCAAGGATGCCGTAACCTTTAGGGATGTAATGGATCGAAAAATAGACCTCAATCTTAAGAAAGCCTATTCAGCAGCAGGAGGAGCATGCAGACCAGCGATCACTTTGGCAGCGGTCGGCAGAGCGATTACCTTTTGGGCTGCCAACATTGAAAAATTGTTGCTGGAGGCAGCGGACCAGGAAAAAATCATATCAGCTATGCAAGAACTCAGCCTAGCAGGAGACTTTGTGGGTGAAGTGGCCGTGGATATCATAAGATCTTCAGCAAGGGCGATGTTGGCTTCAGTAATGTCAAGGAGAGCACTCTAGTTAAAACCATGGGTCGCAGATGCGACCTCTAAATCTACCTGGTGTAGGATTCCCTACGACGGCACCAACTTATTCGGTCCTAAACTAGATACAGCAATTTCAAAAGTTACAGGAGGGAAGTCTTGCCTCATCTCTTCCGATAGAAGACTCAAACAACAAAGAAATCCACCATTTAGACGCCAGTTGCCAGAAAGATACCGAGAGGCAAGATCTTACAAACCAGGGAGGGAATTCAAGCGAAATTGAAGAAATTCTCAATCGTCCTTTGTGATGGTGCAGAAACCAAAAGTGCCCAATTCAGGAGAACAGCAGAAGTCCTTTTGATGGCGCGCACGCCCAGCCTGAGATAGTAGGAGTGAGGTTGAGGCGATTTACTCGGACATGGAAAAAATTAAATAAAAGTCTCCTGGACGATTTCCACCATCCAGGAGGGTCACAGATGGTCATTCAAACACAAACCTCCCAAAGATCACTTCAGACCGACCAGAACACCATCTTCTCTACCAAAATGAAAGATCCTGACCAGTTATATTCAAGAACTTTCGCAAAAACAAGCAATCATAGAGGTTCCTCGGGAACAGAGGGGCTTAGGATTCTACTCTTCGCTTTTTCTAGTGGCAAAAAAGACGGGAGATTTGAGGCCAGTGCTAGACTTGAAAAACCTAAACGAATCAATTTCAGTCGAATCCTTCAAGATGGAGAGCCTCCAGTCCATATTACTAGCAATAGGAACAAGGGACTGGATGCTCTTGGTTGATTTGTCCGACGCCTATCTGCATATTCCGGTGCACCAAACCTTCCAGAAATACCTACGCTTTGCAATAGGTCGCCAGCATTTTCAGTTCCAAAGCCTTCTGTTTGGGATATCAACGGCTCCCAGAACCTTTACAAAGGTCTTACTACCAATCATAGCTCTCCTAACAGAAAAAGGGCTAAGGGTGTTGTCGACGACATCATCCTTCTGGCCTACAGCCAACAAATTGCCCTCCAACATCAAGCAATTCTAATTTCCACACTTCAACAGTTCGGCTGGATAATAAATTGGAAAAAGAGCAGTCTGGTCCCAATGCAAAGAATTATCTTCTTAGGCGCAGAATTAGACACCAGCTCCAATACGGTCGGGCTGCCTCAAGAGAAGATAAGGCCATTGATTCACAAAATAAAGAACCTTTTGGCGGCAGAACATCTTCCTGCCAGAATGTATCTGAGCATCCTGGGCTCGATGTCCTCAACCTTCCTAATGGTCCAGTGGTCCCAGTGGAATTCAAGGGTCTTTCGAAATGCATTCCTGTCTCAATGGAACGGGTCTTCAATGAAACAGCGAATAATCATCAGCCAGGCAGTAAAAAGATCAGCATGGTGGTGGACACGAGTCAGCAACCTGACACGCTGTTGTCCCATAGTTCCTCCATTACCAGAAGTAGTCACGACAGATGCCAGCCTCCAGGGATGGGGAGCACATTACCAACATCACGGAGCGCAGGGACGTTGGTCTTTCCGCCCACAGGGCATAGTCTCAAATGTCCTGGAACTCAGAGCTGCCTGGCAGGCTATTCTAACATTCGGGCCGTTCCTAGAAGGGAAAAGTGTTCTCTTACATATAGACAATACGGTAGCAGTAAACTACATCCACAAACAAGGAGGTACCAGGAGCAGAACGCTCATGGAAGAAGTGCGACCCATACTCGAGTGGGCTCAGGTTCACCTAACAGACTTGAAGACGACCTATGTTCCGGGTATACAAAACCAAGTAGTGGACGACCTGAGCAGGATAGTTGTGTCGAACAACGAGTGGTCTCTCAGTCCCCAAGCCTTTGCTCTCATCACCCGCAAATGGGGAATTCCCGATATAGATCTAGCGGCAACCCCAGAGAACAAGTGTCTCTGATTCTTAGCGAGGAACTATCCGACAGCAGCGGGGATCGATTGCCTTCACCACCCATGGGAATTTCATCTAGGCTATATTTTTCCTCCGATTCCCCTAATAGCCAGATTTCTGGCCAGGCTGAGGAACTCAACGTCCACAGTCATAGCAGTGCTGCCCTTCTGGCCAAGGAGGCCTTGGTTCACGACTGTATTACAGTTGAACACAGAGAAGCCACTTCCGCTCCCATTGAGCCTGGATCTGCTCTCTCAGGGTCGATTCCTGCACCCGTCACCAGAATGTTTACACCTAACGGCCTGGAGGTTGAAAGGGAAAGGCTGCTGGATAAAGGATGTTCACTCAGAGTAGTGGCCACACTACAGCAGGCCAGGAAAAGATCAACAAATGGCACGTACAACAGGATCTGGGAGAGATTCACCGCGTTTGCCTTACAACATTCTTGGGATCCGTTCTCTCCTTCAGTCTATCATATTTTGGAATTCTTGCAGATAGGCCTAGAAAGGGGCCTGGGTGCGAGCACTCTTAAAGTACAAGTCTCTGCACTGTCCGCGATGATGGGAACTAGATGGGTGTTAGACCCGCTCATAGTTCAGTTCTTAAAGGCATGCATGAAGATAAGGCCGCCCAGGAAACCAGTCTTTCCAACCTGGAATTTGTCCACCGTTTTAGAAGCTCTATCGAAAAAACCATTTCTTCCCCTGGAATCAATATCCTTATGGGATCTGACGCTCAAACTATCATTTCTGATCGCAATAACGTCTGCCAAGAGAGTCTCAGAGATGCATGCTCTATTAATTAAAGAACCACATCTAGTCCTTTATCCGGATAGAGTTGTCCTCAGACCCTCAGAACAATTAATACCCAAAGTGGCATCTACCTTCCACTTTAATTCGGAAATCAATCTTCCAGTCTTCCTCTCTAATGAAGGTCATCCACACCCCTTGGATGTCAAGTCTACCATTGTTTAGTACCTTGAAGTTATTGAACCATTCAGGAAGGTTGAAAAACCTCCTAGTCATTCCGCATGGCCCTAGAAAAGGGCAAGCAGCTTCCCCAAGAACAATAGCGACCTGGTTGATTAAAATCATCAAGAGGACGTACATTATACAATCACTCCCAATACTGGATGGTCTAAAAGCCCACTCGACCAGAGCAGTGGCCACCTCCTGGGCAGCGTACTGCAGAGTGTCAGCGGAAACTATTTGCAAGGCAGCAACTTGGTCTTCTAAAAACATGTTTATGTCACACTACAAAATAGATCCGGCTCAATTAACTACAGTTGAGTTCGGAAGATCGGTCATTCAATCTAACTCCTCTATACCTTGTACCTGAGTAAATAAAACGCTCTAAAAGCACCCGCTCATGTAGCGAGTTATTTCCCATTGTGCGTGCTGCCATGGTGCATCAGGAAAACAGAAAATCGTATACTTACCTTCCGTAATTTTCCTTTCCTGACGCATCCCATGGCAGCACATGGAATCCCACCCTTATAAGGTGATAGTTACTGAGAATACAACGGTGGGTTCCTCTTCAAAACTTATAGCTAACCAGTCCTATCAGGTTGTGGAGGCGGAGTCACAACCCATTGTGTGTGCTGCCATGGGATGCGTCAGGAAAGGAAAATTACGGAAGGTAAGTATACAATTTTCCGTTTTTTGATGCAATATTTTGCAGGAGAGCTCATTCCTGTGTTCCAACTAGAGTATCTGTGAGGGGTTGCAGTGTTGTGGCACCAGTGTCTAAGGCCCAATTTTTCTGCCCCTGTTCAACAGGTGCATGTAATTACAATTCTTGATCTAATATTTCACAGCAGGGCCTGTTTCAGCGCCCACCAAGAGCAACTGTGAGGATTTACAGTGTTGTGGCAACACCACCACCACCACCACCGCCAAAGGCCCAATTTTTCTGCCCCTGTTCAACAGGTGCATGTAATTACAATTCTTTATCTAATATTTCACAGCAGGGCCCGTTCCAGCGCCCACCAAGAGTAACTGTGAGGATTTACAGTGTTGTGGCAACACCACCACCAAAGGCCCAATTTTTCTGCCCCTGTTCAACAGGTGCATGTAATTACAATTCTTGATATAATATTTCACAGCAGGGCCCGTTTCTGCGCCCACCAAGAGTAACTGTGAATACTTACAGTGTTGTGGCACCAGCACCACCACCACCAAAGGCCCAATTTTTCTGATCCTGTTCAACAGGGGCATGTAATTACAATTCTTGATCTAATATTTCACAGCGGGGCCCGTTACTGCGCCCACCAAGAGTAACTGTGAGGGCTTACAGTGTTGTGGCAACACCAACACCTAAGGCCCCAATTTCTGCAGAGTATACAGGGCAGGCCCCTACTTTCAAACATCCAACTTACAAACGACTTCTACTTGCAAACGGAAGGAGACAACAGGAAGTGAGATGAAATCTACCCCTAGGAAGGGAAATTCTCTCTCTCACTCTCTGTAAGAGTTAATATGGGAAAAACATGTCTCCTCTCCACTGATGCTTTATCAACAATCCTTTTTTACTAAAAACCCCAAATTGTCAAAAAACATTTGTCATTGGGACAGAAAGTGAGGTGAAATCTTCTGAAGAGGTGCACAGACAGCAAAACAAATGTCACAGGGGTGATAACCCTTCCCTATGTTTTCCAAAAAGCTAAAAATAGATTTTTGGGCTGGAGCTACACTTTAAAAATGTACCAGTTCAAAATTACAAACAGATTCTACTTAACAACAAACCTACAGTCCCTGTCTTGTTTGCACTGCCTGTATACTGCTGTTCAGAGTATATAGGGCCTGGGAGCCCCACGCCTTTCCTTTTTTTAATTTGGGTGCGGGGTTCCCCTTAATATCCATACAAGACCCAAAGGGCCTGGTAACGGACTGGGGGGGGGGGTACCCATGCTGTTTCTCTCACTGATTTTCATCCATATTGCCGCGACCCGACATTACATTAAAGCCGCAAGCAGTTTTAAATGACTTGTATTCCTTTAAAAATGTCATTTTGTGCAGGGACTGTTCTAAGCACGGGAAACATGCGCCACTTTACAGACATACTATAGACATCCCCCAGGTACGATATTTAAAGGAATATTTCAATTTTTTTTTCACTTTAATCACTTGCCCACTCAAGGCTGGTGCAAGGATTATTGACACCCTAGGCAAAACCTCATTTTGCCCCCCCCCCCCCTGGCTCCACCCCTGACTCCACTCATAAATGTGATCTTACCAACACTCATAAAAGCAACCTTACCAGCACCCATAAATGTGACCTTACCAGCACCCATAAATGCGACCTTACCAGCACCCATAAATGCAACCTTACCAGCACCCATAAATGCGACCTTACCAGCACCCATAAATGCAACCTTACCAGCACCCATAAATGCAACCTTACCAGCACCCATAAATGCAACCTTACTGGGGGGGGGACCCCTTGGTACACACAAATCAGAGTGATTGGCAGATCATTATACATATACTATATCTGTATACATGTAAATGCGATAATGCAGGATGAGAATCTCAGTGACAGTGAAAACTTTTACTCACAGGTGATGGTCTTACTGTGACTAGAGCTCTCCTCTGCAATGACCCTGCCGCTGCCAGTGTGAGGAACTAACAAATTTAAACACTGCCCACCTCCGTGAGTTCAGGCAGGCTCCATCTGTCACCAAGCCCGGAGCGCCGCCAGTGACTACACTCTGACACCCCTGCCGTAGTTCAGGACAGACCAGGTCAGGTGGGAGAGCAATCTGAGTCTTCACGACGGGGGGCGGGGCGGCAGCAGAGGAATCGTGCGGTGTATGGGTACTCGGCAGGAGGAAGAGAGCGGCCTCCATGGGGGGGGCTCATGCGGCGCCGGCGTACGTACACAGCACTGGGCATTAGAGACGGTGACCGCGTGTGGTGGTACACAGGTCACAGTCACACTCACTGCTAGTGGCACTGTAATGATCAGGGGCGCGCAGCTGTGCAGGGGATGTTTCCTTGCCCTTCCTTTATAATGGATACAGTTCGCCGCTGCTGCACCAGCGCCTCTGAAACTGTACGGAGGGACTCGAGAGCAGAGCGGCTGCCTGCTGAGTTAGTTGCTGAGGGAGGGAGGAAGTAGGATCACCAGCGGCCGGGCGCCCTAAGCAGCAGTGCGCCCTAGGCGGCTGCCTAGTCTGCCTAGTGGTAGCACCGGCCCTGTGCCCACTGGGCACTTAAACCCCCTTCCTAACCAGACCAATTTTCAGCTTTCGGTGTTATTACACTTTGAATGACAATTACTCAGTCTTGCAACACTGTACCCATATGAAATTTTTGTTCTTTTTTCCCCACAAATAGAGCTTTCTTTTGGTGGTATTTAATCATCGCTGGTTTTTTTTATTTTTTGCGTTATAAATCAAAAAATATTGAAAATTCGTTATTGCAGAGTATTGGTGAGTATTGGCAGAGTATTGGCGAGTATTGGCAGAGTATTGCCAGAGTATTGGTGAGTATTGGCAGAGTATTGTAGAGTATTGCAGTGTTGCAGAGTATTGCACAGTGTTTCAGAGTATTGGCAGAGTATTGCACAGTATTGCAGAGTATTGCACAGTGTTGCAGGGTATTGGCAGAGTATTACACAGTGTTGCAGAGTATTGCAGATTATTGGCAGTGAGCAGCGCTGTGGGTAATACACATCCAGCCCACAGCTCTGCTGTAATCTCTCTCCCTCTCCCCTCGCACTGTACCGATCGGTACAGAGAGGCGAGGGATGAACTGGTGTCATGACGTGACGCCGGTTTGTTTACAAGTGATCGCTCCGTCATTTGACAGAACGATCACGTGGTAAACGGCTGCAATCAGTGCCTATTTACCATGATCCGTGATGCGCCGGGTCTTCAGGACCCGGCGGTCACGGATGTTTCTGGGTGCACGCCCCAGGGGGCGCACGGGAGCAACATTCTGGAAGGATGTCCATCGATGCCCACCCAGAAAAACCCGACCGCGCTGTAGCTGTCTTTCGGCTATGGCCTGGTCAGCAAGTGGTTAAGCATCATTAAAATCACTGCTCCCAAAAAAACGGCCATTTTAAAACTTTTTTTGGATTGATACATGTCCCCTGGGTCAGGACCCGGGTCCCCAAACCCTTTTTAGGACAATACCATGCAAATTAGCCTTTAACCACTTGACGACCGCCTCACGCCGATGTACGTCGGCAAAGTGGCACGGACAGGCAAAATCACGTACAGGGTACGTGATTTGCCTTCCGCGGGTGGGGGGTCCGATCGGACCCCCCCCCGGTGCCCGAGGCGGTCGTCTTTTGTCCAGCGGCGATCGGTGATGAGGGGGAGACCATCCGTTCGTGGCCCCCCCCTCGCGATCGCCGCCGGCCAATGAAAACACTCCTTTGCTGCTGTATGCTAAACAGCAGCAAAGGAAGTGATGTCATCTCCCCTCGGGTCGGTATTTTCCGTTCCGGCCCGAGGAGAGAAGACATCTATGTGAGTGCACAACACACACACACACAGTAGAACATGCCAGGCACACAAAACACCCCGATCCCCCCCCCGATCGCCCCCCGATCCCCCCCCAATCACCCCCCCCCCCCGTCACAAACTGACACCAGCAGTTTTTTTTTGTTTTTTTTTTTTTTTTTTCTGATTACTGCATAGTGTCAGTTTGTGACAGTTACAGTGTTGGGACAGTGAGTATTACCCCCCTTTAGGTCTAGGGTACCCCCCTAACCCCCCCTAATAAAGTTTTAACCCCTTGATCACCCCCTGTCACCAGTGTCACTAAGCGATCATTTTTCTGATCGCTGTATTAGTGTCGCTGGTGACGCTAGTTAGTGAGGTAAATATTTAGGTTCGCCGTCAGCGTTTTATAGCGTCAGGGACCCCCATATACTATCTAATAAATGTTTTAACCCCTTGATTGCCCCCTAGTTAACCCTTTCACCACTGATCACCGTATAACCGTTACGGATGACGCTGGTTAGTTCGTTTATTTTTTATAGTGTCAGGGCACCCGCCGTTTATTACCAAATAAAGGTTTAGCCCCCTGATCGCCCGGCGGTGATATGCGTCGCCCCAGGCAGCGTCAGATTAGCGCCAGTACCGCTAACACCCACGCATGCAGCATACGCCTCCCTTAGTGGTATAGTATCTGATCGGATCAATATCTGATCCGATCAGATCTATACTAGCGTCCCCAGCAGTTTAGGGTTCCCAAAAACGCAGTGTTAGCGGGATCAGCCCAGATACCTGCTAGCACCTGCGTTTTGTGCCTCCGCCCAGCCCACCCAAGTGCAGTATCGATCGATCACTGTCACTTACAAAACACTAAACGCATAACTGCAGCGTTCGCAGAGTCAGGCCTGATCCCTGCGATCGCTAACAGTTTTTTTGGTAGCATTTTGGTGAACTGGCAAGCACCAGCCCCAGGCGTCAGGTTAGCGCCAGTACCGCTAACACCCACGCACGCAGCATACGCCTCCCTTAGTGGTATAGTATCTGAACGGATCAATATCTGATCCGATCAGATCTATACTAGCGTCCCCAGCAGTTTAGGGTTCCCAAAAACGCAGTGTTAGCGGGATCAGCCCAGATACCTGCTAGCACCTGCGTTTTGCCCCTCCGCCCGGCCCAGCCCAGCCCACCCAAGTGCAGTATCGATCGATCACTGACACTTACAAAACACTAAACGCATAACTGCAGCGTTCGCAGAGTCAGGCCTGATCCCTGCGATCGCTAACAGTTTTTTTTGTAGCGTTTTGGTGAACTGGCAAGCACCAGCCCCAGGCAGCGTCAGATTAGCGCCAGTACCGCTAACACCCACGCACGCACCGTACACCTCCCTTAGTGGTATAGTATCTGATCGCATCAATATCTGATCCGATCAGATCTATACTAGCGTCACCAGCAGTTTAGGGTTCCCAAAAACGCAGTGTTAGCGGGATCAGCCCAGATACCTGCTAGCACCTGCGTTTTGCCCCTCCGCCCGGCCCGGCCCAGCCCACCCAAGTGCAGTATCGATCGATCACTGTCACTTACAAAACACTAAACGCATAACTGCAGCGTTCGCAGAGTCAGGCCTGATCCCTGCGATCGCTAACGTTTTTTGGTAGCGTTTTGGTGAACTGGCAAGCGCCAGCGGCCTAGTACACCCCGGTCGTAGTCAAACCAGCACTGCAGTAACACTTGGTGACGTGGCGAGTCCCATAAGTGCAGTTCAAGCTGGTGAGGTGGCAAGCACAAGTAGTGTCCCGCTGCCACCAAAAAGACAAACACAGGCCCGTCATGCCCATAGTGCCCTTCCTGCTGCATTCGCCAATCCTAATTGGGAACCCACCGCTTCTGCAGCGCCCGTACTTCCCCCATTCACATCCCCAACCAAATGCAGTCGGCTGCATGAGAGGCATTTTCTTTATGTCCTCCCGAGTACCCCTACCCAACGAACCCCCCAAAAAAGATGTCGTGTCTGCAGCAAGCGCGGATATAGGCGTGACACCCGCTATTATTGTCCCTCCTGTCCTGACAATCCTGGTCTTTGCATTGGTGAATGTTTTGAACGCTACCATTCACTAGTTGAGTATTAGCGTAGGGTACAGCATTGCACAGACTAGGCACACTTTCACAGGGTCTCCCAAGATGCCATCGCATTTTGAGAGACCCGAACCTGGAACCGGTTACCGTTATAAAAGTTAGTTACAAAAAAAGTGTAAAAAAAAAAAAAAAATATGAAATAAAAAAAAATAGTTGTTGTTTTATTGTTCTCTCTCTCTCTATTCTCTCTCTCTATTGTTCTGCTCTTTTTTACTGTATTCTATTCTGCAATGTTTTATTGTTATTGTTATTGTTATTATGTTTTATCATGTTTGTTTTTCAGGTGTGTAATTATTTACACTTTACTGTGCTTTATTGTTAACCATTGTTAACCATTTTTTTGTCTTCAGGTACGCCATTCACGACTTTGAGTGGTTATACCAGAATGATGCCTGCAGGTTTAGGTATCATCTTGGTATCATTCTTTTCAGCCAGCGGTCGGCTTTCATGTAAAAGCAATCCTAGCGGCTAATTAGCCTCTAGACTGCTTTTACAAGCCGTGGGAGGGAATGCCCCCCCCCCCACCGTCTTCCGTGTTTTTCTCTGGCTCTCCTGTCTCAACAGGGAACCTGAGAATGCAGCCGGTGATTCAGCCAGCTGACCATAGAGCTGATCAGAGACCAGAGTGGCTCCAAACATCTCTATGGCCTAAGAAACCGGAAGCTACGAGTATTTCATGACTTAGATTTCGCCGGATGTAAATAGCGCCATTGGGAAATTGGGGAAGCATTTTATCACACCGATCTTGGTGTGGTCAGATGCTTTGAGGGCAGAGGAGAGATCTAGGGTCTAATAGACCACAATTTTTTCAAAAAAGAGTACCTGTCACTACCTATTGCTATCATAGGGGATATTTACATTCCCCGAGATAACAATAAAAATGATTAAAAAAAAAAATATGAAAGGAACAGTTTAAAAGTAAGATTAAAAAAGCAAAAAAATAATAAAGAAAAAAAAAAAAAAAAAAAAAACACCCCTGTCGCCCCCTGCTCTCGCGCTAAGGCGAACGCAAGCGGCGGTCTGTCGTCAAACATAAACAGCAATTGCACCATGCATGTGAGGTGTCACCGCGAAGGCCAGATCGAGTGCAGTAATTTTTCCAGTAGACCTCCTCTGTAAATCTAAAGTGGTAACCTGTAAAGGCTTTTGAAGGCTTTTAAACATGTATTTATTTTGTTGCCACTGCACGTTTGTGCGCAATTTTAAAGCATGTCATGTTTGGTATCCATGTACTCGGCCTAAGATCATCTTTTTTATTTCATCAAACATTTGGGCAATATAGCGTGTTTTAGTGCATTAAAATTAAAAAAAGTGTGTTTTTTCCCCAAAAAATGCGTTTGAAAAATCGCTGCGCAATTACTGTGTGAAAAAAAAAAATGAAACACCCACCATTTTAATCTGTAGGGCATTTGCTTTAAAAAAATATATAATGTTTGGGGGTTCAAAGTAATTTTTTTGCAAAAAAAAAAAACTTTTTCATGTAAACAATAAGTGTCAGAAAGGGCTTTGTCTTCAAGTGGTTAGAAGAGTGGGTGATGTGTGACATAAGCTTCTAAATGTTGTGCATAAAATGCCAGGACAGTTCAAAACCCCCCCAAATGACCCCATTTTGGAAAGTAGACACCCCAAGCTATTTGCTGAGAGGCATGTCGAGTCCATGGAATATTTTATATTGCGACACAAGTTGCGGGAAAGAGACAAATTTTTTTTTTTTTTTTTTTGCACAAAGTTGTCACTAAATGATATATTGCTCAAACATGCCATGGAAATATGTGAAATTACACCCCAAAATACATTCTGCTGCTTCTCCTGAGTACGGGGATACCACATGTGTGAGACTTTTTGGGAGCCTAGCCGCGTACGGGACCCCGAAAACCAAGCACCGCCTTCAGGCTTTCTAAGGGCGTGAATTTTTGATTTCACTCTTCACTGCCTATCACAGTTTCGGAGGCCATGGAATGCCCAGGTGGCACAAAACCCCCCCAAATGACCCCATTTTGGAAAGTAGACACCCCAAGCTATTTGCTGAGAGGTATAGTGAGTATTTTGCAGACCTCACTTTTTGTCACAAAGTTTTGAAAATTGAAAAAAGAAAAAAAAAAAATGTTTTTTCTTGTCTTTCTTCATTTTCAAAAACAAATGAGAGCTGCAAAATACTCACCATGCCTTTCAGCAAATAGCTTGGGGTGTCTACTTTCCAAAATGGGGTCATTTGGGGGGGTTTTGTGCCACCTGGGCATTCCATGGCCTCCGAAACTGTGATAGGCAGTAAAGAGTGAAATCAAAAATTTTCACCCTTAGAAATCCTGAAGGCAGTGATTGGTTTTCGGGGTCCAGTACGCGGCTAGGCTCCCAAAAAGTCCCACACATGTGGTATCCCCATACTCAGGAGAAGCAGCTTAATGTATTTTGGGGTGCAATTCCACATATGCCCATGGCCTGTGTGAGCAATATATCATTTAGTGACAACTTTATGAAAAAAAAAAAAAAAAAAAAAAAAAAGTGTCACTTTCCCGCAACTTGTGTCAAAATATAAAATATTCCATGGACTCAATATGCCTCTCAGCAAATAGCTTGGGGTGTCTACTTTCCAAAATGGGGTCATTTTGGGGGGTTTTGTGCCACCTGGGCATTCCATGGCCTCCGAAACTGTGATAGGCAGTGAAGAGTGAAAGCAAAAATTTACACCCTTAGAAATCCTGAAGGCGGTGATTGGTTTTCGGGGCCCCGTACGCGGCTAGGCTCCCAAAAAGTCCCACACATGTGGTATCCCCATACTCAGGAGAAGCAGCTAAATGTATTTTGGGGTGCAATTCCACATAGGCCCATGGCCTGTGTGAGCAATATATCATTTAGTGACGACTTTTTGTAAATATTTTTTTTTTTTTTTTTTTTGTCATTTTTCAATCACTTGGGACAAAAAAAATAAATATTCAATGGGTTCAACATGCCTCTCAGCAATTTCCTTGGGGTGTCTACTTTCCAAAATGGGGTCATTTGGGGGGGTTTTGTACTGCCCTGCCATTTTAGCACCTCAAGAAATGACATAGGCAGTCATAAACTAAAAGCTGTGTAAATTCCAGAAAATGTACCCTAGTTTGTAGACGCTATAACTTTTGCGCAAACCAATAAATATACGCTTATTGACATTTTTTTTACCAAAGACATGTGGCCGAATACATTTTGGCCTAAATGTATGACTAAAATTTAGTTTATTGGATTTTTTTTATAACAAAAAGTAGAAAATATCATTTTTTTTCAAAATTTTCGGTCTTTTTCCGTTTATAGCGCAAAAAATAAAAACCGCAGAGGTGATCAAATACCATCAAAAGAAAGCTCTATTTGTGGGAAGAAAAGGACGCAAATTTCGTTTGGGTACAGCATTGCATGACCGCGCAATTAGCAGTTAAAGCGACGCAGTGCCAAATTGGAAAAAGACCTCTGGTCCTTAGGCAGCATAATGGTCCGGGGCTCAAGTGGTTAAAACTAGCACTTTTGATTTCGAACGTTCGAGTCCCATAGACTTCAATGGGGTTCTAAAGTTTGCCCAAATTTTAGGTCCGTTCGCAGGTTCTGGTGCGAACCGAACCGGGGGGTGTTCGGCTCATCTCTACTCGCTGACAAAAGAAAACACATATGTGGCACCCGCAAATGTAAACAGTGATCAAATCACACTTGTGAGGTATCACCGCGATTGAGAGAAATAATTATAGCAAAAAGATCTCCTCTGTAACTTTAAACTGGTAATCGTTAAAAAAATTTCCATGCTCGTCTATAGTGATTCTTAAGTACCGTAGTTTCTCGCCATTCCACGAGCGTTTGCAATTTTAAACCGTAACATGTTCGGTGTCTATTAACTTGGAGTAACATCATCTTTCACAATATCCCCAAAAATTGGGCTAAATAAATTTACTGTAAATTTTATTTTTTAATTCAGTTAATTTTCCCTCAAAAATTGCTTTTGAAAGACCACTGCACAAATATATATATATATATATATATATATATATATATATATATATATATATATATATATATATATATACTGTATTTATTGGCGTATAACACTCACTTTTTCACCATGAAAATCGGCTGCAAATAGCGTGTGCGTGTTATACGCCAATACTTCAATTTTAGCTGCCTCGGAGGGGACAGGGAGGGGGGTGGGATGAGCGCCGTCAGATTACATACAGTGAGAATCTCCTGTTTACTTGGCGGCCTCTTTAACAGGAAGTCACGTCTCCTGGGCCGCCATTGGACCACTGTTCTGTATATCATAGGAAATTCTCACTGTATGTAATCTGTCGGCGCTCGTCCTGCCCTCCTCCCTATCCCCTCTAGGCTGCAGATGGGCATCGATCAGACTGCACTGATGGCAATGGTAAAGGCTGCTGCATTGATGGCAATGGTGAGGCTGCTGCATTGATGGCAACAGTGAGGCTGCATTGATGTGGACTGATGAGGCTGCATTGATGGCACTTGTGAGGTCACAGATGGGCACTGATCAGGCAGCATTAATGGCAATGGTGAAGCTGCAGATGGGCACTGACCCTTATTTTGCTTCAAAGTTTCTTATTTATAATTTATGTTTTTTTCCTGAAACTTCCCTCTTAAAATGAATGTGCGTGTTATACACCTGTGCGTGTTA
Organism: Aquarana catesbeiana; assembly: GCF_042186555.1. Classification (NCBI taxonomy): domain Eukaryota; kingdom Metazoa; phylum Chordata; class Amphibia; order Anura; family Ranidae; genus Aquarana; species Aquarana catesbeiana. Next base: position 305,012,837 of record NC_133324.1, read on the forward strand.
TACACCGATAAATACGGTATATACAAAGGCAGATACTGAACACTTCAATCAAGCGAACAAGGAACCATACAAATAATTCTCCCCCAACTACGAGACGAGGCTCTGTCTTGAGGTTCAAGCAGGAATCGACTCTTTTATTAGAACCAAAATTACAAGTCTTTATACACAGTAGAAGAGGAGGCCCCCCCTCCTGCTCATATTACACTAACAATACACCTGTGACCAGAAACAGAATTAACATGAACTAATTAACTAATCCTTTAGACAGCCTAGGTGACTCAGACACATGACCTTTAGGCAGACTTCATGTCTCCTAGCTCACCGACTAGAATACACATTATCATACATCTCAATACAAGTGTAGGGTTAATTAGCACACTGGATGAAAAGACTCTTTAGAAGCTGTGACAAGTCATACATTTACTAATTTATAACAGACAGAGACAGGTGGCTGGAATTGACATCAGCATCTCCTCACAGTATGTGTCCCAACAGTATGAAGCAGTCACTATTTGTAATATGGCACATACAGGGTCCCCAGAGTCTGTGTCTCTTGGGGGGATATGGACCCGAATCTAAAGTAATGCCACCTCAAGGGTTCCCAGGCATACAGCTCACAAAGAGCACCGTTCCCCCAAATGCCAGGCCCATAATCGGTCAGCAAGAGGCTAGCATTCAGTCCCCTCCAAAAGCCTCTGTCCCGCCTAGGTCTGTCACATTTCTCCCCTTTCAGCAGGAGACTAACACAGGAGGAGACCCCAGACGGGTTGACTCCGAAGTTAGTCAGTAGTTCCAGTCCTCTAATGCTGGTATCCACACAGTACCTCAAACAAATTGTTCCAAGCAGAGCATTACTCACCCAGCCAACCTCTGCCATAGAACATGCCCGCTGCTGGGGAGAGGCCTGGACTGGCCCTTCTCCCTGGAGTCCCAAAGTCAGGGTCCCTGGACAGCCTCCAATACAACAATCCCAGGCCATAATAGTCAAAGCCTTCCGTGGGGCTGTCATCCGCTGACCACGGGCACTCTTGGGCTACATACCACCGGAGGGCTTTGTAGCTCTCGTCCAACCGCATCTCTGCCCGGATCAGCCTGCTTAACTCAGCTGTCCACTCCTGCTTTGGTTGTTCCCCTAATAACAGCATTAGTACTTCATACAGCGACCAGTACCTTACATGGATGGAGGGGAGAGCTGTTTCCTGGTGTTGCTGCTCGAGAGCTAGTGCTTTCTTCCAGAGTTCGTAGCGGATAGAATCAGACCATCCCAGCAGGACCTGCTCTGATACTGGTCCTCTATGCTGTATCTGCATCTCTCGCAACCTCCTTCTGAATTTCTCTTCCATGGTGGCTGGTATCTGTACCTCTCCTCTCCTTTTAGTTGGTGCTGCTGTGACTTCTGCTGCTGCAGCACCTCTTTGCTGTAGCCAATTTGCATCCACAGCCGCTATAACTAGGTCTATGATCTCCGCTGTAGGGTTAGGACCATAATGTGCCAGTCTTATTTTAACAGCCCAATCAAACCATGCCTCTTCGGGTGTCCTGTCTGTTATACTGGCCCTTTCGGTTATGTTGGGTCTTTCAGCTCTATCCATTTCGACTAGTTCTGTGATAATGTCCCTCTTCTTACAGTCATTGGCCGGTTGGCCCCGGTTCTCCAGTAAGTCCTTGAGGGAAGAGAGCTTTAGTCATTCATACTGTGCTTCCATTGTCCTGTGTCCTCTTGTAGCTGTCCTTCTGAGCTGTGGGAATGATCCCGCTGCTTGTCACTAGTTGTAACAACACCCCGAGTATGAAAGGGGTTAAAGTCGTTTAGGACATTCCATACCCAAACACAAAGGCAGATACCGAACACTTCAATCAGCCGAACAAGAAACCCATATGAATAATTTTCCCCCCAAGTACAAGACGAGGCTCTGTCTTGAGGTTCAAACAGGACTGACTCTTTATTAGAACCAAAATTACAAGTCTTTATATAGAGTAGAAGAGGAGGTCCCCCCTCCTGCTCATATTACTCTAACAATACACCTGTGACCAGAAACAGAATTAACATGAACTAATTAACTAATCCTTTAGACAGCCTAGGTGACTCAGAGACATGACCTTTAGGCAGACTTCATGTCTCCTAGCTCACCGACTAGAATACACATTATCATACATCTCAATACAAGTGTAGGGTTAACTAGCACACTGGATGAAAAGACTCTTTAGAAGCTGTGACAAGTCATACTAGACTAATTTACATTATAGCAAACACAGACAGAGACAGGTGGCTGAAATTGACATCAGCATCTCCTCACAGTATGTGTCCCAACAGTATGAATCAGTCACTATTTGTAATATCGCACATCATAGGTGTGCGCAGCCTTTTGCAATAGGGTGTGCACCCATAGGTGTGCGCAGCCTATTGCATTAGGGTGTGCACCCCAAATCTCAAACACACATGAACGCCACCTGCTGTCACAGAAAGAAGGCTCTGGTGGTGGGAGACAGTTGATGGGAGAGAGGGAGCATATTGCATTACGCCCTAAATATGGGTGTAACATGTTCCTAGTGTTGAACCTAGCCTTTAATATAATGAGAGCATTTACACTGGTCACTGGCACCCTCAAACACCCACCTGGTGCTGTCCCTGGATAATGCTAATGCACATGGGGTGATTAGGGTGTGCCCAGGCACACCTGGCACACCCTGTGTGCACGCCTATGTGGCACATACAGGGTCCCCAGAGTCTGTGTCTCTTGGGGGGATATGGACCCGAATCTAAAGTGACGCCACCTCAAGGGTCTATAGGCTGTACAGGACGCCGTGGCTGGGTCCTGGAAGGACGCTATGTTTCCCCTCTGTTTGGACTGTGCTCCCTTTAAGGGAACAAAAAAGGGTTAACTCACCTGTCAGAGGAAGTGGGTTTAAAACAAGACAGGAAGTTAGAGAGGGTGTGGAGGAGTGTAGAGGAGAATGTGGATGGTGGATGGTGTTTTTTGGTGTTCAGCAATAGTGAACAGCAGCGTCCTGCCTGGAAGCCTCTTGGTAGGGGAATCTACCTGCAACAGAAACTAAGGACTGCTTAACTGCAATAGCAATTCTGGACTTTGCAAGTCGGTGAGACTGAAACCTTTTTCTTTTGTTTTGCTGCTGTAAAGCTATTTAACCTCCCTGGCGGTATGATTATTTCGGATTTTAGGTGCTGAAAGCGGTACCATTATTTTGCATGGAAATTTGGCGTTTTATATTGTAGGTCTGTAAATCTTAACAATAACACACTTAAATCTGTCCAAACCAGAGTCTAGTAGATATCCCGGGTATGATAAAGTTTGAAACACAAAAACATAAATTATAATATAATAAATAAAAATAAATAATTAAAAAAAATTTTAAAAAATAGTAATAAAATAAATTTCCCCACAATTCACTATCGCTCAATTCTGCAAGTGTTCTAATTTATTATCGCTGTTTTTTAGCTGGTCTAAAGCCACTTTTGACGTAAAGGGACACTTTTTGGTTGCTATGGACAATCTCCAGTTTCCAGGCAGAAAGAACAGTGTATATCATGTAAAACTGCATGCAGGGCATGGGCCAGAGCACTGGGGACAAAAGGGATGTGAAATCATTTCATACAGTACTGTAATCTGTAAGATTACAGTACTGTATGTGTTATGATTTTGACAGTTTTTTGAATTTGCCGCCAGGCTCCGCCCCCGTGCGTCGCGCCGCTCGCAGGGAACGGAGCCTGGCACGGAGAGGCTTCGGAGGAGGACGGAGCCCTCGGACACTGCGGGGGACATCGCAGGATCCCGGGGACAAGGTAAGTAACGCTGCCCCAGGATCCTGCAATGCGATCCCGAGTGTGGCTCGGGGTTACCGCTAATGGTACTGAATTTTAACCCCGAGCCACACTCGGGAAAACCGCCAGGGAGGTTAAGTTCAATAAATCTCCTTTTGAGTGAAAAGCCTGTGTCCTGCAATCTAGCTGGTTCCCCAAACTTTACAAGTGGTGCTCGAATGCGGGCAGGACAGAGTAACAGGCAACTTGCTGTTTTTTTTTTTTTTTTTGTGTATTGGACTTAAAACTGACATTTAAAGGGACAGTACGGTGGATTTATGTCCTGGGTTAAAGCCGCACAAACCCTGAAAGCTGAAGCAATGGAGGAGCTAATTAAACAGCTGTCCTTGGCTAATATACAAGCGCAGACTCGCCATGAGGAAGCTAATCAGCGCTTAACAACCCAGCTGGAGGTACAGCAAGAAAACACTCGCCTGTTGGTGGTGCAGTTGGCAGCCCAGCAAGCGACCCAGCAAGAGGTTATGCAGGCTCAAGTGACTGCCTTAAAAGAAGTAGTGCAGCAGCTTTCTCAGGGCCGTGAGCAAGCGGCTGTTGCCCCTGGCAACCAGGTGACCGTGAGGGCAAGCCATTTTTTGCAGAAATTGTCCCTGAGTGATGATGTAGAGGCATTTCTTGCTACATTTGAGAGGACGGCAGAGAGAGAAGGGTGGCCCCAGGACCAGTGGGCCGGCCTAATTGCTCCTTTCCTAACCGGAGATCCTCAAAAAGCCTACTTCGACCTGCCACCAGATCACGCTAAAGACTATCAAACATTAAAGGCAGAAATACTGGCTCATTTGGGGGTAACTACAGCTGTTCGGGCCCAACGAGTGCACCAATGGAAGTATCGTCCAGATCGTCCACCACGGTCTCAAATGCATGACCTGGTGCAACTGGTAAAAAAATGGCTGCAGCCCGAAATGTTGTTTGGCCTCCAAATCGTGGAGCGGGTCGTGCTGGACCGATACCTAAGGTCACTGCCAGACGACCTTCAACGGTGGGTCAGCCATGGAGAGCCCAAAACAGTGAACCTCCTTGTCGAGATGGTGGAACGATACACAGTGGTGGAGGATCTGCTTGGCCCTACCAAGCGCCAAGGACCCAGTCTGCCACGGCATATTCGTTCGACTGCTGCCCTTCGAAAGGACGTTCCCCGGAGCCCTGGAACCAACACCCCGGAAGGTCAAGAGTCACTCCCGATACCTTCTCAGCGATCTGTTCCTGTTCGGAGAGGAGGGGATGTACAATGTTGGTGATGTCACTCCTGGGGCCATACCCGGGCCCACTGCCCACTGCAAGAGGAGCCCATGGAATGCGGGGTTCTTCGGAGGGGGTCTTTTTATGCCCATAAAGCATGTACAACACATATCGATCTTGGAGAAGAGAAATTCGAGTGTGAAGTCCAAGTGGGCCACCTCCCTGCCCGGGCTTTGCTGGACTCCGGAAGCATGGTAACCCTGGTCCATCCTAGAGTAATTGGGAAGATCGGTCCGGTAAGAAAAACTTTACGGGTGGTGTGCATTCACGGGGACACTAGAGAGTACCCACTCATCTCGGTGACCATCTCCACAGCATGTGGCACTGGTACTCAAGAGGTGGGGGTGGTAAAGAACTTGGTACATGATGTTATCATAGTACGAGACTGTCCATTATTTGCAAAACTGTGGGGACAAGGAGAACTACCTGAACGGTCCAGAGACTGGGGAGAAACTAGTCCCTCTGTTCCTGCGGTTGAGAGAAATAACCCTGAAATGCCGAATGTTCTTGAAAATGCTAATGATTTGGTTAATGGTGATGCAAGTAGTGCTGATGTTATTAAGGGTGTCAAAATGTGTGGTTCACAGACCTACCTGAACACTGAAGAGGGGGGGGAACCTTCCCCACTTCAGGTAATGCTGGGGGAAGAGGATGAGGAAGTGGCTGTTACCCCTGCCCTGCCGGATTTGGGTGTTCCGCAGGGGGCATTTGGTACTGCCCAGATGCAGGACCCCACTTTGGCCCATGCACGGGAACAGGTGGTAGTAATAAATGGGGTTCCCCAAGAGCCAGGTGTGAATGAGCGGTGGCCACACTTTGCAATATGTAATGAATTGCTTTATCGGGTTACCAAAGTGAGAGAAAATGTGGTAGAGCAATTATTGGTACCCCAACAGTATAGACGCAAGGTCCTGGACCTGGCCCATGATGATGTTTTAGGGGGACACCTGGGAGTTGAAAAGACGGAGGCACGGATCACCGCCCGGTTTTACTGGCCAGGTCTGAAAGCAGAGGTAAGGAGATACTGTACCTCTTGTCCCACCTGTCAGTTGACCGCTCCGGTGACCCACTTCCGGAATCCTTTGGTCCCTCTGCCCATAATTGAGGTCCCATTTGAAAGGATAGCCATGGATATAGTGGGTCCCTTGGTGAAGTCGGCTCGAGGTCACTCCTACATATTGGTGATTCTCGACTATGCCACCCGATATCCTGAGGCGCTACCCCTGCGGAATACCTCCTCTAAGCCTTTTGCCCGGGAATTATTCCATTTGTTTACACGGACTGGTTTTCCCACGGAAATACTAACGGACCAGGGCACCCCGTTTATGTCGAGGGTTATGGCCGATGTGTGCAAGCTCTTCCGGATTAAACAGCTGCGCACATCGGTCTACCATCCCCAAACGGATGGGTTAGTAGAACGCTTTAATAAGACCCTTAAATCTATGCTTAAGAGAGTTGTACAAAGGGATGGGAAAGACTGGGACTGTCTGTTACCAGCTCTCCTGTTTGCTATCCGGGAAGTGCCCCAGGCCTCCACTGGGTTTTCGCCCTTTGAGTTGGTATATGGGCGGAGACCTCGCGGACTACTGGATTTTGTTAAAGAGGAATGGGAAAGTGAACCTAGTCAGCATAAGAGTGTTCTTGAATATGTTTCCCAAATGCAGGAGAGGATCCAAACTGTGTTGCCACTAGTCAAGGAACATTTACAAAAAGCCCAGGAGGCTCAACGACGAGTCTATAATAGGGCTGCTAAAATAAGGAATTTCCAAGTGGGGGATCGAGTAGCGGTGTTGATTCCCACTGTGGAAAGTAAATGTGGAAAGTAAATTCTTAGCCAGGTGGCAAGGCCCCTTTGAAGTTGTAGAAAAAGTGGGAGAGGTGAATTATAAAGTTCACCAACCGGGTAAGAGGAAACCCTATCAAATATATCATGTAAAAGCCCTGGACAGAGAGGGAACCAGTGACCTCCCTGGCTAGTGCAAGATTGGAGCCTCGGGTTGGGGTGGAGAGTGTCCAAGTAGCAAATACCCTGTCTAAAACCCAAAGTCAGCAGGCAAAGGAGTTCTTGCAGAGAAATAAAGAATAATTTTCAGACTTGCCAGGGCTCACGAGTACCATAGAGCATGATATCATCACGGAACCAGGAGTCAAAGTTTTTGTCCGGCCCTACCGCATCCCAGAGGCCCAAAGGAAGGCTGTTTCAGAGGAAGTGAAGAAGATGTTAGACCTGGAGATTATTGAAGAATCGCAGAGTGAGTGGTCGAGCCCGATTGTGTTGGTACCGAAGCCCAATGGGACTCTGCGGTTCTGCAATGATTTCCGGAAACTTAATGAAGTGTCACGGTTTGATGCCTACCCCATGCCCCGGGTAGATGAGCTTATTGAGAGACTAGGTCCAGCCAGGTTTATCACTACGTTAGACCTTACCAAGGGATATTGGCAAATCCCGTTGACTAAGGCTGCTAGGGAGAAAACTGCTTTTTCTACCCCAGAGGGGAGTTTTCAGTACAAAAGGATGCCTTTTGGATTGCAAACTGCTCCAGCCACATTCCAGCGAGCAATGGATAGGATTTTACGACCTCACCGGAAGTATGCCTCAGTGTACTTGGACGACATAGTCATTTTTAGCAGAGACTGGGAATCACATTTGCCCAAAGTCCAGGCAGTGCTGGACTCTCTTTGGAAGGAGGGGTTTACAATAAACCCTGAAAAATGTGCTTTGGGAATGGAGGAGGTGAAATACCTGGGCTATATCGTGGGTAGAGGGGTGGTGAAACCTCAGGTCAGCAAGGTAGAGGCTATACAGAGTTGGCCCCGTCCCCTCACAAAATGAAATCGGTCATGGTGGAGTGGAATGCATACGCTAAGAAGGCCTTTTTGGAGCTCAAGTCGGCACTGTGCCAACACCCTGTCCTGGTAGCACCCAATTTTTCAAAAGAGTTTGTGGTCCAAACTGATGCTTCCGATGTAGGATTGGGAGCAGTGTTGTCTCAGGTTGTTCATGGAGAGGAGCACCCGGTAGTCTTCCTCAGTAGGAAGTTAACACCAGCGGAGAAAAACTACGCTGTAATTGAACGAGAATGTCTGGCCATTAAGTGGGCTCTAGAGTCCCTCAGATATTACCTTTTGGGGAGGAAGTTTAGGCTGATTTCTGACCATGCCCCTTTAACATGGTTGAGACAGGGTAAAGGGAATAATGCCAGGGTTACTCGGTGGTTCCTGGCACTCCAGGAATTTAAATTTGTAGTGGAGCATAGGCCCGGGAGACTGCATCAAAATGCAGATGCCCTCTCCCGAGTCCATTGTTTGAGCTCCACTGTTGCCTCCACCTCCATGGCGTTGGGGCACAGGGGGGGATATGTACAGGACTCCGTGGCTGGGTCCTGGAAGTATGCTATGTTTCCCCTCTGTTTGGACTGTGCTCCCTTTAAGGGAACAAAAAAGGGTTAACTCACCTGTGAAAGGAAGTGGGTTTAAAACAAGACAGGAAGTTAGAGAGGGTGTGGAGGAGTGTAGAGGAGAATGTGGATGGTGTTTTTTGGTGTGCAGCAATAGTGAACAGCAGTGTCCTGCCTGGAAGCCTCTTGGTAGGGGAATCTACCTGCAACAGAAACTAAGGACTGCTTAACTACAATAGCAATTCTGGACTTTGCAAGTCGGTGAGACTGAAACCTTTTTCTTTTGTTTTGCTGCTGAAGAGCTATTTAAGTTCAATAAATCTCCTTTTGAGTGAAAAGCCTGTGTCCTGCGATCTAGCTGGTTCCCCAAACTTTACAAGGCATACAGCTCACAAAGAGCACCGTTCCCCCAAATGCCAGGGCCCATAATCGTCGGCAAGAGGCTAGCATTCAGTCCCCTCCAAAAGCCTCTGTCCTGGCTAGGTCTGTCACATAAAGCTTTGTGTTTTTTTATCTTAATGCATCCTATGCATTAAAGTGAAAAAACACCTTGCACTCTCCGGTTCCCCCGAGCCCCCGTTTTACTTACCTGAGCCCCGAATATCCATGGGCACAACCCCACGTTGCTTTCCCCCAGCTCTTGTGGGCTCTTCATCGGATGATTGATAGCAGTGCAGCCATTGGCTCCCGCTGCTGTCAATCAAATCAATGATGCAGCATGCCAGGGGGCAGCTATGGCCGCCTAGTGTATCACAAGGGAGTACGCCCGCAAACTAATCCCCTTGGGAGAGCGCTTCCCAGAGAGGGGTTAGCTATTGTGGGGAGGAGCCGAGACAGCCGCCGAGAGACCCAAGAACAGCAGGTTCAGGGCCACTCTGTGCAAAACAAACTGCACATTGGAGGTATGTATGGTATGTTTGTTATTAAAAAAAAAATAAACCTTTACAACCCCTTTAATTAACTCTTTTATTCTATCTTTAACAGAAAGCCTGAGCCATATCCCGGACCCTCCAGCGTCAGCTTCTGTCAGAAAGCAGCGGCCCATTACTCCTCAACGTAAGTAGAGTACACAAGCTGCCAATATAAAGAAACAGGACACAAGGCACCATCATCATCCACACTTTACACACAGGCATTATAAAACACATAAAAAGTGGGGGAGCATGAGCAGCGCAAAACTGGACGGTCGCTAGTCACCAGAGCTCTGAGGGAAGCGGAGACTAAACCTCGATCCTCGGGGCCAAAGAGCACAGAATTTCAGCCTCTTTTACTACAACACCCCTGGGGGAGAAGCCAGTGCATGCCGAACTCCAGGAGCAGCAAGAAAAAGACTGTGCAGTGATCCCCGACTAACTATCTGCACAGAGTATGGGAACAAACAACCATGACTAAAGATGGCGCCCAGCCGGAGAAGGCCCACGAGGCATCTCCTTCACCTGCTCCAACAACCTCGCCACACCCGGATCACAGTGAGTACACTCCTCAACTCACAAAAGCTGACTTGGAGGATAGCCTCTCAGCAATGTATGACAGACTGGCCCGTAAGTTCCAAGCGGAACTTCAAAAATCCACCAGCACCCTGACTCAGGAGATAGCCGCGCTAGGAGGCCGTACAGATATGCTGGAAACGAAGCATGATGAGCTTCATCTAGCTTATGTGGACCTTCATAAAGACCATGAGGCGCTCACAGATACAGTCACCCAGCTGCAGTCTCACCTCAAGGACCTCGATAACCGAACAGAAGGAATAACAGAAGGAATAACATCAGAGTGAGAGTTGTCCCCGAGACAGTAGTGGATCTGCCTGTGGCGGTAAACGTAATTTTCCGCTCACTGTTACCAGAGCACGCTGACCAGGCCTTTACCTGTGATAGAATCCATAGGGCTCTGCGACCAAACACTGCGTAACCGAACACTGCCTGTGGCTAATCTATTTCTTAAAATGGCACTTAGTTTCACCATTAGCTAATCCCCCCAGGAATTTGTCATGGGTAACCAGATAATATCCCATAATGTGAGGGGATTTAATTCCCCGCAGAAACGGAAAAAGGCCTTCAACCAATGCAAAAAATTAGGGGCGGACATAATAATGTTGGTATTCCCCAGGGGGAATCATGGCTCACCTCATTGAACCTCCCGACCCTGACGGAGAAGCAGCTACAGAGCTTGAATGCCCCGTGCTCAGGCCGAGAGATTCTGGCAATTTATTAAATCCCTAAAACCACCGAAAGCCCCGGGCCCAGATGGATATACTCCCACATATTATAAAAAATTTGCAGATACCCTAGCCCCTAGACTCACAAAACTATGCTTTCTGAAGAGATTTTACATGCCAATATGACACTGATCCCTAAACCTAATAAGGACCACTCGATCCCACAAAACTTTAGGCCTATCTCGGTCCTTAATAATGACATCAAGATCTTAGGCAGACTTGTAGCAGATCGCTTGGCCCCTATAATTACATTTACAATTGATTGGTCCGGAACAAATGTATTCCTGACAGGCATCAGATCACTGATAATATCCGCCTGGCCTCTAACATCATTCAGGACGCAAACCTCTTTTCCCATAAAGTTCTGATTTTAGGGCTAGACATACATAAGGTCTTCGATAGCGTGCTATGGCCATATATGGACAGTGTCCTAGCTAAATTCAGGTTTAGTGGAGAGTTCGTGCACGGATTCAGGGCCTTGTATCACAATCCCCACACCAGAATCAAGCTCCCGGCTGCTCCTCCGATTACTTTCCATTGGGCAGGGATGCCCCTGTTGCCTCTGGTTTTTGCCCTGGCTGTAGAGCCTCTGGCTAGAGCAATCAAGGCTAACCCGAGTATCAGGGGGTATAGGAAGTGAGGTGAGGAGTTTAATCTGAGCCTGTATGCGGATGATGTACTCATGTTTCTGCCGAACCCACTGGTATCCCTCCCGAACCTGGTAGAGATGCTAGGAGAGTTCTGCACCTTCTCGGGCCTGGGAGTGAACCTGATGTTCAGCCCTTCCGATTATAATACCAACAGAATTAAGAGACACCATAAGGGACTCCTTTGGCTTCTCCATAAATGTTAATACCCTGCAATACTTAGGAGTTAGATTGGCCCCTTCACTGAGAGATATGTATAATGCTAATTACCCACAAGCTTTTAGTAAAGGTAAGCAATGGCTGAGACTCTGGGCTAACTTTCCCATTTCCCTGTTGGGAAGAGTTACAGTCATTAAGATGTCCATCTTACCCAAATTGCTGTATTATTTTAGGGCCTTGCCAATATATGTTTCCCACCAGACCATTGAGCAGATACAAAGGGAGGTTAACAAATTTATATGGAAGAGCAAGAGACCTAGATTTGGCAAACTGATTGCGCATAGGCACTCTACCCATAGAGGGTTAGGCCTCCCAGACCTCTGGATGTATTTCTTGGCAGCCAGACTAGCACAGACGGCACAATGGCACACCCAGACAACCTTAATTCCCTGGCTCCAATTTGAAAAGGCCGCGGTCCGTCCATTTACAGGGACTGCTTTGGAATGACACTATAAGGACTAGAGACCTGAGCCCACTTAATAGCATAGTCACACAATCCCTTCACCTATGGTCCCTGTGTTAAGGATAAGATTAAGAGCTTCAATCGAGCTTATCTGCTGCTGTCTCTAATTGGAAAGTGTGGATATGCATGTATATTAAAGTAAGACTCTCTGAGACACGCTCACAGCAGCATTACTTGTTACACTTCTGATTTATTCAAGGCGGTGCTAATGTTTTATACACAAAAATACGTCATTGCTATGTTAGTCTAATAGGTACATCTCATTGGTTAAGATAGAAAAGAAGATGGAGAATCTTCATAACGAGGTTTGGCTGTCCTTGGTTTTATCTTCAGTTCCGCGTTCTTCTGATGTGTGGAATGTAGGGGGTACCCGCCATCTTGAGAAAATATAGGAACAGAACAAACCTGTATACTTATATAAGTAAGGAGAAAAATATGTATGCACATAAGAAAATAGACATTTTCAGAATGTTATTATTATTATCTACATCACATTCCTTCACACCTGTACCATCAAAAATTAAAACTATCATCTCCTAAATCACCCCTATTGTCATTCTTGGTAGATAATAGATTCCCCCCCACTCGGGATTCGCCAGAGGAATATCAGTGGTGGGTGCAGAATGATCTGGTCACATATTCCTCCCTGATAAAAGATTTACATTTTTGTACTTTCATCTACCTCCAGCAACAATATATGGCCCCGAGAACAGAATTCTTTAAATACCTCCAGATCAGGCATTTTTATGAATCCTTAAAGGGGCTTAACACTAGTCCTGGATTCACCTCCTATGAATCTATATGTGCCGAGTTAAAAGGTATTATATCTCAGATCTACGGTTTTCTAAATGGACAGCGCCTACCGGATAAGTCCTCGGTGATGGTCAGGATGGAAAATGGAACTGGGCCAGGAGTTTGCCCCAGAGGTCTGGTCTGAGATGCTGCTTAACATGCATAAATGCACGCGCTCAACGGCCATCAAAGAGATGGTAGTGAAACTGTCACAGACCTTCCCACACTCTACTTGAGTGCTTCTGTCAGTATACCACTTCCTCCCAGTCTGAATATAGATATCAGATATTCCAACCGCTCATAAGCACAAAACAAGACGAGACTTGTTTCACTGCTAACATGAACTATTTTTTATTAGAACCAAAATTACACGTCTTAAAGGGTTAATTAGAACAAACAACAATGTGTGGCATACCCTTAGAACCTGTGGTAAGCCAGACTAGACTCATTTATATTAAACACATTATAGCAGACATCAGACAGATGAGTGGAGTTGATATTAGCATCTCCTCTCAGTATGAGTCCCAACAGTATGACTCAGTCACTATTGCTAATATGAAAAATACAGGGTCACCAGAGTCTGTGTGTCCTGGGGGACAAGGACCCCAAGCCAAAGTAACACCACCTCAAGGGTACCCCAAATGCCAGGACCCATAATCTGTAGGCAAGAGGCTGACATTCAGTCCCCTCCAAAAGCCTCTGTCCCGGGTGAGTCTGTCACATTTCTCCCCCATCAAAAGTTGACTAACAAGGTCCCAGACCTCCACCTGATCTGGACATGCGTTATTCAGGCAGAGTGAACTCACAAAGTCTGTCCGCATGATCTCCTTTCTTGGCTGCAAGGAATAGTTGACCTCAGTAGGTGTGGGGCAGAGGTCATTGACTCTCTGTCCGGGTGTCAGCACTTCAGCTGGGTGGTGTTTACCATTCCATGGCTTGGCCTGTTGCTGGGCAGAGGGACCCACCGTCCCAGTTCCCTGAAGCTGAGAAGAAACTGTAGGTGCTAGGCAGAGGCCAGCAGCACTCTGCCCTGTTGCCACCGATTCAGCTGGGAGTAGCAGCTCCACTACATCAGCTTGTCGCTGGAGAGAGGGGCTGACTGCCCCGGCTCCCTGGATCTCCACAGTTGTTGTTGGTGCTGGGCAGAGGTTGGTAGCCCACTGCCCTGTTGCCAGCACTTCTGCTGGGGACTTCACACCCTCTGCTCCGGCTAACCATTGGGGCAGGAGGCTGGATTCCTCCACTCCCAAACTGTGTAGCTGCCATTGGGGAGGTGAGCCGGCTGCTTCCTGTTCCATTCCCTCATCTGGCTGCTGGGACGACTTGTCTGTGGTACTGTCTCCCAGGTGCACGGATCTTTGCTGGGGAGGAAAGACCGCTTCCTCCACCTTGGCCAACTGTTGGGGAGGGACAAAGAACACCTCCTCTCCCTTCTCCCCCTGTATCTGCTGCTGGGAAGTGATTGCCACCTTCTCACCCTGAGCCTCCGAAACTGCCACAGGTGTGGGGCAGAGGTCTTGGACCCTCTGTCTGGTGACCAGCACTTCAGCTGGGGACGTTCCTTGTAACTCCACAGATACTGCTGTTGGTGCTGGGCAGAGCACAGTGAAGTTTGGCCCTAATACCAGCTCTTCTGCTGGAGGCTCATCAGGTTGTTCTTCATCAGCAGAAAAGTCTATTAAATCCCCTGTCTCTGCAACTGGTGTCTGGGGATAGAGGTTCACCATCTCCTGTCCGTGGAACTCAGAAGATGCTATCGGTGCTGAGCAGACCACAGTGATGTTTGGCCCTAATACCAGCTCTTCTGGGGACTCACCCGATTGTTCTCCCTCAGCAGGAAAGTCTATCAATTTCCCTGTCTCTGCAACTGGTGTCTGGGGATAGAAGTTCACCATCTCCTGTCCATGGAACCCAGAAGATGCTATCAGTGCTGGGCAGAGGTTAGCAGAGCTCTGCCCTGTTGTCAGCACTTCAGCTTTGGGGATGGCAATCTCCAGATTTTCCACTGCTTATTCTCTGGCATGCTGCTGGACAGGCACATTCCTCCATCCAAGATCATCCCATGCAGAAACAGGATCATCAAGGTCAGTCAGCACTTGTTGCATCCGCCATAAGACCTCCGCCTCCATAGCTGCGGGGGGCAGGTTGACAAAGCACACTATTACTCTGCCACATTGCCGACACTTCAGCCAGGATTTCAGGGTTGTCAACTGGTATTTCCTGATAGTCCCAGGACGTTTAGCAGCCGTCTGTAGGTGATCTCCAGCTCCCACTCTTGAACGGCCAGAAACTCTAAATCTTCCAGTGCCCAATGCACTTCCGAGATGTTCAGTAGCCCTTCTCTGAAATCCATGATTTTGTCCAACCGCCACTCCAAATCACTCCCAAAGTTAGGGTCCCCTGTCAGCTTCACATACAACAGTCCCAAGCCACCGTAGCTTAAGCCTTCCATTGGGCTGTCATCCGCTATCCAGGGACATGCTTGGGATACATGCCACCGGAGGGCTCTGTAGCTCTCATCCAGCTTCATCTCTGCCCAGACCAGCCTGCTTAATTCAGCTGTCTGCTCCTTGTGTGTTTTTTCTCCCAAAAACCGCACCCGCAATCCGTACTGCGACCAGTACCTTTCCTGGATGGAGGGGAGAACTTTTCCCTGGTGTCGCTGCTCACGGGCTAGCGCTTCTTTCCAGAGTTCGCAGCGAATAGAATCACACCATCCAAGCAGGACCTGCTCTGATACTGGTCCTCTGTGCTTTATCTGCATCTCTAGCAACCTCCTTCTGAATTCCTCCTCCATGTGGCTGGTATCTGTACCTCTCCTCTCCTCTCCTGCTATCTGGACCTTAGATCCAAGTGGAAGTTTGGATGTCCCAGACTGCAGGAAGCATCCCACTGCTTGCCACCAATTTCACGGACCGTCCCACACTCCGCTTGAGTGCTTCAGTCAGTATATCACTTCCTCCCAGTCTGGATATAGATATCAGATATTTGAAACACTCATAAGCACAAAACGAGACGAGACTTGTTTCAATGCTAACATGGACTGTTTTTTATTAGAACCAAAATTACAAGTCTTTATATACCGTTAGAGGAGGTTCCCCCCTCCTGCTCATATTACTCTAACAATACAACTGTAACCTAATTAACATGAGATAGTTTACTAAATCATTTACCCAGACTAGGTGACTCAGAGACATGACCTTTGGGTTTAAGACTTTACGTCTCCTAGCTCATTGACTATTCAATATGATATTCTATATACTATTCAATATGACTATTTCATATGAGAGCAGCTAACTCATAGTTAGCTTGTTAACGTTGTGCAACGCGGCTCCCAAACAAAATTGACGTCCTTTTTTCCCCACAAATAGAGCTTTCTTTTGGTGGTATTTGATCACTTCTGCAGTTTTTATTTTTTGTGCTATAAACAAAAAAAAAACGACAATTTTGAAAAAACGCATTATTTTTTACTTTTTGCTATAATAAATATCCCCCAAAAATATATAAAAAAAACATTTTTTTCCTCAGTTTTGGCCAATATGTATTCTTCTACATATTTTTGGTAAAAAAAAACGCAATAAGCGTTTATTGATTGGTTTGCGCAAAAGTTATAGAGTCTAGAAAATAGGGGATAGTTTTATGGCATTTTTTTTTTTCAAAAAGTTTTTATTAAATTTTATGGTCAAACAGAAGGTATGTAACATACATTTCAATAAACAAGGTTACAGATGAATAATAGACAGTTATAATGCAGTTGTACAAGCTGTCCGCCCATGAAAAAGGCATTGATCACCATAAGTGAGTCTAGGAAACATACAAACAGTAACATATGTAAACTTGCAAGAATCCTAGTAACTAGCCCGTGGGAACCAGTGAGAAGCACAATGGAATTGACAATTATCAGATAATCTCTGTTGTATTTTCTGCCGAGATAGGAAGCAGAGAGTATTAAGCCCGGGATAAGCCTGTGGGTGGAGTGCAAACCACTGGGTGACAATCCCGGTACCATTCACCCCTAAAGGGAACTTCGCTGTGAATGGACTGGGATTTTTGAGAGGAAAGTGGATAAAGTACAGATCGGTGGTGTAGTTGTATGTCTGTTTAGTTCCCGGTAGGGACTCTGGAGGACGGGTTGGGACTGTAGTGTTCATAGCAGTGCAAACATGTGCCCTTACCTTACGCGGGATAAACAGGAAAGGGGATATACTGGTATTTGTATGAAGCAAGTTTAAGTGAGGGACAGTGCAGGGAGAACACTGTAGGGGAGAACTGGGATGGGGGCGAGAAAAGGCGGCTGTGTTATAAGGGGTTGACCCACACAGGGAGTATAGGATAGCCTTCAAGAGGATCTTGGAGGAGTTTGGGGCAATGATGCCCACATTTGGGTTTGTCTGTAGTGTAGCCAACTTGCCCAGGTGATGTAGAATTTGGTAGGGTGGTCATTGGATTGGCAGATAAGGTTTTCCATGTCAGCTATTCTGTCCACCCTACGGATCCAATCTCGGACCGTGGGGGGGGCAATGTTCCTCCAAAAGGCAGGGATGCATAGGTTGGCTGCGTTGATGAGATGTAAAGTGAGGGATTTTTTGTAGGAACTCAGGGAGACGGGAGTGTGGTGGAGTAAGTAGTGTGCTGAAGAGAGTGTTAATTGGAATGTAGTGATTTGGGAGATCAACTGATTGATTTCATTCCAAAATGGTTGTATCTGGCTACATTCCCACCAAATGTGTAGTAGAGTGCCCCTGGGTGTACCACATCTCCAGCAGGTTGGGGGGATGGTGGGGTGAAAGTGGTGAACCTTCTCAGGCATCCTATACCATTTAGAAAACAGTTTGAACCTGTTTTCCTGCGTGGAGACGTTAATGGAGCCTTTGTGCATGAGGGTGAAGATTTGATCCCATTCATTGGCTGGGATATCAATGGACAGATCCTTTTCCCATTGGTGTATCAGTTTGTCCTGTTTAACCTTGTGGTGCGAGAAAAGGAGGGAGTAAAGCGTGGAGATTAAGTGACTCTGGGGTTCAGTGCTCAGGCAAAGAAGTTCAAATGGTGTGTGGTCTCTATGCCACTGGGACATGTGTTGGGTGGCCTGAAGGAAATATCTCAGTTGTAGGTATTTATAGAAGGGTATATCGTAGTTGGGTAGAGTTGCAGAGAGTAACGGTTGGGTGAGGAGCGATCCGTTCTGAAAAAATTGGTGTGCCCTAGCCTGTGAGGTATGTGTAACAAGAGTCTTATTTTTTAATGTTAGGCCTGGGGGGAAGTCTGGGTTGTTGTCAAGTGGCGTCATAGGGCCAGGTGAGGGAGTAATATTGAGCAGTTTGCATGCCATTTTGAAAATGGATAGTGTGGCGCCAATGAGGGGGTGGGAAGAGAAATCCTGGGGAATCTGTCTATGATTAATCCAGGGTGAGTTGGTGAAATAAATGGCTTAATATTGTATAAAAAGCTTTCAATAATGATGATTTCTCGTGACACGAATTTTGGAATTTTATATCTGCTTGAGTCAGCTTAAATCAAACCGTGTGTTTTATTGTACACACATAAACTTGGAAAATACTTACAAAAATAGTACATTCATATTCAGAATTAGTGTTGTTTCATATATGCAAAAAAATGTTCAAATATAGTTCATTTGTTTAAAGAGTTCTTAAAGTCTTTAGACATTCCTTTGTATTGACTTTAAAGATGGCTGTTTAACTTCTTGTGTCCTGGAAGAAATGCTGTATGCATAGAAGAGGAATAGAGCTGTATGTCTTGAAAGAGTAGATGTGTCTGGCTTGGAGGCAGGAAGTAGCAAGAGACAGAAGACTGGTTTCCTTGTGATTATATGAACTCAGTCTTTCAAATTCGCGCCCAAACACAAATCCCTCCCATACACTCCCCTTTCTCCTCCTTCCTAATAGTGGGGGCTAGAGTAGATATACAAGCCTCTTTAACATCTGTTTTCACTTTAACAAACCCTCTAAACATGAAACAAGATATATGTGAGAGAGACTATAAGACCACTTAAAACATAAACGCATATATCAAACAGAGTATCGGTTACAGGAAGATTTTCAACCCATACATATATTATTTACAAAATCCATCAAATTCTGACAGGTTCTTCACCTGCAGTCTCAGTCAATGAATCGCCATCTGAATATCATTAGCTCAAAGTCTTATCATTCACACAATTGTAGAGAATGCATATTCTTTTTAATAAAGCCAATTAAAATTTAGATATTAAGAATATAACATTCCCCTCTGAAATATGAATAACAATCATATTTTCAAGGTTTAAATCCATACATAGCATTCATGTCCCATTCATTCTGACTTTGATCCAATAACTCCAAATGTATTTCCATCTTTCTCTTAAGCTTATTTTGCAATAAATCATCTCCTTTCTTGATTTCATTTCTAATTCGATAATATAATTTTTTCATTCTAAACATCAAACATAACTGGAATATAATGAATAACCTAATAATAATAAAAAGAATAACTATAGGATGTGATAAAATATTTCCTGCTGCTGAGGTTATTGAAGTTTTTCCCCAAATTGATACATAATTACTGAATTTTTTCCACCAATTACTTCCTGAAAATGCTGACCATTGATGAGATATCTCTTGCAAATTACCTTGTTCATGTTTAAACAATATTTCTGCATTCTGAAGTTCCTTAGCCAAAGCTATCAATAAACCTTTATCCTTATGAATTACATTTGCCCATTCTTCCCAAGGAAATTCATCTATCTGAGATATATTATATTGTGTGGGAAGAGCACTTATATTTTTCTTAAGTATATTTGTTAAATTTGTTCTAAACCCATTAGTACTTATTGCTACAATGTCTCCTTCTATACAATACAAGCCTTGATTTAGGTTTTCCGTATTTGTACAAGAAGAGAAAAAAGTTTTCTCTTTCTGTATCTGACATGATCTGGAAGCAAACCTTCTTTTTATCTACACGAGTAATTAATTCAGAAATTGTTTCAACTTTTTCTATTCTTGCTGAACATAATGTATGATTATGATAACAAGAATGAAAAATACTTTTATCTTGATTAGGTAAACAGATAACTTTAGACTGAAATTGTAAACATGATGACAAATCTAATTGTTCTAATTCAGAATTTTCATTGTTAAATGCAAAATCTGTATAGTGTAATTTATAATACAATAATTGTGTATTGCTGACAGGTAATCCCAAGACAGTGATTGGAACCAAAATTTGTTCTTGTCCTGCTATTGGAATCATAGAAGAACTATAACAAACATCCTGTTTGCATCCTATCCATTTATTTACCCATAAATCTGTATGATTTATAGCATACACATATTCTCTGGGTAAATTCTGTAAAGTGCCAAGAGGGGTTATTCCACTCTGAAATGCTTGTGCAATTATTTTAAAATTAGTGGAATATTCAGTCTGGATCTCTAAACATGCTCTGGCAATATGAGAATGTTGTTCACTTAACATTAAATCAAGAGTAATATTTTGAAGATGTAAAATAGATGGACCCATTATATTAGCTGTTTTAATAACCATATTTTCTAAAATTTCATTTAAATTTCTCTGTATTTTAATCCCGTTACTACCCACTAAACCAGCTGTCTCAAGAACAGACTTTAAAGTATTAATATCCATACTATTAGTTATACTCCCAATTGTGCCAATCCCTCCTAAAATACCTTCAACAATACCACGCTTATTTCTGTTATGATTTCTACTATTAATTCCAAACCATCTTTCAATACCCAATTCCATATTAACCAAATGTCCTTGACATTGTGGAAACCTTGTAGAAATTTTCCATTCTGAAACATTAAAGTTCCACAATATAATGACAAACTTTCCCTCTTTCAAAAGAATTCTGGATTGGAAATGGTTAATCTGAAATGGATTTGCTGAGACACTTTTCTTACCAACACATGGAGTTTTCCTAGGAGACATTACAACAACACTTGCCTTCGCACATTTCATTGGATAATTTACTATTGATATGCAACATTCATATATACCAGTATCATTCAAAGATACTCTCATTTGTTGATAAACAAATGTATTATTGATCCAATTCACACTACCATAAATTCCTTTATGAATTATCATAGTAGAACTGTGAAGAAAACTTCCCAAAAATTCATCGTTCCTTTTCCAAGTTACCAATGAATCTTGAGGTACATATATTTTTGTTTTACATATCAAATGCAAACTATCATTATCTTCAAAAATGTTCAAAGATTGTGGGAAAATATAAAATTTCCGGAATAATCATGTTGACCACAGAAATACTAACTTTAACCCTTATTTGTGTTAATTGTCTTGTTACTTTAAAATCCCATGTTATTACAACATCCCCTTTTTCATCTCCAATTATATTTAAATGTTCTGGATCTAATATTTTTATGAAACTTTGAAAAAGGTAATACAATTGATCTAAGGGATAAAATACTTTCCCAGATCTTGACATAGTATTAGTAACATCTCCAGACCAAATTGTTGAGTCATTACCCTTTAAGTATATAGCCCAGAAACTCCTCAACAATATATTACATTCAAAAGTTCCAGTTTTGTTGTTTAGTCTATAAGATCCCTGCATTTTAACAAAATTTGTTTTAGATTCTATTTTAACGTTGATTTCGATATTATTGCTATGAATGAAATACAATTGCAAACAGCAATCATATCCCTGACCTACACAAACATATCCATACAAATCTTCAGCTGTATCAATATCAACATATCTAAAATCATGATTTCTGTCAAATGCATTAATATCAATAACTCTCTCATTTTTGTCCTTTCTATTGATATTAGTGTTTTTATCATTTTGTTCCTCTGAATTGACATCAATGTCTACATCTCTTTTGTTTCTGAATAATGTAATGTCTTTGTAGTGTAATTCTTCAATCCTGTTAACCTCTGCATAACTGGAACAGTTTGTGATATATTTTACCACAGATAAAATTGTCACTAGTGAAAAGATGCATCCTGTGATGATGATAAATCTTCTCTCTTTAACACTTTCTTTTGTTGAACTGACATCTTCTTTTTTGGAATCCATGATTCCTCCAGGTTAATGAAATATAATTCATTCCTAGGAAAAATAAAAGCAGCATCATTTATCTTAGAATATTACATTTGTTATACCCACATTTTTATTTATACATGCTTTTTCACTAAATTGAGAAATCCTTGAACTAATACCATTGTCCCTTGAACATCTAAGATGTCAAATGGACCTTCCCAATTACTTTGCCATGGTCCACTTCTCCTTAAACTTTAGTTCCGCCTGTGACGTGTATCTCACCATCTCTGGGTGTGACCTTACACATGGCAACTCTTTGATCACCATATTTCTTTCTGTATAAACTTATGCTAACAACATCTAATTTTTGATTTAAATAAATCTTTCCATTCTTAATTATCAATCTTGGTAAACCGTTTATCTTGAATAAAAGATAATTTTGGTTTTAATAATAAAATAACAAAATGTTACAAGAATCAGATATGTGTGTGGATGTAACAGCAGTTCTCATGCTGTGTATGTGTCTTGTGTATACTGGAGTGAATGTCTATTGAAGCATCTGCTGGAATGCATGTCTGCCAAAAAACTCTGTTACAGGCATTCTACTCCTAAAAAAACAAACCCCCTCCTTTTCTTATTCAGAAAGGTTAATTTTTGTCTTGTAGTCCCACAGATGCAGGCTCTCAATGAGTAGTATCCCCCCCTCCTTTTTAAAAAGGTGGGTGTCACTTCACTCTCAAATTCCTAAGGGTGGGGCTATGAGCTATGTGAGTAATCATTTAACTTATACAATCTACAAGTTTCTTTAAACTTCTAAAACAAATACTACATATCAGTATATATACAAATTGGGGGTCATTTACTATAGCGCTATGGCACTAATTCGCGTAAATTGCCGCAAATTAGCGCTAATTCGCAGCAATTTAGCGCACGGTATTCACTATAGCGCTGGTGAGAAAATACTCCCAAAATCGAATTTACTATAGCTCCCTGAAACTAAATAGAGCCCAAACCCTTACTCTGCTAAAACCTAGAGAATTGCACATGGAAATAATGTTTAGAGCATGATATAATTGCCTAAATGGTACTAAAATATGCGGTATATTATTTAAAGATAATCTGCTTTTTAACTGTGTGAAAAAGTGATTTCTACACTGAAATATCTTTAAAAGTCTGAAAAGTGAAAAATTCCCCGTTTTGGACAACTAGGTGCCAACACAACTGAGCATGCTCAGACCTGAAAATAACTCTCATTTTAACTCAAGTGTCTTTTTTACCTGGAGGTATAGTAAATACCAAAATGAGAGCTAATTAGAGAGCATTTTTTGGGAGTTAAAATCTGCTCTAATTTAGTCCAAATGAAGTTTCAGTCATTGATTCTAATGGAACAATTCTAACTTTCACAAAAAACCTTTTAATGTTGAGATGAAATGTATCTTTCTGTGAAATAAATTTTCCTTTGCAACATTGTTGCTTCTACTTAAAATATTTTGATTTTAAGAATGCTACAATGTGGAATGTTTTGATGTTTTGGTCAAATATATTTTTCTCTGTCACTTTCACTTGTTACTCTTCATCTCACAACAATCTTTACCCCAAACTCACACAGGAGTCTTTACAATCCACAAACAATACCATTGCTGATGAAAATTTAAAATTAATCACAATTTTTTGTGCTTTGTATTATTTCCAAATATTCATAATTTGAGCCCAAAAAATGTGATATGTGTACCAACATCAGAAATCAAAATGTAATTCCCAAAAATTTGAGGATAATATTCTACTCTCACCCACAAAAAAACACCAAATATCACAGAATAAATCAAGAAGAATAACTCTTGAGTAATGTAATTCCATCACCTGTATGTCCATAGAAATGCAGTATTTATGTGTTTTTATGTATATTTATGAGTATTTATGTGTAGGAGGGTCTCACATGTGGCAGCTCTGTGGCTTAGAGGTTAGAACTTCTGCTTAGTATCTCTGAGGGTCTGGGTTCAAATCCCAACCATGTTACTTCATGTACAGAAGTTGTCTCATCTTTCAGGTCCTATAACTATGTCTAATTGTAGTAGTTATGTGTAGGAGGGTTCCACCACCATTGTAAGTCTTTTCCAGATACACTATATAGCCAAAAGCATTGGGACGCCTGCCTTTACACACACATGAACTTTAATGGCAGCCCAGTCTTAGTCCGTAGGGTTAAAATTTGATTTGGTCCACCCTTTGCAGCTAGAACAGCTTCTGGGAAGGCTGTCCACAAGGTTTAGTCTGCCTATGGGAATGTTTGATCATTCTTCCAGAAGTGCATTTGTGAGGCCAGGCACTGATGTTGGATGAGAAGGCCTGGCTTGCAGTCTCTACTCTAATTCAGCCAAAGGGTGTTCTATCGGGTTGAGGCCAGGACTCTGTGCAGGCCAGTCAAGTTTCTCCACCCCAAACTTGCTTATCCATGTCTTTATGGACCTTGCTTTGTGTACTGGTGTGCAGTCATGTGGGAACAGGAAGGGGCTTTCCCCAAACTGTCCCCACAAAGTTGGGAGCATGAAATTGTCCAAAATGTCTTGGTATGCTGACGCCTTAAGAGTTCCCTTATCTGAAACTAAGAGGCCAAGCCCAACCCCTGAAAAACAACCCCGCACCATAATCCCCCCTCCACCAAATCATTTGGACCAGTGCACAAAGCAAGGTCCATAAAGACATGGATGAGTGATTTTGGGGTGGAGGAACTTGACTGGCCTGCACAGAGTCCTGACCTCAACACAACAGAACACCTTGGGGATAAATTAGAGAGGAGACTGTAGGTCAGGCCTTCTCGTCCAACATCAGTGTCTGACCTCACAAATGCACTTGGAAGAATGGTCAAACATTCCCATAGACACACTCCTAAACCTTGTGGACAAGAAGAGTTGAAGCTGTTATAGCTGCAAAGGGTGGGCCAAATGAGTTTTGAACCCAATACTAATACTGGGATGCCATTACAGTTCATGTGTGTTTTAAAGGCAGGCATCCCAATACTTAGGCCAATATACTGTATATTGCTTGTGACACTGAGCATGGCTATGGATTTAGGGCTGGTTCACACCACAGAAATGCAGAAAACATGTGTGGGGCTGCCTGGTGGCTAAGTGTGTAGCAGTTCTGTCTAGCGGCACCTGGGATGTTGGTTCAATTCCCCAACATGCTAATGCTTGTGTTGAAGTTTATATGTTCTCCCTGTGTGGGTTTCTCACCACAATCTAAAGACATGCTGGCATCTTATTTGTCTCCTGTTGAAATAGGTTCTAATGTAAGATTGTTAATTTTGGACTTTATATTGGAAGCTCATTGCAGCCAGGGACTGATGTTAATGTTTATTAGCACTAATCATGCCCAGGGACTTGGACATTTCAAATTTTAGGGTTTACACTACACAGGTACATATGCTTAGAAAACTGTTGCTTTGTTTATGTGGATGCAAATGGACTTTGATCTTTGTCCTGTAGTTGGAGATTTGATGCACATAGCCAAGGGCTAACACAGTTGCAAATCATATTAGGCCCCTTTCACACATGCGGACAGTATGTCCGTATTTCATCCATCCGTTTTCGGATGAAATACGGACATACATGCATCCCTATGGGATAGCGGGTGTCAGCGGATGTACATCCGCTAACACCCGATGTTGTCCGGCTCCGCTCTCGTCCGATTCTGCGGACGGAAGAAAATCCTATTTTTCTATCCGTCTGCAGAGCGGATCGGATGAACACGGACAGACGGTCCATGTTCCTCCGATCCCCCATAGGGGAGAGCGGAGATCTGACAGGGCGGTCCCTGCACAGTGTGCGGGTCCCGCCCTGTCATCTGCCTGCTCAGCTGGGGAAAACGGAGCAATCCCCGCTGAGCAGCGGATAAACACGGGGCGGATCAACACGGATCCGTCCCGTGTGAAAGGGGCCTTATGTGTTCCTGCTCATCAGGTGCAATCACTTTAGACATACATGAAGAGACAGATTGAAAGATACTGGTGGGCGTGTACTTCTATTGGGTGTGTCAGTGTGCTAACAATACAACCTCTCTTATATAAAGGCCTGCAGTAGGGAGATTCGTTTGGCCTGAGAAGGTCAGGTTTTTTGTTGTGATGGAGAAGGAATGATATTGGGAGATTTGATGAAATTCTTGTGCATTTTTTATAACAAAAGTGGGTTTATGTGGCCATGCTGTCAATGTTGTGTGTGTATTGTTCCTGTCTGATCATGCAAACATCATTTGGAAGCATCTGCTGACCTACTATTTTTGATCTCGTTTAATCGTGTACACCGAAATGCAGCTTCCAGCAGAACATGGTCACCAATGTATGTATGTGTGGATTGTGGGCTGGTGGTGGGTGTTTTGAATAAGTCTTTTGCAATATTATGTTGGAATGCTTTGTAAGAATGACTGTTAAGTATGTTTCTATAATCTTTCAGATAATAATGTGATGTGTTGCCCGTTATACACTGAAATTAAAGCTGTGTCCACTCTAATTTTAGATTGTAAGCTCCTATGAGCAGGGCCCTTAAAATTCCATTGCTAAATGTAGTACCATATATCCTGTCCAAATTTTTTTGAAGCTAGTAAATGTAAATTTATTTTTTTTCTGCTGGTAAAATAAAAGTACATTGAGGTGTGTGTGTGTTTTTTTTTTTTTTTTTTTTTTCCCTTCTACATTTTCTTTCTTTAGTTTTTGTGGGTGTGGTTTTGGGAAAGTGCAATATCTTTTTTATATTTTATTTCAATATGTATTTGTGCACCAAAAAACTAATCTCTTTGCCCTGGTTCACATGCTACTTTGAAATTGCGCTACTTCACTTGAAGTAGCATGATTTCAAAGTAGCAAGGTCAGCGTGATTTCAGGTGGCTTCATACACAAATGTCTATTGAAGTTGCACCTGAAATCGGCAAAAGTAGTGCAGGAACTACTTTAGCAAATTGATGCGGTGCCACAAAAAAATGTTGCATCAATTGGAACAGTGCCATTGCCAATAGTCATGCGATTTGATCTCTCAAATTGCATGACCAATCGCTCCAATGTAAACCTAGGCTTCTGCACAACTGCAAGTTAATGATAAAAGGTGAAATCTTTATATATAACAGCTGTGGAGAATTGCAGGTAATGAATTCAGCTGGTGGATAGGCAGTGTTTGAATGTGTCAGCTCTGGTTCACATTGGTGTGATTTGACATGTCAAATCTGTGGCAATTGCACTGTTCTAATTGGTGCGATTTGTATTGATATTGGTGCAGAAACTTGCACTGATGTCTCTGATGTTGCCCCCACAGTCGGGACTGATATGCAGGAATGAAATTGTGGGAGTACAGCTGAACGCTTTCCTCCTGCTGTTAGTGTGAACCAGGGCTCAAACTGGGCCTTTTGTCTTTGTAATTCACCTGCTGCTAACCCAGGGACACCATTTCTTAGCAAACTCCCTAAAGTTTATCTTCAAATATATGTAGAAATACAGATTTGCATATCTGAAAATAAAAAAATACTAATCATGGTTGAGATCAAATATTCGCAGCTGCAATCAAAAGCGTGGTTTCACCTTCTGACCTGGAAATTAGTCATTGTATGCACCCGGAAGTTCCTGTGCTGGTCAGGATCTCCATCTAGGTGGACATTGCGAGGTCTCTTTAGCAGAGAGGAGGCGCTGCTCATTGGCCGGGTAAGTGTAGGATATGTACTTGATCAATGCGGGGTGGATGTTATAGTTAGATTTGGTGTGGGTGGGGTTCATTGATTTGTTTGGCATCACCACACATTTGCTTCTGTCCCATGTGCACACATCACTTCCTGCATTTGTTCTGCTGATGTAAATCAGTAAGGACTATGCAAGTATAAATGAGAGCTCCTTTTATTAAAATATATATGACTTGTTTCACAGCTGGGCGAAATTTCCAGCAAATTTGGACCTCTGAGTTGCATGACAAGTTGTACCCCATGATTCTCAATGACAACCATTCATATCTGTGCTACTTTAAGTCGCACCAACTTCAAAGTAGTCCCTGTACTACTTTGGTGTGACTTGAGGTATATCGGGTACAATATTACACAGGCATTCCCAGAAGTTGGGGCCAAGTTGCAGCGGCAAAGTGGCAGCAAAATAGTGTGACTTTCAGGTCGCAGCAGTGTGAATGAGATTCAAGGATAATACCTTTGAATTTGGCCCTATTGTCACTTGTGCATCCTGAAGGTGTAGCAAATTCGTCCCTGCACTACCTTGGTTTGACTTTGATGCAATTTGAGGTCCATACACCACAAGATTACACAGACATTGCTTCAAGTCATGACAAAGCTGTGCAATTTTAAGGTCGCACAAGTGCAAATGGTGCTTTATTCAAAGGTGTTATCAATTAATCGCATTAGGTTACTTTCACACTTGGGTGACTTTTCATGGAGCTTTGGACCTCAGAGTCACATGAAAAGTTGTCCCCCTTGATTTCCATGCATATTTATTAGAGCTGCACAATTAATCGTCATCGTGATTTTTTTCCCCTTTACGATCTTGAAAAAAGAGTTTCACGATTCTTGCTATGCAAAGAACTCTCTCTGCTCTTCTGAAGCCACAGCCGAAAAACCAGGAAGTCTGCCAAGAATTAGAACATTCTTTATCAGTGAACTTAATTAGAAACCTTGTAACAATTTGTCAATTAAATAGAATTCTGTGTAAGTGAGGAAAGTTTAACTACTTAAACACTAAACATTTTTCTGACATTTGTTGGTTTCAGGTTAAAATCATTTTTTTTTTTGCTAGAAAATTACTTAAAACCCCCCAACATTATATATATTTTTTTTTGTAGAGACCCTAGAGAATAAAATGGTGGTTGTTACAATATTTTATGTCACACTGTATTTGCGCCTTTCAAATGCAATTTTTTTTGGAAAAAAGTACTTTAATGAATAAAAAAAAAAAAAGAAAGAAAAGTTAGCCCAATTTTTTGTGGGATAATGTGAAAGATTTTACGTCGCGAGAATCGTGATCTTTTTATTCTAAGCAAAAAAATTGTGATTCTCATTTTGGCCAGAACCGTGCAGCTCTAATATCTATGCAACTTCACCCATGTTCACATAGGTCTGAATTGACATGTCAAATTGTAGGCCAAATCGGCGCCTATTGATGGCAATGGAACTGTCTGAATTGGTGCGACGCCACAACGATTCCCAAAAGTAGTTCCTGCACTACTTTGGGCGACTTCAGGGGGCGATTTCTTAACTCCCAACTTTTTGAGATGGGTATAAGGGACACCTATTAGCAAAAGTAGGTAGGCATAGGACACCTTCTTAAAGGAGAACAGTTGGGACCTATGTGATTTCACTAGACATCTGTGCAGGAAAGTGCACTGATGTCTCTGAAATCGCTGACAAAGTCGGACTGAGTCACACTTGTGCGACTTTGGACATCAGAGTCGTATGACAAGTCATACCCCATGATTTTTAATGTGTACCATTCATATCTGTGCGACTTCAAGTAACACTGACTTCAACGTAGTCCCTGTACTACTTTGGTCTGACTTTGATGCGAGTTGAGGTTCATAGACCTCAAGTTTACACAGGCATTCCCTGGAATTGCGGCAAAATTGCTGATGCAAAATCATGGGAAAGTTGCGTGTCTTTCCCTGCGACTCCTGTGTCCATAGACCTCAAGATTACATAGGCATTGCTTAAAGTCGCATTAAAATCTCGCAACTTTCAGGTCGCACAAGTGTGAAAGGTGCCTAAGTCACTGTGCTGAGTACTATTTTATACCTAGAATATAAAGTAGTCCCACCATCAAACACTAGTAAACATATGTTCTCAATATAATTGTGCTCAAATGGCTGAAAATCACACAGATGGTATCACCTACTGAAAGCTTGCATTGTACTCAGCAGCATATGCTGAAAAGAGGCAAATGCCTATTAGCCAATGCCACATCGGCATGAGCATGGTTGTTACTATATTATCAATGCCTGAAATGCAAAACATTATTGTATTGAATCAAACATTAGTAAATGTATTTTCTCTGTAGGTAAGTGCTCAGCTCTGTAGCATAGCGGTATACCCTGCTGCCCCCAAAAGTTCAAGCCATGAATTCGAATCCCACTGATAGCATCACCTCCCAGAAGTGTGCATTGTACTCAGAAGCATAATTAGGCAAAGCACATCAGCTTGCTTTATTCCATATTTTAACTCTTCAAATGCATGCAATGGTATGTACTTATTCAATAATATGGTATGGAATTCCAAAATTCAAGGAAAAAAATGTCGTAGGGTCCCCCCAGTACATACCAGGCCCTTCGGTATGGACTTTAAGGGGAACCCCACACCAAAATGTAAAATAAATTTGATGTGGGGCCCCCAAAATCCATACCAGACCCTTACCTGAGCATGCAGCCTGGAGGTCAGGATAGGGGGGGACGAGTGAGCACCCTCCCCTTCTGAAGCTTACCAGGCCACATGCCCCAAAGCACCTTTTCCCCATGTTGATGGGGACAAGGGCCTCTTCCCGACAACACTGGTCGGTGGTTGTCGGTCTGCAGGCAGGGGGTTTATCAGAATCTGGAAGCCCCCTTTAACAAGGGGGCTCCCAGATCCTGCCCCCTATGTGAATAGGTATGGGGTACATTTTACCCCTACCCATTCACCAAAAAATACAGTGAAATGTAAAAAAATTAATAGCTGGTTTTTGACAAGTCCTTTATTGTAAAATAGCTCTGAGCTGTCTTCTTCCCTGAGCCATCTTCTCCAGACGCTGTCTCTCCCTCCTCCATCTTCTCCCCAAGCTGTATTCTCCCAGAGCCGTCTCTCCTGCCGCCACCATCTGCTGTGTTCTTCCGCACCGCTGGTTACCCGCTAATAAAAAAAAGCTGCTCTTCTTCCATGGTGGTCTTCCTCCGCTGTGTTGTCACCCGCTGTGTAGTGTCTCTTACATAGCCATGGAGCGGACTCTCCAGGTGACATTATCGGATGGCCACAGAAGACCGCCACAAGAAGAGCGGCTTTTTTTTTATTAGTGGGTAACCGGCTGCGCTGAAGAACACATCAGCGGGAGAAGATGGAGACAGCTCGGGGAGAAGAAACATCAAACACTAGTGAATGTATTTTCTATGTATGACTGTGCTACACCCAATAGGCTAGTGGTCAGCACTTCTACCTTGAAGAACTCATGGGTTCAAATCCCACAGAGAAATACTAAAAGATTGAATTGGTGAAAAAAAGCAAATGACTATTAGCCAATTAGCCAAAGCAGCATATGCTGAAAATAGGTGAATGCCAATTAGCCAATGCACTTTAAATTTGGCTGATTATATTATATTAACTCTTCAAATGCATGCAATGATATGTAAGTATTCAATACTATTATGGTGTGAAATTCCAAACACCACACACTAACTAATGGGCAGATTACATTTTTTTTGTTTGTTCATTTTAATTCGCTTGTGCACTGAAAAAATAAACACAGCTGGGGGATGGTAGGTTGGCTGGTATTTGAACTTGTACCATGAGTGCTGTGGAGACATATGAGCAGACTACTAAGCCATTGTGCTAAGTATGAGACTTGCATAATAGTGTAGTATGATTAAAGAATGAATATAAATAATTACCGCTTTATAGTCACCTAAATTAAAAAATAAAAAACAACATACAACAAATAGATAACCTAAATGTTTAATACATGTAACTTTACAGAATAGCAGACATTACTATGTAATAATCATTCATAACTGCATTAGTTAGCAAAAGAAGGAAAAAACTAGGAATACTAATTGCAACATACATCAAAAGATGCACACGAGGTAGAGCACATCTCACATAAAAATGTTTCTTTCACATACATGGATCATGATTACAGTGCAGTACTATATAACAACTTGGTAGGAATTGGCATTTGCATATACGTGGAAGCGCTAATTAGCGCCAGCTTAGAATTTACTAACATGTGTTTCTCACTAATAGCGCTAGTTTTTCATTCGCACATTCACCTGTTGAAATTTTATTTGACTAAAATGGGAGCTATTATTTGCCATAGTGCCCAGTACTTCCTGGCGCTATAGTAAATGACCCCCATAGACTTTAACGGTGTTCGCATGCTCGAACAAACTTTTTTCCTGTTCACATGTTCTGGTGCGAACCGAACGGGGGGGGGTCTGCTCATCCCTACCTAGCAGTAAAAAGGGTCACTGGTTCGTATTCCCAACCACACCACAAGACTACCTGCATGGAGTTTGCATGTTCTCCCTGTGCCTGCGTGGGCTTCCTCCGGGTACTCCGGTTTCCTCCCACACTCCAAAGACATGCTGGTAGGTTAATTGGCTTCTGTCTAAATTGGCCCTAGTATATGAATGTGAGTTAGGGACCTTAGATTGTAAGCTCCTTGAGGGTATGGGCCCATATTAGTGTATAATGTATATGTAAAGCACTGCGTAAATTGACGGCACTATAGAAGTACCTTAAAGCGGAGTTCCACACAAAAATGGAACTTCCGCTTTTTGGAACCCTCCCCCCCTCCGGTGTCACATTTGGCACCTTTCAGGGGGGAGGGGGGTGCAGATACCTGTCTAAGACAGGTATTTGCACCCACTTCCGGAATAGACTCCCATGGGAGTCTATGCCTCTTCCCGTCCCGACCGCGCTGTCTGCTGGGAACACACAGCTCCCAGGAGAGAGCGGCGACCACTAGGGACGCGCAGCGCGACTCGCGCATGCGCAGTAGGGAACCAGGAAGTGAAGCCGCAACGCTTCACTTCCTGATTCCCTCACCTAGGATGGCGGTGGCAGCTGCTGAGAACCGAACGGGTTCTCGGCGTCCCCTGCCGACATCGCTGGACCCTGGGACAGGTAAGTGGCCATGTATTAAAAGTCAGCAGCTGCAGTATTTGTAGCTGCTGGCTTTTAATATTTTTTTTTTTTTGGCGGTGTGGGTGAACCCCCGCTTTAAATAAAAATAAATAAGTCTTCACTAATATTATGGTGTGAATCTCCAAAACACCATACACTAGCTAACAAGCAGTTTACATTTGATAAACTTTATTGTATGGTATATAAACCATCAAACACTAGTAAAAGTATTTTGTATATATAATTGTGCTCAGCCCAATAGGCTAGCAGTTAGCACCTTTACTTTCAAACTTTCTGGTATTGAAAGACTCATGGGTTCAAATCCCACAGAAGAATCCTAAAAGATTACTATTGGTGGAGAAAAGGAGAATTACTGTTAGTCAATTAGCCAAAGCAGCATACAGTGAATGCCAAGTAGCCAATACACTTTAATGTGGTTGATATTATTGTATTAACTCTTCAAATGCTTGCAATGGTATGTAAGTATTCACTAATATTATGGTGTGAATCTCCAAACACCACACACTAGCTAACAAGCAGTTTACATTTGATAAACTTTATTGTATAGTATATAACACATCAAACACTAGTAAAAGTATTTTGTATGGATGATTGTGCTCAGCCCAATAGGCTAGCAGTTAGCACCTCTACCTTCAAACATTCAGGTATTGAAAGACTCATGGGTTCAAATCCCACAGAAAAATCCTAAAAGATTGCATTGGTGGGAAAAGGAGAATGCCAGTTAGCCAATTAGCCAAAGCAACACAAATATACGTGTATATATATTTACTGAAAATAGGTGATTGCCAAGTAGCCAATGCAGTTTAATGTGAAAGTTTTTATTGTATTAACTCTTTAAATGCATGCAATGGTATGTAAGTATTCAATTATATTATGATGTGACATTCCAAACACCACACACTAACTAAAGGGCAGTTTACATTTCTTTGTTTGTTTATTTTAATTCACTTGTGCACTGAAAAAATAAACACAGCTGGTGGATGGTAGGTTGGCTGTTGTTTGAACTCATACCATGAGTGGTGTGGAGATATCCAAGCAGACCACTAAGCCATTGTGCTAAGTACAAGACCTGCATAATAGTGTAGTATTATTAAAGAATGAACATAAATAATTACTGCTTTATAGTCAACTAAATTAATAAATAATAAATCAAAAACATGAAAAAAACAACATACAACAAATAGGTAACCTAAATGATTAATACATGTAACTTTACAGAATAGCAGACATTACTGTGTAATAATCATTCAGAACTGCATTTCTTAGCAAAAGAAGGAAAAAAAACTAGGAATACTAATTGCAATATAAATCAATAGATGCACGGGAACTAGAGCACATCTCTGATAAAAAATGTTTCTTTCACATACATGGATCATGGCTACAGTACAGTGCTATATAACAACTTGATAAGAATTGGCATTTGTATATACGCGGAAGCGCTAATTAGCGGCAATTTAGAATTTACAAACGTTTGTTCTCTGCTTATATCGCTGATTTTCATGCGCAAATTCGCCGTTTTGTTTCCATTTGGCTAAAATGAGCTTTATTATTTGCCATAGTGCCCAGTACTTCCTGGAGTTATAGTAAATGACCCCCATTGTCTCTTAATAATCTCCTAAACAAGGAATATTGTAAAATAAGGAAATTATGATCTTTTAACTCAAACTTAAAAATGTGTGGAAGGACCATTTTTTCATACAAGTAACTGCATGTAACACAATTCTGTTCAAATTGTCCTGTATCATCTATAACCAATACACTCTTATGCAAAAGGAGCACAAAATACCAAAAAGAAATATCATTTTATGAATGACATTCAATACCTTTAAATAACAGCCTAATATCCCTTCTCAAATCACAAGCACTGCACTACAATATACTTCAGAGGGACACTAACAATCATTGCTGTGCATTGCCAACAAACGTTCATTGTGAAACACAAGTGACAAAGTAAATTCTTCCTGTCATTAATTCAAATGAAGAATACTTTGTAACTGAAAAAACTGTACCTGCAAACTGTGAATGATATGATACATGAAATCTCTGTCCTATTCACAAGATTTTACACATTACCTGCATGATTTTACCTATAAAATGGAATCCTCTGTCACTACTGAGGTTTGCTGGTATACCCCAAACTAGAAAAACACGATTAATCAACATCCTATCAATAATTGAAATATCTTTGTACACAGATTAGACAAGATTTAATTACTCTGTCTACTGTCTTTTGCAATTTGTCCAAATAGAATTTCTCTTTAAGAATTTCAAGCAATTTTTGCTTACCAAAGTGATCTACACTGTCATAGTTAAATTTAGTGAATTCCACCTGTAGGTATTGTGGTACATTAAAATATAGAAAATCCGTCTAAGTCATGATATTAGATCCAGTTTTCATAAACCAAAATATAGATCTTATATCAACCGATGAGAACTCAAAAGATTTGTCACCTTTTAATTCTCTGAAAACGAAGGAAAATCTTACATTTATTTTTTCCACAACATAATTTTGTCCATATTCAGGTTGAAATCACTAATTCTCCATACAAATCTGCCTCCTTTGCTAATTGAGTACAAAGCTGTTAATTACCCCCTTTTCCGGTGAACTAAACCTCTCAATGTTCCTTCTGAACAAAAAATAAAAAATGAAAATCATAATAATCATAACTTGGAAAAATTAATAAACTAATAATCCAAAGGATTATCCTTGAAAATACTAAAAATATATCAAATAAAAACCAAATCTCTGAACCTCAAATCATAACCTTATTATCCATAGCAAAGAATCAATAACCAGAAAATCCTTACCATCCATGCAGTTCATTTAAGGACTGCTAACATTGTTTTTCACAGTGTTATATGATACATAATGATACCTTTCCTGTCTTAATGGACTATTTGCAGTTTGCAATCTTTGCATTTGGGTCTTAAAAGGGAAATTAGTTTGATTATTATGGCCTCTATACCTCAAATTACTACACCAGCGCACAGAATACACTTCATAGCGCCTTGGCATCGTTTTCGGATAATACAACCTCTTTTGTATATCGTTAGTAGCCATCACACAAAACCTAGCTATGTGACCCTCTCTTTTGCAAACTAAACATTTAAGAGTTGTTTTTTTTGCATATACCTTTCTTTGAGTATATGGCGATGAAAATTTACATTTCTGTTGAATATTACTATTATTCAAATCAACAGACTTCATGCTTTCAGTGTCTGAGGAAATATTAACCTCCTCAAATGTCTCCACTGAGTCAACTCCAGAATCAGCATCATTATCCCTCGCCTCTGACTTTGTCATGTGTTCATAAGCTAAACACTGAGCATGTGCAGAAGACTGAGCTTGCAATAATTGCGTTTTAAGCAAACTTATAACATTCTCTTGTTCAATTTCTTTCTGAGTTAAAAAAGTAATACAACTTTCTTTTTCTTTAAACGATTCCAATAATGCATTCATTTTATGTTCTAATGCATCTTTTTTAATCAGTAATTGTTCAATATGTAAATTCTCCTGTGTTTGTGCAATTTCTGTTACACTTTGCCTTTGTTTTCCTGGCATATCAAAAACCATTGCATTGAAAACCGTAACTAGTTTCATCACATTACTTAATTTTTTCTTAGATTTAGCTAATGAAAATCTATTCTTCTTAATTTCTTTATTTGCCTGTAGGCA
The DNA here is from genome assembly GCF_042186555.1 of Aquarana catesbeiana. NCBI lineage: Eukaryota > Metazoa > Chordata > Amphibia > Anura > Ranidae > Aquarana > Aquarana catesbeiana. The sequence goes on from NC_133324.1 coordinate 305,049,203, forward strand.
TTGATTATACATTGATTGCCATAACTTAGTGTCTGAAATATGACTGGCTAAACGTTCAAATTCTAAATTACTTTCTTCAGCTATTACATTTATAAATTCCATATTTTGGTACTCACCGAATATAAAACTTTTCCGTTATCCGCTGGACTCTAATTAAACCGTCTGTCAAGACTTCTGTTCCAAAATTTTCTGGTCTTCACGAATCAAACGATCAAACAACATCAATCGGGCGATTCTAGGTTCTTTCAATAATTGCAAAGTTTTCCTGTTCGTCACTTTTTTCCCCTCTGATCAACGGAATAAGTGGCAAAAACTTATGACGATTGAAACTGGCTGGCGTTCGCCAATGAAATAAATGGCTTAATATTGTATAAAAAGCTTTCAATAATGATGATTTCTCGTGAGACGAATTTTGGAATTATATCTGCTTGAGTCAGCTTAAATCAAACCGTGTGTTTTATTGTACACACATAAACTTGGAAAATACTTACAAAAATAGTACATTCATATTCAGAATTAGTGTTGTTTCATATATGCAAAAAAACGTTCAAATATAGTTCATTTGTTTAAAGAGTTCTTAAAGTCTTTAGACATGTGCTTTACTTTGTATTGACTTTAAAGATGGCCGATTAACTTCTTGTGTCCTGGAAGAAATGCTGTATGCATAGAAGAGGAATAGAGCTGTATGTCTTGAAAGAGTAGATGTGTCTGGCTTGGAGGCAGGAAGTAGCAAGAGACAGAAGACTGGTTTCCTTGTGATTATATGAAATCAGTCTTTCAAATTTGCGCCCAAACACAAATCCCTCCCATACACTCCCCTTTCTCCTCCTTCCTAATAGTGGGGGCTAGAGTAGATATACAAGCCTCTTTAACATCTGTTTTCACTTTAACAAACCCTCTAAACATGAAACAAGGTATATGTGAGAGAGACTATAAGACCACTTAAAACATAAACGCATATATCAAACAGAGTATCGGTTACAGGAAGATTTTCAACCCATACATATATTATTTACAAAATCCATCAAATTCTGACAGGTTCTTGACCTGCAGTCTCAGTCAATGAGTCGCCATCTGAATATCATTAGCTCAAAGTCTTATCATTCACACAATTGTAGAGAATGCATATTCTTTTTAATAAAGCCAATTAAAATTTAGATATTAAGAATATAACAGTTGGCAATCGGGAGACTTGTGAAAGAATCTTCCAGCGCAATCCAGTCTTTGGAAAGATGGTGTATATGCCAATCAACCACTCTGGCTAAATGGCAGGCCCAATGGTACTTTTGAAGATCTGGAAGGCCTAAGCCTCCAAGTTGTTTGGGAAGAGCCAACCTATCCCAACTAAGTCGTGGGGCTTTAGTTGCCCAAATGAAGGTCCTGCAAATACGCTTGTATGAAAGGAAAAAAGAAGTCGGGAGTTTGATCGGTATAGCTTGGAGGAGGTAAAGGAATCTGGGTAGGATATTCATTTTCAGTATGGCGATTCTGCCCAGCCAAGAAAAGGAGCCCAGGTGCCACTTCCTGAGATCCGCTTGGATGGAGAGGATCAATGGTAGAAAATTTTTGGCGTAGAGATCAGATAAATTTGTTGTAAGTTTGATTCCGAGATAGGAAATGTCTGATTTTTCCCAACTGAATGGGAAGTTGTTTTTGCATAGGTTCACAGTGGCTGTTGGGAAGGTGATGTTGAGGGCATTTAATTTCTCAAAGTTGATTTGAAGGTTTGAGAGGTATTTGAAGAGTGTGAAGTCTGTCAATAAGTTTGGTAAAGTTGTAATGGGATCTGTCAAGGAAAGTAAGACGTCGTCAGCATAGGCTGCCAGTTTATACTGAGTGTGTAGAACGTCCACACCCCTAATGGCCGGGTTGTCCCTCAGTCTTCGAAGCATAGGTTCCATGGTCAATATGAATATTAGAGGCGACAAGGGGCAACCTTGGCGGGTTCCATTGGATACAGAGAAGGCGTCCGACAATTCCCCATTAACCCTGATTCTTGCCCTCGGAGAAGAATAGAGGGCCAGAACCATCTGCATCATATGTGGTGGAAAGCCTACGGCTCACAAAGAGGCTGCCATGTAGTCCCAAGCGACCCTGTCGAACGCCTTCTCTGCATCCAAGGAAAGGAAAAAAACAGGTGTAGACCTTTTTTGAGCCAGTGGTGAATGTTCAGTGCTTTGGTGGTGTTGTCCCTAGCTTCGCGGCCAGGGACAAAGACAACTTGGTCCAGGGAGATCAGGGTAGGGATGAAGGGCAAAATGCGATTGGCCAATGCTTTAGCGTAAAGTTTTAAATCTACGTTTAGTAGTGAGATGGGGCGATAATTGGTCACCAGTGTGGGGTCTTTACCCTGTTTGGGAAGTAGTGTAATATGGGCTTCAAGCAGGTCGTTATTTGCCACAGAGTCAGGGGTAAGGGTGTTTAGAGCTTTGGTTAAATGTGGCAGGGGGATGTTAGCAAAGGATGTGTAGTAGCTAACCGAAAGACCATCCGGTCCAGGGCTTTTACCTGACTTCATCAAAGTCGGGAGTTTGATCGGTATAGCTTGGAGGAGGTAAAGGAATCTGGGTAGGATATTCATTTTCAGTATGGCGATTCTGCCCAGCCAAGAAAAGGAGCCCAGGTGCCACTTCCTGAGATCCGCTTGGATGGAGAGGATCAATGGTAGAAAATTTTTGGCGTAGAGATCAGATAAATTTGTTGTAAGTTTGATTCCGAGATAGGAAATGTCTGATTTTTCCCAACTGAATGGGAAGTTGTTTTTGCATAGGTTCACAGTGGCTGTTGGCAAGGTGATGTTGAGGGCATTTAATTTCTCAAAGTTGATTTGAAGGTTTGAGAGGTATTTGAAGAGTGTGAAGTCTGTCAATAAGTTTGGTAAAGTTGTAATGGGATCTGTCAAGGAAAGTAAGACGTCGTCAGCATAGGCTGCCAGTTTATATTGAGTGTGTAGAACGTCCACACCCCTAATGGCCGGGTTGTCCCTCAGTCTTCGAAGCATAGGTTCCATGGTCAATATGAATATTAGAGGCGACAAGGGGCAACCTTGGCGGGTTCCATTGGATACAGAGAAGGCGTCCGACAATTCCCCATTAACCCTGATTCTTGCCCTCGGAGAAGAATAGAGGGCCAGAACCATCTGCATCATATGTGGTGGAAAGCCTACGGCTCACAAAGAGTCTGCCATGTAGTCCCAAGCGACCCTGTCGAACGCCTTCTCTGCATCCAAGGAAAGGAAAAAAACAGGTGTAGACCTTTTTTGAGCCAGTGGTGAATGTTCAGTGCTTTGGTGGTGTTGTCCCTAGCTTCGCGGCCAGGGACAGAGACAACTTGGTCCAGGGAGATCAGGGTAGGGATGAAGGGCAAAATGCGATTGGCCAATGCTTTAGCGTAAAGTTTTAAATCTACGTTTAGTAGGGAGATGGGGCGATAATTGGTCACCAGTGTGGGGTCTTTACCCTGTTTGGGAAGTAGTGTAATGTGGGCTTCAAGCAGGTCGTTATTTGCCACAGAGTCAGGGGTAAGGGTGTTTAGAGCTTTGGTTAAATGTGGGAGGAGGATGTTAGCAAAGGATGTGTAGTAGCTAACCGAAAGACCATCCGGTCCAGGGCTTTTACCTGACTTCATCTGTTTTAAAGCCGTGTGTAATTCGGTCACCGAGAGAGGAAGGTCTAAGGATTGCACATCTTCAGGAGAAAGAGGGGTGGGGCCATATTGTGCTAAAAAATCTTTGATGGCATTTGGACGGTCTATTGAAGTGTCGATAGCGTGGGTGGATAGAGGAAGATTATATAATTTGGAGAAGTATTGGATAAATTGTGCTGTTATGTCTTCATTGGTAACCAAGGCCTCCCCTGCAGGACTGTTAATCTTGTGGATAGTGTTAGAGGCCTTCCTTGCTTGGAGAGCCCTTGCCAGGAATTTACCAGCCTTGTTGCCAAATTCTTAGTATAGCTTATGCGTCAATGCGAATTTGTGTTTCAGCGTAACGTTTAGCATTTCTAAAAGTTCCTCTCTCGCCTGAGTAAGTTCAGTTAGAGTAGCCGCAGCAAGGGAAGCCTTGTGTGATTGTTCGAGTCTGCGTATACGCGCAGTGAGTTCGTTAATACGGGCATACCTAAGTTTGTTGCGTTGCGCCGCTATAGACAGTAGTTCTCCACGAATTATACATATATGTGAGGCCCACGTAATAGTGGGAGTGACATCAGTTGATGAATTGTTTGAGAAAAAATCCGCGAGGCACGTAGACAGTCTGAGGACATTGACCTCGTCAGACAGCAATGAGTTATCAAGGCACCAAATATGAGTCCGTTTGTGTGGTGCAGAGAATTGTAGAGTCATGGAGATGGGGTTATGGTCTGAGAGTAAGGATGGTTCAATGGTTGCGCTAGTAAGGTATGTCAGGTCTTGTTGGGAAAGAAAGAAGTGATCTAGTCTAGAATACTTGTTGTGTGGGGAAGAAAAGAATTTGAAATCCTTTTCTTTAGGATGGAGGGTGCGCCAAGTGTCATGGAGTAAAAGGTTGCTTAGTTGATGTTTGATAGATCTTAAGGCTCGGTATGTGAGGGAGGAAGTCCCAGTAGAAGTGTCAATAGACGGGACGAGTGGGACATTAAAATCACCGCCGACAATAAGGGTGCCGAAGTAGAAGCTGGAGAGTAGTTGTAGTGTATTAAGAAAAAAGGTAACTTGGCCTGAGTTGGGAGCATAGATATTGGCGATTGTAAATGTTCTCTGGTGTAGAGTTCCTTTTATGAAAAGGAATTTGCCGAGCGGATCTCTGTGAACGTCAGTCACTTGGAGGGGGCAGTGTTTGGAAATGAGGATGGATACCCCTTTCGATTTTGCCTCGGAGTTGGAGGCATGAAAGACCATGGGGAAGTGACTGTTGTGTAATTTAGGGATTGAATCCGTCCGAAAATGCGTTTCTTGTATCAGTGCTATTTGCGCTTTGGATTGTTTGAGTGAGTGAAGGAGTTGGGATCTCTTTTCAGGAGTGTTCAGACCCCTAATGTTAACCGAGAGTAATTTGAGATCATTCAGTTGAGAATGAGGCATCTTTCCGTGTGGGTGGGTGTTTGAGGTAGCCGCCATTATAAGGGGACAGGGGGAGGGATAGAGGGTAAAGGGAGAGCGGAGCGATCCGCTTTACAGGGAGTAAGCTCGAGTGAAGCGTGTATGAAGCTAAGGGGGTACCGAAGAGGTGTGGAGTTATATGTCCACAAACCTCTAATATAAGAGGTCGGTGTGGTATGGAGCACGCCCGTGGCACAGTTCCCTGTAGGGATTACTGAACCACAGTACGGATCCGTATGGGGGTTGACCCAAATCTAGGCGATGGAGAGATGAGGATATTACGGGGACAAGGTACAGGTGGTGAAGTGTGATCTGCCACCACAGGACAAGGAGAGGCATTGGTAGAGGTAAATAGCTATCAGAGCAGCCTTCTGGGACTGGTAGTGAAAGCTTTGGTTAGTGTGTTGAGGTATGCATTGTGCCCCATGGGTTGTAAAAATATTAGGACCTTTGGGGTGCCTAGTAGTGTATAGTGAGCCGTGGGGTCGCTCCCCATCTCGATCTGTGAGCGATGACAGCCCAATAACCATGTCATCTCCCCCAGGTCGGCCATATCCATTGCACCCAAAGGGGTTGGTGGCGTAGGCAGGGGAGAGGAGCCACGACCCACATACAAATTGCAGCATAAAACGATAATAATCAAGAAACGACAAAAAAAAAAAAATTAAGCATCTAACTTGGTGTGTTTCTTGAAGAGGCCTTTAAGTTCAAGTACTGCCCTGTGAAACTTAGAGAGCTAGATAGGCTATAAACAACTATAAACAATAAACAGCAGGTGTAAGGTAAATGCAACGTTATATAACAACAAGCATAGTCGTGATGTAGGACTATATAACACAAAAACATATCGTTAGAATGGTATTACCAGGACAGTCCAGCAGAGTAGAGTGAGAGAGACGATCGGCACGTCGGTAACGGCAGGTGCTGCCCACCGGGAGGCATTAAGTGTGATAGTCTAAATGCAGATTCTCACATACCGTGGGGGATTCAACGGAGTTGCTGACGGGAGCCGGATGGGTGCAGGAGTGCAGGATTGAAGCAGGTGTAGAGGAGGCGAGATGCGGGTGAAGAGCCGTCGTTGCCGGAAGCATCATACAAGGAGTCCTTCAAAGCGCCTCTCGGGGATGACAGGAGGTCAGTTCAGAGAGGCGGGACTGCGTGGTAACACCAGGCGGAGCTTACACCTGCTAAGCAGTATGGGGACTGTAGTTCCGTGCTGGGTAGGTCGATGGAGTGCAGTCATTTACACGTGGAGCCTACCAGCATAGTAGGGTGGTGTTGCTGGTAAGGCAGATGGTAAGGTCTGTCTGAGGTACAAGGTGCATTCAGTTGGGCGTTGTGGAAGCAGCAAGTGGGAAGTACGGTGTGCAGGAAGGAGGTGCGGTTGATAATGCTGAGGTCCTGCCAGTGTAAAAACCAAAACGAATAAAAAGAAAATAAAGTTTTGCAACACAGAACTGATTCAAAAAGTCAAATGACTGTCATAGGCTCGAACTGGGTGATCAGACAAGGGCGGCGGAGCGTTAACAACCCTGAATTAATGATCCCTACGGGCTCTTCTTGACCGCGGAGAGACAGTGGGATTAGCCTCCTGCGTCCCAGAGCGATGGATGACGTGGCTCCTTAGGGTAGAAGGAGAGTGGTGCCTGCGGTGCCTGGAACTTTGTGTTTCCATGGGTTCGTCCCGTAGCATGTCCCGATGGGATGGCCTGGGGCGGAAAGCCACGTACCACAGAGGTACAGAGATCAGGGGTAGGCCAAGTGTGGAGCAAAAATGTGGTAGGTCCTCAGGGACCTTGAGGACAGCTGAACGTCCATTAAAGGAAGCCATGAGACAGAATGGAAACTTCCATTTGTACACAATATTTTTTGCTCTGAGGGCTTCCAGCAAGGGTTTGAGATTGCGCCTATGTTGCAAGGTAATGCCCGAGAGATCCTGGTATATTTGGACAGGGCAGCCCTCATGAAGAATTTGCTGCATGCCCCTGGCTTGTTTGATGATTTCCTCCTTTAATTTAAAATCAACGATGCAGCAAATAACATCTCGAGGTGGATCGTTCTCCCTTCCTTTAGGTCGCAAGGCCCGGTGAATTCTCTCCATAGCGATGGGGGTTTGAGGGGGGCGCTGTAGGAGGTTGTTGAAAATGCTTACTACAGATCGTGAGATGTGCTCCCCTTCTATTGACTCTGGAAGACCTCTGATTCTAAAGTTATGCCTTCTACCTCGGTTATCGAGGTCTTCCAGATGTCGCTGCATGTCTCTCATTTGCAGGGTATGTGAGTCCAAGCAGGCAGTGACAGTGTGCAGTGTCTCTTCTTGTCTCTCCGTAGTGCGTTCAACTACTTGCACTCTGTCATTGAGCTCACGCAGATCCAGCCTGAGTTCTGAGATGGCCGCCGAGAGGGTCTCCTTAATGTCATCAGCGACTGAGCGGAGATCTTGCAGATTAAGGGGAGGATGAGGTCTGAGCTCGATTCCCGCTTCCCCGCCATGAGAATGCGGGGGTTGTTGCTGCGGAGCGCTCGAGTCAGTCGGCGGAGTCGATAACTGAGGAGAGTGAGGGAGCCCATGGCGGGAAGGCGCCATGTTATGTCTGCCGGCTCTGAACATCTCCGGGATGTTCTGTCCTTGTGATCCAGCTAAGTCTCTAGGGGACCGAGAGCGGGAGGCAGAAGAGGTTCGGGAAGCCGTCCCCATAGTTAACAAGGATAGCAGAGAAAATACCTCTGTATTTCAGAAGCTATCTCCTGTGGTGGGCAGAGCTCGGGGATTAGACGTCTTTCTCCATGCCAGGTCAGGCCACGCCCCTCTTTATGGCATTTTTATTAATATTTTTTTTTTTTTACTAGTAATGGCGGCGATCAGCGATTTTTATCATGACTGCGACATAATGGCGGACAGATCGGACACTTTTGGCGCTATTTTGGGACCATTCACATTTATACAGCGATCAGTGCAATTAAAAATGCATTAACACTAGGTGGCACTGTAGGGGTTAAGTGTGTACTAGGGAGTGATTCTAACGGTGGGGGGGAGGGGCTATGTGTGACACAAGACTGATCACCGCTCCCGATTACAGGTCCTGTCACTAGGCAGAACGGGGAAATGCTTGTTTACATCAGCATTTCCCTGTTCTTCCTCTTCGTGAGACGATTGCGGGTATCCCCGCGGACATTGAGTCCGTGGGACCCGCGATCACACTCATGGAGCTCGCGGCAGGCGGGCACGTGATGGCACAGCAGCAAATTTAAAGGGACGTACATGTACGCCCATTTGCCTGTCTGTGCCATTGTGTCGACATAAATGTACATGCGGCGGTCGGCAAGCGGCTAAAGGACAGTGTCAAAATAAAAAATAAAAAATAAAATAAATATTTCTATTCTAATCTCTAGAAATCCATTTCTTTGAATGCCATCATCAACATTGGCTATCTCGTCTATTTTAGACAAACAAGACCAGCCAGAGGGGAGAGCGCAGTGCAGCCCGCCTCACTCACCTGTCCTTATTTGCGAGGGCATTGAGCTCCAGAATGAGCCTGAGCTGACCACTGTGATTCCCCAGACTCCTGCCTTCTCCCCATGGCCAGAGGAGGAGGTCACGGGCCATGTTTCCGGCATCCTGCCATCATCTGATGCTGCCCCTGGTGTGCCTCTATAGGAGCAGCCACAGCTGTTGCCTCCTCCTACCCGGATGCCACTGACACCTACTGCTGTACCGCCTGGCCCAGCAACTGTCCCTAATGCAGTGCTTCAGAAGGTCCTCACAGAAGTTCGGAGGCTGGCAAGTGACAATAGAAGGATGTCACGGGACATGAGGAGGTTAACCCGGACCATTCAACTTGCAGCCAGGCAACAGTCTGACCATATGGAAATTATGTTGGCCCAGGTAAACCAACAGCAGAACCAGGCAATGGAGCATTTGAGAATCTCTTTGCTGGAAGCAATTTCCAGTCACAATGTTCCATTGTCTGGGAGTTCATCTGCTAGTACTCAGAGCAGCAGAGAACCCTCTCCTTCATAAAACTGAGGGCTAATTCTTCCTCTGCCCCAGGACCCAAGGCAGCTCAGCTCATCTTTTTGTTCATGGTTGTATATATGTATACGTGTTGTTAACATACATTTTTTTTTCTACTTTTGTTTGTGTAAATAAATAAATGCAAATAATTTTTGCCTAATAAAAGCATACTTTAGTACTTATATATTGATTATTATGTGATATTTTACACTTTATTACATATCTGGTTGCTTAATAATAACACACATGCTATCACACATGGTAATCAACTAATGACATGTACACACGACCGGACTTTTCGATTGAACTGGTCCGACGGAACAAATCCGTCGGACAATTCGATCATGTGTGGGCTTCATTGAACCTTTTCTATCGAAAAATCTGTCGGACTTTAGACATAGAAACCGATGCTAGGGCTACTGGCTATCAACTTCCTTATTTTAGTCTGGTCGTACGTCATCACGTATGAATCCTTGGGACTTTGGTGTGATCATGTGTGGGCAAGTCCGTAAGTTAGAAAGTCCGTCGGAAGTCCGTCGAAAGTCCGTCGGAAAGACTATCGGACTTTTGTTGCCGAAAAGTCCGCCCGTGTGTACAGGGCATAATACTAATTCCATTTCTGTTACTGCAACTTTGGATTACAACATATAATGATCTGGAAAAGTGTATAAGTGTAGACAGTAGCTCAATTGCATACTGTGCAAGCTCCGGCCAGTGATCCATCCTCAAGACCCAGTAACCCAGAGGATTTTTGGTGGGAAAGGTGTCCAAGTCTGATCTTGCCCCTAGGTATTCCTGCACCATGTAAAACAGACGCTGGCGATGGTTGCTGGAACCGATCAAAAAAATTGTCTGAACGCATCGGTCAGAAGGCCACCTTCTCCACCGCTCCTTCTTTGACTGACCAAAGCCTCAGCAACACGTTGTCCAGAAACAGGAGTTTGTAACCTCCCAGTCTCTGGGAACGCGTTGCACAGACCTTTCTGCAAGGCCTCCCGAAGAAGTTTCATCCTCTGCTCCCTCTGCGATGGCAAGATAAGGTCCGCAACCTTACCCTTGTAACGTGGATCAAGGAGGGTTGCCAGCCAGTATTGGTCCTTGTCCTTGATACCACGAATACGAGGATCCTTACGCAGGCTTTGCAGGATCAGGGAGGCCTTACAGCGTAGGTTTGCTGAGGCATTCGGTCCGGAGTCCTCTGGGTCACTAAGGACGACATGGTCCGCAGCCACCTCCTCCCAGCCACGTACAAGTCCATGTGTTTCTTGGGACTGATCCCTTAAAGACTGCTGCTGATGTTGAGTGCCAGGCTCCACCTCCACACTGACACAATCTTCCTCCTCCTCCTCCTCCTCGTCCTCTTCCTGTGTGATCGGCGGGCATGCAGGAACACTGTCTGGATAAAGGGGGCCTTGAGAGCTAAGGAAGTCCTCCTCTTCCTGCCTCTGTTCTGCCTCAAGTGCCCTGTCCATTATTCCACGCAGCGTGTGCTCCAACAGGTGGACAAGGGGGACAGTGTCACTGATGCATGCACTGTCACTGCTTACCATCCTCGTGGCCTCCTCAAATGGTGACAGGACAGTGCATGCATCCCTGATCATGGCCCACTGGCGTGGGGAAAAAAACCAAGCTCCCCTGACCCTGTCCTGGTGCCATAGTCACACAGGTACTCATTGATGGCCCTCTGCTGCGTGTGCAGCAGCCACTGCAGCATGGCCAACGTTGAGTTTCATCTGGTGGGCATGTCACAGATTAGGCGGTTCTTGGGCAGGTTAAACTCCTTTTGGAGGTCCGTCAGCCGAGCACTGGCATTATATGACCGGCAGAAATGCACACAGACTTTCCTGGCCTGCCTCAGGACATCCTGTAAGCCCAGGTACCTGCCCAAGAACCGCTGCACCACCAAGTTAAGGACGTGAGCCAAACAGGGCACATGGGTCATTTGTCCCTGTCGGAGGGCAGAGAGGAGGTTGGTGCCATTGTCGCAAACCACCATTCCTGCCTTAAGTTGGCGTGGCGTCAACCACCTCCTGAACCTGCCCCTGCAGAGCTGACAGAACCTCTGCCCCAGTGTGGCTCCTGTCCCCCAAGCACACCAGCTCAAGCACCGCATGGCATCTTTTGGCCAGCGTACTTGCGTAGCCCCTTGAACGGCTACGGAGCACCGCTGGTTCCGAGGATAAAGCACAGGAAGAGGCCATGGAGGAAGAAGAAGAGGAGGGGGTGGAGGAGAGAGGTGTTTCACAATCATTAGCATTTTGGAAGCGTGGTGGCGGAACAACCTACAACACTACTGCACCTTGTCCTGCATCCTTCCCAGCTGCCAGCAGAGTCACCCAATGCGCCGTGAAACTTAGGTAACGTCCCTGTCCATGCCTGCTGGACCATGAGTCAGCGGTAATATGCACCTTACCGCTGACCGCTCTGTCCAGCGAGGCATGGACATTGCCTTCCACATGCCGGTAGAGAGCCGGAATCGCCTTCCATGAGAAAAAGTGGCGTTTGGGTACCTGCCACTGAGGAACCGCACATTCCACAAACTCACGGAAGGGGGCAGAGTCTACCAACTGAAAAGGCAGCAGTTGAAGTGCTAGCAATTTTGCCAAGCTAGTATTCAACCGCTGGGCATGTGGATGGCTGGGAGCAAACTTCTTTCAGCGGTGCAGCAGCTGGGGCAGGGAAATTTGCCTGGTACAATCTGACGTCGGTGTACCAAAAGCAGATTGCCCACAAGTACTTGGCTGTGACACACCTAATTCTACACCTTCATTCCTCTCAGTGCAGGTCTCAGAGAGGACTGAAGGTATAGTGGGGTTGGAAATCTCAGCTGATGAGGAGCAAGGAGAGGTCCTCTTTGTTCTTTGGTGTGGGTCTTTTAGATACGCTTGCCAACGAACTGCATGGCAGGTCAACATATGTCTGGTCAAGCATGTGGTGCCCAAGCGGGAGATGTTTTGGCCACGCGAGATACGCTTGAGACATATGTTGCAAATAGCAGCGGTGCGATCTGATGCACTCGTCTCAAAAAAGGCCCACACCAAAGAACTTTTTGAATAACGCGCAGAGACTGCAGCGCCCTGCACATGTGGATCTTTGGGGTGTGATGCAGTCAATGTGCTGCCCTTATGATGTGCCACCTCCTCCTCCTCTCTCCTATCAGGCACCCACGTTGAGTCAGTGACTTCATCATCCCCTCCCTCCTCATCACTGGAGCAAACCTGGCAGTATGCTGCAGCAAAGGGAGCATGACTGCCAGATTGCTGTCCTTCTTGGGCACCCCCTCTGTCCGTGCTCATGTTACTGCCTTCATCGAGCTCAGTATCATCATCAGAGCCTTCCAAATGCTCGGCATCCTCCTGGAGCATGTACCCAACACTGTGGTCAAACAGTTCGAGGGACTCCTCAGGAGGACATGGTGGGGCTAGGGAAGGAGTCACTGATGACATTGAGCTGAGGGAAGAGGCCGCTGCTTTGCCAGACAAAGTACCCTGGGCATGGGTGAGAGAGGATGAGGAGGATGAGGACGGCTTGGTCATCCACTCGACCAAGTCTTCCGCATGTTGCGGCTCAACACGGCCAGCTGCCGAAAAAAAGGACAAGCGTGTCCCACGACCACGTGCTGATAAGGATGCACCGTCTCCACGACCAGCACTAGACACAGAGCCTGCTTGCCCTCTCTTATTGGCTTGTGACTGTCTGCCTCTCCTTCTTGGCCTTCCAGACATACTAATGGCCTGTAGCTGCACTAAGCTGGGATATATATATGTACTGATACTGCAGCTAGCAAAATCAACTGCCTGCCTGTAGTATGAGAACACCACCAACCTTCTACAGGTAGCTTTAGCTGAACACTGTGAGGTGGACGCACCCCACTAACTTGTAGGTTTAGCTGAACACTGTGAACAGGACGCACCCCACTAACTTGTAGGTTTAGCTGAACACTGTGAACAGGATGCACCCCACTAACTTGTAGGTTTAGCTGAACACTGTGAGCAGGACGCACCCCACTAACTTGTAGGTTTAGCTGAACACTGTGAGGTGGACGCACCACACTAACTTGTAAGTTTAGCTGAACACTGTGAGCAGGACGCACTGCACTAACTGTAAATAGACTAGCTGCCTGACTGTGGTACTAATAGGATCAAAAGAATACCAGTAATTTTCTTCAGGTAGCTGTATATACTGTAACAAGACAAGCCTGCCTGTCAGTAAGAAGATAACAGGAACGGATCTAGCTGAACACTGTGAGCAGGACGCACTGCACTAACTTGTAGGTTTAGCTGAACACTGTGAGCAGGACGCACCCCACTAACCTGTAGGTTTAGCTGAACACTGTGAGCAGGACGCACTGCACTAACTGTAAATAGTCTAGCTGCCTGACTGTGGTACTAATAGGATCAAAAGAACACTAGTAATTTTCTTCAGGTAGCTGTATATACTGTAACAAGACAAGCCTGCCTGTCAGTAAGAAGATAACAGGAACGGATCTAGCTGAACACTGTGAGCAGGACGCACTGCACTAACTTGTAGGTTTAGCTGAACACTGTGAGGTGGACGCACCCCACTAACTTGTAGGTTTAGCTGAACACTGTGAGCAGGACGCACTGCACTAACTGTAAATAGTCTAGCTGCCTGACTGTGGTACTAATAGGATCAAAAAAAAACAGTAATTTTCTTCAGGTAGCTGTATATACTGTAACAAGACAAGCCTGCCTGTCAGTAAGAAGATAATAGGAACGGATCTAGCTGAACACTGTGAGCAGGACACACCCCACTAACTTGTAGGTTTAGCTGAACACTCTGAGCAGGACGCACCCCACTAACTTGTAGGTTTAGCTGAACACTGTGAACAGGACGCACTGCACTAACTGTAAATAGTCTAGCTGCCTGACTGTGGTACTAATAGGATAAAAAAAACACCAGTAATTTTCTTCAGGTAGCTGTATATACTGTAACAAGACAAGCCTGCCTGTCAGTAAGAAGATAACAGGAACGGATCTAGCTGAACACTGTGAGCAGGATGCACCCCACTAACGTGTAGGTTTAGCTGAACACTCTGAGCAGGATGCACCCCACTAACTTGTAGTTTTAGCTGAACACTGTGAGGTGGACGCACCACACTAACTTGTAGGTTTAGCTGAACACTGTGAGCAGGACGCACCGCACTAACTTGTAGGTTTAGCTGAACACTGTGAGCAGGATGCACCCCACTAACTTGTAGGTTTAGCTGAACACTGTGAGCAGGACGCACCCCACTAACTTGTAGTTTTAGCTGAACACTGTGAGCAGGACGCACTGCACTAACTGTAAATAGTCTAGCTGCCTGACTGTGGTACTAATAGGATCAAAAGAACACCAGCTATTTTCTTCAGGTAGCTGTATATACTGTAACAAGACAAGCCTGCCTGTCAGTAAGAAGATAACAGGAACGGATCTAGCTGAACACTGTGAGCAGGACGCACTGCACTAACTGTAAATAGTCTAGCTGCCTGACTGTGGTACTAATAGGATCAAAAGAACACCAGCAATTTTCTTCAGGTAGCTTAATATACTGTAACAAGACAAGCCTGCCTGTCAGTAAGAAGATAACAGGAAGGATCTAGCTGAACACTGTGAGCAGGACGCACTGCACTAACTGTAAATAGTCTAGCTGCCTGACTGTGGTACTAATAGGATCAAAAGAACACCAGTAATTTTCTTCAGGTAGCTGTAAATACTGTAACAAGACAAGCCTGCCTGTCAGTAGGAAGATAACAAGAATGGATCTAGCTAAACTGAATACAGTGTATATATATATATATATGCAACACCTGGGATGCATATATATACACAATACACTGTAAGTGCAGCTAACTGACTAACTGTTCTGCCTAATCTATCTAACTCAAATCAAATGTCACTGTCTGTCTCTCTCTCTCAATGAACGCCGGAACACACACTGCACAGGGCTGCCGTGCAGGCGGCCTTATATAGTGTGGGGCGTGTACTAAATCCCCTGAGCCATAATTGGCCAAAGCCTCCTTGGCTTTGGCCAATTACGGCTCTCTGTTCAGGCGGCGCTGTGATTGGCCAAGCATGCGGGTCATAGTGCATGCTTGGCCAATCATCAGCCAGCAATGCACTGCGATGCCGCAGTGAATTATGGGCCGTGACGCGCCACACGAATTTGGCGCGAACGGCCCATATCGTTCGCAATTCGGCGAATGGGCGAACAGACGATGTTCAAGTCGAACATGGGTTCGACTCGAACACAAAGCTCATCCCTACTCTCTAGCAGCACCTGGATGCACCTGAATGGTCTTTGGTATTGACGACCAGTACAGACAAAAATTTACTTGTATTCAATACCGCTATCATGCATCCCTACATACAACTTTGCCATTATTTACACATCCTAAAAGATGTGTATGGTTAATACGTACCTGTGAAGTCTTCGACTGATGATTATGTCATGATGAACCCTCATCCACTCATTCCAGTGGTACTTTCACTAAACTGGCAAATAAAACAAGAGTTACATAAATTAATGGAAATCAATGATGGATGGGCAGTTGAGCAGGTACTCACCTATTTCTGACTCATGGCAACGCAATTACAGTCTTTCCTTCCTTGTCGTGGGTGATGCCTTTCCAGAGTGCCAACTTACAAGTGCCATGCTGCCAACTAGGGATGAGCTTCGAGTTCGAGTCAAAATCATGTTCGACTCGAACATCGGCTGTTCGCCAGTTCGCTGAACAGCGAACAATTTGGGGTGTTCGCGGCAAATTCAAAAGCCGCGGAACACCCTTTAAAAGTCTATGAGAGAATTTAAAGGAATATTACACTTTTATTGTTTCACTTTAAGCATTATTAAAATCACTGCTCCCGAAAAAACGAACGTTTTTAAAACTTTTTTTTGCATTGATCCATGTCCCCTGGGGCAGGACCCAGGTCCCCAAACACTTTTTATGACAATAACTTGCATATAAGCCTTTAAAATTAGCACTTTTGATTATTCATGTTTGTGTCCCATGGACTTTAACGGTGTTCGCGCGTTTGAACAAATTTTTTGCCTGTTCGCATGTTCTGGTGCGAACCGAACAGGGGGGTGTTTGGCTCATCCCTACTGCCAACACTGTGGCCTAGAGATTACATGAATATCTTGGTGGACTGGATATATTAGCAGCAAAATCTCCTTGCCACGATGTAGGTGCCATCAGATGGTGGAAAGAAAAAACATTTTGGTGGTGGGAGTATAAGAGACTCTTAGTACCATTGTAGGCCTTCATCTTCCTGTGTCTGTATGTATATTAGCAGCAGACTCAGCACTATCACCACTATTTCCACCACCAGTACTACAAGTATAGGAGTAAGCAAGCAAGCAGCCCGGTTGGCAATCTGCATTACAAAACAACCAAACAACAGATTTAACTTAAAAAATACAAATAATGGTTTGTAACTAACTACTAACTAGGAGAGAATCCAATGGTAATCATGTTTAAAGTGCACTGTTTAAATTATGAAAATGACTGGAATCATTTTATAACATTCTTTCTTATAAGTACATAAATACAGCAACTTGAGCCAGTTTTGACACCTGTCCAGGTAGTAAAACCCTGACAGAAGGCAATCTTCCAAGGTGCTGTTTGCACTAATGCGTGGTCTGTGCTTCCCTGATATATTGCATTAACCATGTGCGCAGTTGCACTGACTGCCTTCAAATGGTTTGCCTTTCACCTTCATGGTGCTGCTTATACCGAACTTAAAGGGAATGTGTTTATGTTCCAGGGTCCTAGGTATTCAAGATTGGAGAAGAAGGCAGGGGTAGTGGAAATAGCAGGACTATTGCAGCAGTTAAGTTTCACAAACTGAATGGTTTAAAGTTTTAATTTAAATGTACGCATGATACTGCTGTCCCATTTATTTATTGTGCTACTAAATGACACCATTGTCTCAAAAGGACAACTATTTAAGTTATACTACCAGATCAGTAGCTAAAACCTTGGGCAGTAAAATAGCGGGGCAGGAGGTATGAGTTGGGACTTAGTAGGGGATCATTCTATGCCAAATCATCACAAACCAAATGGAACTTTGTTTTCAACCTGACCATCTCAGATGTTCATTCAATTTGATAAGATGGTACAGGTCAGACATGCAGTAACTACCATATCTGACATTTAAGCCATCACGGAAATGGTCAGGATGGGACATGTGATGATTTCTGGCATGGAATGAGGACCTTAGGGGAGACAGGGGGACTGGGTCAAGTGGAGAATTGGAGATTATGTTACCATGGATGAGTATTTTTTTATGCGGCATCAAAGACAAGAGCAGGGTAACCAAACTTTGGCAGGTTTACTTTTAAAAAAGCCATTTGCTCTCAGAGCTTGGGGAGCAATTATGAGCGCTGAGGGCATAATATATTTCCTGTTACAGAAAACACCCGCTCACTCTGGATCGTGGTTGAGGGACAGGAAAGAAGCTCCTGGGCTACTGAGGACAAAGCAGGCCACACACCCTTCTTCTCATCCCAGAAACTAGGGGGCTGTATAGTGGGTCCCACCAAACTGTCAAGTGCCTCAGCCCAAAAAGCTGATACTCTGATGGAGTGAGCACTGGCAGCAGTGCTGCTAGTATCAGGTAACAGAGTATCATCAGACATCTCCAGCTCTTCTTCTTCTCCCTCCTCTAACTGTATTCCCATTTTCATTTCCCTCTCACGTACCCTCTCTATCAGTCTATCCCTCCAGGTGGTGAAAATATTTTTGCGGAGTGCTATCTTGAGTTTCATTCTGGGGTCACAAATTGTGGCTAACATGAACTTGGGGCGAGAGTCGATGAGCTCTTTTATGCCCCAACTGAGTTGCTCCTTTAGCCTCCTCAGAAGGGCATCAACTTCAGCAAGTATATTGGCACCAGGCAATCGTTCCCTATTGGAAATGAAGGAATCTATTTTATTTGAAAGGTGTGCAAAGAGGGGAACTACTTGTGCCAGGCTAGCACTCTCTTGGCTTAAATTGTCAGTGACATCCTCAAAAGGCCTGAGCACTGTGACAACTTAGTCAATTACGACCCAGTCCTCCCTGCCTAGTGGTCTAGCAATACCAATAAAATGTTCACATGCCATTGCGTGAATTGCCCTCTGTTGCTCACGCATACGCTCTAGCATATGTAAGGTGGAGTTCCACCTCATTCCAACATCCTGTTTGAGGCAGTGCTCCACGAGGCCTGCCTTTCTCTGTTCCTGATTGAGAAGGTGGTTATCTTTCACACTATGGTGGAAGTGACCAGCAATTTTGCGGCATGACTCTAAAAGTGCTGCTAACCTTCCACTGTTAGTGTTATCATCGAGAGCAGACCTAATGACTAAATGCAGGATGTGTGCACAGCAGCACACACCAACAAATCTTCCATCACGGATAGCCTTTGTCATGTTAGCTCAACCATCACTGACAACAAATCCCATTTTGACATTTGTGCCTGCCTGTTCCCCTAGCCACTTCCCTATCAATTTCTGAAGTGCATTTAGAATATTCTGTGATGTGTGCTGCTGATCCATCACCTCAGCACGGAGGAGGAAGGAGTGCAATCTTGTCTTGTGCACTGTGGCAGCAACCACAGCACTTGAGGTTTTTCTTGACCTTGCAATTGTTTGTGGTGGTGGTTGTATATCTTGCGGCACATTGGACTGCCACCAATGGGCAGTCAAGGACAGGCAGGCATGCTGCCCACTTGGAGCACTCAATAAATCAGTTGTAAAGTGCACTGATTGGCCAGCAGCCTTCCCCAGCAAATCCTTCAAAACCCCAACACATGACCGGTACAGCGAGGGCACTACAGTTCTACTGAATGTGGTGCGTGAAGGGACCTGGTATTGTGGTGCCACAGGATGCATGAGATGCTTGAAGAGCCCCCCTTCCACAAAACTGAAAGAAGCCCACCCAACAGCTATAGGTTGTCCAATGAGGTGTGTAAGTTTACGGGACTGCTGTTTTGACATACCCCGGTAATGTAACCCACCAAAATGTTCAATAGTGGGCTGTATGGATTTATTTAGCATTTTAGTATGACCTGCAGCTCCAGAAGTGGCTGTGACTGTGACACTGCTGCTGGTAATAGTGGTGGTAGATGGGGGGAGTCACACCCATTTCTTCCCTCAGCACCACTGGCCTATGGTGGCTAAGCATGTGTTGCTTCATCCCAGAGTTCGTGAGATGACCCAACAGTCTCCCACGGCTGACTTCTCTGCAACACAGTTTACATGCAGCTGTGCGGCCATCACCAACTGTCACAAAATGCTGACAAATTTTAGAATGACAGGTGCTGCCACTGTCTGGTGAAGATCTTTTACAATTTTGGTTGTAGCCTGGCCTGTGCACTCTGCTATGCTGCTGTGTTTTTGTGATAAAACGGGAGGTGGCCTCATGTCAGGGATAGTGAAGGAGGTTACTTGACTAACAGTTGGGCTGGCGGCTGTAATGTTAGACATGTGCACACTGAAATATTTTGTTTCGGAATTTCGTTTTCGTCTGAAAAATAAATTTATTTAATTAATCCCGAAATTCGTTTTTATTTATTTAGTTTTTCGTTAAAAATTGCATTCGTCCAAAAATCCAAATTAATTAAGGTCGAATCTGTCATTGAAGGCTTTAGGTGTCTGTCGAATGTTCAAAGAAGATTCGTCGGAGCAGCTAAACTGTACGTGTACATTTCCGGTCTAATTTTCCGCCTAGAAGCTAGCTGTAGTAGAATTCTAATGTTGTATGACCAGTAATAATTATATTTATTAATTATTTTACTAGTCAACCAACATTAGAATTTTTCTATAGCCTATGGGGGGATGCATTTGACCGGAAATGTAAGATTGCAGCGTCATACAGTTTAGCTGCTCCGTCGAACCTTCTTAGAACTTTCGACAGACACCATAAGCCAAAGATTCGACGTTTGTATGTTTTTCGTTGCTTTGTCCAATCTTCGTCGTTCATGTTGAATGGTCTACTCTACCCCAACAGTCAGCCAACTTTCACATTTGTTTCTGAATCTCCAAGTGCAATGGTGGGCGCGGCATCCGACGTTGTGTCAAAAATTGATATGGCATTATAATATAGAATCTATAATAATAAATCCCCCCCCCCACACAACACGGGCAGCCTCTGAGGCTATCACAACACTAGCAATACTAGTATCACTATCAAGTTCACAATACTAACACAATAGCAGCAGATTATTATGAAAAAGTTAAGTTGAACTGTAGCTTGCTTCACTATTGTTCTGATGCTGTGCTTATGCTTAATTGCTAAATAATTCAGATTCATTGACAAACGGACCAGCTAAGATTGACTGTCTTCTGAAATGATTCAGTGTGTGTGTCTCTCTCTGCTAGAAAATCGTAAGTGGGGGGGCAGGAGGCGGAGCCTAGCGGAGCAGACATGCATTGTTAGAGCTCCACACCGCTGAGGAGAGAAGAGAAGGACAAAGCGGAGCCTGCAGGCTCAAAAGGTATCCATTTGAACCTTTTTGCCCCAGGGAACAAACTGTGAAAGTTTGGGCAGGAAATATGGTACTGGGAGGAAACCGTGGCAGAAATAAAAATCACCTCACAAAGAGCTCACAGGCACTCACTGCAGCTGAAGCAGCTCCAGTCACCTCACAAGATACAGCATCAGGGCGCTCTCACAGACAGAAAATGTCACAGCAAGACTCTCCATTTGAGTCAGATACAGAACAAATCCTCTCACAAACTTCTCCACAAGCCTCCTCAGTATCCCCAGTAATATTATTACAATTTGAAAAGATGCTTCATAAGGCTTTAAAACAAACCTCAGACCAAATAACAAAAAGCCTAACCAAAGAAATAAGAGAGCTGGGAAACCGCACCGCAGCCTTAGAAATAAAAATGGATGAAATTGAAATTACAACCCAAGAAAATATAACAGAATTGGAACAATTAAAAAAAGAGAATTTAATACTTCAAACTAAGCTCGAAGATTACGAAAATAGAGCCAGACGTTCAAACTTACGCATAAGGGGAATACCTGAAACTGTGACAGACCTGCAATCTACTATTACTGCTCTATTACAAGAACTAAAGCCAGATATCCCTATTGAATGTTTAGAACTGGACAGAGTACACAGAGCCCTCACAGCCAAAAAGAAAGATGGACCCCCACGTGATATAATCACAAAATTTCATTATTACAGAACGAAAGAACAAATACTAATTGCTGCAAGAGAAAAAAAGGAACTTAATTTTCAAGGACACAATTATCAAATTTTTGCTGACCTATCCCAACTTACTATTACTAAAAGACGATCCATGAAACCCCAACTGATGGAACTGCAACGCCACAACATTATGTATCAATGGGGCTTCCCCTTTTCAGTCAGATTTAACTACCAAGGTACAATTTACAGAAGCAGATCAGCAGATGAACTACAACAAACCCTTTTAAAATTAAATCTGACAGAACCCACAAGCAGCAACACTCCCACACGCAGAAGAATGGCATCATCTTCACCTTCAGGCAGCACCCAGAAAATTTCAGAACAAAATGGGAATCATCATTCTCACAAAAGAGGCCGTTATGCCACATCATCCATGGACCAAGAAGATTCAATGGACTGACATCCTAATTCCTGATATCTCTTCATTTATTATACTAAGAGATGGTTCTCTATAAAAAACCTGTATTTATAACTGAATGTAACTGCATTCTGATAGTCACACACTGTATGGGATCATGTTACATTCCAGTTATATTTCTTATTACTTCTGATTCATATAGCCTTAGAATATATAAGTGAAATAAGGAAATTCTTGTTCAGTTATATATTATCAGGTAATAACAATAGATTTATTACTTTTTAGGACAAATAAGTTCCTAGAATTATGTTTTTGTTTATTCTAATCTGAAGCAATACAACCTCAATTTTATGAGTTAACATATCTAAACAGTTACATATGAATAAAATATGTAATTGTTTACTCTAAAAGGGTTAAAATCCCAAAATAATTCAAACTATCTTCATCAATACCAAAGTTATTAACAGTACCTTTCTAACTGAATTATTTAGCCTAGGGCAAGACTAACCATATACAACCACCCTGGAATAAATAATTTCAACAAAAACTATATTCTGCACTCCAATTAATGAAACATCATTTTGATGTCTTTTGACATAGCACTTCTCTCCTGTAAGCGGAAGATCCGTGTACCCCCATTAGCCCTCCTCATTCTCCCAACCATATTATGTGGGAGTGTGAGGAAGACACTTATTCCCCTGAGAGAGATATTTATTCTCTTTCACGGGTAAATTGTGATTACTTGCAAAAAATAATTTATACAATGTATCATCTAATCTCATATGTTTTTTGTTTACTCTTTACTCCAGAATTCACTGGTTTATTTTCTATCTATTCATCTCTTCAGTCCACACAGGTTGATCTGCGCAGTCAGCTCTGCATAACAAAAGTAAGTCAAAACTATTTGATCTATTGCCATGGCACCACTGAATATACTTTCCCTGAATGTTCAGGGAATAAATGTCCCTCAAAAAAGGACCAAAGCCTTCCGTACTTTCCATAACAAGAAGGCTCACATAGTATGCCTCCAAGAAACACACTTCACCAAAGATTCTACTCCAAAATATATTTCTCCTTTTTATCAACAAATTTACACGGCTTCTGCCTGTACCAAGCAAAGGGGAACTCTAATTGCATTTCACCGATCCACACCATTCACCTTATCATCAGAAATTAAAGACCCAGAAGGTAGATACCTGATACTCATGGGTTATATAATGGATACAGCAATCACGGTGATTTCCTACTACGCTCCTAACAAACAACCTACACCATTCCTCTCACATATATTACAAGTGATTAATACACACAAAATAGGAACAGTGATAATGTGCGGGGATTTGAACCAGGTCCTCCTCCCATTTCTAGATAAATCACCTTTTACACCATCCAAAATAACCTCTAGATTACCTTTTTCTCAACTTCTTTCCAAATACAATCTGGTAGATTCATGGAGAGAAAGTAACCCAATGAAAAAGAAATTCACTTATTTCTCGCACCCTCATCAAACCTTCACCAGAATAGATCATATTTTTCTAACAATAGGAATGATACCAGAAATTATTGCATCAGATATAATTCCGATTCCGTGGTCTGACCATAATGCAGTATACACTACTATAGCCTCAGCCATACCAAAAGCGCATGACCCAACGTGGTACTTACCGGACATAATGCTCAAACACCCACTACATCAGATGGCCATTGAACAAGCTTTAAAGGAATACATATCAATTAATAATACAACAGACATCTCCCCAATAACACTGTGGGAAGCTCATAAGCCTGTCTTGCGTGGTACAATACAAAGACAAATGGCACTATTTAAACGGGAACGCAAAAATCTAGCAAAAAAACTAGAACTCAATTTTAATGCAGCCTACATATCATTTCAAGATAATCCATCTCAGAGTACAAAATCTCATCTGGAAAAATCTAGATTGGAATACGATCTATTTCTCACTGAGTCAGTTGATAAATCCCTCAAACGCTCCAAACACAATTTCTACATGAATACAAACAAACCAGGTACATATTTGGCTCGGGCATTAAATTCAACTAACAAATCTTTCAAACCAATACGTTTGAAATTATCAAAAAATGTTTACACTTGTAATCCAGTTAAAATAGTCCATAAATTTCACTCACATCTTGCAACTTTATACAAGACAAACAATGAATTTAATCCTACAGAGGCTGAATCCTTCTTCTCAAAAATAACCTTACCTGAGTTATCTCAGAATCAAAAAAGCAGTTTGGATGAGCCTATAACTATAGATGAAGTTGCTAACGCCATAAAAGACCTAAAACTTAACAAAAGACCAGGCCCAGACGCCTACTCGGCTTTATACTATAAAACATTCTCAGAAATACTTTCTCCCATTCTCACTGAAACTTTTAACAAACTTCTAGATGGACATTCTTTTCGGCAAGAAACACTAATGGCAATTGTTTGTATGATCCCAAAACCCCTTTCTGATGATACTTCCTGTGTGAATTATCGGCCTATCTCTCTGTTAAACCTCGATATTAAATTATTAGCAAAAATAATAGCAAAACGCCTCAATAGCATTATAGGAAAATTAATACATAGAGATCAAGTAGGCTTCATGCCAAATAGACAGGCAGGCGATAATATACGCAGGGCAGTGTTATTGGCACACATTGCTAAAAAACGGAAAATCCCTTTATGTTTTCTATCTCTCGATATTAAGAGGGCATTTGACACAGTATCCTGGCAATATATGCAATATTCATTACAAAAATGGGGTTTTGAGCCCCACTTTTTAACATGGATCAAAGCATTATATAATAAACCCAAAGCCTATATAAAATATGCTGGATACAAATCTGAAGCCTTTAATATCGAAAGAGGTACCCGGCAGGGTTGCCCATTATCTCCCTTATTATTTGCCCTTATACTCGAACCCATGGCCCAATATATCAGAACAAACCAAACTATAACTGGCATTGAAGTAGGAGGTATTACACACAAATTATGTATATTTGCAGACGATATATTACTTTTTCTATCATCACCACAGGTCTCTGGTCCTAACTTAATACCAGCTCTTGATGGGTTTGCAGCCCTATCTGGCCTTATGATTAATCCTAAGAAATGCCTAGTGCTTAATATTTCACTCACAAACATGGAATTGATCCCGGCTAGGGCTGCACTCCCATTCACATGGGCAGAAAAATCAATCCCATATCTTGGAATTCATTTAACAGCATCTCATTCTGACTTATTCTCAACCAATTATCCTCCTGTATTAAGACAGATCACAAATCTAATAAAACAATGGTCGCAACTTCCTTTATCCTGGATAGGGAAGATTAATGCAATCAAAATGACTATTCTACCCAAATTGCTTTATCTATTCAGAGTCCTCCCTATTCCGATTCCTTCCTATTTTTTGAGAATAGTACAAAAAAGAGCAACTTCGTTTATATGGGGCTCTTCTAAACCACGTATACCTATACACACACTACATCTTCCCAAAAATAAAGGAGGCCTGGGATACCCTAATTTTACTAACTACTACAGAGCAGCACATTTGGCCAGTCTGTCCAAATACCATGCAAAACAGGAAATCCCATTATGGGTATTTATAGAGGCTTCAGAAAATGACCCTCTATTAATATCAAATTTATTATGCCTTGATCCTAAAGACCGCTTTAAAATTCATAATCCCATAACTAAACACTTCTTATCTCTCTGGGATAAACTAAAAACCAAATATCAGTTACAATCTCCACACAATCCTCTCCTTTCTTTTATCAGAAATCCGGCCTTTTATCCGGCATGGATCTACCCAAATTCTTTTAAAGCTTGGACAACATCAGGCATTCAGACACTAAATGACTTCATAGCATCTAAATCATTCCTTTCATTCCCATCGCTTAGAGAAAAATATGATCTACCAAACTCTGAGATATTTAGATATCTCCAAATCAAAAATTTCTATACACCATTCCTAAAGGGGGATACACCATTATCCCAATTATCCATTTTTGAATCAATCTGTACAAAAGATCCATTTGATAAAGGTACAATGTCATCACTTTATAATCAATTATATGGAGTAGCAAATCTTAATAGAACCTCTTACGTTCAGAGGTGGGAGGAGGACCTGGGACGAACTTTAGAAGACACGGACTGGTCTAACATATGGCTCACATCTAAGTCATCTTCACCCAACATCTTAGCACTGGAGACAAATTATAAAGTCCTAACTCGCTGGTACCTTGTACCCGCTAGAGTGGCAAAATATTCACCTAATACCTCAGCTCTTTGTTTTCGAGGATGCCCAGAAATAGGCACATATTTACACATATGGTGGACGTGCCCAGTAATCCAAACCTTCTGGAAGGAAGTCTTCGTGATTGCATCTAAAATATTTAAAAAAATAATACAACCAGATCCATATTTAACTTTACTTAATCTAAAACCGGAATGGTTAACACTCTCTCAATTCAAACTTATGATCCAACTAATAACGGCTGCAAAACAAACAGTGGCCAAGGCATGGAAATCTCCTACATTGGTACTAGCAGAAACAATTCATAGAATGAATAATACAATGTCCCATGCTAAGATGGTAGCCATCGATCAAAATCAAATTCCAAAATTTGAAAAACTTTGGCATCCTTGGATAAAACAACAGTTCCTGTCAAACTTCAATGACTCTGTCCTGTTGCCATGGTAACAGATTAAATGACTTACAGAGACACCCATTCTAAGGCTTCAAAGAGAACTAAAAAGAATAATAAACTGACGAGCGGGACAACCTTGTGGACCATACCTCTACCTTTCAACCCTTTTTCTTCTTTCTCTTTCCTTTTCTCCACCTTACGATTAAAGCTCATTATCAGAATTTATTTGACCTATATACCCTCTACTTGTAAACAATATGTATAGTAGGTATAAATCATTTAAATACCTACAAAAGTAACTAAGGAAATGATATATATCTTTAATTTAGGTTTACGTGAACCCAATGTTTAATATTTGAAATTTCATGATATTTACCTATATAAACCCTACTGTAAAACAATGAGCTTACTTTATAGATCCTTGTAAACTTACTTTATGTATCTTTATAACATTGTATACTCAATAAACTTCTTTTGACAAGGAAAATCGTAAGTGAAAGTAAGTTGGCTGTACGTGTGTACTTAGTTCTAGCTATTTTACTGCCCCTCCTCTTTGGTTACAATCAGCCAATAACATTCATCATCATCATTATTTTTATTTTACTTCCCCCACCCAATTCCAGCAGTGATCTTTTCTCTCTATGTCGAATCTTTTCTCTCTATGTAGAATAATCTTGGACTAATAGAGTTAAGGATAGGCACATTCAACCACAGTTTCGATAGACACAGATTGTTATTGTCAGCATCATGTTGAATCTCCTATATATATCAAACTGTTGTCGCAATGAAAACGAAAATAAAGCATTTGTTTATGTCGGATCTTTCGGTTTTCGCATTCTGCACTTTCGTTATCGTTTGTTAAAGTGATAACGAAAATACCTGAAATTCGGACGAAAATGCATTCGGACGAAAACGAATGCACATGTCTAATGTTTATGGGAGACTCAACCAGGACGGGAGAGGCCGGGGCCACCGGTGCTGTTCTTTCAGGGGACTACAACAGTGGGGAATCAAATTTATTTTGGGAAGGGGAATATTCTATCTTATAAATATTTAGTTCCTGATCAAGCTTAAAAGGTAAGGTATAATCTGAATCTTCCATCATTGCGAAAGAGGATTTATCACCGTCAGATGTTGGGGGGACCTGCTGAATTCCCTTTTCTCTCGGATAGCTAATGGAAAATGTGACTAAAAAATCTCCCTCATTACTTCTATGACCTGCCGATGTAATTTTTTCAGTGGTGATGGTGGTGCCAATGGGAGTGGTGGTGGTGGAATTATAAGCGCGCAAAATGTCTTGCTTATATTATAATATTTCACTTTTAGGCTGCTTAAATGGATGTTCAGAATCAAAAGCCTGTGTTGGTGGTACCGTCAGGCCTTTCCTGTAAAAAAGACTTGGTGTCACCACATTTCTCAAAGTGGCCATAGCGGAGGAGGTGGTGACATAACTGGCACTAGTAGTAATTGTGCAGGTTGTTCTTGGGGGAAGATCCTGAAAAAGGCGATAACATGCAATAGATGCCGACTGCTTCCTAGTCTCAGAGCAGGACCACTCAGTCCTGCTAGTAGGGAATTTTGAACGAACAGTTTCCCTCTCTGACCTTTTCTGTTTGGAGGGTGGCTTTAGCATAGCACTACTGCTAGTCAAAGTATCAGAGCTTGGCCTCTTGCAGCTGCTAGATCTGCCTGAACCAGGACAGGCAAGCTGCTCCTGCTACTTCATTTGCCTCCCCTTTGAAAAGCCACTCCTGTGAGACCTAACACAACTACTGGAACGTTGTGTTCCAAATATTGTCTCCCCTCCTCTGCTCAAACTCCCTTTCTCACTCAGTTCCCAGGAATGCAGTGAACTTTTGCCCTTAATCCAACCTTCAGCACAAAATAAAGTGGCTGATTGGACTGTAAATTACTCCATGCCAGTAATCCAGCCCCCAAGGAATCAACTGATTGGCCTAAAAAACTGTAACTCTCTAATATCTGGAATAATGAATGAATTTGAATTGAAATTGAAATTCGTCTGAATTTTGCAACTTTCGGACATTCAGATGCATTCGAATTTCCATTCAAAGCGATTACGAATAAAACCTAATCCGAAATAAATTATATCACAAATAGCAAATGGCTTCGGCGTAATTCGTTGATGCTTTAACGCAGCCTAATGCAACAGCAAGTCGACTCGTGGTTTTGCATAACGAATGATTTCATTTCACTATTCGTTAAATTTAGCGGACATTCAGATGAATCAATTTCTTTCCAATTGTTTGGTATTTCACTAGGGAATAAAATTAAATTATTCGTTAAGCGATCAGGATCACAAGTCGACCTGCTGTTGCATTAGGCCGCGTTAACGCATTAATGAATTATTGACTCGCTATTTATGATATAATTTAGTTCAGATTCAGTTTTATTCATAATTGCTTTATTCGGAAATTCGAATGCTTCCGGATGTCCGAAAGTTGCTAAATTCGGACAAATTTTGATTCGTTACGAAACATATTGCACAAGCCTACAATCTACTGAGCTGGCCAGAACCAGCTCTTGAGGGAGTCTACTCCATATTTTCACAGCTCTTACTGTGGTATATGCCCTTAATAGCCAAAAGAGTTAAACCTGGCCAGGATAATCCTGTTGTGGGCTATCCTGCTCTTAACATTACGGGCTTTTTTGTAAGAAATTTTGGGTATATTAGTGAGGAAAGATTGGCCCAATGGTTTACGTGTGATGTGTTCCATTTTCGGAAAATATGTATGGAATTGGGTTGTGAACCTCAGGGTTTGCATACTAGAAGAAAAAGTAGACCAATTTACTCCAGTATTCTTCTCACTCAAATAAAGTGAAAAAGCTTTGTGAACCGGGGTAGAGGGATATCCTTTTTCCAGATTTTTTTTTTTAAAAGGTCTGCATGTGACAAGTAATCCACATCATATGAATGATCATCTCAATCTACAGAATTGGCTTTTAATTAATTTTTAGTATATATACTGTTGTAATTGTGGCAAAGCTCCAGATCTAAAAAAGAAATAGACAGATCAGACTACCTCTTGGAGGGGTTCCAGGAGTAATTTTTGCATGGGAGGTGTGCAGATAACCCCAACCTGTTCAGGCTGTTTCCTTGCTGCCCCCTGGTAGGCCTCATAGGCCCATATCATATTGAACCAAACAGCTCACAGACCAAAGCCCCACAAACTGCTCAAATTTGGCCAGCAAGGAGGGTAAGTCCAAGTCCTTCAGTACAGTACATTCATGCCCAGAACAATTGGTACCACAGGAACGTATTGGGCCGTGGGTCACGTTACCCCTTCTCGCTCCACCACCTGATCGTCTATCTTAAGCTTCACCTAGGATGGACAGGTTATTGGCCGTCTTGAGGGATAGCATTCCGAACTGCTGTGCATAGAAGTCATGCTCTATGACAGTGACTTTAGATCCATGTTATTTATTCATGGGACCTCTTGTCCTTTAATGAAGGCATTCGCCACTGGACTTGGCATGACCATGGACTCTGGTTTGCTGGGACTTTGTAATGACTGTCCCGGGATTATCCCTCTGCCCTGCGAGCAACTAGTTTTATGTCGGCCTGCATGTACTTGTGAATTCAGGCTGGCCACAGTTCCTGGCTATATGTCCAAAGCGGTCGCACTTCCTGTCCTACTCCTAATCCCTAGGTAATGGATTCTCACCCTTAGAGGAGTGGGCAGAACGCTGTTTTAATGTGGACATTTTATTGTTTCAAGGAGTAAGTTCCCTGTATGGCCGACCGAGGGGAAGGTGCCCCCCCTTTCAGTTGTATATCATACCTTTTTGTCAAAGCTGTAGTTGCTTCCGCATCTTCCTGTTCCTGCGCAAAATGCATCCACAACAGTGTCTTGAAAGGAAATAGTGGGCAGGGCTGGCTTAAGAACATCATGGGTCTGGTGCTGAGGATTTTGGTCGGGCTTTTCATAAAATGAATAAATAAAAAAAGAAATGCAAACAATATTTTGTTATAATACATTAAATTAAATAGAGAGAGGGAGGATGAGAGAGCAAGAAAGAGAGAAAGGGGATGAGAGAGGGGTGAGGGGAAAGGGAGGGAGGATGAGAGAGAGAGCGAGAGAGAGAGGATGCGCATGAGCATGTGTGGGAGTGAAATCAATGGAGCACAGCCAATGCAAGTGACCAAAGGCACAGAACCCGGAAGGAAGACCAGGTGAAGATGGAAGTGCCGGGGACCCACCGTATTGATCACAGCGCAGCGCTGGAGGGATCAGTCTGACAGGTAAGTGTACCCTAATGTGCTAATATGCTGTGCATACTTGTACATTATGGCATAACCTACCTTAGGGCCTCTCAAAAGTAGTAATGTTAGCGAAGTTTACTATCGCTTTAATATCACAGGATCCCAGGAGCCTCTCATGGGACCCCCTACTGACCCAGTAGTCCCGGGGCAGTTCCCAAGTGCATAGTTGCCAACACTTCAAAAATATTTTCAAGGACACTATTTTTACCAGTGGTATATCTAGAGTAGCGGACATCCCCTATGTTCCTCTATACATCACAATAGTAATCCCAAAAATAAATAAGTACTAATAATAGGCAGAACGAAAATGAGAACTGAAAAGATTTCCTTTAGTTGAACTAACAAAAGTATGCCCATTCTAGAGCTGGTAACATTGAGGATATTCAATATGATTTTAAAGAACAGTTTTTGTGGGTAAGAGGCATAGGGGAGGAGTATGAATGGTATAAAAGTGAGAAGTATGTGCAGGTAAGGGAGAGGAATGTGGAGGGTATAACGGTGGGCACTATGTACAGGAGAGGAGTGTGGAGGGTATGACAGTGGGCAGTATGTACAGGACAGGAGTGTGGAGGGGATGACAGTGGGCAGTATGTACACAGAAGAGGCGTGCCGAGGGTATGACAGTGGGTAGTATGTAAAGAAGACGAGTGTGGAGGGTATAATGAGGCAGTATGTACAGAAGAGGAGTATGGAGAGAAAGACAGTTGGCAATATGTACAGGAGACGAGTATGGAGGGTATGACAGTGAGCAGTATGAATGGGAAAGGAGTGTGGAGGGTATGACAGTGAGCAGTATGTAGAGGAGAGGAGTGTGGAGGGTATGACAGTGGGCGGTATGTACAGGAGAGGAGTGTGGAGGGTATGACACAGGGCAGTATGTACAGGAGAGGAGTATGGAGGGTATGACAGTGAGCACTATGTACAGGAGAGGAGTGTGGAGGATATGACACCGGGCACTATGTATAGGAGAGGGGTGTGGAGGATATGACAGAGGGCAGTATGTAAAGGAGAGGAGTGCAGAGGGTATGACAGCGGGCACTATGTACAGGTGAGGAGGATGAAGGAATCTGGGAATGAAAAATGTACAGGTTTGTGGAAGGATGTTTAAGGATTGCGTAGTGGTTAAGGGGGCCATACATGGATTGAAATTAAGCCAATTAGGCAAAGACCAGCCATAGTCGATCTATGTATGGGCCAGCTGGTTGTACACAAGTCAATCTATTAATCGACTTGAGTACAACCAGTCTGTCAGGTTTTTCCCAAAACAATCAGTGCTGCCAGCTATAGTTAGCAACACTGATCATTGTATTCTGTGGGTAGGGAAGGCTCCCCACTGGCAGATAACACTGTGGGAGTGATTCCCCCATCCACAGGTCAGCAGGTGAGAGGGTGTGTGGGGACAGGCTGGGGAAAGAGGTCTGTCAGCAGGGGATGTGAGGTGGTCATGGAGGGATATCAATCAGCGGGTTGGGGGAGTAACTGGGAGTGATAACTGGGTGGCCCCGCCCCCTCTGACACCACGGGGGAAGTCATAGGGAAGTTATACAATAACTGTCACAAGCACAGAAGCGCCACACCGCGGGAGCGTCCCATTGAGGCGGATCGGTCTCGGCTTTTTTTTTTTCTCAGGAGCGCGTGAGAGAAGAAGATGAATGGACTTTGTGGGACAATTTCATTTTTTTATATTTTAATAAAGGACTTGTCTCCAAGCTGTGTCTTGTCGTTTTTATCATTTGGACTTTTTTTGTGAAATGGTAGGGGTACTTGTACCCGTTACCATTTCACACGGAGGGGAGGCTGGGATCTGGGGGTCCCCTTGTTAAAGGGGGATTCCAGAGTCTGATAAGCCCCCTGCCCGAATACCCCCACAACCACGGGGCAAGGGTTGTGGGGATGAGGCCCTTGTCCCCATCAACATGGGGGGTTCCCCTTAAAATCCATACCAGACCTGAAGGATCTGGTATAGATTTTGAGGGGGACCCCTACGCCATTTAAAAAAAAACATTTGGAACAGGGTTCCTCCTAATATCCAGACCTGAAGGGCCTGGTATGGAATTTGGGGAACCCCCATGCAATTTTTTTTTTTTAATTTTGGTTCGGGGTTCCTCTTAATATTCATACCAGACCCAAAGGGCCTGGTAATGGACTGGGGGGGAACCCATGCCATTTTTTTCAATGACTTTTATCTGTATTGTTGGGACCCGACAATTCATTATAACCACTAGTAGTTTTAAATGACTTTTTTTCCTTTATAAATGTAATTTTGTGCAGGGACTGTTCTAAACACGGGAAAAATGCATCACTTTACAGGCATACTATAGACACCCCCAGGTACGAAATATAAAGGAATATTTCACTTTTATTGTTTCACTTTAAGCACTATTAAAATCACTGCCCCCTGAAAAAATGGTAGATTTTAAAACTTTTTTTTGCATTGATACATGTCCCCTGGGGCAGGACCCAGGTCCCCAAACACTTTTTAGGGCAATAACTTGCATATAAGCCTTTAAAATTAACACTTTAGATTATTCTTGTTCTTGTCTCATAGACTTTAACGGTGTTCGTGCCAAATTTTTTGCCTGTTCTCATGTTCTGCTGCGAACCGAACAGGAGGGTGTTCGGCTAATCCCTACCCCCCTTCTATGACACTGCAGTGCAAGTCTCCATTGAGCTCAGTGCCTCTGACAAGAAGTGAAAGGCACTGTGAACTCATCCTCTCAGTCTGCTGCAGAGTGTGCCAGCTTGTATTTAAACTGGCCGCTCTGTATGTAGCTTCTGACAGGCTGTGCAAGGAGCCCATATCTCTGGAACCATAGGTCCTAGGATCCCCAAATGTTGACCAGTGGTGGGGTAGGTCTTCAGCTAGCTAGCCCCTCAAAACTCGTTTGTTTTTTTGGGGGGGGGGGGCAAATGGGCCTATCTTAAGGTAAGGGGCATGGAGCTGCAGCTCCTATAGCCCCTATGTTAATCTGGCCCTGCTTGGGAGCTATCTTGGCCTAGGTGCAGGATGGATGCAAGTGATTTCCTACACAATATAATGATATAACAAAAAAATTCCACGCTAGAAGCATATAAAATTAAGCAGCAGTAAACAGTGCGACAACACCAATCAAAACAAAAAGAATTTATAAACTGCGCTAACCAAAAATCTTATGTTTGAAGTAAAGTGATAGTATAACCTAACACCAACAAATATTTAAAAAATAATATAAAGTCCAAATCTCCAAAATGGTAGGATGTTCGGTTTGAACGTAAATAATAATC
This sequence comes from Aquarana catesbeiana, assembly GCF_042186555.1. Lineage (NCBI taxonomy): Eukaryota > Metazoa > Chordata > Amphibia > Anura > Ranidae > Aquarana > Aquarana catesbeiana. Next base: position 305,083,058 of record NC_133324.1, read on the forward strand.
CAAATGAGCTATGATTGCTCTTACCAGAAATACCAATGATATGAGCGGATGGCAAAAAACCCTGCCAGGGCCTTTGGAATGATAGACCAGTCAGCACCGTCCGTTTTTCAAATCAAATACCCTCAGTGGATGCAGGAGAAAAAACAAACAAAAGGAAACTGGCCATGGTGTAGTATTTTAAGTATTAAGCATGGACAGACAAACATACCAAACACCCTGGTGTGCACATAACAACAACCAAAAACAAAGGGGGGAGGGAAGTGAAAAAAACCCCACCACCGTGGCTGTAGATTGTGCTTACCAAATCACGGTGATAAGCAGGCTCTAAATGAGTTGGAGGCGGATCAAAAGTTGTCAAGGAACACTGAAGCCGGTGACAATCGATCTGTCTGCTCCCTTCAGTAAGTCCCGTGAGGGTGTTGGCAGGTGAAAAACTACCTGTGGTAATCACTGTATCTTCACACTGTATAAACTCTTGTATAATCCTGGGAATCCAGACTCCGTTAAAGGCAGTGGACAACTTGCTAGGCCTCTCTCAGGCCTAAAGCCAATATAATGATAAACGGTGCAGCGCATAAAAAGTACAAAATGTCCATATTCAGATGAAAGTAACAAAGAAGAAGGAATGAATCTGAAGACTCCTCCATGCTAAGACTCCCAAGATAGACAGGATACACCGGATTCCTTGTGCAAATGAGCCCACCACCGACACTTCTAGTGCTTCGCTCACCTCAATATATTGACCTCTGTAGCCACAGATAGGTCAAAGAGAGCAGTTTTCCCACTCACAGGGGGGAGATGAAACCAATGGCTGATACCCTGTCACAGGATCTCTCAGATGGTAACCGTCATCCTGGGGTCATGAAAACATTAAAAAACACAATCTAAGTGCTCTCTGTCTGTTTAAACAAACCGCTTTAATAAGAAATGCACTTAAAATTTATTCCATCTTGAATGAAGCCTTATTTAAAGCGCAGAGCGGCAATCTTCCCCCTAGTGATGGTCTACTGGACGAGAAGTCCCTACAAGAATGGTTTGATTTTTTTAATAAAAAAGGCTTGGAGGTTGTGGATTTTCTTTTAAAACATGAACAAAAAAGAATGCGTATCCTTGATAATCGGATTGAAGAGAAACAAAACAGGATTGAACCCTTTAAGGATACTCCTGTATTTAGGTTATCAGGAGAACTTAAAAATAAACTTCAGAAATGGCATAAGGAATCCTCTGATAAGAAAAGAGATACATTCCTCAGAGACTCAGATCATAAGGAGGTCTTCAAATGGCAGACCAATTTACCATCAATGACAAACTAATCCTGCCCCTCCTTCAGCTCCGGTCCTGGCCCAATCATTATCATCTCTTCCAACTAAACCTTTGAACAACTGGTCACAGGGCAAGAGCAGTGAGGATTTCTCTACCCCACCTTGAGGTCATAGAGGTAGGGGTTCTAGGGCAAGAGGTAGGGGTAGAGGTCGTGGAAATGTACATATTCATCTACCTCATATGTACCCCAACAAAGTCATTGGGGTTATGATCAGGAACAGAATCAGTTCCCTGGAAGGGGAAGGTCAGATCCTTCCCAACATGGGGGAACATTTGTCAAGAACCACCAAAGGGGGTTGATTTAATGGCCCCAGATGGAGGTGGGTGTCCCATCGAGGCACCGATAACCAGGTTTCCCATTGTGATGACACCTATTATCCCACCAACCCTGTACCAAAATCAAACAGATTTACACTTCTGTATGATAGAAGGGAAGAACTGGAGGATTTTTTTTTAGGAACTCCAGTCTCTCATTGGCAGGGACTAGAGCAGTAATCTCCTATGGGAAGAAGACATGGGGGAAAATGAAGAGAAAGAGAGGGAGAAGATCCAGAAGAAGAGTTCAAAAGAAAAAAGATACCAGTAGGTGCGGGGACATTTAACATCAGTGGTGTTAATTTAACAGATGATGAGCTCAAAGTACTGGATAGAGGATGAAAATTTGCCCCAGTAAGGAACATGAACAAGTTTCAGACTTACATCAGTATTAATAAATATGTAAGAAGTCTCAATATAAAAAAATATTTTTTAGAAGCATGGTTCTCAGTGATGTGGAGGGATTGAAAATAAAAATGTTGCAGATCCTGGGTTCATCAAAAAAGGGATAATAAGTAAATAAGATGTAGTGATTTACCCTGCAGACAAGGGAGTATGGCTTGTGATTAGGGATGAGCTTCGAGTTCGAGTCGAACTCATGTTCGACTCGAACATTGGCTGTTCGCAAGTTCGACGAGCAGCGAACAATTTGGGGTGTTCGCGGCAAATTCGAATGCTGCGGAACACCCTTTAAAAGTCTATGGGAGAAATCAAAAGGGCTAATTTTAAAGGCTAATATGCAAGTTATTGTCATAAAAAGTGTTTGGGGACCCAGGTCCTGCCCCAGGGGACATGGATCAATGCAAAAAAAAGTTTTAACCACTTCAGCCCCGGAAGGTTTTACCCCCTTCCTGACCAGAACACTTTTTACAATTTGGCACTGCGTCGCTTTAACTGCTAATTGCGCGGTCATGCAATGCTGTACCCAAACGAAATTTGCGTCCTTTTCTTCCCACAAATAGAGCTTTCTTTTGATGGTATTTGATCACCTCTGCCATTTTTATTTTTTGCGCTATACACGGAAAAAGACCGAAAATTTTGAAAAAAAATGATATTTTCTACTTTTTGTTCTAAAAAAAATCCAATAAACTCAATTTTAGTCATACATTTAGGCCAAAATGTATTCGGCCACATGTCTTTGGTAAAAAAAATGTCAATAAGTGTATATTTATTGGTTTGCGCAAAAGTTATAGCGCCTACAAACTAGGGTACATTTTCTGGAATTTACACAGCCTTTAATTTATGACTGAAATGTCGTTTCTTGAGGTGCTAAAATGGCAGGGCAGTACAAAACCCCCACAAATGACCCCATTTTGGAAAGTAGACACCCCAAGGAAATTGCAGAGAGGCATGTTGAGCCCATTGAATATTCATTTTTTTTGTCCCAAGTGATTGAATAATGACAAAAAAAAAAAAAAAATTACAAAAAGTTGTCACTAAATGATATATTGCTCACACAGGCCATGGGCATATGTGGAATTGCACCCCAAAATACATTTAGCTGCTTCTCCTGAGTATGGGGATACCACATGTGTGGGACTTTTTGGGAGCCTAGCCGCGTACGGGGCCTCGAAAACCAATCACTGCCTTCAGGATTTCTAAGGGCGTACATTTTTGATTTTACTCCTCACTACCTATCACAGTTTTGAAGGCCATAAAATGCCCAGATGGCATAAAACCCCCCCAAATGACCCCATTTTGGAAAGTAGACACCCCAAGCTATTTGCTTTGAGGCATGTTGAGTCCATGGAATGTTTTATATTTTGACACAAGTTGCGGGAAAGTGACAATTTTTTTTTTTTTTTTTGCACAAAGTTGTCACTAAATGATATATTGCTCACACAGGCCATGGGCATATGTGGAATTGCACCCCGAAATACATTTAGCTACTTCTCCTGAGTACGGGGATACCACATGTGTGGGACTTTTTGGGAGCCTAGCCGCGTACGGGGCCCCGAAAACCAATCACCGCCTTCAGAATTTCTAAGGGTGTAAATTTTTGATTTCACTCTTCACTGCCTATCACAGTTTCGGAGGCCATGGAATGCCCAGGTGGCACAAACCCCCCCCAAATGACCCCATTTTGGAAAGTAGACACCCCAAGCTATTTGCTGAGAGGCATGGTGAGTATTTTGCAGCTCTCATTTGTTTTTGAAAATAAAGAAAGACGAGAAAAAACATTTTTTTTTTCTTTTTTCAATATTCAAAACTTTGTGACAAAAAGTGAGCTCTGCAAAATACTCACTATACCTCTCATCAAATAGCTTGGGGTGTCTACTTTCCAAAATGGGGTCATTTGGGGGGGGTTTTTTGCCACCTGAGCATTCCATGGCCTCCGAAACTGTGATAGGCAGTGAAGAGTGAAATCAAAAATTTACGGCCTTAGAAAGCCTGAAGGCGGTGCTTGGTTTTTGGGGTCCCGTACGCGGCTAGGCTCCCAAAAAGTCTCACACATGTGGTATCCCCGTACTCAGGAGAAGCAACAGAATGCATTTTGGGGTGTAATTTCACATATTCCCATGGCATATTTGAGCAATATATCATTTAGTGACAACTTTGCGCAAAAAAAAAAAAAAATTGTCTCTTTCCCGCAACTTGTGTCACAATATAAAATATTCCATGGACTCGACATGCCTCTCAGCAAATAGCTTGGGGTGTCTACTTTCCAAAATGGGGTCATTTGGGGGGGTTTTGAACTGTCCTGGCATTTTATGCACAACATTTAGAAGCTTATGTCACACATCACCCACTCTTCTAACCACTTGAAGACAAAGCCCTTTCTGACACTTTTTGATTACATAAAAAAATAATTTTTTTTGCAAGAAAATTACTTTGAACCCCCAAACATTATATATTTTTTTAAAGCAAATGCCCTACAGATTAAAATGGTGGGTGTTTCATTTTTTTTTCACACAGTATTTGCGCAGCGATTTTTCAAACGCATTTTTTGGGGAAAAAACACACTTTTTTAAATTTTAATGCACTAAAACACACTATATTGCCCAAATGTTTGATGAAATAAAAAATATGATCTTAGGCCGAGTACATGGATACCAAACATGACATGCTTTAAAATTGCGCACAAACGTGCAGTGGCGACAAACTAAATACATTTTTAAAAGCCTTTAAAAGCCTTTACAGGTTACCACTTTAGATTTACAGAGGAGGTCTACTGCTAAAATTACTGCCCTCGATCTGACGTTCGCGGTGATACCTCACATGCATGGTGCAATTGCTGTTTACATTTGACGCCAGACCGACGCTTGCGTTCGCCTTAGCGCGAGAGTAGGGGGGACAGGGGTGCTTTTTTTTTTTTTTTTTTTTTTTCTTTATTATTATTATTTTTTTTATCTTATTTTAAAACTGTTCCTTTCATTTTTTTTTTTAAAATCATTTTTATTGTTATCTCAGGGAATGTAAATATCCCCTATCATAGCAATAGGTAGTGACAGGTACTCTTTTTTGAAAAAATTGGGGTCTATTAGACCCTAGATTTCTCCTCTGCCCTCAAAGCATCTGACCACACCAAGATCGGTGTGATAAAATGCTTTCCCAATTTCCCAATGGCGCTGTTTACATCCGGCGAAATCTAAGTCATAAAATGCTCGTAGCTTCCGGTTTCTTAGGCCATAGAGATGATTGGAGCCACTCTGGTCTCTGATCAGCTCTATGGTCAGCTGGCTGAATCACCGGCTGTTGAGACAGGAGAGCCAGAGAAAAACACGGAAGACGTTGGGGGGGGGGGCATTCCCTCCCACTGCTTGTAAAAGCAGTCTAGAGGCTAATTAGCCGCTAGGATTGCTTTTACATGAAAGCCGACCGCTGGCTGAAAAGAATGATACCAAGATGATACCTAAACCTGCAGGTATCATTCTGGTATAACCACTCAAAGTCGTGAATGGCGTACCTGAAGACAAAAAAATGGTTAACAATAAAGCACAGTAAACGGTAAAGTATAAAAAATTGCATACCTGAAAAGCAAACATGATAAAACATAATAAAAATAAAACATTGCAGAATAGAATACAGTAAAAAAGAGCAGAACAATAGAGAGAGAATAGAGAGAGAAAGAACAATAAAACGACAACTATTATTTTTTATTTTTTTTTACACTTTTTTTTGTAACTAACTTTTATAACTGTAACCGGTTCCAGGTTCGGGTCTCTCAAAATGCGATGGCATCTTGGGAGACCCTGTGAAAGTGTGCCTAGTCTGTGCAATGCTGTACCCTACGCTAATACTCAACTAGTGAATGGTAGCGTTCAAAACATTCACCAATGCAAAGACCAGGATTGTTAGGACAGGAGAGACAATAATAGCGGGTGTCACGCCTATATCCGCTCTTGCTGCAGACACGACATCTTTTTTGGGGGGGTTCGTTGGGTAGGGGTACTCGGGAGGACATAAAAATGCCTCTCATGCAGCCGACTGCATTTGGTTGGGGATGTGAATGGGGGAAGTACGGGCGCTGCAGAAGTGGTGGGTTCCCAATTAGGATTGGCGAATGCAGCAGGAAGGGCATTATGGGCACGACGGGCCTGTGTTTGTCTTTTTGGTGGCAGCGGGACACTACTTGTGCTTGCCACCTCACCAGCTTGAACTGCACTTATGGGACTCGCCACGTCACCAAGTGTTACTGCAGTGCGGGTTTGACTACGACCGGGGTGTACTAGGCCGCTGGTGCTTGCCAGTTCACCAAAACGCTACAAAAAAAACTGTTAGCGATCGCAGGGATCAGGCCTGACTCTGCGAACGCTGCAGTTATGCGTTTAGTGTTTTGTAAGTGTCAGTGATCGATCGATACTGCACTTGGGTGGGCTGGGCTGGGCCGGGTGGAGGGGCAAAACCCAGGTGCTAGCAGGTATCTGAGCTGATCCCGCTAACAGTGCGTTTGTGGGAACCCTAAACTGCTGGGGACGCTAGTATAGATCTGATCGGATCAGATATTGATCCGTTCAGATACTATACCACTAAGGGAGGTGTACGGTGCGTGGGTGTTAGCGGTACTGGCGCTAACCTGACGCTGCCTGGGGCTGGTGCTTGCCAGTTCACCAAAACGCTACCAAGAAAACTGTTAGCGATCGCAGGGATCAGGCCTGACTCTGCGAACGCTGCAGTTATTTGTTTAGTGTTTTGTAAGTGACAGCGATCGATCGATACTGCACTTGGGTGGGCTGGGCTGGGCCGGGCGGAGGGGCAAAACGCAGATGCTAGCAGGTATCTGGGCTGATCCCGCTAACACTGCGTGTTTGGGAACCCTAAACTGCTGGGGACGCTAGTATAGATCTGATCGGATCAGATATTGATCCGTTCAGATACTATACCACTAAGGGAGGTGTACGGTGCGTGCTTGGGTGTTAGCGGTACTGGCGCTAACCTGACGCTGCCTGGGGCTGGTGCTTGCCAGTTCACCAAAACGCTACCAAGAAAACTGTTAGCGATCGCAGGGATCAGGCCTGACTCTGCGAACGCTGCAGTTATTTGTTTAGTGTTTTGTAAGTGACAGTGATCGATCGATACTGCACTTGGGTGGGCTGGGCCGGGCGGAGGGGAAAAACGCAGGTGCTAGCGGGTATCTGGGCTGATCCCGCTAACACTGCGTTTTTGGGAACCCTAAACTGCTGGGGACACTAGTATAGATCTGATCGGATCAGATATTGATCCATTCAGATACTATACCACTAAGGGAGGTGTACGGTGCGTGCTTGGGTGTTAGCGGTACTGGCGCTAACCTGACGCTGCCTGGGGCTGGTGCTTGCCAGTTCACCAAAATGCTACCAAGAAAACTGTTAGCGATCGCAGGGATCAGGCCTGACTCTGCGAACGCTGCAGTTATTTGTTTAGTGTTTTGTAAGTGACAGTGATCGATCGATACTGCACTTGGGTGGGCTGGGCTGGGCCGGGCGGAGGGGAAAAACGCAGGTTCTAGCGGGTATCTGGGCTGATCCCGCTAACACTGCATTTTTGGGAACCCTAAACTGCTGGGGACGCTAGTATAGATCTGATCGGATCAGATATTGATCCGTACAGATACTATACCACTAAGGGAGGCATATGCTGCGTGCGTGGGTGTTAGCGGTACTGGCGCTAATCTGACGCTGCCTGGGGCGACGCATATCACCGCCGGGCGATCAGGGGGCTAAACCTTTATTCGGTAATAAACGGCGGGTGCCCTGACACTATAAAAAATAAACGAACTAACCAGCGTCACCTGTAACACTTATACGGTGATCAGTGGTGAAAGGGTTAACTAGGGGGCAATCAAGGGGTTAAAACATTTATTAGATAGTATATGGGGGTCCCTGACGCTATAAAACGCTGACGGCGAACCTAAATATTTACCTCCCTAACTAGCGTCACCAGCGACACTAATACAGCGATCAGAAAAATGATCGCTTAGTGACACTGGTGACAGGGGGTGATCAAGGGGTTAAAACTTTATTAGGGGGGGTTAGGGGGGTACCCTAGACCTAAAGGGGGCTACCACTCACTGCCCTAACACTGTAACTGTCACAAACTGACACCATGCAGTAATCAGAAAAAAAAAAAAAAAATACTGCTTGGTGTCAGTTTGTGACAGGGGGGGTGATTGGGGGGGATCGGGGGTGATCGGGGGGGGATCGGGGGTGTAAAGTATGCCTGGCATGTTCTACTGTGTTGTGTGTAGTGTTGTGCACTTACATGTCTTCTCTCCTCGGCGCTGGAACGGAAACTGCCAAGCCGAGGAGAGATGACATCACATCCTCTGCCTGTGTGAAACTACACACAGGCAGGGGAGGATTCCGATTGGCTGGGAGCGATCGCAAGGGGGGGCCACGATCGGATGGTCTCCCCCTCGCCTCCCAACGCTCCCAATCAAATGCCGACCGACGCTGGCACTGGGGGGGGTCCGATCGGACCCCCCGCCCGCGGGAGGCAGATCACGTACAGGTACGTGATTCTGCCTGCCCGTGCCATTCTGCCGACGTATATCTACCTTAGGCGGTCGGCAAGTGGTTAAAAACGGCCGTTTTTTCAGGAGCAGTGATTTTAATAATGCTTAAAGTCAAACAATAAAAGTGTAATATCCCTTTAAATTTCGTACCTGGGGGGTGTCTATAGTATGCCTGTAAAGGGGCGCATGTTTCCTGTGTTTAGAACAGTCTGACAGCAAAATGACATTTTGAAGGAAAAAAACTCATTTAAAACTACCCGCGGCTTTTGCATTGCCGACAATACACATAGAAGTTCATTGATAAAAACGGCATGGGAATTCCCCAAAGGGGAACCCCGAACCAAAATTTAAAAAAAAAAAATGACGTGGGAGTCCCCCTAAATTCCATACCAGGCCCTTCAGGTCTGGTATGGATATTAAGGGGAACCCCGGCCAAAATTAAAAAAAAAAAAATTAATTGGGGTTCCTCCTAAATTCGATACCAGACCCTTCAGGTCTGGTATGGATTTTAAGGGGAACCCCGCGCCAAAAAAAAAAAAAAAAATGGCGTGGGGTCCCCCCAAAAATCCATACCAGACCCTTATCTGAGCACGCAACCTGGCAGGCTGCAGGAAAAGAGGGGGGGACGAGAGTGCGCCCCACCCTGAACCGTACCAGGCCACATGCCCTCAACATTGGGAGGGTGCTTTGGGGTAGCCCCCCAAAACACCTTGTCCCCATGTTGATGAGGACAAGGGCCTCATCCCCACAACCCTGGCCGGTGGTTGTGGGGGTCTGCGGGCGGGGGACTTATCGGAATCTGGAAGCCCCCTTTAACAAGGGGACCCCCAGATCCCGGCCCCCCCCTGTGTAAAATGGTAAGGGGGTACCTACCATTTCACTAAAAAACTGTCAAAAATGTTAAAAATGACAAGAGACAGTTTTTGACAATTCCTTTATTTAAATACTTCTTTTTCTTCTATCTTCCTTCATCTTCTGGTTCTTCTGGTTCTTCTGGCTCTTCTGGTTCTTCCTCCGCCGTTCTCGTCCAGCATCTCCTCCGCGGTGTCTTCTATCTTCTTCTCCTCGGGCCGCTCCGCACCCATGGCATGGGGGGAGGCTCCCGCTCTTCTCTTCATCTTCTTCATCTTCTTCTCTTCTTCTTTTCTTCTCTTCTTCTCTTCTTCTCTTCTTCTCTTCTTCTCTTCTTCTCTTCTTCATTTTCTTCTCCGGGCCGCTCCGCACCCATGCTGGCATGGAGGGAGGCTCCCGCTGTGTGACGGCGCTCCTCGTCTGACAGTTCTTATATAACGGGGGGTGGGGCCACCCGGTGACCCCGCCCCCCTCTGACGCACGGGACATGACGGGACTTGCCTGTGGCATTCCCCGTGACGTCACAGGGAAGTCCCGTCAAGTCACCGTGCGTCAGAGAGGGGCGGGGTCACCGGGTGGCCCCGCCTCCCGTTATTTAAGAACTGTCAGACGAGGAGCGCCGTCACACAGCGGGAGCCTCCCTCCATGCCAGCATGGGTGCGGAGCGGCCCGGAGAAGAAAATGAAGAAGAGAAGAAAAGAAGAAGAGAAGAAGAGAAGAAGATGAAGAAGAAGAGAAGAGCGGGAGCCTCCCCCCATGCCATGGGTGCGGAGCGGCCCGAGGAGAAGAAGATAGAAGACGCCGCGGAGGAGATGCTGGACGAGAACGCTGGAGGAAGAACCAGAAGAGCCAGAAGAACCAGAAGAACCAGAAGATGAAGGAAGATAGAAGAAAGAAGAAGTATTTAAATAAAGAAATTGTCAAAAACTGTCTCTTGTCATTTTTAAAATTTTTGACAGTTTTTTAGTGAAATGGTAGGGGTACTTTTGTACCCCCTTACCATTTCACATGGGGGGGGCCGGGATCTGGGGGTCCCCTTGTTAAAGGGGGCTTCCAGATTCCGATAAGCCCCCCGCCCGCAGACCCCCACAACCACCGGCCAGGGTTGTGGGGATGAGGCCCTTGTCCTCATCAACATGGGGACAAGGTGTTTTGGGGGGCTACCCCAAAGCACCCTCCCAATGTTGAGGGCATGTGGCCTGGTACGGTTCAGGAGGGGGGGGGCCGCACTCTCGCCCCCCCCTCTTTTCCTGCAGCCTGCCAGGTTGCGTGCTCAGATAAGGGTCTGGTATGGATTTTTGGGGGGACCCCACGCCGTTTTTTTTTTTTTTTTTTTGGCCGGGGTTCCCCTTAATATCCATACCAGACCTGAAGGGCCTGGTATGGAATTTAGGGGGACTCCCACGTCATTTTTTTTTTTAAATTTTGGTTCGGGGTTCCCCTTTGGGGAATTCCCATGCCGTTTTTATCAATGAACTTCTATGTGTATTGTCGGCAATGCAATAGCCGCGGGTAGTTTTAAATGTGTTTTTTCCTTCAAAATGTAATTTTGCTGTCAGACTGTTCTAAACACAGGAAACATGCGCCCCTTTACAGGCATACTATAGACACCCCCCAGGTACGAAATTTAAAGGGATATTACACTTTTATTGTTTGACTTTAAGCATTATTAAAATCACTGCTCCTGAAAAAACGGCCATTTTTAAAACTTTTTTTTGCATTGATCCATGTCCCCTGGGGCAGGACCCAGGTCCCCAAACACTTTTTATGACAATAACTTGCATATTAGCCTTTAAAATTAGCACTTTTGATTATTCATGTTCGTGTCCCATAGACTTTAACGGTGTTCGCGTGTTCGAACAAACTTTTTTCCTGTTCGCATGTTCTGGTGCGAACCGAACAGGGGGGTGTTCGGCTCATCCCTACTTGTGATATTAAGCAAATCCTTCTATAAGGAAGGGATGGGACGTCTACTGGGAGATAGGGACACCTATCAGCTGTTAAGATGTTACCCAGTTTTCAAATTTAAAGAGGAGTTACATCTTCTCATTAAAAGAGGAAAGAAAAAGAACATTCTCACCAAGAAGGAAGCCCTGTACCTTGATTCCTTGACGTGCCGGACACCGATCATATATATTTTACCAAAAATTCACAAGGATGCCCTTTTTCCACCTGCCAGACCTATAGTGAATAGTATTGAGTCGGTGTCCGCACATCTGGGACAGTAGATCGACTTCTTCTTAAAACCTTTGGTCTTTGAAACAGGGGCATACCTAAGAGTAGGGATGAGCCGAACACCCCCCTGTTCGGTTCACACCAGAACTTGCGAACAGGCAAAAAATTTGCTCGAACAAGCGAACATCATTAAAGTCTATGGGACACGAACATGAGTAATCAAAAGTGCTCATTTTAAAGGCTTATATGCAAGTTATTGTCATAAAAAGTGGTTGGGGACCTGGGTCCTGCCCCAGGGGACATGTATCAATGCAAAAAAAAGTTTTGAAAACGGCCGTTTTCTCTGGGGCAGTGATTTTAATAATGCTTAAAGTGAAACATGTTTCACGCAAGTATGTTTCCCATGTTTAGAACAGTCTGACAGCAAAATGACATTTCAAAGGAAAAAAAAGTAATTTAAAACTACTTGCGGCAATTAATGAATTGCCGGTCCGACAATATACATAAAAGTTAATTGATAAAAACAGCATGGGATTTCCCCACAGGGGAACCCCGGCCAAAATTTAAAAAAAAATGGCGTGGGGTCCCCTTCAAAATCTATACCAGACCCTTCAGGTCTGGTATGGATTTTAAGGGGAACCCCGCACCAAAATTAAAAAAAAAATTGGTGTGGGGTCCCCCAAAAATCCATACCAGACCCTTATCCAAGCATGCAACCTGGCAGGCCGCAGGAAAAGAGGGGGGATGAGAGAGCGCCCCCCCTTCCTGAACCGTACCAGGCCACATACCCTCTACATTGGGAGGGTGCTTTGGGGTAGCCCCCCAAAACACCTTGTCCCCATGTTGATGGGGACAAGGGCCTCATCCCCACAACCCTTACCCAGTGGTTGTGGGAGTCTGTGGGCGGGGGGCTTATTGGAATCTGGAAGCCCCCTTTAACAAGGGGACCCCCAGATCCCGGCCCTCCCCCCTGTGTGAAATGGTAAGGGGGTACAAGAGTACCCCTACCATTTCACAAAAAAACTGTCAAAAATGTTAAAAATGACAAGAGACGGTTTTTGACAAAATACCTTTATTTAAATGCTTCTTCTTTCTTCTATCTTCTTTCTTCTATCTTCTATCTTCCTTCGGTTTCTTCCTCCATCTTCTTCTTCTTCTGGTTCTTCTGGTTCTTCCTCCGGTGTTCTTGTCTGGCATCTCCTCCGCGGCGTCTTCTTCTCTTCATCTTCTTCTCCGGGCCGCTCCGCATCCATGATGGCATGGTGGGAGGCTCCCGCTGTGTGATGCTTCTCCTCTTCTGACGGTTCTTAAATAACGGACACCTGGTGACCCTGCCCCCCTCTGACACGCGAGGACTTGACGGGGACTTCCCTGTGGCATTCCCCGTGACATCAGAGGGGGGAGGGGTCACCAGGTGGCCCCGCCCTCCATTATTTAAGAACTGTAAGAAGAGGAGAAACGTCACACAGTGGGAGCCTCCCTCCATGCCATCATGGATCAACATGGGGACAAGGTGTTTTGGGGGGCTGAAGGGTCTGGTATAGATTTTGAGGGGGACCCCACGCCATTTTTAAAAAAAATTTGGCTGGGGTTTCCCTTAATATCCATACCAGACCTGAAGGGCCTGGTATGGAATTTAGGGGGACCCCCCACGTCATTATTTTTTAAAAATTTTGGTTCGGGGTTCCCCTGTGGGGAATTCCCATGCCGTTTTTATCAATGAACTTTTATGTGTCTTATCGGACCGGCAATTCATTAATAGCTGCGAGTAGTTTTAAATGACTTTTTTTCCTTTGAAATGTCATTTTGCTGTCAGACTGTTCTAAACACAGGAAACATGCGGCCCTTTATAGGCATACTATAGACACCTCCAAGGTATGAAATTTAAAGGAATATTACACTTTTATTGTTTCACTTTAAGCATTATTAAAATCACTGCTCCCAAAAAAACGGCCGTTTTTAAACTTTTTTTTGCATTGATCCATGTCCCCTGGGGCAGGACCCAGGTCCCCAAACACTTTTTATGACAATACCATGCATATAAGCCTTTAAAATTAGCACTTTTGATTTCTCCCATAGACTTTTAAAGGGTGTTCTGTGGCTTTCGAATTTGCCGCGAACACTCCAAATTGTTCGCTGTTCGGCGAACTGGCGAACCGCCGATGTTTGAGTCGAACATGAGTTCGACTCGAACTCGAAGCTCATCCCTACCTAAGAGATACTAGGCATATGATACAAATTATATAAACTTTAGACTGTAGTTCCAACAGTATATTGGTGACAGTGAATGTCAGTTCCCTGTACACCATTATAGGACATCCAGATGCGGTATCTCCTGTGTAGAAAACTCCCCCCTTTCTCATATATATAAACGACTCTTGATTCAATGTTTAGATTATTGCCTCAATCGTAACTATTTCTGGTAGTATAGACAATTTTACCTCCAAGTTAAAGGAGTACCGATGGGAGCTCAGTTTACTCTCAGTATTGCAAATCTTTTTATGGCACACTGGTCTGAGGAGATGGTTTTTCAGAACCACCCCCATCAGCTTAAGTGCTATAAAAGAAACATAGATGAGCATTTTTATGGTCTTGGAAGGTGATATGGATAGTCTCTAGGAATTTCAGGATAGCCTTAATACCAACAATAAAAATATCATCCTTTCTTGGAATGTGAACAAGGATAGTATGGTTTTCTTAAATTTAGAAATTTTCAGAGAATGAGATCACTTCGGGACTCGTACCTATTTCAAGCCTACAGATAGAAATGGTTACATACCTTGTGACAGTTGTCATCACAAACTGTTGAACTGCAATATTCCAAAGGGACAGTTTGTCCGTATTAGAAGGAATTGTTCCTCTCTAAGTGATTTCAACCTTCAGTCACAAGTTTTAGTTGAGAGGTTTATTGAGAAAGACTATCAGAGGAGTTTTTTGGAAGAAGAAAAAGGTAAAGTACGTGAATTGGATAGGAATCTTTTAGTGTCAGGTCCAAAGAATATCAAGGAAAAAAGTAATGAATTAAGGGTGGTGTTAAATTATAATTCTCAACAAAAGAAGTTGGAGAGAATTATAAATAAACACTGGTGTATTTTGTTAAGGGATCGGACTTTGGGACAGGTCCTCCCTACACATCCACAATTTATTTATCAAAGGGCCCCAACATGACGGACAAGGTTAACATTGTGTCTTGGAATGTTAGGGGCCTCAACCACAAATTTAAACAGGCCTCAATATTCCAAAACCTGAAACAAACTAAGCCACACATCATTTTCCTGCAGGAGACACATCTGGACAGTAGCAGGGTTCTGGTTCTACGCAAGCAGTGGATCCAGAGAGCCCTTCACTCCACTAACTCTACTTTTGCTAGAGGGGTTTTCATACTAAATGCTAGGACTGTCCTTTGTACCATTCACCAGGTAATTACAGATCCGGGGGGTAGATATGCGGTGGTAGTAATGAATATATGTTACTGTAAAATGTTGTTGTTTAATGTATACATACCTCCTCCCTTCCAGGCCCAATTGCTGTATGACATACTTACTTGGCTGGCACAGCTTGTGCATCTCCCTCTGGTTCTGATGTGAGATTTCAATGCCGTCCTTGATGCAGCGATTTACTCTTCTAATCCGAATAGAGGGAGCTCTATTGAATGGCTGGGCATCTGTGGCTGGGCTGTTGGAGTTATGGCGATGGAAGCATCCAACAGACTGATGCTTCTCTCACATATCAGTGGCACATGGCTCCTCAGCCAGGATTGATATGGCCTTTGGCAATAATCTCATTCTATCATTTTTGGCAGGCATTGAATACCTGGCTGGGGGACTGTCGGACCACAATTTTCTCTCTCTCACCCTGAACTTTTTAACGGGGGCGAGGAGGGGATGATGGCATTTTTCACCCAGTTGGTGGCAGCACGAACAAGTTGCTGCCCAGTTGGAGGACTCAATCAAGACGTACTGGATACACTGATACAACAGAGCCACCAATGGTTTGGGATGCCTTTAAGGCGGTAGCTGGGGGAGGGATGCATATCAGCTGTCAAGACAGCTCGCACAAATGACAATAAGGAGCTCACTAGCTTACAGCGGAGTGAGAGGGAGTGTGCGGGGGCACATGCAGGGTCTCCTATGGGGGCCTCATATGCGTCCCTGCTAGAAGCGAGGTGAAGGTTATCCTTACATATCACAGGGCTGACCAGATCGGAGGTAACTCAGAGAGCACATACGATATTTGCAGAAGGGGACAACAATGGGAAACTTCTGGCAATGATGGAATGATGGTGGTAGATCATCACCCAATTGCTCATATGCAGGTTATCAGAGATAAAGGAGGAGCCTTGGTCACTGATCCCTCGCTCATCATGCAGGAGTTTGTAGACTTTTTTCCCAACTTATGATACAGCTGCTTTGGATTCGTTGATAGAGAGTCTATCTCTACCAATATTGTCTGAGGAAGACCGTACCATAGTAGATGCCAAAATCACAGTTAAGGAGGTGCAGGCAGTGATTTTTGCCTTCCCACCCAATAATACCCCTGGTCCGGATGGTTTCCCGGCTGATTTCTATAAATCGAACGTGGAACTGCTGGCTACTAGATTTAACTGATTACTAGAACATTGCATTGAAAAGGCCACCTTATGCTAGAGGCCTATATGATACTTTTATTAAAACCAGGGAAAGACCCAAATGAGTGTGCCTCATATTGTCCCATAGCCCTTTTAAATATGGACCTAAAGAAACTAACTAAACTGTTAGCTACCACACTAGCTAAAGTTATCCCGACTACAGCCAATATAGATCAGACGGGATTCATGCCGGGCAAATCTACTGATACAAATCTAAGGAGACTCTTCACTCACTTGCAACTCCCGCCTGCTGACTCCAAAACCAGAATTGTAGTATCCATAGATATAGAAAAAGCCTTCGACTCAGTTGACTGGATGTTTATGTTTAAGGTTTCAGAAGCTATGGGATTTGGACAGCAATATAGGAAATGGATCTCTATGCTTTATAGAAACCCCAGAGTGGCTATAAGAATGGGAACAGCAGTATCCGATTTTTTTGAAGTGGGCAGGGGCACCAGACAGGGATGTCCACTGTCCCCTTTCCTGTTTGCCCTTGTTATGGAGCCCCTAGCCATTGCCCTTAGATCTTCTGGAAAAATAAAGGCTATTAAAGTGGGTGCAATACACAAAACATTAGCGTTATATGCAGACGATATGCTCCTGTTTCTAAATGACCTGGGTGACTCCTTACAGGCAGTCCTGGATATCCTAGATGACTTCGCTAAATTTTCAGGGTTGAAAGTAAACTGGAGTAAATCGTCAATTCTTCCTCTAGACGCAACAGCTACGGAAAAGGCCAATCCAAATCTACCACTACAGTGGGTTACATCCCTTAAATATCCAGGGGTAAAAAATACAGCAAATGTCAAGGACTACCTGTTCCTAAACCTTCTTCCCTTGTTGACCTTCCTTAAACAGAAAGTTCAGGCCTGGACTAAACTACCGTTGTCTTTATTGGACAGGATTAGTCTGCCTAAAATGAAGATTCTCCCAGTAATCCTATACTTTCTAAGGCATGCACCGGTGTGGATACCAAAATCATACTTCAAAACAGATAGACGGAATTGTTAGCTGCTTCCTTTGGGCACCAAAACCCCTCAGAATAGGAATCAAAGTGTTGCAGGAACCGGGGGACCAGGGTGCACTGTCTTTACCAGACTGGCAGAAATACTATTTGGCTGGCCAAATGCTATTTGCCTACAGATAGTTATTGATGGACGATGGAGAAGTGGCCACAGTGTTGGAAATGGCTCAACTGGAGTCATACAAAAGTTTGCGCCTAGCCCTGTTTAGAGGTACTAGATCTGACTTACCAGTGACGTTAACAATGAAGGCCACTATTAGAGCATGGGAAGTAGCGGTGAAGATGGCATGCCCCAGTTATCAGGGGATCTTTCCGTCTGCATCTCTGTGGATGAACCCCAAACTATCACATTTCTACAATCTGCCGGATCCCATGATCTGGGCGGTCAAAGGGATAAAAACACTAAAAGACATCGCATTTTTGGGAGACCTTCTGACTTTTCCCCAGTTAAAGATGAGACATGACCTAGCCAACTCATATCTCTTTCGCTACTTTCAACTCAGACATGCCTACCAGATGCAATTTCGAGAGGCGAGGGTGGAATCTCTGCCTTTGGCTCTTGAATCCCTGCTGTCATTAGAGGAACTAGCCAAACCCCTCTCTGTAACCTACAAGGAATTTTTTAAAACAACACCGAAGGCCATCTCAAACTGCATGGGAGGCTGAAGTTCCTGACATACAGGGGGAAGACTGGGACGACTTATGGAACCAACCATTTAAACACCTAGTATTGGCTAGGGATAGAATAATCCAATTTAAATTCATCCACAGGAGCTACTATACACCAGCTAGGCTAGCTTAAATTTTCAGCACTATATCGGCAGAATGCTGGAGATGTTCTTTCTCACCAGCCAATGCTGAACACATATTCCAGCAGTGCCCCCACATCCAACAATTCTGGACTAAGATAACTTCGTGTATATCAAATCTCCTGACAATACCCATACCATTGACTGAGAGGGTGTGTTTGTTGGGCCCGGTGAAGGAGGTGGTTCTGGACAGAGCTTTAAGAACGCTTCTTACCATTTTATTATTTTACAGGAGGAAGGCTATACTGCTCAAATGGAAGGAAGCAAGGGCCCCAGACATTAACTTTTGGAAGGGTCTGGTAAACTCCATGATGCCTTACTATAAAACCACCTATAGGGCCAGGGGATGCGGGAAGAAATTTGATAAGGTGTGGCAGGCGTGGTACAATTCAGATAGCATTGTAGGATGAGGAAGGAGCCTCCTTTGGCATTAAGTCATCTCAAGGTGGCGCCAGTGTCCCACTGTAAAGACATGGAATATGGTTTAGATGGTACAGTACATAATGACTATTTAGCACTATAGAGTTTGAGACCTAGCATATGAAACACACCATTCATTGGCGAATAGGATATAACACTGACACCTGGAAAGGAAACACTGGACATAATTAAGCAGACCTTGCATAAATGAGCTGTGACAAAGGGAGGGTGGGGAGGGATGGAAGGTTGGTTACAAGGATAGACAGATGACTATGTTAGTCAGGAATGGAAATAATGTACCATGTTGGGCCCTGCGAGGCCGCAGTTTCGGGTGAGTGTCATGTTGACACAACCCATATGTTATATGTATTATGGAAAAATCTCAATAAAAAGACATTTTCAAAAAAGAATCCACGGGGGCGCATGCGTGACTTCCGCGGGATCGGCTGCATGTTTGAGTAGCTATTCGCTCTGTTTAGCCTGCTTCCTAGGGTCAGAAAGCCACAAAATTCACCACAACTATCCCCAACACCCACAGGATCATGCTGTGCATGGCGCCAAAGCAAAAGAAAGCCAAGGGGACCGCGCAGAAGTCTCTCACTAACTACCTGCTACTACCAGGAGAAATTCAGCATATCACAAGATGGCGCTGGCAGCCCTGCCTCTCACTCATCACGACTCTCACACAATGTCTCCGTTCCTCTACAAGACAGTGAGTACACTGACCCCCTCACAAAAGAGGATTTAGATAAAAGCCTGGAGTCCATTTACAGCAAAATGGCCACTAAATTCCAAACGGAATTACATAAAAGCACAAATACCCTGACACAGGAGATTGCTGCTTTGGGAGCCTGTACTG
The DNA here is from genome assembly GCF_042186555.1 of Aquarana catesbeiana. Lineage (NCBI taxonomy): Eukaryota > Metazoa > Chordata > Amphibia > Anura > Ranidae > Aquarana > Aquarana catesbeiana. Next base: position 305,102,396 of record NC_133324.1, read on the forward strand.
ACAGCGTAGAGACCAAACATGATGAACTCAGTATAGCTCACAATGATCTCTCCAGGGAATATAAATGCCTTGCTGCAACAGTCACTCAATTGCAGACTCAGGTTGAAGATCTCGACAATCAAAATCGCAGAAACAATCTCAGGATCAGAGGGGTCACTGAATCTAACACTAATCTGATCCCTGCCTTGCACAAATTGTTCCAGTCTCTGCTACTGGACCATGTAACTGAGTCCGTTACTTGTGATCGCATACACCGGGCTCTTCACCCAAAACCTCCCCCAGATAAACCCCCCCAAAGACATTGTGCTCTGCCTAAAAGACTTCCTTATAAAAAGAGGAGATCCTCAGAGCTGCCCACAACTCTCACACTATCACCCTGGATGGTATTCCCGTAGAAATCTATCCAGACATCTGCCCAGCAACCCTGGACAGACGGCGTAAAATGAAGGAGGTCACTACTGTGCTGGCTACTGAGCACATTTGTTACAGGTGGGGTTTTCCCTTCAAACTCACAGTCCCCCATAATGGATCAATGTACTCAGTAACTACACTTTTGGAAGGATAAGAACTCTTAGTTAAGCTGGGCCTTATGTAAGCAGAATCCCTTCCTCTTCCACCTTCCACACCTAGGCCAGCACGTATCTGGCACACACCTTCCCCGAGACATGAGAGGAGACGCACCAGACATGAAATTGGCCAAAACTTCAACTGAGTTTCTTCATGCTGCTTATTATTGGCATTAACATGGATCTTACTCCATCTGCTCACACTATAACTGTTTGCCATTCCCTCGTGTTTGGATGTCAGTGTTCCACTTAATGGCCGTTTCTGGAAGTTCCTTTCTATAGCATACTATAGCCTAGAACTATATCTTACTTCCTAGTGCTGCAAACATCTGGAATAATCAGATGACAGGATCTATACATCCCAGACGACATCAGGACCTTCTCAGACAGCATCAGGACACCTAAATATTCCCCTACATTACCGCCTAAAAACATATTGGTGCCGCACCAACAATCCTCTTTTTTTTTTCTAAGGTCTGTAAAACTCTCTTCAACCAAATTGGTAATGTACTGGGACTACCTCCTTTCTTTCCAAGAAGCTTTCCTCAGGTCCCCTGGCATGGAAACAGACTGCAATAACTTGCTATCTGTCTCCATAAAATTGATCTCTTGACATGCATACATAACGCAAAAATTTCAGGCTCAGTAGGCTAGTTCGGCAGATGTCGATGCTATGCCACCCCACTCCACTCATATCTTGACTTCTTCTAGAAGTCTGGATGTGACTCCTGGAGTTAGGGGCTTCTATGCCCCTTACATATTTAGTTTCTCTGTTTCAGATTTATGCTATTTGCAACCTGACCCTACATTGGACCAGCACAAAATCATTATGCTAGTTTTTTTTTTTTTTTTTTTTTGTCGTTTCTTTGTTTCTACAGATTCAGTTTATGTTTATGTTCCTTCAGCAGTGGCGGACTGACCATTGAGCCACTCGGGCACTGCCCGAGGGCTTTGGACCACTAGGGGGCCCCATCAGGGTTGCCAGCCTCAGTAAAACCAGGCACAGTATGTATAAATCTGTGTTTTTTTTACATCTGTCTGTGTATACTGTGTGTACATGTATGTGTATACTGTGTGATTGTATACTGTGTGTGTGTATACTGTGTGGCCCCATAATCTCTGATTGCCTGGGGGCCCCATAATCTCCTATTGCCCGGGGGCCCCATGAGTTATCAGTCCGTCCCTGTCCTTCAGTTACCGAAGCATATCAGTCAAAGCTTAAATTGTAATGGTCATAATGCTGTTTACTTTATAGGGTATCCCCTGACGGGCATAGCCCTTTTGGTGGAGAGTTCTTGCGGTTTACTGACCTTACCACTATATCTCTCAGGTGAGCCTTACTGGATTTCATTTTATAAATGGTAATTACATGTGTTACGCATATGCAGGGCTCCCCACAAGCCTAGTAAAGCCTTTATAAGTTATAAAGGGTTGGGCGCTCAAATTATATTACTACAAGAGACTCATTTTGCCTCTAATAATCATCCTTCCTACCTTCACAGAGTGTGCAAACAGGCCTTTTATACTCTGTACCAGCCAAGGACCCAGATACCTTATAATTAAGTGTTTAGTGGCAGGACGGGAACTTACGATTGTGAATGTGTATGCTCCTAACGTAGCACAGGCCTCTTTTTTTGCCGCCTTCTTTAAAATCCTTGAACGATATTCTTCAATGCATATGTTTATAGGCGGTGACTTTAACCTTGTGGCCCACCCCCATATAGACATAAGCACCGCTTCACGTCTCTCTCCAACATACCCCAAATCAATGTCCAAATCACTACAGTCCATTCAATTATCAGATTCTAGGAGTCCACATAATATAGGTGCTAAGGACTACACCTTTTATTCACTCCCCCGTGGCTCTTTTGCCAGGTTGGGCTACATTTTTTGCACCCCCATTATTTTAGCTCCACAAACTCTGAAATCCATCTCTGCCCATGGTCTGACCATAACATTGTTATCCTATCTACTACTTTAATTGGATTGTCAGACACTCCCTACACTTGGCGTTTAAATTATTTGCTACTTACGGACCCTATTACACGCCAATAAATTTCTACTGCTATCCAGGAGTACTTTACCTTAAATGCCACACCAGATATATCCCCTACTCTGTGCGTGGCCCACAAGGCAGGTTTAAGAGGCCGTCTCATTAGTATTGCCTCAAGGAAAAATAAAGAGCGCTGGCAACAAATCTATACGTTGACCACAGAATTAGATAAATTACACAAAATACAAATAGGAAATCCGACATTATCCAATCTACAACTGGTAGCTCAGAAGAGGTTAGAGTTAGAGGCCCTGTTGTCAGCCAAAGTGGAAATGACCCTCCGATGGTCAAAAGCCAAATTTCTCCTACATAGCAACTCAGCATCTCCCATGTTCGCCCGTAAACTTAACCATACCTTATACCTTGCACCCCCCCCCCATCTATACAAACTCTGCAATGCCACTGATATCACTCCTGAAGGATGTCCTGAATAATTTTGAAAACTTCTATTCCAATCTACTTGCCTATCCTCCCTCCTCCCCTTCCCAAGCATCACATAACTGGCTAACCTCCCTTCCTTGGCCCTCCTTGTCAACTTCTCAAGTAGAATCTCTCAATGCACCCTTTACAGAGGAAGAATTGCTTGGTGTGATCAAATCCTTAAAACGTTCAGTAGCTCCTGGCCCAAATGGGTTTACTGCCAGTTACTAAAAACACTACGCCTCTATTTTAATCCCACACTTAACCAGTAAGTTGAACCACTTGCCAACCATGTCTCGTACATTTTCTGCAGCACAATGGCACCGCTGAGCGAAATCCCGTACCTGTACGGGGCACGCCTGTGACCATCAGATTCATTTCAGAACCAATTAATCTTTAGGTCCAGGCCAATGATTTATGGCCTTGACCTGCTGATCGATTCTGGTGAATGAAATCATTCCCCTGCCTGTAAGTGTAAACACAGCCAGGAGAAGTGATGTCATCTCCCCTCGTGGAATCCTTTTCATTCCAGAGAGAGGAGAGAGAACATCTCACAGTAAGTTGCACCAACACTACACTAACACCAGTACACGTAGGTACACTTGTCACCCCTCGATCACCCCCCGATCGCCCCCCCCCAGTTAACCCCTTCACTCCCTGTCACAGTGTCATGGTGACATGCACCATGCATGTGAGGTATCACCGCGAACGTCAGATTGAGGGCAGTAATTTTAGCAGTAGACCTCATCTGTAAATCTAAAGTGGTAACCTGTAAAGGCTTTTAAAAATGTATGTAGTTTGTCGCCGCTGCACGGTTGTGCGCATTTTTAAAACATGTCGTGTTTGGTATCTATCTACTCGGCAGCAAAAGATCATCTTTTATATTTTACCAAACATTTAGGCAATATAGTGTGTTTTAGTGCATTAAAATAAAAAAAAGTGTTTTTTTTTCCCAAAAAAATTGCGTTTGAAAAATCGCAAATACTGTGTGAAAAAAAAATTGCAACACCCACCATTTTAATCTGTAGGGCCTTTGCTTTAAAAATATATATAATTTATGGGGGTTCAAAGTAATTTTCTAGTAAAAGAAAATCATTTTTTCATGTAAACAAAAAATGGCAGAAAGGGCTTTGTCTTCAAGTGGTTAGAAGAGTGGGTGATGTGTGGCATAAGCTTCTTATGTTGTGCATAAAATACCAGGACAGGTCAAATCCCCCCCCCCCAAATGACCCCTTTTTGGAAAGTAGACACCCCAAGCTATTTGCTGATAGGCATGTTGAGTCCATGGAATATTTTATATTTTGCCATAAGTTTCAGGAAAATGACTATACTTTTTTTTTTTCACAAAGTTGTCATTAAATGATATATTGCTCAAACATGCCATAGGCATATGTGAAATTACACCCCAAAATACATTCTACTGCTTCTCCTGAGTACGGGGATACCACATGTGAGACTTTTTGGGAGCCTAGAAGCGTACAGGACCCCAAAAACCAATCACCGCCTTTCTAAGGGCGTAAATTATTTATTTTACTCTTCACTACCTTACACAGTTTTGGAGGCTATGAAATGCCCAGATAGCACAACCCCCCCCTCCCCCCATGATCCCATTTTGGAAAGTAGACACCCCAAGCTATTTGCTGAGAGGCATGTTGAGTCCATGGAATATTTTATATTTTGCCATGAGTTCAATGCTTCCAAGCATGCGTCAAATTGTTTCCGAGCATGCGTAGGAATTTTGCGCGACGGAATTTGTACAGACGATCGCATTTTCGGCTAGCAAATTTTCCCGACTGAAAAATAGAGAACATGCACTCAATCTTTTGCTGGCTGGAATTCCGCCAGCAAAAGACCAATGGAGCATACACACAGTCGCATTTTCCGACAAAAAGCTCTCATCCAGGGACGGACTGATAACTCATGGGGCCCCCGGGCAATAGGAGATTATGGGGCCCCCAGGCAATCAGAGATTATGGGGCCACACAGTATACACACACACAGTATACAATCACACAGTATACACATACATGTACACACAGTATACACAGACAGATGTAAAAAAAACACAGATTTATACATACTGTGCCTGGTTTTACTGAGGCTGGCAACCCTGATGGGGCCCCCTAGTGGTCCAAAGCCCTCGGGCAGTGCCCGAGTGGCTCAATGGTCAGTCCGCCACTGCTCTCATCGGAGTTTTGCTGGCAGAATTTCCAATCGTGTGTACGCGGCATTAGAAAGCCTGAAGACGGTGATTGGTTTTCGAGGTCCTGTACGCGGCTAGACTGCCAAAAAGTCCCACACATTTGGTATCCCTGTACTCAGGAGAAGCAGCAGAATGTATTTTGGGGTGTAATTGCACATATGCCCATGGCATGTTTGAGCAATATATTATTTAGTGCCAACTTTGTTAAAATGTATTGTCATTTTCCCGAAACTCGTGACAAAATATAAAATATTCCATGGACTCAAAATGCCTCTCAGCAAATAGCTTTGGGTGTCCACTTTCCAAAATTGGGTCATTGGGGGGGGGGGGGGGTTGTGCTATCTGGGAATTTCATGGCCTCCAAAACTGTGTAATGTAGTGAAGAGTGAAATCAAAAGTTTACGCCCTTAGAAAAGATGACAAAGAAGACGGTGCTTGGTTTACAGCTAGGTTCCCAAAAAGTCCTACACACGTGGCATCCACGTACTCAGGAGAAGCAGCAGAATGTATTTTGGGGTGTCATTTCACATATGCCCATGGCATGTTTGAGCAATATATCATTTCAGTGACAACTTTGTGTAAATTTTTTTTTTTTTTATTTTTTTTTTTCATTTTTCAATCACTTTAAAAAAATAAAATATTCAATGTTCTCAACATGCCTCTTAGAAAATTCCTTGGGGTGTCTACTCTCCAAAATGAGGTCATTTGGGGGAGTTTTGTACTGCCCTGCCATTTTAGCACCTCAAGAAATGAGATAGGCAGTCATAAACTAAAAGCTGCGTAAATTCCAGAAAATGTACCCTAGTTTGTAGACGCTATAAATTTTGCGCAAACCAATAAATATATGCTTATTGAATTTTTTTTTACCCGACTTATGTGGCTGAATACATTTTGGCCTAAATGTATGACTAAAATTGAGTTTATTGTATTTTTTTTATAACAAAGTAGAAAATATCTTTTTTTTCAAAATTTTCAGTCTTTTCGTTCATATTGCAAAAAATCCCAAAAAAACAAAAAAACAAAAAAAAAATGCAGAGGTTATCAAATACCACCAAAAGAAAGGTCTATTTGTGGGAAAAAAAAGGACACACATTTTGTTTGGGTACAGCATTGCATGACTGCTCAATTACCAGTTAAAGCAGCGCAGTGCCAAATTGTAAAAAGTGCTCTGGTCAGGAAGGGGGTAAAACCTTCCGGGGCTGAAGTGGTTAATAAAATTCTTAGTGGTGATCACTTCCCGAATGAAATGACCTTGGCCAACATGTCCCTATTGCCCAAACCCCTTAAAAAACACTCACAAAACTACAGACCAATATCAATCATTAACAATGATCTAAAAAATTTTTAGTCGTGCTTTGGCTGATAGACTGGCTAACATTATTGAAACTTTGACCTCTTTTGATCAATCAGGATTTATTACAAATAGACTTATCACAGATAATATTCGCCTGACCATGAATGTTCTCCAAGACGCTAAACTCCATAAAAAGCAGGTCCTTCTATTAAGCTTTGACATCAACAAGTCTTTTGACAGCGTGCTCTGGCCTTGCTTATTCTCAGTCCTACAACGTATTTTCATTTTTTTTTTTTTTTTACTTTAAGTCTTTATTCAAGTTTAAAGGAGTACAGGTGACAACAAAGACAATCTCAAAGGGTAACGTGTATGCAGATGAAATAGTACAAAGATTTCGTAATATATAACAGAATGAGTACAGGTAGGTAAGTTGTTGTGTTGTGTTTTTGCGATGGCTTTTAGTAAAGACAGACTGAAGGCATCTGTGTTTTGAACCAAGTGAAGGATCAAGTGGAGATTAAAGTTAGCAGGTGTCCACATATGTAGGTATAAGTCATCTGGTGATATTACTGTGGGTATATTGCAGAGAATTGTGGGTTACCAACAAGGTATGAAAAAGTCGGACTGGAGAAACTGGGAACGCTGTACGGTATGAGAGTCCAGGGATTCAGTCCATTTTTACGCTTCTAGGGTCTTTGAGCCAGAGATCTCAGACATGTAGAATTTCTCAGTGGTTAGGTTAGCTTTAGAGAAAAAGTATTCCATTTTGAAGTAGTTGTTTAGTAAGATGGTTACATCTTAGATGGTCGGTGGTTGTATACATTTCCATTTTTTAGCTAATGCCAGACGTGCAGCAATGATTATATGGGTAGCTATGGTTTGGAACCGTCTAGGCCATGTAGGGACTGATAATCCGAGTAGAAGGTCTAGAGATGAAAGTTCGGCTTTCATGGGGATGACTAACTTTAGGAAATGTTGCACTTGTGTCCAGAAGACTTTAACCACTTCAGTACCAGGCACTTTCGCCCCTTCCTGCCTAGGACAATTTTCAGCTTTCAGCACTGTCACACTTTGAATGACAATTGCGCGGTCATGTAACAATAGGGTTTATGTCTGGAGACATGCTTGGCCAATCCATCAGCTTTGCCCTCAGCTTCTTTAGCAAGGCAGTGGTCATCTTGGAGGGATGTGTTTGGGGCCATTATCATGTTGGAATACTCCCCTGTGGCCCAGTCTCCGAATGGAGGGGATCATGCTCTGCCTCAGTATGTCACAGCACATGTTGGCATTCATGGTTCCCTCAATGAACTGTAGCTCCCCAGTGCCTGCAGCACTCATGCAGCCTCAGAACATAACACTCCCACCACCATGCTTGACTGTAGGCAAGACACACTCATCTTTGTACTCCTCACCTGGTTGCCACCACACACACTTGACACCATCTGAACTAGGGTTGTCCCGATACCGACACTAGTATCGGTATCGGCACCGATACCAAGCATTTGCCCAAGTACTTGTACTCGGGCAAATGCTCCCGATGCTTCCCCCGATACCTAGAGGACAGCTGTGATCGGCGCGTGGGGGAGTTACAAGATTCTCCCCCAGCGGCTTTCACCAGCTTTAGTGACATACAGCGGTGATCGCTCACCGCTGACTGTCACTGCATCCTCCTCCGTGCCCCCTCCATTCCTCTGTGCCTCTCCGCTGTCCCCTGCATTCCTCTCTCCTTATCTGTTCCCCTCCGTTCTCCCCCTCCGTTCCTCTCTCCTTATCTGTCCCCCTCCGTTCTCCCCCTCCGTTCCTCTCTCCTTATCTGTCCCCCTCCGTTCTCCCCCTCCGTTCCTCTGTCCTTATCTGTCCCCTCCGTTCTCCCGCTCAGTTCCTCCGTCCCCCCTCCTCCTTCCTTTGTGTATGGATAGAGTCAGCTGACTCTGTCCATTCACATAACTGAAACATTGTAATCTCTTGTGATTACAATGTGTCAGTTTATGAATGGAGAGAAGCCGCTGTCTTATCTCCATTCATTCTCAGTGCAGCTGAGGCTGCAGAGAAAGGGACTGGGAAATCTCTATCCTCTGTCTCTTTCTCTGTCTCAAGGGGTAGATATCAGAGGTCTGTTAAGACCCCTGATATCTCACCAAAGCCCCCCAAAAGGGCTGATTAAAAAAAAAAAAAAAAAAAACAATAAAGAATAAAAAAATATTATTGTAAAAAATAAAAATTGTAAAAAAAAAAAAAAAAACACACACACATACAACGTTCACCCCCCCCCCTCAAAAAAATAGCAAAAAAAAACTCACGTGACACAAAAAAGTATCGGTAATCGGTATCGGCGAGTACTTGAAAAAAAGTATCGGTACTTGTACTCGGTCCTAAAAAAGTGGTATCGGGACAACCCTAATCTGAACCAAATAAGTTTATCTTGGTCTCATAAGACCACAGGACATGGTTCCAGTAATCCATGTCCTTAGTTTGTTTGTCTTCAGCAAAGTGTTTGCGGGCATTCTTGTACATCATATTTAGAAGAGGCTTCCTTCTGGGATGACAGCCATGCAGACCAATTTGATGCAGTGTGCGGCATATGGTCTGAGCACTCATGGGCTGACCCCCCACTCCTTAAACCTCTGCAGCAATGCTGGCAGCACTCATACGTCTGTTTCCCAAAGACAACCTCTGGATATGACGCTGAGCATGTGCACTCAACTTCTTTGATCGACCATGGTGAGGCCTTTTCTGAGTGGAACCTGTCCTGTTAAATCACTGTATGGTCTTGGCCACCATGCTGCAGCTCAGTTTCAAGGTCTTGGCAATCTTCTTATAGCCTAGGCCATCTTTATGTAGAGCAACAATTCTTTATTTCAGATCCTCAGAGAGTTCTTTGCCATGAGGTGCCATGTTGAACTTCCAGTGACCAGTATGAGAGCGTGATAACACCAAAGTTAACACACCTGATCCCCATTCACACCTGAGACCTTGTAACACTAACGAGTCACATGACATTGGGCAGGGAAAATGGCTAATTGGGTCCAATTTGGACATTTTCACTCAGGGGTGTACACACTTTTGTTGCCAGCGGTTTAGACATTAATGGCTGTGTGAGGAGTTATTTTGAGGGGACAGCAAATGTACACTGTTATACAAGCTGTACACTCACTACTTTACATTGTAGCAAAGTGTCATTTCTTCAGTGTTGTCACATGAAAAGATATAATAAAATATTTACAAAAATGTGAAGGGTGTACTCACTTTTGTGAGATACTGTACATCAGCACATAGACTAGGCCACCAGAATTGTTGGGAAATGGCCCAAACAAGTTGATTATTGCCAGGGTGGCCAGCAGCCTTGGGAGAATGGTAAGTCTGGAGCATGGTAGTAAGGAGACTCTCTGGGACAAAGCAGTGGTCACAAGGTTTCTCAGGCGGAGCATGGACCTGAGCAGCAAGAATCTTGTCACCCAAAGGAGAAGTGAGACTGGTGTGAACTGTAGCCAGAATCCAATCAGGAGGAATCACAAGAACCAGAACCGGTTTCAACTTGGAAGTGGAGGAAAATTGTTGTGACAAGGCGTCAGCCCTTACATTCTTAATACTGAGTAAAAATGAGACAATGTAATTGAATCTTGATGAGGAAAGAGCACATCACTCCCTTCTGGGAGAGAGGCGTTTAGCCTCAGACAAGAATGTGAGATTCTTATGGTCAGTAAGAATGAGAACCGGCACAGTGGTACCTTCGAGGAGATGTCTCCATTCTTTCAGGGCTAAAATGATCGCCAACAGCTCTCTGTCACCAATCTCATAGATGCATTCCGCAGGTGACAATTTCTTGGAAAAGTAGCCATGAGGTTGCATAGTGCTCTCAGATGTAGGACGTTGAGACAGAAGGGTGCCAACACCACTCTCAGAAGCATCAACCTCAAGGATAAAAGGTAATGAAGGATCAGGATGTGCCAACACAGGAGCAGAAACAAAGGCAGTCTTGAGACTCTCAAAGGCCTTAATGGACTTCGGAGACCAACTCTGTGGGTTACCGTCCTTTCTGGTCATATCAGTCAGGGGCTTGACCAGAGACGAGAAGTTACAAATAAATTTCCGATAATAGTTGGCAAAGCCCAGGAAATGCTGCAGGGGACGTAAACCCACGGGTTGGGCCACTGTGGGACTGCCAAAAGTTTCTCTGGGTCCATCGAAAAACCAGCAGTGGAAATGACATAGCCCAGGAATTTAACCTGTTCACGATGTAACATGCATCTCTCTCTCTTAGTTTCTGAAGCACACGACAGACATCTGTGTGGTGGCTCTCCAGGGACTTGGAAAATATGAGGATATCATCGAGATAAACCATCACACATAACTGCAACAAATCTCAGAGGACATCGTTGATAAATTCCTGGAAAACTGCTGGAGCATTACAAAGGCCAAAAGGCATTACAAGGTACTCATAATGGCCTGTTCTGGTATTAAACGCAGTTTTCCACTTGTTGCCCTCCTTAATCCTCATGGGATTGTATGCCCCTCTCAAATCAAACTTTGTGAAAACCATTGCTCCCTCGAGGCGGTCAAATAACTCCGTAATCAACAGAATCGGATAGGCATTCTTAATTGTGAAATGACTGAGACCCCTATAATCAATACAAGGTCTCCATTCACCACACTTCTTCACAAAGAAGATACCAGCACCAGCAGGAGACGAGGATTTGCGGATAAAACCTTGAGAAAGTGCATCTGCAACATACTTCTCCATGGCCTTATCCTCCAAGATCGACAAAGGGTAAACCCAGCCACGAGGGGGTATGGCACCAGGTTGAAGGTCAATTGCGCAATCATATGGCCGGTATGGAAGCAAACTACCGGCTTGACCTTTGTCAAAGACATCGCTAAAATCGCTGTACTCCTACAGCAGGGAGGAGAGTGAAGAGGCGCACAGAACCTTGGCTACCTTCTGGAAGCATGTCTCACTGCATTGTGGTGACCAGGAGAGAACCTCAGCACAGAGCCAATCAAAAGAGGGCTTGTGCCTCTATAACCAAAGATAACTAATAACCAGCAGAAACTTGGGTGAGGAAATAACTTGGAATTGGATTATCCCATGGTGAAGAGCCCCTACGGTCATGGACAATGGAACTGTCTCATGAGTCACATGGGCAGGCTGTAGAGGTCTCCGGTCAAGAGCCTCAATGGCAAGTGCAGTGTCATGCAGCTGCAGCGGAATCGAGTGCTTCAATACAAAGGCAGCATCAATAAACAGGCCTGCAGCCCCAGAGTTGATTAGAGCCTGTATCTCGACAGACGACTCAGCCCAAGAAAGGGTAACTGAAACCAGGGGCTTATCCTTCTGGATAACTGAGTATGAAACAACGGCACCTAAGGTCTGTCTGTGACAGGACCTCAAGGTTCAGGCGTTTCCTGGACAGGTAGAACAAGACTTCAAAAAGTGACCTGCCTGGCCACAATAAAAGCACAATCTCTCCCTCCTCCTAAAGGTTCTCTCATCCGCAGACAGACGCGTGAAACCTAAGTGCATGGATTCACCTTCACTGACCGACTTGGTACCAGGAGGCATGGGAGGTGAGGGAGGCATGGGTGGGACTGCAAAGCTCGGAGACAAACGTACAGGAGGCTTCTGCAAGCACTCCTTAAAAGAGAGTCTTTCCCTGAGTCTGAAGTCAAAGAGGATGGCAAACGTGATCAACTTCTCCAGCTCAGTTGGTATATTTCGGGCTGCTATCTCATCCTTGATGGTATCCGAGAGACCATGGGAAAAAGTGGCCACAAGGGCCTCATTGTTCCATGCAACCTCTGCTGCCAGAGTACGGAATTGAATGGCGTAGTCGGCAACAGTTCTCGTAATCTGTTCGATGGACATGAGGCACTTGGCAGCAGAAGCTGAGCGTGTGGGAATGTCAAATACCCTTTTAAATGAAGCCACAAACTCAGGGTAGCACAGGACAACAGGTTTTTGCATTTCCCATAGATGGTTTACGGGGCCAAGGCCCTCTCAGAAAGCAAAGATATCACAAAACCTACTTTGCTTCTGTCTGTGGGAAACACCTGGGGCAGCATCTCAAAGTATATCTCCACCTGGTTAAGAAACCCTCTGCATTGGACTGGATCGTCACCAAATCACTGGGGAAGGGGAGCGGAACCAGACATACCCCTGATACTCAAGGCGGTGTCTGCACAGAGATTGGAGCAGCAGCAGGATCAGCCTGCAACATAGGTTTGTAACGCCATAGCGAACTGATCCATGCGGTGATCCAGTTCATTCAATCTGGAAAAAATATTACCAACAAGTGGATTGACTGCATCTTCTGAATTCAAGAAGCCTACTTCAGAAACCATGAAATCAGACAGAAGTACAGTTAAATCACACTTGTTTAATAATAAAAGTAAAAAGAACAAACGTAGTCAAAACATAGCCAAAGTTCAGTAACTGGACCGGATAGTCAGGTAAGCCAGAAGTCATGGATCAATGTAGTGGAACAGCAAGCAGGACCTGGAGCCAGAAAGGATATCAGCAATGCCAGTCTTTAAACAGGAACGCAGGTGAAAGAAAGTGCGCAGGCAGAGCTCCTCTGGACTGGACGGCTTAAGGAGGCAGGACTGACGAACAGGATATCATCAACAGCTGAGTAACTGTGGAGAGAGATGGGAGCTGGCAATTAGCCGACAGCTAAGCATCCAGCTCAGAGAAGGAAGGTCTGAGCCCAGCCCTGACAGACAAGTCCTTGGACCATGAAAATGGAGAATGTTTGGTGATAATCTGTATTTTTTTTGTCTAATCCTAACACTAGTATAAATTATTTACTGTCATTTATTTTGTATAGTGATATGGTACTGAATTGGTCGAGAACGCATTTTACCTCGGGTAAGGAGTTTTTGGGATCTGTAAGAGCTATTATGACATCATCAGCATATAGGCAGATTTTGTGTTAATTTGTGCCTATGTTTATGCCTGTGATGTTCGTTGCAGAGTGCATCATTTGAGCTAGGGGTTCCATAACCATGGTGAATATTAAGGGTGACAGCAGGCATCCCTGCCTCGTGCCATTGGTAATGTTGAAAGGATTAGACACTATACCTAATGTCCATACTTTTGCACTCGGTGCCAAGTATAGGCTTAGGATGGCATTTAAGAATACACCTGATAAGCCGAACTTATGCAGGACTGCCTCCAAATACTGCCATTGAACTTTATCGAACGCCTTCTCTGCGTCCAGAGAAAGGAGCAGAGAAGGCGTTCGGGTATGCTCTACTCACTGAATAATGTCCATGAAACATCGGGTTCCATCTGAGGTTTGCCAGGTATGAAACCAACTTGGTCTATGTGTATGAGATGGGGCATAACTGAGGATAGGCGGAGAGCTAGGAGTTTGGCATAGATTTTCATGTCTGTATTCAGTAATGATATGGGCCTGTAATTTGCAGGGGAATCTGTTGATTTGCCTTGTTTGGGGATGGTCAGTATTAAAGCTTCCAGGGATTCTTTAGGGATTTCCCCCATCTTTGCAGATTGATTGTAGATTGTACATAGGTGAGGAGAGATAGTATCTCTAAAATGCCGCTAATATTCATTGGGGAACCTGTCTGGCCCCGCGACCTTGTGCAATGGGAGGGATTTGATAATCCTGTGGACCTCGTTTTTGGTGAAGGGGGTCCTTAAGCATGTTAGTTGTGTGGGGGATAAAGAAGGGAGTGGTATGAATGACAGAAAGGCGTCAATTTTGTCAGGACAGGGAGGAGTAGTATTTTCGGACTCCTGCAAATTGTATAGCTTAGCATAGAATGATGTGAAGGTATTGGCTATGTCCAGGGAATTAGTCATGCGTTCCCCCTGAATTTAGGAGGAAGGGAATTTTAGTGCAGGTTTGTCGTTTAATTTGTCTAGCTAGAAATGCTCCAGTTGTGTTGCTTTCGGAATAGGAAGTTAGTTTTAATCATTTGACATAAAAGACAAATCTGCGGTGTAGGAGTTCTCCTAGTTTGCATCGAAGTTGCATGAGTGTGTTAGAGGCAGACTGAGTAGGTGAGAGTTTGTTCTAAGGCTTGATCTGTTGTAGGAGTGAGTCTATCTCGATCTTTTGTCATTTGCATTCTCGGGCTCCAAATTTATTGAGCAGACCTCGCAGAAAAGCCTTGTGGGCCAGTCAGACTATAGATGGATCAGTGACGGATCCATAATTCTCCTTAAAAAAGTTCTCAAGCTCAGATTTGATTTGGTCAATATCATCCTCCAGATGGAGTGGTTGGTTGGGCAGGATTGAGGGAATAGTTTAGATATAGGGACATGGTCTTACCATGTGATGAGGCCTATTCAAGCCTCCGTGGTAACCAATACAATTTTTTTATTTGTAAGGAAAATGTCAATCCGAGAGTAGGAACCATTGGAGTGTGAGTAGAAGGTATAGTCTCGCTCAACATCATGTCTCGCTCAACATCAGGGATCACATAGCTCTTCACTGTCAATGAATGATGAGAGGGTTGATGATCTGCCTCTGTAGGGGTTAGATGAATCCAATGCAGGGTCTATGATGTCATTGAAGTCACCACAAATGATTAATGGGGTATCTTTGTAAGGGCCTAGTTTCTTCCTATGCTTTTTATAGAATTTGCCTTGGGAGGTGTTGGGTAAACGTTTACTAGGGTCAGAAGCTGGTTATCAATAGTAGCTGATAGAAAAATTAATCTACCTTCGTCATCTGTGTCAACATTGTGTAGGACAAAGGAGACTTTGGTGCTTATAGCTATCATTACTCCACATTTTTTCTTTGTGGCGTGGGCGAAAAAGTAATGGGAGTACCTTTTGTATGTACAGGAGGAAGACTTCTCATTAGGGAAATGGGTCTCTTGAATGCAGAGTATATCTGCATTTTGGGATATTGCTTCTTTCCATAGCAGATTTCTCTTATATGGAGAATAGACATGTGCACAGGAAATTTCGTTTAGTTTCGGTTCGTTGACATTAGTAAAATACATAATTTCATTCTGTTATATTCGTTATGTTACGTTCATTCGTTTTCGGATAATTTGTTATTATTTGTAGAGTGTAGATATTTGTTATACTGAATTTCGAATCATGTCAAATTAATTTGTTATATCCGCTATAATTTCTTTCCTATTAGTTGAAATTTGAAATTTATGTATGTATATATATTCGTGATAATGATTCGTAGTTTGGAAAGTCATTTGTTTATTGAATCTATTAACCACTTGCCGACCGCCTCACGACGATATACGTCGGCAGAATGGCACTGGCAGGCAAAGTAACGTATGGGTACGTTACTTGCCTCCCGCGGATGGGGGGTCCGATCAGACCCCCCCCGGTACCCGAGGCGGTCGGCATCTTTCCCTGAGTGATCAGAGGTGAGGGGGAGGCCATCCATTTGTGGCCTCCTCGAGTCGGTCTTTTCCATTCTGGCGCCGAGCAGAGAAGACATCACATAAGTGCACCAACACTACACTAACAGTAGAACACTCTAGGCACACATTTCAACCCCCATCACCTCCCAATCACCCCCCTGTACCCCTTGTCACAGTGACACCAATAGTAGTTTTTTTTTTTATTATTATTGCATTGGTGTCAGTTTGTGAAAGTTATAAGTGGTAGGGCAGTTAGTATTAGTTAGTTAGTTAGTTAGTTAGTTAGTTAACCCCTTGACCCCCCCCCCCCGTCGCCAGTGTCACTAAGCGATCGTTTTTCTGATCGCTGTATTAGTGTCACAGGTGACGCTAGTTAGGGAGGTAAGTATTTAGGTTCGCCATCAGCGTTTTATAGCGTCAGGGACCCCCATATACTACCTAATAAAGGTTTTAACTCCCTGGGTTGCCCCCTAGTTGACCCTTTCACCAGTGATCACTGCATAACTGTTACAGGTGACGCTGTAATAGTTTATTTTTTATAGTGTCAGGGCACCCGCTGTTTATTACCTAATAAAGGTTTAACCCCCTGATCGGCGGGTGATATAAGTTAAGTTTTAGGGTCAGGTAGGGTCTGCGTCACCCCAGGCAGTGTCAGGTTAGTGCCAGAAGCGCTAACACCCACGCACGCAGCATACACCTCCCTTAGTGGTATAGTATCTGAACAAATCAATATCTGATCCGATCAGATCTATACTAGCGTCCCCAGCAGTTTAGGGTTCCCAAAAACGCAGTGTTAGTGGGATCAGCCCAGAAACCTGCTAGCACCTGCGTTTTGCCCCTCGGCCTAGCCCAGCCCAGCCCACCCAAGTGCAGTATCGATCGATCACTGTCACTTACCAAACCCTAAACACATAACTGCAGCGTTCGCAGAGTCAGGCCTGATCCCTGCGATCGCTAACAGTTTTTTTGGTAGCGTTTTGATACAGTTGCCAACAGTCAGGAGATTTTTTACCTGTGAGTCTCACTAGTGTACCACTAAATTTAGAGCCCGAAATGGCAAATCGAAGGTACACTAGTGAAGAGGCCTACACGTTTCTGAGCATGACAGATAGTGAAGAGGAAGTCACTCATCTGTCAGATTCAGGTTCAGAATACGATCCTATAGAGGACAGTGGCTCCTTGACAGATAGCTCTGACGACAGAGTTGTGGTCCCTGCCAAGGTCAGGCGTGCCAGACCCCGAACTTCTTCTGCTATTGTTGAGGTGCAAGAATCGCAGGTCCCTCGTATGGAGCAGAGCAGTACTAGCGCTGCTATTCCTTCTGGTAAACTGGCAAGCACCAGCGGCCTAGTACACCCTGGTCGTACATCCAGCACTGCAGTAACACTTGGTGACATGGCGAGTCCCATAAGTGCAG
Source organism: Aquarana catesbeiana (assembly GCF_042186555.1). Lineage (NCBI taxonomy): Eukaryota > Metazoa > Chordata > Amphibia > Anura > Ranidae > Aquarana > Aquarana catesbeiana. The sequence continues at coordinate 305,119,706 of NC_133324.1, forward strand.
TTTAAGCTGGTGAGGTGGCAAGCACATGTAGTGTCCCGCTGCCACCAAGAAGAAGATGAATACAGGCCCGTCGTGCCCATAGTGCCCTACCTGCTGCATTCGCCAATCCTAATTGGGAACCTACCACTTCTGCAGCACCTGTACTTTCCCCATTCACTGGCCAACCCGGCATTCAGGTGGAAACAGTTGATTTTACATCACTTGATTTTTATTCGCTGTTTTTCACCGAAGATCTCTATAGAGCTATTGTGGACCAAAGCAATTTGTACGTTGGTCAACACATCGCCACTATTCCCCAGTCCTCCCTTGCCAGAGATTGGAAACCAATTACGGTTTCCGAATTTAAGATCTTTCTGGGCCTTTCCCTCAACATGGGCATAACTAAAAAGAGTGAGTTGCGGTCATATTGGTCCACTGACCCAATTCACCATATGTCCTAGTTCTCTGCCTCCATGACCAGGGCACGATACGAGTAGATTTTGCGGTTCATGCACTTCAACAACAATAAACTCTGTCATCCTTGTGGAGACAATGGATAGGATCGGCTCGAAAATTCGGCCCCTCGTAAACCACTTCAACCAACGTTGTGTAGACTTGTTTACGCCCCATCAAGTTGTCTGCGTTGATGAGTCCCTGATTACGTTTTCTGGCCACTTGTCATTCAAACAGTACCTTCCCAGCAAGCGTGCCAGATACGGGGTCAAGATGTATAAGCTCTGTGACAGGGCCACAGGCTATACATGTAGTTTTATGGTTTACGAGTGAAAAGATAGTCATGTAGAGCCGACAAACTGCCCTGACTACATAGGAAGCGCTGGCAAGATTGTGTGGGACTTGGTGTCACCCTTATTCGGAAAGGGGTACCACTTGTACGTGGACAATTATTACATGAGCGTGCCATTTTTTAGTCACCTGTTTGATCATCATATTGAAGCATGTGGCACCGTGTGACCTAATCGCCGGGGCTTTCCCCAGCGGCTTGTAGATTCCGTCTTAGGCTGGGGGAGAGAGCCTGCTTGCAGTGTAATAATTTGCTTCCTATGAAGTGGAGGGATAATAAGAATGTTTTTGTTCTTACCTCCCTTCATGCAGACACGACGGTCCAAATTCCTATGGCGACTGGTGTTGTGGAGAAACCCCACTGTGTCCACGAATAAAACCTTAACATGGGAGGGGTGGACCTCAACGACCAGTTTTTGGTGCCGTACCTAGTTGCCCGTAAGGCCAGACGCTGGTACAAGAAAGTGTCTGTTTATTTATTTCAACTGGCTTTGCTGAATGCTCATGTGCTATACAGAGCTTCAGGACAGACTGGATCCTTCCTTAAATTCCAGGAAGAGATCGTCAGAGCCCTTCTGTTTCCAGACGGTGCTCCACCTCACCTTCCCCAACCAAATGCAGTAAGTCGGCTGCATGAGAGGCATTTTCCTTATGTCTTTCCGAGTACCCCTACCCAACGAGTCCCCCAAAGAAGATGTCGTGTCTGCAGCAAGCGTGGATATAGGCGTGACACCAGCTATTATTGTCCCTCCTGTCCTGACAATCCTGGTCTTTGCATTGGTGAATGTTTTGAACGCTACCGTGCACTAGTCGAGTTTTAGCATAGGGTACAGCACTGCACAGACTATGTCACGTACCTGGTAAGTAGAGCCCGGAGTGCAGGGAACGGCCTCTCGTATACCTCTGACTCGGGAACCCCTGGTAGTGATGACAGGGGCTCGAGAGTGCGAAGGGGCACAAGTGCCTGACTGGAAGGCTGGAGCAGGGAGCTGAATCAGGTAGTCAGCTGGAAGGTGTCCTATAGTCCGGCAGCAGGATGTAGGCAGCAGGGAGGTGACCTGTAGTCCAGCAGCAGGATGTAGACAACAGGGAGGTGTCTTGTAGTACAGCAGCAGGATGAAGACAGCAGGGAGGTGTCTTGTAGTCCAGCAGCAGGATGTAGACAGCAGGGAGGTGTCTTGTAGTCCAGCAGCAGGATGAAGACAGCAGGGCGGTGTCTTGTAGTCCAGCAGCAGGATGTAGACAGCCGGGAGGTGTCTTGTAGTCCAGCAGCAAGATGTAGACAGCAGGGTACAGGCAAGCCGGGTCAGACACTGGCGGGCAGAGCAGGTACAGAAGGTAAATCCAGGAGAGTAGTCAAGTCCAAAAGCTAAGATCAGGGCGGGCAGAAAACAGAGTAGTCAAAGTCCAAAGCCGGGATCAGTGCAGGCAGCAAACGGAGTAGTCAGGAACAGTCCAACAGGTATCAGGTAGCAAATACAAAGTAACAGGGCAGTAGGGGTCTTCAGGAATGCTGTAGACCAGACAGCAAGGCAGCAGTGGAACAGTCCCCTTTAAATAGCCTCCTTTGACACCAAGCGCTGTTACAGATACTGTTAGGAGATGCTGATGTAAATTCCAACACCTGTCTGTCTATTGTCTGCTAAAATATGTATTGTAAATAAGTCTACTATGGGATCTAAGAGTCATTAGATCCCCATTGTTATTTGTGTTAATTAACTCTGCTATTGTGTGAAGAAGAGTCTATGTTGATTGTGATAATGTTGATTGGACTTTCTGAACTACAAGACAGCCAGTCTGGCCTAACGGTCATGTCTGAGTCATCTAGGCTGTCTAAAGGGATTAGTTAATTAGCTCATGTTAATTAGGTTAATTAGGTTACAGCTGTATTGTTAGAGTAATATGAGCAGGAGGTCTGCACCTCCACTTTGAGTGTATAAAAGCCTGTATTTTGTCAATAAAGATAGATTCCTGTTTGAACTTACATACAGCCTGCCTGGTGTTTGTTCTGAGCTATCACAACTGGGTTAGAACGGCACATAGCTGAAGTTCTAATCCCGGAGCACTGGATGACCGAACCATCAGACGTTGCAATCTGATCCAATAGCTGCAGAGGAGTGTCGGGAGAGTGGAACCGAGCGAGCAAGGGGCTCGTTACATTGGTTGGCAGCCGTGGGATTTGCTCACCAGTTACTGGGACACTCCAAACCAGCCTGCTGGAGAGCCACGCTGAAAGACTTACTTGAGAGCCGTGGAGGGAATGGTGGGATCGTGCTTCCTTGCCGTGAACACATCCAACCCATCACCTGGATCCAAGGTAGCAGGATAGCAGGAGAGGAGAAAAACCAGCCACCATGGATGAGGAATTCAGAAGGAGGTTGTGAGAGGAGATACAGCACAGAGGACCAGTATCAGAGCAGGTCCTGCTAGGATGGTTTGATTCTGTCCGCTGTGAGCTCTGGAAGGAAGCGCTAGCCCGTGAGCAGCGACACCAGGGAAAAGTTCTCCTCTCCATCCATGTGAGGTACTGGTCGCAGTATGAAGTGCGAATGCTGTTTTTGGGGGAACAGCCAAACCAGGAGTGGACAGCCGAGTTAAGCAGGCTGATCCGGGCAGAAATGCAGTTGGACGAGAGCTACAGAGCCCTCCAGTGGTATGTAGCCCAAGTGTGCCCATGGACAGCGGATGACAGCCCCACAGAAGGCTTTGACTATGATGGCCTGGGATTGTTATACTGGAGGCTGTCCAGGGACCCTGACTTTGGAAGTGATCGGGAGTGGCGTTTGGAGGAAATAATGAAGCACAGTGAGCGGAGACTGAATGTCTCAGAAGTGCACTGGGCACTGGAAGATTTGGAGTTTCTGGCCATTCAGGAATGGGAGTTGGAGATTGCCTACAAACAGCTGTTAGACTCTGCTCAGCAGCAGGGTGGGGCTCCCTTTGCCTGGGACTATCATGAAATACCAGTTGACAACTCTAAAATCCTGGCTGAAGAGTTGACAATGTGGCAGAGTAACGGTGTGCTTTGCCAACCTGCACCTGCAGCTATGGAGGCGGAGGTCTTATGGCGAATGCAGCAAGTGCTGACTGACCTTGATGAACCTGTTTCTGCATTGGATGATCTTGGATGGAGGAATGTGCCTGTCCAGCAGAATGCCAGAGAATTGGCAGTGGAAAATCTGAAGATTGCCGTCCCCAAACCTGAAGTGCTGACAACAGGGCAGAGCTCTGCTAACCTCTGCCCAGCACTGATAGCATCTTCTGGGTTCCACGGAGTGGAGATGGTGAACCTTTATCCCCAGACACCAGTTGCAGAGACAGGGGATTTGATAGACTTTTCTGCTGAGGAAGAACAACCTGGTGAGCCTCCAGCAGAAGAAGAGCTGTTATTAGGGCCAAACTTCACTATGCTCTGCCCAGCACCAACAGAAGTATCTGTGAAGTCACAAGGAACTTCCCCAGCTGAAGCGCTGGCAACTGGACAGAGGGTCCAAGATCTCTGCCCTACAAGATTGGTTCCGCGGCGGCGGTTCCGGAGGCTCAGGGTGAGAAGGAGGTGGTCACGTCCCAGCAGCAGATCAGGATACAGGGGGAGAAGGGAGAAGAGGTGGTCGTCATCCCTCCCCAACAGTTAGCCGGAGCAGATGGTGTGGGGTTTCCAGCAGAAGGGCTGGCAACAGGGCCGAGTACTGCTGGACTCTGCCCTCAACTAACAGAGGATACTTTGTTTGGAACAATTTGTTTGGGGTACTGTGTGGGTACAGGCATTAGAGGACTGGAACTACTGACTAACTTCGGAGTCAACCCGTCTGGGGTCTCCTCCTGTGTTAGTCTCCTGCCGAAAGGGGAGAAATGTGACAGACCTAGCCTGGTGTTTGTTCTGAGCTATCACAACTGGGTTAGAACGGCACATAGCTGAAGTTCTAATCCCGGAGCATTGGATGACCGAACCATCAGACGTTGCAATCTGATTCTATAGCTGCAGAGGATTGTCGGGAGAGTGGAACCGAGCGAGCAAAGGGGCTCATTACAGTTACTACCACCTAAAAGAAAAAAAGAATACACAGGTCGACGTCACCCTACCCCCATCTTCACCTTCCCTTTTAACGGATATTTTTTCATTCGATACAAGTTCAGTGGATGATATCGAAAATGGTTTATCCGATGATAATATGGTTGATGATCAACTACTCTGCCTCTTGACCCAACATACAGCAACTTCCCCTCCTATCATTCACACCACTCTCAAGCCAAAGTCCATTTTTTACCCCTCACAGGCCAAGGGCCCATACATCCAAAGTTTTTATAGGGTCGTATTTTCAGATTTCCAGAAGCTCTGCCAATCTTCTAACATTACTAATACTCACAATTTGTCACCTTTAGAGATCCAAGCGCTAAAATCGCTAATGGATGCAGAGGATTTGATAATAAAATCGGCGGATAAAGGTGGCGGAATTGTCATACAGGACAAGGTGGACTATGTCACAGAGGCTAGAAGGCTGCACTCCGATACATCCACCTATCGGAAAATCAATAAAGACCCCACCTCCGATTATGCTAAGGAAGTCAATAATTTGGTCTTCGAAGCATTCCAGAAGGACATCCTCAACAAATTTGAGAAGTCTTTCCTTCTCAAAGATTTTTATCATATCCCTTACTTTTACTACCTTCCAAAGGTCCACAAAAGTTTAGATAACCCCCCCGGCAGACCCATAGTGGCAGCTATGGACAGCGTCACTACAGGTCTCAGTCTATATATCGATAATTTCCTCCAGCCCATCGTCCAAAAATTACAGTCCTATATCAGAGATGGGACTCACCTGATGGAGCTTCTCTCAGCATACAGGTGGGAACCTACTTACACATGGCTCTCCCTGGATGTGAACTCTTTGTACACATCAATCCCTCATGCGTTCGGCCTAAGAGCACTCGAGCACTTTCTAGCAAAAGATCCCCTCATCAATCCTTGCCAGGCAGAATTTATCTCGGAAGCGACTTCATACTGTCTCACACACAACTATTTCCAATTCGATGAAGAATTCTATGTCCAAATACAGGGAACAGTGATGGGGGCCAATTTTGCGCCCTCATATGCCAATTTGGCCATGGGCTATTGGGAGAATCTACACATTCTCCACAATAACCCATATGCCCGTCACATTGTATTCTTCGGTCGTTATATCGACGATATCGTCATCATCTGGGATGACGACGTCAATGTGATTACAGACTTTGTAAAATATTGCAATGAGGACCAATATGCCTTATCTTTTACCTTTGTTGCCAGCCCTGATACGTTTATCAATCTGGAGTTAGGGGCTGACGTAGCCACGTAGCCACTTCCACCATCATCTCCAAAAATGGATCAATAACATCCCAAAGGGGCAGTTCTGCCGACTAAGACAGAACTGCACCAGAGAAAGTGACTACGTCCACCAGAGTACTTTGCTCAAAAACAAATTTACAGACAAAGGCTATCCTGTCTTAAAGGCAAACCTCCGAAACTATCTCGAGACCCTGACCAACATACAGTACGGTTTACCACCACCTTCCACTGTCAATTCAAGAAAATGGAAAGAATTCTAGCGGATCATTGGGACATACTACTACAAGATCCACTACTAAAACCCTACATTTCTGAAAAACCCAAGGTCACATATCGCAGAGCTCCCAACATCAAAACAAAAATAGCTCCTAGTAGAATCCGATCAAAACACTGTCCCCCCAGTCAGCCCGTACTCATCCCACTGGTTGGGATGTTCCAGTGTAAAAAACCGCTGTGCAAAACCTGCAGATTTGTTCACCATGGCCAGAAGTCCTTCACCACCAAGGGTGTTACTCATGCGCTAAAAGATTTTTACAACTGCTCTTCAGATTTTGTGATCTACGGACTATCCTGTCCTTGCGGCCTACTTTATGTGGGCCGTACGATACGAGCACTCAGGACCAGGTTCGGTGAACACCGAAGAGCTATTGAGGGTGGAATTGATCCCCTAAGGATGGCACATAGTGTGCCCAAACACTTTGCACAAGTCCATAAAAAATCCACCGTAGGGTTACAGGTGTGGGTCATAGAACAAATCCCTAGATCTCTACCAGCTGCAGAACGTTTCAAAAAACTATGCGCCCGTGAAACGTTCTGGATTTACCAGTTAGATGTTCTCTCACCTGGGGGTATGAACGAAGGAATAGAAATCTCTACCATACTGTAATACTGTAATACTGTAATTCCGGTACCTTCGTCTTTCCGGCCATAATGTAGAGAGTTCACAACTATATAGGCTTACAATTAAAATAACTATATTATTCTTCATTATCCCCTAGACCTGTGGCCCCATTCAGTATTGCAGACACTGGTTTCCCCTTTTTATAGTCCTAATGACATTTTTATACAACTTCGTACTATGTCAGATATCTTCTATATATATTTCTATATGTGCATTTATTCTATATGTGCGTATATGCATTTACACGTGTACATATACATGTATATATTTCTTCATATTGTTATACAACTTATATATATATTTTACAATTCCTTCCAATTTCTTTTAATTTTTTCTAATTTTTTCCAATTTTACTACTATGCAGGGCATAGTCAGTAGTATGTCATGTTTTTATATTTTTATTGTTGACTCTTCTAATTCCTTGCTTTATCTCCCATTGCTATCCATGCATATGTTGTGCGTGTATATACATCTATCTTGAACATTTAGTGTTTTACCATTTTTATATATATGCTCTATGACTAATGTGTTGTATTAATAAGATGCATTTTACATGTCCGATTATTGTTTTGTGCTTTTAGAGACCAGTCAGTTGTCCCTCTCCCCCCTCCCTCTCTACTCCCCTTCCTCCCTTTTTTTTTTTTTGCTCCAAGTCATCTTCACCACTTTTTTTTTTTTTTTTCCCCCCTTCACATTCCGTTTCTTGCTCCAAGTCGTCTTCACCACTTCAGCCTCCTTTTTTTTTTTTCACCACTTCAGCCTCTCCTCCCCCCTCCCCATCCTTTCCCTTCTCCTTCCCCCTTTTCTTTTCTCCCCTATTCCTTGGTTACATTTCTCCCTCCTCCTTATTTTTTGTCTCCGGTTTTATCCTGTATTTTTTCTTTTCTATTCACGTCATTAATCACTTTAAACAGCATTGGGCTCTGTATATTCCTTTTGCTCTCCTGCCCCATCCCCTCCCCTTTCTCTGCCCCGCTCCCCTCCCCATCTTTACTTAACTCTCTAGCATGTCTAGTAGATTAGTCTGTTGAGAAAGGGGCGCGGCTTGCTTACCACCCAAGCGCGCTTGCCCAGGAAACGCGTCCACTACTGATGACGTCATCCCCCTGCAGCCAGCTGTCTCGTGTGTCTCAAGCCTCGTTCTGAGGCCGCTCCTCCATTGTCTGAAGCCGGCTCATTACAACCAGGAAGAGCTGTCACTACATCCACCACAAAGACTGTTCACAGGCACAGGACTGGGAGCGCCATCCATGACTCTTACTATCATGCTTGTTTTTATCACCACAATGTGAGTTTATCTCTATATATCTTATTAAAGCATTTTAAATCTATAAAAACGTCTGCATCCAGAGGCGCCTCTTTACTTGTTGTATTTCACTTTTCACAGATAGCTCAATGGAATATCCCAGATTCAAGGGTACCCTGGGTGAAGTTTGAATCTAACTCCATCCGACTTTATTGCCTCCCATATATATTATGGTCATGGAAAGGAGCTGGGGGTTTAGGGGATTTTTGCGGTGCCAATGAGAATGCAAGAAAGTTACATTAATTAAAATAAACAACAAATTTTATTTTTACAAAGTTAAAAAAGTATACAAAATATGTATTCACTAAAATGACAAATGTTTGGTGGTCATATTGAACAATCAATACAAAATCGATAGAAAATACGTTGCACACTAGCCCAACATGTTTCACTATTAGCTTCTTCAGGGGATGTGCAAAATCAGTCGGGAACACTGAACAAAATTAAAACACAAAAATATTATAGCAAACATATAGATTATATAATCAAATGATGTTAGATAAAAGTGTAAGATAGTATGTGAGCTTGGTCTCCAAAGAGTACCACAGGTAAAGCCACTTACGCAAACAGCTGTTACCTTACCACCAACAAACAAACCAGGCCAGACTCTAACAGTCACCCCAGATGCCCCAATTTGAGAAAATCAGTCAAGGGTGTGGCCATAGAGGACAGAAGGGCAAAACTATGAAACAGAAAATCATTGTAAGATTACTAACTAATTTGATGAATGTCTGATACAAAAAGGTATAAGGCAAAAAGGGACAGTTGTCTCATATATTAAATACTTACTGAGGAATATATGTAATTATTTATCCATATAGTGGAAAGTCTTAAAGGCGGCTTTAAAATACCTGCATTGAAATTAAGTGCAGGAAGCAAGCTGAAAAAGACATAAGGAGGGGGAATTTAAATTGTAATATGGGAAATGTAAATATGAAACTCAACTGTTGTCAAGAAGTAAAAATTTAAAGAAAATTCTGGTATGTAATGGTGAAAGGACTGAAATAGCAAGAATGGCTAAGTTTATTGAAGAGTTAATATAGAGAAAATATCTCTGATAAGTCCAAACTGATTAGATAGAAGGAGCGCTGATAATGAAACGATCCTGGGTTGTATAAATAGGTAGCAATTAAAAGGCAATACTGAAGTAAAGTAAATAGAGATAGTTATACAGTGAGAGTGAACAGATCATGAAAGCAGCAAGCACATAGCAGGCTGAAGCCCGGCTTACCAGTATTAGAAGCTCCGCATATTAGAATGTCACCTTCCGGCTCTGGCTAAATGAACAGCCAGATAAGCCGGTTTTATCTGTCCTCTGACGAGCTGGCGTGTGACGTCACCGGCTCGAGGCGGACGAGAAAACGCCACTGCGCAGGCAGGCCGAGGGTCAAACACTGGTAGGCAGATCAAGCAAAGTCCATCAAGCAAGCCGAGGGTCAAACACTGGTAGGCAGATCAAGCAAAGTCCATTAAGCAAGCCGAGGGTCAGATCAAGGAGAGCAGCAGCGTAGTCAGGAACAGTCCGGGTCACAGCAGGTAGTTAGGTATGGCAAACTGGAAACAGGTACAAACAGGAAGCTGACGACAACCCAGCAACCCGTCTGGGCGCCAAAGCCGTCTGAAATAGCCCCGCCAGGAGGGGGCAGGAGGCGGAGCCTAGCAGAGCAGACATGCATTGTTAGAGCTCCACAACGCTGAGGAGAGAAGAGAAGGACAAAGCGGAGCCTGCAGGCTCAAAAGGTATCCATTTGAACCTTTTTGCCCCAGGGAACAAACTGTGAAAGTTTGGGCAGGAAATATGGTACTGGGAGGAAACCGTGGCAGAAATAAAAATCACCTCACAAAGAGCTCACAGGCACTCACTGCAGCTGAAGCAGCTCCAGTCACCTCACAAGATACAGCATCAGGGCGCTCTCACAGACAGAAAATGTCACAGCAAGACTCTCCATTTGAGTCAGATACAGAACAAATCCTCTCACAAACTTCTCCACAAGACTCCTCAGCATCCCCAATAATATTATTACAATTTGAAAAGATGCTTCATAAGGCTTTAAAACAAACCTCAGACCAAATAACAAAAAGCCTAACCAAAGAAATAAGAGAGCTGGGAAACCGCACCGCAGCCTTAGAAATAAAAATGGATGAAATTGAAATTACAACCCAAGAAAATATAACAGAATTGGAACAATTAAAAAAAGAGAATTTAATACTTCAAACTAAGCTCGAAGATTACGAAAATAGAGCCAGACGTTCAAACTTGCGCATAAGGGGAATACCTGAAACTGTGACAGACCTGCAATCTACTATTACTGCTCTATTACAAGAACTAAAGCCAGATATCCCTATTGAACGTTTAGAACTGGACAGAGTACACAGAGCCCTCACAGCCAAAAAGAAAGATGGACCCCCACGTGATATAATCACAAAATTTCATTATTACAGAACGAAAGAACAAATACTAATTGCTGCAAGAGAAAAAAAGGAACTTAATTTTCAAGGACACAATTATCAAATTTTTGCTGACCTATCCCAACTTACTATTACTAAAAGACGATCCATGAAACCCCAACTAATGGAACTGCAACGCCACAACATTATGTATCAATGGGGCTTCCCCTTTTCAGTCAGATTTAACTACCAAGGTACAATTTACAGAAGCAGATCAGCAGATGAACTACAACAAACCCTTTTAAAATTAAATCTGACAGAACCCACAAGCAGCAACACTCCCACACGCAGAAGAATGGCGTCATCTTCACCTTCAGGCAGCACCCAGAAAATTTCAGAACAAAATGGGAAGCATCATTCTCACAAAAAAGGCCGTTATGCCACATCATCCATGGACCAAGAAGATTCAATGGACTGACATCCTAATTCCTGATATCTCTTCATTTATTATACTAAGAGATGGTTCTCTATAAAAAACCTATATTTATAACTGAATGTAACTGCATTCTGATAGTCACACACTGTGTGGGATCATGTTACATTCCAGTTATATTTCTTATTACTTCTGATTCATATAGCCTTAGAATATATAAGTGAAATAAGGAAATTCTTGTTCAGTTATATATTATCAGGTAATAACAATAGATTTATTACTTTTTAAGACAAATATGTTCAATAACCCAGAAGTAATGGAAGCTTTTTCTTTCTTTTCTTAAAACAAATATATTATTACCTAACTAGTTCCTAGAATTATGTTTTTGTTTATTCTAATCTGAAGCAATACAACCTCAATTTTATGAGTTAACATATCTAAACAGCTACATATGAATAAAATATGTAATTGTTTACTCTAAAAGGGTTAAAATCCCAAAATAATTCAAACTATCTTCATCAATACCAAAGTTATTAACAGTACCTTTCTAACTGAATTATTTAGCCTAGGGCAAGACTAACCATATACAACCACCCTTGAGTAAATAATTTCAACAAAAACTATATTCTGCACTCCAATTAATGAAACATCATTTTGATGTCTTTTGACATAGCACTTCTCTCCTGTAAGCGGAAGATCTGTGTACCCCCATTAGCCCTCCTCATTCTCCCAACCATATTATGTGGGAGTGTGACGAAGGCACTTATTCCCCTGAGAGAGATATTTATTCTCTTTCACGGGTAAATTGTGATTACTTGCAAAAAATAATTTATACAATGTATCATCTAATCTCATATGTTTTTTGTTTACTCTTTACTCCAGAATTCACTGGTTTATTTTCTATCTATTCATCTCTTCAGTCCACACAGGTTGATCTGCGCAGTCAGCTCTGCAGAACAAAAAGTAAGTCAAAACTATTTGATCTGTTGCCATGGCACCACTGAATATACTTTCCCTGAATGTTCAGGGAATAAATGTCCCTCAAAAAAGGACCAAAGCCTTCCGTACTTTCCATAACAAGAAGGCTCACATAGTATGCCTCCAAGAAACACACTTCACCAAAGATTCTACTCCAAAATATATTTCTCCTTTTTATCAACAAATTTACACGGCTTCTGCCTGTACCAAGCAAAGGGGAACTCTAATTGCATTTCACCGATCCACACCATTCACCTTATCATCAGAAATGAAAGACCCAGAAGGTAGATACCTGATACTCATGGGTTATATAATGGATACAGCAATCACGGTGATTTCCTACTACGCTCCTAACAAACAACCTACACCATTCCTCTCACATATATTACAAGTGATTAATACACACAAAATAGGAACAGTGATAATGTGTGGGGATTCGAACCAGGTCCTCCTCCCATTTCTAGATAAATCACCTTTTACACCATCCAAAATAACCTCTAGATTACCTTTTTCTCAACTTCTTTCCAAATACAATCTGGTAGATTCGTGGAGAGAAAGCAACCCAATGAAAAAGAAATTCACTTATTTCTCGCACCCTCATCAAACCTTCACCAGAATAGATCATATTTTTCTAACAATAGGAATGATACCAGAAATTATTGCATCAGATATAATTCCGATTCCGTGGTCTGACCATAATGCAGTATACACTACTATAGCCTCAGCCATACCAAAAGCGCATGACCCAACGTGGTACTTACCGGACATAATGCTCAAACACCCACTACTAGGGATGAGCCGAACACCCCCCGGTTCGGTTCGCACCAGAACCCGCGAACGGACCGAAAGTTCGCACGAACGTTAGAACCCCATTGACGTCTATGGGACTCGAACGTTCGAAATCAAAAGTGCTCATTTTAAAGGCTAATTTGCATGGTATTGTCCTAAAAAGGGTTTGGGGACCCGGGTCCTACCCCAGGGGACATGTATCAATGCAAAAAAAACTTTTAAAAACGGCCGTTTTTTCGGGAGCAGTGATTTTAATGATGCTTAAAGTAAAAAAAAAAAAAAGTGAAATATTCCTTTAAATATCGTACCTGGGGGGTGTCTATAGTATGCCTGTAAAGTGACGCGTGTTTCCCATGTTTAGAACAGTCCCTGCACCAAATGTCATTTTTAAAGGAAAAAATCTCATTTAAAACTGCTTGCGGGTTTAATGTCATGTCGGGTCATGGCAATATGGATGAAAATCAGTGAGACAAACGGCATGGGTACCCCCCAGTCCATTACCAGGCCCTTTGGGTCTTGTATGGATATTAAGGGGAACCCCGCACCCAAATTAAAATAAGGAAAGGTGTGGGGCCACCAGGCCCTATATACTCTGAACAGCAGTATACAGGCGGTGCAAACAAGACAGGGACTGTAGGTTTGTTGTTAAGTAGAATCTGTTTGTAATTTTGAACATTTTTAACGTGTTTAGCTCCAGCCAAAAAATCTTTTCTAAGCTTTTTGGAAAACATAGGGAAGGGTTATCACCCCTGTGACATTTGTTTTGCTGTCTTTCCTCCTCTTCAGAAGATTTCACCTCACTTTTTTGTCCCAATGAAAAATGTTTTTTGAAAATGTGGGTTTTTTTGTGGAACAAGGATTGGAAAGCATCAGTGGAAAGGAGAAATTGTTTTCCCATATTAACTCTTACAGGAGAGAATTTCCCTTCCTAGGGGTAGATTTCATCTCACTTCCTGTTGTCTCCTTCCGTTTGCAAGTAGGAGTCGTTTGTAAGTTAGATGTTTGAAAGTAGGGTCCTGCCCTATATACTCAGCAGAAATTTGGGCCTTAGGTGTTGCTGTGGCCACAACACTGTAAGCCCTCACAGGGCCCTGCTGTGAAATATTAGATCAAGAATTGTAATTACATGCCCCTGTTGAACAGGAGCTGAAAAATTAGGCCTTAGGCACTGGTGCTGGTGCCACAACACTGCAACCCCTCACAGACACTCTAGTTGGAACGCAGGAACGAGCCCTGCTGCAAATTATTGCTTCAAAAATTGTAATTACACGCCCCTGTTAGACAGGGGCAGAAAAATTGGGCCTTAGGCACTGGTGCTGGTGCCACAACACTGCAACCCCTCACAGACACTCTAGTTGGAACGCAGGAACGAGCCCTGCTGCAAAGTATTGCATCAAAAATTGTAATTACACGCCCCTGTTAGACAGGGGCAGAAAAATTGGGCCTTAGGCACTGGTGCTGGTGCCACAACACTGCAACCCCTCACAGACACTCTAGTTGGAACGCAGGAACGAGCCCTGCTGCAAAGTATTGCATCAAAAATTGTAATTACACGCCCCTGTTAGACAGGGGCAGAAAAATTGGGCCTTAGGCACTGGTGCTGGTGCCACAACACTGCAACCCCTCACAGACACTCTAGTTGGAACGCAGGAACGAGCCCTGCTGCAAAGTATTGCATCAAAAATTGTAATTACACGCCCCTGTTAGACAGGGGCAGAAAAATTGGGCCTTAGGCACTGGTGCTGGTGCCACAACACTGCAACCCCTCACAGACACTCTAGTTGGAATGCAGGAACGAGCCCTGCTGCAAAGTATTACATCAAAAATTGTAATTACACGCCCCTGTTAAACAGGGGCTGAAAAATTGTGCCTTAGGCACTGGTGGTGGCGCCCAGAACCAAAAATGTTCTTACAAGCTATCAGCGTGATGATTGAGGAGGAAGAGGATAATTACTCAGGGATAGTCACTCAGCATCAGCATAGGCAGTCTTTGAAGGGATCTGAGATTTCAAAAAAAATTATTCGGTTACATCAGCATCAGGTGCTTGGTAGCTGGTGGTGATCCAAGACTCATTCATTTTTATGAAGGTCAGCCGATCGACCGAGTCGGTGGACAGACGCACCCTGTGATCGGTTACCACGCCTCCAGCAGCACTGAATGTGCGTTCCGAAAGAACGCTGGATGCAGGACAGGCCAGTAGCTCAATTGCATACTGTGCAAGCTCTGGCCAGTGATCCATCCTCAAGACCCAGTAACCCAGAGGATTTTCGGTGGGAAAGGTGTCCAAGTCTGATCTTGCCCCTAGGTATTCCTGCACCATGTAAAACAGACGCTGGCGATGGTTGCTGGAACCGATCATACCTTGGGGCTGCGGACCAAAAAATTGTCTGAACACATCGGTCAGACGGCCACCTTCTCCACCGCTCCTTCTTTGACTGACCGAAGCCTCAGCAACACGTTGTCCAGAAACAGGAGTTTGTAACCTCCCAGTCTCTGGGAACGCGTTGCACAGACCTTTCTGCAAGGCCTCCCGAAGATGTTTCATCCTCTGCTCCCTCTGCGATGGCAAGATAAGGTCCGCAACCTTACCCTTGTAACGTGGATCAAGGAGGGTTGCCAGCCAGTATTGGTCCTTCTCCTTGATACCACGAATACGAGGATCCTTACGCAGGCTTTGCAGGATCAGGGAGGCCATGCAGCGTAGGTTTGCTGAGGCATTCGGTCCGGAGTCCTCTGGGTCACTAAGAACGACATGGTCCGCAGCCACCTCCTCCCAGCCACGTACAAGTCCATGTGTTTCTTGGGACTGATCCCTTAAAGACTGCTGCTGATGCTGAGTGCCAGGCTCCACCTCCATACTGACACAATCTTCCTCCTCCTCCTCTTCCTCCTCCTCCTCTTCCTGTGTGATCGGCGGGCACGCACGAACACTGTCTGGATAAAGGGGGCCTTGAGAGCTAAGGAAGTCCTCCTCTTCCTGCCTCTGTTCTGCCTCAAGTGCCCTGTCCATTATTCCACGCAGCGTGTGCTCCAACAGGTGGACAAGGGGGACAGTGTCACTGGTGCATGCACTGTCACTGCTCACCATCCTCGTGGCCTCCTCGAATGGTGACAGGACAGTGCATGCATCCCTGATCATGGCCCACTGGCGTGGGGAAAAAAAACCAAGCTCCCCTGACCCTGTCCTGGTGCCATAGTCGCACAGGTACTCATTGATGGCCCTCTGCTGCGTGTGCAGCCACTGCAGCATGGCCAACGTTGAGTTCCACCTGGTGGGCATGTCACAGATTAGGCGGTTCTTGGGCAGGTTAAACTCCTTTTGGAGGTCCGTCAGCCGAGCACTGGCATTATATGACCGGCGGAAATGCACACAGACTTTCCTGGCCTGCCTCAGGACATCCTGTAAGCCCGGGTACCTGCCCAAGAACCGCTGCACCACCAAGTTAAGGACGTGAGCCAAACAGGGCACATGGGTCATTTGTCCCTGTCGGAGGGCAGAGAGGAGGTTGGTGCCATTGTCGCAAACCACCATTCCTGCCTTAAGTTGGCGTGGCGTCAACCACCTCTGAACCTGCCCCTGCAGAGCTGACAGAACCTCTGCCCCAGTGTGGCTCCTGTCCCCCAAGCACACCAGCTCAAGCACCGCATGGCATCTTTTGGCCTGCGTACTTGCGTAGCCCCTTGAACGCCTACGGAGCACCGCTGGTTCCGAGGAAGAGGCCATGGAGGAAGAAGAAGAGGAGGGGGTGGAGGAGAGAGGTGTGTCACAATCAGCATTTTGGAGGCGTGGTGGCGGAACAACCTCCAACACTACTGCACCTTGTCCTGCATCCTTCCCAGCTGCCAGCAGAGTCACCCAATGCGCCGTGAAACTTAGGTAACGTCCCTGTCCATGCCTGCTGGACCATGAGTCAGCGGTAATATGCACCTTACCGCTGACCGCCCTGTCCAGCGAGGCATGGACATTGCCTTCCACATGCCGGTAGAGAGCCGGATTCGCCTTCCGTGAGAAAAAGTGGCGTTTGGGTACCTGCCACTGAGGAACCGCACATTCCACAAACTCACGGAAGGGGGCAGAGTCTACCAACTGAAAAGGCAGCAGTTGAAGTGCTAGCAATTTTGCCAAGCTAGCATTCAACCGCTGGGCATGTGGATGGCTGGGAGCAAACTTCTTTCGGCGGTGCAGCAGCTGGGGCAGGGAAATTTGCCTGGTACAATCTGACGTCGGTGTACCAAAAGCAGATTGCCCACAAGTACTTGGCTGTGACACACCTAATTCTACACCTTCATTCCTCTCACTGCAGGTCTCAGAGAGGACTGAAGGTCTAGTGGGGTTGGAAATCTCAGCTGATGAGGAGCAAGGAGAGATCCTCTTTGTTCTTTGGTGTGGGTCTTTTAGATACGCTTGCCAACGAACTGCATGGCAGGTCAACATATGTCTGGTCAAGCATGTGGTACCCAAGCGGGAGATGTTTTGGCCACGCGAGATACGCTTGAGACATATGTTGCAAATAGCAGCGGTGCGATCTGATGCACTCCTCTCAAAAAAGGCCCACACCAAAGAACTTTTTGAATAACGCACAGAGACTGCAGCGCCCTGCACATGTGGAGCTTTGGGGTGTGATGCAGTCAATGTGCTGCCCTTAGGCTGGCCCCTGGAGGGCATCCTGCCTCGTTGGTGATGTGCTGCCGCCTCCTCCTCCTCCTCCTCCTCCTACTCCTCTCTCCTATCAGGCACCCACGTTGAGTCAGTGACCTCATCATCCCCTCCCTCCTCATCACTGGAGCAAACCTGGCAGTATGCTGCAGCAGGGGGAGCATGACTGCCAGATTGCTGTCCTTCTTGGGCACCCCCTCTGTCCGCGCTCATGTTACTGCCTTCATCGAGCTCAGTATCGTCATCAGAGCCTTCCAAACGCTGGGCATCCTCCTGGAGCATGTACCCAACACTGTGGTCAAACAGTTCGAGGGAATCCTCATGAGGACATGGTGGAGCTAGGGAAGGAGTCACTGATGACATTGAGCTGAGGGAAGAGGCCGCTGCTTTGCCAGACAAAGCACCCTGGGCATGGGTGAGAGAGGATGAGGAGGATGAGGACGGCTTGGTCATCCACTCGACCAAGTCTTCCGCATGTTGCGGCTCAACACGGCCAGCTGCCGAAAAAAAGGCCAAGCGTGTCCCATGGCCACGTGCTGATGAGGATGCACCGTCTCCACGACCAGCACTAGACACAGAGCCTGCTTGCCCTCTCTTATTGGCTTGTGACTGTCTGCCTCTCCTTCTTGGCCTTCCAGACATACTAATGGCCTGTAGCTGCACTAAGCTGGGATAGAACACCTGTAATTTTCTTCAAGTAGCTTTATATACTGTAACCAGACAAGCCTGCCTGTCAGTAGGAAGATAACAGGAACGGATCTAGCTGAACACTGTGAGCAGGACGCACTGTACTAAATGTAAATAGTCTAGCTGCCTGACCGTGGTACTAATAGGATCAAATAGAACACCTGTAATTTTCTTCAGGTAGCTTTATATACTGTAACCAGACAAGCCTGCCTGTCAGTAGGAAGATAACAGGAACGGATCTAGCTGTACACTGTGAGCAGGACGCACTGTACTAAATGTAAATAGTCTAGCTGCCTGACCGTGGTACTAATAGGATCAAATAGAACACCTGTAATTTTCTTCAGGTAGCTTTATATACTGTAACCAGACAAGCCTGCCTGTCAGTAGGAAGATAACAGGAACGGATCTAGCTGAACACTGTGAGCAGGACGCACTGTACTAAATGTAGATAGTCTAGCTGCCTGACCGTGGTACTAATAGGATCAAATAGAACACCTGTAATTTTCTTCAGGTAGCTTTATATACTGTAACCAGACAAGCCTGCCTGTCAGTAGGAATTTAACAGGAACGGATCTAGCTGAACACTGTGAGCAGGACGCACTGCACTAAATGTAAATAGTCTAGAAGATAACAGGAACGGATCTAGCTGAACACTGTGAGCAGGACGCACTGCACTAAATGTAAATAGTCTAGAAGATAACAGGAACGGATCTAGCTGAACACTGTGAGCAGGACGCACTGCACTAAATGTAAATAGTCTAGAAGATAACAGGAACGGATCTAGCTGAACACTGTGAGCAGGACGCACTGCACTAAATGTAAATAGCAGGAACGGATCTAGCTGAACACTGTGAGCAGGACGCACTGCACTAAATGTAAATAGTCTAGAAGATAACAGGAACGGATCTAGCTGAACACTGTGAGCAGGACGCACTGCACTAAATGTAAATAGTCTAGAAGATAACAGGAACGGATCTAGCTGAACACTGTGAGCAGGACGCACTGCACTAAATGTAAATAGCAGGAACGGCTCTAGCTGAACACTGTGAGCAGGACGCACTGCACTAAATGTAAATAGCAGGAACGGATCTAGCTGAACACTGTGAGCAGGACGCACTGCACTAAATGTAAATAGCAGGAACGGATCTAGCTGAACACTGTGAGCAGGACGCACTGCACTAAATGTAAATAGCAGGAACGGATCTAGCTGAACACTGTGAGCAGGACGCACTGCACTAAATGTAAATAGCAGGAACGGATCTAGCTGAACACTGTGAGCAGGACGCACTGCACTAAATGTAAATAGCAGGAACGGATCTAGCTGAACACTGTGAGCAGGACGCACTGCACTAAATGTAAATAGCAGGAACGGATCTAGCTGAACACTGTGAGCAGGACGCACTGCACTAAATGTAAATAGCAGGAACGGATCTAGCTGAACACTGTGAGCAGGACGCACTGCACTAAATGTAAATTGCAGGAACGGATCTAGCTGAACACTGTGAGCAGGACGCACTGCACTAAATGTAAATAGTCTAGAAGATAACAGGAACGGATCTAACTGAACACTGTGAGCAGGACGCACTGCACTAAATGTAAACAGCAGGAACGGATCTAGCTGAACACTGTGAGCAGGACGCACTGCATTAAATGTAAATAGTCTAGATAGAAGATAACAGGAACGGATCTAGCTAAACTGACTACAGTGTATATATATATATATGCAACACCTGGGATGCATATATATACACAATACACTGTAAGTGCAGCTAACTGACTGACTGTTCTGCCTAATCTATCTAACTCAAATCAAATGACACTGTCTCTCTCTCTCTCTATCTCTCAGCACACCGGAACACACACTACACAGGGCCGCCGTGCAGGCGGCCTTATATAGTGTGGGGTGTGTACTAAATCCCCTGAGCCATAATTGGCCAAAGCCACCCTGGCTTTGGCCAATTACAGCTCTCTCTACTGACGGCGCTGTGATTGGCCAAGCATGCGGGTCATAGTGCATGCTTGGCCAATCATCAGCCAGCAATGCACTGCGATGCCGCAGTGAATTATGGGCCGTGACGCGCCACACGAATTTAGCGCGAACGGCCCATAACGTTCGCAATTCGGCGAACGATCGAACAGCCGATGTTCGAGTCGAACATGGGTTCGACTCGAACACGAAGCTCATCCCTACCCACTACATCAGATGGCCATTAAACAAGCTTTAAAGGAATACATATCAATTAATAATACAACAGACATCTCCCCAATAACACTGTGGGAAGCTCATAAGCCTGTCTTGCGTGGTACAATACAAAGACAAATGGCACTATTTAAACGGGAACGCAAAAATCTAGCAAAAAAACTAGAACTCAATTTTAATGCAGCCTACATATCATTTCAAGATAATCCATCTCAGAGTACAAAATCTCATCTGGAAAAATCTAGATTGGAATACGATCTATTTCTCACTGAGTCAGTTGAGAAATCCCTCAAACGCTCCAAACACAATTTCTACATGAATACAAACAAACCAGGTACATATTTGGCTCGGGCATTAAATTCAACTAACAAATCTTTCAAACCAATACGTTTGAAATTATCAAAAAATGTTTACACTTGTAATCCAGTTAAAATAGTCCATAAATTTCACTCACATCTCGCAACTTTATACAAGACAAACAATGAATTTAATCCTACAGAGGCTGAATCCTTCTTCTCAAAAATAACCTTACCTGAGTTATCTCAGAATCAAAAAAGCAGTTTGGATGAGCCTATAACTATAGATGAAGTTGCTAACGCCATAAAAGACCTAAAACTTAACAAAAGACCAGGCCCAGACGGCTACTCGGCTTTATACTATAAAACATTCTCAGAAATACTCTCTCCCATTCTCACTGAAACTTTTAACAAACTTCTAGATGGACATTCTTTTCGGCAAGAAACACTAATGGCAATTGTTTGTATGATCCCAAAACCCCTTTCTGATGATACTTCCTGTGTGAATTATCGGCCTATCTCTCTGTTAAACCTCGATATTAAATTATTAGCAAAAATAATAGCAAAACGCCTCAATAGCATTATAGGAAAATTAATACATAGAGATCAAGTAGGCTTCATGCCAAATAGACAGGCAGGCGATAATGTACGCAGGGCAGTGTTATTGGCACATATTGCTAAAAAACGGAAAATCCCTTTATGTTTTCTATCTCTCGATATTAAGAGGGCATTTGACACAGTATCCTGGCAATATATGCAATATTCATTACAAAAATGGGGTTTTGGACCCCACTTTTTAACATGGATCAAAGCATTATATAATAAACCCAAAGCCTATATAAAATATGCTGGATACAAATCTGAAGCCTTTAATATCGAAAGAGGTACCCGACAGGGTTGCCCATTATCTCCCTTATTATTTGCCCTTATACTCGAACCCATGGCCCAATACATCAGAACAAACCAAACTATAACTGGCATTGAAGTAGGAGGTATTACCCACAAATTATGTATATTTGCAGACGATATATTACTTTTTCTATCATCACCACAGGTCTCTGGTCCTAACTTAATACCAGCTCTTGATGGATTTGCAGCCCTATCCGGCCTTATGATTAATCCTAAGAAATGCCTAGTGCTTAACATTTCACTCACAAACATGGAATTGATCCCGGCTAGGGCTGCACTCCCATTCACATGGGCAGAAAAATCAATCCCATATCTTGGAATTCATTTAACAGCATCTCATTCTGACTTATTCTCAACCAATTATCCTCCTGTATTAAGACAGATCACAAATCTAATAAAACAATGGTCGCAACTTCCTTTATCCTGGATAGGGAAGATTAATGCAATCAAAATGACTATTCTACCCAAATTGCTTTATCTATTCAGAGTCCTCCCTATTCCAATTCCTTCCTATTTTTTGAGAATAGTACAAAAAAGAGCAACTTCGTTTATATGGGGCTCTTCTAAACCACGTATACCTATACACACACTACATCTTCCCAAAAATAAAGGAGGCCTAGGATACCCTAATTTTACTAACTACTACAGAGCAGCACATTTGGCCAGTCTGTCCAAATACCATGCAAAACAGGAAATCCCATTATGGGTATTTATAGAGGCTTCAGAAAATGACCCTCTATTAATATCAAATTTATTATGGCTTGATCCTAAAGACCGCTTTAAAATTCATAATCCCATAACTAAACACTTCTTATCTCTCTGGGATAAACTAAAAACCAAATATCAGTTACAATCTCCACACAATCCTCTCCTTTCTTTTATCAGAAATCCGGCCTTTTATCCGGCATGGATCTACCCAAATTCTTTTAAAGCTTGGACAACATCAGGCATTCAGACACTAAATGACTTCATAGCATCTAAATCATTCCTTTCATTCCCATCGCTTAGAGAAAAATATGATCTACCAAACTCTGAGATATTTAGATATCTCCAAATCAAAAATTTCTATACACCATTCCTAAAGGGGGATACACCATTATCCCAATTATCCATTTTTGAATCAATCTGTACAAAAGATCCATTTGCTAAAGGTACAATTTCATCACTTTATAATCAATTATATGGAGTAGCAAATCTTAATAGACCCTCTTACGTTCAGAGGTGGGAGGAGGACCTGGGACGAACTTTAGAAGAAACGGACTGGTCTAACATATGGCTCACATCTAAGTCATCTTCACCCAACATCTTAGCACTGGAGACAAATTATAAAGTCCTAACTCGCTGGTACCTTGTACCCGCTAGAGTGGCGAAATATTCACCTAATACCTCAGCTCTTTGTTTTCGAGGATGCCCAGAAATAGGCACATATTTACACATATGGTGGACGTGCCCAGTAATCCAAACCTTCTGGAAGGAAGTCTTCGTGATTGCATCTAAAATATTTAAAAAAATAATACAACCAGATCCATATTTAACTTTACTTAATCTAAAACCGGAATGGTTAACACTCTCTCAATTCAAACTTATGATCCAACTAATAACGGCTGCAAAACAAACAGTGGCCAAGGCATGGAAATCTCCTACATTGGTACTAGCAGAAACAATTCACAGAATGAATAATACAATGTCCCATGCTAAGATGGTTGCCATCGATCAAAATCAAATTCCAAAATTTGAAAAACTTTGGCATCCTTGGATAAAACAACAGTTCCTGTCAAACTTCAATGACTCTGTCCTGTTGCCATGGTAACAGATTAAATGACTTACAGAGACACCCATTCTAAGGCTTCAAAGAGAACTAAAAAGAATAATAAACTGACGAGCGGGACAACCTTGTGGACCATACCTCTACCTTTCAACCCTTTTTCTTCTTTCTCTTTCCTTTTCTCCACCTTACGATTAAAGCTCATTATCAGAATTTATTTGACCTATATACACTCTACTTGTAAACAATATGTATAGTAGGTATAAATCATTTAAATACCTACAAAAGTAACTAAGGAAATGATATATATCTTTAATTTAGGTTTACGTGAACCTAATGTTTAATATTTGAAATTTCATGATATTTACCTATATAAACCCTACTGTAAAACAAGGAGCTTACTTTATAGATCCTTGTAAACTTACTTTATGTATCTTTATAACATTGTATACTCAATAAACTTCTTTTGACAAGGAAATAGCCCCGCCATAGCGTGCGCCATTACGCACACTGCGTGCGCTACCGTGCACACTTGCGAGCCACTGCGCGCACACGGGAACTGTTGTGCACATGCATGCGCCGCACCATCGGGCCACGCACATGTGTGCGCCAGAGTGCCAATCTGCTGCACATGCGCGCAGGAGCATGGTGAGCAAGGGTAGAAAAAGTCCTTCTCTGACAGAGACTCTTCCAGTTTCAATCCCATTATCCCATTATCCCAACTAAAAGCAACCCAGAGAAATTTTCTCAATTTTATATGGAATAATACTTCCCACCGTATTTGCGGGATCAGTAGTTAGTCTTGCGAACCAGAGGAGGTCCAGGGGCCCCAGACTTATTAAAGTATTATTATGCTACACATTTAATGGCAGTTATTTTTTGGACTTCTAGGTATGCCCCGAATTGAGATGAGGGATCACCCCCCCTGTGCATCCATGTTCTATGTTATGGCCATCTTCTAATAAATACGTGCCTCAACTGAAAAGCTTATGTCTAGCCCCAATGTTATTTACCTTGTTCATTTAGAAGCGCTGCACTGTACTACCTGGCATCGCAAATGCAACACCTGATAGGTACCATGGTTTTGGAGGGAGACCCTGCGGACAGAAATCCCAGTGCTTCAGAATATATAATGCTTCATACGGTAGGTAGAAAATCTGTTCCAACCGCCCTAGAGGCATTAGCTTTCGGAAAACCTCACAAAAGTTTCCCCACATATATATTAATACAGAAGGTATGGAATAAAACTAAGTATTTGCAGGAGGCGACAGGTATCAACAAGTATAGCCCCATTTGGGAAAATGATTCCTATCCGGAGTTACAAATTACAACATGCGGAGAGGTGGAGGAGGTTTGGTGTTTTCTACCTAACGCAAATAATAAGTAACGGTACACTGCGGTCTTTTGATTCTCTGAGGGAGTCGTATAGACTGCCAGCACACATATTTTTTTATTATATGCAACTAAGACACGCTTTTATAGCTCAATCAAAATCCTCTGATTGGCATATGGACTCGACCCCTCTTATCGCTCAACTTAAAGCAGCAGAAACCTCTAAAGGCTTCATTTCACAGAGCTATAGTACTTTACTCCATAAATACCTTACAAAACACCCCCTGACAGTGAAAAGAAAATGGGAGTTGGATGTAGGGCCCCTGGATGAGGATCAATGGGAGGAATCTTTACAGTCAGTATCCGTATGTTCCCTGAATGTAACGCAAAGACTAACACAACTGTATACACTCCTGAGAATATATTATACACCCCACAGATTGCATAATATGGGACTGCTGGCCACACCAACATGCACTAGATGTAAAAGGGACCACGGGGATTTACTGCATATGATTTGGCGGTGTCCCAAACTACATGTATATTGGAAGGGGGTGATGGATATGCTGGGTGCAGTATTTCAGGTATCAATTCCATTGGACCCTAGACATTGCATTTTGAATCTGCTAGATGAACTGGAATGGGACCTTCATGTCAGAGAAGCCCTCACCAGGGCCCTTTTTGTGGCCCGTAAGCTGATAATGATGCACTGGAAGTCTGAGACACCTCCTTCAGTTAAGGAATGGATTACTGCACTAGGCAATATACTGAGAATTGAAACAATCATATATTAACATAGGGGATGTTCCAAAAAATTTGAAAAACTTTGGGAGCCATGGCTTGGTACTCCTGGGCTTGCCACAGATGACATGGTCATGGACAGACTACTGAGGTTTAATAGTGGCTGAATGCATTGTGAACTCTGTATTGGGTTTGGAATGTAATTGATGGCTCAATCAGCTGTGGATAGTGGGTGGGGAACACTGCGGATCTAGACTTAGAATACATATTGTTTGGTGTTGAGGACTATATTAATGTTGTAATGTATTATGGTATGTATGCACCTTTTCAGGATATGTACTCATTTATTTTGTATATCTTACCTGAAAGTTCTTTGGACTGTATATACTACTATACTATATACTACTTTTTTGGATAAAAAAAAAAAGAAGCGCTGCACTGGAAAGTACTCTCTCTCTTCCCCATGTCCTCCTCTCTTGAATGTGTCATTTAATCTGGATATCCCTGACAGTCTATCCTATAACCATATGTATCCCTGGACCCAGGCAGGGGTTTTTTCAGTTTCGACATTTGGTTCATCTGGTTTCCCGTAAATTTCTGTCCTTTGCAGATTTACAATCTAAATACCAAATTCCAAAATTGCTCTTTTACTCATACTTACAGATTAAACATTTTTTTCTCCTCTAAATCCCCTACTTTATCTTTGAATGAACAAACTGGTTTTGAACTGTTGTGTGCCAGAGGTTCATACGAGCCTCACTTCCATTTATAAAATCCTGCATTATGCTAACCCCTTTAACTGAAATTACTTATTCCTATATGAACAAGTGGTCTTGTGTTCTTTTTTATTTTATTTTATTTTTTTCATTAGTTTTTATTGAGTTTTACAAAATTTACAATGCAAAATGTCAAAAACTTTTAACCAAAGGATTTTTCAGAGTCAGGTTTATTAGTGTTTTACAAAACAAGGCTTAATAATACTTGGATCAAAGAAATTATCTTGTATACAAAAACAGCATACATCAAACAATACATAAAGGGTGGTGGGAAGGATGGGGGAGAGAGAGGGGAAGGGGAGAGAGAGCATAGAGGCAGGATAAACCGTTTCAGATATGTATGTATGTATTCAGGTGACAAGTTTATCGTACCGGTGTTTCCAGTGATGCCATAGTTTTTAGAAACTTTGAGTATGCATTTTTTTCTTGTTGCATTAAACGTTTGAAGGAATGTTGAGTATGAACTAGGGTCATCACATCTAGGACTGATGGTGTGGTGTTTGTCTTCCAGCATCTCATAATGAGTAGTCTGACTGCTAAAAGTATGTGGGTAATTACCAAATCTGCAGTGGGGTGGGAATGAGTCAATGTTGATGTTTAAAATTGCCAGTTGAGGAGAGATTGTGTATTGTATTTGTGTAATGTCTGTTATCAATTTTGCTATGTCTTTCCAGAAATCTTCCGGATATGGACATAGCCAAAGGATATGGTATAGGGTACTGTGATGTTTTCAATTCCTCCAGGATAAGGGTGAGGACTGGTTGTGGAACTGTGCAAGTCTTTGAGGTGTCAAATACCACTGCAAAGATATTTTTTGGGTCAGTTCCCAAGTGATACACTACTTGTGTCTATGTAAATCAAACGTATAGCTGTTTGCCATTGTTGCTCAGTAAATTGTTGTTGTAACGGAAAATGTGCGATCGGAGCGTGTTGTCGGAAATTCTGACCGTGTGTGGACTCCATCGGACATTTTCCATTGGATTTTCTGACACACAAAGTTTGAGAGCAGGCTATAAAATTTTCCGACAACAAAATTTGATTGCGTCAATTCTGACCGTGTGTGGACAATTCCGACGCACAAAGTGCCACGCATGCTCAGAAGAAATTCCGAGACGGAACAGCTCGGTCTGGTAGAATTAGCGTTCGCAATGGATACAGCACTTTCGTCACGCTGCAATGTAAAAAATGGTTTAATACAGCGCACTTTCTTCTTCTTTATAATGTGAGAAGAGTGAAGTAGTTTTGCTGCTGATATTCACACAGACTTCTCAGAAACTTCTTTCTTTATTATTTATCGGGATTCCCTCAATATATTTTGATTTGTCACATCTGACCAAATTTCTTTTTTGTTGTTTTATTTATTTATTTTTTTTCAAGGCTGTTTTTTTTTGGGGGTTTGTATTTTTTTCAAGGCTGATCTTTGTTTTATTTTATTTTTAGTTTTACTCCATAATATTTTTGTGTGTGTTTTGTGTGTCAAGTTACCACAACACCATTGATATCTTGTATTATTTAATCTCACTGAGATTGTTTGGTGTTGGTGTCCCTTGTTAATTTGACATAGTATTTTGAAATGTACCTGCCTGCTCACCAACAAACTGTTTTTTTTAAGGAAAACACACATAGACGAGTATAATTGAAACAAAAATTCCTTTATTAAGGGCTCACAACCAAACAAAGAGGGAGGCAACACTGGAGAAACAGTAGAAATTGGTGAAGCCTTTGGCCCCTAGGGGAGACATAAATTCTTTTACAGCAAAATTGGTGGCCTGAGGAGTCCATATCTAAGGGAGTGCAGTCTGGTCCAGAAGTCCCAGAGATCCAGAAAGCAGCAGATGACATCTGTGTCCCCAGGCTGTGGTCATACAAGAGCCTGCATCTTTTGTCAGACCAGACTGATCCCAGGGCCTTCACTCTCTGGTCTTCCTTCAACGCTTCCTTCCACGCTGTGGCTGTGGTGGTGGAGTTGTGGCAGCAGGAGGAGGAGGAGGAGGAGGGGGATGGGCCAACTCACTCAGGTGGGTATTGGGTGTGATTTCGCCACTCACCCCCTTATTTAAGACTTTATAAAGAAGGTCCGCACACAGCTTGCGTTGACCCTCCTGCATGGCCTGCAGTTTGGTGGCAGCCATGCAGGCAAAGGCCTCTTCAGGAGTGGGGGTGGCTCTGAGGGACGCAGAAGCCTCCTGAATGAGCCTGAGCGCTGAATCCTGAATGTGACTCCCCTTCCTGGGTCTTTTGTATGGAAGGCGGAGGGGAGGAACCTGCGATTCAGTCAGGCTACGACTGGGCCCAGGCTTCTCCTGGCTGCCACTTAGCCCCGCCTCCTCCTAGCTGCCACTAACCCCCGCCTCCTCCTGGCTGCCACATTCCACAGCCTCCTCCTGTGTGCCACATTCCACAGCCTCATCCTGGCTGAGGTATTCCTGTGTATGAAAAAGGGACATAGTTTTAGTTTTTTATTCATCAATCACACACAATATTCAGCTCATGATTGTTGCAAATTGAAAGTTAACAAATATAACAGACTATCCTTCTGAGCCCAGCATTTTTCATTCTTGTCCCAATTATTTTTGGCCACTTCTGTCTATTGATATGTAAAACACTTTCTTAAATCAGCAATTAATGATCAATAATAACATCTATTAATCATAATTTATTTATTGTCCATAAATCTGTAGAACGATGCTACACCTGACTCCATCTGGGCTCCTCCACTTCTTCCTGGCTGGAAGTCTCAGGTTGGACATCGGAAGCCTCAGCTGGGGTGGAAGATAGGGTGGAAGGAAGAGTGGAAGGAAGGGTTGAGAGGGATTCCCTGACTTCAGTCTGGTCTGACAGAAATCGCAGTCTCTCATAGTACCACAGCCTGGGGACATAAACGTCATCTGCTCCTGCTCCTGATCTCTGGGAATCCATGACCTTCTTGCGCTCCCTAAGATAAGTGCTCCTCAGGCCACCAATTTTGGCTTTTAAATAGGGGATGTTTGCCGGCTTCACCAACTCCAGCAGTTTCTCCAGCGCTGCCTGCCTCCTTTGTTTATTATTGTAATGTGGATGTTTCACCTGCCACAGACAGGGCAGCTCCCTGTACTTGTCTATGAACAGGGGGAGGAAGTTTTGGTCATTGAAGCCATCCATTTTATCTGCAAGACACAACACGAGACAAACCCTAATGTCAGGCAAAACTCTCCTAATCTTGTTACAACATAGGCCTCAATCTAGAAGCAGTATAGGCCCAAGTTTAGATCTTACCTTTGTTATCACGATCGGTGCCTCCGATACTCCTTCTTCCGCTCACAGATCGTACATACTACACATGCGTGTTACTCTTTATACACACTGCGCATGCGTGTAACTCCGCCGGCCCCTGACGTTCTTTCTAGTCTATTCCCCGCCCCTTTTTGTTCGGCACAGTGGGGGAAGAGCACATGGCAGAGACACAGCAGGTGTGTGCTAATTATAGCAATGAGGAGGAGGAAAGCCCGGAGTCTGAAACGTCTGGATCCAGAAGGAGACGATTTAAGGCATCAAATATGTCCTTTGGGGAGATGTTGGAGATGGTGGACATCCTGAAGAAGGCCGACTATGATGGAAAGTATGGACCTTACCCCAACCCCAATGTCCGAAAGGCCAAGATCATGGCGAAAGTGATCAAGAGCCTGCATCAGAATTTCAGGGTACGACGATCGAAAGATCAGCTCAGGAAACGGTGGTCGGACCTCAAATTAAGAGAGCACGAGCAGTACAGAAAGATCCGGAGAGTGCTGCAAAAAAGTAAGTAGTTGTGCTGTGTTCCGATTCTTTTTATGTTTATTACGTTTGTGCTGCTCCATGTGCTTTTCTTAACTGTTATCCATTTCTAAATGTGAACTTTCATGTTCATGGGCACATTATTCGTTCGTATCAACCATTTTTCGTGCGGCCTAGAAAACACCATTGTTTTGGCCATATGCATTTGCCCACATTTTTTAAGGCCTACTTGTCTGAAACTAATTTGGTTGTGTAGAGTGTTTGTTACTAGAATGATATGCAAACTAGATTCTGTGTAAGGAGAGGACACTCAGCAGCTGGTTACACATCTGGACGCTGGAGCACTAGTGTGGGACACAAGAACACCCTTTTTATTAGGGGTCCCACACAGGTGCTCCAGTGGATACTATAGGGGTATCTCCATCTGTGAAGCTTGTACAAAACAGGTAAAGTATTGAAGCTTGACAAAGGTCACTAAAAATTCTACATCTTGGAACTCTGCCAAAACAGAAAATTGTACCCCACTTCCAAGCAATGTTTCATATTTATAGTTCTGCCATCAAAGATCTGTATGCTAAGTATACCATTTTTTTTTTACATAGGGGAGAAAAGATTCGGAGAACACCCCTCATCCGAGGAGACCATAGACCCCCCACCTCTGGAAGAAGGTGAAATACATCGAAGACAAACAGAGCAGGAGGAAGACGTGGTGGAAATTGGCACCACAACTGGTGAGTGTCTGCGACCACAGGCTCAGGTAAGAGATGGGATGCCGGCATATTTATAATACATTTTTTTTTGGTTTCTATCTTTTTAGGTGATTGTGATGTTGTGGATCCAAATCCTTTCACCTCAGAAAGTGCACAGATCCTGATCGGGGAGATCATGGGGTGTAATAAGGACTTGGAAAACATCAAGAAAAACATCAATGATGTTCTTCAAAAAAACATGTTGGTTTGTTTTAAAAACCTTTTCTAAATGCACATGTGATTGTGCAGGTATTAAAAAGATTGTTAATCAAGAATGTGTGGATTATTGTCTCAACACTACAACACTTTTGTAGTGCTCTAATTGGTCTTTTCTGTGACAATGGGTGTTATTTCCTAAGGGCAAATCCACTTTTCAGTACAAGTGCACTTGTAGTGCAAAGTGTCTTTGCCTTTAGTAAATAACACCCAACAGTGCTTTGTAACGTTACACAATCATGTCATTTTCAGGACTCACCACATTTCTGTCAGGGTCAGCTAAAACAGCCGGACATCACGGGCACTCAGGGGGGGTAAGCCAGGATGGCCACTTTCAAGCGCCGTCAGGGTTGGTTCATTTTGAATTCCGACCTCAGGCCCAAACTGAGCCAGCATAGTTGGCAGAATGTTGCCATAAAAAGTTGTGTATAACACAGCACGCCAGGATAATGTGATTCAGTTTGTACTCCGCCATATGTATGGGTGTAAGAAATAGGTGAAACCGGCTGGCCATGATTCCGAACGTGTTCTCCACCACTCTTCTGGCTCTGGCCAGCCAGTAATTAAAAACCCTCTGGTCCGGGGTGAGGGTCCTCATTGGGAATGTCCGCATAAGATAGTCCCCCAGCGCAAAAGATTCATCTGCAACGAAGACGAATGGGAGTCCTTCCACATTGTCTTCTGGAGGTGGCAAGTCCAAGCTGCCATTCTGGAGACGCCTGTAGAACTCCATCTGGGCGATGACTCCACCATCAGACATCTGGCCATTCTTCCCCACGTCCACATACAGAAATTCATAAGTAGCCGACACCACCACCATCACAATACTATTGAACCCCTTATAATTATAATAGTACGACCCCGAGTTGGGTGGTGGGACGATGTGAACATGTTTCCCATTAATTGCCCCGCTGCAGTTAGGAAAGTCCCACCGCTGGGCAAAGTGGGAGGCCACAGTCTGCCATTCCTGTGGCGTGGAAGGAAACTGTGGAGTAAAACCAAAAAAAAAAATTAATTAGTCTTTTTGCACATAAACATGGAAACCAGATTAGACACAAACATTCTTGGCCAACATCAAGATACCATTTATTTATGGGAATTTTTAAAGACCAAAGTATAAGGTACACCTATCAGATTCCCCCTCATGGGCCATTTCTAACATTATAGGGGGGGGGGACTCTTGAACAGGTAACCCTCTCCACTTCATTGAGAGATGAATGCCTATATAATGTGTATTACTTTGAACAGACCCTCCTTAGTTACACTATTGACAGCCCACTGGACAGGTAAGAAGTGTCATAATACAAAGATATAAATACACACTGTACACATTTTAGCACATTTGGACATTCTGCTATTACCTATCAAGATAATAATAGGATACCCAAACTTTAAACAGTACCATTTGAAAGTATACAGGCAGGCCCTTGCACTATATGCTTTGGGGAATTCATCCATAAATCTGAGCAAAGAAGAGATGGGTATAGTGTGTATGGGTTTGGCAAAGTCAGCAGATAGATGATTGAGGATAGAGAATTGGTATCAGCTGACTTAGCAGTTGGGGGGAGGGAGGGTTCAAAATGATTTGGGGACCCCCCAAAAAAAGCCTCTGGCACTCTGCCTGAATTTGAAGCACCAATCACATTTCAAAACATTTTAGGGGTGTTTGGGGTAAAGCACTACTATGGAGCTGATAAAATACATTGTTAAGTGACTACATGGGGTGAATATAAGGCCAGGAGACCATGCTGGGGAGGTAAGTGAAGGCAAATATGTATGAAGGACAACAAAAATAATGACATAAAAATCCAGCATGCATGAGGAGAAAGGGGACATTCACAGCATATTACAATCATGGTAATTAGGGAATAAGGAAAGAAATACAATATATTAGCAAACATTATATACAATAAAATGTGATATTAAAGGATAAAAATCTTACCTTAATATACTCCTTCTGCAGGACCTGGATGATGGCAGAACAGGTCTCTGGGATAATGATCCCCAGAGCCTGGGGGGAGATGCCTGTCGAGAACTTCAAGGCCTGCAGGCTTCTCCCTGTCGCCAAGTACCACAGGGTGGCGACGAGCCTCTGCTCCGGAGTGATGGCTTGCCTCATGCAGGTATCCTGCCTGCTGATATAGGGGGTCAGCAAAACAACATGAGTCTGAAAAAGCGGGAATCGTCTCTCACCAAACTTTTACTAACACAAGATTAGCAAAAGGAGCCCAAAGGGTGCCGCGCTTGGTTCTGGACGGGCCTTTTCTAGTCTCGTCGTACGTGGTGTACGTCACCGCGTTCTTGGTGATCGGAAATTCCGACAACTTTGTGCGACCGTGTGTAAGCAAAACAAGTTTGAGCCAACATCCGTCGGAAAAAATCCATGGATTTTGTTGTCGGAATGTCCGATCAATGTCCGATCGTGTGTACGGGGAATAACTCTTCCTCCCATCTCTTGAAGGGCATGGTTTTAGTAAATATCATTTTCTCATGTAAGATTGAGTATATTAAGGAGATGCCTTTGTGTCTCTGATCGTTGTAGAAGTAGTGAAGTAGAAGTTCCAAAGGGCAGTAAGTATACTACCTTTGAGGTGGGGGTAGGAAGAGAGACAATGTTGGATCCTATAGTAATTAAGGAAGTCTTTGTCAGGGGTGTTATACAATGTTTGGATTCGTGAAAATATTTTGTTTGCTAGTCTGACATGAAGTTCAGAAGTATGTTTCACCTGTCCCTTTAGCCAGTTAGGAATAGTTAAGTCTGGGGATAGCATTTGAAAGGATTCAAGGGGTATTGGAAAAGCTTTAGTAGAGAGGTGTGCCCATTTAAAGGAAAGTAAAGATTTCCAGGCATCAACAGTTGCCTGAATAGTCGGGGAGAGATATTTAAGGCCAGGAGGATTGATTGCTGTACTGAATAACCAGGTTTTAAGATTACAGCCTGGTATTAAGGTAGTGTCTATGTTACTCCATAGTGTTGTGGATGGTGAAGACATCCAGTCTTTCAGTTGTGACAATATGGTGGCGATATAGTAGTCCTTTATGTCTGTAAAGCCTGTTCCCCCTGCCAGTCTGTGTTTTATGAGCCTAACAAGGCTACATCTGGCTTTTCTCCCCGTTCAAAATGTATATATGTATGTTTGCTTGAAGAGATTTAAGGTAGGTGTGAGGTAGTGGAATGGGAAGTGTACAGAAGAGATATAAAAGTTTAGGAAGGAGCATCATCTTAAAAGGCAGCTAACCTTCCTGTCC
Organism: Aquarana catesbeiana; assembly: GCF_042186555.1. Classification (NCBI taxonomy): domain Eukaryota; kingdom Metazoa; phylum Chordata; class Amphibia; order Anura; family Ranidae; genus Aquarana; species Aquarana catesbeiana. Next base: position 305,153,938 of record NC_133324.1, read on the forward strand.
AGGAGAATTCAAGTTTGGATAGTTTTGTAATTTCTTGGGTTAGCATGTGTTTTACTTCTGCATAGTTATTAGCAAAAAATGTGTTTTGTAGACTTAGTGAGTGTGATCCCTAGATAGGAGATACCTGTATCAGCCCATGAGTAGGTGTATAGGTTGCGTATTAGGTTACTAGAGATGTCGTCTAGGTCTAGGTCTAATAATATGTATGACTTGCTTTTGTTCACCTTATAATAAGAAACGTTGCTAAATCTTTGCAGAATATATTGTACAGAAACCAGGGAAGTGATTGGGTCTGTAATTATTAGTATCACATCATCGGCGAACAAAATTAAAACCAGAGATGTTCGTGTGTGATCTGATATGTTGTGCAAGTGTTTCCATCACTAGATTAAATATAAGTGGTAATAAAGGGCATCCCTGACAAGTTCCATTAGTTATATGGAATGGTCTGGACAACATCTCTGACGAACAGACTTGAGATGACGTGGATGTATAAAAGTGCCATGATGGCAGAGAGAATATTACCTTGGAACCCAAACTTGCAGAGCATAGCCTGTAGGTATGTCCAGTGTACTCTATTGAACGCCTTCTCCGCGTCCAAAGATAGGAGCAAAGAAGGCGCTCGAGTACTTTCAGCGTTGTGAATAATGTTGATAATCCGTCGTGTTGTGTTGTATGATTGACGGCCTATTGTAAATCCGGATTGGTCCAGGTGGATTAGGGAGGGCATAATATTCATCAATATCGTAGCTAGTAATTTGGCATACATTTTTGTGTCAATATTAAGAAGTGATATGGGTCTGAAGTTAAGCGGTGATGTGGGATCTTTCCCTGGCTTTGGTTGTGTAATTATAAGAGCCTTAAGCATTTCTGGAGGGAGAGAGGAAGAGGAAGCAGCTTCGTTGCATATTTGGGCCAGGAAGGGCACCAAGATTGTCTTAAATTGCTTATAAAAATTCTCCAGTGAAGCCATCCGGGCCAGGTGATTTGTTTGAGGGTAGGTTTGAGATTACATCTATTAGCTATTGAGTTGTAAAAGGAGCATTCAGCATAGATAGTTGTTCTGGGGAGATTTTTGGGAGATTAATTTCCCCTAGGAAGTCATCAATCTCACTTTTGGATGGCTGGGGAATCAAGGTGTCCTCTTTTAGATTGTATAATGTATTGTAGTAGTGGCTGAAAGCATCTGCTATAGCCTGAGGATCAATAAGTTTATCTTTAGTATTTAGTATTCCTCTAACTGGTCTCGCAAGTAATTGGAATAGGTAGGTGATTGCAGAATCTATGCATTGGCTATCCAAATTCTTGTGGTTGAGACAGATGGCAAAGTGTCAATGGTAATGGTGGTTGGTGCATGGTTGGACCAGGTTATTGTGGATATAGATGACTCAGTGATATTGGGCAACATCCATTTTTCAACCAGGAAGTAGTCATTTCGGGTATATAAATTATGGTAATGGGAATAAAAGGTGTAGTCACGTTCCGTGGTGTGGTGACATCTCCATACATCATATAGGTCGTTCTTCCTTATGAAGGTTCCCATTGGGGAGGGGAGTCTATTGGTTCAAGAAGAGGTATCGAGTAGGTTGTCCAGATCTATGTTGAAATCTCCACACAGAACTAAGTGTCCATGCTGGATTTTGTGGATACGTTTTAGTAGTTATGTCAGAAATATAATTTGTCGGGAATTAGGTACATACACGTTCACTAATGTAAATCTGGTGTTATCCAAAGTACAGTCAAGGACTATGTATCTCCCCTCCGTGTCCACCAGACTGTCATGCAGTGTAAAGGAAGTTGTGCTTTTGATTGCTTTTAGTACTCAATTTTTCTTTGATGGGACTGAAGCTCTAAAGATGTGAGGGAAATTCTTGTTAGTGCAATGGGGTTCCTCACTGATTTTAAAGTGGGTCTCTTGTATACAGAGGACATCACAATGCGATTCATAGGCTGTTCGCCATAAGGAGGATCTTTTGGCTGGATGATTTAAGCCTTTGGTGTTGAGAGACAGGAATTTTGGAATCTTAATAAATAGGGATATAGCTGGTGGAGTGCATGGATTAGTTACCCACAGTTAGATGAGGGTAGTGCGGCGTTGATTCAGATCCGTAGTTCGATGTTGGTTGGAACTTGGTACTTCTGGAGTGTTGTGCTTGTGCTTGTGCTGGGTTGTCAGGAATGATATCCCATGATTGTAGTAGTTTGAGCCGTCCTCGACCGTGTGGATGTTATGTTTAATCCCATTTTTGGTAACAATTATTTTGGTGGGGAATCCCCACTGGTGTAAGGAATTTTGTGGTTGTTGAGAGTATTCAACTGGCATATTAGCTGGCGGGTATATTGTGACAGATCTGCGTACAATTGTAGCTTAGTGTATGGGGTTGGCAGTTGACCGATGTGCCTCGCTTTTACCAGGAGTTGCTCTTTTGTGTGGTAAAAATTAATTCTCATTAAAATATTGTGGGGTATTTCTTCCATAAGATGGGAAGGTTTGGGTAGGCGGTGGATTCTGTCTATTATGGTTTCTATAGGGGAAATTTCCAGAAGTAGTGAGGAGATTAGTTGTTTGGCGTATGCATTGAGATTAGATGAAAAACGTTTTCAGGGATACCCCTTATTTTTACGTTATTTCAGCGGGACCTATCCTCTAGGTCCGCCATTTTTGCTCTCATCCATTGTTGTTCATCTCATGTGTGTACGTCTACTAGATAATTTACCGTTTCTGTCACATCTACCATTTGATGTTCCATTTGTTCCACTCTTTTCCCTATTGAATGTATCTCTGAGGAGAGATTTGTGCACATGGAGGATAAAGCGTTGTGGAGAGAGCTGTGGAGTGTAATAAGCATCTCCTTTATTCTGGTGTCAAGCACTGGCTCGTTTGAGGTAGGGTATGAAGCTATGGGTGATGTTATTGTGGCTTGTATGGGTGTGAGATCAGAGGGAAGGCTCACCTCAGTGTCATGGAGATTTGAGTCCAGGCGCATCCACAGCTTTACTGGGCTGTTACTTGTAGAGGATGTTTGGAATGAGGGAAGGACAGTTTCTGTGCCTTGGAGGGATAGTGATTCTAAGGCTTCAGCATCTGAAAGGTCTGTGTAAGAGCCTGCTGCAGCGTGTGCAGGGCTGCGGGCATCATCTTGGATTCTTCTCCTTGTCGGCTGAGTAAAGTACTCTGTCAGCTTTTGAGGCTGGCGGTACTATGTCCGCTTGCGGGACACGATGGGGTGAATCTCCTCAGTTCAGGTGTCCTTGGGGACAGCTGGTGATGTCTGTAGATGTTTGTGGAGTGGTGTTTCTGGTGTGTTTCTCCGGTTGGCGTAGGAGCTCTGTGTTCAGGCATCCATTCTGCTCAGTAGGGATGAACACGATGTTCGAGTCGAACGTAAGTTCAACTCGAACATGGAGTGTTCGCCTGTTCACTGAATAGCGAACAATTTGGGGTGTTCGCGGCAAATTCAAAAGCCGTGGAACACCCTTTAAAAGTCTATGGGAGAAATCAAAAGTGCTCATTTTAAAGGCTTATATGCATGGTATTGTCATAAAAAGTGTTTGGGGGCCTTGGTCCTGCCCCAGGGGACATGTATCAATGCAAAAAAAGTTTTAAAAATGGCTGTTTTTTTGGGAGCAGCAAAAAAAAAAAAAAAAAACGGCATTGGGATCCCCCCCAGTCCATTACCAGACCCTTTTGGGTCTAGTATGAATATTAAGGGGAACCCCGAACCAAAATGTAAAAAAAAAAAAAAATGCGTGGGGGTCCCCCCAAATTTCATACCAGGTCCTTCAGGTCTGGTATGGATATAAAATTTGTGTCCCATACTTTAACGGTGTTCACGCGTTCAAAAGAACTTTGCTCTTCAACAGTCCATCTCTCTAGTGGACTAGGGGAAAATACGGGATTCTGCCTCTAAGATATCGCGATGTGTGGCACAGAGAGAGACTACTTTAAAAATTCTCTTATTTTGGTATAGGACTCCGGACATTTTACATACTCATAACCCAGAATCCTCCCGGAGGTGCTGGAGATGTGGTGCCGATATTGGCACCCATTGCCATATCTTTTGGGATTGTCCCCGCATCAAACCTTTTTTGGGCCTATGTCCAATCCCCACTGCAAAACCTATTAAACATTACTATTCCCTTAAATCCTATACATTACCTATTGGGCCTCCCCTTCCCAGACATCTCCAAATCTTCTAGTAAGCTGATAGCTTTTATTTGTTAGCAGCAAAACGTGTTATACCACGTTGTTGGTTGTCTACCTCTCCGTCTGCATGCTCCCAACTCCTATCTACCATAGCCGACATACGCAGGATGGAACTGTCTGCTCTAATTGAGGACCTAGTATCCAAGTTTAATAAAATTTGGGAGGCTTGGGAAGACTCTACCTTCAGCTCTGAAGCGGCTCAATCAGAACTATAGGTAGATACACTATGTTTTTGTTGAATCCAATCTATTATTCATATGTTCATTTTCATCCCGTCCCCCATGGTGTCCCGCCCTACTTTCATTTCTTGTTTTCTTTTATTCAAAACTACTATTTGTAACGTTATACTTTATACACTTGAGAACTCAGATGTTGACCTATTGATAGATTCCTGCGTTGTATTGCTGGCAGTTGTCATGCCATTTTGACTCTTACATTTGATGCTTGCTTCTTATACAATTTCTACTTCTTGCATGACTAACAAAAATGTGTACAAAAAACAATTTAAAAAAAAAAAGGCTCACTCAGCAGAGTTTGTTTAACACCTTTTTACTTTTACATAATCCTCCAGAGTTAAAGATAATCTACTCCCAACTCTACCTACAAATTCTGGGTAGAATGACCTTGTCACATTACCCAGAAGTTCATTGCAGCTACTGCAAAACCCCTGCAGTTGGATACTGACATTCCTATTTTGGTAAAGGTGTTGGCACTACAAAACATCATGTAAGAAATAGTTCAACCTAAATTATAGTGCATGTAAACCATGTGCAAATAGCAAACTAATACAGTCCAAAGTGACAATCCCAAACCCGTAAAACATAAATATTCTTCTGCTTTGATGTGTCTTCAAGTAAATGCTTCACCACGAGTGCTTATGAGGTAGATGGCAACTCACCAAAGGTGTTTGACCACTTTTTATGGTAGGTCAAAATATGCTTTGATTGAATGAACCAGATAGATCCTGGGTAAACATCTCTCCACTGTGGTACCCCCTCCGACAAAGGCTAAGGATGTGGGAAAAGACTCCACCAGGGACTTAAAGAGCTCTTATGCTGTAGTATGTTTTATTAAAATGGTTAAAAATTGTATCAAAAGTTGCACTCACATGTGACTGTGCCAATCCCGGCACTAAGTTGTCTACAGCATGTGCGGATGGGTATATCAGGCTCGTGGCAGGGTGAGATCCATGCCTCATTCTGGATATACTGGTTAGTTGGATGTCACATATGGGACCCGGAAATGACAAATCTCCACTCCGACGTACGTTTCACCGTACTGGCATCATCAGGAAGTGACGACACCCCATTTCCTGTTTGCTTTTTTGATGGAAGGATGAATGTGATTGGCTAGACTCCCCAAACATGGAGACTGAAGCCAGGAAAAAATGGGATCTACCTCATTCCCGCATATCCATCCATCTAGGCTGCACACGCCTAATTAGCAATTACAATTAACAATCTAGTCTGTAAAACCGTAAAATAATGACCGCTTTTTTAAAATAATAAAAAATGTATATGAAAAATAATATAACAAAACACCCCCCATTGTAGTGTATACATGATTTACTAGATTTAGGTGTGCCATGTATGGACAAACCACACTCTGGCTCCATCTAATGGGTGAATAAGATTATTGCGATGAACTTTTAAAATAAATGAAAAAAAATAATATATGGTGCAAAGAATGAATCTAAAAATATTTTTAAAAAAGGGTGATTGGCAATTAGGGTCTAACCCCACTCTAACCAAAGGGGTGATACCTCGTAGTACGAAATACATCTTTATAGGCGGAAACTGGAAGTGAAATTTCTCATACATGGTAGACCCATAACAAGTAGGTCATAAACCAGACCTAAGATGCCCCCCATACACCTAGACTCATTTAATAATCTGTGATAAAGCATTTTAAATCTATATCCAGGTTCAAGCCCCGGGGATATAGAGACTGAAGCCTATATATCCAATGAGCCTCCATTTGGGTGTCCCCTTTGGTCATGTCCTGACCACTTCAATGGGGACAAAATGTGTCTATTCAAAATAGAAAGGGGTCTTTATTATGCACTAATCTAAAGTGATTGGAGACACTATGGGGGAGATTTACTAAACCTGGAGCACTCAGTATCTGGTGCAGCTGTGCATATTAACCAATCAGCTTACAACTTCATCTCATTCAATTAAGCTTTGACAATAAAACCTGGAAGCTAATTGGTTACTATGCATAGCTGCACCAGATTTTGCACGCTTTGGTTTTTTATTTAAGATTTTACAGAGAAACAACAAAGAAAATGAGAAAATACATTCTCGGAATACATTCAGTATAACAAGTGGATTGCTCAAGATCAAACGCACATGTAATATCCAAAATACATATATATGAGTAAATTATCGTTCAAATATATAATGGTTATAAAAGAAAGTCAACTGAAGAGTAACTATGCAGTATTTATATTCAGTTCTTGTTTCAACTCAAGTAATGCTTGGTACCAGCTGGTAATCACATATGTAGATCTATGCTATCAGTGTTACTAGGTGCACAATGCTAATAAATGTGTATTACCCACAGTATATCAGATAGGGAAGCAGAAGGTGCTTTGGGGGTTTAGAGTCAGGAGAGGCAGTCCAGATTTATGCTTCTGGAGTCCATGAGCCAGGGTTCCCAATTATTATAAAACTTTGCGGTGGAGAGCTTGGCTTTGGAGAAGAAGTACTCCATTTGAGTTGGTTGTTTAACCACTTAACAACTGGCCCATAGTCAAATGATGGCTACAGGGCGGTTGCTTATCTCTGGGAGGGCGTCCGGGGACGTCCTCCCAAAATTCTGCTCTCGCACGCCCCTTAGGGTGCGCACTCGAGAGCATCCGTGACCTAGCTAATCGCGGCCGTTTACCATGTGATTGTGCCATCAAATGACGGCGCGATCACATGTAAACAAGCCGGCGTCATCTGATGACGCTGGTTCCTCTCCTCCCCTCCTGTGTACCGATCGGTACACTGTGAGCGGAGAAGGGGATGGATGGATGGCTGCAGCGCTGTGGGCTGCATCTGTAGTGCCCACAGCGCTGCACAGAGACATCCAGCCATCCATCCATCCATGCTCAACCATCCCTACTACTCTGCATGCCCTGCAATGCTGTGCAATACTCTGCAATTCCCTCTGCAATGCCCCACAATACTCTGCTATGCCCACAATACCCCTGCAATACTCTGCCATACCCTGGAATACCCCGCAATACTCTGCCATACCCTGCAATACCCAGCAATACTCTGCCATACCCTGCAATACCCAGCAATACTCTGCCATACCCTGCAATACCCAGCAATACTCTGCCATACCCTGGAATACCCAGCAATACTCTGCCATACCCTGCAATACCCCGCAATACTCTGCCATACCCTGGAATACCCCGCAATACTCTGCCATACCCTGCAATACCCCGCAATACTCTGCCATACCCTGCAATACCCCGCAATACTCTGCCATACCCTGCAATACCCCAAAATACCCCGCAATACTCTGCCATACCCTGCAATATCCCGCAATACTCTGTCATACCTTGGAATACCCTGCAATACTCTGCCATACCCTGCAATACCCCGCAATACCCTGCAATACCCCGCAATACTCTGCCATACCCTGGAATACCCCGCAATACTCTGCCATACCCTGCAATACCCCGCAATACTCTGCCATACCCTGGAATACCTCGCAATACTCTGCTATACCCTGCAATACCCCGCAATACTCTGCCATACCCTGCAATACCCTGAAATACCCCGCAATACTCTGCCATACCCCGAAATATCCCGCAATACTCTGCCATACCCCAAAATATCCCGCAATACTCTGCAATACCCAGCCATACTCTGCCATACCCAGTCATACTCGGCAATACTCTGCAATACCCAGTCATGCTCAGCCATACTCGGCCATGCTCAGCCATACCCAGCCATGCTCAGCCATACCCAGCCTCTGTATGTGAACAGGCTGTGGAAGTCTCACACATGTGATATCTCCGTACTCAGGAGGAGTAGGAGAATCTATTTTGGGGTGTCATTTTTGGTATGTACATGCTATGTGTTATGCCGCGTACACACGAGCGGACTTTCTATCCTACTTGGTCCGGCAGACTTTTCGACGGACTTTGTCCGCCAGGTGCGCCGGACTTTAAAACGGACGGACTTGCCCACACACGCCGGGACTTTCCGGCGGGCTAAGTCCGCCCGTCTTTCCGACGGACTTTCGCCGGAGTTCCGGTGGACTTTCAGAATGAACGGACTTGCCCACACACGGACAAGTCCGTTCATTTTGAACGTGACTCAGGTACGACGGGACTAGAAAAGGATGTCAATCTTGCCGCTTTTATCGGCGAGATTGACACCTTACTAGCCCCGTCGCGGGGCATACCAGGCCCTTAGGTCTGGTATGGATTATAAAGGGGAACCCCGCTACGCCGAAAAAACGGCGTGGGGTCCCCCTAAAATCCATACCAGACCCCGATCCGAGCACGCAGCCCGGCCGGTCAGGAAAGGGGGTGGGGACGAGCGAGCGCCCCCCCCCCCCCTCCTGAACCGTACCAGGCCGCATGCCCTCAACATGGGGGTGGGTGCTTTGGGGGAGGGGGGCGCCCTGCGCCCCCCCCCCAAAGCACCTTGTCCCCATGTTGATGAGGACAAGGGCCTCTTCCCGACAACCCTGGCCGTTGGTTGTCGGGGTCTGCGGGCGGGGGCTTATCGGAATCTGGGAGCCCCCTTTAATAAGGGGGCCCCCAGATCCCGGCCCCCCACCCTATGTAAATGAGTATGGGGTACATGGTACCCCTACCCATTTACCTAGGAAAAAAGTGTAAGTAATAAAACACACTACACAGGTTTTTAAAATATTTTATTAAACAGCTCCGGGGGGGGGGATCTTCCTCCGGCTTCGGGGGTCTTCTTCCGGCTTCGGGGGTCCCTCCGCTTCATCTTCTCCCGGCGTCCGGTTGGTTCTTCTCCGCTCTCTTCTCCCGGTGTTCCTGTTCTTCGGCCGGCTCCTCTGCTGTCTTCAAGTAGCTCTCTTGCCAGCAGAGGTCCGGACTTCTGGGCTTCTGGGCTTCTGGGCTTCTCTTCCCCAGATGTTGACACGACGCTCTCTCCTGCTGGACTGCTCTCCGAGGGCTGCGTTGTGACTTATATAGGTGGAGACCCCGCCCCCTTTTGATGTCACAGTCCCTGGGCATGCTGGGACTGTGACGTTTTAGGGGGCGTGGTCAACATCACCCAGTGACCACGCCCCCTAAAACGTCACAGTCCCAGCATGCCCAGGGACTGTGACATCAAAAGGGGGCGGGGTCTCCACCTATATAAGTCACAACGCAGCCCTCGGAGAGCAGTCCAGCAGGAGAGAGCGTCGTGTCAACATCTGGGGAAGAGAAGCCCAGAAGCCCAGAAGCCCAGAAGCCCAGAAGCCCAGAAGTCCGGACCTCTGCTGGCAAGAGAGCTACTTGAAGACAGCAGAGGAGCCGGCCGAAGAACAGGAACACCGGGAGAAGAGAGCGGAGAAGAACCAACCGGACGCCGGGAGAAGATGAAGCGGAGGGACCCCCGAAGCCGGAAGAAGACCCCCGAAGCCGGAGGAAGATCCCCCCCCCGGAGCTGTTTAATAAAATATTTTAAAAACCTGTGTAGTGTGTTTTATTACTTACACTTTTTTCCTAGGTGAATGGGTAGGGGTACCATGTACCCCATACTCATTTACATAGGGTGGGGGGCCGGGATCTGGGGGCCCCCTTATTAAAGGGGGCTCCCAGATTCCGATAAGCCCCCGCCCGCAGACCCCGACAACCAACGGCCAGGGTTGTCGGGAAGAGGCCCTTGTCCTCATCAACATGGGGACAAGGTGCTTTGGGGGGGGGGCGCAGGGCGCCCCCCTCCCCCAAAGCACCCACCCCCATGTTGAGGGCATGCGGCCTGGTACGGTTCAGGAGGGGGGGGGGCGCTCGCTCGTCCCCACCCCCTTTCCTGACCGGCCAGGCTGCGTGCTCGGATCGGGGTCTGGTATGGATTTTAGGGGGACCCCACGCCGTTTTTTCGGCGTAGCGGGGTTCCCCTTTATAATCCATACCAGACCTAAGGGCCTGGTATGCCCCGCGCTCGCCGCAATAGGAAAATGTGTTTTTCCTATTGCAGCGAGCGTGAGATGCAATACCCTGCCCTCGTGTCGTATCTGGTCCGTCGGACCAGCCTACACACGAGCGGGCTTTCCGTCGGACCAGCACACACACGAGCGGACTTTCCGCCCGAAACTGAGTCCGGCGGAAAGATTTAGAACTTTCTTCAAATCTAGGTCCGGCGGGCTTTTGGGAAAAAGTCCGCCGGAAAAGTCCGCCGGTGCCTACACACGGGCGGATTGTCCGGCACACTCTGGTCCGCCGGACCAAGTATGCCGGAAAGTCCGACCGTGTGTACGCGGCATTAGAAATATTGTATAAATGGACAACTTTGTGTTAAAAAAAAAAGCGTTTTAACCACTTCCCGCCTTCCGTCATACAACGTCCTTGACTTTGTGCGGGGATATCTGAATGATGGGTGCAGCTACAGGCATCATTCAGATATCAGCTTTTTCAGCCGGTGATTCCCTACACTATAAGAATGATCATAGCGGCTGTTACACTGCTTGATCGTTCTTACGGGAGGCGAGAGGGGACGTCCCCCCTCCCACCGCCCTCTGGTGCTTCTACCGACTCACCGCTACGATCGAAGCCAGGATCTTTTTTTTTTTTTATTTCAGGCACAGCCTAGAGGTGAGATGTGGGGTCTTATTGACCCCATATCTCACTGTAAAGAGGACCTGTCATGCCATATTCCTATTACAAGGGATGTTTACATTCCTTGTAATAGGAATAAAAGTGATCAAAATTTTTTTTTGGGGGAAAAAAGTGTCAAACTAAAATAAATAAAGTAAAATGAACAATAAAAAAAAAATTAAACATTTTTAAAGCGCCCCTGTCCGTGTGCTCGCATGCAGAAGCGAACGCATACGTAAGTCCCGCCCACATATGAAAACAGTGTTCAAACCACACATGTGAGGTATCGCTGCGATCGGTAGAGCGAGAGCAATAATTCTGGCCATAGATCTCCTCTGTAACTCAAAATTTGTAACCAGTAAAAAATTTGGGGATTTTTAAGTGGCGAAGTTTGGCGCCATTCCACAAGCGTGTGCAATTTTGAAAGGTGACATGTTAGGTATCTATTTACTCGGCGTAACTTCATCTTTCATATTATGCAAAAACATTGGGCTAACCTTACTGTTTTGTTTTTTTTAATAGCAAAAAACAGTTTTTTTTTCCAAAAAAAAGCGTTCGAAAAATTGCTGCGCAAATATCGTGCGAGATAAAAAGTTGCAATGACCGCTATTGTATTCTCTAGGGTCTTTGCTAAAAAAACATATATAATGTTTTGGGGTTCTATGTAATTTTCTAGCAAATAAATGATGATTTTTACATGTAGGAGAGAAATGTCAGAATTGGCCTGGGTGTTCCAGAACGCCTGAAGGTGCTCCCCTGCATGTTGGGCTTCTGTATGTGGCAACGCTGTGTAAAAGTCTCACACATGTGGTATCGCCACACTCGGGAGTAATAGCAGAAAGTGTTTTGGGGTGTAATTTGTGGTATGCATATGCTGTGTGTGAGAAATAACCTGCTAATATGACAATTTTGTGAAAAAAAAAAAAGAAAAAAAAAAAACTTGATTTTGCAAAGAATTGTGGGAAAAAATGACAACTTCAAAAAACTCACCATGCATCTTTCTAAATACCTTGGAATGTCTTCTTTCCAAAAAGGGGTCATTTGGGGGGTATTTGTACTTTTCTGGCATGTTAGGGTCTCAAGAAATGAGATAGGCCATCAGTACTTCAGGTGTGATCAATTTTCAGATATTGGCACCATAGCTTGTGGACGCTATAACTTTCACAAAGACCAAATAATATACACTAATTTGGGTTATTTTTACCAAAGATATGTAGCGGTATAAATTTTGGCCAAACTATATGAAGAAAAATTACTAATTTTCAAAATTTTATAACAGAAACGAAGAAAAATCTATTTTTTTACAGATTTTTCGTTTTTTTTTCTTTTATAGCGCAAAAAATAAAGAACCCAGCGGTGATTTAATACCACCAAAAGAAAGCTCTATTTGTGTGATAAAAAGGACAAAAATTTCATATAGATACAGTGTTGCATGACTGAGTAATTGTCATTCAAAATGTGAGAGCACCAAAAACTGAAAATTGGTCTGGTTATTAAGGGGGTTTAAGTGCCCAGTGGTCAGTGGTTAAGGTTGTAATTACGTCTTGGAGAAATGGAGGTTGAGGAGATTTCCATTTTCTGGCTATCGCCAATCTTGCAGCGATGAGGATGTGCGTGGCTACGGTTTGAAATTGACTAGGCCACGTGGGAATTGCCAGGCCAAGTAGAAAATCCACTGAGGATAAGTCAGTTGTCATATGGGTGATTGAACAGAGGAGAGTTCGCATTTGTGTCCAGAAATGTTGTAGAGCCAAATGTGGAGCAGAGTACCTGGTAGACCGTAGTTTCTCCAGCACAAGTGAGAGGTGTTAGGCTAAATCTTAAAAAGTCTGGTAGGAGTATAATACCATCGTTGAAAGAGTTTCTGCAATGACTCCCAGTGTGTAGTACAGTGAGAGAGTCTCAAGGGAAGCGATAGTGCTTTGTACCATTGGTTCAGTGAACGGACTGAGGTAATGTGCGTTGACCAGAATGTTATTTGTTTCTGGACGGAATCATTGGATGATTGTGAAAGGAGATCATAGATGTGTGAGATACCTTTCAGTAGTTTATTGGAAGAAACATATGGGTGCAAGATGGTGTCTTGTGTAATGCAATGGCTTTTTGTAAGCAAAGATCTAATCCTGAGGTATACATAGAACGTATTTGTAGAAAGGCCATACGTGGTTTGGAGATTTGCAAGAGACAGTAAGCCAGCTGAATTGAAAAGGTTTCCTATAGTGTAGATACCCGCATTTATCCATGGCTGTAGTTGTATATCCTGGGTGATGAGTGAAATGATGACAGGATTGCATGGGGTATGCCCTTCAACATTTGTGGGATAGCTGACTATACTCTCAAGGAGGCTGTAATTGTGTCTAACGGGAAATGTCCAGGTGTTGGATCTAATGCCGCGTACACACGATCGGACTTTACGGCAGACTTTGCCCGGCAGGCTTTTCGACGTACTTTACGACGGACTTTCCGAATGAACGGACTTGCCTACACACGATCAACGTGATGACGTAGGACCGGACTAAAACAAGGAAGTTCATAGCCAGTAGCCAATAGCTGCCCTAGCGTGGCTTTTTGTCCGTCGAACTAGCATACAGACGAGCGGACTTTTCGACCGGACTCGATTTCGAGTGATTTAAAACATGTTTCAAATCTAAGTCCGTCCAACTTTTGAGCAAACAAAGTCCGCTGGAGCCCACACACGATCGAATTGTCCGACGAAATCCAGTACGCCAGACCAAGTCTGCCGTAAAGTCCGCTCGTGTGTACGCGGCATAAGAGTAAGGCACCAAGGAATAGTTTTGGGTATTTGGTTAGTACTATAAAAAACAGAGTAAGTGCAGCGCAATAAATACAATTAGTACACTGATTCAATAATAATAAAAAGTCCCCAAAGCTCAATTGAAGCAGATGCACTGTGACTTTCAATGGCCAAAGGAGATATGATCCTAGTGCAGTATATCAATACCCGCTTACCAGAAGCTGTGGACCTCTGCAAAGCAGGGGTCAAACTCACATATATCCCCTCAGGGATGATGATCTCCTGGATGCTGACACTGGAACGGAACACCACCAGCAACGAATCCTAGTATCCACAGGCAAAGACAAACTTCCAGCTGAGGGAGCCCCAAGGAATGCAGGTGTCCGGATCCGGATGTCTTCACAGGTTTCAGTGAATAAGAAACACAGAAAAGAGATACTTTTCTAAGAGTAGTCCGTTTATTAAATGAAATAAAACCACTGTATAATGCAGGCGCTCACAGGCGCTGAGACATGGAACTCCATAAACACACTGTCGGGCTGCGGTGCACAAGCAGACCCGGTATACAGAAAGAGGCAGCGGGTGACGTCTGAGTATAAGCTCCTCCCCCCCATACGCGGCGTTACGTCCTATTGGACTTCGTCAGCAAGGGGTGGAGCCTGACGTTCACCCTGCATATTTATATGATGAGCGGACGGTGTCCAAATAGGCTCAAAGACACCAGGAAGTGGAAAGCTTCCTTAGTGACCGGACCTTGACAACAGTGCGTCTGCTAAATGAAACGATAAGTGAACACGCCTGTGCTGTGGGGACCGGAAGGCAAATAATATGTGTCTGTAAATGGGGACACCCACCTCCTTGCCATGCTTAGACGTAATAGGCAACACTTATAACTAATAAAATACTGAAGATAAGATAGACATCATTCTACTATATAATGGTATAAAGAAGTCTCCCGCTGCCTCCTTTAAAAATATAAACCAACCAATATAAAAAGATTAAAAAGAATTAATACATATAAATATTAAAAAGGTAATAGTTTACAAATCTTATTAAAATAAATTAAAATAAAGTTCCCATCTAAATCAAACTATTAAGCAAGTATTTATTAGATATAAAGCAATTTAGGTCAAATTCCACATTCAAACCCTTAGGGAACAGCACCTGAGTCTCATGTATCCACATGGATTCCCTTGGCTCAATTGCATAATGTAGTTGCCCCCCCTCCAATGTGGATTGACTCTTTCAATGCCCCAAAATTTTAAATGTCTAGGATTACGATCGTGGTGCCTCCTAAAATGTTTGGAAACATTGTGTGTAATAAGTCCTTTTTTAATATTGTTCACATGCTCCGCGATGCGGACTCCCATAGGTCTTGAGGTCCTCCCTATGTATTGGAGTCCGCACTCGCATTCCAGCATGTAAACAACCCCTACCGTATTACACGTGATGAATTGTTTTATATTATAATGCTTATTAGTGACAGATGCTGTAAACTCTTTCTTTCTTTTCTTATTCCCCTTGCATTGTTTACAAGCCGGGCATCTGCCACACGCATAAAAGCCTGTAAGGAAATTGTAAATCCTATTTTCTTCCTTAAATGTAGGGGGATCAACAACACTGGGTGCTAAAATGTTTTAGGTCACTAAGGAAGCTTTCCACTTCCTGGTGTCTTTGAGCCTATTTGGACACCGTCCGCTCATCATATAAATATGCAGGGTGAACGTCAGGCTCCACCCCTCGCTGACGAAGTCCAATAGGACGTAACGCCACGTACGGGGGGGAGGAGCTTATACTCAGACGTCACCCGCTGCCTCTTTCTGTATGCCGGGTCTGCTTGTGCACCGCAGCCCGACAGTGTGTTTATGGAGTTCCATGTCTCAGCGCCTGTGAGCGCCTGCATTATACAGTGGTTTTATTTCATTTAATAAACGGACTACTCTTAGAAAAGTATCTCTTTTCTGTGTTTCTTATTCACTGAAACCTGTGAAGACATCCGGATCCGGACACCTGCATTCCTTGGGGCTCCCTCAGCTGGAAGTTTGTCTTTGCCTGTGGATACTAGGATTCATTGCTGGTGGTGTTCCGTTCCAGTGTCAGCATCCAGGAGATCATCATCCCTGAGGGGATATATGTGAGTTTGACCCCTGCTTTGCAGAGGTCCACAGCTTCTGGTAAGCGGATATTGATATACTGCACTAGGATCATATCTCCTTTGGCCATTGAAAGTCACAGTGCATCTGCTTCAATTGAGCTTTGGGGACTTTTTATTATTATTGAATCAGTGTACTAATTGTATTTATTGCGCTGCACTTACTCTGTTTTTTATATTATTATCCAGGCATTTTGTGATTACCTGTAGTGTTCAGCTTGCAATTGGGTGTGGGATTTTAGTTGTTTGCGCTGATTGATACTTTATATAGATTATTTGGTTAGTACTACTGATTCTATTTGTTTCCAGTTGGATTGAGTAGATGTTGTCCACCAGCTTTTAAGTTGATCCAGCAGAACTGCTCGGTAATATAAGCGTATGTTCGGGGCTCCCATTCCTCCCATTCGTGATGGGGTCATCAGATTGGCTTTTTTTATCCTGGGGCATTTCTGTTGCCATATAAAAGGTATTAATAAGAGCTTGGATAGTTCTTATGTGCACAGGCAGGAATGGAATAGGTAACGTCCGGAAAATGTATAAAATATGTGGAAGTAGAAACATTTTGGCTAGAGCAATTGTACCCGCCCAAGACACAAAAGGATGGTGTAGTTCTTTAGATATACGTTTAAGCTTTTCTATGAGGTCTGCTAAGTTGGAGTGTAGGAGAGTTCAACTAGGTGAGGTTAGACGGATTCCTAGGTACGATATGGTGTAGTCATGGGACCATGAGAATGGAGAGTGCTGCGTAATGTATTGTACATCGTGCTTATCCAAGCCGAGAGCTAGCATAAAGGACTTACTATGATTTATTTTATATAAAGATATGGCACTGAATTGGTCGAGGAAATGTTGTATTTCAAGGAGCGAGTGTTTTGGATTTGTAAGGGCAATTATGACATCATCCGCATATAGGCCGATTTTATATTCTGTGGTGCCTATATTTATGCCTGTGACCATGGGTGTGGAGCGGATGTTTTGAGCCAGGGGATCCATAATCATATAAATAAAATAGGTGCAGCGCTAAAAACAAAAACACAAACCAAAAAAAAATTTTTATAAAATACAATAATCCAGGGATGAAGAAAATAACACTAGGGTAATGTCTCCTATAAATAATGCAGAGCACAAAGAATGTCCAGATATTAAACATGAATCCACCAGGCAAACGTGATATTCACAGCAATGATGTGTGACTGATAGAAGGACCCTTCACCAAAAACCGGATGGCCTCTCACCTGGTAACCAGGACCCTTCACAGAAGAGTCAAGCGAGCATTCCCATAGGGATCAACAAAGTGAAGATAAAGGTCCAATGGCAAGAGACTCCTCCAGATAACCACGTAGCAGGGGGTCAGCGTGATTCATATAAACAAAAAGGGGACAGACATAGTGCTCTCCGTATAGTATACTTTATTGAAGGAATATAAAAAACTCACTTACTTAACAGGCACTTCACAAGTGCCAGAACGCTGACATAGAATACACACAGCAGAGTGAGTGCGAGCGGTGGAGCATGCGCAGTAGCCGCGGATGACGTCACGACGTCACGTTCTGGACGCGTTGCGTCCCAGTGGGCGGGGACTTCCTCAGCAGATGTCGTGACTACGTGGGCACCCGCGCTATAAGGAGGTGAGTTGTTATGGCAACACCAAACAACAACGAATGACGTGTATCTGATGGGGACCGGCTCCGGAAGTGTCTCCATACACATCATTCGGAGTAAACGGAACCCAATCAGATTATAAAGGTTCGTATCTGCACATACTCAAAGGATTAAAAATAAATGATCTGGTGATAAAGCACTAAGAGACACATTGCAAAGTGTAATCTTAACAGAACAGACAAAAACACCTAGATCACATAAAAGATAAATGTTTAAAAATTCCCAAATTTAAAATTGTTATTATAACTTTCCGTCATCCGCGACCACCGACTGCTCCCAACAAGACAATATCAAAAAGATATAAAAATCAGATAAAATTATAATCATTGATAAAAAATATATATGTAAAATTCCTACCGATCAGATATAAAACAATTAGTGTCGAACTCTACATTTAACCCATCGGGGAACATTACTCCTGTCTCATAAATCCAATGGGATTCTCTTTTGCTTAACTGTCTGATGAAATTTCCCCCTCTCCAGTGCTTTGTGACCCTTTCAATGCCCCAGAATTTCAGATACTTAGGGTTTTGTTGATGAAAGATCTTAAAATGTCTGGACACATTGTGGGTCTTAAGGCCTTTCTTAATATTGTTGACATGTTCGGCCAATCTAACATGTAAGGGTCTTGAGGTCCTACCAACATACTGGAGCCCGCAACTGCACTCCAGCATGTAGACCACCCCAATGGTATCGCATGTGATTAGCTGTTTGATCTCGTACTCTTTATTAGTGGCCGAAGCTAAAAATTTTTTTCGTTTTTTAATATTTCCCTTGGAGTGCCTGCAGGGGACACATCTACCACAAGCATAAAAACCTCCCAAGAAAGAGAAAAGCCTATCTGAGGCAGGTATTGGAGGATTAAGAACACTCGGCGCTAAACGATCCCTTAGTGTGGGGGCTTTTTTGTAGATAAACTGAGGTCTATCCGGCAGTATAGGGCCTAAGACTCTGTCTTGCTTCAAAATAGCCCAATTTTTTTGAATAATTTTCTCAAATTTCCGGTATTGTATGTTGTAATCTAATACCATTTTGAAATTATGACTATCGCTAGTCGGGACCTTGGAGGAATTAGCAATGAGTTCATTTCTTTCCAGTGACATGACTTTGGACACCTCTTCATCTAATATGGCCCGATTATATCCCTTCTGTTCAAACCTGGAAGTAAGGATTTTAGATTGGCTAACAAAATCCTCAACAGTGGTGCAATTACGATGCAATCTAATATATTGACCCCTGGGGATGTTACACAGCCAAGAGTTGTGATGGCAACTCCCCAGGGGGATATAAGAGTTGCGGTCAGTGGGCTTGAAATAATTAGTAAGGATAAACTGATCATGTACAATACTAATAGATAAATCCAAAAAAACTACCTTTTCAGAACTGATGGTCCATGTAAGAGATATATTTTTGGAGTTGTTATTTAATGATTCAATGAAGTCATCCAACCTAGATCTCTCACCATTCCAGATTAAGATGAGATCATCAATGAATCTCCTGTAACACAGCAACTCAGGGGGACGATGGAGGAAAACCGCCTCATCCTCCCAGTGGGCCATAAAGATATTGGCCACACTGGGAGCAAAGCGGGCCCCCATAGCTACACCCCTGGTCTGCAAATAAAATTCTCTATTATACCAAAAATAATTCCTCTTGAGGCTTGGATTTTTGCCTCAAGAGGAATTATTTACATGGACCATCAGTTCTGAAAAGGTAGTTTTTTTGGATTTATCTATTAGTATTGTACATGATCAGTTTATCCTTACTAATTATTTCAAGCCCACTGACCGCAACTCTTATATCCCCCTGGGGAGTTGCCATCACAACTCTTGGCTGTGTAACATCCCCAGGGGTCAATATATTAGATTGCATCGTAATTGCACCACTGTTGAGGATTTTGTTAGCCAATCTAAAATCCTTACTTCCAGGTTTGAACAGAAGGGATATAATCGGGCCATATTAGATGAAGAGGTGTCCAAAGTCATGTCACTGGAAAGAAATGAACTCATTGCTAATTCCTCCAAGGTCCCGACTAGCGATAGTCATAATTTCAAAATGGTATTAGATTACAATATACAATACCGGAAATTTGAGAAAATTATTCAAAAAAATTGGGCTATTTTGAAGCAAGACAGAGTCTTAGGCCCTATACTGCCGGATAGACCTCAGTTTATCTACAAAAAAGCCCCCACACTAAGGGATCGTTTAGCGCCGAGTGTTCTTAATCCTCCAATACCTGCCTCAGATAGGCTTTTCTCTTTCTTGGGAGGTTTTTATGCTTGTGGTAGATGTGTCCCCTGCAGGCACTCCAAGGGAAATATTAAAAAACGAAAAAAATTTTTAGCTTCGGCCACTAATAAAGAGTACGAGATCAAACAGCTAATCACATGCGATACCATTGGGGTGGTCTACATGCTGGAGTGCAGTTGCGGGCTCCAGTATGTTGGTAGGACCTCAAGACTCTTACATGTTAGATTGGCCGAACATGTCAACAATATTAAGAAAGGCCTTAAGACCCACAATGTGTCCAGACATTTTAAGATCTTTCATCAACAAAACCCTAAGTATCTGAAATTCTGGGGCATTGAAAGGGTCACAAAGCACTGGAGAGGGGGAAATTTCATCAGACAGTTAAGCAAAAGAGAATCCCATTGGATTTACGAGACAGGAGTAATGTGCCCCGATGGGTTAAATGTAGAGTTCGACACTAATTGTTTTATATCTGATCGGTAGGAATTTTACATATATATTTTTTATCAATGATTATAATTTTATCTGATTTTTATATCTTTTTGATATTGTCTTGTTGGGAGCAGTCGGTGGTCGCGGATGACGGAAAGTTATAATAACAATTTTAAATTTGGGAATTTTTAAACATTTATCTTTTATGTGATCTAGGTGTTTTTGTCTGTTCTGTTAAGATTACACTTTGCAATGTGTCTCTTAGTGCTTTATCACCAGATCATTTATTTTTAATCTTTTGAGTATGTGCAGATACGAGCCTTTATAATCTGATTGGGTTCCGTTTACTCCGAATGATGTGTATGGAGACACTTCCGGAGCCGGTCCCCATCAGATACACATCATTCGTTGTTGTTTGGTGTTGCCATAACAACTCACCTCCTTATAGCGCGGGTGCCCACGTAGTCACGACATCTGCTGAGGAAGTCCCCGCCCACTGGGACGCAACGCGTCCAGAACGTGATGTCGTGACGTCATCCGCGGCTACTGCGCATGCTCCACCGCTCGCACTCACTCTGCTGTGTGTATTCTATGTCAGCGTTCTGGCACTTGTGAAGTGCCTGTTATGTAAGTGAGTTTTTTATATTCCTTCAATAAAGTATACTATACGGAGAGCACTATGTCTGTCCCCTTTTTGTTTATATGAATCACGCTGACCCCCTGCTACGTGGTTATCTGGAGGAGTCTCTTGCCATTGGACCTTTATCTTCACTTTGTTGATCCCTATGGGAATGCTCGCTTGACTCTTCTGTGAAGGGTCCTGGTTACCAGGTGAGAGGCCATCCGGTTTTTGGTGAAGGGTCCTTCTATCAGTCACACATCATTGCTGTGAATATCACGTTTGCCTGGTGGATTCATGTTTAATATCTGGACATTCTTTGTGCTCTGCATTATTTATAGGAGACATTACCCTAGTGTTATTTTCTTCATCCCTGGATTATTGTATTTTATAAAATTTTTTTTTTTTGGTTTGTGTTTTTGTTTTTAGCGCTGCACCTATTTTATTTATTTGCTTAGAGGGATTTGATCGTTTGACCCTGGTGTTCAGCTGCTTTCAGGTTTTGGCATACATGCGCTGATACAATTTCTACATATAGATCCATAATCATAGCAAAGATTAATGGGGATAGTGGGCACCCCTGTCTTGTGCCATTTGTGATGTTAAAAGGGATTAGAGACAACACCTGAGGTCCAGACTTTCACACTTGGGGATGCGTATAGGCTAAGAATGGCATTCAGAAACAGTCCTGATAGACCAAATTTGCATAGGACAGCTTCGAGGTAAGTCCATTGCACTCTATCAAACACCTTCTCTGCATCCAGAGATAGGAGCAGAGAAGGCATTCTGGTGTGTTCCACCCATTGTATGATGTCTATGAATCGTTGGGTCCCGTCTGAAGTTTGTCTGCCGGGAATAAAGCCGACCTGATCAATATGTATGATTTGGGGCATAACCAAGGAAAGGCGGAGGGCTAAATGTTTTGCATAGAGCTTTGTGTCTGTATTTAATAAGGATATGGGTCTGTAATTTGCTGGGGATTCTGTTGATTTACCCGGTTTAGGAAGTGTTACTATTAGGGCTTCCAGAGATTCCCTAGGGATTTTCCCAGAGGATGCATAGTGATTATATGTGGTACATAAATGAGGGGACAACCACTTCCCGACCGCCGCACGACTATGTACGTCCTAATTTTGAACGGGGATATCGTTGTTATGGCAGCAACTAGCTGCCATAACCCCGGTATCCCCGTTTTCGTGCGGCGGCCGGCTTTCAGATAAAAGTGGTCCCTGCGGCGGATTCGCCGCGAGATCACTTTTATCGGTGGCGGGAGAGGCCCCCCCCTCCCGCCGCGATCCGGTGCCCTCCGCCGCTTACCGGAGCCGTCGGTAGCGGCGGAGGCGATCGCGTCCTGTTCTCTGGTGTGTCTGGAGACGAGTGAGGCCAAGATGGCGCTCACTCGTCTCCATGACACTGCTGGGCGGAAGCGACGTCAAAACGTCACTTCCGTCCACGCCTCTTAAAGGCATATTTTTTCAAATGTCATTTTTCTAAATGACTTTTTTTTTTTTTTTTTTTTTTTTTATTGCATTTTAGTGTAAATATGAGATCTGAGGTCTTTTTGACCCCAGATCTCATATTTAAGAGGTCCTGCCATGCTTTTTTCTATTACAAGGGATGTTTACATTCCTTGTAATAGGAATAAAAGTGACACAATTTTTTATTTTTTTTTAAACAGTGTAAAAATTAATAAAATATTGTAAAATAAATAATAAAAATTTAAAAAAATGTTTTAAAACCCCCCTGTCCCGACGAGCTCGCGCGCAGAAGCGAACGCATACGCGAGTAGCGCCCGCATATGAAAACGGTGGTCAAACCACACGTGAGGTATCACAGCGACCGGTAGAGCGAGAGCAATAATTTTAGCCCTAGACCTCCTCTGTAGCGCAAAATATGCAACCTGTAGAATTTTTTAAACGTCGCCTATGGAGATTTTTGAGGGTAAAAGTTTGACGCCATTCCACAAGCGGCCGCAATTTTCAAGCATGACATGTTGGGTATCAATTTACTTGGCGTAACATTATATTTCACAATATAAAAAAAAATTGGGATAACTTTACTGTTGTTTTATTTTTTTATTCAAAAAAGTGAATTTTTTCCAAAAAAAGTGCGCTTATAAGACCGCTGCGCAAATACGGTGCAAAAAAAAGTATTGCAATGACCACCATTGTATTCTCTAGGGTGTTAGAAGAAAAACCATATATAATGTTTGGGGGTTCTAAGTAATTTTCTAGCAGAAAAACCTGTTTTAAACATGTAAACACCTAAAATCCAATACGAGGCTGGTCCTTAAGTGGTTAAAGTGTTTATAGTATTCATTAGGAATCCATCTGGACCCGGGGCTTTGTGGAGGGGAAGGGTTATGATGGCTTTGCAAACTTCATCTTGGGTGAAGGGGCTGATAAGGCTGCAAGTTGTTCGCTGGATACTGAAGGTAGCTGTATAGAGCAGAGAAAAGCATTTATATCTGCGGTGCGTGGAGGGGTGGTATTGTTTGCGTCTTGTAAATTGTACAATTTGGCATAAAAAGATGCAAATGCCTTAGCTATGTCTAAAGGGTTTGTCATGCGTGTATTTTGTGGATTTAGGAGGAAGGGAATTTTTTATTGGATTTGTTTTTTTAACCTGTTTTGCCAGGAATGCTCCGGCTTTGTTGCTTAGTGAGTATGATTGTAGTTTTAATTGTTTGACGTAATAGTCAAACCTACGATGTAGGATCTTTCCTAGTTTGTATCTTTGAATTATAAGTTCATTAGTGGTTGTTTGATTGGGTGAGGCCTTATTTGTTTGTTCTAGGATTTTGATCTGGCATAATAGTGAGTCTATCTCATTTGATTGTTGTTTGCATTCTTGAGCTCCAAACTTGATAAGAATACCTCGTAGAAAAGCTTTGTGGGCCAACCATACCATGGATTGGTCCTCAACAGATTCACAATTCATTTTGAAGTAGTTACATATTCTTTTTACATATTTTGAAGTAGTTCCCAAGTTCGGATTCGATCTGGTGCTCATAGCGTTGGTTAGTTAGGAGAGATGAATTCAACCTCCAAAGGGTGTGGTTTGTCGGTCGAGAGTGTGGGAACAATTTAATAGATTTGGGGGTGTGGTCTGACCAAGTAATGATACCTATGCGAGATTCTGAGGTAGCCAATAAGATTTTTTTTGTTTGTGAGAAAAAGATCAATCCGAGAGTAGGAACCACTAGTAGGAGAATAAAAAGTATAATTGCGCTCATGCATGCATCTCCAAGGATCGTATAGGTCCTTATTGTTTACAAAGGATGTAAGGGCTGACGGTTGCGTCTGTCAAGGTTTGTGGAGTCTAATGAGGGGTTGATGATAGCATTAAAGTCAACACAAAGCACCAATGGAGTGTTTTTGTATGGCTGAAGTCTATCCCTTAGTTTTTTGTAAAATGTTCCTTGGGAGGTGTTAGGTGCATAGTCGTTCACTGAAGTCATGGGGTGATTAATGAAAATGGCTGAGAGAACTATGAATCTGCCATCATCTGTTTCTACATTTTTTAGTGTAAAGGACATTTTGGTGCCGATAGCCATCATTACTCCACATTTTTTTTCTCAGCGTTTGCAATGAAATATTGGGAATATTTTTTCTTCCAGAGGAGGCTTCTCTTAAATAGTGAATTAAGCTCTTTGGCATTAATGGATGTAATATTGATAGACATGTTAATAGATTTTAGAGGTCAGACTGCAGTATTTGAACAAGATTATAGCACCCTATACACTGTATTGGTAAGAAAGCCTTTTAGGATATCGCAAGCTGAAAATTATCGCTAAGTCACAAGTATATGTTAATGTCAAAAGAACCACAATGGTGGTGTAATTCACACTACGTAACTTATGTTATGCAACTATGCAACAGAAAACACATGCAACAAGGAAATAAAATAAAATAAAGTATATCAGAGGATAAATTGAATGAGGAAACTGTGAATGTTAATGTTCACCTGAGTTGATGCTTTGCACGCTATTCAGTTGGGGGTAATGTGGGAATCGTACATATCGCTCAGGCAGGGTATTTCCATGCTAGGGAGTGGGACAAGTACCTCTGGGATGACAATTATCCTTTGTCTGCTTGGTTTGGTTTAGATTGCGGAGAAGATGAGGAAATAGCATTGTTGCTCGAGGCTGATGATGGGGCAGAGATGGGTAGAAGGCCCCAGTTAGCTTTTTGTAACCATCTTTAGGTGACAGGATTGGGATGATTTTTTGTTTGTATGTGACCAATAGTTTGGTGGGGTAGCCCCAACGGTGGATTATTTTCCGTTCTTGGATGATTGATGTGATTGGTGCGTATGACCTGCGTAGCGCCATTGTGGCAGGAGAGAGATCCATGTTGAGAGAGGAAATTTGGAATAGGGTGCAGGTAGAGATTTAGTGGCTCTGGCTGTATAAAGAACTTGCTTTTTTATATGAAAGAAATTAATTCTGGCCAGGAAGTCCCTGGGCGTTTCCGCAGGAAAGAGTTCTGGTTTTGGGATTCTATGTGCACGATCGATGAGCATGTCGCAAGGAGGAATATTCAGAAGTAGGGTGGGGAAGAGCTGCTGTAGGTATTTTTTAAGCTCATTGGGGGTACTGTCTCCGGGATACCTCTGAATTTTATGTTGTTTCGTCTCGACCTGTCTTCGAAGTCGGCGTGTTTCAGGTTAGTTCTTTGGATCTCATCGGAATGGTGGTCATGCGCGTCAAGGAGCTCATTGTTCACTTTGCTCATTTCAGACATGTGTCACTCTACCGTGTAATTTCCCTCCTCTAAGCAATCAATTCTCTCATGCACTTGGGATAGAGACAACTGCACCCCCCTGTGTAGATCCTGTTGTAATGTGAACAGCATGGATTTTAACATGCTTTCAGATACTTGGTTGTCAGTGACTGGCATGGCAGCTAATGTGGATACATGAGAGGGTTCCTGAGTCGTGTGGTCTGAGGCATTACAGTGAAGTCTTTTGGCCAGTTTTATTGGGAGAAATAGCTGGAGAGGTGACAATCCTCTTACCTCTATCCCCAAAGAATTCCCTAACTTATATAACATCAAAAAGGTTTTAAAAAGCATAGTGTCTCCAATCTCTTTAGATTAGTGCATAATAAAGACCCCTCTCTACTCAGATTTTGGGAATAGACAAATTTGACCCTATTGGAGGGGTCTGGACATTAGGGATGAGCCGAACACCTCCCCCGTTCGGTTCGCACCAGAACCTGTGAACGGAAGGAAAATTTGCACGAACGTTAGAACCCCATTGACGTCTATGGGACTCGAATGTTCGAAATCAAAAGTGCTCATTTTAAAGGCTAATTTGCATGGTACAGTATTGTCCTAAAAAGGGTTTGGGGACCCGGGTCCTGCCCCAGGGGACATGTATCAATGCAAAAAAAACTTTTAAAAATGGCCGTTTTTTCGGGAGCAGTGATTTTAACCGGTTCAATACAGGGCATTTTCACCCCCTTCCTTCCCAGACCAATTTTTAGTTTTCAGCGCTGTCGCACTTTAAACGACAATTGCGCAGTCATGCAACATTGTAACCAAACAAAGTTGATGTCCTTTTTTCCCCACAAATAGAGCTTTCTTTTGGTGGTATTCGATCACCTCTGCAGTTTTTATTTTTTGCACTATAAACAAAAGAAGAGCGACAATTGTGAAAAAAAACACAATATTTTTTACTTGTTGCTATAATAAATATCCCAATTTTTAAAAAAAAAAACAAATTTTTTCCTCCGTTTCTTCTACATATTTTTGGTAAAAAAAAAAAAAAAAAAAGCGTATATTGATTGGTTTGCGCAAAAGTTATAGCGTCTACAAAATACGGGATAGATTTATGGCATTTTTTCTTTTAAATTAATTAATTTTTTTTACTAGTAATGGTGGCGATCGCAATTTTTTTTCATGACTGCGACATTATGGCGGACACATCGGGCACTTTTGACACACTTTTTGGGACCATTCACATTTATACAGCGATCAATGTTATAAAATTGCATTGATTACTGTATAAATGTGACAGGCAGGGAAGGGGTTAACCACTAGGGGGAGATGAGGGGTTAAATGTTTCCTAGGGGAGTGTTCCTAACTGTAGGAGGAGGGGACGCACAAGGGAGGATACCAATCTGTGTTGCTCTGTACTGGGAACACAGATCGGTCTCCTCTCAACTGACAGGATGTGGATCTGTGTGTTTACACACACAGATCCACGGTCCGGCCCGGTTAACAGGCAATCGCGGGTGCCCGGCGAACATCGCGGCTGCCGGGCACACGCACCGGGTCCCGAGCAACGCGGCGGGCACGCGTGGGCCCCCTAGATGGCCGGGAAGCCCAAGCCGTCATATGACCTCCACCCAGGATGGGAGTTCCCATCTGTGGACGTCATATTACTATGGCCGGGTAGGGAAGTGGTTAATGATGCTTAAAGTTAAAAAAAAGTCAAATATTCCTTTAAATATCGTACCGGGGTGGTGTCTATAGTATGCCTGTAAAGTGGCGTGTGTTTCCCGTGCTTAGAACAGTCCCTGCACAAAATGTCATTTTTAAAGGAAAAAAAAGTAATTTAAAACTGTTTGCGGCTTTAACCACTTGACGACCGCCTCACGCCGATTTACGTCGGCAAGGTGGCACGGACAGGCAAAATCACGTATATATACGTGATTTGCCTTCCGCGGGTGGGGGGTCCGATCGGACCCCCCCCGGTGCCCGAGGCGGTCGTCTTTGGTCCCACGGCGATCGGAGATGAGGGGGAGGCCATCCGTTCGTGGCCCCCCCTCGCGATCGCCGCCGGCCAATCAGATAACTTCCTTTGCTGCTGTATGCTAAACAGCAGCAAAGGAAATGATGTCATCTCTCCTCGGCTCGGTATTCCGTTGCAGCGCCGAGGAGAGAAGACAGGTATGTGAGTGCACTAACACTACACACACAGTAGAACATGCCAGGCACACAAAACACCCCGATCCCACCCCCGATCGCCCCCCGATCCCCCCCCAATCACCCCCCCCCCCTCCCTGTCACAAACTGACACCAGCAGTTTTTTTTTTTTTTTTTTTTCTGATTACTGCATTGGTGTCAGTTTGTGACAGTTACAGTGTTGGGACAGTGAATATTACCCCCCTTTAGGTCTAGGATACCCCCCTAACCCCCCCTAATAAAGTTTTAACCCCTTGATCACCCCCTGTCACCAGTGTCGCTAA
The DNA here is from genome assembly GCF_042186555.1 of Aquarana catesbeiana. Taxonomy (NCBI): domain Eukaryota; kingdom Metazoa; phylum Chordata; class Amphibia; order Anura; family Ranidae; genus Aquarana; species Aquarana catesbeiana. The sequence goes on from NC_133324.1 coordinate 305,181,994, forward strand.
GCGATCATTTTTCTGATCGCTGTATTAGTGTCGCTGGTGACGCTAGTTAGGGACGTAAATATTTAGGTTCGCCGTCAGCGTTTTATAGCGACAGGGACCCCCATATACTATCTAATAAATGTTTTAACCCCTTGATGGCCCCCTAGTTAACCCTTTTACCACTGATCACCGTATAAGTGTTACGGGTGACGCTGGTTAGTTTGTTTATTTTTTTAGTGTGAGGGCACCCGCCGTTTATTACCGAATAAAGGTTTAGCCCCTGATCGCCCGGCGGTAATATGCGTCGCCCCAGGCAGCGTCAGATTAGCGCCAGTACCGCTAACACCCACGCACACAGCATACGCCTCCCTTAGTGGTATAGTATCTGATCGGATCAATATCTGATCCGATCAGATCTATACTAGCGTCCCCAGCAGTTTAGGGTTCCCAAAAACACAGTGTTAGCGGGATCAGCCCAGATACCTGCTAGCACCTGCGTTTTGCCCCTCCGCCCGGCCCAGCTCAGCCCACCCAAGTGCAGTATCGATCGATCACTGTCACTTACAAAACACTAAACGCATAACTGCAGCGTTCGCAGAGTCAGGCCTGATCCCTGCGATCGCTAACAGTTTTTTTGGTAGTATTTTGGTGAACTGGCAAGCACCAGCCCCAAGCAGCGTCAGATTAGCGCCAGTACCGCTAACACCCACGCATGCAGCCTACGCCTCCCTTAGTGGTATAGTACCTGAACGGATCAATATCTGATCCGATCAGATCTATACTAGCGTCCCCAGCAGTTTAGGGTTCCCAAAAACGCAGTGTTAGCGGGATCAGCCCAGATACCTGCTAGCACCTGCGTTTTGCCCCTCCGCCCGGCCCAGCCCAGCCCACCCAAGTGCAGTATCGATCGATCACTGACACTTACAAAACACTAAATGCATAACTGCAGCGTTCGCAGAGTCAGGCCTGATCCCTGCGATCGCTAACAGTTTTTTTGGTAGTATTTTGGTGAACTGGCAAGCACCAGCCCCAAGCAGCGTCAGATTAGCGCCAGTACCGCTAACACCCACGCATGCAGCATACGCCTCCCTTAGTGGTATAGTATCTGAACAGATCAATATCTGATCCGATCAGATCTATACTAGCGTCCCCAGCAGTTTAGGGTTCCCAAAAACGCAGTGTTAGCGGGATCAGCCCAGATACCTGCTAGCACCTGCATTTTGCCCCTCCGCCCGGCCCAGCCCACCCAAGTGCAGTATCGATCGATCACTGTCACTTACAAAACACTAAACTAAACTGCAGCGTTCGCAGAGTCAGGCCTGATCCCTGCGATCGCTAACAGTTTTTTTGGTAGCTTTTTATTGAACTGGCAAGCGCCAGCGGCCTAGTACACCCCGGTCGTAGTCAAACCAGCACTGCAGTAACACTTGGTGACGTGGCGAGTCCCATAAGTGCAGTTCAAGCTGGTGAGGTGGCAAGCACAAGTAGTGTCCCGCTACCACCAAAAAGACAAACACAGGCCCGTCGTGCCCATAGTGCCCTTCCTGCTGCATTCGCCAATCCTAATTGGGAACCCACCACTTCTGCAGCACCCGTACTTCCCCCATTCACATCCCCAACCAAATGCAGTCGGCTGCATGAGAGGCATTTTCTTTATGTCCTCCCGAGTACCCCTACCCAACGCCCCCCAAAAAAGATGTTGTGTCTGCAGCAAGCGCGGACATAGGCGTGACACCCGCTATTATTGTCCCTCCTGTCCTGACAATCCTGGTCTTTGCATTGGTGAATGTTTTGAACGCTACCATTCACTAGTTGAGTATTAGCGTAGGGTACAGCATTGCACAGACTAGGCACACTTTCACAGGGTCTCCCAAGATGCCATCGCATTTTGAGAGACCCGAACCTGGAACCGGTTACCGTTATAAAAGTTAGTTACAAAAAAAGTGTAAAAAAAAAAAAAAAAAAATATATAAAATAAAAAAAAATAGTTGTCGTTTTATTGTTCTCTCTCTCTCTCTATTCTCTCTCTCTTGTTCTGCTCTTTTTTACTGTATTCTATTCTGCAATGTTTTATTGTTATTATGTTTTATCATGTTTGTTTTTCAGGTATGTAATTATTTATACTTTACCGTTTACTGTGCTTTATTGTTAACCATTTTTTTGTCTTCAGGTACGCCATTCACGACTTTGAATGGTTATACCAGAATGATGCCAGCAGGTTTAGGTATCATCTTGGTATCATTCTTTTCAGCCAGCGGTCGGCTTTCATGTAAAAGCAATCCTAGCGGCTAATTAGCCTCTAGACTGCTTTTACAAGCCGTGGGAGGGAATGCCCCCCCCCCACCGTCTTCTGTGTTTTTCTCTGGCTCTCCTGTCTCAACAGGGAACCTGAGAATGCAGCCGGTGATTCAGCCAGCTGACCATAGAGCTGATCAGAGACCAGAGTGGCTCCAGACATCTCTATGGCCTAAGAAACCGGAAGCTACGAGCATTTTATGACTTAGATTTCGCCAGATGTAAATAGCGCCATTGGGAAATTGGGGAAGCATTTTATCACACCGATCTTGGTGTCATCAGATGCTTTGAGGGCAGAGGAGAGATCTAGGGTCTAATAGACCCCAATTTTTTCAAAAAAGAGTACCTGTCACTACCTATTGCTATAATAGGGGATATTTACATTCCCCGAGATAACAATAAAAATGATTTAAAAAAAAAAAAAAAAATGAAAGGAACAGTTTAAAAATAAGATAAAAAAGCAAAAAAATAATAAAGAAAAAAAAAAAAAAAAAAAAAAGCACCCCTGTCGCCCCCTGCTCTCGCGCTAAGGCGAACGCAAGCGGCGGTCTGTCGTCAAACGTAAACAGCAATTGCACCATGCATGTGAGGTATCGCCGCGAAGGTCAGATCGAGGGCAGTAACTTTTGCAGTAGACCTCCTCTGTAAATCTAAAGTGGTAACCTGTAAAGGCTTTTAAAGGCTTTTAAAAATGTATTTATTTTGTTGCCACTGCACGTTTGTGCACAATTTTAAAGCATGTCATGTTTGGTATCCATGTACTCGGCCTAAGATCATCTTTTTTATTTCATCAAACATTTGGGCAATATAGTGTGTTTTAGTGCATTCAAATTTAAAAAAGTGTGTTTTTTCCCCAAAAAATGCATTTGAAAAATCGCTGCGCAAATACTGTGTGAAAAAAAAAATGAAACACCCACCATTTAAATCTGTAGGGCATTTGCTTTAAAAAATATATAATATTTGGGGGTTCAAAGTAATTTTTTTGGAAAAAAAAATATCTTTTTCATGTAAACAAAAAGTGTCAGAAAGGGCTTTGTCTTCAAGTGGTTAGAAGAGTGAGTGATGTGTGACATAAGCTTCTAAATGTTGTGCATAAAATGCCAGGACAGTTCAAACCCCCCCCAAATGACCCCATTTTGGAAAGTAGACACCCCAAGCTATTTGCTGAGAGGCATGTCGAGTCCATGGAATATTTTATATTGCGACACAAGTTGCGGGAAAGAGACAAATTTTTTTTTTTTTTTTTGCACAAAGTTGTCACTAAATGATATATTGCTCAAACATGCCATGGGAATATGTGAAATTACACCACAAAATACATTCTGCTGCTTCTGAGTACGGGGACTGCCTATCACAGTTTCGGAGGCCATGGAATGCCCAGGTGGCACAAAACCCCCCCAAATGACCCCATTTTGGAAAGTAGACACCCCAAGCTATTTGCTGAGAGGCATGGTGAGTATTTTGCAGCTCTCATTTGTTTTTGAAAATGAAGAAAGACAAGAAAAAACTTTTTTTTTTTTTTCAATTTTCAAAACTTTGTGACAAAAAGTGAGGTCTGCAAAATACTCACTATACCTCTCAGCAAATAGCTTGGGGTGTCTACTTTCCAAAATGGGGTCATTTGGGGGGGTTTTGTGCCACCTGGGCATTCCATGGCCTCCGAAACTGTGATAGGCAGTGAAGAGTGAAATCAAAAATTTACACCCTTAGAAATCCTGAAGGCGGTGCTTGGTTTTCGGGGCCCCGTACGGGGCTAAGCTCCCAAAAAGTCCCACACATGTGGTATCCCCATACTCAGGAGAAGCAGCTAAATGTATTTTGGGGTGCAATTCCACATAGGCCCATGGCCTGTGTGAGCAATATATAATTTAGTGACAACTTTTTGTAAATATTTTTTTTTTTTGTCATTATTCAATCACTTGGGAAAAAAAAAATAAATATTCAATGGGTTCAACATGCCTCTCAGCAATTTCCTTGGGGTGTCTACTTTCCAAAATGGGGTCATTTGGGGGGGTTTTGTACTGCCCTGCCATTTTAGCACCTCAAGAAATGACATAGGCAGTCATAAACTAAAAGCTGTGTAAATTACAGAAAATGTACCCTAGTTTGTAGACGCTATAACTTTTGCGCAAACCAATAAATATATGCTTATTGACATTTTTTTTACCAAAGACATGTGGCCGAATACATTTTGGCCTAAATGTATGACTAAAATTTAGTTTATTGGATTTTTTTTATAACAAAAAGTAGAAAATATCATTTTTTTTCAAAATTTTCGGTCTTTTTCCGTTTATAGCGCAAAAAATAAAAACTGCAGAGGTGATCAAATACCATCAAAAGAAAGCTCTATTTGTGGGAAGAAAAGGACGCAAATTTCGTTTGGGTACAGCACTGCATGACCGCGCAATTAGCAGTTAAAGCGACGCAGTGCCAAATTGGAAAAAGACCTCTGGTCCTTAGGCAGCATAATGGTCCGGGGCTCAAGTGGTTAATGTAATGTCGGGTCCTGGCAATATGGATGAAAATCAGTGAGACAAACAGCATGGGTACCCCCCAGTCCATTACCAGGCCCTTTGGGTCTTGTATGGATATTAAGGGGAACCCCGCACCTAAATTAAAAAAAGGAAAGGCGTGGGGCCACCAGACCCTATATACTCTGAAAAGCAGTATACAGGCGGTGCAAACAAGACAGGGACTGTAGGTTTGTTGTTAAGTAGAATCTGTTTGTAATTTTGGTACATTTTTAACGTGTTTAGCTCCAGCCAAAAAATGTATTTTAAGCTTTTTGGAAAACATAGGGAAGGGTTATCACCCCTGTGACATTTGTTTTGCTGTCTGTGCTCCTCTTCAGAAGATTTCACCTAATTTTTTGTCCCAATGACAAAATGTTTTTTGAAAATACGGGTTTTTTGTGTGAAACAAGGATTGGTGATAAAGCATCAGTGGAAAGGAGAAACGTTTTTCCCATATTAACTCTTACAGGAGAGAATTTCCCTTCCTAGGGGTAGATTTCATCTCACTTCCTGTTGTCTCCTTCCGTTTGCAAGTAGGAGTCCTTTGTAAGTTGGATGTTTGAAAGTAGGGGCCTGCCCTATATACTCAGCAGAAATTTGGGCCTTAGGTGTTGTTGTGGCCACAACACTGTAAGCCCTCACAGGGCCCTGCTGTGAAATATTAGATCAAGAATTGTAATTACATGCCCCTGTTGAACAGGGGTAGAAAAATTGGGCCTTAGGCACTGGTGCCACAACACTGCAACCCCTCACAGATACTCTAGTTGGAACGCAGAAACGAGCCCTGCTGCAAAGTATTGCATCAAAAATTGTAATTACACGCCCCTGTTAAACAGGGGCTGAAAAATTGGGCCTTAGGCACTGGTGGTGGCGCCCAGAACCAAAATGTTCTTACAAGCTATCAGCAGGATAATTGAGGAGGAAGAGGATAATTACTCAGGATTAGGGATGAGCCGAACACCCCCCTGTTCGGTTCGCACCAGAACATGCGAACAGGAAAAAAGTTCGTTCGAACACGCGAACACCGTTAAAGTCTATGGGACACGAACATGAATAATCAAAAGTGCTAATTTTAAAGGCTAATATGCAAGTTATTGTCATAAAAAGTGTTTGGGGACCTGGGTCCTGCCCCAGGGGACATGGATCAATGCAAAAAAAAGTTTTAAAAACGGCCGTTTTTTCAGGAGCAGTGATTTTAATAATGCTTAAAGTCAAACAATAAAAGTGTAATATCCCTTTAAATTTCGTACCTGGGGGGTGTCTATAGTATGCCTGTAAAGGGGCGCATGTTTCCTGTGTTTAGAACAGTCTGACAGCAAAATGACATTTTGAAGGAAAAAACTCATTTAAAACTACCCGCGGCTATTGCATTGCCGACAATACACATAGAAGTTCATTGATAAAAATGGCATGGGAATTCCCCAAAGGGGAACCCCAAACCAAAATTAAAAAAAAAAAATGACGTGGGAGTCCCCCTAAATTCCATACCAGGCCCTTCAGGTCTGGTATGGATATTAAGGGGAACCCCGGCCAAAATTAAAAAAAAAAAATGACGTGGGGTTCCCCCTAAATTCCATACCAGACCCTTCAGGTCTGGTATGGATTTTAAGGGGAACCCCGCGCCAAAAAAAAAAAAAACGGCGTGGGGTCCCCCCAAAAATCCATACCAGACCCTTATCCGAGCACGCAACCTGGCAGGCCGCAGGAAAAGAGGGGGGGACGAGAGTGCGGCCCCCCCTCCCTCCTGAACCGTACCAGGCCACATGCCCTCAACATTGGGAGGGTGCTTTGGGGTAGCCCCCCAAAACACCTTGTCCCCATGTTGATGAGGACAAGGGCCTCATCCCCACAACCCTGGCTGGTGGTTGTGGGGGTCTGCGGGCGGGGGGCTTATCGGAATCTGGAAGCCCCCTTTAACAAGGGGACCCCCAGATCCCGGCCCCCCCCCTGTGTGAAATGGTAAGGGGGTACAAAAGTACCCCTACCATTTCACTAAAAAACTGTCAAAAATGTTAAAAATGACAAGAGACAGTTTTTGACAATTCCTTTATTTAAATACTTCTTCTTTCTTCTATCTTCCTTCATCTTCTGGTTCTTCTGGTTCTTCTGGCTCTTCTGGTTCTTCCTCCGGCGTTCTCGTCCAGCATCTCCTCCGCGGCGTCTTCTATCTTCTTCTCCTCGGGCCGCTCCGCACCCATGGCATGGGGGGAGGCTCCCGCTCTTCTCTTCTTCTTCATCTTCTTCTCTTCTTCCTTCTTTTCTTCTTCTCTTCTTCATTTTCTTCTCCGGGCCGCTCCGCATCCATGCTGGCATGGAGGGAGGCTCCCGCTGTGTGACGGCGCTCCTCGTCTGACAGTTCTTAAATAATGGGGGGCGGGGCCACCCGGTGACCCCGCCCCCCCTCTGACGCACGGGACATGACGGGACTTCCCTGTGGCATTCCCCGTGACGTCACAGGGAAGTCCCGTCAAGTCACTGTGCGTCAGAGGGGGGCGGGGTCACCGGGTGGCCCCGCCCCCCGTTATTTAAGAGCTGTCAGACGAGGAGCGCCATCACACAGCGGGAGCCTCCCTCCATGCTAGCATGTGTGAGGAGCGGCCCGGAGAAGAAAATGAAGAAGAGAAGAAAAGAAGAAGAGAAGAAGAGCGGGAGCCTCCCCCCCATGCCATGGGTGCGGAGCGGCCCGAGGAGAAGAAGATAGAAGACGCCGCGGAGGAGATGCTGGACGAGAACGCCGGAAGAAGAGCCAGAAGAACCAGAAGAACCAGAAGATGAAGGAAGATAGAAGAAAGAAGAAGTATTTAAATAAAGGAATTGTCAAAAACTGTCTCTTGTCATTTTTAACATTTTTGACAGTTTTTTAGTGAAATGGTAGGGGTACAAAACCCCTTACCATTTCACACAGGGGGGGGGCCGGGATCTGGGGGTCCCCTTGTTAAAGGGGGCTTCCAGATTCCGATAAGCCCCCCGCCCGCAGACCCCCACAACCACCGGCCAGGGTTGTGGGGATGAGGCCCTTGTCCTCATCAACATGGGGACAAGGTGTTTTGGGGGGCTACCCCAAAGCACCCTCCCAATGTTGAGGGCATGTGGCCTGGTACGGTTCAGGAGGGGGGGGCCGCACTCTCGTCCCCCCCTCTTTTCCTACGGCCTGCCAGGTTGCGTGCTTGGATAAGGGTCTGGTATGGATTTTTGGGGGGACCCCACGCCGTTTTTTTTTTTTTTTTGGCGCGGGGTTCCCCTTAAAATCCATACCAGACCTGAAGGGTCTGGTATGGAATTTAGGGGGAACCCCACGTCATTTTTTTTTTAAATTTTGGCCGGGGTTCCCCTTAATATCCATATCAGACCTGAAGGGCCTGGTATGGAATTTAGGGGGACTCCCACGTCATTTTTTTTTTTTAATTTTGGTTCGGGGTTCCCCTTTGGGGAATTCCCATGCCGTTTTTATCAATGAACTTCTATGTGTATTGTCGGCAATGCAATAGCCGCGGGTAGTTTTAAATGAGTTTTTTCCTTCAAAATGTCATTTTGCTGTCAGACTGTTCTAAACACAGGAAACATGCGCCCCTTTACAGGCATACTATAGACACCCCCCAGGTACGAAATTTAAAGGGATATTACACTTTTATTGTTTGACTTTAAGCATTATTAAAATCACTGCTCCTGAAAAAACGGCCGTTTTTAAAACTTTTTTTTGCATTGATCCATGTCCCCTGGGGCAGGACCTGGGTCCCCAAACACTTTTTATGACAATAACTTGCATATTAGCCTTTAAAATGAGCACTTTTGATTTCTCCCATAGACTTTTAAAGGGTGTTCTGCGGCATTCGAATTTGCCGCGAACACCCCAAATTGTTCGCTGTTCGGCGAACTTGCGAACAGTCAACTCGAAGCTCATCCCTACTCAGGATAGTCACTCAGCATCAGCATAGGCAGTCTTTGAAGGGATCTGAGATTTTAAAAAAAATTATTCGGTTACATCAGCATCAGGCACTTGGTAGCTGGTGGTGATCCAAGACTGATTCATTTTTATGAAGGTCAGTCGATCGACCGAGTCGGTGGACAGACGCACCCTGTGATCGGTTACCACGCCTCCAGCAGCACTGAATGTGCGTTCCGAAAGGACGCTGGATGCAGGACAGGCCAGTAGTTCAATTGCATACTGTGCAAGCTCTGGCCAGTGATCCATCCTCAAGACCCAGTAACCCAGAGGATTTTCCGTGGGAAAGGTGTCCAAGTCAGATCTTGCCCCTAAGTATTCCTGCACCATGTAAAACAGACGCTGGCGATGGTTGCTGGAACCGATCATACCTTGGGGCTGCGGACAAAAAAATTGTCTGAACGCATCGGTAAGACGGCCACCTTCTCCACCGCTCCTTCTTTGACTGACCGAAGCCTCAGCGATACGTTGTCCAGAAACAGGAGTTTGTTACCTCCCAGTCTCTGGGAACGCATTGAACAGACCTTTCTGCAAGGCCTCCCGAAGATGTTTCATCCTCTGCTCCCTCGGAGATGGCAAGATAAGGTCCGCAACCTTACCCTTGTAACGTGGATCAAGGAGGGTTGCCAGCCAGTATTGGTCCTTCTCCTTGATACCACAAATACGAGGATCCTTACGCAGGCTTTGCAGGATCAGGGAGGCCATGCAGCGTAGGTTTGCTGAGGCATTCGGTCTGGAGTCCTCTGGGTCACTAAGGACGACATGGTCCGCAGCCACCTCCTCTGAGCCACGTACAAGTCCATGTGTTTCTTGGGACTGATCCCTTAAAGACTACTGCTGATGCTGAGTGCCAGGCTCCACCTCCATATTGACACAAACCTCCTCCTCTTCATCCTCTTCCTGTGTGATCAGCGGGCACGGAGGAACACTGTCTGGAGAAAGGGGGCCTTGAGAGCTAAGGAAGTCCTCCTCTTCCTGCCTCTGTTCTGCCTCAAGTGCCCTGTCCATTATTCCACGCAGCGTGTGCTCCAACAGGTGGACAAGGGCCTCCTCAAATGGTGACAGGACAGTGCATGCATCCCTGATCATGGCCCACTGGCGTGGGGAAAAAAAACAAGCTCCCCTGACCCTGTCCTGGTGCCATAGTCGCACAGGTACTCATTGATGGCCCTCTGCTGCGTGTGCAGCAGCCGCTGCAGCATGGCCAACGTTGAGTTTCATCTGGTGGGCATGTCACAGATTAGGCGGTTCTTGGGCAGGTTAAATTCCTTTTGGAGGTCTGCCAACCGAGCACTGGCATTATATGACCGGCGGGAATGCACACAGACTTTCCTGGCCTGCCTCAGGACATCCTGTAAGCACGGGTACCTGCCCAAGAACCGCTGCACCACCAAGTTAAGGACGTGAGCTAAACAGGGCACATGGGTCATTTGTCCCTGTCGGAGGGCAGAGAGGAGGTTGGTGCCATTGACCCAAAGCACCATTCCTGCCTTAAGTTGGCGTGGCGCCAACCACCTCTGAACCTGGCCCTGCAGAGCTCTACAGAACTTTTGCCCCAGGGTGGCTCCTGTCCCCCAAGCACACCAGCTCAAGCACCGCATGGCATCTTTTGGCCTGCATACTTGCGTAGCCCCTTGAACGCCTACGGAGCACCGCTGGTTCCGAGGACAAAGCACAGGAAGAGGCCATGGAGGAAGAAGAAGAGACGGGGGTGGAGGAGAGAGATGTGTCACAATCATTAGTAGTGGCATTTTGGAGGCGTGGTGGCGGAACAACCTCCAACACTACTGCACCTTGTCCTGCATCCTTCCCAGCTGCCAGCAGAGTCACCCAATGCGCGGTGAAACTCAGGTAACATCCAGGTCCATGCCTGCTGGACCATGAGTCAGCGGTAATATGCACCTTACCACTGACCGCCCTGTCCAGCGAGGCCAAGACATTGCCTTCCACATGCTGGTAGAGAGCCGGAATCGCCTTCCGTGAGAAAAAGTGGCGTTTGGGTACCTGCCACTGAGGAAATGCACATTCCACAAACTCACGGAAGGGGACAGAGTCTACCAACTGAAAAGGCAGCAGTTGAAGTGCTAGCAATTTTGCCAAGCTAGCATCCAACAGTTGGGCATGTGGATGGCTGGGAGTGAACTTCTTTCAGCGGTGCAGCAGTTGGGGCAGGGAAATTTGCCTGGTACAATCTGACGTCGGTGTACCGAAAGCAGATTGCCCACAAGTACTTGGCTGTGACACACCTAATTCTACACCTTCATTCCTCTCAGTACAGGTCTCAGAGAGGACTGAAGGTATAGTGGGATTGGAGATCTCAGCTGATGAGGAGCAAGGAGAGGTCCTCTTTGTTCTTTGGTGTGGGTCTTTTAGATACGCTTGCCAACGAACTGCATGGCAGGTCAACATATGTCTGGTCAAGCATGTGGTACCCAAGCGGGAGATGTTTTGGCCACGCGAGATACGCTTGAGACATATGTTGCAAATAGCAGCGGTGCGATCTGATGCACTCGTCTCAAAAAAGGCCCACACCAAGGAACTTTTTGAATAACGTGCAGAGACTGCAGCGCCCTGCACATGCGGAGCTTTGGGGTGTGACGCAGTCAGTGTGCTGCCCTTAGGCTGGCCCCTGGAGGGCATCCTGCCTTGTTGGTGATGTGCTGCCTCCTCCTCCTTTTCTCTCCCCTATCAGGCACCCACGTTGAGTCAGTGATCTCATCATCCCCTCCCTCCTCATCACTGGAGCAAACCTGGCAGCAGGTTGCTGCATGGTGCAGCAGGGGGAGCATGACTGCCAGATTGCTGCCCTTCTTGGGCACCCCCTCTGTCTGTGCTCACGTTACTGCCTTCATCTAGCTCAGTATCATCATCAGAGCCTTCCAAACGCTGGGCATCCTCCTGGAGCATGTACCCAACACTGTGGTCAAACAGTTCGATGGACTCCTCAGGAGGACATGGTGGGGCTAGGGAAGGAGTCACTGATGACATTGAGCCGAGGGAAGAGGCCACTGCTTTGCCAGACAAAGTACCCTGAGCATGGGTGAGAGAGGATGAGGAGGATGAGGACGGCTTGGTCATCCACTGGATCAAGTCTTCCGCATGTTGCGTCTCAACACGGCCAGCTGCCGAAAAAAAGGCCAAGCGTGTCCCACAGCCACGTGCTGATGAGGATGCACCGTCTCCATGACCAGCACTGTTGCCTCTAGACACAGAGCCTGCTTGCCCTCTTTTATTGGCTTGTGACTGTCTGCCTCTCCTTGTTGGCCTTCCGGACATACTAATGGCCTGTAGCTGCACTAAGCTGGGATATATATATATATATATATATATATATATATATATATATATATATATAGATACTGCAGCTAGCAAAATCAACTGCCTGCCTGTAGTATGAGAACACCACCAACCTTCTACAGGTAGCTTTAGGTGAACACTGTGCAGAGCTCGCACTACACTAACTTATAGCTTATTTAGGTGCTTGCGGTAGCGATAGGAACAGGAAAACACCACCAATCTTCTACAGGTAGCTTTAGGTGAACACTGTGCAGAGCTCACACTACACTAACTTGTAGCTTATTTAGCTGCCTGCGGTAGTGATAGGATCAGGAAAACACCACCAACCTTCTACAAGTAGCTTTAGCTGAGCACTGTGCAGAGCTCGCAAAAAAATAACTTGTAGGTTTAGCTGAACACTGTGAAGAGGACGCACTACACTAACTTGTAGCTTTAGCTGAACACTGTGCAGAGGTCACACTAAACTAACTTGTAGCTTTAGCTGAACACTGTGAGGAGGACGCACTACACTAACTGTAAATAGTCTAGCTGCCTGACTGTGGTACTAATAGGATCAAAAGAACACCAGCAATTTTCTTCAGGTAGCTGTAAATACTGTAACAAGACAAGCCTGCCTGTCAGTAGGAAGATAACAGGAACGGATCTAGTTAAACTGAACACAGTGTGTATATATATATATATATAACTCACTATTTCATACATGATCTTTTGTAGTGCCAACACATTTACCTTTGTTTATTCACCAATCAAGTTCATACCTTCCTAAAGGGGCAGCTACATGTTATAATATCACTTCAGGCGCCATTACTAGCCAAACATTTTTTTTTATATTCCTAATTTGGTGCTGGCTATAACACCATTCAATATGAATTGCTTTTAATGTTGTAAGTGTAGTGTTACCCCCAGAAAAGCTGCTGAATTGTTTTGCGATTTATCTGCGTGCCTGAAGATGACACACCTCACTCACCCAGCACTTACAAACACACCTGGAGGTATTAGGTGTACTTTTGCAAACAATCAATAAGACAATAACGTTTCTCTGAGAGATATGGTTAAGCACCTGCATTATTCTGAATAATAGGGATGAGCCAAACACCCCCCGGTTCGGTTCGCACCAGAACCTGCGAACGGACCGAAAGTTTGCACGAACGTTAGAACCCTATTGACGTCTATGGGACTCTAACGTTTGAAATCAAAAGTGCTCATTTTAAAGGCTAATTTGCATGGTATTGTCCTAAAAAGGGTTTGGGGACTCGGGACCTACCCCAGGGGACATGTAACAATGCAAAAAAAAGTTTTAAAAACGGCCGTTTTTTCGGGAGCAGTGATTTTAATGATGCTTAAAGTAAAAAAAAAAAAAAAAGTGAAATATTCCTTTAAATATCGTACCTGGGGGGTGTCTATAGTATGCCTGTAAAGTGGCGCGTGTTTCCCGTGTTTAGAACAGTCCCTGCACCAAATGTCATTTTTAAAGGAAAAAATCTCATTTAAAACTGCTTGCGGGTTTAATGTAATGTCGGGTCCTGGCAATATGGATGAAAATCAGTGAGACAAACGGCATGGGTACCCCCAGTCCATTACCAGGCCCTTTGGGTCTTGTATGGATATTAAGGGGAACCCCGCACCCAAATTAAAATAAGGAAAGGTGTGGGGCCACCAGGCCCTATATACTCTGAACAGCAGTATACAGGCGGTGCAAACAAGACAGGGACTGTAGGTTTGTTGTTAAGTAGAATCTGTTTGTCATTTTGAACGAGTACATTTTTAACGTGTTTAGCTCCAGCCAAAATATCTTTTTTAAGCTTTTTGGAAAACATAGGGAAGGGTTATCACCCCTGTGATATTTGTTTTGCTGTCTTTCCTCCTCTATAGAAGATTTCACCTCACTTTTTGTCCCAATGACAAATGTTTTTTAAGAATTTGGGGTTTTTTGTGGAACAAGGATTGGAAAGCATCAGTGGAAAGGAGAAATGTTTTTCCCATATTAACACTTACAGGAGAGAATTTCCCTTCCTAGGGGTAGATTTCATCTCACTTCCTGTTGTCTCCTTCCGTTTGCAAGTAGGAGTCGTTTGTAAGTTAGATGTTTGAAAGTAAGGGCCTGCCCTATATACTCAGCAGAAATTTGGGCCTTAGGTGTTGTTGTGGCCACAACACTGTAAGCCCTCACAGGGCCCTGCTGTAAAATATTAGATCAAGAATTGTAATTACATGCCCCTGTTGAACAGGGGCAGAAAAACTGGGCCTTTGGTGGTGGTGGTGCTGGTGCCACAACACTGTAAGTCCTCACTCGCTCTTGGTGGGTGCAGAAATGGGCCCTGCTGTGAAATATTAGATCAAAAATTGTAATTACATGCCCCTGTTGAACAGGGGCAGAAAAATTGGGCCTTTGGTGGTGGTGGTGGTGGTGCTGGTGCCACAACACTGCAACCCCTCACAGACACTCTAGTTGGAACGCAGGAAGGAGCCCTGCTGCAAAGTATTCCATCAAAAATTGTAATTGCACGCCCCTGTTAAACAGGGGCTGAAAAATTGGGCCTTAGGCACTGGTGGTGGCGCCCAGAACCAAAAATGTTCTTAAAAGCTATCAGCGTGATGATTGAGGAGGAAGAGGATAAATACACAGGGATAGTCACTCAGCATCAGCATAGGCAGTCTTTGAAGGGATCTGAGATTTCAAAAAAAAATATTCGGTTACATCAGCATCAGGTGCTTGGTAGCTGGTGGTGATCCAAGACTGATTCATTTTTATGAAGGTCAGTCAATCGACCGAGTCGGTGGACAGATGCACCCTGTGATCGGTTACCACGCCTCCAGCAGCACTGAATGTGCGTTCCGAAAGAACGCTGGATGCAGGACAGGCCAGTAGCTCAATTGCATACTGTGCAAGCTCTGGCCAGTGATCCATCCTCAAGACCCAGTAACCCAGAGGATTTTCGGTGGGAAAGGTGTCCAAGTCTGATCTTGCCCCTAGGTATTCCTGCACCATGTAAAACAGACGCTGGCGATGGTTGCTGGAACCGATCATACCTTGGGGCTGCGGACCAAAAAATTGTCTGAACGCATCGATCAGATGGCCACCGCTCCTTCTTTGACTGACCGAAGCCTCAGCAACACGTTGCCCAAAAACAGGAGTTTGTAACCTCCCAGTCTCTGGGAACGCGTTGCACAGACCTTTCTGCAAGGCCTCCCGAAGATGTTTCATCCTCTGCTCCCTCTGCGATGGCAAGATAAGGTCTGTAACCTTACCCTTGTAACGTGGATCAAGGAGGGTTGCCAGCCAGTATTGGTCCTTCTCCTTGATACCACGAATACGAGGATCCTTACGCAGGCTTTGCAGGATCAGGGAGGCCATGCAGCGTAGGTTTGCTGAGGCATTCGCTCCGGAGTCCTCTGGGTCACTAAGGACGACATGGTCCGCAGCCACCTCCTCCCAGCCACGTACAAGTCCATGTGTTTCTTGGGACTGATCCCTTAAAGACTGCTGTTGATGCTGAGTGCCAGGCTCCACCTCCATACTGACACAACCTTCCTCCTCCTCCTCCTCCTCGTCCTCTTCCTGTGTGATCGGCGGGCATGCAGGAACACTGTCTGGATAAAGGGGGCCTTGAGAGCTAAGGAAGTCCTCCTCTTCCTGCCTCTGTTCTGCCTCAAGTGCCCTGTCCATTATTCCACGCAGCGTGTGCTCCAACAGGTGGACAAGGGGGACAGTGTCACTGATGCATGCACTGTCACTGCTCACCATCCTCATGGCCTCCTCAAATGGTGACAGGAGAGTGCATGCATCCCTGATCATGGCCCACTGGCGTGGGGAAAAAAAAACAAGCTCCCCTGACCCTGTCCTGGTGCCATAGTTGCACAGGTACTCATTGATGGCCCTCTGCTGTGTGTGCAGCCGCTGCAGCATGGCCAACGTTGAGTTCCACTTGGTGGGCATGTCACAGATTAGGCGGTTCTTGGGCAGGTTAAACTCCTTTTGGAGGTCCGTCAGCCGAGCACTGGCATTATATGACCGGCGGAAATGCACACAGACTTTCCTGGCCTGCCTCAGGACATCCTGTAAGCCTGGGTACCTGCCCAAGAACCGTTGCACCACCAAGTTAAGGACGTGAGCCAAACAGGGCACATGGGTCATTTGTCCATGTCGGAGGGCAGAGAGGAGGTTGGTGCCATTGTCGCAAACCACCATTCCTGCCTTAAGTTGGCGTGGCGTCAACCACCTCTGAACCTGCCCCTGCAGAGCTGACAGAACCTCTGCCCCAGGGTGGCTCCTGTCCCCCAAGCACACCAGCTCAAGCACCGCATGGCATCTTTTGGCCTGCATACTTGCGTAGCCCCTTGAACGCCTACGGAGCACCGCTGCTTCCGAGGACAAAGCACAGGAAGAGGCCATGGAGGAAGAAGAAGAGGAGGGGGTGGAGGAGAGAGGTGTGTCACAATCATTAGCATTTTGGAGGCATGGTGGCGGAACAACCTCCAACACTACTGCACCTTGTCCTGCATCCTTCCCAGCTGCCAGCAGAGTCACCCAATGCGCCGTGAAACTTAGGTAACGTCCCTGTCCATGCCTGCTGGACCATGAGTCAGCGGTAATATGCACCTTACCGCTGACCGCCCTGTCCAGCGAGGCATGGACATTGCCTTCCACATGCTGGTAGAGAGCCAGAATCACCTTCCGTGAGAAAAAGTGGCGTTTGGGTACCTGCCACTGAGGAACCGCACATTCCACAAACTCACGGAAGGGGGCAGAGTCTACCAACTGAAAAGGCAGCAGTTGAAGTGCTAGCAATTTTGCCAAGCTAGCATTCAACCGCTGGGCATGTGGATGGCTGGGAGCAAACTTCTTTCGGCGGTGCAGCAGCTGGGGCAGGGAAATTTCCCTGGTACAATCTGACGTCGGTGTACCAAAAGCAGATTGCCCACAAGTACTTGGCTGTGACACACCTAATTCTACACCTTCATTCCTCTCAGTGCAGGTCTCAGAGAGGACTGAAGGTATAGTGGGGTTGGAAATCTCAGCTGATGAGGAGCAAGGAGAGGTCCTCTTTGTTCTTTGGTGTGGGTCTTTTAGATACGCTTGCCAATGAACTGCATGGCAGGTCAACATATGTCTGGCCAAGCATGTGGTACCCCAGCGGGAGATGTTTTGGCCACGCGAGATACGCTTGAGACATACGTTGCAAATAGCAGCGGTCCGATCTGATGCACTCGTCTCAAAAAAGGCCCACACCAAAGAACTTTTTGAATAACGCGCAGAGACTGCAGCGCCCTGCACATGTGGAGCTTTGGGGTGTGAGGCAGTCGGTGTGCTGCCCTTATGATGTGCCACCTCCTCCTCCTCCTCCTCTCTCCTATCAGGCACCCACGTTGAGTCAGTGACCTCATCATCCCCTCCCTCCTCATCACTGGAGCAAACCTGGCAGTTTGCTGCAGCAGAGGGAGCATGACTGCCAGATTGCTGTCCTTCTTGGGCACCCCCTCTGTCTGTGCTCATGTTACTGCCTTCATCGAGCTCAGTATCATCATCAGAGCCTTCCAAATGCTGGGCATCCTCCTGGAGCATGTACCCAACACTGTGGTCAAACAGTTCGAGGGACTCCTCAGGAGGACATGGTGGGGCTAGGGAAGTCACTGATGACATTGAGCCGAGGGAAGAGGCCGCTGCTTTGCCAGACAAAGTACCCTGGGCATGGGTGAGAGAGGATGAGGAGGATGAGGACGGCTTGGTCATCCACTCGACCAAGTCTTCCGCATGTTGCGGCTCAACACGGCCAGCTGCCGAAAAAAAGGCCAAGCGTGTCCCACGGCCACGTGCTGATGAGGATGCACCATCTCCATGACCAGCACTAGACACAGAGCCTGCTTGCCCTCTCTTATTGGCTTGTGACTGTCTGCCTCTCCTTCTTGGCCTTCCAGACATACTAATGGCTGGGATATATATATATATATATATATATATATATATATATATATATATATATATATATGTACTGATACTGCAGCTAGCAAAATCAACTGCCTGCCTGTAGTATGAGAACACCACCAACCTTCTACAGGTAGCTTTAACTGAACACTGTGAGGTAGACGCACCCCACTAACTTGTAGGTTTAGCTGAACACTGTGAACAGGACGCACCCCACTAACTTGTAGATTTAGCTGAACACTGTGAACAGGACGCACCCCACTAACTTGTAGGTTTAGCTGAACACTATGAGCAGGACGCACCCCACTAACTTGTAGGTTTAGCTTTACACTGTGAGCAGGATGCACCCCACTAACTTGTAGGTTTAGCTGAACACTGTGAGCAGGATGCACTGCACTAACTTGTAGGTTTAGCTGAACACTGTGAGGTGGATGCACCCCACTAACTTGTAGGTTTAGCTGAACACTGTGAGCAGGACGCACTGCACTAACTGTAAATAGTCTAGCTGCCTGACTGTGGTACTAATAGGATCAAAAAAACACCAGTAATTTTCTTCAGGTAGCTGTATATACTGTAACAAGACAAGCCTGCCTGTCAGTAAGAAGATAACAGGAACGGATCTAGCTGAACACTGTGAGCAGGATGCACCCCACTAACTTGTAGGTTTAGCTGAACACTGTGAGCAGGACGCACCCCACTAACTTGTAGGTTTAGCTGAACACTGTGAGCAGGACGCACCGCACTAACTTGTAGGTTTAGCTGAACACTGTGAGCAGGACGCACCCCACTAACTTGTAGGTTTAGCTGAACACTGTGAGCAGGACGCACCCCACTAACTTGTAGTTTTAGCTGAACACTGTGAGCAGGACGCACTGCACTAACTGTAAATAGTCTAGCTGCCTGACTGTGGAACTAATAGGATCAAAAGAACACCAGCAATTTTCTTCAGGTAGCTGTATATACTGTAACAAGACAAGCCTGCCTGTCAGTAAGAAGATAACAGGAACGGATCTAGCTGAACACTGTGAGCAGGATGCACTGCACTAACTTGTAGGTTTAGCTGAACAATGTGAGGTGGATGCACCCCACTAACTTGTAGGTTTAGCTGAACACTGTGAGCAGGACGCACTGCACTAACTGTAAATAGTCTAGCTGCCTTACTGTGGTACTAATAGGATCAAAAAAACACCAGTAATTTTCTTCAGGTAGCTGTATATACTGTAACAAGACAAGCCTGCCTGTCAGTAAGAAGATAACAGGAACGGATCTAGCTGAACACTGTGAGCAGGATGCACCCCACTAACTTGTAGGTTTAGCTGAACACTGTGAGCAGGATGCACCCCACTAACTTGTAGGTTTAGCTGAACACTGTGAGGTGGACACACCACAATAACTTGTAGGTTTAGCTGAACACTGTGAGCAGGACGCACCCCACTAACTTGTAGGTTTAGCTGAACACTGTGATCAGGACGCACCCCACTAACTTGTAGGTTTAGCTGAACACTGAGCAGGACGCACCCTACTAACTTGTAGGTTTAGCTGAACACTGTGAGCAGGACGCACCGCACTAACTTGTAGGTTTAGCTGAACACTGTGAGCAGGACGCACCCCACTAACTTGTAGGTTTAGCTGAACACTGAGCAGGACGCACCCCACTAACTTGTAGTTTTAGCTGAACACTGTGAGGTGGATGCACCCCACTAACTTGTAGGTTTAGCTGAACACTGTGAGCAGGACGCACTGCACTAACTGTAAATAGTCTAGCTGCCTGACTGTGGTACTAATAGGATCAAAAGAACACCAGCAATTTTCTTCAGGTAGCTGTATATACTGTAACAAGACAAGCCTGCCTGTCAGTAAGAAGATAACAGGAACGGATCTAGCTGAACACTGTGAGCAGGACGCACTGCACTAACTGTAAATAGTCTAGCTGCCTGGCTGTGGTACTAATAGGATCAAAAGAATACCAGTAATTTTCTTCAGGTAGCTGTAAATACTGTAACAAGACAAGCCTGCCTGTCAGTAGGAAGATAACAAGAACGGCTCTAGCTAAACTGAATACAGTGTATATATATGCAACACCTGGGATGCATATATATACACAATACACTGTAAGTGCAGCTAACTGACTGACTGTTCTGCCTAATCTATCTAACTCAAATCAAATGTCATTGTCTGTCTCTCTCTCTCTCTCAATGAACGCCGGAACACACACTACACAGGGCCGCCGTGCAGGCGGCCTTATATAGTGTGGGGCGTGTACTAAATCCCCTGAGCCATAATTGGCCAAAGCCTCCTTGGCTTTGGCCAATTACGGCTCTCTGTTCAGCGGGGCTGTGATTGGCCAAGCATGCGGGTCATAGTGCATGCTTGGCTAATCATCAGCCAGCAATGCACTGCAATGCCGCAGTGAATTATGGGCCGTGACGCGCCACACGAATTTGGCGCGAACGGCCCATATCGTTCGCAATTCGGCGACGGGCGGACAGATGATGTTCGAGTCGAACATGGGTTCGACTCAAACACGAAGCTCATCCCTACTGAATAACTGTAATTAACCGAACTGAACTGCTTTTACCTATCAAAAATATATAATGACAGTCCTAACCTGTTATAACAGCCCCAAATGTATCTCACTGGCCAGTGATCAAAAAAATTAGTAGGTGCTCTTGAAGAAAGCACAACAGTTCACAGCAGATAACAGATTAACTTGTAGGAGATTAGTCTCTTACCAGACCCAGGGCAGCTTCTTCAGGGTCTTTTGACACACGTGATAAAGTAAAATTCAAGTTCAAGTCAGACAATTGCTGCAACCTCTCCATTTCTATCCCGCTGACACAGTCCTAGTTTTCCTTCCTTAAAAGTGGTGGGAGTGCTCTCTAGTACAGTCTGATCTCACCAGGCACCCAAATCACATCCTCCCAGGGAGAAAGTTCTTGATCTCTGAGGCAAGTTGAGTAGTCTCTTTTGCTTCTTCTAGTTGTGCTCAGCTATGGTTGGGTTCTGTTTAACCAGCGGCAGCCAGTCTTTTCCCCGCACCTCTCCAGCTTTAAAACTGTCCACTCATCTTTCTTCTCAGCAGCCCATAGACCCCACTTCCCCTTGCTCTGTTGCATCAGCCAATCACCATCCTTCAGGCTCAACCAAACCCAGCCAAGATAGCTGCCGCCTGTACTGGAGACACTCCATAGACAAGCAATATAAAATGGCCTCCTTAAAGATGACTGCTGCACCTCGGCATTCATGAATATTCAGTTTAACCTTGTCAAAACTGCAGAAGGATAATATAGCAGAAATAAAGGAAAATGTTATCAGCTACAGTCCTGGTTACATAAGAAATAAAGCTTTTTGGGGTGCATGCGCGGCATGGATCAGAGCGGCCGCGAGTCAAGAGAGCTCTGGTTCTTTCTGTTCATAAAGCCACTTACCATAGGACAAAGTTAACCACAAATGGCACAAATTACTGGCATCCCATGGAGAAACATCTGTGCATGCCTACATCAAAGAAGAAGAGAAGCGGAGGAGCACAGAAGTCCCTCTCACACTACCTCCTTAGATCTCAGGAAAGGAACAGCATGTCAGAAAATGATTCCGGCTCGCTGCCTGCTACTCCTGTCTCTTCTCTTCTAACTGCAGAATAACCACTGCAAAGTAATGGCACTACAGATAACAGTGGGTATATTCCTCTTACTAAAGCAGACCTGGACATTAGTCTGGATACACACTACTTTTAACAAAATTCCAAACTGAAATAGAGAAATCCACTACAACCGTAATGCCGCGTACACATGATCGTTTTTCTCGTCGGAAAAAGATATGACGGCTTTTCCGACGGGATTCCGCTCAAGTTTGCCTTGCATACACACGGTCGCGCAAAAGTTTGCTGAAATTACGACCGTCAACAATGCGGTGACGTACAACACTACAAGGAGCAGAGAAAATGCCGTTCAATGCTTCTGAGCATGCTTCGAATAGTTTCCGAGCATGCGTAGGGATTTTGTGCGTTGGAACTGCTACAGATGATTGCATTTTCGGATAGGAACTTTTCCTGACCAAAAATTGAGAGCATGCACTCAATCTTTTGCTGGCTGGAATTCTGCCAGCAAAAGATCGATGGAGCATACACACGGTCGCATTTGCCGACGAAAAAAATCTCATCGGTCTTTTGCGGGCCCAAATTCCGACCTTGTGTACGCGGCATTACTCAGGAAAAAGCAGCACTTGTCTCACGCACAGATTTACTGGAAAATAAACATGATGAACTAGCCATATCATTTAATGATCTCTATAGAGAACATGAATCACTATTCACAGCATTCCTTCAATTACAGTCCCATGTTGAGGACTTATGCAGCGTACACGCGGTCGGAATTTCTGCCTGCAAAAGACCGATGAGATTTTTTTCGTCGGAAAATGCGACCGTGTATATGCTCCATCGGTCTTTTGCTGGCGGAATTCAAGCAAAAGATTGAGAGCATGCTCTCAATTCTTAGGTCGGGAAAAGTTCCTATCTAAAAATGCGATCGTCTGTGGCAATTCTGATGCGCAAAATCCCTACGCATGCTCGGAAATAATTCGACGCATGCTCGGAAGCATTGAACGTCATTTTCTTGGGTCGTCGTACTGTTGTACGTCACCGCGTTCTTGACGGTCATAATTTCAACAAACTTTTGCGTGACCATGTGTATGCAAGGCAAACTTGAGTGGAATCCCGTCGGAAAAGCCGTCATATCTTTTTTCGACGAGAAAACCGATCGTGTGTACACGGCATTAGACAACAGAAATAGAAGAAATAACCTCAGAATTAGGAGGAGCCCCAGAAAATGTCAGACCTGCCTTCATATTTTCTTAAACGTTTTCAGTCTTTGCTGCCAGATCAAGACACCCAGTCGTTCACATGTGACCATATCAGTGTTGTCAACCCCCCAAAGTGAAATTTACTGACAGGACGCCCAAATTTACAAACATCACCAATTTTTTACTGGCAAACAATCATGGCATTTACTGGCAGAGCAGCATTTTTTACTGACACTGCAAAAAAACATTTACCTGAAATGGTTGCTTTCAGTGCAAATATCAATATTTAAACTATAAACATGTAGCTAGTGCCATTATCAATGTGTTTAAGTTAAACAAAAGTCAAAAACCATATTTATCCATTTATATGAAGGTCAGATTAATATAACCCAGCCAGCACAGATTTCCCCCATACATCAGAGTGTGCAGGATTCCTCCTTACAGTGCAAGGGAACTCTGTTGTAAAGGGGAATGCTGCAGACCATGATCTAAGGGGGAACTCTGATGTAAGGAGGGTCTTTGGTCACCAGAGACCACCTTACCTCAGAGTCCACTGAATTCCCCTTTACATCAGAGTTCCCGCTTACATCAGGGTCTGCAGCAGAGTTCCCCCTTTGCTCTGTAAAGGGGAATCATGCAGACTCTGATATAAGGAGGAATGCCGGGAACTCTGATGTGGGGGGGGGGGGCTCTGGTGACCAGAGACCACCTTCCGCAGAGTGAATACACTAAGGTAAGGGGGGTGTTACTGATAAAAGGGGGAACCTTTACATTATTGTATTCACTCCCAGTAACCTCAGACTGCCCTGGTGGTGCTGTCACTGACCTTCTCTCAGGTGCACCGTGAAGGGCTCAGTCAGATGGCTCCAGGTTGGTGGCTTTAGTGTTATTCTATAGTCTCCTCTCCACAGTCCACACACATCTGACTCCTCCTGCAATTCCCATCCTGGCGGAGATCTTACTCTTGCTTACTCTCCAGACTCCCCCTCACAGACTGCACACATGATAAAAGACAAGATATGGTCAGAGTTTGCAGACATTAAACAGGAGTTGGTCAGGGGATGCGGACAGGATACCGGTGGTCAGAGGATGCGGACAGGATACCGGTGGTCAGAGGATGCGGACAGGATACCGGTGGTCAGAGGATGCGGACAGGATACCGGTGGTCAGAGGATGCGGACAGGATACCGGTGGTCAGAGGATGCGGACAGGATACCGGTGGTCAGAGGATGCGGACAGGATACCGGTGGTCAGAGGATGCGAATAGGATACCGGTGGTCAGAGGATGCGGACAGGATACCGGTGGTCAGAGGATGCGGACAGGATACAGGTGGTCAGAGGATGCGGACAGGATACAGGTGGTCAGAGGATGCGGACAGGATACAGGTGGTCAGAGGATGCGGACAGGATACAGGAGGTGGACAGAGGCTGCAGACAGGATACAGGTGGTGGACAGAGGCTGCGGACAGGATACAGGTGGTGGCAGGAGACTGTGGACAGGATACAGGTGGTGGCAGGAGACTGTGGACAGGATACAGGTGATGGTTGGAGACTGCAGACAAGATACAGGTGGCGGTTGGAGACCGCAGACAGGATACAGGAGGTGTACAGGGCCGTGTACATGATAGCAAGACAGAGATTGCAGGCCAGGGGCCCAGTGGTGAGACTTTATTTTCAAGCTGGGGCTTGTATGCATGCATGCTCACTCACCAGGGAGCTGCAGTCAGGGCAGGGTGTGCTCAGTGCTGGCCAGTGGCACTGGTCAGGGCCTTGCGTGTCTGTCCAGTGGGGACTGCCCGGCCAGGTCCTCGCTGCCCATCTTTCTTGCGGTGCTGCCGGTCCCAGTTCGCAACACTGGACTGTATGCACCATGCATTAAAGGCTAAATCCCCTCCAGACAACCCCCCCCAGAGACACAGGGGTTTATTTACTAAAGGTAAATCCACTTTGTACTACAAGTGCATTTGGAAGTGCAGTCACTGTAAATCTGGGGGGGCATGCACGGAAAATAAAAAAACAGCATTTTTGTTTGTACATGATTAGATGATAGAACTCAGCAGAGCTTCCCCTCATTTCAGATCTTCAGCGACTGCACTTCCAAATGCACTTCCAAGTGGATTTGCCTTTAGTAAATTAACCCCATTGTCTTATGCATGAAAGATTTTCTAGTAAAAGATGAAATTATGCATGTGGCATGCAACACTAGAAATATTGCGCTGGATGGCGTTCCATTACAAATATACCCGGATATATCACAGGCCACACTGGACAGGTGCAGGAAGATGAAAGAAATAACCTCTGTTCTTTCCAATGCAAGGATTCGTTACAGATAGGGTTTTCCCTTCAAACTAATCATCCCATACAATGGCACCATTTATATTGTCACAACCATCCCTGAGGGACAAGAAATCCTGATTAAACTGGGTCTCCTTGATCCAAGCAATTTACCACGTACCCCTTCTACACCTCATCCCATCCCTATTTGGGGCTTCTCGTCCCCACATGGAGACAGATGTAGAACATGGCAAGGTTCAAGTTGCTGGAGTCCCAATTAACTAAAAACATTTATAAAGAAAATTTAAAGTTGGAATTTTTTGTTTTTCACCCTTGAATAAGGTTCATATATGGCCTTACACTGACACCTAAAGGCCTAACACAGAATTGCAGGTTTTCCTTAACCATATTAATGGAGTCACCTACTATTTACTGGATTCCAAACTTTCTTCCAACAAAATATAGTTATACCTTCTTTGAATAGACTGACACTTAGTGTCTAAATTAAGAACATCAAGTTCTTCACACTCAAACTGTCAGAGTTTTGTACTGATTGCTTTAACTGAAAGACTATCTCTGTTATAGCAGAAGTATACTCCCCATGGAACGAAGAACATACATGACATTTTCTATCATACAGTGCCATCATTCAAAATTTCACAATCTTTCCAACTACTACTACATTACTGGAGTTCATATACTTTCCAAGTTAGTTAGTGATCTATCCATATTACAGAACAAATGCACTTCTGCAGAACAAAGAACATACTTGGCACTCTCTACTAAAAGATAATATCATAATTCAAGATTTCACAGTCCTTCCAACTACATTACTAGAGATACTTGCTGTTTATCTAGTTGAAATATAGTTCACTGCAGAGTTAAATCATGATGTCATGATTTAAGATCTTACATGGCCCTCTACTGACACCTAGTGTCTTAAATATGAATCTCAGGGTTTTTTTTCTAATTACACAATTAGAACTCCTCATTGTTCGTCTTGCTTGTTTTATTAGAGTAGCAATAACTCTGGGTGGAGCTGCTGGTTTAAAGCGGGCCTGTCCTCTTGTCTCTTTACCCCTCTTAAATTGTTCAATCCCCTTGACACAACTGTAGTGCAGTGTTGTAATGATATAAGTATTGACTTTAACCCACAATATACACTTATGTTTATATTTACCTCTACCTGGGTGTCTATAGCTCCACCTGCAGGAGAAATAACAACACTGCACACAAACTTCAGTAATAACCAAAAATAACTTCTTTCTTTGGGTAAATAGTATATTTATATAAAAGGTTATTACAATAACTACACTATCACACCAACGTAGTGCCACAGTATAGTAAACAGTTATAACAGTCTGAGTAACATACACAAATATTCTTAAGTATATGTATATATCTATATTTATACCAAGGAGCTCCCCCTGCTCTAAACTGTAAAGTCACTATCCTCTGTAACTAAATGCAGGACCCTGCAGAAAAAAAGAGATAGTCTTGACGTCTTTAGTCTTCGCTAGCTTATTAATTTGTAATTGTAATCCACAAAAGGGTTCCTCTTGGGTGTTGCGCAGAGTAAGGTAATACACTAAAGCAGTTATAATCCAGCAGACTGGTTAAGTGTTCTCATACGAAGGCGATAAACATCTAATATCAATTCTTGAATACTGAAGTCTACGCAGATGTAACTTAACTTGTTCCGTGGGACTATCAGTCCCAGCAACACTCTGTAACAGTTCTAAATGTGTGTAGTATTTAAACAAACTTCTGGGTGTTAACCCTCTCACCACACAGGATCCAGGCGGATGGATGCCTCTGTTTCAACAGTTCTCAGTCCATACGGAACCACTGCCATGCCGTCACACTGCTCCGTTCAGTAATGACCAGGAGTCCTCGGTTACCTCCTCCACGGGTCTCCGGAACAATCACTTCTGCTGCTTCAGCACACTGTGATATGATGGCAGGATCCTTGCTGCTGCTCTGCTCCCTCACAAAGTAGGCCGCAACCCTGTGGGGGACACACACCCACAGAGCTCTGCAGGCAGCCCACACGTCCCAGGAACAAGAGAGCTAAGATGGCTGCTCCCAGCCCTTTTATATCCTCCCACAATGCAGTTCAGTTCTTCTCTGGTCCAGGAGCATTGTGGGTAGGTCATAGTTAATGTTCAGAAGTAAACAATCAATCACTTCCATGTCACTTCTCTTAAGCATGAAACATAAAAGTGTTGTACCTTTTCAATTGTCCACAAGATGGCACTATACAACTTATGTTCTGTATAACACACATATGGCTAAAAACAAAAATTATCAGCGCTACATTAGTATTTTTTATAAAATTGTTGCACAGTTAATATTATTTTTGTATATCTTAGTGGCTGTCTGCATTTATGTTGCCATGATTCCACCCCACTCAGTCTTTACTCTTTATCATTTGAGTCGGATTGGATCCAATCTTTGTGGAATTTTTCTCACTCTTTTCAATTGGTTTCTGGATATTATTACTAGTACTGAGTCAGAGACCTTCTGGTCTCATATAGTTTCTAGGTTGGTTGGGAAACCATCCCTTTCCCAACCCCATTTACTTTTTTTTAAATGTTCTATACAACGTTACATGCATATGCCACTATAGCGTTATATTTTTTATTTAAAGCATTTTTTTAACCCCCCAAAAATTGGATCCTGCTCCTTTAAAGCATGTTATATGACACAGTGCTTGTGCTGTGTCATTTGGGACCTTTTGTAACACCTAAAAAACCTGTCTGATCCTGCCAGTTTCTACCGTCCCCTCTATAAACTGACCACAGTGTATCATGGCTGCTGAGCCCTGACCCTGTGGTCAGTTTACGTGCCCCCATCATCTGCAGCCCTGCTATTTGTCTCCTCTCTGCTCCTGTGTCCTCCTCCCCCCTCCACTCCCTGCCTATCAGCTCGTGACAGTGCCTGCCCCCTCCCATCCTGCTGCTTGCAAAACTGTAACATGTATGCACCATCAGCGCTGTCACCTATTATAGTGTCCCCCTCTGTGTGTGATTTATAAAAAATGCTGTAAATACCCAATTTCAGAGCCGAGATCTGTGATCATATGACCGGCTGGCTCTCTCCTCCTCCCCTCCCAAATGACATCAGCAGGGGAATCTCAGCCCCGCCAGCTGCATCTGTCAGAGGAGGAAGGAGAGAGCCAGCTGGTCATGTAATTGCAGATCTCATCTCTGAAATTAGTTATTTACAGCATTTTGTTTTATAAATCACACACAGAGGGGGACTATGCAAACAAAATGGTTTATGGTACAATACAACTATCGGTATTTGATTTTTGAGAGATACACTGCTATTGGACTCCCTGTGCACTTTAACCTCATTACGGGAATGGAAAAATATATATATACTCCTTTTTTTGATACTATTCATACTATATTTGTACTTTCTGATGATAGCTTAAAATATACACACCCACCATGACGATCATAACTATATCACATAATGTTCAGGGATTTAACACCCCAAACAAACGTAAAAAATACATTTCTGCAATATAAAAAATTCAATGCTAACATTATCCTTTTACAAGAAACGCACTTTATGAAAGATAACCATCCCACATTCTTTTATAAAGCATTTTCCCAATCTTTCTATACCACCGCTACCTCCAAAACCAAAAAGAGTCACAATTTTTCTCCACCATTATTTCCTTGTTGAGGTTCAACAGGTGTACAGGGACCCAGAGAGTAGATTTCTTATAATTAAAGGAAATTTAGCTGGAAGAGAACTGGCAATTGCTAACGTGTATGCACCAAATTAAGCACAAACATAGGCGTGCGCACAGGGTGTGCCGAGTGTGCCTGGGCACACCCTAATCACCCCATGTGCATTAGCATTATCCAGAAGCAGCACCAGGTGGGTGGTTGGGGGTGCCAGTGGCCAGTGTAAATGCCCCCATTATATTAAAGTCTAGGTTCAACTTCAGGAACACGTTACACCAGTATTTAGGGTGTACCATAATATGCTCCCAATCGACTGCCTCCCACCACCAGAGCCCCTGTGATAGAAGGTGGCATTTATGTGTGTGGGAACTTAGGGGTGCACACCCTAATGCAATAGGCTGCGCACACCTATGAGCACAAAGAACTTTTTTCACTCAATTTTTTTATGTTCTACAACGTTACAACTCAACTTAGACCGTAGTAAACAAACCCTAACTTTCAGCCCCCATTCACACCTATGCGAATTAGATGCGGCTTACACCGCATCCAATTCACAGGACATTTTAAAATACATTCATTTGAATGTATCTGGTTCACATATGTGCGTTGCATTCGCACTGCGCATTGCACAAAAAATGTGTGCATTTTTTGGGCATTGCGGTGCGAACTACAAGCCTATTATCTCCTATGGGAACACATCTGATTCGCAGATGCATTGCGTTCTGAACAAGGATTTTCTCCTTCTCCACACTACACCTTCCCCTCTCACTGATCCGCAGCTACAACGCAGTGAAACCTTTGAACAACTGATTTTTATCTTCCCAGTGAAACCTGAGCTTCAGTTCACACCGCACATGTGTTAAAACCACATGTACACACCTGAATGCTTTACAGCTTATTGACTCTTGGAGATCATTAGATACTGGGGCACACGAGTATACATTCTACTCACACCCTCATGACTTATATTTGCACACCAATAATTTTAGCCAACACCAGTGACGCCTCAATACACCCTTGCTCTTGGTCAGATCATCACCTGACCACTTTAAATACTACATTTATTGTTCTTATATCAACACCATATTCCTGGAGACTTAATGAAGCCTTATTAACAGACCCCACTCATCAAATGGAAATAGCCTCTGCAATAAAATATTTTATGCTTAATTCCACCTGACACCTCACCCTCTACCCTTTTGCTTGCACATAAAGGAGTCCTCAGAGGACAACCCATTAAATTAGCCACAGACATCAACAGGAAAAAAATGGGAAAACATCCTCTCCCTTACAAATGATCTCCAAAAATTATATAAAACCCACTCCAACACACATGATACCTTAAACTATTAATACAATTTCCCAAAAACTTAACAAACTGGATTCACTCCTCTCATACAAAGCTGAAAAAAAGCACTCCGATGGTTTAAAGCAAAATTTTTCTTGTCAAACAACCCATATTCCACCATGTTTGCCAGGAAACTGAATCAATCAGACCCACACATGTTTATAAGCTCAAAAACAACTCAAATCAACTAGTTACCCACCAAGAAATACTATCTATCTTTTTGTCCTGGTACACATTGATGTGATTTGGCATGCAATTTGACATGGCAAGATAGCCCAGCTGTTATAGGGTGGCCATATCTTCCCCAAGTACGGTGTGATCAGCCAGGCCCAGTTTGATTGCGGAAGCAGGATTGAATTGCAGATCTGTGTTCATGCCGTGTGCGGTGATGTATACTTTTATATTACATATTCCATGGCAGCAGTTTGTGTGTTTCTTCTCTGGCTCTAGTGTCTTCCAGTCTATGGCAGCTTCCAATCCGCTGCTTTCTCTTCTGGCCAGGCGTCCCTGGGTTGCTCCTGCCCAGGGGCCCAGCGCATGTGCATAATTTCAGTGGAGAAATTCAATCAGCAGTCAGTACTGTTAATTTGGGGATTTCTCTGTGGGCAGTTTGCAGCCATTTTCCTAAATTCTGTGTGCAATCATCACAGGTATATGCTTTGCACTAACACCCTTGTATGCTGCCTCTGTGTGATTCTGCTATGATTTGATCATCTGTGCAGGTTGTCTGTGTGTCTGTGCAGTTCACACTGTGGATGTTTCACTGACCCCCTTGTGGCCATCTTTTGTGAAGCAGTTTGAGAGGGTGGGTTTAACCCTTTCCTTTGCTTGCTGACCTGAGTACTCTTTTCATTTTTTTTAAACATTTCATTTCTATTCTATTTATCTTTTTTTTTTTTTTTTTTTTTTGGGGGCCTTCTGTGTTAGATTGACAATACATGGCACGAGATGATAAAGACCTCATTAGATCACAACATTCCTCTTCCAGATGTATTTGGCATAGGTCACCGTCAAGGTCCAGCCTTCATAGTAGAAGCTATGAATTCTCCTTTACGCACCCACCGCTATGTCAGCCGCTCCAAGAAGGGAGCCTGCTGGGGATGCAGGACTCCTTGTATTCCACCTTAAAGAGTGGAATACAAGCCACACTCAAAGGTGTGTTCTCCCACTAGGATGACCAGGAAGAACTGGAACTGTCCAACCTAGCCATACATCTATGAAGACCTCAGACAGTGAGGCAGAGGGAGATGAGTCTCTTTACCCTTGTAACGCCTTGTGGTTAAGGCAATGATGGGTGCATTTACATGAATGGAACCTGTAGAGTCTCCTGCAATGCAAAAGGAAGTTCTGTAAGCACCTTGGTCTCTGTTTTCCTCTAGTGCAATTTGCCATGCGACTTTGGACACATAGGGTCACAAGATGAGTCACAGCCCATTGATTTCAATGGCACCTGTTCCAATCTATGCTACTTAAAGCTGCAGCGACTCTGGAAAGGTTCCTGCACTACTTTGGTGTGACTTTTGATGCAGCTTTGATCCAGAGACTGTGAAGTTGGTTCGGGGCTGCACTCAATCATATCAAAGTCGCACTCCAAAGTCACACTCTAAATCATGCGACTTTGGGGTCACAATAGTGGCATAGCGAGGCATAGAGAGAGTGTGCTACTTTCCCATTCTGA
The DNA here is from genome assembly GCF_042186555.1 of Aquarana catesbeiana. Taxonomy (NCBI): domain Eukaryota; kingdom Metazoa; phylum Chordata; class Amphibia; order Anura; family Ranidae; genus Aquarana; species Aquarana catesbeiana. The sequence goes on from NC_133324.1 coordinate 305,213,742, forward strand.
ACGGAACTAGGTAACATCATTTTGGATGAGTGGAGCAAGGTTGCGAGATATACCTCCTTTCTGAGCAAACATGTAGTGAATAGCCCGAAAGTCGACCTGGGCTCTTGTGGCCATGTTGAAAAGGATGAAAATGTGGATGGAGAATGTGGACGCAGTATTCAACAGCGTTTTTAGAAACTCTGTAGTTCAGGAGCTGATGTTGGTTTCCATAGTGAGGCTCCAATTGACATCATCTGCATAGTGGTGCGGGTTATGCTCTCGTCAGTTATGGCAAATGAGTGCTATGACTGGGGCCTGGGCTTGCTGATCCCACCTCTAACAGGCATAATACAGCATTCTCTTTGAGGGAGCTTCATCTTTGGCAAGCTGGATAGCACCCCAACCTGGGATACAGTTGGCAAGTTGGGGCCCTGCCTCGGGAAGCTTAATAGGCCGTAAGATGACAGTCTAGAGAATAAAGTTTGGAGCGTGCGAGAGTCACACGTTTTTACAGACCAGGTCAGGATTTTAGGAAGAGCTGGTGTGGAGACCAGATTTCCCCTCAGAAGTATGCTAAAAGCTTGATCTCGGGTATCCAAGAAGTTACTGAGTTTGGGCCTCAGACTATTGAGACATCAAAATGGTCTTTTGGGACATGCATGGTCCATCAGAAGTCCTCATCTCGGATTCTTTTCAATAGATTTTTGTCCTTGCGCACATGGGACAATTTTCAGCAAAGGAGAAGTTCAAGGTGGAAATATTGTCCCTGATTCATAGGGGGTCCAACCAGGTGACTGGCTTGTTTCCAATAGACCTAAGATGCTTACTTTTATGTGCCCATTGTAGAAGACTTCTTCAAGTTCCTTCGGTTCCCTGTAGGTCAAGACCATCTCCAGCTCCAGCTGAAATGTGGGCTTTCAATATCATCCTGTGTATTTTCAGGGTCGTATTGGTTGTTATGGTTTTTATCAAAGCAAGGAGCATATGCCTGCATAGTTACATGGATGTCCGTCTCCTACTGTCCCAAAACAAAGGGCAGCTGCTGGAGCCCAGAGCTCAGGTCTTTCAATGCTCCTCAAATTCGTTTGGCAGCTGAATCTGGAAAAGAGTCACCTGAAGCCCACTCAGTCTCCTGTGTGCCTCAAGGCTCAGTTCAATATAATCAAGAGGACCATTGCCTTGACTCTGGATCCCGATGTTCTGAAACAGAATACTCCTGGCCCTGTCTTTTTCCCACCTGTGCGCCTTTCACTGTCTAAAATTATTGGCACTATGATGTCTACAGTTTACGAGGGTCAAGTGGAAGCTGGAGAAGGTGGCCCTTCCAGAAGGGGTTTCCCCATCAGTGGGAGCCAGGAAGCAGAATTAAGGTCATCTACATAACCTCAGTCATGAGAGTGAGTCCCCTGGTGGCTGCAATGGAGAAATTGGCTCATCTGCCATTCCATTACCCCATTCCTGGTTCACAATCCCATCCGATGCTAGCAATACAGAATGGGGGGGTCTTACTGCCTGTCGGGGATAGCTCAAGGCAGGCGGGCTGTCAATTTCTTAGATTGTGTTGAACATTCTGAAACTACGGCCAGCCTTCTGCACCCTACAGGCCTTTCACCATATAACGAAGAGAGCGTCAGTGCTCTTAGGTTAGTCAACACTGCGGCGGTCTCCTACATTAAAAGAAAAGGGCACTCACAGCATGTTCTCTATTACAGGAAGCAGAGCCAATTATGTCTTGGGCTCAGAAGAATCAAGCCTACGTCTCAGCGGCTTATGTTCCCAGAGTCCAAAATATTCTAACAGACTTTCTTTCCAGAGTCCAATTGGACAACAACAAATGGTTTCTACATGTGGAGGTTTTAAGGCACAGATGCCCTGATGGACCATTGGAAATGCAGTAGGACCTGGGAATTCCTTCCAGTCCTGGTCAACCTCGGGTTTCTACAAACAGAGGTTGTGGAGGTAGCGGCAGTGATGCCTTATTGGCCAGTTAGTCCATGGTTCCCCTTGCTAGCACAGTTCAGCTTCCGGAACAGTGCACCTTCTCCTCAGGCCAGTGCACTTTCGCCTCAGGCCAGACCTTCTGTCACTGGGTGCAATTCTACATCCTACGTCCAGCACGGTTGCGTCTGATGGCCTGGTTTTTGAGACTGGAAGTCCTCGGCTGCTCCTCCAGAGTCATCTCCGCCCTCTTGAATACTAGACGTATGAACGCAAACAAAGTTTATGGGAGAATCTGGTCAAAGTTTATTCAAATACATGTCCGCTGCTGACAGATCATGTAGTGATCTAGAAGTTCGAAATATTCTAGGCTTCCTCCAGTTGGATCTAGACCTGGCCCTATTGGTCAGCTCCCCCGGAGTTCATGTGTCAGCTTTATCATCCTTTACAGGTTTATCCCAGTCTAGGTTTCTTTTTCCTGACCAACAATTCTTCAAGAGGGCAGCTAGGCTCAGACCTCAGGGTAAGTGGAGGTTTTCCAAATGGAGACTCCCTCTTTTTCTCAACTCCCCCTTGGGAATTGGAGCAGAGTTTTCTAGGGCTGTCTCCATTAAAGGCCTCTCTGTCACGTTTGCCTTTTCCTGGCTATCACGTCAGCATAAAAAGCCTCAGAGATTGATTCACTGGTCATGGAGAACTTTTCTTAACCACTTCAGCCCTGGAGGATTTGGCTGCTCAATGACCGGAGCACTTTTTGCAATTTGGCACTGCACTGCTTTAACTGGTAATTGCGCGGTCATGCAATGCTGTACCCAAACAAAATTTGCATCCTTTTTTTCCACAAATAGAGCTTTCTTTTGATGGTATTTGATTTCTACATTTTGTTATAAAAAAACATTTAACAAACTCAATTTTAGTCATACATTTAGGCCAAAATGGATTCAGCCACGTATCTTTGGTAAAAAAAATGTCAATAAGCGTATATTTATTGGTTTGCGCAAAAGTTATAGCGTCTACAACCTAGGGTACATTTCCTGGAATTTACGCAGCTTTTAGTTTATGACTACCTATCTCATTTCTTGAGGTGCTAAAATGGCAGGGCAATACAACTTCTCCCCCCAAATTACCCCATTTTGGAAAGTAGACACCCCAAGGAAATTGCTGAGAGGCATGTTGAGCCCATTGAATACATTATTTTTTTGTCACACGTGATTGAAAAATGACAAATAAAAAAAAAAATTACACAAAGTTGTCACAAAATGATATATTGCTCACACATGCCATGGTTATATGTGGAATTACACCCCAAAATACATTCTGCTGCTTCTCCTGAGTATGGGAATACCTCATGTGTGAAACTTTTTGGGAGCCTAGCCGCATACAGGACCCCAAAAACCAAGCACCGCCTTCAGGATTTCTAAGGGTGTAAATTTTTGATTTCACTCCTCATTACCTATCACAGTTTTGAAGGCCATAAAAAAGATAGCACAAAACCCCCCAAATGACCCCATTTTGGAAAGTAGACACCCCAAGCTATTTTATGAGAGGCATGTTGAGTCCATGGGAAAATGAAAATTTTTTTTTTTTTTTTTTGCACAAAGTTGTCACTAAATGATCTATTGCTTAAACATGCCATGTGAAATTACACCCCAAAATACATTCTGCTTCTCCTGAGTACAGGGATACCACATGTGTGAGACTTTTTTGGAGCCTAGCCAGGACCCTGAAAACCAATCACCATCTTCAGGCTTTCTAAGGGCGTAAAATGGTGATTTCAAATGTAAAATCAAAAATATACACCCTTAGAAATCCTGATGACGTTGCTTGGTTTTTGGGGTCCTGTACGCGGCTAGGCTCCCAGAAAGTCTCACACATGAGGTATCCCCGTACTCAGGAGAAGCAGCAGAATGTATTTTGGGGTATAATTTCACATATAACCATGCCATGTTTGAACAATATATCATTTAGTGACAACTTTGTGCAAAAAAAAGTGTAATTTTACCGAAACCGAAAATATAAAATATTCCATGGACTCAACATGCCTATCAGCAAATGGCTTGAGGTGTCTACTTTCCAAAAATGGGTCATTTGGGAGGGTTTTGAACTGTCCTGGCATTTTATGCACAACATTTAGAAGCTTATGTCATACATCACCCACTCTTCTAACCACTTGAAGACAAAGCCCTTTCTGACAATTTTTGTTTACATGAAAAAATATTATTTTTTTGCAAGGAAATTACTTTGAACCCCCAAACATTATATATTTTTTAAAGCAAAGGCCCTACAGATTAAAATGGTGGATATTGCATTTTTTTTCCACACAGTATTTGCGCAGCAATTTTTTAAACACTTTTTTGGGGAAAAAACTAACTTTTTAAAATTTTAATGCACTAAAACACATGATATTGCCCAAATGTTTAAAAAAGATGATCTTATGCCGAGTACATGGATACCAAACATGACATGCTTTAAAATTGCACACAAACGTGCAGCAGCGACAAACTACATACATTTTTAAAAGCCTTTACAGGTTACCATTTTAGATTTTAGATTTACAGAGAAGGTCTACTGCTAAAATTACTGCCCTCGATCTGACCTCCGTGGTGATACCTCACATGCATGGTGCAATTTCTGTTTACATATGGCACCAGACGGATGCTTTCGTTCGCCTTTGCGCATGATCACGGGGGGACAGGGGTCCTTTTTTTTTTCCTTTTCTTTCCTTTTTTTAATTATTTATTTTGCTTTTTTATTATATTTTTAAACTGTTCCTTTCATATTTTTTTAAATAATTTTATTGTTATCTCAGGGAATGTAAATATCCCCTATGATAGTAATAGGTAGTGGCAGGTACTCCTTTTTGAAAAAATTGGGGTCTATTCCTCTGCCTTCAAAGCTTTGCCAATTTCTCAATTTCCCAATGGCACTGTTTATATCCAGTCAAGTCATGAAATGCTCATAGCTTCCGGTTTCTTAGGCCATAGAGATGATTGAAGCCATTCTGGTCTCTGATCAGCTCTATGGTCAGCTGGTGGAACCACCGGCTGCATTCTCGGGTTCCCTGTTGAGACAGGAGAGCCCGAGAAAAACATGGAAGATGGAGGGAGGGGGGGACATTCCCTCCTACTGCTTATAAAAGCAGTTTAGAGGTTAATTAGCTGCTAGGATTGCTTTTACATGAAAGCCGACCGCTGGCTGAAAAGAATGATACCAAGATGACACCTAAACCTGAAGGAATCATTATGGTATAACCACTCAAAGTCCAGCAACATACCAGTACGTTGCTGGTCCTTGTTGGGCATACATTGTAATGTTCTTTTTTTCATGCAGCCTGTGGGCTGAACAAAAAAAGAGATTGATCGGTGGATATGCCCACTATTAGAATACTGCCCTTCACCCACCCACTTCTAATGAAGGGCATACATGCACCATTTTTTTTAAACTGTGGTGAAATCACCTCCTACAGTGCTGGAGTCGCTGATTTACGTATCGTGGAGCAAACGCTGTTGCTGTCAAGACAAATAAATCAGTGCTGCAGCTGAATGGCGTACCTGCTAAGCTAATAATGGTTAACAATAAAACAAAGTAACATTACAGTATAACAGTAAGACTTACCATACCTGCAAAGCAAATACAATAAAACATAGTAAAAATACTGGGGGGTGTCTATAGTATGCCTGTAAAGTGGCGCTTTTTTCCCGTGTTTAGAATAGTCTGACAGCAAAATGACATTTCTAAAGGGAAAAAGAAGTCATGAAGTAATAGCACTGTCGGCTATAGTGAATTGTCTATGGGAGAAATCAAAAGTGCTAATTTTAAGGGTTAATATGCAAGTTATTGTCATAAAAAGTGTTTGGGGACCTGGGTCCTGCCCCAGGGGATATGTATCAATGCAAAAAAAAAGTTTTAAAAACGGCCGTATTTTCGGAAGCAGTGATTTTAATAATGCTTAAAGTGAAACAATAAAAGTGTAATATTCCTTTAAATTTTGTACCTGGGGGGTGTATATAGTATGCCTGTAAAGGGGTGCATGTTTCCCGTATTTAGAACAGTCTGACAGCAAAATGACATTTGTAAAGAAAAAAAAAGTCATTTAAAACTACTCGCGGCTATAATGAATTGTCGGTCTGACAATACACATAAAAGTTCATTGATAAAAATGGCATGGGTTTTCCGCACAGGGGAACCCTGCGCCAAAATGTTTTTAAAAAGTGGCGTGGGGTCCCCCCAAAAATCAGACCCTTATCCGAGCACACAACCTGGCAGGCCGCAGGAAAAGAGGGGGGGGACGAGAGAGCTCCCCCCCTCCTGAACCGTACCAGGCCACATGCCCTCAACATTGGCAGGGTGCTTTGGGGTAGCTCCCCAAAGCACCTTGTCCCCATGTTGATGGGGAGAAGGGCCTCATCCCCACAACCCTTGCCTGGTGGTTGTGGGGGTCTGCGGGCGGGGGGCTTATCGGAATGAATTGTGTGAATTGGTAATGGGGTACAAATGTACCCCTAACATTTCACAAAAAAAGTGTCAGAAAGGTTAACACGAGACGGTTTTTGACAAGTCCTTTATTAATTTCTTCTTTCATCTTCTTTCTTCTGATCTTCCTTCAGTGTTCTTCTTCTTCCTCCATTTTCTTCTTCTCCATCTTCTTCTTCTCCATCTTCTTCTTCCTCCGCTCTTCTCGTCCCGCATCTTTCTCCTGCTTCTTCTCCACTCCGTCCGCACAATCCGCCTGAGTGGGAGTCTTCCCCAATGTATCGCTTCAGTTCTTCTGACACTTCTTATATAACGGAGGGCGGGGCCTCCCGGTGACCCCGCCCTCCTCTGACGCACAGGGAAAGCAACAGGGAATTCCCCATAAAGTCCCCTGCGTCAGAGGAGGGCGGGGTCACCGGGTGGCCCAGCCCTCCGTTATATAACAAGTGTCAAAAGAACCAAAGCGCCACACGGCGGAAGACTCCCATTGAGGCGGATCGTGCGGACGGAGCAGAGAAGAAGCCAGAGGAAGAAGAAGATGGAGAAGAAGAAGATGGAGGAAGAAGAAGAACACCAAAGAAAGACCAGAAGAAAGAAGATGGAAGAAGAAGCGGAAAGAAGAAGAAACTAATAAGGGACTTGTCAAAAACCGTCTATTGTGTTTTTTAACCTTTTTGACACTTTTTTGTGAAATGGTAGGGGTACATTTGTACCTCATTACCAATTCACACAGGGGGGGTGGGATCTGGGGGTCCCCTTCTTAAAGGGGGCTTCCAGATTCCAATAAGCCCCCCGCCCACAGACCCCTACAACCACTGGGCAAGGGTTGTGGGGATGTGTCCCTTCTCTCCATCAACATGGGGACAAGGTGCTTTTGGGGGCTACCCCAAAGCACCCTCCCAATGTTGAGGGCATGTGGCCTGGTACGGTTCGGGGGGCTCTCTCATCCCCCCCTCTTTTCCTGTGGCCTGCCAGGTTGCATGCTCGGAAAAGGCTCTGGTATGGATTTTTGGGGGGACCCCACGACATTTTTTTTTTACATTTTGAAGGAAATTTAAAGGAATATTTCACTTTTATTGTTTCACTTTAAGCTTTATTGTTTCACTTTAAGCTTTGTTAAAATCACTGCTCCCGGCCGTTTTTAAAACTTTTTTTGCATTGATACATGTCCCCTGGGGCAGGACCCAGGTCCCCAAACACTTTTTATGACAATACCATGCATATAAGCCTTTAAAATTAGCACTTTTGATTTCTCCCATAGACTTTTAAAGGGTGTTCTGCAGCTTTCAAATTTCCCGCGAACACCCCAAATTGTTCGCTGTTCGGTGAACTGGCAAACAGCCAATGTTCAAGTCGAACTCATGTTCGACCCGAACATAAAGCCCATCCCTACCTAGCAGTTTTAACAACCCCTTTATAGGAGATATCTAAACATTACGCATGTTTCACATTATGATATTACTCTCAATCCATGGAAACTCTGGCATTTCTGGGAGACATCAATACTCTACTACCCTCACATGAGGCCCTTTATTCCTCACATGAGGCCCTATATTCTAACAGAAGAATCACTCTTCCTTTTGAACTTCTACAGGGATCTCACTTGGCAGATTACTAATTTATTTACATGCTGAGAAGTTTTGTGACCTATTTTTTTTTAAATCTTTTCACATTATTCCATTAACATATGTATGTGTATGTTGTTTACATTTTGAGAAGGTCATTTTTGTTGGTGCACCTTGGAAACCTTCAGTCTCTTCCTGCTAGGGCTCTTGTTTGCCATGGTCTTCTTATTTCTTTGCTGTCACGAATGATTCTGTTCGGTTCCTTCTTTATTGCCTTCCCTTCTCCCTCTTATGTATTCTACATTTCCCCTTATCTAGTACTTATCTTTACTTGTAACTCTCTCTTACCTCTACTTCTTTCCAAATCTGATAGGAAGAATACTGTCACATTTCCATTTCAGCAAAGGACTTACTCCTACCCTTTTGGTGTCATGTAATGTGCATAAGCGCAAATACAAAATCCTTACTAGATGGTTCTACTGTCCCAAAAAAATGAACAGGTTTTTCCCTCCACCACAGACATCTGTTGGAGATGCTTTGGTGAACAAGGTGCCTATATTCACATATGGTAGGAATGCCCTCAGATCATCTCATTCTGTGATAACATCTTTTGATCTTTAATGAATGTTATCTTACAAATTTCCCCAATTCTGTATCAATATACTGTAACTATGCTGATGATCCCATAGCATCTGTGAAGAAATCTGCATAAACATGTTTTCTTATAGCTGCTCAGCAGGTTAAAAATAAACACTGGAGATCCCAATTACAAGCTTTATGATGGAGGGTCATTTTCATCCATTGAGGTATTACAAGCTGAACAGGGAATTCCAAACTTGTGGTTAAATATACTCAACTTAAGCGTGCAGCGTTGAGGCAGTTTGGCTCCGGGATGCAATCCTCTCTAACACCAAGTTGGAATCACCACTTTTACAACCAGAAAGCTAGAAAACTAGCTTTTAGACTTTATGCTACCTTGACTTTGACAGGAGAAAGTGTCAGTGGGGAAGAGATAGATGGTTTATGCCCTTGCTGGAGTTGACAGAAGAAACTTGCTTTGAGGTACTCACCACTAGGGATGAGCTTTGTGTTCAAATCGAACACATGTTCGGCTCAAACATCGCCTGTTCAGCCGTTCGCCGAATTATGAACGATATGGGCCGTTCGCACCAAATTTGAGTGGCGTGTCACGGCCCATAATTTACTGCGGCATTGCAGTGCATTGCTGGCTGATGATTGGCCAAGCATGCACTATGACCCGCATGCTTGGCCAATCACAGCACCGTCTGTACAGAGAGCTGTAATTGGCCAAAGCCAGGGTGGCTTTGGCCAATTATGGCTCAGGGGGTTTAGTGCACGCCCCGCACTATATAAGGCTGCCTGCACGGCGGCCCTGTGTAGTGTGTTCCAGCATTGAGAGAGAGATAGATAGACAGAGAGACAGTGTCAGTGTTCTTCGGATCCTATTAGTCCTATTAGCTACAGTATTTACAGTTAGTGTAGTGTGTCCTCTCCACAGTGTGCACCTAAAGCTACCTGAAGAAAATTAGTGGTGATCTTCTGATCCTATAAGTAAAGTACCGCAGGCAGCTGCAGTATTTACAAGTTAGTATAGTGCGTCCTCTGCACAGTGTGCACCTAAAGCTACCTGAAGAAAATTAGTGGTGTTCTTCTGATCCTATTAGTACAGTACCCCAGGCAGCTGTAGTATTCACAAGTTAGTGTAGTGCGTCCTCTGTACAGTGTGCACCTAAAGCTACCTAAAGAAAATTAGTGGTGTTCTTCTGATCCTATTAGTACAGTACCACAGGCAACTGCAGTATTTACAAGTTAGTGTAGTGCGTCATCTGCACAGTGTGCACCTAAAGCTACCTAAACAAAATTAGTGGTGTTCTTCTGATCCCATTAGTACAGTACCGCGGGCAGCTGCAGTATTTACAAGTTAGTGTAGTGTATTCTCTGCACAGTGTGCATCTAAAGCTACCTGAAGAAAATTAGCGGTGTTCTTCTGATCCTATTAGTACAGTACCCCAGGCAGCTGTAGTATTTACAAGTTAGTGTAGTGCGTCCTCTGCACAGTGTGCACCTAAAGGAACCTGAATAAAATTAGTGGTGTTCTTCTGATCCTATTAATACCACTGGCAGGCAGCTACAGTATTTACAGTTAGTGTACTGAGTCTTCTGCATAGTGTGCACCTAAAGCTACCTGAAGAAAATTAGTGGTGTTCTTCTGATCCTATTAATACCACAGGCAGGCAGCTACAGTATTTACAGTTAGTGTACTACGTCCTCTGCACAGTGTGCACCTAAAGCTACCTGAAGAAAATTGCTGTTCTGCTCCTATCAATACCACAGACAGGCAGGTACAGTATTTACAGTTAATGTACTGTGTCATCTGCACAGTGTGCACCTAAAGCTACCTGAAGAAAATTAGTGGTGTTCCTCTGATTCTATTAATACCACAGGCAGGCAGCTACAGTATTTACAGTTAGTGTACTGCGTCCTCTGCACAGTGTGCACCTAAAGCTACCTGAAGAAAATTGCTGTTGTTCTGCTCCTATTAATACCACAGACAGGCAGCTACAGTATTTACAGTTAGTGCACTGTGTAGTCTGCACAGTGTGCACCTAAAGCTACCTGAAGAAAATTAGTGGTGTTCTTCTGATCCTATTAATACCACAGGCAGGCAGCTACAGTATTTACAGTTAGTGTAGTGCGTCCTCTGCACAGTGTGCACCTAAAGCTACCTACCTGGAGACAATTGCTGTTGTTCTGCTCCTATTAATACCACAGGCAGGCAGCTACAGTATTTACAGTTAGTGTACTGTGTCCTCTGCACAGTGTGCACCTAAAGCTACCTGAAGAAAATTAGTGGTGTTCTTCTGATCCTATTAATACCACAGGCAGGCAGCTAGAGCATTTACAGTTAGTGTAGTGCGTCGTCTGCACAGTGTGCACCTAAAGCTACCTGGAGACAAATGCTGTTGTTCTGCTCCTATTAATACCACAGGCAGGCAGCTACAGTATTTACAGTTAGTGCACTGTGTCCTCCGCACAGTGTGCACCTAAAGCTACCTGAATAAAATTGGTGGTGTTCTTCTGATCCTATTAATACCACAGGCAGGCAGCTACAGTATTTACAGTTAGTGCAGTGCGTCCTCTGCACAGTGTGCACCTAAAGCTACCTGGAAACAATTGCTTTTGTTCTGCTCCTATTAATACCACAGGCAGCTACAGTATTTACAGTTAGTGTACTACGTCCTCTGCACAGTGTGCACCTAAAGCTACCTGAAGAAAATTGCTGTTCTGCTCCTATCAATACCACAGACAGGCAGCTACAGTATTTACAGTTAGTGTACTGTGTCCTCTGCACAGTGTGCACCTAAAGCTACCTGAATAAAATTGGTGGTGTTCTTCTGATCCTATTAATACCAAAGGCAGGCAGCTACTGCATTTACAGTTAGTGTAGCGCGTCCTCTGCACAGTGTGCACCTAAAGCTACCTACATGGAGACAATTGCTGTTGTTCTGCTCCTATTAATACCACAGGCAGGCAGCTACAGTATTTACAGTTAGTGTACTGTGTCCCCTGCACAGTGTGTACCTAAAGCTACTTGAAGAAAATTGGTGGTGTTCGTCTATTCCTATATTAATACCACAGGCAGGCAGCTACAGTATTTACAGTTAGTGTACGGTGTCCTCTGCACAGTGTGCACCTAAAGCTACCTGAATAAAATTGGTGGTGTTCTTTTGATCCTATTAATACCACAGGCAGGCAGCTACAGTATTTACAGTTAGTGTACCGCGTCCTCTGCACAGTGTGCACCTAAAGCTACCTGAAGACAATTGCTGTTGTTCTGCTCCTATTAATACCACAGGCAGTTACAGTATTTACAGTTAGTGTACTGCGTCCTCTGCACAGTGTGCACCAAAAGCTACCTGAAGACAATTGCTGGTGTTCTCATACTAATAATACTACAGGCAGGTAGTTGATTCTGCTAGCTGCAGTATCAGTATATATATACATCCCAGCTTTGTGCAGCTACATCTCACTGCAGGCCATTAGTGTGTCTGGAAGGCCAACAAGGAGAGGCAGACAGTCACAAGCCAATAAAAGAGGGCAAGCAGGCTCTGTGTCTAGAGGCAACAGTGCTGGTCGTGGAGACAGTGCATCCTCATCAGCACGTGGCCGTGGGACATGCTTGTCCTTTTTTTCGGCAGCTGGCCGTGTTGAGCTGCAACATGCGGGAGACTTGGTAGAGTGGATGACCAAGCCATCCTCATCCTCCTCATCCTCTCTCACCCAGGCTCAGGGTATTTTGTCTGGCAAAGCAGCTGCCAACGCGGCCTCTTCCCTCGGCTCAATGGCATCAGTCACTCCTTCCCTAGCCCCACCATGTCCTCCTGAGGTGTCCCCCGAACTGTTTGACCACAGTGTTGGGTACATGCTCCAGGAGGATACCCAGCGTTTTGAAGGCTCCGATGATGGTACCCAGCTAGAGGAAGGCAGTAACATGAGCCCAGAGAGAGGGGTGCCCAAGAAGGACAGCAACCTGGCAGTCATGTTCCCCCAGCTGCAGCATACTGCCAGCTTTGCTCCAGTGATGAGGAGGGAGGGGATGATGAGGTCACTGACTCCACATGGGTGTCTGATAGGAGAGAGGAGGAGGAGGAGGAGGCACATCACCAACGAGGCAGAATGCCCTCCAGGGGCCAGCTTAAGGGCAGCACACCGACTGCATCACACCGCAGAGCTCCGCATATGCAGGATGCTGCTGTCTCTGCGCATTATTCCAAAAGTTTTTTGGTGTGGGTCTTTTTTGAGACAAGTGCATCAGATCCCACCGCTGCTATTTGCAACATATGTCTCAAGCGTATCTCTCATGGCCAAAACATCTCCCGCTTGGGCACCACATGCTTGACCAGACATATGTTGACCTGCCATGCAGTTTGTTGGCAAGCATACCTAAAAGACCCACACCAAAGAACAAAGAGGACCTCTCCTTGCTCCTCATCAGCTGGGATCTCCAACCCCACTATACCTTCAGTCATCTCTGAGACCTGCACTGAGAGGACTGAAGGTATAGAATTAGGTGTGTCACAGCCAAGTACTTGGGGGCAATCTGCTGTCGGTACACCGACGTCAGATTGTACCAGGCAAATTTCCCTGCCCCAGCTGCTGCACCGCCGAAAAAAGTTTGCTCCCAGCCATCCGCATGCCCAGCGGTTGAATGCTAGCTTGGCTAAATTGTTAGCACTTCAACTGCTGCCTTTTCAGTTGGTAGACTCTGCCCCCTTACGTTAGTTTGTGGAATGTGCGGTTCCTCAGTGGCAGGTTCCCAAACGCTACTTTTTCTCACGGAAGGCGATTCAGGCTCTATACCTGCATGTGGAAGGCAATGTCCTGGCCTCGCTGGACAGGGCAGTCAGCGGTAAGGTGCATATTACCACTGACTCATGGTCCAGCAGGCATGGACAGGGACATTACCTATCTTTCACCACGCACTAGGTGACTCTTCTAGTAGCTGGGAAGGATGCAGGACAGGGTGCAGTAGTGTTGGAGGTTGTTCTGCCACCACGCCTCCAAAATACTACTAGTGGTGATTCTGCCACACCTCTCTCCTCCACCCTCTCCTCTTCTTCTTCCTCCATGGCCTCATCCTGTGCTGATTTGACTTCGGAACCAGCGGTGCTCCATAGGCGTTCAAGGGGCTACGCAAGCACGAAGGCCAAAAGATGCCATGCGGTGCTTGAGCTGGTGTGCTTGGGGGACAGGAGCCACACTGGGGCAGAGATTCTGTCAGCTGTGCAGGGGCAGGTTCAGAGGTGGTTGACGCCACACCAGCTTAAGGCAGGTATGGTGGTTTGCGACAATGGCACCAACCTCCTCTCCGCCCTCCGACAGGGACAACTGACCCATGTGCCCTGTTTGGCTCACGTCCTTAACTTGGTGGTGCAGCGGTTCTTGGGCAGGTACCCAGGTTTACAGGATGTCCTGAGGCAGGCCAGGAAAGTCTGTGTGCATTTCCGCCGGTCATATATTGCCAGTGCTCGGCTGGCTGACCTCCAAAGGGAATTTAACCTGCCCAAGAACCGCCTAATCTGTGACATGCCCACCAGGTGGAACTCAACATTGGCCATGCTGCAGCGGCTGCACACACAGCAGAGGGCCATCAATGAGTACCTGTGCAAATATGGCACCAGGACAGGGTCAGGGGAGCTTGTTTTTTTTCCCCACGCCAGTGGGCCATGATCAGGGATGCATGCACTGTTCTGTCACCATTTGAGGAGGCCACGAGGATGGTGAGCAGTGACAGTGCATGCATCAGTGACACTGTCCCCCTTGTCCACCTGTTGGAGCACACGCTGCGTGGAATAATGGACAGGGCACTTGAGGCAGAACAGAGGCAGGAAGAGGAGGACTTCCTTAGCTCTCAAAGCCCCCTTTATCCAGACAGTGTTCCTGCGTGCCCGCCGATCACATAGGAAGAGGAGGAGGAGGAAGAGGAGGATTGTGTCAGCATGGAGGTCGAGCCTGGCACTCAGCATCAGCAGCAGTCTTTAAGGGATCATTTACAGTCCCAAGAAACCCATGGACTTGTACGTGGCTGGGAGGAGGTGGCTGCGCATCATGTCATCCTTAGTGACCCAGAGGACTCCGGACCGAATGCCTCAGCAAAAACCTACGCTGCATGGCCTCCCTGATCCTGCAAAGCCTGCGGAAGGATCCTCGTATTCGTGGTATCAAAGAGAGAGATCAATACTGGCTGGCAACCCTCCTTGATCCACGTTATAAGGGTAAGGTTGCAGACCTTATCTTGCCGTCGCAGAGGGAGCAGAGGATGAAACATCTTCGGGAGGCCTTGCAGAAAGGTCTGTGCAACGCATTCCCAGAGACTGGGAGGTTACAAACTCCTGTTCATGGACAACGTGTTGCTGAGGCTTCGGTCAGTCAAAGAAGGGGCGGTGGAGAAGGTGGCCATCTGACCGATGCGTTCAGATAATTTTTTAGTCCGCAGCCCCAAGGTATGATCGGTTCCAGCAACCATCACCGGCATCTGTTTTACATGGTGCAGGAATACCTAGGGGCAAGATCTGACTTGGACACCTTTCCCACCAAAAATCCTCTGGGTTACTGGGTCTTGAGGATGGATCACTGGCCAGAGCTTTCACAGTATGCAATTGAGCTACTGGCCTGTCCTGCATCCAGCGTTCTTTCAGAACGCACATTCAGTGCTGCTGGAGGTTTTGTAACCGATCACAGGGTGCGCCTGTCCACCGACTCGGTCGATCGACTGACCTTCATAAAAATGAATCAGTCTTGGATCACCACCAGCTACCAAGCACCTGATGCTGATGTAACCAAATAATTTTTTTTTAAATGTCAGATCCCTTCAAGACTGCCTATGCTGATGCTGAGTGACTATCCTGTTATGTTGAGTGACTAACCTCTTCCTCCTCAGTGATCATGATGATAGCTTGTAAAAATATTTTTGGTTCTGGGCGCCGCCACCAGTGGCTAAGGCCCAATTTTTCAGCCCCTGTTTAACAGGGGCGTGTAATTACAATTTTTGATGCAATATTTTGCAGGAGGGCTCATTCCTGCGCTCCAACTAGAGTATCTGTGAGGGGTTGCAGTGCTGTGGCACCAGTGCCTAAGGCCCAATTTTTGAGCCCCTGTTCAACAGGGACATGTAATTACAATTCTTGTTCTAATATTTCACAGCAGGGCCCGTTTCTGCGCCCACCAAGAGTAACTGAGGATTTACAGTGTTGTGGCACCAGCACCACCTCCACCAAAGGCCCAATTTTTCTGCCCCTGTTCAACAGGTGCATGTAATTACAATTCTTGATCTAATATTTCAGAGCAGGGCCCGTTTCTGCTCCCACCAAGAGTAACTGTGAGGACTCAGTGTTGTGGCATCAGCACCACCACCACCAAAGGCCCAATTTTTCGGACCCTGTTCAACAGGGCCATGTTATTACAATTCTTGATCTAATATTTCACAGCCCGTTCCTGCGCCCACCAAGAGTAACTGTGAGGGCTTACAGTGTTGTGGCAACACCAACACCTAAGGCCCCAATTTCTGCAGAGTATATAGGGCAGGCCCCTACTTTCAAACATCCAACTTACAAACGACTCCTACTTGCAAACGGAAGGAGACAACAGGAAGTGAGATGAAATCTACCCCTAGGAAGGGAAATTCTCTCCTGTAAGACTTAATATGGGAAAAACATGTCTCCTCTCCACTGATGCTTTATCACCAATCCTTGTTTCACTAAAAACCCCAAATTGTCAAAAAACATTTGTCATTGGGACAGAAAGTGAGATAAAATCTTCTGAAGAGGTGCATAGACAGCAAAACAAATGTCACAGGGGTGATAACCCTTCCCTATGTTTTCCAAAAAGCTTAAAAATAGATTTTTTGGCTGTAGCTACACTTTAAAAATGTACCAGTTCAAAATTACAAACGGATTCTACTTAACAACACACCTATAGTCCCTGTCTTGTTTGCACCGCCTGTATACTACTGTTCAGAGGGCCTGGGGCCCCACACCTTTCCTTTTTTTTATTTGGGTGCGGGGTTCCCCTTAATATCCATACAAGACCCAAAGGGCCTGGTAATGGACTGGGGGGGGTACCCATGCCATTTGTCTCACTGATTTTCATCCATATTACCGAGACCGGACATTACAATAAAGCCGTAAGCAGTTTTAAATGACTTTTACTACTTTAAAAATGTCATTTTGTGCAGGGACTGTTCTAAGCACAGGAAACACGAGCCACTTTACAAGCATACTATAGACACCCCCCAGGTATGATATTTAAAGGAGTATCTCACTTTTTTTCTTCACTTTAAGCATCAATAAAATCACTGCTCCCGAAAAAACAGCCGTTTTTAAAACTTTTTTTTGCATTGATACATGTCCCCTGGGGCAGGACCCGGGTCCCCAAACCCTTTTTAGGACAATACCATGCAAATTAGCCTTTAAAATTTTTGATTTCGAACGTTCGAGTCCCATAGACTTCAATGGAGTTCTAACGTTTGTGCGAATTTTCGGTCCGTTCGCAGGTTCTGGTGCGAACCGAACCGGCTCATCCCTACTCACCACCAATCAGGGCATGATTATTTCCTCCAAAGATAAAATGATTAAGATGCACTTTTTACATCAGACATTATATGCTCCACAGCTATTTTTTAATATGGGAAAAAGAGAGCGCATTGTGTTATAAATGTAAGACTATTGAAGTGACCTTTTATATGCACAGTATAGTGTGGGAATTTTGTAAGATTAGACAATAATTTTGACCTTCTAAATGTATGTAGCCTTTCATTGTGTCTCATTGGGGTCATTGAGGATGAACTGATTAACAAAGCCACTAAGAAATTTATGAGAATTCTTTTTTTTCTATGTTAGAAAATTAAACTACATTGAATACGCACTGATACAACTGATATAGGAGCTCGAGGGAGTTAATACATGCTGAATTTCCTTTATATAGAATGATGTACAAAGCTAGAGGATGTCCAAAAAAGTTTACAAATATCTGGTTTAGATGGGAAGAATTTACTGGAACTTTGAAGGATATATTGTGAGGGGAGAATATAGCTATAAACCATTCTCGGGACATTATGCTGGTGGATCAGATGGTTTAGACGATGTATATGTTGAAAATGTAACATGGGTAATAGTAACAAGGTCATTTGCAATGGATTAAGAATAAATACAAGTCACTCTGTCAAGTTTTTCTCTATTTATGTTAATTAGTGTAGTTAAGCTTGCAAAGTTGTGAGGCATACAAAATTTGCGATATGTGGATAATAAAAACTCTGTTCATATGACAAGAAAAATAACAATGTACACTGTGCACCTAAAGTTGTGTGTAAGGCTTAAAGTGGAGTTCCACCCAAAAATGGAACTTCCACATTTTGGATTCCTCCCCCCTCCGGTGTCACATTTGGCACATTTCAGGGGGGAGGAGGGAGCAGATACCTGTCTAATACAGATATTTGCTCCCACTTCCTGGCATAGATCACCGCGGCGCTTGCGGAGACCTACGCCACTTCCGGCGCCTACACTCTCCTCCACCGCTGTATTCTGTGAGACACAGAACACAGCAGGGACCAGAAAGGATGTGCAGCGCGACTCGCGCATGCGCAGTAGGGAACCAGGAAGTGAAGCGGAAGGAAGGATGGATTGGCTTCGGCTGCCGACATCGCAGGCTCCCTGGACAGGTAAGTGTCCATATATTAAAAGTCAGCAGCTGCAGTATTTGTAGCTGCTGTCTTTTAATATTTTTTTTTCAGTGGACCTCCGCTTTCATATACAGGGGACGTTTTACAACCTCTCCTGAACGAGTGAACTTGACAGATAGTAACCGACGTTTAAAAACGTCAGTTTTGTCACGTTTACATGCCGTGTTTAGCTGCGTTTGCGTTTAGAAACATTTTTTTTTCAAATAGTCAAAAATTAAAAACGCCTGTAATCGAAAAGCTAAATGCGAGTTACCACGTTTACCCGCGTTTACAAGCTGCTACAGGCATTTGGCGTTTCAAATGCCTCTGAACATCCATCCTGAACGCATTTTTTTTGCTTTCCAAAAAATGCTTCTAAACTCAACTGCCTAGAAGCGACTATAAACGACCCTGTGTACATATGCTGATAAGATGACATAGAGGAGAGTTCAGGGGCAGCTGAAAAAAATGCCCAACTGCTCCTAAATGGCCATTTACCAGCAGCAGTGTACATGAAGCCTTACTGTCTTGTCTAATCTGATTTGTGCAATTAATACTGTCCCACACACACGGTAGGATTTTTAGATGGAAAATGTTCGATGGGAGCTTGTTGTTGGAAATTCCGACCGTGTGTAGGCTCCATTGGAAATTTTCCATTAGAATTTCCGTCACACAAAATTTGAGATCTGGATCTCAAAATTTTCCGACAACAAAATCCGTTCTCGTAAATTCCGATCGTGTGTACACAATTCCAACGCACAAAGTTCCACGCATGCTCTCAATCAAGTACGAGACGGAAGCGCTCGTTCTGGTAAAACTAGTGTTTGTAATGGAGATAGCACATTTGTCACGCTGCAAATTTTAAAATCTTTTCATGCAGCGTATTCTCTTCTTCTTTATAATGCTAGAATAATGAAGTTGTTTTGCTGCTGATATTCACACAGAGTTCTGACAAACTGAGTTCTGTATTATTTTTCGTGATCTCATGAATCATTTTTTTTTTTTTGTCAGATCTCCATAATAAAGTTTAGAATTTTTGTTTATATATATATATATATATATATATATATATATATATATATAATATAATATAATATAATATATACAGTATATATTTTTTTATTATCCAGATCTCCTATTTTTATTTTATTTATTTTTTTATAGTGATCTCCATAATTTTTTCTTTTGTTTTGTGTCAAGTTACCACAAAACCATTATTCTCTTGTATTTTTTAACCTCAAGGAGGTTGGTGTTGGTGTCCCTTGTTAATTTGACATTGTATTTTTGAAATGTACCTGCCTACTCACAAATACAAACTGTCCTTTTTGAAGTAAAATACATAGGCAAGTATTTGTGAAAAATAAATAGTCATTTATTATGGGTCATAACAAAATATAGAGAAAGGCAACACTGGAGAAACTGGTGAAATTTTCGAAGCCTTTGTACCCCAGGGCAGAAATCAATTATTTTACAGTCAAAATTGGTGGCCTGAGGAGTCCTTATAATAGTGAGCACAATCCGGTCCAGGACTACAAGAGATCAGAACAGCAGCAGATGACATAGCTGTCCCCAGGCTGTGGTCTTACAACAGCCTGCGTCTTTTGTCAGATCAGACTGAACCCAGGTCATCACTTTCTTGCCTTCCTTCCACGCTTCCTTCCATGCATGCTTCCAGGCTGTGGCTCTGGTGTTGTAGTTGTGGCAGGAGGTGGAGGAGGAGGACCATGGTTGAACTCACAAACATGGCTTTGGCTTGTGAGTTTGCCCCTCAACCCTTATTTAGGACTTGTAAGCTAACTTCCTCACATAAGAGGCGTTGGCCTTCCTCCATTTCCTGCATTTTGCAGGCTGCCATATAGGCATAGTCTTCTTGAATATTTGGGGGGGGGGGTTTCTGAGGGCCGCAGTAGCCTTAATAGGCCAAGTGCTGCCTCCTGCAGGTTACTCCTCTTCCTGGGACTTTTTTTTGGAAGGCAGAGGGGAGGGACCTGGGAGGCTACTGGGCCCGGCCACCTCTTGGCTGCCACTTTTCCACAGCCTCCTCCTGGCTGAGACTTTCCTGTGTATGAAAAAGGGACATGGTTTTAGTTTTTGTTCATCAATCACACACAATTTTCAGCTCATGACTGTTGCAAATTAAATGTTAATAAATAGAAAAGACTATCATTCTGACCCCAGCATTTTTAATTCTTGTCCCAATGATTTGTGGCCACTACTGTCTATTGATATGTAAAACACTTTGTAAAATCATAAATTACTGATCAATAATAACATCTAGTTAACATCATTAATTATTTGACAAGAAATATGTTGAACAATGCTATACCTGGTTTAAGCTGGGCTCCTCCACATCTTCCTGGGTGGAAGGCCCAGGTTGGACATCGGAAGCCTCAGCTGAAGTGGAAGGAAGCCTTGAAGGAAGAATGGAGAGTGCTGGCCTGGGTTCAGTCTGGCCTGCCAGAAAATGCAGTTTGTCATAGTACCACAGCCTGGGTAAATAAATGTAATTTGCTGCAGCTCCTGATCTCTGGGAACCCTGGACCTTCTTGCGCTCCCTATTATAAGTGCTCCTCATGCCACCAATTAGGGCCTTCAAATAGGGGATTGCTGCCATGGGGATCACCGGCTTCACAAATTCCAGCAATTGATCCAGCGCTGCCTTCCTCTTTGTTTTATTGTTATAAAAGGGGTGGTTTACCTGCCATCGACAGGGCAGCTTCCTGTACATATCAATGAATATGGGGATAAGGCCTTGATCATTCAATAGACCCATTTTCTCTGCAATACACAACACAAGACAAACCCTAATGTCAGGCTAAACTCTCCTAATCTTGTCCCAATATAGGCCTCAATCTATTAGCAGTATAGGCCACCGAAGTTAAAATTTTACCTTTGTTCAAACGATCGGCGCTTCCGATACTCCTTCCTCCTCTCACAGATCGTATGTACGACGCACGCGTGTTACGCTTTATATACATTGCTCATGCGTGAAACTCCGCCAGCCCCTGACGTTCTTTCTAGTCTATTCCTCGCCCCTTGTCTTTTGGCGCAGTGGGAGAGCACATGGTGAAGAAAGAGCAAGTGCATGTAGAGGAGAGTAGCAATGATGAAAGCCTGGAGCCACGAACATCCCAATCCCGGAGGAGATTTAAGGCCTCAAATATGTCCTTTATAGAGATGGTGGAGATGGTGGACATTTTAAAGAGGGATGGGAAGCATGGACCTTACCCAAACCCAAATGTGAGAAAGGCCAAGATCATGACTAAAGTTATGAAAAGTCTGCACAGGAATTTTGGGGTATGATGTTCGAAGGATCAACTGAGGAAACGATGGTCAGACCTGAAATTGAGGGAGCAGGATCAGTACAGAAAGATCAAGAGAGTTCTTCAAAAAAGTAAGTAGTTGTCGTGTGTTATTATTTATATTACTTGCATGCTGCTCCATGTGCTTTTCTTTACTGTTGTACAGTTTAAAATGGCAACTTTCAGGTTCGTGGACACAGTAATCGTTCGTAGTAAACATTGTTCGTTCCCCAACTAATACAATGTTTTTGGCAGATACAGGTTAACTACATTTGTTCAGGCCTATTTGTATTAAAAGAACTTTAGTACATTGTTGTCTAGATGGGTTTGTACTAGAATGAAATGCAAACTTGATTCAGTGTAAGGAGAGGACACTCAGCAGCTGTTTACACATCTGGACGCAGGAGCACTAGTGTGGGACACCAGAACAAACTTTTTAGGGTGTCCCACATAGGTGCTCCAGTGGATACTAGGGGTGTCTCCATGTGTGAAAATTGTACAAAAAAGGTCTTGAGCTTGGAACTCTGCCAAAAAAGGCAATTGTACGACACTTCCAAGCAATGTTTCATATTACTATTTCTGGCCTCAAATATCTATGTGCTAAGTATGATAGAGACAAAACAAAAAGAAGAGGACCAATGACACATCCAATTTAGCACAGATCAAAACGGGATTTAGAAAAATCGGCTTATATACTGCCCACCCAATTAAAAGACCTGTTTACAATGTCAACCTTGATTCGATACCACAATAGGCTCAAACATCAAGGGGTGGTAGTCCTTTGAATTAAAGAGTTAAGCATACAAAAAAAAAAAAAAAAATCCAGCAGCAATTCATCAGGGAGGACAAACCGGTGTAGGCTAAATATCTTTATTGATTATCCAAATAACAAATTAAACAATTTTAGAAGCCAACACCCACCTCCAACACATACTTAAAATAAGACAGACGTCTTAATAGGACACAGGTGGCCACCACACCCGATACAGACACCTCGCACTCGTCTCACACACAAACAGATAATTATCCTAAATCCGATTCTGGAACAATTGCATGAATGATCGATCAATGAATAAAATTATCAAAAAAAATGTTTAAAAGTTCCAGGAAATTGAAGTTTGGGGCACTCAAACATGGTTCCAATAAGATTGTATATGGAAAGTGCTTGTGCTTTAGAGGTAGACGAGAGTTCCCTTAGTGTAAAAACTGAAGATACAATGGCTCTGATACAGCAAGATGCATATAGAAGTGCAGATATCGGTGGGGATCGAAGGTTAGAGGCAATTGAATTTAGGGCTGATATTGCACAAGGAAAACAAACGTGATAGGCTATACGAGATACTCCCCCTTAAATGCTTGGGGTGCAATGCAGCTCACCATTTGACGTCTTGTGTGTATGATCATAGCCCTTGGAAGTCTAGTCCTTGTAACGATAGCCCCACCGAGGTTAAGACCACTCTGGAGGTCTGGGCGTTGGTGTCGGTATGGAATCGTTCCAACTGGAACAAACAGTAAGAAGTAAAGTCCAGGTCATCCAGGTTTGCAGTATCGCTAAGCTGTATGAAGAGCCACAGAACAGAGCAGCGTTGTGAATGGTTCACATCAGCGGATGAATCCATATTGCGTCCTGAAAGTAAGGGATGATCAGAGATGGATCATGGTGTATGGGGGGATCACAGTGTCACAGTGTCACAGCCGCAAAGGCATATAGATACCTGATCAGCACCATTTAGATGTATGGCAGTGAACAGAAACAAAAACAAAAATAAAGATCAAAATCAAATAGAGGTAGAAATCGGGGTAGATCATCTCCCCACTGGACACCTTGATTATTGCTCTAAGAAGACGGATAGATTGCACTCATTATTCAACCCAAAGGGTTGCATACTGTTTAAATAAAAAATCTACATCTTCTCTTTTTGGTATAATATCCTGTCAAAATCCCCTCTTCTTGATGGAAAATTGAGTTTATAGATGCCTTTACGTTTAAGACCCTTCGCCTTCATGCATTTTCAAGAAATGCAGGGAGAGGGGATGGTCATCATCCTTATTAATGATACTCTGAACATGTTCACCAATTCTGATTTTAGGCTGTCTTTTTGTTTTACCCACATAAATCAGTCCACAAGGACAGGTGAGCATATAAATCACATGTGTTGTGGCACAGTTTATGAAGTTGTTGATTTTAAATTGTTTGCTACCATCAGAACTGGTGAACATGTCAGTCCTATCCACATATCTGCAGATATGGTACCTACCGCAGGGGTACATACCTCTGAGAGGTGGGAGATTGGTAAGCCAATCCCGTTTCTTTGGTCTACTATATTCAGAGTGGACCAAGCAGTCCTTTAGATTGGTCGCTCTTCTAGCTGTAAGTAGGGGCCTGTCGCTGATGATATTCCCAAGTATGGGGGCCTCTGATAGAATGTGCCAATGGCGGCTCAATACATTTCTAGTTTGTTCCCACTGTGCCCCAAATTTAGTAATAATCCTAATTGGGGCTTGGCTGGGGATTTTTTGTTTTTCCCCAGTATTGTCAATCAGGAGGGACTGTCTAACCGTCTGAAGAGCCCTTCTCTTGGCCTTTCTTATGCAAGCATGAGAATAGCCGCGGTCACAAAATCTCCCATAAAGATCATATGCCTTGGTTTGGAAGTCAGTGACTTCCGAACAGTTCCTCCTAGCACGGAGGAACTGGCCTACCGGGATTCCCTGTATAAGAGATCTGGGATGGTGACTGGAAGCCAATAACAATGTATTCATTGCCGTACCCTTTCTGAATGTTTTGGTATGAAGTTTGCCCTCCTTGATATAAATGGAGAGGTCCAGGAAGGGTAAAGTGGCAGGATCAAAGGAATAGGTTAGCCTGATGTTCCTGTCATTGCTATTCAATTCACCAATGAAGGAAACCAGGTCCATAGGTGAGCCATCCCAGAGCATGATCACATCGTCAATGTACCTCACAGGTGACAGTGGCCGAGGTACATCGTTGAAGGGCACATACATTCCAACTCCCATAAACCCAGATTCAAACATGCATACGAGGGGGCCCAGGGGGCACCCATCAAGGTGCCCCTAATCTGCCTATAGTATGTTCCAAGGAATTGGAAACAGTTATTTTCAAGCATGAACTGTAGGGGATCAACAATGAATTCATTTTGTGTGGCCAGTAAGGGAAATTTATTATCCAGGAAATATTGTACCGCTTTGAGGCCCCAGTTGTGTGGAATTGATGTATAAAGTGATTCAACATCTATTCCCACCAAAAGGACTCCTGGTGGTAGCAAAATCCTATCAAGCCTCCTGAGTACATCGCGTGTGTCCTGCACAAAGGAGGGGAGTTTGCATATCAGCTCTTTAATTAATGCATCCACATATTTACCGACCCTCTCCAGGGGGCCCTTTATGGCCGAGACAATTGGTCTCCCCGGGGGGGTCAGTGATGGATTTGTGGAGCTTGGGAATCGTATAAAAGGTGGGAGTGTTGAATTCTCGAACACTAAGGTATTTACATTCCTTACGTGTAATGAGATGTTCTTCTAGGGCCCTAGAAGAACATCTCATTACAAGTAAGGAATGTAAATACCTTAGTGTTCGAGAATTCAACACTCCCACCTTTTATACGATTCCCAAGCTCCACAAATCCATCACTGACCCCCCAGGGAGACTTTATCAACTTTGATAATTTTATTCATTGATCGATCATTCAGGCAATTGTTCCAGAGTCGGATTTAGGATAATTATCTGTTTGTGTATGAGACGAGTGCGAGGTGTCTGTATCGGGTGTGGTGGCAACCTGTGTCCTATTAAGACGTCTGTCTTATTTTAATTATGTGTTGGAGGTGGGTGTTGGCTTCTAAAATTGTTTATTATGCTATTTGGATAATCAATAAAGATATTTAGCCTACACCGGTTTGTCCTCCCTGATGAATTGCTGTTGGATTTTTCCTGCTTTTTTGTATGCTATGTGCTAAGTATACCTTTTTTTTATTCCCCCAGGAGAGAAAAAACTCGGGACATCTGAGGACACCATGGACCCCCCACCTCCAAAAGAAAAGCAAATCCCCACTCCACAACCAGAATATGTGGAGGAAGGAGAGGTTTATGAAGTGGGCGAAACAGTGACCACAACAGGTGAGTTTATGAGACCACTGCTTCAGGTAATAGATGTATGCCTGCATATTTATAATACATGGTGTGTTTTTTAATTTTAGGTGATGTGGATGTTGTAGAAGAAGATTCACATTTCACAAGTGCAAGTGCACACGTCCTCATCGGAGAGATCATGGTGTGCAATCATGATTTACAAAAGATCAAGGAAGACATCATGATATTGAAAAAAGACTCAAAAACATCAATGTTTTAGGCCAAATCTAAAAAACACCTTAAGTCTTAATTTTTTTGATATTTTTCATAAATTTTTTAAGTATCTTGAAAGCCAAATTTTGAAGATACACACAGTGTGTCAACATGTGCTATCTACCATCACAGGATATCAATGTACGCGTTTGGTTGGTGCAACCTCTTCCTCGCAACTAAAGTAGCTGAGAGGAAGGGGTTTCACCCCCGAAACACGTCCATTGATCCCTTATGATAGGAGCTGGCACATGTTGACGTTAGGCATGGGATCAGGAGGGAAATACCCATTTTTATTCTCAATTTGTGTGCATCTTCAAAATTTGGCTTCACCCCATCTGATGAAGGCAATATCAGCACAGTTTGGACATACTAATGTCTGATATTGCCTTTGTAAGTTCCTGAGTTGTGTATTGTTTTATGGTTTTAACCATGCCTGTTTTAACACAAAAAAGGCTATTTGTACTGTCAAAAACAAAAATGTTACTACTAAAATATGTTGGTTTGTTCAAAAACCCTTTTCTAACGCACATGTGAATGTGCACAGAGTAAAAAGTTTTCTACTCAACAATGTGTGGCTTCTTCTTTCAAAGCTCAATATAATTTTTTGGACTAAGTTGGTGTTTACACTGAAATGGGGGTTATTTACTAAAGGCAAATCCACTTTGCACTTCAAGTGCACTTTCAGTGCAGTTTCAAGTGCACTTTTCCAGTGCACTTGTAGTGCAAAGTGGATTTTCCTTTATAATTTGCCACAATCATTTTCGTGACTCTGCAAAATTCATTTATGGTGCTGAAAATGATGTATATTTTTAACAGTAATGCATTACATACACTAACAACAAAAACAAGGTGTGTGTGTGTAGCAGACCCACAACATAATAATAGTTCGCTGAAGAAGAGATTCTCACCTCATGTATCAACTAAATAATGTTTGCACTATTGAAGAAAATGTCAAAAAATAAAAGCCCACTGGAGAACCTAGGAGACAGCTAAAAGAAACACAAGCAGTAAATCCAATAAAATATTATTTCAGTTTAAATAAAAAAAATTTTTTATAATGTTTATTAAACATTTTCTGCCATATCAATGGCCCCCCTACCCGCAAAGTACTCCATATATTTTATACGGACCTCGCGTGAGCTTTGGGGGGCAAGCACTGAATACGAACCCACAAACTCAAACTGAAGAGCAGTAACAATCGGAAAAGCGTGAGGCTGAAAAGCGCGAATCATCCCCCAGTGCAAGAAACCATGAATGGCCCCACTGGTCCCTACCCTCTGAGCCTGGGCCCCTTTACTCCCGTTGTGGGGCCCTTTATTATGACCCTGCACTGGCACCCTTTCACATGTTCTGCAGCAGGCCCCCATCCTGCCGCCTTGGAGCCCCCCACGGTGCCAGAACACCATGGCCCGGTCACAAGTATGACCCTTTACAACATTGGTAGTAAACAATAAAATTATCAATAACAGCAAATTAACCACTTGCTTACTGGGCATTTAAACCCCCCACCTGCCTAGACCAATTTTCAGCTTTCAGCGCTCTCCCACTTTGAATGACAATTGCATGGTCATGCAACGCTGTACCCAAATTCAATTTTTATCATTTTTTTTATACACAAATAGAGCTTTCTTTTGGTGGCATTTAATCACTGCTGTTTTTTTTTTTTATTTTTTGCTAAAATAACCAAAAAAGACTGAAAATTTGGGGAAAAATAGTTTGTCATAGAATTTTAAAAACAGGTCATTTTTCTCCTTCGTTGATGTGCGCTGCTGTGGCTGCACTGATGGGCGCTGATCGGCTGCACTGATGGGCACTGAGAGGTGGCACTGATAGGTGGCACTGATGAGCACTGGTAGGCACTGTTAGGTAACACCAATAGGCAGCACTGATCGGTGGCGCTGATGATGAGGCACTGGTGGGCATTAATAGGTGGCACTGTTGGGCAAAAGTAGGTGGCACTGTGGGCACTGGCAGGCACAGATGAGGCAGCCACGGCTCTCTGTGTGAGGGACTGATGTACTAGTTCTCTGTCAGCTCCCCTCTCTCCTTATGAGTGACAGCTGGCAGTGGGAAGATTCTATAGCCAATAGCAGGCTGTCTATTGATATGAATCCAACTACTGTCTACCATAAGGGGAGCAGAACTGATGGAAATCTACTGTCTCCAAATCCTAATCAGGCTCCACCCACCCATCAACAAACCTCATTGGCCACAGTTGATCTGAGGATGGAGTGTTTCTATGAACACTCCGACATCTGTGTACCTCCACGTGTGGTGCTTGCCCCATATTCTTGTATCTGCTTCCAAAAGGTACATGAATCTGTCTCTCCATGTCATAACGGAATTCCAAAGAGTGCCACAGACACTTTTTTATTAATTACTGTGATTGTGTTTAAATTTGTTATCCAATTTGCTGATATGTCGTGTCTTTTCTACACACATAAGTGTTGAATAGGAAACAATATCGCCAAGGTATTTTATGATTGATTATTGAGTTTGTTGTTTTAGAAAATGTTACTCTTTGTGTATGTTCATTTTATATCATCTGATTGAATGTACTGTATAAGGCTAAAAATAATGATGTTTAAAATAGCGAGTTTGATTTGTGCAGTTTTTTTCGTTTGGATAAAATTAATTGCTTCTGTAAAATGTTTTAATGTTGGTAATTACTATATGTGGAAGATTTCTCCTTTCTGTCCCTGTGAAAGCACAAGGAATTAGGGGGCATTTAGCACAGGGACAGGAATTATAACCTGACAGAGTTTCCTATTTTACTGAGGAAAAAAAGTGTTATATTGCATTTCGGGTCTTTACTGGAGAGCAGTGGTGGCCCGTATATTAAGGGCGCAAAGGCGCCGCTCCTACAAACCATGCACCTGACCCCTAATCTACATGCAGGGCACCAGACACATGGATTTCAATAGGGTTTTTTTTTTTGAAGCACGTGATTAGAGCCTGAGGCTCTAATTGACTTAAAAAGAAAGGTGGGCTCAGGGCACAGTGCTCTATCACCCAGTTGTGTGACAATAGCGAATTAATAGTCACAAATGACTTCCTGATTCTCCTCCCTGCCAGTTAGGAAGCGGCTCCTGAGACCTGATTGTGTTAGGACTCCCAGCCAATCAGGACTCAGGAGGACCCACTTCCTATTCTGTCGCAAAGACAAGCTACGGCTCTTTCCTGAAGCAAGGAGCAGCATCGGCATTGGCCTCCTAAGGTAAGGCCACTGATCGCCACCGCCCTTCCCCACGGGGGGGGGGGGATACTGTTCGCCAATGTCCATCTCCTGCGGGGGGGGGCACTGATCACCGCCATCTGTCTCCCACGGGTTTGTTTGCGCCCCCCCAAAATATTAAGCACCAGCCGCCACTGCTGCAAACATATCCTATCTTTTCCTATCTCCCTATTGGGAGAGAGAACATAAATAAATAAAAAAATGGCTGGGCTACAGCTTCAAGAATTTCATCTCTAAACACACAGTGCCCTTGGTGTAGCATTCTGCCAATACAGCTGCAGTGCATTTCAGCATGCTTTAGATTTTGACAGAATGCAGACAGGCATTTGATCTTAAGAGATTGAAGTCAAAACTGAAACCAAGATTGGACGCACATGAGCTGGACGCCTGTGTGCAAGGGGCCTATGGGCCCATTCAGATGGGTGATGAGCCCCGTACTCCATGCTGAGCTGTGTTTTGCTGCGTACACATGCAACTCTGAGCTGCATGGAGGCAACCCACAGAAGTGGAAACAGATGCAGCTGCTGCATGAAAATAGTCACATACCAAAGTTTGAGATACAGGAAGGAGAAGGTGCATAGATCTGAATGCAGATACTGTGCTGTTGGATCCATGCATCCACTCCTACCTGCATGTCATATTTTGACATGAGAACCTGTCCATGGAGTCGCTGTGTCCACATCCACTTCTATGGGCTGTATGCGTGCAGCTTCATGGTGGATGCAGACTCATAAAAAAACAGCTCAGTGTTCATCAGAATGAGCCCTATATCTGCTAGTGAGCTGGAGAGATGCATGCAAGGGACCTAAAGCTGCTCATTATTGTAGAAAGAGGCGTACAGCAGTATTCCTTGTCTGTAGGTTTAGGAAGATCATCTGACACTGACAATGTCTGATAAACTGACAGTACAGGGCAAGATTAGCAAAGCATTTGTGGGTGGACACCAGTGAGGGAGGTGGGAGGAATCTCCTGGTCTAGTGGAAGGCTTTTCCTGAGGTCACGTGGGTGTGTTTAACCACTTAAGGACCGCCCCACTTTCATATACTGCGGAAGGACAGCCCTAAAGTGGAAAATGGAGAATTTTTCCTCTAATTTTTCCTCTATGGGACTTTGGAACGCAGAGAGTCTAAAAACAGTAGGATTGTATCAAAATGATATATTTATTAGAATAAGTTAAAACATGATGAGTTTGGATAAAAAAATCAGATGCATATGTGCAGAAAATAGGTGATAATAACAGAAAATATTACAACAATACCGTAAACACCACAAACTCTGCCCTGACAGTTAGACTAGGACCAGAAAATACTGATGCGTTTCAAGGTTGAAGATGATGAAATCTCTTCTTCAGGGGCTAGTGGTGGAGTGTATTGTTATCTAGAAGTTTTAACAGAGAAAACAGCAGTAAACAGTCAGAGTACATTAAATACAAATAGATTGCAAATAAATACAATTACCAGTGATCACAAATAGTAGTGATCACAAATGCTTCAAAAGTAAAATGCATTCTGTGTAATTCCTGAATGATCACCAAATAGCATCCAATTTGAAAAAAATGGGGATATAATTCACTGCCAGGGATCAGATTGATGGAAAGGGTCCCCACAAAGAGTTATGTGGGATCAGGAACGTGCCGGATACAAAGGGCACCCTACGACCAAAGTGGGAAACCACGGACTCAACACACCCCTTGCTTGCCTAGCATCTAGAGAAGGAGGGGGATAATATAGCAGACAGAAACAAGGAAGAAAAAAATAAAAAATAAAGAAAAACTTAATGTTATAGTTGGATAAAGGATATACTAAATATACTCAATATTAGTATGAGCAGGGATTGACACTATAAGTCAATCCACGCATACCTTGTCAGTAGGCAGAGAAGAGATTCTTGCAGATGAACGTGCATAAAAAGAGTGGAGAGTACTCCGACGTTATCTAAACAGGTAGAAGCCCCGAATAATCTAGAAAGAGGAAGTCATATATGATTGATTACAATCATATATAGATCTGCAGTACCTTAAAGGGTATTGTGGGATGGTATTTTATCCCACACATAAAGGAGTCAGAAAACAGACCCACCAACATCACTGTGGACTGTCATAGACTCTCCATGATTATTATCAAGGATTAGTATATATAACGTACGGACACAACCAAAAGAGCTTGGCTTTACCTTGAGAAGTACAAATAGACACAATCCACTCGATGCTGCAGCAGCATGAGACTGGACGCACAAATGTCCGTCTTATGTTGTGCAGCTGATTGGAACAAATCACCTACAGCTGGCTGCTAGGTTGAGACATGGGTTGGACGGAGGAGGTGCCCTCCGAGTCCCCGACACACAGGCCCGCCCCCCAGTGCCACAGGCAGAGACAGCGCTGAAAACAAACAGCGTTGTGACTTCACATGCTCGATGGAAGGAGGTGTGTGTGCATGGTGGGCGGGTGATTGGCGTCTGCGTCGGCGACTCGCAACGCAGTGGGTGTCATGACAGAGATGGATAACCTCAGTCATGCACACCCAAGTTTTAAGAGGCCAATTGCATCAAACCAGACAGGATGACACAATGGCCCCTGTGTGCTGAGTGGACGGCCTGTCCCGAGCGACACATCTCTCATTGATTGCAGAGGTAAAATCATAATCCGTGGCAGCAAAATAAAAATAAAAATAAAAAAACCCCACAGAGAAACATACATTAACACAGAAGGAGGGAAGGAACAACATACATACATAAACATCAAAATATCGGCAAGTTGTCACAAAAAGCACTCAAACGGATACAAATATATATGTATATATGCACACATATCTATGTATGTGCAGGTTATCGTTACAGGTGTTCAGCTAAATGTATAAACGCATGTTGAAAGATTACGGGTTTCTAAAACCAAAAAAGCCAAAGGAAAGATGGACGTGCATGTTTAACCAACATTATATATATCTCATATTATATGTATAGAACACATAAAGATTTTCTGATTTATACAGTGTAGCAATAACTCTCGGTGGAGCTGCTGATTTATTATCGGGCCTGTACTCTGCTATCACAACCCCAGTTATTTGGCTCAGTCCCCTTGACACAGCTGTGGTGTAATGTGGATGTGCGACAAACAGTCAAAAAAACAACTCTACAAAGTATAATATAATATACCTGTCTGTCTTTACCTTGAGCTCCAACACTCCGTTTGGCCTGTACGTGAAAGGAAATAGCACTCCACACAATAGTACTTAATCACCATAAGAGTTTGCTGTAAATGTTTAGAAATAGTAATCACAGTTGTTGTACTGTCACACCAATGTAGTGTGACAGCCGGCAAATTCAATTCACAATAGTATATCAGAGAATAAGATTATTCAGATTAACAACCTTTTATGTGTCTACAGAATGGAACCCATGACAGAGTGAAATCGACTTCACTATGGACACCGTTCCACTCTCAGCGCGCTCTGCTATGCACAAAACACAAACAAAAACATATTTCCTAGGGAGCTTCCCCTGTTCTTTAGATGACAATCCCTCTAAAGGGCAGTAAAAGGCAAGGACTTGCGTTAACAGAGGCAGTCCTTCTTTGTTCTTCTGTCTTCTGCTAGCAAGGATTAAGTGAAATTTGTAATCCAGGGAGTTAACAATCCAAGTCAAAGTAAACTGAACGTTAAACTATTGCTGTGGTGCGGCAGCTCTGGAACCATCTCCGGTGCAAGTAGCTCTTTCCAACCAAACTGTCCTGTGGGACTATCAGTCCCAGCAACACTTTTCAGATGTGTGTAATGTGAAGCAAACTTCTGGGCTTGAGCCCTCTCACCGCACTGGATCCAGACAGAGGGATGTCTCCGTTCCACAAGCTCTCAGTCTGTATGGAGTTACAGCCATGCTGTTACGCTGTTCTGTGCACTATCGATCAGGAGTCCTCGGTTACCTCCCTCACAAGTCTCCGGAACAATCACTCTGCTGTTCCAGCACACTGTGTTCTTCAGGCAGGATCGCTGGCTGCTGCTCTGCTCTGCGCAGGGTAGGCCGCGACTCCGTGGGACACACACACCCACAGAGCCTTGCTGGCAGGCCACACGTCCCAGGAACAAGAGAGCTAAGATGACTGCTCCCAGCCTTTTTATAGTCTCCCCACAATGCAGTTCTGCTCTCAGAGATTTGTGGGAGTCCCTGTGCATTCTGGGTAGGTCAAGTTAATGTCCCAACGTAAACAAACAGAATACTTCGATGTCACCTCTGTGCAATACATAACAAAAATAAAGGTGTTGTACTTTTAGATTTTGGTCACTAGATGGCGCTATACCAACTTATTACCTTTACAACACACATATAACTAGAAGCAAAAATTGTCAGCACTACAACAGTAATAGACCTCAAAAGGAAAGTGTGGTAAATTGGTCAACTTGATTGTAAAGAAGGGAAAAGTATTTTGATGATCAGATTGTTCATGATGTTATTATATTGTTTGCATAAAGGTATTCAAAATAAGTGAGGCGGATTTGCTTCATTGGGGTCCCATTCTGACCCCCCTGACGCAAAACCTTCCAAAAAGAGTCAAAATGAGATAGCATCATTTAGGCCTGAGGGTCTTGTTGCGTGGAGGCGAAAGATCCATTTTTGTTCTTCTTGTAATAGGATCTTGTTCCAGTCGCCACCACGCGAACCTGGGTGTACCCGGTCCAAAATCAAAAAGGAAATTCTTGGAAAATTGCCCGTGTGTATAGCCGAAACATGTCTCCCTAGCATTAGGTTAGGATTGCATGATCTCATGGAGGCTATATGCCGATACACACGCCTCCAAAATTCCAGGCTTGTCTTGCCCACATAAAAGCATGCACAGTTGCATAGCAACAGATAGACCACGGCAAAGGTTCTACAGTTAGCATAATGCTTGGGCGCATATTTCTCGCCATTTGGTAGTTGTATATTCTGCTTGGTGTTCATGAACTGGCAATAGGCGCACCCCCCACATTTGAATGTTCCAGGGCGCTTACAGGGATCTCGTTTTCCCCCTTCCCCCAAATATTCACTCATCACCAATTGGTCCCTTAGTGATTTTGCTTGTTTAAAAGTAAAAGAGGGTTTATCTTGTACAAAACGACCAATGGTGGGATCTGATTTCAAAATGTGCCAGTATCTTTCAATGATATTTTTGGTACTTGTATGTTGGTTTGAAAATGTAGAAATAATTCGGATTGGGTTGGTTTTGTTTTTAGCAGACATGGGATTATAGATAAGTTCCTGTCTGGTTTTGGAACAGGCCCTTTTATAGGCCTTTTTTAACCGCCTGACATCCGGCCGTAGCCGAATGACGGCTACAGCGCGGATGTCAATTCCCGGGAGGCCGTCATATGACGGCCTCCCCTTTCCTCGCTCCCCGTGCGAGCGCGTAACGGGGAAATTCTGTGTTGGCCGTGTCCCTTGGACACAGCCAATCACAGATCACTGTAAATAGCCAATCACAGCGGCCATTTACAGCGCGATCGCCATGGCCAATGAGCGATGATCTCAAATGTAAACATTTGAGATCATCTCTCATTGCCGGCTCTCTCTCCTCACACAGAGACAGCGTGTGAGGAGAGAGAGAAACTGTCAGCGATCTGTGAGTTTACAACAACATTTATACAGTGCCTACAGTGCCCATCAGTACAGTGCACCATCAGTACAGTGCCCACCTGTGCCAATCGGTGCCCACCTGTGCCAATCGGTGCCCACCCGTCTGCCCAGCGGTGATCAGTGTCCATCTGCACATCTGCACAATCAGTGCCCACCTGTGCCACCTCATCAGTGCCCACCTGTGCCACCTCATCAGTGCCCACCTGTGCCAATCAGTGCCCATCTGTGCTGCCTCATCAGTGCCCACCTGTGCCAATCAGTGCCCATCTGTGCTGTCTTAGTGCACATCTGTGCTGCCTCAGTGCACATCTGTGCAATCAGTGCACATCTGTGCCGCCTCATCAGTGCCCATCTGTGCCGCTCCATCTGTGCCTCCCCATCTGTGCCGCTCCATCTGTGCCGCCCCATCTGTGCCGCTCCATCTGTGCTGCCCCATCTGTGCCGTCCCATCAGTGCCCATCTGTGCCGTCCCATCAGTGCCCACCTGTGCCGCCTCATCAGTGCACATCTGCACATCTGTTCCACCTCATCAGTGCACATCTGTTCCACCTCATCAGTGTATATCTGTTCCACCTCATCAGTGCCCCTCTGTGCCACCTCAGTGCCGCCTCATCAGTTCCCATCAGTGCAGACTTAGCAACTATGTCCAAAAGAAGCTTTTCCGCCGAGGAGGCGTACCAAATACTGTCCCAGGCCGACGAGAGCAATGGGGAGCTCTCTTTTTCGGATTCCCTTTCTGACTCCGATTCTGAGTCGGACATAAATTATGAGCCAGTCCTCAGTAGTGGAACACTGAGTGACTCAGAGGAGGAAGATATTCAGCCCGCCAAACGAAGGCGTTCTGGTGAGGAGGCAGTGGCATCTACCAGCACCGCAGTGCCATCCACCAGCACGGCAGTCCCATCTACCAGCACCGCAGTGCCATCCACCAGCACGGCAGTCCCATCCACCAGCACCGCAGTGACATCCACCAGCACCGCAGTGACATCCACCAGCACCGCAGTGCCTCGGCAAGAAATGCCAAGGACCCATGCCAGCCTTCCCTATGCCCTGCAGAACCCCTTGTGGCTTCCTCCTAATACAGGAGAAGCCAACATTCCCCCTTTCACTGCCCAGCCAGGAGTCTTTACCGAGTTTTTACCGAGGACATGCTGTCAAATATTGTGGCCCAGTGCAACCTTTATGCACAGCAATTTATTTTGAATAATCCAACGTCCTACTATGCCCGTCCCTATGAGTGGAGAGACCTAATGGTAGAGGAGTTGAAGGTTTTTTTAGGGCTCACATTTAATATGGGACTCACAAAAAAAAAACACTTTGATGTCCTATTGGTCAACCCACCCCCTCCACCACATACCAGTATTCTCCAAGGTAATGATACCTCATGATATTGAGGTTTCTTCATTTCAATGACAATACCCAGTGCCCTCCCCGAAATGACCCAAAATATGACAGACTTTTCAAAATTCGGCCACTTTTAAATTATTTTTATGCCCTATTCCTCCTGCTGTTTACCCCAGACCAAAACATATGTGTGGATGAGTCCCTTGTTAAGTTTAGTGGCAGGCTTAAAATAAAACAATATATTCCCAGTAAAAGGGCCCGCTATGGGGTGAAGGTATACAAATTATGTGATCGAGTCACAGGTTACACGTATGCCTTCAAAGTGTACGAAGGGAAGTACACCCAGCTGCAACCCCCTAATTGCCCAGACTACTTGGGATCAAGCGGGAAAATTGTTTGGGACCTCACATACCCCCTACTGGACAAAGGCTACCACCTGTATGTAGACAACTTCTACACATCTCTTTTCATTTTTTTCCACATTTTCCAAAAACTTCTGGAAAAAAATAAACCATTCAAAAGACTCATTATGCCTCATAGATTATACGTTGGGGTGTTAGCTTTCCAAAATGGGGTAATTTTGTGGGTGTTTCCATTGTCCCGGTGCTCCAGGGCCTTCAAAAATGTAATAGGTGGTTGAGAAATGTGATGTGTAATTTATGCTCCTAGAACACCTGATGGTGCTCCATGCATGTTGGGCCTCTGTATGTGGCCAGGCAGTGAAAAAGTCCCACACATGTGGTATCGTAATACTCAGGAGGAGTAGCAGAATGTATTTTGGGGTGTCATTTTTGCTATCTAAATGCTATGTGTTGGAAATATCTTATAAACGGACAACTTTGTGTAAAAAAAAATGCGTTTTCATTTTTTTTCCACATTTTTCAAAAACTTCTGGAAAAAAATGACTGTTCAAAAGACTCATTATGCCTCATAGATTATATGTTGGGGTGTTAGCTTTCCAAAATGGGGTAGTTTTGTGGGTGTTTCCATTGTCCTGGTGCTCCAGGGGCTTCAAAAGTGTAATAGGTGGATGAGAAATGTGATGTGTAATTTATGCTCCTAGAACACCTGATGGTGCTCAATGCATGTTGGGCCTCTGTATGTGGCCAGGCAGTGAAAAAGTCCCACACATGTGGTATTTTAATACTCAGGAGGAGTGGCAGAATGTATTTTGGGGTGTCATTTGTGGTATACACATGCCATGTGAGAGAAATAAGCTATTACAATGACAATTTTGTGGGGGAAAAAAAAAATCTCAATTTTGCAAAGAATTGTGGGAAAAAAATACAACTTCAAATAACTCACCATGCCTCTAACTAAATACATTGAAATGTCTACTTTCCAAAAAGGGGTTGTTTGGGGGGCATTTGTACTTTCCTGGCTTGTTAGGGTCTCAGGAAATGAGGCCACCAGTACATCAGATGTGATAATTTTTTTATGATTTGCACCATAGCTTGTAGACTCTAAAACTTTCACACAGACCAAATAATTTCCACAAATTTTTGGTTATTTTTACCAAAGATATGTAGCAGTATAAATTGTGGCCAAAATTTATGAAGAAAAATTACTAATTTGCAAAATTTTATCACAGAAATTAAGAAAAATTGTTTTTTTTTCAAAATTTTTGGTCTTTTTTCATTTATAGCGCAAAAAATAAAAAACCCAGAGGTGATCAAATACCACCAAAATAAAGCTCTATTTGTATGAAAAAAAGGACAAAAAAATAATTTGGGTACAGTGTTGCATGACTGAGTAATTGTCATTCAAAGTGTGAGAGCATTGAAAGCTGAAAATTGGTCTGAATAGGAGGGGGGTTTAAGTGCCCAGTAAGCAAGTGGTTAAACAAGTCTTGGAGTACCCACGTGCCAGGAGTCTTCCCATCAATGAGTAGGCTTCTCGTTTGAAAACGGTGTCATCGGTGCAGTTTCTCCTGACACGTAGGTATTGACTGTAAAGAATTGAGCGGATTAGGGGTTTGGGGTGAAAACTACTAGCATGTAATATCGAGTTCCCAGATGTTGGCTTTCGATACAGGGAACTCGTTAGAAAGCCGTCCTGGTCTTTTTGGATTATCACATCCAAGAAGGTGATGTCACTATCAAGAAAGGTCATGGTGAAAGTAAGATTGAACAAATTTGTATTTAGTTCACCCAAAAAGTTTTGTAAGTTCTCTGGCGGTCCATCCCAGACAAACAGAATATCATGGATGTAGCGGTACCATACCACCACATTCTCCTTGTATGGATGCAGATGTTCAGTTAGCGAAAGCATGCGTTCCCATTCCCCTAGGTGCAGGTTGGCATACGATGGCAATGATGATACAACTATAACATTAAGTTTTTCTTTATTTTCGTTTTTGTTTTTCTTCCTTGTTTCTGTCTGCTATATTATCCCCCTCCTTCTCTAGATGCTAGGCAAGCAAGGGGTGTGTTGAGTCCGTGGTTTCCCACTTTGGTCGTAGGGTGCCCTTTTTGTCCGGCACTGTTCCTGATTCCACATAACTCTCTTTCTGGGGGCCTTTTTCCATCGATCTGATCCCTGGCAGTGAATTATATCCCAATTTTTTTTTTTAAATTGGATGCTATTTGGTGATCATTCAGGAATTACACGGTTAGAATGCATTTTACTTTTGAAGCATTTGTGATCACTACTATTTGTGATCACTGGTAATTGTATTTATTTGCAATCTATTTGTGTTTAATGTACTCTGACTGTTTACTGCTGTTTTCTCTATTAAACCTTCTAGATAACAATACACTCCATTACTAGCCCCTGAAGAAGAGGTTTCATCATTTTCAACCTTGAAATGCGTCAGATTTTTCTGGACCTAGTCTAATTGTCAGGACAGAGTTTTGTGGTATTTACTGTATCGTTGTAATATTTTCTGGTATTATCACTTATTTTCTGCACATATGCATCCAATTTTTTTATCCAAATTCATCATGTTTTAACTTATTCTAATAAATATATAATTTTGATACAATCCTACTGTTTTAAGACTCTCTGCCTTTCAAAGTCCCATAGAGGAAAAATTCTCCATTTTATACTTAAATTAGGGATGTGGGCAGAGTGTCTTTCTCCATAAAGTTTCTGGCACTACCACAATAAATCCCTTAAAGTGGAGTTCCACCCAAAAGTGGAACTTCCGCTTTAAGCACTTCTCTTCCTGCTCTTGTCACCTAGGCGACTTCGCCTCTCCACCTCCCTCTTGGCAATCTTCTGGGACACGTCACAGGTCCCAGAAGATTGCCAGGCCATTAACAAAATGCAACATGACTTGCGCATACACAGTGCCCACACTTGCAATGCCGGCACCATGGAGAGGCGGGAGATAGGAGCGAGGCTTCGGGCGGCCGCATCGCTGGACCATGGGACAGGTGAGTGTCTGTTTATTAAAAGTCAGCAGCTACACTTTTTGTAGCTGTTGACTTTTTTAAATCAATAAGTTTTTATTGAATATTTCACAGAACATAAGTGAAAAACATGTAGAAAAATATTTCCTTAGACATGCATTTTCTCAGTTTATGACACATTCTTGAGGATTATTCCATAACAAAGTCTGTATACAATAGACATGTTAACCACTTGACGACCGCCTCACGCCGATTTACGTCGGCAAGGTGGCACGGACAGGCAAAATCACGTACATGTACGTGATTTGCCTTCCGCGGGTGGGGGGTCCGATCGGACCCCCCCCCGGTGCCCGAGGCGGTCGTCTTTTCTCCCACGGCGATCGGAGATGAGGGGGAGGCCATCCGTTCGTGGCCCCCACCTCGCGATCGCCGCCGGCCATTGAGAACATTCCTTTGCTGCTGTATGCTAAACAGCAGCAAAGGAAATGATGTCATCTCTCCTCGGCTCGGTAATTTCCGTTCCGGCCCGAGGAGAGAAGACAAGTGAGTGAGTGCACAACACACACACACACAGTAGAACATGCCAGGCACACAAAACACCCCGATCCCCCCCCCGATCGCCCCCCCGATCCCCCCCCAATCACCCCCCCCCCCCTGTCACAAACTGACACCAGCAGTTTTTTTTTTTTTCTGATTACTGTATTGGTGTCAGTTTGTGACAGTTACAGTGTTGGGACAGTTAGTATTACCCCCCTGTAGGTCTAGGATACCCCCCTAACCCCCCCTAATAAAGTTTTAACCCCTTGATCACCCCCTGTCACCAGTGTCGCTAAGCGATCATTTTTCTGATCGCTGTATTAGTGTCGCTGGTGACGCTAGTTAGTGAGGTAAATATTTAGGTTCGCCGTCAGCGTTTTATAGCGACAGGGACCCCCATATACTATCTAATAAATGTTTTAACCCCTTGATTGCCCCCTAGTTAACCCTTTCACCACTGATCACCGTATAACTGTTACGGGTGACGCTGGTTAGTTTGTTTATTTTTTATAGTGTCAGGGCACCCGCCGTTTATTACCGAATAAAGGTTTAGCCCCCCGGTCGCCCGGCGGTGATATGCGTCGCCCCAGGCAGCGTCAGATTAGCGCCAGTACCGCTAACACCCACGCACGCAGCATACGCCTCCCTTAGTGGTATAGTATCTGAACGGATCAATATCTGATCCGATCAGATCTATACTAGCGTCCCCAGCAGTTTAGGGTTCCCAAAAACGCAGTGTTAGTGGGATCAGCCCAGATACCTGCTAGCACCTGCGTTTTGTCCCTCCGCCCGGCCCACCCAAGTGCAGTATCGATCGATCACTGTCACTTACAAAACACTAAACGCATAACTGCAGCGTTCGCAGAGTCAGGCCTGATCCCTGAGATCGCCAACAGTTTTTTTGGTAGCATTTTGGTGAGCTGGCAAGCACCAGCCCCAGGCTGCGCCAGATTAGCGCCAGTACCACTGACACCCACGCACGTACCATACACCTCCCTTAGTGGTATAGTATCTGAACGGATCAATATCTGGTCCGATCAGATCTATACTAGCGTCCCCAGCAGTTTAGGGTTCCCAAAAACGCAGTGATAGCGGGATCAGCCCAGATACCTGCTAGCACCTGCGTTGTGCCCCTCCGCCCGGCCCAGCCCAGCCCAGTCCACCCAAGTGCAGTATCGATCGATCACTGTCACTTACAAGGCACTAAATGCATAACTGCAGCGTTCGCAGAGTCAGAGTCAGGCCTGATCCCTGCGATCGCTAACAGTTTTTTTGGTAGCATTTTGGTGAACTAGCAAGCACCGGCCCCAGGCAGCGTCAGGTTAGCGCCAGTACCACTAACACCCACGCACGCAGCATACGCCTCCTTTAGTGGTATAGTATCTGAACGGATCAATATCTGATCCGATCAGATCTATACTGGCGTCCCCAGCAGTTTAGGGTTCCCAAAAACGCAGTGTTAGCGGGATCAGCCCAGATACCTGCTAGCACCTGCGTTTTGCCCCTCCGCCCGGCCCAGCCCAGCCCACCCAAGTGCAGTATCGATCGATCACTGTCACTTACAAAACACTAAACGCATAACTGCAGCGTTTGCAGAGTCAGGCCTGATCCCTGCGATCGCTAACAGTTTTTTTGATAGCGTTTTGGTGAACTGGCAAGCACCAGCGGCCTAGTACACCCCGGTCGTAGTCAAACCAGCACTGCAGTAACACTTGGTGACGTGGCGAGTCCCATAAGTGCAGTTCAAGCTGGTGAGGTGGCAAGCACAAGTAGTGTCCCGCTGCCACCAAAAAGACAAACACAGGCCCGTCATGCCCATAGTGCCCTTCCTGCTGCATTCGCCAATCCTAATTGGGAACACACCGCTTCTGCAGCGCCCGTACTTCCCCCATTCACATCCCCAACCAAATGCAGTCGGCTGCATGAGAGGCATTTTTATGTCCTCCCGAGTACCCCTACCCAACGAACCCCCCCAAAAAGATGTTGTGTCTGCAGCAAGCGCGGATATAGGCGTGACACTCGCTATTATTGTCCCTCCTGTCCTGACAATCCTGGTCTTTGCATTGGTGAATGTTTTGAACGCTACCATGCACTAGTTGAGTATTAGCGTAGGGTACAGCATTCCACAGACTAGGCACACTTTCACAGGGTCTCCCAAGATGCCATCGCATTTTGAGAGACCCGAACCTGGAACCGGTTACAGTTATAAAAGTTAGTTACAAAAAAAGTGTAAAAAAAAATATATATATAAAAAATAAAAAAAAATAGTTGTCGTTTTATTGTTCTCTCTCTCTCTATTCTCTCTCTCTATTGTTCTGCTCTTTTTTTACTGTATTCTATTCTGCAATGTTTTATTGTTATTGTTATTGTTATTATGTTTTATCATGTTTGTTTTTCAGGTATGTAATTATTTATACTTTACTGTTTACTGTGCTTTATTGTTAACCATTGTTAACCATTTTTTTGTCTTCAGGTACGCCATTCACGACTTTGAATGGTTATACCAGAATGATGCCTGCAGGTTTAGGTATCATCTTGGTATCATTCTTTTCAGCCAGCGGTTTGCTTTCATGTAAAAGCAATCCTAGTGGCTAATTAGCCTCTAGACTGCTTTTACAAGCCGTGGGAGGGAATGCCCCCCCCACACCGTCTTCCGTGTTTTTCTCTGGCTCTCCTGTCTCAACAGGGAACCTGAGAATGCAGCCGGTGATTCAGCCAGCTGACCATAGAGCTGATCAGAGACCAGAGTGGCTCCAAACATCTCTATGGCCTAAGAAACCGGAAGCTATGATCATTTTATGACTTAGATTTCGCCGGATGTAAATAGCGCCATTGGGAAATTGGGGAAGCATTTTATCACACCGATCTTGGTGTCATCAGATGCTTTGAGGGCAGAGGAGAGATCTAGGGTCTAATAGACCCCAATTTTTTCAAAAAAGAGTACCTGTCACTACCTATTGCTATCATAGGGGATATTTGCATTCCCCGAGATAACAATAAAAATGATTAAAAAAAATAAAAAATGAAAGGAACAGTTTAAAAATAAGATAAAAAAGCAAAAAAATAATAAAGAAAAAAAAAAAAAAAAAAAAAAAAAAGCACCCCTGTCGCCCCCTGCTCTCGCGCTAAGGCGAACGCAAACGGCGGTCTGTCGTCAAACGTAAACAGCAATTGCACCATGCATGTGAGGTATCGCCGCGAAGGTCAGATCGAGGGCAGTCATTTTTGCAGTAGACCTCCTCTGTAAATCTAAAGTGGTAACCTGTAAAGGCTTTTAAATGCTTTTAAAAATGCATTTATTTTGTTGCCACTGCACGTTTGTGCGCAATTTTAAAGCATGTCATGTTTGGTATCCATGTACTCGGCCTAAGATCATCTTTTTTATTTCATCAAACATTTGGGCAATATAGTGTGTTTTAGTGCATTAAAATTTAAAAAAGTGTGTTTTTTCCCCAAAAAATGCGTTTGAAAAATCGCTGCGCAAATACTGTGTGAAAAAAAAAAATGAAACACCCACCATTTTAATCTGTAGGGCATTTGCTTTAAAAAAATATATAATGTTTGGGGGTTCAAAGTAATTTTTTTGCAAAAAAAAATAACTTTTTCATGTAAACAATGAGTGAGTATTTTGCAGACCTCACTTTTTGTCACAAAGTTTTGAAAATTGAAAAAAGAAAAAAAAAAAAGTTTTTTCTTGTCTTTCTTCATTTTCAAAAACAAATGAGAGCTGCAAAATACTCACCATGCCTCTCAGCAAATAGCTTGGGGTGTCTACTTTCCAAAATGGGGTCATTTGGGGGGGGGGTTTGTGCCACCTGGGCATTCCATGGCCTCCGAAACTGTGATAGGCAGTGAAGAGTGAAATCAAAAATTTTCACCCTTAGAAATCCTGAAGGCGGTGATTGGTTTTCGGGGCCCCGTACGCGGCTAGGCTCCCAAAAAGTCCCACACATGTGGTATCCCCATACTCAGGAGAAGCAGCTAAATGTATTTTGGGGTGCAATTCCACATAGGCCCATGGCCTGTGTGAGCAATATATCATTTAGTGACAACTTTGTGCAAAAAAAAAAAAAAAAAGTGTCACTTTCCCGCAACTTGTGTCAAAATATAAAATATTCCATGGACTCAATATGCCTCTCAGCAAATAGCTTGGGGTGTCTACTTTCCAAAATAGGGTCATTTGGGGGGGGGGGTTGTGCCACCTGGGCATTCCATGGCCTCTGAAACTGTGATAGGCAGTGAAGAGTGAAATCAAAAATTTACACCCTTAGAAATCCTGAAGGCGGTGCTTGGTTTTCGGGGCCCCGTACGCGGCTAAGCTCCCAAAAAGTCCCACACATGTGGTATCCCCATACTCAGGAGAAGCAGCTGAATGTATTTTGGGGTGCAATTCCACATAGGCCCATGGCCTGTGTGAGCAATATATCATTTAGTGACAACTTTTTGTAAATATTTTTTTTTTTTTTTTTTTTTGTCATTATTCAATCACTTGGGACAAAAAAAATAAATATTCAATGGGTTCAACATGCCTCTCAGCAATTTCCTTGGGGTGTCTACTTTCCAAAATGGGGTCATTTGGGGGGGGTTTGTACTGCCCTGCCATTTTAGCACCTCAAGAAATGACATAGGCAGTCATAAACTAAAAGCTGTGTAAATTACAGAAAATGTACCCTAGTTTGTAGACGCTATAACTTTTGCGCAAACCAATAAATATATGCTTATTGACATTTTTTTTACCAAAGACATGTGGCCGAATACATTTTGGCCTAAATGTATGACTAAAATTTAGTTTATTGGATTTTTTTTATAACAAAAAGTAGAAAATATCATTTTTTTTCAAAATTTTCGGTCTTTTTCCGTTTATAGCGCAAAAAATAAAAACTGCAGAGGTGATCAAATACCATCAAAAGAAAGCTCTATTTGTGGGAAGAAAAGGACGCAAATTTCGTTTAGGTACAGCATTGCATGACCGCGCAATTAGCAGTTAAAGCGACGCAGTGCCAAATTGGAAAAAGACCTCT
Organism: Aquarana catesbeiana; assembly: GCF_042186555.1. Taxonomy (NCBI): domain Eukaryota; kingdom Metazoa; phylum Chordata; class Amphibia; order Anura; family Ranidae; genus Aquarana; species Aquarana catesbeiana. Next base: position 305,258,689 of record NC_133324.1, read on the forward strand.
GGTCCTTAGGCAGCATAATGGTCCGGGGCTCAAGTGGTTAACCAAGGTAAAAAGTGTAATATATAATATTCCGTAACTTGCTGGATCAAGAGCGAGGAACACCGCCCCCCCGCCCAGGCACCCCAACCGGGAACACGCTGCACTCAGAAGGTGAGCGGCATCCCCCATCCCTCTTTTGGGGGTTATTGCACTGTTTTCATTGTTAGATAATGTCTAGTGTTAGTCTAAGTAATATATGAAAAGAAGTGATGTTCAAAAAATAAAAATAAAAAAAATATAAAAGGATACAATAATATAAAATAAAATTAGGAAAAAACACAGTCAGATTGTTATTTCCCTTTGGATATGGTTTATAAGTGATTCATTTAGGTTTTATGTTTTATTGTGTACCAATCTACCCATTTTTCCCATATTTTTTGGGCTTTACTATGATTGTTTTAGGTTGATGCATATAACATCTCGTACGCTGCATGAGTGTTAGTCGTAGTTATTACTTCATGAAGAGACAGGGTTAGTTGATCTCTCCAATGGCGCATTATCATTAGTCATGCTCTCAAAAGAATGTGTACAGCTATGGTCCTATACTCTGGTGGAATTAACTCTATGTCCAAGGATAAAATTGCATTTCCCGGTGACATGGGTACTTTAATTACATGTGAAATTGAACCATAAACTCCCTTCCAAAAGGGGATTATATTAGGGCAAGACCAGAGTATATGGTACAATGTTCCCACAGCACCACAGTTTCTCCAACAGGTATTGGAACTTTGTGGTGAGAATAACTTTGTGGTGAGAATTTAGCTATCCTATAGGGTGTCAGATACCATCTGAAGAGGATTATCTGCGATAATTCCCATAGATTTACACTCTTTGATGCAGCGTACGTGATGTGTAGTGCCTTTCGCCATTGTTCCAGGGAGTAAGAGGTATCTAAGTCCTTCTCCCAGGCAGTCATATGAGTCGTTTTCAAAAGTATATCCTTATTCTTCAGCATATTATAGAACAACGATATACCTTTAATCTTGGTGGTAGGGTTTGTGTAGTATTGGAGTACCCTCCATGGCATCTCAATAGTTGTTTACAAGTTGGAGCATAGTAGATGTGTTATCCTATGGTATGTGTAATATTCTGAGTTAGCTAGGTTGTATTCTATTTGTATAGCCCTGAAGGTTTTAGGAGTTGGACCAATCATTATATCTTCAATTCTTTCTATCCCCTTTTCCACCCAGCTTGAGACGTTTAAGTCAAGGATGACATGTGCTAAGCTATAGGTAGGCATTGTGTCAAAGAAGTAACAGAAAAAGAGCTTGTCAATATCGGAAAGTTCCTGTGCGTCTGCGCGGCGGAGCCAGCGGCACACACGGGTTCACGACAGGGCACAATGGCGTAATGGCGAACGAACGTTCGCACGTCAGCGTTACACCCCCTTGCTGGCCTATATAAAGACTGATCTGTTCCCTGTTTAATTGCTGGTTTGTCTTTCAGCTTCCTGTGTTCCATTCCTGATTCCTGCTACTTATATTTGCCTGTTGTGACCCGGATTGACCTGACCTACCTTGCTTCTCTCCAGTGTTTGACCTCGGCTTGTTTAAAGGACTTCTCTATCATTTGCTTCCTGTGTTTGACCCTCGGCCTGTCTTTGGATTCTCCTGCCTTCCTGTGTATGACCCCGGCTTGTCTAACGGACTCCTCTGCTGAGCTCTCCAGTGCACCACCTCCGGCTCGCCTTCAGGATTTCTCCGATTACTGTCTGCTGTGTTTGACCCTCGGCCCGTGTGAAGGACTTCCTTATCCACTTGCTTCCAGTGTATGTTCCCGGCCTGCACCACAGACTTTCTATTACTAGGTTCTCTGTGCCTGATCTCCTGCACTCTGCTCAGCTCCCATTTTGTTTGCGGGTTAGAACCCCAGCCGGGTCTTCTTCTCCAGTTCCAGGGCCAGATTCATCGCTGCTCTCATCTCCACGCTGCAGGAGTCCACCTCTCAAGAGTTATCTACCTGCTGGCGACCCATGCCTCTCTGTGCCCTATACCCTCTGTACCATCTCCAGGGGTATAGTGCGCTTAGCTGCAAGGGAAGCCACTCCCAGCATCTCGGCTTCGGTGAGTACCCTGATACATTGATAGCGTGGAGGTAATGGAGTCCTGAGGGGGAGTGTTTAACAAGGCTCTCCATGCATGAAGTGATGCTGTGATGGTGGGAGAAAGTGATGCGTATCTAGGGGTGTATTGTTGGCTGGTAAGAAGAAAGTGATATAGATCGCCTCCTTTAAGTTGTATATTTTCCAGTTCTTTCCATGTAGTATTGGGGCTTTGGGGGAACCATGTTTTGATTTGTGCCAATATTGAGGCAGTGTAGTAATCTTTGAGTACTACTAAGCCCACTCCTTCCGCTTTCCTAGTGTTGATTAGTTAGGAGAATGCACATCTCGCCCTCCTCCCTTGCCAAAGGTATCGGTTGATCATGGATTGGGCTTTAATAAAGAAGGTATTAGGTGCTGGAATAGGGATGGTCCTAAATAAATACAGAAATTGTGGTAGCATTACCATTTTAAAGGCTGCTAGTCTCCTGGACCAGGATAGTTCAGTTTTTGCTAGATCTTGAAGTCTGGAGTGTAGTTTGTCTATGAATGTGGAGTAATTTGCTCCGCCGTCTTGGGTGTTAAGGTGATGCTTAAGTAATTTATACCAGTGGTGTTCCACATGTATGGATATAACTGTTCCATTTTGCGCCTAGTTTTAGGAGGTATATTGATGCCAAGGATGTATGACTTAGTGTTGTTTACCTTGTAATAGGATATACCATTTGAACATTTTGAGTGTTTGATGTATCGAGGCTAATGAGGTCTCTACATCTGTGATCTTGAGTATAACATCGTCAGCGAATAGACTAATGGTGTGTGTTGAGTTGTTAAACCTATGTCCTGTAATTTGAGGGTGGTTGCTTATGTAACTCGCCAGAGGTTCCATGAGAAGGTTGAATATTAATGGTGAAAGTAGGCACCCCTGGCGAGTTCCATTTGTGATATTAAATGGAGTGGAAAGTACTCCCGAGGTGTAAAGCTGGGCAGAGGGCTTGGAGTATAATGGCATTGTTAGGTACCTGGTAGTAGAGCCTGACTTGTAGGAGAAGACCTCTCATACAACGCTGGTTCAGGAGCCACTGGAATGGGAACAGTGGTCTCCTGAGCGCAGAGGGGTAGGAGTGCCTGTTGGAGTAGAGTCTCTGATGCTGAAGAAGGGTAGAGATCCCTCAGGGATGGCTGGACTGCAGATCAGATGGAGACTGGAAGTAGCAGGCTGGAGCACTGGAGATGCAGAGATCACTGGAGCTGAAGCTGATGGTGCAACAGCAATGACAAACAGCAGGCACAAGCAAGGTCAGACAGTCCGGGTCAGCAGGTAGGTGAGACAGGCAATAATGGCAGGCAGAGGCAGAGTCGGTAGACAAGCAGCAGTCGGCAACGGTATCAGGCTGGAGCAGTAGAATAGTCAGGCAGGCCGGGTCGGGTAGGAGCGGGACGGATGGTCAGACAAGCCGGGTCAAATCAGGAACAAACAATCAGGTGCAGGTTACAGGAATCACAGAGCTGAGACGAAGCAGCAATGTGCCAGTGGCACAGGGGAACCTTTAAGCGCTCTTTGGCGCCAAAACGGCGCTGACGCGAACGCGCTCGAGCGCCGCGCTGATGCCTGGAAACAGCAGGACTTTGCTGTAATGCTCGTACAGGGGCGCGCCGGCGCATAGGCGCATGCAAACGCCCAGGTCTGGCGCCGGCGGTTCACTGACATTGCCCCCCCCCAAGGGGCAGCCTCCGGATGCCCACAAGCTTTCTCTCCTCAGGATGGGTAGAAAAATAGGTGCGAACTAAACGCCTAGTATGCACATTACTATCTGGTTCCCAAGAGTTGCTTTCTGGGCAGTAGCCTTTCCACTTAATTAGGAACTGGGTTTGCCCCTGTCTTCTTCTGCAATCGAGGATAGCCTCAACCTCAAATTCCTCGTTACCATCAATCAAAACAGGTTCAGGAGGTCTAGTTCCTCTACCAGGGAAGGAATCAGGTACAGCAGGTTTAAGTAAGGACACATGGAACACCGGATGAATTCTGAGAGAGTCAGGTAAGGTCAATTCGTAAGAAACTTCATTGATTTTCCTCTTAACCGGAAAGGGTCCCATAAACCTAGGTGCCAACTTCTTAGAAGGACATGCTAATTTGATATTATTTGTAGAAAGCCATACCTGGTCACCAAGCTGTAACTTCAACTCCCCTCTTCTTTTTCGGTCGAAGATTCTCTTGCCGTCTGCCTGAGCCTTGGACACCGCCTCCTGCAACATCTGGTTGTTTTGACTGAGGAAATCCACTGTGCTCTGTACTGCCGGAACTGCAGACTCTGGAAGGAAATCGGGTAAAAAGGTTAGATGGAAGCCATAATTGGTGAAAAAGGGGGATTGACCGGTGGCAGAATGTTTAGTATTGTTGTAGGCAAATTCTGCCAAAGGCAGCAGGGATACCCAATCATCCTGTGAGAAGGATGTAAAGCATCTGATGTACTGCTCAAGGGTCTGATTGGTCCTCTCCGTCTGTCCATTAGTCTGGGGGTGATAAGCCGAGCACAAGGCCAGTTTGATTTTTAAAGCTTCACACAGGGCTCTCCAAAAGCGTGAGTTGAATTGTACCCCTCTATCAGAGATTATGTTTACAGGGACTCCATGAAGCCTAATGATTTCCTTGATGAATATATGAGCCGTTTCAATAGCTGATGGAGTTCCTTTTAATGGAAGAAAATGAGCCATCTTGGTTAAATGGTCCACTACCACAAAGATGGCAGAACACCCCTCAGAACAAGGAAGCTCTACAATAAAGTCCATAAAAATCATCTTCCAGGGTCTATCGGGTACAGGTAAAGGTTTTAACAAGCCCCAAGCTCGATTCCTGGATGTCTTATTCTGGTTGCAGATAGGGCAGGAGTTGACATATTTTTCGCAAAAGTCTTTCAGATTGGGCCACCAGAATGTACGCTGCACCAATTCCAGGGTTTTGCGAACCCCAAAGTGACCTGCCAGTGGGTGATCGTGAAGAAGTGTCAAGACCTTGACCCGAACCTCCTCAGGGACAAAAATTTGGCTTCCTTTCCAGAACAAACCATCTCTGTTAGTCAAAGTAATTCCTGTAGGTCTGGCTGATTCAGAGGATGCTTCCTTAATCTGGGAGAGAAGGTCTGTTTGTAGGAGCAGGAAATTGTTTGCAGGTAAGATGGTGTCAGGAGTAGATAAGTCCTTTGGGTTGTCATGCATTCGTGACAACGCATCTGGTTTAATATTTCTTGAGCCTGGCCGATAAGTAATGTGGAAGGAAAACCATGAGAAGAACAGGGCCCAGCGGGCTTGTCGAGGCTTTAGTTGTTTAGCAGATCGCAAGTACTCCAGATTTTTATGGTCCGTGTAGATTAGTACTGGATGCATAGCCCCCTCCAACAGGTACCTCCACTCCTCTAGTGCTGTCTTAATAGCGAGAAGCTCCCGATCACCAACATCATAGTTCTTCTCCGCAGGAGAAAGTTTTCGGGAGAAGAACCCCACAGGATGCATTACGTCTTTACTGCCTCTGCGTTGTGACAGTATCGCACCAACCGCTATCTCAGAAGCGTCTACTTCTAAAATGAATGGTAAAGATGGTTCTGGATGGCTGAGGATAGGTGCTGAGGTGAATAGCCTCTTGAGTTTCTCGAAGGCATCTTGGGCTAGTTGATTCCAGGAAAAACGGGTATTCTGTTTGGTCAACTGCGTGATGGGTGCAATTATGGCTGAGAACCCCTTGATAAACTTCCTGTAAAAGTTTGCGAACCTGATAAACCGTTGAACCCCCTTCTTATCCAGGGGTACCGGCCAGTCCAGAACAGCGGAAACCTTCTGTGGGTCCATTTTGATGCCAGTTGAAGAGATTATCAACCCCAGGAATTTAATGCTCTGTTGCTCAAACTCGCATTTCTCTGCTTTTGCTTAAAAGCTGTGTAAGCTTTTAAGTTTTGCTGTGTAAGCGGAGATGACCCAGCACCCGGCGAACATGTTCTCGATGTAGGTCCAGAGATTCTGAAAAGATCAAGATATCGTCCAGATAGGCGATCACGAACACATCTAGGAAGTCTCTGAGAACATCATTAATCAGGTGTTGGAAGTTCGCAGGGGCGTTGCAGAGTCCGAAGGGAATAACAAGATATTTATAATGCCCAAATCGGGTCCGGAAGGCTGTTTTCCACTCGTGCCCGGCCTGGATGCGGATCAGATTATAGGCCCCTCTTAGATCAAGTTTAAAAATAACGGCAGTCCTTAATTTCTGAAATAGTTCAGGTATCAAAGGTAGGGGATACCGATTCTTGACCGTGATCTTGTTCAGTTCTCGATAATCTATACAAGGCCGGAGGGACTTGTCCTTCTTAGCGACAAAGAATATTCCGGCACCAGCTGGGGAGGTGGAGTGGCGAATGAATCCCTTGGCCAGGTTTTCATCTGTATATGTCTTTAGTACTTCTTGTTCCTTTTCAGATAAAGGAAAAATGCGTCCGAAAGGAATTTCGGATCCTGGTAGCAGCTCGATGGGGCAGTTGTAGGAACGATGAGGTGGAAGAGAGTCTGCCCCCTTTTTACTGAAAACATCGATGTATTCATGATAATGATTAGGTATGACCTGGTAATTTTTCTGGTCGGTGTCCAGACAAAGCAGAGTGGCTGAAGAGTCCGGATCTTTCAGCAAACAATGCTCTTGACAGTAGGATGACAGAAATCTTACTTCTCCAGACGCCCAATGCATGTGTGGGTTGTGGGCCTGCAGCCAGGGGATGCCCAGGATGATGGGAAACATAGGAGAGGTGATGGCATCAAGGATCAGCAGTTCCTTATGTTGAGAAAGAGTAGTAGCAGGTAAAGGCAGAGTCTCTTGCGTTACTTGTCCGGACCTGATGCGGGAGCCATCAGCAAGAAATACAGAGAGTCTATGGGCTTTAGTCCGTAAAGGGATGTTGCGTTGGTTGGCAAAAGTTAAATCAATAAAGCAACTGCATGCTCTGGAGTCAATAATGGCGTTGACTGGGATTATCTCTTCTTGGAGCTGTAACGAGAGAGGAATGGCAAGGTGGGTAGAATTCGCAGACAAGGCAGAGAGACTGGTATGCACAGGAGATGGACACTTACTTATTTTAACTGGACAATTCTGAACATAGTGCCCGGTTCCTCCGCAATAGAGACACAGGTTGAGTTGCCAACGTCGGGCACGTTCTTCGGAAGACAGAGCAGGTCGCTTCAGTCCTAGCTGCATCGGTTCAGAGGTGTCAGGCGTGACATGAGCAGGATTCACACTGGGTGAGGGTAAGTAGCATGCTGCAGGAACCGGAGCTCGTGCTGTCATCCAGGTTGGAGGGGTCTGTTGAGCAGAGCGTTCAGATCGACGTTCTCGGAGGCGGCGATCGATCTGGATGGTTAAGGAGATCAAGGCCTCGAGAGTATTTGGGACACCCACTCGAGCAAGCTCATCTTTTAGACCTTCGGATAGACCCATGCGGAACTGGTGGCGCAGGGCCGCATCATTCCACTGTGTGTCCGCGCTCCAACGCCTGAAGTCAGTAACATAGTCCCCAGCGGGTCTGCAGCCTTGTTGGAGCGCGAACAGAGCTGATTCGGCTGTGGCAGTTAGTTGGGGGTCCTCATATAGTTGCGCCATGGCCTCAAAGAAAGATAAAGATTGGGTCAGAGCAGAGTCCCCTTCAAGTAAACGGTGGGCCCAGGTCTGAGGTTCTCCTTGCAGGAGGGAAATTACAAATCCCACCTTGGTGACTTCAAGAGAGAAAGTTCGGGGCTGTAGGGCAAAATAGAGCTGGCAGGCATTGCGAAAGGCCCGAAACTTAGCCCGGTCTCCGGAGAATCTTTCAGGAATAGGAACTCTCGGTTCAGGTGGAAGCATCACAACTGAAGGGGCAGGAACAGTCTGTGTTGGAGCTGCAGCTGAAGAGGAGGCCGAAGGGTTAGACCCTGCAAGATTCTGAACTTGTCCCTCCAGTCTGTTATAGTTATCCTGAAGAGATTGCACTGCTTGAGTGAGGGCCGCCAGGTGTGTACATATTTCTTTCATTGGAGAGGTGTCTCCTGCAGGCTCAGTCATGGCTGCTTCGTACTGTTAGGTACCTGGTAGTAGAGCCTGACTTGTAGGAGAAGACCTCTCATACAACGCTGGTTCAGGAGCCACTGGAATGGGAACAGTGGTCTCCTGAGCACAGAGGGGTAGGCGTGCCTGTTGGAGTAGAGTCTCTGATGCTGAAGAAGGGTAGAAATCCCTCAGGGATGGCTGGACTGCAGATCAGATGGAGACTGGAAGCAGCAGGCTGGAGCACTGGAGATGCAGAGATCACTGGAGCTGAAGCTGATGGTGCAACAGCAATGACAAACAGCAGGCACAAGCAAGGTCAGACAGTCCGGGTCAGCAGGTAGGTGAGACAGGCAATAACGGCAGGCAGAGGCAGAGTCGATAGACGAGCAGCAGTCGGCAACGATATCAGGCTGGAGCAGTAGAATAGTCAGGCAGGCCGGGTCGGGTAGGAGCGGGACGGATGGTCAGACAGGTCGGGTCAAATCAGGAACAAACAATCAGGTGCAGGTTACAGGAGAGCTGAGACGAAGCAGCAATGTGCCAGTGGCACAGGGGAACCTTTAAGCGCTCTTTGGCGCCAAAACGGCGCTAACACGAACGCGCGCGCGCACAAGGGCCGTGCACCCGCGCGCGCCCGAGCACTGCGCTGATGCCTGGAAACAGCAGGACTTTGCTGTAATGCTCGTACAGGGGCGCGCCGGCGCATAGGCCCATGCAAACGCCCAGGTCTGGTGCCGGCGGTTCCCTGACAGGCATAATTGCCGAAAATATAGTGCCACTGAATCCAAACTTCTCCAATACCTTATCAAGATATCCCCAATGTATCCGATCGAACACCTTCTCTGCATCCAAAGCTAGGAGCAGAGAAGGCATTCCCTTCAGATTTGCTTGGTAGATTATATTAATTAGGTGCCTAGTGGCGTCAGTAGTTTGATGTCCTTTTGTAAATCCGGATTGGTCCATATGTATAAGCTGTGGAAGTATGTCTATTAGCCTTAGTGCAATCAGTTTGGCATATAGTTTCAGATCGTTATTAAGTAATGATATCGACCTGAAATTCTGTGGAAGAGATGGTTCCTTCCCTGGCTTGGGCAGGGTGATTACGAGTGCTTTCAACATTTCTGATGGGAAGGAGGAAGAGGCAGCTGCAGCGTTGAAAATATTGGTTAGGTGGGGTGAGAGGATGTACTTGAATGTTTTATAGTATTCCCCTATAAATCCATCAGGACCTGGGGACTTGTTTAGTAGTAGCGTATCAATAGCTTGAGATACTTCCTGGAGCAAGAGTTAAGGTGCATTAGTTGTGTTGGGGTTAGAGACACTTTCTTCAGAAAGCCATTTCTTGCCTCGGGGGTTGGTTGAATGGTATGTGGATCATCTGCCAAGTTGTATAGAGATCCATAATAATGGCTAAATGTGTCGGCTATGTTTTGTGGGTGATGATGTTTATCTTTAGTGAGCGGGTGTAAGATGTATGGTATCTTGGTTTTGTACCTGCAGCCCAGTAAACGTTGTGCTAGAAGTTTCCCCGCCCTGTTACCATTTACATAATAATTCATGTTTAGATGCCTAGTAGACTTTTCAAAATTTCCTAATAATAGTATTCGAAGATCATATCGAAGTTGGGATAATTGTTTAGAGATTGAGGGTGTGGGTTTTTGTTTATTACTGATTTCTAAGTTGTGAATTTTGTTTGTGAGATCCTGTAATTGCTGTTGGTGTTGCCTCTCCCGCCTTGCCCCCAGTTTAATAAGAATACCCCTCATGAACGCCTTATAGCCATTCCACAGTGTAAACTTATCATCCACAGAATCTAAGCTAAAATATTGCAATAAATGTTGTTCCAATATAATTTTGGTAGGCTTTTCCTGTAAAAGAAGCGGGTTAGCTCTCCAGATTGGAACAGGGTTCGAGGAGAATGAGTCACTTATTGTCAGCACTACAGACGCGTGGTCTGACCACGTAATATAATTTATGGATGCTGCTACAGTTCTGGTCAAGGTCCATTGATCTACTAGGAAGAGATCAATTCGTGAGTATGACCTGTGTGGTAAAGAAAAAAGGGTATAGTTTTTTTCCCCTGCATGAAGGCATCTCCAGGCGTCAAATAAGTTTTGCTGATGTATAGTATTTTGAAGCGTTTGGGTTGTTCTGGTGGGGGTGGAGATGGAATCAAGGTGTGAGTCTGGGATAAGGTTGAAGTCCCCACATATCACCAGAGCTCCTTTTTGGAGGGCCCGTATCTTTTGAAAGGTTTTGTTAATAAAGCGTATTTGGTTAGAGTTGGGGGCATAAGATTCACAATAGTGTACGTTGAGGAGTTAATATCGCAAATTAGTATTATGAATCGTCCTTGTGGTTCTTGTTTAATTCCATCAACACTTCATGTTGATGGAATGAAACAGTGTTCCTTATTGCAATAAGAACTCCTCTTTTTTTGAATCTGCATTTCCAGTAAAAATATGCGGGAATTGCTTATCTGTGCATTTTGGGGGATGAACTATTGAAGTGTGTTTCCTGTGCACATAGGACATCGCTTTTGAATTGTTGGGCTTCCTTCTATAATGACTTACGCTTGACAGGGTGATTAAGTCCTTTGCTATTTATAGAAAGAAATGTCACCCCCATATGGACAAAGAAGGTTTAGTTGTTTGACATTCTGTGTACATATAAGTTCTTTTGTTAGTGGAGAGCTCCCATAAGTGGTCAAAACCGGTATAGGTTGTTTTGCTAAGTGCTAGTGCAGACCTGAGAAGTGTTGTACTCACATTTTTTACTCACAAGTGCAGGCATCTTTCCAGTTCTATTATCAGCCTGGCTATGCTGGCGAAGTCTCTTTGGAGGTGTTGATCTGGGAGAAACAGTAGTGGCTCCGTCTGAGAGCTGTAAAGGAATCTGTAAGTTCTGATTGTGTTGGAAAAATATAGTAAGAAGAAAAACAAAACTGACTATGAACATAAAAACTTGAACTTTGAATAACATTTTAAAGCTTTTCAAGTGAACATTGTGATCCAAGCTTGGGTATTTCATACCCGACTGCAGCATTTTGCTGCTCAAGTGGTTTCAAGGGGGTGAGTTCGTGAGCCGAGAGAGGCTACTCTCCCCATAGCACTGAAGAGAATACTTATTTGCTTTCCAGGTGTTCAGTGTCTTTTAGCATTCTTAGCCGTGAGCTTTTGCCATTCAGGATCCGCATAAGGAATACTCCTAGGGCAGCCAGGCCTGCTGATAGGCTCTGGAAGTGTCTGCCATTCTTTGAGCAGAGATAGACCTTTTTGCAGTGAGTCTATGGTGAAGGTATGGCCCTCTTTGGTAATCGTGATTTTTGTGGGAAATCCCCAAATATAGTTGATCTTATGATTCCTGAGGGCTTTGGTGATTGTGGCGAGGCTCCTTTTCTGGAGGGTGTATTGTGATAAATCTGCAAAAAATTGCAGATTTTGATACTGTGGGGGAATATGCTCCTAGGTGCGCATTACAGACATTAATTTTTCTTTGCGTGGCAAAAATGTAACCGTAGTATTACATCCCTAGGGATCTGGTCGGGGAGGTATGAAGGTTTAGGCAGGCGATGGATCCTGTCTATGATCACATCTAGATCCGTGAGTTCAGGAAGGATTTCTTTAAACAGAGTAGTGGAGTACTCACGCAGGTCTCCTTGCTGTATAGACTTTGGAAGCCCTCTGATTTTTAAGTTATTCCTTCTATTTCTGTCCTCCATGTCAGCCATTTTAGCTTTGAGTATAAACAAAAAATTCAGTGCTACTACCCATACATCACATAGAAAGCAGAGATCCCAGGTGCTCGATCCACAGTCGCTGGCTGAGTAGGTAAATGAGGAAAAGATGATCCGCACTCCGGTGATTGCTCTTAAGAAGTCTAATATTTATTGACAAGCCACAGTGACCAAAACGCAAATAAGAACAGTTGATGCGTTTCAGCCTATAAGGCCTTAGTCATAACCTTAGTCATTGTGGTTATGACTAAGGCCTTATAGACTGAAACGCGTCAAATGTTCTTATTTGCGTTTAGTCACTGTGGCTTGTCAATAAATATTATACTTCTTAAGAGCAATCACCGGAGTGCGGATCATCTTTTCCTCATTTTAGCTTTGAGCCCTTCTATTACCTCCTCTTTTTCATCATAGGCATCTATTAAATCGTTTACAGTGGCTGCAAACTCCCCCATCTTGTTTTCAATGTGCCCCACTCTGGATTCTACAGCCTGTATCTCCTTATTGAACTTTTGCATCTGGGACATCATGTCAGTTTGGATTGAGCTCCCTAGGGACAGTAACATGTCCTTTAGTACTGTGTCCATAACTGGCTGATTATTCGTTGGGATTGGGAACACCTCAATGCTGTCAGGCAGCTCTCTAGTGTCCTCCCCAGAATCAGTGCAGGGACTAGCTGTGGGGCTGCATCCAGAGCCATCCATCCGGAATTTGGCTTTAGCTGGGCTTGCAGACTGAGGGGTATTAGGGTAGGATTGCTGGCTGCCTGGGGACCCACTATTTTTGCTGATAGATGCAGAGTTAGCTGGGGTGGAGTGTGTGTTATAGGCCGTGGTGGATGTACGGCCCGTGCCATCTTGCCTACCTCCATGTGTCTGCCATGTAACAAAATCCATCAGTTTCTGGGGCTTCCTGAGTTCTTTTCTTTTCCTGGCCATGGTCACTGATGCTATGGTGTGCCGATCGCTCCGTTTTTGGGGTGAAACCCCCCCTGGAAAATTGCTGTGTGCTGCTGTCTGTCTGTGGGAAGAGGAGCTCAGCTCTCACACTTCCATCTCTCTCTGCAGCCGGCCACTCCCCCTCGTAGCTGTTGACTTTTAATAAGCTTACAAGCAAGTGGAACTCCGCTTTAAGTGCAAAATTACATACCTGTACGTGATTTCTCGCCTTGGGTCTGGGGTGCGTGCGTGCTGCCGGAGCTGTGCTCCTACTGTGATTGGAAATGCAGGAGCCAATTATCGGGTCCGATGGCCACGATGGCTGTCAGCCACCCATGATTGTTCATAAACTAGAACTATAAACTAGGCAGACCATCATTTTGTCAGACAGGAAGAGAGAGATCTTCTGTTCCTGCTAATCAGAAACACAGATGTCTCTCTTCCTCGAGTCAGTCTATCCCCCACACAGTAAGAATGCACACCCAGGGAACACAGTTAACCCTTTGATCGTCCCTGATGTTACCCGGTCACTGCCAGTGTCATTTATACAGTGACAGTACATTTTTTTTTTAGCACTGATCATTGTATTGGTGACACTGGCCCCCAAAAAGTGTCACTTGATGTCAGATTTGTCTGCCGCAATGTCACAATCCCGATAAAAATCGCTGATCGCCACCATTACTAGTAAAAACAATAAAAAAATAAATAAAAAGTCCATAAATCTATCACATAGTTTGTAGACGTTATAACTTTTGTGCAAACCAATCAATATACGCTTTTTTTTTTTTTTTGTATCAAAAATATGTAACAGAATACAAATTGGCCTAAACTGATGAAGAAATTAGATTATTTACATTTTTTTTATTGGATGTGTTTTATAGCAGAAAGTAAAAAGATATTGTTTTTTTTTCAAAATTGTCGGTCTTTTTTTGTTTATAGCACAAAAAATAAAAACCGCAGAGGTGATCAAATACCACCAAAAGAAAGCTCTATTTGTGGGGAAAAAAGGACATACATTTTATTTGGGTACAGCATCGCAGGACCACGCAATTGTCAGTTAAAGTAACGCTGTGACGTATCGCAAAAAATGGCCTGGTCAGGGAGGCTCTGCAACACTTCCTCACTCCACTAATGACTATGCCATCCTGACGTTTGCTTGGGACAGATTGCAGGAAGCCATGAAGAGGTTTTCTGTTCAGAAAACTGCTGGCTGAGGTGTGGCCAGGTCCTGAACACAAAGACAGCTTTATCATTGCTGAAAAAGAGGTACAGTACTGCTATGCTGGTACATAGGGAAGCTTCACTGTAGAAAAAATAAAAGAGGTGAACTTCGTCTTTAGGAATTCAGGATGATGCCTGGTGGCATTTCCCGGCAGTTTATTACAGCCTGGACTACATTATCCTCAGAAATAATATTTGATAGGATACTTTGGACTAGCAGGCATATTGTGTATGTGAAGTCAAATGCATATGTGCTGCTCCACATAACGAGCAGATAAGGGCAATCAGGTGTTGTGCTCCCCTCCCCATGTGCCCCCCTCACTCACCAACTCTCAATATGTATTGTGCCTGTCAGTATAAGTCAATCCTTGGAATCCTGTGTTGTATCCCCAGCAGTTCTCTGAGCGTCCCGCAGAGACAATCAGTAGATATCCATAGCGTAATACCATTTATTTAAAAAAAAATGTAAAGTTATAATTGGACACTCAGAACACAAATCCTTGGCGTGCGTTCCAAAGACCAGACGTGACATCACCAGCAGGTCCCATCTATTGCATTTCGCTCCTTTCTCTAAAGAATTTCCGAGGCATTTTATGCTTTATACAAGAGATTACTTGTGAGTGTCCAATTTGTATTCTATTTTTTTTTTAAATAAACAGTATTACGCTATGGATATCTCCTGATTATTCTACTTACATGCCAACACTGACAGATTGTCTCTGTGGGATGCACGGAGAACTGTTGGGGATACAACACAGGATTCTGAGAATTCCAAGGATTGCCTACAGGCACAATACATATTGAGAGCTGGTGAGTGAGGGCACGTGAGGAGGGGAGAACAACACCTGATTGCCCTTATCTGCATGTTATGTGGAACACGGATTGAACTTTAGAAGATTTGATTTTGCACTGTGAAGACTGCATGAACTAACACTTTATCTATGAACTTTATTTATGAACTGCTTATTACCATTGTGTTTTAGTTTAATCAAGGAGGTTAGGATTTGAGAGTGTAATTATTTGCAGCCAACAGTCCACTTTGCTCCAGAGAGGGAATATCAAGCAGAGATTCCAAACATCAGAGGAGGAAGGTTTCTACATTTAACCCCTTCTCTAATAACTCCAGGACAGCTATGTGCCTTTTCCCCGCATGGAACATTGCCCATAGAGCGGCACAACCAGATTGCTATATGCATGGGTGAGTGACTGATGCACATACGGTCCTGCAACAATTATACCTGAATGGCACAACTGAAATGGCTTTAGATTTCTGAACTGATACATTAATTGCAACTCACTGTTTCCAACCTGCTCAAAACCGCAACATACTGTAGTATCACTGACTTAGATACTGCATAGATCTAGATCAGGGGAAGGTAACGCAAAGCCTCTTTTGCCGACACTCAACTCCCTCACCAACAACAATGCAGCGCAGGGAAGTGAGACACTAATGCATTCCAATCTCACAATTCCCCAAGCCGCAGCTGCACGGGGGGGGGGCACTGTGCCCCCACACGTTGTAAAATATTGGAAACATTGTTTGGTTCTCTAACTTGGAAGTGAGACACTAATGCATGGGTGCTCAACCTGTGGCCCCCCAGCTGTTGCTGAACTACAATTCCCATCATGACTCTACCTTTGGGAGTCAGGCTTGTAACTGTCAGCTTTTAATGCCTCATGGGACTTGTAGTTCTGCAACAGCTGGAGGGCTACAGGTTGAGCACCCATGCACTAATGCATTACAATTTCACAATTCCCCATGCTGCAGCTGCACTGGGGGGAATGCTCTGTGCCCCCACACATTGTAAAAGATTGGAAACATTGTTTGGTTCTCTAACTTGGAAGTGATTGAGAAAACCACAAACTGGTGACAGTTTGTGGAATTACTGTTGAGCTTCTAGGAACTTTGTTGAAAATATATTTTTTTTATATATACACACACAGTATATTATATATATCTATATATATTTATGTGCTTGTGTGTCACCTACCCTCAGCTCTGCATCATCTACTACTAGCAACCTCTGCATCACCTACTCCCAACCTCTGAACTCTGTGTCACTTACACCTGACCCCTGAACTTTGTGTCACTTACTACTGAACCCCTGCACTCTGTGTGTCCCTGTAAGTCACAGCCAGTATGAAAATCACACCCAATTCTGCTCTCGGCGCCGCACTTTTTCTCAGCTGCAAGGGCCCGATCTTGCACACAGGCCCACTGCTTTCAGAAAATACCCCTGACCTGAGCTCATCTATTCCAGAGGCTCCTGCACATCTCTTCCAGAGGCTTATATGTGACATCACATACAAGCACGTGGGCTGGATGGGAGAGGTGGATCAGCAAGGATGAGTGTGCCAGGACAGGTAGATGTGTCTCATCTCTGCTTCCTTGCATGACTCTGCATATCGTACATTATGCATATCATAGATGAGAAGAGGGTACAGCAGTGGAGCAGATGAGTAGGAGGGTACAGTGGTGGGGCAGATAAGCGGGGGGGGGTTCAGCAATGTGACAGAAGATCAGGAGGGTACGATGGTGGGGCAAATGCGCAGGGGGTACAGTGGGGGGAGAGAGGAGAAGGAGGTTTAGCGGTGGGTCAGAAGAGCAAGTGGGTACAGTGATGGGGCAGAAGAGCAGGGGGTTACAATGCTAGCACAGATAAGCAAGGGGGGTTCAGTGATGGGCCAGATGAGAAAGGGGTTACAGTGGTGGGACAGATGAGCAGAGGATTACAGTGGTGGGGCAGAAGAGCAGGGGGGTACAGAGGTGAAACAGGTGTGTAGGAGGTACAGTGGTGGGGCAAATGAGAAAGGAGGTTACAGTGGTGGGGCAAATGAGCAGATGGGTTTAGTGTTAGGACAGATGAGAATTAGGTTCAGCAGTGAGACAGAAGAGCATGGGGCTAAGGCGGTGGAGTAGATGTGCAGGGAGGTAAATTAATGGGAAAGATAAGCAGAGGGGGTACAGTGGTGGGACAAATGAGCAGGGGGTTACAGAGGTGGGGCAAATGTGCAGCAGGTACATTGGTGGGAGAGATGAGAAGGGGGTTCAGTGGTGGGGCAGAAGAATGGGGGTACAGCAGTGGCATAGATGTTCAGGGAGGTACAGTGGTTGGTCAGAAGTGAAGGAGATACAGTGATGGGAGAGATGAGAAGGGGGTTCAGCGGTGGAACAGAAGAGTACAGTACAGTGATAGGACAGATGAGCAGGGGTTTACAGTGATGGAACAGATGAGCAGGAGGATTCAAAGGTGGGACAGAAGAGCAGGGGGGTACAGTGGCATAGTTGGCAACATTGCAAAAAAAATATGTGGGACACTTCTTTGGCTGTAGGCGTACAATAATTAGGGGGTGGGGCATTCATTTGTAGGCATGACTTAGCAAAAAATAATAAAACTGCGGCGCGCGAAGCACGCCGCTGTGAAAAATGGGCGTGGTTTATGTGAAATAGTGGGTGTGGCTTAAATGGGCATGGCTCAAAGGGGTGTGGTTAGAGTCTGAGATGAATGAGGGATGGAGAGGGAAAGGGGGGGAGAGGAATGAAGGGACAGCAGCCCCAGATCCTACACAACAATAGAAATGTGTGTATTCTAGAAAGTTTAACAATCAGCAGATAAAGATACTCCAAACACCTGGTGTTAACGCTTCAATCATCCCGGCACCATGATTGTTATGGTGTCAGAATGATTGAAGCACATTATTTCTATTATTACATTGTAATATAAAATTAAATCATTCAACTCACCATAATGCCGAATCAGTGGGACCCCTGAGCGTGTCACTAGCCACGTCGCCTACCACAAGCAGAGTCCATCCTTGCATCAGGTGCCACCAGCAGAGTCTGTCCTTGCATCAGGTGCCCCTAGCAGAGTCCGTCCTTGCATCAGGTGCCCCCAGCAGAGTCCGTCCTTGCATCAGGTGCCCCCAGCAGAGTCAGTATAGACCTCCTCAGTGCAGACCCCCTCAATGCAGACCCCCCTCCTTCAGTGCAGACCCCCTCAGTGCAGACCCCCTTCATCAGTGCAGACCCCCTCCATCAGTGCAGATGCCCTCAGTGCAGACCCCCCTCCATCAGTGCAGATGCCCTCAGTGCAGACCCCACTCCATCAGTGCAGACCCCCCTAGTGCAGACCCCCCTCCATCAATGCAGACCCCCTCAGTGCAGACCCCCCATCAGTGCAGACCCCATCAGTGCAGATCCCCTCAGTGCAGACCCCCCTCCATCAATGCAGGCCCCCCTCCATCAATGCACGCCCCCCTCCATCAATGCAGACCCCCTCAGTGCAGACCCCCCTCCATCAATGCAGGCCCCCTCCATCAATGCAGAAGCCCCCAGCAGACCCCCCTCAGTGCAGACCCCCCCTCCCATAATGCCCCCAGGCCCCAGCACGTTACATTACAGCGGCCGCTGGCGCCGTGTGTTCAGTGGAGAGGGGTGGGGCCGATCCGTGCGAGAGGAGAAGCCGATTCATTGGCTGCACGGATCGAGCCCTCTTCCTCTCTCACTGAACACAAGGGGGAGCATTCTAGCGGCGGTGGTGGGACCGGCCTCCATTTTACTGAAGCCTGTTGCAAAAAAATGAAAAATGCAAACATTCCCGAATTTCCCTGGGGAAATTCCAATTCGGGACAGCCTCCGATCAGGACTAGGATCCCAAAATCGGGATTGTCCCGGGAAAATCGGGACTGTTGACAACTATGCAGTGGCAGGGCAGAGGATAAAGGAGGTACATTGGTGGGACAGATGAGCAGGGTGTTACAGTGGTGGGGCAGAAGAGCATGGGGAAGAGAGGTGGGACGGAAGAGCAGGAGATACAGTGCTGGGGCAGATGAGAAAGGGGGTTACAATGGTGTGGCAGATGGGTTCAGTGTTAGGACAGGTGAGAAGGTGGTTCAGCAGTGAGACAGAAGAGCATGGGGGTACAGTGGTGGAGCAGATGTGCAGGGAGGTACAGTGGTGGGGCAGATGAGCAGGGGGGTTACAGTGGTGGGACAGAAGAGCAGGGTGGTACAGTGGTGGGGCAAATGTGCAGGGGGTTACAGTGGTGGGACAGATGAGCAGGGGGTACAGAGGTGGGGCAGATATGCAGGGTAGTACAGTGGTGGGGAATATTTGCAGGGGGGTACAGTGGGGGGGGGGGGGGCAGATGAGCAGTGGAAAACAGTGGTGAAACAGATTTGCGGGGGGTACAGTTATCTGTAGGAATTGGGGCTGATCTGAGGACTGGAGATATAGGAATTGGGTCTGACCTGAGGCGTGAGAGTGCAGGATGTTAACCCCTTCACACCAACTGTACACAAATATGTATTCTCGACTAGAAGGGGTTATACCAGGGTGCTGCATGCAGCTGCAATCATCACCCCGGTACAGTTTTTTAGAGATAACCGATGCGGCTAAAAAGCCGCTCGGTTGTTATCCTAAGGAGCGGGCGGGGCCACCCCCTCCCCCTGCCTTCCACGGCTCTCCCAGGCTCTCTCATGCCACCGGGAGGCCCGAGCGACCAGCTGACGTGTCTGCCCCCTCCCTCCCTGCTCGTGCACAGAAGCGAATGCATATGTAAGTCGCGCCCGTAAACGGTGTTCAAACCACACATGTGAGGTATCATCGCGACCATTCCACGAGTGTGCGCAATTTCAAAGCATGACATGTTAGGTTTCTATTTACTTGGCGTAACATCGTCTTTCACATTATACAAAAAAATTGGGCTAATTTCACTGTTTTTTGGGTTTTTTAATTCATGAAAGTGTCTTTTTTCCCAAAAAAAATGCATTTGAAAGACCGCTATGCAAATACCATGTAGCAAAAAAAAATGTATTCTCTGGGGTCTCTGCTAAAAAAATATATTTATAATGTTTTGAGGTTCTAAGTAATTTTCTAGCAAAAAATATTTAACTTGTAATCAACAAATGTCAAAAATAGGCTTAGGCATGAAAGACTTAATTAGTAACTATTACTCAAGTAGTTTACAGCATTTACTTTATAAAAATTCCTTTTCCCGATTGAGAGTGTGAAGCTAACATTTTTTTGTTATTAAATTTGGCACAGTCAATTTCTTTGAAAACATCGTCCAGCACACTGTGCTCAAAAGGTTGCCTATCCATGTGATAGAACATAATGTTCTTTAGCAAGGAACATACAATCCACATTAATAATTATGTTACCAAAATTACCGTGTGCTGTAAATTGCCTCCAGCATTGCTCCCGTTTCTTCTTACTCCACAAGGAGCTTATATGTTAAAGAATTGCACAATGTATGATAAAGGGATAGCGG
The DNA here is from genome assembly GCF_042186555.1 of Aquarana catesbeiana. Classification (NCBI taxonomy): domain Eukaryota; kingdom Metazoa; phylum Chordata; class Amphibia; order Anura; family Ranidae; genus Aquarana; species Aquarana catesbeiana. The sequence goes on from NC_133324.1 coordinate 305,278,991, forward strand.
GTGGTGAAAAAAATGATGGACACTCCACAGAAACATAACATGATACACAGTAGATTAATTTCTTCATTAACCACTTGCTTACTGGGCGCTTAAACCCCCCTCCTATCCAGACCAATTTTCAGCTTTCAGCGCTGACGCACTTTGAATGACAATTGCGCGGTCATACAACACTGTACCACAGATAGAGCTTTCTTTTGGTGGTATTTGATCACCTTTGCAGTTTTTATTTTTTGTTAAAAAAATGTAAAAAGGCTAAATTAAAAAAAAAAAAAATTTTTTTATATTTTGTTTTAAAATTTTAAAAAAGGTAATTTTTCTCCTTCATTGATGTACGCTGATGAGGTAGCACTGATGGGCACCAATAGGTGGCAGTGATGGGCACTGATGGGTGGCAGTGATGGGCACTGATGGGTGGCAATAATGGGCACTGATCTGTTACACTGATAGGCAGCACTGCTAGGTGGCACTGATTGGCACCACTGGTGGGCATTGATAGGTGGCACTTGTGGGCATTGATAGGTGGCACTGGTGGGCACTGTGGGCACTGTTGGGTGGCAATGGCAGGTGGCACTGGCAGGGGATACTGGTGGCACATATGAGGCATTATTGCCTCTTCCTCTTCTGTACCGATGTCCCTTGCTGATGAGCCGGTGATCGGCTTTTATTTTTCCTCGCGCTATCAGCGCGAGGAGAAAAAAAAACGATCACAGAGCTTTTGAGCATGATGCCGGCACATGTTGATACAGTGGATATCTCCTAAACCTACACAGATATCCATGGTAGCTACAGGTAACCCTTATTATAGGCTTATCTGTAGTGAAAAGTGGTCTGTAAGAGTTTACAACTACTTTAAAGTGGTTGTAAACCCACTTTTTGGACTTCTACCTATAGGTAAGCCTAGAATAAGGCTTACCTATAGGTAGTGGAAATATCTCCTAAAAGTGCGCCGTTTAGGAGATATATCACTTGTAGTCCGCCAAAAATTCCAACGGTGCATACGCGGGGAAGAAACGAAATTAAGTGCCGTTTCTTCCCTAGCCTGTGCTGTTAATCGCGGCTCCCGTGCGCATATGTGGGAGTGACGTCACGCAGCTCTGGCGAATCAGAAGATGGACGCTGCCTACACAGGGGACATCGCTGGATGCTTTTGCAGGTAAGTGGCACATAATGGGCTAATATGCATTATGCTTTTCATTTGCAGGCATTTGCAACTTTCTAGATAGGGTGAATCGGCTTTCCATGTCAGGGTAGAACTATCAAGTTGTTATGGGTAAAATTCTGCTTTAAAGTTGATCATTCAGTCATATACAAGAAATAAATCCTATTTTTGTTTACGTTTTCCTTGTGCATGCACTCCCTTGCATATGTTTGGGTATACATAGTACTAAATTTTTCCCTTCTAAGTACAATTACAGCGAAATGCATTTTTTTTTTTAGTATATTGGTTGAAATAACTTGTTTAGGTGTGTATCCAGCAAACGAAGAGCAGATTATTTTTGATCCACTCCTAAATAATGTGCAACGCTGCTTACAAAGGTATGATCATTAAGACCCCTTTTACACTCGGGTGGTTTGCAGGCGCTATTGCGCTAAAAATAGCGCCTGCAAACTGACCCAAAACAGTCGCTGCTGTCCCTCCAATGTGAAAGCTCGAGAGCTTTCACACTGGAGCAGTGCGCTAGCAGGATGGGAAAAAAAAGTCCTACTAGCAGTATCTTCGGAGCGGTGAAGGAGCGGTGTATACATCAATGGGGCAGCGCGGCTATACTGCCAGCAAAGCGCCTCTGTAGAGGCACTTTGCGGTGGTTTTTAACCCTTTCTTGGCCACTAGTGGTGGGTAAAACCGCCCCGCTAGTGGCTGAATACCGCCGCAAAAACGACGCTAAAGCGCCGCTAATAATATCAGCGCTTTACTGCCAATGCACCTCCCGCCCCAGTGTGAAAGGGGCCTTAGAAATGAATAAATCTTTGTTACTGGTTAAAAATATTTGCAATTGGTTAAAATAAAATATTAAAAAAATAAAATAAAAAAAGTGGCAGTAAAAACGTAAAGGAAAAAAAAATGTGCATGTGCCCCCCCAGTCCATACCAGGCTCTTTGGGTCTGGTATGAATTTGAAGGGGAACCCAATGGCAAAATGAAAAAAAAAAATGGCGTGGCCCCCCAAAAATCAGTAACAGACCCCTCTCCGGGCATGCAGCCTGGCAGGTCAGGAAAGGGGAAGACAAGCAAATGCTCCCCCTCCTGAACCATACCAAGCCACATGCCCTCAACACATGCCCTCAACATAGGGGGGGTGGGTGCTTTGGGACAAGGGGGGCTCTCCCCCCCACCCCAGAGCACCTTGTCAAGGGCCTCATCCCCACAACTGTGGCTGGTAATGGTGGGGGTCTGTGGACGGGGGGCCTATCATAATCTAGAATCCATCTTTAACAAGGGGGCCCCCAGATCCCAGCACCCCCCCATGTGAATGAGTATCGGGTACATAATACCCCTACCCATTCACCAAAAAAGTGTCAAAAAGTAATAAACAGAAGAGACACGTTTTTGACACTTCCTTGATTTAAAAATAAAAAATAAAAAAAATGTGTCCCTCGATGTAACTCTATTGTCAATCACACCGCCTGCTGCACCTGAAAAAAAAAAAAAAAAAACGCTCCCACCTCCTGGAAGGCCTCTTGCCAAATGCCTGCTCTGTGCTTTGAAATTTCTTATATAGGTAAGGGGCAGGGCCACCTGGCTATGTCACCCGGTGGTCCCATCCCCTTGTGACATCACATGATTAGCTTCCAACAGTCCATGACATCAGAAGGGGGGGTGACGTAGCCAGGTGGCCCCGCCACTTACCTATATAAGAAATGTCAGTGCAGAGCAGGCATTCAAAGCATCCCAAAGCACCCACCCCTCCATGTTGAGGGCATGTGGCCTGGTATGGTTCAGGAGGGAGGGGGGCGCTCCTCCCCCTCCTTTCCTGACCTGCCAGGCTGCATGCCCGAATAAGGGTCTGCTATGGATTTTGGGGGGGACCCCGTGCCGTTCTTCTCTTTATTCTTTCAATAGCCATGTGCTTGCATATAAGCCTTCAAAATGGACACTGTTGATTTTTCTTGTTCAGCTCCCATAGACTTCAATAGTGTTCACTGTTCGGATTAGAGCATTTCCTCTGTTCGGTTTGCAGCAGAACTTCTGAACAGGGTAGTGTTCCTCCCATGTCTACCCATATTACAAAAGAAATAAAAATGGCAGACCAAGCAATCGTGCACTGAATGAAATATAACAAGCTAATTTCTTTTAAACAGGTTATTTGTAAGAATATAGTTAATGTTATAAAGGGAGAGGATCAGGGCTTTTTTTCAGCTGGAACTTGGTGGAACTCAGTTCCTCCACCTCTGGCTCAGACCCTCTGCTCCCTGCCTACCATTATCACTTGTAAACACAAGTCTGACTCCTGTGTTTACAAGTGACAGCTTTTCTCTCACCGGCTCCCACAGATCTGATCTCCTGAGTGCCTCTCACTGAGTGCAAGATGTGGACAAGGGAGGTGCAGGTGCCTGGGGTGCAGTGCATATCCCAACATCCCTACTGGATAGGGATGAGCCGAACACCCCCCCCCACCCCTGTTCAGTTCACACCAGAACATGCGAACAGGCAAAAAATTTGTTCGAACACCGTTAAAGTCTATGGGACACGAACATGAATAATCAAAAGTGCTAATTTTAAAGGCATATATGCAAGTTATTGTCATAAAAAATGTTTGGGGACCTGGGTCCTGCCCCAGGGGACATGGATCAATGCAAAAAAAGTTTTAAAAACGGCCGTTCTTTCGGGAGCAGTGATTTTAATAATGCTTAAAGTGAAACAATAAAAGTGTAATATCCCTTTAAATTTCGTACCTGGGGGGTGTCTATAGTATGCCTGTAAAGGGGCGCATGTTTCCCATGTTTAGAACAGTCTGACAGCAAAATGACATTTAAAACTACTCGCAGCTATTAATGCATTGGCGGTCCGACAATACACAAAAAAGTTCACTGATAAAAACGGCATGGGAATTCCCCACAGGGGAACCCGAACCAACATTTAAAAAAAAAATGACGTGGGGGTCCCCCTAAATTCCATACCAGGCCCTTCAGGTCTGGTATGGATATTAAGGGGAACCCCGAACCAAAATTTTTTAAAAAATGATGTGGGGGTCCCCCTAAATTCCATACCAGGCCCTTCAGGTCTGGTATGGATATTAAGGGGAACCCCGCGCCAAAATAAAAAAAAAATGGCGTGGGGTCCCCCCAAAAATCCATACCCCAAAAATCCCAACCCCAACCATTTCACTAAAAAACTGTCAAAAATGTTAAAAATGACAAGAGACAGTTTTTGACAATTCCTTTATTTAAATGCTTCTTCTTTCTTCTTTCTTCTATCTTCTATCTTCCTTCATCTTCTTCTTCTTCTGGTTCTTCTGGATCTTCTGGTTCTTCCTCCGGTGTTCTCCTCCAGCATCTCCTCCGCGGCGTCTTCTTCCCTTCTTCTCCTCGGCCGCTCCGCATCCATGGCATGGAGGGAGGCTCCCGCTCTTCTCTTCATCTTCTTCTCTTCATCTTCTTCTCTTCATCTTCTTCTCTTCATCTTCTTTTCGGGCCACTCCGCATCCATGCTGGCATGGAGGGAGGCACCCGCTGTGTGACGCTTCTCCTCTTCTGACGGTTCTTAAATAACAGGGGCTGGGGCCACCTGGTGACCCCGCCCCCCTCTGACACACGGTGACTTGACGGGACTTCCCTGTGGCGTCACGGGGAATGCCACAGGGAAGTCCCGTCATGTCCCCGTGCGTCAGAGGGGGGCGGGGTCAATGGGTGGCCCTGCCCCCCGTTATTTAAGAACCGTCAGAAGAGGAGAAGCGTCACACAGCGGGAGCCTCCCTTCATGCCAGCATGAATGCGGAGCGGCCCGAAAAGAAGATGAAGAGAAGAAGATGAAGAGAAGAAGATGAATGGATGGCATGGATGCGGAGCGGCCCGAGGAGAAGAAGGGAAGAAGATGCCGCGGAGGAGATGCTGAACGAGAATACCGGAGGAAGAACCAGAAGAAGAAGAAGATGAAGGAAGATAAAAGATAGAAGAAAGAAGAAGCATTTAAATAAAGGAATTGTCAAAAACTGTCTCTTGTCATTTTTAACATTTTTGACAGTTTTTTAGTGAAATGGTAGGGGTACTTTTGTACCCCCTTACCATTTCACACAGGGGGGAGGGCTGGGATCTGGGGGTCCCTTGTTAAAGAGGGCTTCCAGATTCTGATAAGCCCCCCGCCCGCAGACCCCCATAACCACCGGGCAGGGTTGTGGGGGTGAGGCCCTTGTCCTCATCAACATGGGGACAAGGTGTTTTGGGGGCTACCCCAAAGCACCCTCCCAATGTTGAGGGCATGTGGCCTGGTACGGTTCAGGAGGGGGGCGCTCTCTCATTCCTCCCTCTTTTCCTGCAGCCTGCCAGGTTGCGTGCTCGGATAAGGGTCTGGTATAGATTTTTGGGGGAACCCCACACCATTTTTTTTTACATTTTGGTGCGGGGTTCCCCTTAATATCCATACCAGACCTGAAGGGCCTGGTATGGAATTTAGGGGGACCCTCTACGTCATTTTTTTTTAAATTTTGGCCGGGGTTCCCCTTAATATCCATACCAGACCTGAAGGGCCTGGTATGCAATTTAGGGGGACCTCCCACATCATTTATTTTTTAAATTTTGGTTCGGGGTTCCCCTGTGGGGAATTCCCATACCATTTTTATCAATGAACTTCTATGTGTATTGTCGGACCGGCAATGCATTAATAGCCGCGAGTTGTTTTTTAATGACTTTTTTTCCTTTGAAATGTCATTTTGCTGTCAGACTGTTCTAAACATGGGAAACATGCGCCCCTTTACAGGCATACTATAGACACCCCCCAGGTACGAAATTTCAAGGGATATTACACTTTTATTGTTTCACTTTAAGCATTATTAAAATCACTGCTCCTAAAAAAACGTCCGTTTTTAAAACTTTTTTTTTGCATTTATACATGTCCCCTGGGGCAGGACCCAGGTCCCCAAACACTTTTTATGACAATACCATGCATATAAGCCTTTAAAATTAGAACTTTTGATTTCTCCCATAGACTTTTAAAGGGTGTTCCGCGGCATTCGAATTTGCCGTGAACACCTCAAATTGTTCGCTATTCAGCGAACTTGCGAACAGCCCATGTTCGAGTCGAACATGAGTACGACTCGAACTCAAAGCTCATCCCTACTACTGGATGATCTCCCTGCAAGTGAGAGAGGTGAAGCTGCCTATAGTGTGTGTAAAGTACTAGAGCCAGTTGGATGCTTAAGCTTAATACAGCAACAAAAGTAAGACATGTGGACGATGGTGGAGCTTTTAAGAGGGAGGGAGAAGATGGGGGGGTGGGGGGGATTGTATGGAGAGGTCAGAGCTGAAGAAGGATGAAAGTGAGATGTAGATGGGGGATGCAGAGGTAAGCGGCTGTGGGAAAAGGCTGAACTCTGCACTCTCTATGTAGCTCACCCCCAAACTCCGCATTCTGTGTGTACCCACACACCCCAACACTGCAATCTGTATGTAATGCACTCCTGGTGTTTAATGCCCCTTAAGATCCTTCCACTGTTAGTGAAATTTGACCACACTAGTAACCCACTATGTGATAAGGTTTGGAGGGTGTGTGAGGGTTTTTTTTGGGGGGGGGGGTCGTGGTTGAGTTCCTCCACCCATTTTCTGAGAAAAAAGTCCTGGAGAGGATGATATTACTGGAGAATTGCAGTATAATGATCATATGATAATCAGTTGTATTTAATAGTTACTACTGTATGTATATATTCTAAAAATAAAACAAAATATGAGAGAACAAAAAGCATTTGTTCCTGGGTTCACCCCATTTAACCTCCCTTGGTGCTATTCTACACATTGGCCCACTCAGTTTGCTGCTTGTGTGGGTTGCTGTCGCCCCTCACGCCCCCTTGGCTCCTGGCAGGGGCGCTTCTGGCTGGACTCGCAGCCGCACTACCATTGCGCAGATTCCCCAGTAAGTGTGTGGGTTTAATAGCCATGTGGGGGGTTCTCCCATATTGTATATTTGCCCACATGATCCCTCTAGACTATCTTAATATGACTATTTTTCTTATCCATAGATGATCAACACGGTATTGCTCCTGACGAGTGGCTATAAGGCCTCGAAACGCGTAGAACTAAGAACTACCGAGTTGTGTATATATTCATGAATTTTTTATGGCCGTTCCTATTTATGTTCTTTATTTTCTTTTACCTGTTTTAAGCTATGCTTTAGTGCATCAATAACCTGTAACAGGTATAAACTACTATGTGTATAATTATTCTTTCCTTTACCAGTTTTAAGCTACGCTTTATTACGTTAATAACCTGTAACAGGTATTTTCTATTTTGTATATAATGATTTTTTCCTTTACCTGTTTTAAGCTACGCTTTAGTGCGTCAATGACCTGTAACAAGTATTCTTTACGATGTGTATAGTCATGTATCAATTATTCTGTGTTTTTGCATAACATGTAATAACTCCTTGCTGAAGTTTTAACGAAAATGTATTGTGTGGTTCTAATGAACTGTATATACTTTGATATTTGGCATAATGCAATGAGTTAAATAAAAAATTCTATGGAAATTTGGAATCAAATTAAAAAATAGTTTCTATGTTGAATTAATTTTTCCTGCCTCCGTATGCTTCATGCAAAGTCCCACTTTTTGTTCTCCCATTTTTTATGTGTGGAATGGGATGGAGGAGGGGATTTGAACAACCCCTGTTACCTCATTTAAAGTCCCACTAATTTCTTCCCTTTTCTCGCTTTATTAAAACAAAATATGTGAACCACTGGTTTTCATGTGGAATTATTAAAGAAAATAATGAAAATTTGTTACCCTTGTTTCTGGATGTGAGGTACAACAAGTTTTATTAAAATTATGTTTCATGAATTATGTTTAAATTCAGCAAACTTTACCAATACTAATTATTTCTATAGCCCCAATATTAAAGTAGAAATCCAGGATTTACCCCCCCCACCACCACCACCACCAGTACCTGCCCCTATAATACTATTAAGCCCAAGTTCACATTGGAGCGATTTGTCATGCAATTTGACAGGTCACATCGCATGACAAGTCGCATCCTATTGCCGGAAATGGCAGTGTTCAAATCGATGCGCCGCCGACTTTGCGGTGCCGCATTGATTTGAAAAAGTAGTACTTGCACTACTTTTGGTAATTTCGGATGTGAATTCAATTGATTTTGGTGCAAATTCAATAGACATCTGTGCATGAAGCCACACAGATGTCTTCAAAGTCACACCCAAAGTAGCACTAAGATGCGGCTTTGAAATTGTGCAATTTCAGGTGAAGTCACACAATTTTAAAGATGCAGTCACTGTGAAAGGGGATTTAAAAAATAAAAATAAACTTTGATTCCATTTTTAGATAGAAAAGGGAAAGATTATAACCCCTTGTTGAGCCTAACTGTTATCATGAACCCCATTAGAGAAATTTCCCCTTACTTAATGTCATAGTGATAACCATTGTTAACAGAAATTGAGGAAAAATCTGCTACAGGGACACAGACAACAGTACAAAGCTAATAGGGTTTCCTTTCTTCTGATACCCAATAATGGAAACATTTTTATTTCTAAGTTAGAGTTGCAGATTTTCCCTTACTTTCTGTCTGTTCAAACCATTGTCACTGTGACAGTAAGACACAATTATCTCTAATGGGTCTGAGATGGCAGTACAACTCAAAAGGGGTTTAAATCCTTTTCCACTCATATTTTGGGCAAAATATAAACAAATACCTCTTGATTTTTTGCATGTTGGTCTTTTGAGGAGTGTTTACATTATACATTTAAGATGCCTACCAAGTTCTTTTTAGACCAGATGGCACTAAAAAGTTGTATATGAACATTGCACAACTATAATTAAATTCCCCATTTTAGAACGTGTTTGCTGTAGCAAATAAAGAGGGCCCAGGCATGGTCTAGAACCAAGCTTAAAAAGTATGTAAACCCAACATTTCATATTTCTGATATGTGCCTGTTGTACCATGTTCTTGTATGAAAAGGTATCCTGCTCTCTTTGTATTGCTTCTTTTGTGTGTGAAACCCCTGGTGTTCCTGCCATTCCCTCCACTTTCCTATTGAAAACTGACTGCACTAGGCATGAGAGCATAGCATGGTCAGTTCTTTAGCTGGTGGGGTTTCTTTACTAAAGCTACATTGGGCTCACTTCTGCATAGAAACCAATCAGCTTCTAACCTCAGCTTGTTCAATTTAACTTCGGCAATAAAACCTGGTAGCTGATTGGTTTCCATGCAGAAGTGAGCCTAATGTTGCACTCTCCAGCTTTAGTAAATAAACCCCAAAGTGCTCTCCTCCAATGATCAGACTCTTATGCTCACATGCCCCCCATTCACTAGGAAGACATGTGTGCGGCTGCTTCTCCTCCCCCCAGCTTTCTGTGCTCAGCTGCATAAGGAGCTTATAGGGAACGTATAGGAAACCGGGAAAAAAGTTTAATATTTTTTGTATACCTTTACACAAATGTTTTGCCTTTCATCTCTATTTTAAACTGAATTGGTTGTTTTACAAGGTGAGGGTTTACACATACTTTAAGTATCAAGAAAAGCAAAAATGAAATAAGGCATAATTCATAGCACTATTTCCTGTCAATTCCTACCAGTGCAGTTCAGTCATATAGCCTCAAGCATACTAGAAGAAAAATATGTTTCCAAGGAGAGAAGAAAACAAAAAAGAAAGGTTGTAAATGACTGGGAGTGCGGCTCGCTCATAAAGTATTCATAAATGTATTTACCAAAATGGATGTTTAAAAAATATGTTGCTGCCTAGCAACTACAGGTGTAGAAAACCTAAAATCTGCTAGACTGTGCAAGGTATTGTACTCTAGCTGTGTCAAAGACACAAAACACAGACAGGGTACAAAACAGAAAGGATTAAACAAGAAACAAAACACACAAAACTGTCCAGACGCCAAGTCACAAGGAGACACTTCCACGGCGACTGCCGTATGTCAAGTTAATAATGTATCTAGGAGGTGTGTCAGTGTGTCAACCCCTTGGAGTCTCGAGCTGTGGGGCTAGAGAGGGACCAGGGAGACACTGTCCAGAGGATCTCTGTATGGCATGAATACAGGTGGTGACTAGCTTAGATTAATTAATTCAGTAAGGGTCCCCTGCCGGGAATATTCATGCTAGTCCATGTATGCCAGAGATCCTGGTAAGTTTTGAACTGGACGATGTAGGTAGTGGTGGTGTATTGTAGATCCTGAGAGTAACTTAGAATATGAGGCGTTGTTTGGGAAAGGCTTCACCACGGCTGCTGTGTGCAGGTAAATCTGCTAGTGTTCCTCATATTATCACTCCCATGGCCAATATGTTTCTCTGGTTGCATCTATGGTGGTATGTGTGTGTGAGGAAGAGAGATATATTCTCAGGGACGGATGGGTCTAGGGCAGTGATGGCGAACCTTGGCACCCCAGATGTTTTGGAACTACATTTCCCATAATGCTTTACTACACTGCAGAGTGCATGAGCATCATGGGAAATGAAGTTCCAAAACATCTGGGGTGCCAAGGTTCGCCATCACTGGTCTAGGGCATGTAAGGCTGAGGGGAAGAATTAGTATCAGTATAGGTTAAGGCTATTGTGCGCAGTAACACAATTGCATATGACAATCCAATGATAATATCAAAGATAGCTGTACTTATCCCCTTGACCGAAATGACAGTGCCAATCCTCCACGATGTTTACCAGCCAGTATCTGTTTTTTGCTTGGATGTCCGTCCTGTCTAGTGTTTAAAGTTAGTCTGTTGTGTACCAACTTGGAGTTGGTCGGGTCATCACAGACTTTTCCTCGCTGTCCCTCTTGTCATTTCACATACATATTATGTGGACCATTCTCCCTTCTGCTACCACCAAGCGGTGCTCTCCAAACAAACTATATGGAGTTAAACAGGCAGTAATGCACGCAAAACGAAATGGCGTTAAACTGGCAGTAATGCACGCAAAACTATATGGCGTTAAACAGGCAGTAACGCACGTAAAACTATATGGCGTTAAACTGGCAGTAACGCACGCAATACGATATGGCATTAAACTGGCAGAAACGCAATCAAATAGACGGTGTTTAACCGTCACTACACTGAAGCTATCTGAACTGTCCCTACTCTAGCTATATACTAATGTCAAGATTACTGACACAGTCTCACTACACTACACTGAAACCATCTGAGCTGTCCCTGCTCTAGCTGCACACTATGAAAAGATGAATGATGGTCCTCTTCACTACACTCACACTATCCCTAGACTGATACTAAACTAATATTCTACACTGACACTCGAAGCAAAATAGCACAGTATAGCACTGAACAGAGCCCTGTTCTATCTCTCTCCACACCAAAATCACACTAAAATTGGCTGCCATTGAAAGAATACTTTTATACTGTGGGCGGGAATGAGCGATAATTGGATAAAGTCATGATGACAGTGTCCAATCATGACTCTGACAGTGCTCTGTGCCCTGATTGGCTGAAGCTTTCACAGCTTCAGCCAATCAGAGCTTGCAATGCACTGTTTAATGCCACAATGCATTGTGGTCAGTTCAGGGGGGGCGAACAAATGGTCGAACGACCCGTTTGTTCGGCTGTCAGCCGAATGTCCGAACAACGCAAGTTCGTCTGAACGAATGCTCGGGCCGAACCGTTCGCCCATTCCTAGCAGTAATATGAACATCCCTCTGTTTTTGATGTGCCTTCCTTTATTCTTCAGCAGTTCTCATTGAGAAATGCCTGTATTTCCTGCCTGTTCTCTATGCACAGGGTGGCTAGTCCTCTTAAAGCAGTATTATTCCCAAAAGCAAACCTTTATTATATTGCAATTTACCAATTCTTAGATGTAATGGCTGCATTTGTTTTCTTGTGTAGCAAGGTCCCAGGCCTCCTTTAGTCTAATGAGTACCTCTAGAGTTATGGATAGCTGACATCCTTCTTTGTAGAGTGGATTACAAGACATGGTGGGTGTAGTGCAAGATAGATTCATGGGCACCAGACACTTCTTGAATGCAAAGAGATTTATTGTCCCTGATCACCTGACTCCACCGAAATATATAGGCTCTCCCAGCAGGCCAAGGGGCCAAGAAAACCCCTGCCCATTGGCTGAGACACCCCGTATACTCCTAATCTGTCCTTGCATTGGCCTTATCTTATCTAATGTCACCAGGTACCCAGCCACCCAGCGACAGAAGAGAGAAGTGCAGCAATTCTAGACTTAGGGTGAGATCAATTGATCCCAACAATTGGCCAAGGCAACTATGCCTGGCAGGTAAATTTACTAGCAGCCCTGCCTAACTATCAGGGTGCTACACTTGTTTGGGTTTTCTTGATTCTACTTTTACGGTGTCATCATGTCAGCCCTTTCTAATTACTGTAAGATGGTAGATCTGTTCTGGGTGTATGCATACAACTCTAGCTGCTCCTATCATCTTCTCTGCCTCCTCTCTCTCTTCAGAATACAACAGGCAGCAGTGTTATGTTGCGTACACACGATCGTTTTTTCTGACAACAAATGTTCGATGGGAGCTTGTTGTTGGTTGTAGGCTCCATCGGACATTTTTTGTCAGAATTTCCGACAACAAAAATTTGAGAGCTCAAATTTTCCAACAACAAAATCCATTGTCGGAAATTCCGAGCATGTGTACACAATTCCGACGCACAAAATTCCACGCATGCTCGGAATCAAGCAGAAAAGCCGCCCCGGCTATTGAACTTCCACTTTATAATGCCATTGTATGGGTTGTATGTCAGCGAGTTCTTGACGATTGGAACTTCCGACAACATTTGTGCGACCCTGAGTATGAAAGTGTCAGAAACCATGAATCAGACCAAGACAGAAGTACAGTTTATCACACTTGTTTAATAATAATAAAAAGATAAACAGAGTAAGCGTAGTCAATACAAAGCCAGAGTTCAGTAACCAGATCGGGTAGTCAGCCAATGCTAATGTCAGAGAGCCAGAGATCAACGTAGTAGTACAGAAAGCAGGATCAGGAGCCAGAAGGGATGTCAGCCGAGCAAGTCTTCAACAGGAATGCAGGAGAAGTCTCTGAGATGTGACCAAAGGCAAAGGCAGAGATGATGTCAGCTGGATGGCTTTAAGTAGCCAGGACTGACCAGCAGATCATCAACAGCTGTGTCACTGTGGAGAGAAAGGAGCTGGCAATTAGCCAACAGCTGAGCGGCCAGTTCAGAGAAGGAAGGGCTGAGCCCAGCCCCTGACAGTACCCCCTCCTCAACGACCCCTCCCCCTCAGAGAACCACAGGGCTTTAGGGGAAAATGTCAATGGAAATCACAGAGGAGGACAGGGGCATGTACGTCTGAGGATAAGACCCAAGAGCGTTCCTCCGGACCGCACCCCTTCCAATGCACCAGTTACTGTATGCGCCCATGGAACCTCGGGAGTCAACAATGGATTGTACTTCATACTCCTCATGGTTCTCAACCTGTATAGGGTGAGGATGTGGCACCGAGGTGGTAAAGCGGTTGCAGACCAAAGGTTTCAATAAGGAGACATGAAACACATTCGAGATGTGCATACTAGGAGGAAGGTCCAACGCGTAAGCCACTGGGTTAATCCTGCGAAGGATACGGAAAGGCCCAATAAACTGATGTGTGAACTTCAAATAAGGAACACAAAGTCGGAGGTTGCGAGACGACAGCCAGACTCTGTCTCCAATGTGGTAGGAAGGCGCAGGCAGGCGTCTGTGGTCAGCATGGAGTCTGTACCTATCATTAGCATGTTGCAAAGTCTCCTGGACTTGTGCCCAAGTGGAACGAAGGCCACGGAGATGCTCCTCTAATGCAGGAATACTCTGCGGAACAAATGAGGCAGGCAACACGGAAGGTTGGAAACCATAGTTCGCCATAAATGGGGACAAACGGGAAGCAGAATTCAAGGCACTATTGTGAGCAAACTCCGCCCATGGTAAAAGGTCTGACCAATTGTTATGATGGTCATAAATATAGCAACGTAGGAATTGCTCCAAGGACTGATTGGCTCGTTCTGCTGCCCCATTAGACTGCGGGTGATACTCAGAGGAGAAAGCAAGTTGAATACCCAACTATGCACAAAAGGCTCGCCAGAACCGGGACACAAACTGACTACCCCTGTCTGAGACAATCACCTTGGGTAGCCCATGTAAGCAGAAGATCTCCCAAGCAAAATAGAAGCCAGTTCCTTAGAAGTAGGCAACTTCTTGAATACAATGCAACATTTTCGAGAACCGGTCAACCACCATAAGGATAACTGTGTTGCCCTGGGAGTTGGGTAATTCCACAATGAAATCCATAGACCGGTGGGTCCAGGGCCTCTCTCCATTGGGTATGAGTTGTAGAAGGCCAACTGGAAGGTGTTGTGTTGTCTTACTCTGAGCACACATGGAACAGGCAGCTACGAAGGCAGTTACATCAGCACGTAGACTAGGCCCCCAGAATTGTTGGGAAATGGCCCAAAAGAGTTGATTCTTCCCAGGGTGGACAGCAGCCTTGGGAGAATGGTAAGTCTGGAACACAGCAGTACAGAGACTCTAGGGAACAAAGCAGCGGTCACAAGGTTTCTCAGGAGGAGCATCGACCTGAGCAGCAAGAATTTTTTCACCAAAGGAGAAGACTGGGGCAAACCGTAGCCAGAATACGATCAGGAGGAATCACAGGAACCGGAACCGACTCCATCTTGGAAGTGGAGGAAAATTGTCGTGACAAGTTGTCATCCCTTAAATTCTTAGGACCGGGTAAGAATGAGACAATGTATTTAAAACTCGACAAGAAAAGAGCCCATCGCGCCCTTCTGGGAGAGAGACGCTTAGCCTCAGACAAGAATGTGAGATTCTTATGGTCAGTAAGAATGAGAACCAGCACAGTGGTACCTTCAAGGAGATGTCTCCATTCTTCCAGGGCTAAAATGATCGCCAACAGCTCTCTGTCACCAATCTCGTAATTGCACTCTGCCAGTGACAATTTCTTGGAAAAGTAGCCACACGGATGCATAGCGCACTCAGTTAGGACGTTGAGACAGAAGAGCGCCAACTCCAATTTCAGAAGCAACAACTTCTAGGACAGGGATATGCAATTAGCGGACCTCCAGCTGTTGCAAAACTACAAGTCCCATAAGGCATAGCAAGACTCTGACAGCCACAAGCATGACACCCAGAGGCAGAGGCATGATGGGACTTATAGTTTTGCAGCAGCTGGAGGTCCGCTAATTGCATATCCCTGTTCTAGGATAAAAGGCAATGTAGGATCAGGGTGTGCCAACACAGGAGCAGAAACAAAGGCAGCCTTGAGACTCTCAAAGGCCTTAATGGACTCCGGAGACCAACTCTGTGGGTTGCCGTCTTTGCTGGTCATATCAGTCAGGGGCTTGACCAGAGACGAGAAGTTACAAATAAACTTCCGATAATAGTTGGCAAAGCCAAGAAAATGCTGCAGAGGATGTAAACCCACAAGTTGAGGCCACTGTAGGACCGCTGAAAGTTTCTCTGGGTCCATCAAAAAACCAGCAGTGGAAATGACATAGCCCAGGAATTTAACCTGTTCACAATGGAATTTGCACTTTTCCAATTTACAATAGAGATTGTTCTCTCTTAGTCTCTGAAGCACACAACAGACATCTGTGTGGTGGCTCTCCAGGGACTTGGAAAATATGAGGATATCGTCGAGATAAACCACCACACATAACTGCAACAAATCTCGGAGGACATCTCTAATGAATTCCTGGAAAGCTGCCGGAGTGTTACAAAGGCATTACGAGATACTCATAATGACCTGATCTGTTATTAAACGCAGTTTTCCACTCTTCGCAGTCCTTAACCCTGACAAGATTGTATGCCCTTTTCAAAGCAAGTTTCATGAAAAAAGTTCTCTCTTGAGGCAGTAAAATAACTCCGTAATCAACGGAATCAGATAGGCATTCTTAATCGTGAAACGATTGAGGCTCCTATAATCGATACAAGGTCTCAGTTCACAACTCTTTTTCGTCACAAAAAAGAAACCAGCACCAGCAGGAGACAAGGATTTGCGGATGAAACCTCGAGAAAGTGCGTCTGCAACATACTCCTCCATGGCCTTATCCTCCAAGACCAATAAAGGGTAAGAGGGGGTATGGCACCAGGTTGAAGGTCAATTGCACAATCATACGACCGGTGTGGAGGCAAAGTACCGGCTTGACCTTTGTCAAAGACATCGCTAAAATCAAGGTACTCCTGCAGCAGGGAGGAGAGTGAAGAAGTGCACAGGACCTTGGCTACCTTCTGGAAGCATCTCTCACTGCACTGTGGCGACCAGGACAGAACCTCAGCACAGAGCCAATCAAAAGAAGGGTTGTGCCTCTGTAACCAAGGAAAACCAATAACCAACGGAAACTTAAGTGAGGAAATAACTTGGAATTGGATTATCTCATGGTGAAGGGCCCCTACGGCCATATACAATGGAACAGTCTCATGAGTCACATGGGCAGGTTGTAGAGGTCTCCCATCAAGAGCCTCAATGGCAAGTGGAGTGCCACACAGCTGCAGCAGAATCGAGTGCTTCAATACAAAGGCAGCATCAGAGTCGATTAGAGCCTGTATCTCGACGGATGACTCAGCCCAAGACAGGGTAACCAAAACCAAGGGCTTATTTTTCTAGGAAACTGGAGATGAAACAACGCCACCTAAGGTCTGTCAGTGACAGGACCTCAAGGTTCGTGCGTTCCCTGGACGGATAGGACAAGACTTCAAAAAGTGACCAGCCTGGCCACAATAAAGGCACAATCTCTCCCTCCTCCTAAGGGCTCTCACATCCGCAGAGAGATGCGTGAAGCCCAAGTGCATGGGTTCATCTTCACAGACCGACTCGGTAACAGGAGGCATGGGAGGTGAGGGAGGCAAGGGTGGGACTGCAAAGCTCAGAGACAAATATACAGGAGGCTTGCACCAGCGCTCCTTAAAAGTCTGGAGTCAATGAGGATCGCAAATGTGATTGACCTCTCCAGCTCAGTGGGTATATCTCGGGCTGCAATCTCATCCTTGATGTTATCTGAGAGACCATGAGAGAAGGCAGCCATGAGGGCCTCATTGTTCAAATCAACCTCTGCTGCCAGAGCACGGAATTTAATGGCGTAATCAGCAACAGATCTCGTACTCTGTTTGATGGACATGAGGCTCTTGGCAGCAGAAACGGAGCGTGCGGGAATGTCAAATACCCTTTTGAAGGAAGCCAAGGAAATTCTGGGTAACGCAGGCCCACGGGTTTTTGCGTCTCCCGTAGAGGGTTTGCCCAGGCCAAGGCTCTCTCAGAAATCAAAGATATCATGAAACCTATTTTTCTTCTGTCCGTGGGAAACGCCTGGGGCAGCATCTCAAAGTATATCTCAACCTGGTTGAGAAACCCTCTGCATTGAACTGGATCGCCCCCAAATCACTGGGGAAGTGGAGCGGAACCAGACATGCCTCTTATAGAGGTAATACTTGAGGCGGGTGCCTGCACAGAGACTGGAGCAGCAGCAGGGATGGCCTGCAACACAGGTTGTACCGGAGCAGCCACAGTGGAAGATTCCAGGTGAGCCGTGCGACTCAGGAGCGTTTATAACGCCAAGGCAAACTGATCCATGCAGTGATCCTGGTCATCCTTCGCCTACTGTCAGAAACCATGAATCAGACCGAGACAGAAGTACAGTTTATCACACTTGTTTAATAATAATAAAAAGATAAACAGACTAAGCGTAGTCAATACTTAGCCAGAGTTCAGTAACCAGATCGGGTAGTCAGCCAATGCCAATGTCAGAGAGCCAGAGATCAACATAGTAGTACAGCAAGCAGGATCAGGGGCCAGAAGGGACGTCAGCCGAGCAAATATTCAACAGAAATGCAGGAGAAGTCTCCGAGAAGTGACCAAAGGTGAAGGCAGAGATGAAGTGAGCTGGACGGCTTTAAGTAGCTAGGACTGACGAGAAAATCATCAACAGCTGAATCACTGTGGAGAGAAAGGAGCTGGCAATTAGCCGACAGCTGTGCGGCCAGCTCAGAGAAGGAAGGGCTGAGCCCAACCCTGACAGCAAGACAAGCTTGAGCCAACATCCGTCGGAAATAAATCTCAGAGTTTCGTTGTCGGAATGTCCGATTGTGTGTACACAGCATTTGAGTTCTGAGCGACTTGGCGACAAGAATCTGAGGATACTATCACTCTAATGTCACTCTAATGTGACACACTCAGCAGAACTTGTTCAAAGTGGTAGTAAAGTCAGCTTTTTCTCTTGCACCTACAGGTAAGCCTTTAACCACTTATGCCGCATACACACGAGCGGACTTTTCGACCGGACTGGTCCGACGGACCAAGTCCGGCAGACAATCCGATCGTGTGTGGGCTTCATCGGACCTTCAGCAAACTTTTCCAGTCGAAAATCTTACCGACTTTAGATTTCAAACATGCTTCAAATCTTTCAGACGGACTCGAGGCCGGTGGAAAAATCTGCTAGTCTGTATTTTAGTCCGATGGAAGAAAACCCACGCTAGGGCAGCTATTGGCTACTGGCTATCCAACTTCCTTATTTTAGTCCGGTCATACGTCATCACGTACAAATCCGTCAGACTTTGGTGTGACCGTGTGTAGGCAAGTACGTTCATTCAAAAGTCCGTCGGAAGTCCGTCAAAAGTCCGTCGGAAAGACCGTCGGACCAGTCCGGTTGAAAAGTCCGCCCGTGTGTACGCGCCATTACAGACTGGAAGATTTTCTTGCTTAATGATCAGGCCATTTTTTGTGATACGGCACTGCATCGCTTTAACTGACAATTACGGGGTCATGCGACGCTGTACTAAAACAAAACTGACGCCCTTTTTTTCACAAAAAATATATATATATATATATATATATATATATATATATATATATATATATATATATAAAACAAAATATGTGAGATTATTATTATTATTATACAGGATTTATATATATAGCGCCAACAGTTTACGCAGTGCTTTACAATATCAATTAAGTATGCATATACTCGCCCTATTATAATGTAATAACAATACAATATAACTTATTGCTAATATGATTACTCGGAATTTATTAAGGTTTGTTTTGTAAAACTGTTTTTGAATGAGCCCCATTCCCTTTTCTTTTTTTTTTTTTTTTTTTCCTTGTCAAAAGAAGTTTATTGAGTATACAATGTTATAAAGATACATAAAGTAAATTTACAAGGATCTATAAAGTAAGCTCATTGTTTTACAGTAGGGTTTATATAGGTAAATATCATGAAATTTCAGATATTAAACATTGGGTTCACGTAAACCTAAATTAAAGATATATATCATTTCCTTAGTTACTTTTGTAGGTATTTAAATGATTTATACCTACTATACATATTGTTTACAAGTAGAGTGTATATAGGTCAAATAAATTCTGATAATGAGCTTTAATCGTAAGGTGGAGAAAAGGAAAGAGAAAGAAGAAAAAGGGTTGAAAGGTAGAGGTATGGTCCACAAGGTTGTCCCGCTCGTCAGTTTATTATTCTTTTTAGTTCTCTTTGAAGCCTTAGAATGGGTGTCTCTGTAAGTCATTTAATCTGTTACCATGGCAACAGGACAGAGTCATTGAAGTTTGACAGGAACTGTTGTTTTATCCAAGGATGCCAAAGTTTTTCAAATTTTGGAATTTGGTTTTGATCGATGGCTACCATCTTAGCATGGGACATTGTATTATTCATTCTGTGAATTATTTCTGCTAGTACCAATGTAGGAGATTTCCATGCTTTGGCCACTGTTTGTTTTGCAGCCGTTATTAGTTGGATCATAAGTTTGAATTGAGAGAGTGTTAACCATTCCGGTTTTAGATTAAGTAAAGTTAAATATGGATCTGGTTGTATTATTTTTTTAAATATTTTAGATGCAATCACGAAGACTTCCTTCCAGAAGGTTTGGATTACTGGGCACGTCCACCATATGTGTAAATATGTGCCTATTTCTGGGCATCCTCGAAAACAAAGAGCTGAGGTATTAGGTGAATATTTTGCCACTCTAGCGGGTACAAGGTACCAGCGAGTTAGGACTTTATAATTTGTCTCCAGTGCTAAGATGTTGGGTGAAGATGACTTAGATGTGAGCCATATGTTAGACCAGTCCGTGTCTTCTAAAGTTCGTCCCAGGTCCTCCTCCCACCTCTGAACGTAAGAGGGTCTATTAAGATTTGCTACTCCATATAATTGATTATAAAGTGATGAAATTGTACCTTTAGCAAATGGATCTTTTGTACAGATTGGTTCAAAAATGGATAATTGGGATAATGGTGTATCCCCCTTTAGGAATGGTGTATAGAAATATCTCAGAGTTTGGTAGATCATATTTTTTTCTAAGTGATGGGAACGAAAGGAATGATTTAGATGCAATGAAGTCATTTAGTGTCTGAATGCCTGATGTTGTCCAAGCTTTAAAAGAATTTGGGTAGATCCATGCTGGATAAAAGGCCGGATTTCTGATAAAAGAAAGGAGAGGATTGTGTGGAGATTGTAACTGATATTTGGTTTTTAGTTTATCCCAGAGAGATAAGAAGTGTTTAGTTATGGGATTATGAATTTTAAAGCGGTCTTTAGGATCAAGCCATAATAAATTTGATATTAATAGAGGGTCATTTTCTGAAGCCTCTATAAATACCCATAATGGGATTTCCTGTTTTGCATGGTATTTGGACAGACTGGCCAAATGTGCTGCTCTGTAGTAGTTAGTAAAATTAGGGTATCCCAGGCCTCCTTTATTTTTGGGAAGATGTAGTGTGTGTATAGGTATACGTGGTTTAGAAGAGCCCCATATAAACGAAGTTGCTCTTTTTTGTACTATTCTCAAAAAATAGGAAGGAATTGGAATAGGGAGAACTCTGAATAGATAAAGCAATTTGGGTAGAATAGTCATTTTGATTGCATTAATCTTCCCTATCCAGGATAAAGGAAGTTGCGACCATTGTTTTATTAGATTTGTGATCTGTCTTAATACAGGAGGATAATTGGTTGAGAATAAGTCAGAATGAGATGCTGTTAAATGAATTCCAAGATATGGGATTGATTTTTCTGCCCATGTGAATGGGAGTGCAGCCCTAGCCGGGATCAATTCCATGTTTGTGAGTGAAATATTAAGCACTAGGCATTTCTTAGGATTAATCATAAGGCCGGATAGGGCTGCAAACCCATCAAGAGCTGGTATTAAGTTAGGACCAGAGACCTGTGGTGATGATAGAAAAAGTAATATATCATCTGCAAATATACATAATTTGTGTGTAATACCTCCTACTTCAATGCCAGTTATAGTTTGGTTTGTTCTGATGTATTGGGCCATGGGTTCGAGTATAAGGGCAAATAATAAGGGAGATAATGGGCAACCCTGTCGGGTACCTCTTTCGATATTAAAGGCTTCAGATTTGTATCCAGCATATTTTATATAGGCTTTGGGTTTATTATATAATGCTTTGATCCATGTTAAAAAGTGGGGTCCAAAACCCCATTTTTGTAATGAATATTGCATATATTGCCAGGATACTGTGTCAAATGCCCTCTTAATATCGAGAGATAGAAAACATAAAGGGATTTTCCGTTTTTTAGCAATATGTGCCAATAACACTGCCCTGCGTATATTATCGCCTGCCTGTCTATTTGGCATGAAGCCTACTTGATCTCTATGTATTAATTTTCCTATAATGCTATTGAGGCGTTTTGCTATTATTTTTGCTAATAATTTAATATCGAGGTTTAACAGAGAGATAGGCCGATAATTCACACAGGAAGTATCATCAGAAAGGGGTTTTGGGATCATACAAACAATTGCCATTAGTGTTTCTTGCCGAAAAGAATGTCCATCTAGAAGATTGTTAAAAGTTTCAGTGAGAATGGGAGAGAGTATTTCTGAGAATGTTTTATAGTATAAAGCCGAGTAGCCGTCTGGGCCTGGTCTTTTGTTAAGTTTTAGGTCTTTTATGGCGTTAGCAACTTCATCTATAGTTATAGGCTCATCCAAACTGCTTTTTTGATTCTGAGATAATTCAGGTAAGGTTATTTTTGAGAAGAAGGATTCAGCCTCTGTAGGATTAAATTCATTGTTTGTCTTGTATAAAGTTGCGAGATGTGAGTGAAATTTATGGACTATTTTAACTGGATTACAAGTGTAAACATTTTTTGATAATTTCAAACGTATTGGTTTGAAGGATTTGTTAGTTGAATTTAATGCCCGAGCCAAATATGTACCTGGTTTGTTTGTATTCATGTAGAAATTGTGTTTGGAGCGTTTGAGGGATTTATCAACTGACTCAGTGAGAAATAGATCGTATTCCAATCTAGATTTTTCCAGATGAGATTTTGTACTCTGAGATGGATTATCTTGAAATGATATGTAGGCTGCATTAAAATTGAGTTCTAGTTTTTTTGCTAGATTTTTGCGTTCCTGTTTAAATAGTGCCATTTGTCTTTGTGTTGTACCACGCAAGACAGGCTTATGAGCTTCCCACAGTGTTATTGGGGAGATGTCTGTTGTATTATTAATTGATATGTATTCCTTTAAAGATTGTTCAATGGCCATCTGATGTAGTGGGTGTTTGAGCATTATGTCCGGTAAGTACCACGTTGGGTCATGCGCTTTTGGTATGGCTGAGGCTATAGTAGTGTATACTGCATTATGGTCAGACCACGGAATCGGAATTATATCTGATGCAATAATTTCTGGTATCATTCCTATTGTTAGAAAAATATGATCTATTCTGGTGAAGGTTTGATGAGGGTGCGAGAAATAAGTGAATTTCTTTTTCATTGGGTTACTTTCTCTCCATGAATCTACCAGATTGTATTTGGAAAGAAGTTGAGAAAAAGGTAATCTAGAGGTTATTTTGGATGGTGTAAAAGGTGATTTATCTAGAAATGGGAGGAGGACCTGGTTCGAATCCCCACACATTATCACTGTTCCTATTTTGTGTGTATTAATCACTTGTAATATATGTGAGAGGAATGGTGTAGGTTGTTTGTTAGGAGCGTAGTAGGAAATCACCGTGATTGCTGTATCCATTATATAACCCATGAGTATCAGGTATCTACCTTCTGGGTCTTTAATTTCTGATGATAAGGTGAATGGTGTGGATCGGTGAAATGCAATTAGAGTTCCCCTTTGCTTGGTACAGGCAGAAGCCGTGTAAATTTGTTGATAAAAAGGAGAAATATATTTTGGAGTAGAATCTTTGGTGAAGTGTGTTTCTTGGAGGCATACTATGTGAGCCTTCTTGTTATGGAAAGTACGGAAGGCTTTGGTCCTTTCTTGAGGGACATTTATTCCCTGAACATTCAGGGAAAGTATATTTAGTGGTGCCATGGCAATAGATCAAATAGTTTTGACTTACTTTTTGTTATGCAGAGCTGACTGCGCAGATCAACCTGTGTGGACTGAAGAGATGAATAGATAGAAAAGAAACCAGTGAATTCTGGAGTAAAGAGTAAACAAAAAACATATGAGATTAGATGATACATTGTATAAATTATTTTTTGCAAGTAATCACAATTTACCCGTGAAAGAGAATAAATATCTCTCTCAGGGGAATAAGTGCCTTCGTCACACTCCCACATAATATGGTTGGGAGAATGAGGAGGGCTAATGGGGGTACACGGATCTTCCGCTTACAGGAGAGAAGTGCTATGTCAAAAGACATCAAAATGATGTTTCATTAATTGGAGTGCAGAATATAGTTTTTGTTGAAATTATTTATTCCAGGGTGGTTGTATATGGTTAGTCTTGCCCTAGGCTAAATAATTCAGTTAGAAAGGTACTGTTAATAACTTTGGTATTGATGAAGATAGTTTGAATTATTTTGGGATTTTAACCCTTTTAGAGTAAACAATTACATATTTTATTCATATGTAACTGTTTAGATATGTTAACTCATAAAATTGAGGTTGTATTGCTTCAGATTAGAATAAACAAAAACATAATTCTAGGAACTAGTTAGGTAATAATATATTTGTTTTAAGAAAAGAAAGAAAAAGCTTCCATTACTTCTGGATTATTGAACATATTTGTCCTAAAAAGTAATAAATCTATTGTTATTACCTGATAATATATAACTGAACAAGAATTTCCTTATTTCACTTATATATTCTAAGGCTATATGAATCAGAAGTAATAAGAAATATAACTGGAATGTAACATGATCCCACACAGTGTGTGACTATCAGAATGCAGTTACATTCAGTTATAAATACAGTTTTTTTACAGAGAACCATCTCTTAGTATAATAAATGAAGAGATATCAGGAATTAGGATGTCAGTCCATTGAATCTTCTTGGTCCATGGATGATGTGGCATAACGGCCTCTTTTGTGAGAATGATGATTCCCATTTTGTTCTGGAATTTTCTGGGTGCTGCCTGAAGGTGAAGATGATGCCATTCTTCTGCGTGTGGGAGTGTTGCTGCTTGTGGGTTCTGTCAGATTTAATTTTAAAAGGGTTTGTTGTAGTTCATCTGCTGATCTGCTTCTGTAAATTGTACCTTGGTAGTTAAATCTGACTGAAAAGGGGAAACCCCATTGATACATAATGTTGTGGCGTTGCAGTTCCATTAGTTGGGGTTTCATGGATCGTCTTTTAGTAATAGTAAGTTGGGATAGGTCAGCAAAAATGTGATAATTGTGTCCTTGAAAATTAAGTTCCTTTTTTTCTCTTGCAGCAATTAGTATTTGTTCTTTCGTTCTGTAATAATGAAATTTTGTGATTATATCACGTGGGGGTCCATCTTTCTTTTTGGCTGTGAGGGCTCTGTGTACTCTGTCCAGTTCTAAACGTTCAATAGGGATATCTGGCTTTAGTTCTTGTAATAGAGCAGTAATAGTAGATTGCAGGTCTGTCACAGTTTCAGGTATTCCCCTTATGCGCAAGTTTGAACGTCTGGCTCTATTTTCGTAATCTTCGAGCTTAGTTTGAAGTATTAAATTCTCTTTTTTTAATTGTTCCAATTCTGTTATATTTTCTTGGGTTGTAATTTCAATTTCATCCATTTTTATTTCTAAGGCTGCGGTGCGGTTTCCCAGCTCTCTTATTTCTTTGGTTAGGCTTTTTGTTATTTGGTCTGAGGTTTGTTTTAAAGCCTTATGAAGCATCTTTTCAAATTGTAATAATATTACTGGGGATACTGAGGAGGCTTGTGGAGAAGTTTGTGAGAGGATTTGTTCTGTATCTGACTCAAATGGAGAGTCTTGCTGTGACATTTTCTGTCTGTGAGAGTGCCCTGATGCTGTATATTGTGAGGTGACTGGAGCAGGTTGATCTGCGCAGTCAGCTCTGCATAACAAAAAGTAAGTCAAAACTATTTGATCTATTGCCATGGCACCACTGAATATACTTTCCCTGAATGTTCAGGGAATAAATGTCCCTCAAAAAAGGACCAAAGCCTTCCGTACTTTCCATAACAAGAAGGCTCACATAGTATGCCTCCAAGAAACACACTTCACCAAAGATTCTACTCCAAAATATATTTCTCCTTTTTATCAACAAATTTACACGGCTTCTGCCTGTACCAAGCAAAGGGGAACTCTAATTGCATTTCACCGATCCACACCATTCACCTTATCATCAGAAATTAAAGACCCAGAAGGTAGATACCTGATACTCATGGGTTATATAATGGATACAGCAATCACGGTGATTTCCTACTACGCTCCTAACAAACAACCTACACCATTCCTCTCACATATATTACAAGTGATTAATACACACAAAATAGGAACAGTGATAATGTGTGGGGATTCGAACCAGGTCCTCCTCCCATTTCTAGATAAATCACCTTTTACACCATCCAAAATAACCTCTAGATTACCTTTTTCTCAACTTCTTTCCAAATACAATCTGGTAGATTCATGGAGAGAAAGTAACCCAATGAAAAAGAAATTCACTTATTTCTCGCACCCTCATCAAACCTTCACCAGAATAGATCATATTTTTCTAACAATAGGAATGATACCAGAAATTATTGCATCAGATATAATTCCGATTCCGTGGTCTGACCATAATGCAGTATACACTACTATAGCCTCAGCCATACCAAAAGCGCATGACCCAACGTGGTACTTACCGGACATAATGCTCAAACACCCACTACTGTACATCAGATGGCCATTGAACAAGCTTTAAAGGAATACATATCAATTAATAATACAGCAAACATCTCCCCAATAACACTGTGGGAAGCTCATAAGCCTGTCTTGCGTGGTACAATACAAAGACAAATGGCACTATTTAAACGGGAACGCAAAAATCTAGCAAAAAAACTAGAACTCACTTTTAATGCAGCCTACATATCATTTCAAGATAATCCATCCCAGAGTACAAAATCTCATCTGGAAAAATCTAGATTGGAATACGATCTATTTCTCACTGAGTCAGTTGATAAATCCCTCAAACGCTCCAAACACAATTTCTACATGAATACAAACAAACCAGGTACATATTTGGCTCGGGCATTAAATTCAACTAACAAATCTTTCAAACCAATACGTTTGAAATTATCAAAAAATGTTTACACTTGTAATCCAGTTAAAATAGTCCATAAATTTCACTCACATCTCGCAACTTTATACAAGACAAACAATGAATTTAATCCTACAGAGGCTGAATCCTTCTTCTCAAAAATAACCTTACCTGAGTTATCTCAGAATCAAAAAAGCAGTTTGGATGAGCCTATAACTATAGATGAAGTTGCTAACGCCATAAAAGACCTAAAACTTAACAAAAGACCAGGCCCAGACGGCTACTCGGCTTTATACTATAAAACATTCTCAGAAATACTCTCTCCCATTCTCACTGAAACTTTTAACAAACTTCTAGATGGACATTCTTTTCGGCAAGAAACACTAATGGCAATTGTTTGTATGATCCCAAAACCCCTTTCTGATACTTCCTGTGTGAATTATCGGCCTATCTCTCTGTTAAACCTCGATATTAAATTATTAGCAAAAATAATAGCAAAACGCCTCAATAACATTATAGGAAAATTAATACATAGAGATCAAGTAGGCTTCATGCCAAATAGACAGGCAGGCGATAATATACGCAGGGCAGTGTTATTGGCACATATTGCTAAAAAAAGGAAAATCCCTTTATGTTTTCTATCTCTCGATATTAAGAGGGCATTTGACACAGTATCCTGGCAATATATGCAATATTCATTACAAAAATGGGGTTTTGGACCCCACTTTTTAACATGGATCAAAACATTTTATAATAAACCCAAAGCCTATATAAAATATGCTGGATACAAATCTGAAGCCTTTAATATCGAAAGAGGTACCCGACAGGGTTGCCCATTATCTCCCTTATTATTTGCCCTTATACTCGAACCCATGGCCCAATACATCAGAACAAACCAAACTATAACTGGCATTGAAGTAGGAGGTATTACACACAAATTATGTATATTTGCAGACGATATATTACTTTTTCTATCATCACCACAGGTCTCTGGTCCTAACTTAATACCAGCTCTTGATGGATTTGCAGCCCTATCCGGCCTTATGATTAATCCTAAGAAATGCCTAGTGCTTAATATTTCACTCACAAACATGGAATTGATCCCGGCTAGGGCTGCACTCCCATTCACATGGGCAGAAAAATCAATCCCATATCTTGGAATTCATTTAACAGCATCTCATTATGACTTATTCTCAACCAATTATCCTCCTGTATTAAGACAGATCACAAATCTAATAAAACAATGGTCGCAACTTCCTTTATCCTGGATAGGGAAGATTAATGCAATCAAAATGACTATTCTACCCAAATTGCTTTATCTATTCAGAGTCCTCCCTATTCCAATTCCTTCCTACTTTTTGAGAATAGTACAAAAAAGAGCAACTTCGTTTATATGGGGCTCTTCTAAACCACGTATACCTATACACACACTACATCTTCCCAAAAATAAAGGAGGCCTGGGATACCCTAATTTTACTAACTACTACAGAGCAGCACATTTGGCCAGTCTGTCCAAATACCATGCAAAACAGGAAATCCCATTATGGGTATTTATAGAGGCTTCAGAAAATGACCCTCTATTAATATCAAATTTATTATGGCTTGATCCTAAAGACCGCTTTAAAATTCATAATCCCATAACTAAACACTTCTTATCTCTCTGGGATAAACTAAAAACCAAATATCAGTTACAATCTCCACACAATCCTCTCCTTTCTTTTATCAGAAATCTGGCCTTTTATCCGGCATGGATCTACCCAAATTCTTTTAAAGCTTGGACAACATCAGGCATTCAGACACTAAATGACTTCATAGCATCTAAATCATTCCTTTCATTTCCATCGCTTAGAGAAAAATATGATCTACCAAACTCTGAGATATTTAGATATCTCCAAATCAAAAATTTCTATACACCATTCCTAAAGGGGGATACACCATTATCCCAATTATCCATTTTTGAATCAATCTGTACAAAAGATCCATTTGCTAAAGGTACAATTTCATCACTTTATAATCAATTATATGGAGTAGCAAATCTTAATAGACCCTCTTACGTTCAGAGGTGGGAGGAGGACCTGGGACGAACTTTAGAAGACACGGACTGGTCTAACATATGGCTCACATCTAAGTCATCTTCACCCAACATCTTAGCACTGGAGACAAATTATAAAGTCCTAACTCGCTGGTACCTTGTACCCGCTAGAGTGGCAAAATATTCACCTAATACCTCAGCTCTTTGTTTTCGAGGATGTCCAGAAATAGGCACATATTTACACATATGGTGGACGTGCCCAGTAATCCAAACCTTCTGGAAGGAAGTCTTCTTGATTGCATCTAAAATATTTTAAAAAATAATACAACCAGATCCATATTTAACTTTACTTAATCTAAAACCGGAATGGTTAACACTCTCTCAATTCAAACTTATGATCCAACTAATAACGGCTGCAAAACAAACAGTGGCCAAGGCATGGAAATCTCCTACATTGGTACTAGCAGAAACAATTCACAGAATGAATAATACAATGTCCCATGCTAAGATGGTAGCCATCGATCAAAATCAAATTCCAAAATTTGAAAAACTTTGGCATCCTTGGATAAAACAACAGTTCCTGTCAAACTTCAATGACTCTGTTCTGTTGCCATGGTAACAGATTAAATGACTTACAGAGACACCCATTCTAAGGCTTCAAAGATAACTAAAAAGAATAATAAACTGACGACCGGGACAACCTTGTGGACCATACCTCTACCTTTCAACCCTTTTTCTTCTTTCTCTTTCCTTTTCTCCACCTTACGATTAAAGCTCATTATCAGAATTTATTTGACCTATATACACTCTACTTGTAAACAATATGTATAGTAGGTATAAATCATTTAAATACCTACAAAAGTAACTAAGGAAATGATATATATCTTTAATTTTGGTTTACGTGAACCCAATGTTTAATATTTGAAATTTCATGATATTTACCTATATAAACCCTACTGTAAAACAATGAGCTTACTTTATAGATCCTTGTAAACTTACTTTATGTATCTTTATAACATTGTATACTCAATAAACTTCTTTTGACAAGGAAATTAGCAGGTTTATCACTTTTTCATATAACACATTAGGTTTATGGGCATAAGGTAAATACATTATATATATCATTTCTGTTAATTGTGTCATACATTTCACTTTTAAAGGGGCAGCTACATCACTTAATTGGATTTATTGGATAAGTCTAAAGGTTTATTATTATTTTTGTTAGCACCATTATTGCACCTACCAGATGAATTAAACTTGTCTTTAGAGAAATATGGAGGCTACCACTGCTGACCTCTCCTTCTGAAAATGCTGGTAAACTAGACTATCACACTGACCCAATTACTTTATACCAATCACTAGGAACAAATATCCAGCAAATAACCTTTGAATTTTTCTAACTCAAAGTACTGAAGAAAGAGGGTGAGAATAACAGCCAGATAATTAGCATTTTAAATAACATATCTGTTCCAACAGAAAAAAATCCCATTTCATAATTTGTAAAGTTCCCAAAACCTTTTTTTTAATTACTTACTAGGATATATGCACGCAGCATTTAATGCAGCAACTTTTACCTTCTATTATCTACCCTTTTTTAATGATTACCTAATTATTCACTCTTTAACCGCTTAAATACCAGCACTGTGACAGGTTGGCTCTTCTGGGCGAATCGCCGTAGGCATACGTCGGCTGCTTTAAGAGCGATAGGGGCAAGCGTGCCAGTGGAGCGATGCCAGAGCTGATGCTCATGGCCAGCGGCCGCGATGTCCGCCGGCCACCCGCGATCGCTCCACAGTGAGCCAGAACGGGGATCTGTCAATGTAAACAGACAGATCCCCGTTCTGACAGGGGAGGAGAGACAGATCTGCTATTCCTAATGATTATCCCCCCACAGTTAGAAACACCTCCCAGGGAACACATTTAACCCCTTGATCGCCCCCTAGTGTTAACCCCTTCCCTGCCAGTGACATTTACACAGTAATCAGTGCATTTTTATAGCATTGATTGTTGTATAAATGTCATTGGTCGCAAAAATGTGTCAAGTGTCCAATCTGTTCGCCACAATGTCGCAGTCACGCTAAAAATCGCAGATCGCCGTAATTAGTAGTAAAAAAAAAAATACTAAAAATGCCTTAAATCTTTCCCCTATTTTGTAGATGCTATAACTTTTGTGCAAACCAATCAATATACGCTTATTGCAATTTTTATATGCTTATTGCAATTTTTTACAAAAATATGTAGAAGAATACATATTGGCCTAAACTGATAAGGAAATTTGTTTTTTGTTTTTTTAAATTGGGGTATTTATTATAGCAAAAAGTAAAAAATATTGTTTTTTTTTTCAAAATTGTCGCTCTTTTTTTTTATAAATAAAAAACCGCAAAGGTGATCAAATACCACCAAAAGAAAGCTCTATTTGTGGGGGAAAAAAAAGGAACAATTTTGTTTGGGTACAACGTTGCACGACCACGCAATTGTCAGTTAAAGTGTTGCAGTGCCGTATCGCAAAAAATGACCTGGTCACTAAGGGGGCAAATTCTTCCGGGCCTTAAGTGGTTAAAAATACCTTACTGGACCTGTTATAAATGTTTAGTAATATTACACCTTGTTTTGCTGTTTCAACTCAACCTGTATTTCATATGCTTTCCACAACATAGAGCTAAATAGAAAAAAAATCTTTTTTTTATAACAATGCATTCAATGTTGGGTGACTATATTTTATGCATGTTTAGGAATGAACACCTAGGGGTTTATTTACTAAAGGCAAATCCACTTTTCACTTCAAGTGCACTGCAAGTGCACTTGGAAGTGCAGTCACTGTAGATCTGAGGGGGACATGCAAGGAAAATAAAAAAACAGCATTTTTGCTTGCACATGATTGGATGATAGAAATCAGCAGAGCTTCCCCTTATTTTGATCTTACCCTCAGATCTACAGCTACTGCACTTCCAAGTGCACTTGCAGTGCAAAATGGATTTGCCTTTACATAATGACATAGTCACATAGTAGGTAAGGTCGAAAAAAGACAAAAGTTTATCTAGTCCAACCTACTGTATGTGTGTGATTATATGTCAGTATTACATTGTATATCCCTGTATGTTGTGGTCGTTCAGGTGCTTATCTAATAGTTTCTTGAAACTATCGATGCCCCCCGTTGAGACCACCGCATGTGAAAGAAAATTCCACATCCTTGCCGCTCTTACAGTAAAGAACCCTCTACGTAGTTTAAGGTTAAACCTCTTTCCTTCTAATTTTAATGAGTGGCCACAAGTCTTGTTAAACTCCCTTCTGCGAAAAAGTTTTATCCCTATTGTGGGGTCACCAGTAGGGATGAGCCGAACACCCCCCGGTTCGGTTCGCACCAGAACCTGCGAACGGACCGAAAGTTCGCACGAACGTTAGAACCCCATTGACGTCTATGGGACTTAAACGTTCGAAATCAAAAGTGCTCATTTTAAAGGCTAATTTGCATGGTATTGTCCTAAAAAGGTTTTGGGGACCCGGGTCCTACCCCAGGGGACATGTATCAATGCAAAAAAAACTTTTAAAAACGGCCGTTTTTTCGGGAGCAGTGATTTTAATGATGCTTAAAGTAAAAAAAAAAAAAGTGAAATATTCCTTTAAATATCGTACCTGGGGTGTGTCTATAGTAGGCCTGTAAAGTGGCTCGTGTTTCCCGTGTTTAGAACAGTCCCTGCATCAAATGTCATTTTTAAAGGAAAAAATCTCATTTAAAACTGCTTGCGGGTTTAATGTCATGTCGGGTCATGGCAATATGGATGAAAATCAGTGAGACAAACGGCATGGGTACCCCCCAGTCCATTACCAGGCCCTTTGGGTCTTGTATGGATATTAAGGGGAACCCCACACCCAAATTAAAATAAGGAAAGGCCCTATATATACAGGCGGTGCAAACAAGACAGGGACTGTAGGTTTGTTGTTAAGTAGAATCTCTTTGTAATTTTGAACGGGTAAATTTTTAAAGCGTTTAGCTCCAGCCAAAAAAATCTTTTTTAAGCTTTTTGGAAAACATAGGGAAGGGTTATCACCCCTGTGACATTTGTTTTGCTGTCTTTCCTCCTCTTCAGAAGATTTCACCTCACTTTTTGTCCCAATGAAAAATGTTTTTTGAAAATTTGGGTTTTTTGTGGAACAAGGATTGGAAAGCATCAGTGGAAAGGAGAAATTGTTTTCCCATATTAACTCTTACAGGAGAGAATTTCCCTTCCTAGGGGTAGATTTCATCTCACTTCCTGTTGTCTCCTTCCGTTTGCAAGTAGGAGTCGTTTGTAAGTTAGATGTTTGAAAGTAGGGTCCTGCCCTATATACTCAGCAGAAATTTGGGCCTTAGGTGTTGCTGTGGCCACAACACTGTAAGCCCTCACAGGGCCCTGCTGTGAAATATTAGATCAAGAATTGTAATTACATGCCCCTGTTGAACAGGAGCTGAAAAATTAGGCCTTAGGCACTGGTGCTGGTGCCACAACACTGCAACCCCTTACAGACACTCTAGTTGGAACGCAGGAACGAGCCCTGCTGCAAAGTATTGCATCAAAAATTGTAATTACACGCCCCTGTTAGACAGGGGCAGAAAAATTGGGCCTTAGGCACTGGTGCTGGTGCCACAACACTGCAACCCCTCACAGACACTCTAGTTGGAACGCAGGAACGAGCCCTGCTGCAAAGTATTGCATCAAAAATTGTAATTACACGCCCCTGTTAGACAGGGGCAGAAAAATTGGGCCTTAGGCACTGGTGCTGGTGCCACAACACTGCAACCCCTCACAGACACTCTAGTTGGAACGCAGGAATGAGCCCTGCTGCAAAGTATTGCATCAAAAATTGTAATTACACGCCCCTGTTAGACAGGGGCAGAAAAATTGGGCCTTAGGCACTGGTGCTGGTGCCACAACACTGCAACCCCTCACAGATACTCTAGTTGGAATGCAGGAACGAACCCTGCTGCAAAGTATTACATCAAAAATTGTAATTAACACGCCCCTGTTAAACAGGGGCTGAAAAATTGTGCCTTAGGCACTGGTGGTGGCGCCCAGAACCAAAAATGTTCTTACAAGCTATCAGCGTGATGATTGAGGAGGAAGAGGATAATTACTCAGGGATAGTCACTCAGCATCAGCATAGGCAGTCTTTGAAGGGATCTGAGATTTCAAAAAAAATTATTCGGTTACATCAGCATCAGGTGCTTGGTAGCTGGTGGTGATCCAAGACTCATTCATTTTTATGAAGGTCAGCCGATCGACCGAGTCGGTGGACAGACGCACCCTGTGATCGGTTACCACGCCTCCAGCAGCACTGAATGTGCGTTCCGAAAGAACGCTGGATGCAGGACAGGCCAGTAGCTCAATTGCATACTGTGCAAGCTCTGGCCAGTGATCCATCCTCAAGACCCAGTAACCCAGAGGATTTTCGGTGGGAAAGGTGTCCAAGTCTGATCTTGCCCCTAGGTATTCCTGCACCATGTAAAACAGAGGCTGGCGATGGTTGCTGGAACCGATCATACCTTGGGGCTGCGGACCAAAAAATTGTCTGAACGCATCGGTCAGACGGCCACCTTCTCCACCGCTCCTTCTTTGACTGACCGAAGCCTCAGCAACACGTTGTCCAGAAACAGGAGTTTGTAACCTCCCAGTCTCTGGGAACGCATTGCACAGACCTTTCTGCAAGGCCTCCCAAAGATGTTTCATCCTCTGCTCCCTCTGCGATGGCAAGATAAGGTCCGCAACCTTACCCTTGTAACGTGGATCAAGGAGGGTTGCCAGCCAGTATTGGTCCTTCTCCTTGATACCACGAATACGAGGATCCTTACGCAGGCTTTGCAGGATCAGGGAGGCCATGCAGCGTAGGTTTGCTGAGGCATTCGGTCCGGAGTCCTCTGGGTCACTAAGGACGACAACGTCCGCAGCCACCTCCTCCCAGCCACGTACAAGTCCATGTGTTTCTTGGGACTGATCCCTTAAAGACTGCTGCTGATGCTGAGTGCCAGGCTCCACCTCTATACTGACACAATCTTCCTCCTCCTCCTCCTCCTCCTCGTCCTCTTCCTGTGTGATCGGCGGGCACGCAGGAACACTGTCTGGATAAAGGGGGCCTTGAGAGCTAAGGAAGTCCTCCTCTTCCTGCCTCTGTTCTGCCTCAAGTGCCCTGTCCATTATTCCACGCAGCGTGTGCTCCAACAGGTGGACAAGGGGGACAGTGTCACTGATGCATGCACTGTCACTGCTCACCATCCTCGTGGCCTCCTCGAATGGTGACAGGACAGTGCATGCATCCCTGATCATGGCCCACTGGCGTGGGGAAAAAAAAACAAGCTCCCCTGACCCTGTCCTGGTGCCATAGTCGCACAGGTACTCATTGATGGCCCTCTGCTGCGTGTGCAGCCGCTGCAGCATGGCCAACGTTGAGTTCCACCTGGTGGGCATGTCACAGATTAGGCGGTTCTTGGGCAGGTTAAACTCCTTTTGGAGGTCCGTCAGCCGAGCACTGGCATTATATGACCGGCGGAAATGCACACAGACTTTCCTGGCCTGCCTCAGGACATCCTGTAAGCCCGGGTACCTGCCCAAGAACCGCTGCACCACCAAGTTAAGGACGTGAGCCAAACAGGGCACATGGGTCATTTGTCCCTGTCGGAGGGCAGAGAGGAGGTTGGTGCCATTGTCGCAAACCACCATTCCTGCCTTAAGTTGGCGTGGCGTCAACCACCTCTGAACCTGCCCCTGCAGAGCTGACAGAACCTCTGCCCCAGTGTGGCTCCTGTCCCCCAAGCACACCAGCTCAAGCACCGCATGGCATCTTTTGGCCTGCGTACTTGCGTAGCCCCTTGAACGACTACGGAGCACCGCTGGTTCCGAGGAAGAGGCCATGGAGGAAGAAGAAGAGGAGGGGGTGGAGGAGAGAGGTGTGTCACAATCAGCATTTTGGAGGCGTGGTGGCGGAACAACCTCCAACACTACTGCACCTTGTCCTGCATCCTTCCCAGCTGCCAGCAGAGTCACCCAATGTGCCGTGAAACTTAGGTAACGTCCCTGTCCATGCCTGCTGGACCATGAGTCAGCGGTAATATGCACCTTACCGCTGA
The DNA here is from genome assembly GCF_042186555.1 of Aquarana catesbeiana. NCBI lineage: Eukaryota > Metazoa > Chordata > Amphibia > Anura > Ranidae > Aquarana > Aquarana catesbeiana. The sequence continues at coordinate 305,314,700 of NC_133324.1, forward strand.
CCGCCCTGTCCAGCGAGGCATGGACATTGCCTTCCACATGCCGGTAGAGAGCCGGAATCGCCTTCCGTGAGAAAAAGTGGCGTTTGGGTACCTGCCACTGAGGAACCGCACATTCCACAAACTCACGGAAGGGGGCAGAGTCTACCAACTGAAAAGGCAGCAGTTGAAGTGCTAGCAATTTTGCCAAGCTAGCATTCAACCGCTGGGCATGTGGATGGCTGGGAGCAAACTTCTTTCGGCGGTGCAGCAGCTGGGGCAGGGAAATTTGCCTGGTACAATCTGACGTCGGTGTACCAAAAGCAGATTGCCCACAAGTACTTGGCTGTGACACACCTAATTCTACACCTTCATTCCTCTCACTGCAGGTCTCAGAGAGGACTGGAGGTCTAGTGGGGTTGGAAATCTCAGCTGATGAGGAGCAAGGAGAGATCCTCTTTGTTCTTTGGTGTGGGTCTTTTAGATACGCTTGCCAACGAACTGCATGGCAGGTCAACATATGTCTGGTCAAGCATGTGGTACCCAAGCGGGAGATGTTTTGGCCACGTGAGATACGCTTGAGACATATGTTGCAAATAGCAGCGGTGCGATCTGATGCACTCGTCTCAAAAAAGGCCCACACCAAAGAACTTTTTGAATAACGCGCAGAGACTGCAGCGCCCTGCACATGTGGAGCTTTGGGGTGTGATGCAGTCAATGTGCTGCCCTTAGGCTGGCCCCTGGAGGGCATCCTGCCTCGTTGGTGATGTGCCGCCTCCTCCTCCTCCTCCTCCTCCTCTCTCCTATCAGGCACCCACATTGAGTCAGTGACCTCATCATCCCCTCCCTCCTCATCACTGGAGCAAACCTGGCAGTATGCTGCAGCAGGGGGAGCATGACTGCCAGATTGCTGTCCTTCTTGGGCACCCCCTCTGTCCGTGCTCATGTTACTGCCTTCATCGAGCTCAGTATCATCATCAGAGCCTTCCAAACGCTGGGCATCCTCCTGGAGCATGTACCCAACACTGTGGTCAAACAGTTCGAGGGAATCCTCATGAGGACATGGTGGAGCTAGGGAAGGAGTCACTGATGACATTGAGCTGAGGGAAGAGGCCGCTGCTTTGCCAGACAAAGCACCCTAGGCATGGGTGAGAGAGGATGAGGAGGATGAGGACGGCTTGGTCATCCACTCGACCAAGTCTTCCGCATGTTGCGGCTCAACACGGCCAGCTGCCGAAAAAAAGGCCCAGCGTGTCCCATGGCCACGTGCTGATGAGGATGCACCGTCTCCATGACCAGCACTAGACACAGAGCCTGCTTGCCCTCTCTTATTGGCTTGTGACTGTCTGCCTCTCCTTCTTGGCCTTCCAGACATACTAATGGCCTGTAGCTGCACTAAGCTGGGATAGAACACCAGTAATTTTCTTCAGGTAGCTTTATATACTGTAACCAGACAAGCCTGCCTGTCAGTAGGAAGATAACAGGAACGGATCTAGCTGAACACTGTGAGCAGGATGCACTGTACTAAATGTAAATAGTCTAGCTGCCTGACCGTGGTACTAATAGGATCAAATAGAACACCAGTAATTTTCTTCAGGTAGCTTTATATACTGTAACCAGACAAGCCTGCCTGTCAGTAGGAAGATAACAGGAACGGATCTAGCTGAACACTGTGAGCAGGACGCACTGTACTAAATGTAAATAGTCTAGCTGCCTGACCGTGGTACTAATAGGATCAAATAGAACACCAGTAATTTTCTTCAGGTAGCTTTATATACTGTAACCAGACAAGCCTGCCTGTCAGTAGGAAGATAACAGGAACGGATCTAGCGGAACACTGTGAGCAGGACGCACTGTACTAAATGTAAATAGTCTAGCTGCCTGACCGTGGTACTAATAGGATCAAATAGAACACCAGTAATTTTCTTCAGGTAGCTTTATATACTGTAACCAGACAAGCCTGCCTGTCAGTAGGAAGATAACAGGAACGGATCTAGCTGAACACTGTGAGCAGGACGCACTGTACTAAATGTAAATAGTCTAGCTGCCTGACCGTGGTACTAATAGGATCAAATAGAACACCAGTAATTTTCTTCAGGTAGCTTTATATACTGTAACCAGACAAGCCTGCCTGTCAGTAGGAAGATAACAGGAACGGATCTAGCTGAACACTGTGAGCAGGACGCACTGCACTAAATGTAAATAGTCTAGAAGATAACAGGAACGGATCTAGCTAAACTGAATACAGTGTATATATATATATATATATGCAACACCTGGGATGCATATATATACACAATACACTGTAAGTGCAGCTAACTGACTGACTGTTCTGCCTAATCTATCTAACTCAAATCAAATGACACTGTCTGTCTCTCTCTCTCTCTCAATGAACGCCGGAACACACACTACACAGGGCCGCCGTGCAGGCGGCCTTATATAGTGTGGGGCGTGTACTAAATCCCCTGAGCCATAATTGGCCAAAGCCTCCTTGGCTTTGGCCAATTATGGCTCTCTGTTCAGGCGGCGCTGTGATTGGCCAAGCATGCGGGTCATAGTGCATGCTTGGCCAATCATCAGCAAGCAATGCACTGCCATGCCGCAGTGAATTATGGTCCGTGACGCGCCACACGAATTTGGCGCGAACGGCCCATATCGTTCGCAATTCGGCGAACGGGCGAACAGCCGATGTTCGAGTCGAACATGGGTTCGACTCGAACACGAAGCTCATCCCTAGTCACCAGTATGGTATTTGTATATTGAAATCATATCCCCTCTCAAGCGTCTCTTCTCCAGAGAGAATAAGTTCAGTGCTCTCAACCTTTCCTCATAAATAATATCCTCCAGACCCTTTATTAGCTTTGTTGCCCTTCTTTGTACTCGCTCCATTTCCAGTACATACTTCCTGAGGACTGGTGCCCAGAACTGGACAGCATACTCTAGGTGCGGCCGGACCAGAGTCTTGTAGAGCGGGAGAATTATCGGTTTATCTCTGGAGTTAATCCCCTTTTTAATGCATGCCAATATTCTGTTTGCTTTGTTAGCAGCAGCTTGGCATTGCATGCCATTGCTGAGCCTATCATCTACTAAGACCCCCAGGTCCTTTTCCATCCTAGATCCCCCCAGAGGTCCCCCCCCAGTGTATAGATTGCATTCATATTTTTGCCACCCAAATGCATTTTTACATTTTTCTACATTGAACCTCATTTGCTATGTAGTTGCGCACCCCATTAATTTGTTCAGATCTTTTTGCAAGGTTTCCACATCCTGCAGAGATGTTATTTCCCTGCTTAGCTTAGAATCATCCGCAAATACAGAGATTGAACTGTTTACCCCATCCTCCAGGTCGTTTATGAACAAATTAAACAGGATTGGTCCCAGCACAGAACCCTGGGGGACCCCACTATCCACCCCTGACCATTCCGAGTACTCCCCATTTATCACAACCCTCTGAACTCGCCCTTGTAGCCAGTTTTCAATCCATGAACTCACCCTATGGTACATACCAACGGACCTTATTTTGTACAGTAAATGTTTATGGGGAACTGTGTCAAATGCTTTTGCAAAATCCAGATACACCACGTCTTTGGGCCTTCCTTTATCTAGATGGTAACTCACCTCCTCATTGAAGGTTAATAGATTGGTTTTGCAAGAACGAATCTTCATGAATCCATGCTGATTACTGCTAATGATACCGTCCTCATTACTAAAATCTTGTATATAGTCCCTTATCATCCCCTCCAAGAGTTTACATACTATTGATGTTAGGCTAACTGGTCTGTAATTCCCAGGGATGTATTTTGGGCCCTTTTTAAATATTGGTGCTACATTGGCTTTTCTCCAATTAGCTGGTACCATTCTAGTCAGTAGACTGTCAGTAAAAGTTAGGAACAATGGTTTGGCAATTACTTGACTGAGTTCCCTAAGTACCCTCGGGTCCAAGCCATCTGTTAAGTTTCTCAAGTCTAATTTTAATTCTGTCCTTTGTTAACCATGGAGGTGCTTCCTGTGATGTGTCATGAGGATAAACACTGCAGTTTTGGTTACTGAAGCCACTCAGTTCCCTCGTGAAGACTGAGGAGAAGAATAAATTCAATACCTTCACCATCTCCCCATCTTTTGTCCTTCCTCATTCTTTATGGGGCCAATATGGTCTGTCCTCCCTTTTTTACTGTTTACATACTTTGGGATTTTTTTTGCTCTCCTCCGCTATGCATCTTTCATGTTCTGTCTTAGCTGTCCTTATTGCACCCTTACATTTCTTGTTGCTTTCCTAATAAAGTCTGAATGTTGAGGATGATCCCTCAACTTTGTATTTTTTGAAGGTCTTCTCCTTTGCTTTTATATGCATTTTTACATTGGAGTTAAGCTATCCAGGACTTTTGTTCGCTCTTTTAAATTTATTACTCAATGGGATGCATTGGCTAATGCCCTTATTTAATATGCTCTTAAAGCAAACTCATCTCTCCTCCGTGTTCTTTGTTCCTAAGATTTTATCCCAGTTTATGCCTTCTAGCAAGGTTTGTAGTTTAGGGAAGTTGGCTCTTTTGAAATTTAGTGTCTCTGCATTCCCCTTATGTTTCCTATTTGCGTGATTTATACTGAAGCCAATTGACCTGTGATCGCTGTTACCTAAATTGCCCCGTATTTCCACATCCGTGATCAGGTCTTTAGTAAATAAACCCCCTAATCTCTCAAATTGCAATGAGAAGATGTGCATATCAGTCTAGCCTCTGCAGCAATATACTAAATCTATATAGTTCAACAAAATGTAATACTGATGTTTTTCGTTTTCTTTATATGATGTAATAGATATGTTATGTTATTTATTTTTTTACAAAGTCAGGCAAATACAGGTTAAATATTTTTTATTGCTTCATCATTTTCCCTAAAAAAACAAGGTTTAAAGCCTTCCAAGCATGCCACCAGTAACGCCAATATTTTCCCCATTGATGTAGGAAGCATCTTCAGAGCATAAAAATGAGGCAATCCCTGCGCACTCCTCTGGTTCTCCAAGCCTGAAAAACAAATGATGAAAACACATAATACAGATAACCAGTTAAAAGTAATCTGTCACAAAAAATACCAGTTTTGAAAATTGTGATTTAGTATAATTTTTGGGCTGTGCACAATTTGCAAAGCACTGACCCCTCTCACTTCACTGTCCTGAAGCTTTGGGGTTCATGAATAGTAAATACTGGGGGGAATGCAATAAAGCATGTATGACACTTTTCTGGTGGTATGGCCTCTTTAAAATGACCTGAGGCAGATTAAATAATCCCTGTAACCAATTTCAGTAGCTTTAGAGACATATGAGGCAGATTCAGGTTGTTCTTAATAGCACTACTATAAAAAGTAGAACTATGACTTCACTAAATTACAAAAAGAATTAGCCTCAGTTTGAAGATGACAGTGATTAAAACCAACTCTAAATTAGAGTACAGAGGTAGAGTGCCTGTCTCTCACAAATGCTGTGTAGCAGAGTAGCATGTTTGCCTCCTAGTGGCCAGTGATGCTGACAGCGGGTGGAACGTGATGGGGAAGCTCAGGTCCTAGTTCTCTGTCAGCTCCCCTCTCTCCTTATGAGTGACAGCTGGCAGTGGGAGGATTCTACAGCCAATAGCAGGCTGTCTATTGATATGGATCCAACTACTGTCTGCTGTCAACCACAAGGGGAGCAGAAGTGATAGAAATCTACTGTTTCCAAATCCTAATCAGGCTCCGCCCACCCATTGACAAACCCCATTGGCCATAGCTGATCTGAGGATGGAGTGTTTCTATGGACACTCCAGCATCAGTGTACCTCCACATGTGGTGCTTGCCCCAAATTTATGTATCTGCTTCCAAAAGGTACATGAATCTGTCTCTTCATGTCATAATGGAATTCCAAAGAGTGTCACAGACACTTTTTATGAATTACTGTGATTGTTTTTTAAATTGTTTTCCAATTTGCTGATATGTCGTCTCCTTTATACACACATAAGAAGTGATGAACAACAAACAATATTGCCAAGGTATTTTATGATTGGTTATTGAGTTTGTTGTTTTAAAACTGTTATGCCCTGTGTAGGCTCCATCACACATTTTCCATAGGAATTTCCGACACACAAAGTTTGAAAGCTTGCCAAGTCATTTCCTCACCTAATTTTCCGGTGGTTATTGGTTATCCTTGGTTACAGAGGCACAACCCCTCTTTTGATTGGCTTTGTGCTGAGGTTCTTTCCTGGTCTCCACAATGCAGCAATACATGTTTTCAGAAGGTAGCTAAGGTCCTGTGCACCTCTTCACTCTCCTCCCTGCCGGAGGAGTACCGCGATTTTAGCGATGTCTTTAACAACGGTCAAGCCCATAGTTTGCCTCCACACCGGTCGTATGATTGCGCAATTGACCTTCAACCTGATGTCATACCCCCTCATGGCTGGCTTTACCATTTGTCAGTCTCGGAGGATAAGGTCATGGAGGAGTATGTTGCAGACGCACTTTCTCGAGGATTCATCCTCTAATCCTCGTCTGCTGCTGGTGCTGGTTTCTTCTTTGTGAAGAAGAGTGGTGAACTGAGACCTTGTATTGATTGTAGGGGTCTCAATCGTTTCACGATCAAGAATGCTTATTCATTTACGTTGGTTATTTGACTGCCTCAAGGGAGCAACTGTTTTCACAAAGCTTGATTTGAGAGGGGCATACAATCTTGTGAGGATTAAGGAGGGCGACGAATGTAAAACTGCATTTAATACCAGAACAGGCCATTTTGAGTACCTGATAATGCCATTTGTCCTTTGCAATGCCCTGGCAGTTCTCCAGGAATTTATCAACGATGTCCTCAGAAATTTGTTGCAGCTATGTGTGGTGGTTTATCTTGACGATAGCCTCATATTTTCCAAGTCCCTAGAGAGCCACCACACAGACATCTGTCGTGTGCTTCAGAAGCTGAGAGAGAACAATCTCTATTGTAAATTGGAGAAGTGCAAGTTCCATCGCGAACAGGTTCAATTCCTGAGTTATGTCATTTCCACTGCTGGTTTTTCGATGGACCTAGAGAAACTTTCTGCAGTCCTACAGTGGCCCAGACCCATGGGTATACGTCCTCTACAACGTTTTCTTGTATTTGCCAATTATTATTGGAAGTTTATTCATAACTTCTCCTCCCTGGTCAAACCCCTGACTGATATGACCAGAAAGGACGGTAACCCACAGAGTTGGTCTCTGGACTCCGTTAAGGCCTTTGAGAGTCTCAAGGCTGCCTTTGTTTCTGATCCTGTGCTGGCACATCCTGATCCTACGTTACCCTTTATCCTTGAGGTTTGATGCTCCTGAGACTGGAGTTGGCACCAACGTCCAACGCCAACGTTGTCTCAACGTCCTACCTCTGAGATCACTATGCATCCGTGTGGCTACTTTTCAAAGAAATTGTCACCTGTGGAATGCAATTATGAGATGGGGACAGAGAGTTGTTAGTGATCATTTTAGCCCTTAAGGAATGGAGGCATCTCCTTGAAGGTACCACTGTTCCGGTTCTCATTCTTATTGACCATAAGAATCTCACATTCTTGTCTGAGGCTTAATGCCTCTCTCCCAGCGCGATGGGCTCTTTTCTTGCCAAGCTTCAATTACATAGTCTCATTCTTACCCGGTACTAAGAATGTAAAGGCTGATGCTTTGTCGCGACAATTTTTCTCCATTGCCAAGTTGGAATCGGTCCCTGTTCCAGTGATTCCTCCTGATCGTATTTTGGCTATGGTTCACACCAGTCTCACTTCTCCTTTGGCTGACAAGATTCTTGCCGCTCAGAGCCATGCTCCTCCTGAGAAACCTTGTGACTGTTGCTTTGTCCCTGAGAGTCTTCATACTGCCGTGCTCCAGACTTACCATTCTCCCAAGGCTGCTGGTTACCCAAGAAAGGATCAACTCTTTTGGGCCATTTCTCAACAATTCTGTTGGCCTAGTCTATGCGCTGAGGTAGCCGCCTTCGTAGCTGCTTGTTCCGTGTGTGCTCAGAGTATCAACCACAGTCTAATGGGGCCGCAGAACGAGCCAACCAGTCCTTGGAGCAGTTTCTATGTTGCTATATTTCTGATCATCATAACAACTGGTCAGACCTCTTACCTTGGGCGGAGTTTTGCTCAAAATAGTGCCTTGAATTCTGTTTCTTGATTGTCCCTGTTTATGACGAACTATGGTTTTCAACCTTCCATGTTGCCTGACTCATTTGTTCCGCAGAGCATTCCTGCGTTAGAGGAGCATCTCCTTGGTCTTCGTACCACTTGGGCACAAGTCCAGGAGGCTTTGCGACATGCCAATGATAGGTACAGGCTCCATGCTGACCGCAGACGCCTGCATAAGCCTTCCTACCAGGTTGGGGACAGGGTCTGGCTGTCAGCTCGCAACCTCTGACTCAGTGTTCCCTCACTAAAGTTGGCACCTCAGTTTATTGAGCCTTTCCGTATTCTCCACAGGATTAACCCAGTGGCTTATGCATTAGACCTTTCTTCTAATATGCGTATCTCAAATGCATTCCATGTCTCCTTATTAAAACCTTTGGTCTGCAACTACCTTACCACCTCTGTGCCACGTCCTCACCCAGTACAGGTTGAGAACCATGAGGAGTATTAATTACAGTTCATTGTTGACTCCCATAGGTTCCGTGGGCTCATCCAGTACCTGGTGCATTGGAAAGGGTATGGTCCAGAGGAATGCTCTTGGGTCTCATCCTCGGACGTACATGCCCCTGTCCTCCTCCGTGCTTTTCATAGACATTTTGCCCTCAAACCTAGTGGTCCCCAGAGGGGGAAGGGTCATTGAGGAGGGGGTACTGTCAGGGCTGGGCTCAGCCCTTCCTTCTCAGAGCTCAGCTTTCAGTTAATTGCCAGCTCCAATCTTTTTCCACAGTGACTCAACTGATGATGATATCCTGCTCATCAGTCCTGCTGGTTACTTAAGCTGTTCAGTTCAGATCTTCTCTGCCTTAGCCTTGGTCAACATATCAGAGACTCTCTCCTGTGTACCTGTTAAAGACTTGCTTGGCTGACGTCCCTTCTGGTTCCTGATCCTGCTTGCTGTTCCACTATGCTGATTCTCCTGTTTCCTGATTTCCTGGCTTGTCCTGAAGTAGGCTGATCCCTGGCTCCCTGACGTCCTGGCTTTTTTTTACTATCCATTCCGGTTACCGAACCCTGGCTATGTTTTGACTATGTTTGCTGTTTACCTTTTACTATTATTATTAATATTAAACAAGTGTGATTTTTACTGCACTTCTGTCTCGGTCTGATTCATGGTTTCTGACAGTAGGCTTGCAGTTGTGCCATATTCTTTCCATTTTCAGATGCTCCGAGAGATGTTCAAAGCTTGAGATATTTTTTTTATAATCTAACCTTGCTTTAAACTTCTCAACAACTTTATCCCTGACCTGCCTGGTGTGTTCCTTGGCCTTCATGATGCTGTTTGTTCACTAAGGTTCTCTAACAAACCTATGAGGGCTTCACAGAACAGCTGTATTTATACTGAAATTAATTTACATGCAGGAAGACTCTATTTACTAATTAGGTGACTTCTGAAGGCAATTGGTTCCACTAGATTTTAGTTAGGGGTATCAGAGTAAAGGGGTCTGAATACAAATGCACGCCACACTTTTCACATATTTATTTGTAAAAAAAAATTGAAAACCATTTATCATTGTCCTTCCACTTAACAATTATGTGCCACTTTGTGTTGATCAATCACATAAAATCCCAATAAAATACATTTACGTTTTTGGTTGTAACGTGACAAAATGTGGAAAATTTCAAGGAGTATGAATACTTTTTCAAGGCACTGTACATGTGAGAAGTTTCAGAATAGGCCTGGGGCTGAAGTGGTTAAAGTATAAAAGTAACATGTTTGTAATAATTGTATGATTTGAGTTTTAGTGAGTGTTATGGATTTAAATTACTATTATTAGAGAGAATTTAAAAACACTATGTAATGCTGGCAGGGAACATTGACAATGATGAGATTTCCTCAGCAAAGGTATCCTGAAATACTGAAAGAATCACAATCTGCATGTAAAGTACATTAAAGTTAAGTTGGCCATCCTGTGTTTGCTTTAATTATTCAATTAAATGGAGGAAAATCATCTCTCTGACGCTGAATGGCTTACATATGCTAAAAAGGATAATATTTCATGGTGAGGGCAAACTTTTGTCCCTATTAAATTATCCCTCAACTATGGCAAGAGGCAAAATTATACAGACTAAAGGAACATATAGCTAATATTGGGCTTGGGTTCCCTGGACATAGCTTTTTGAAGCATGATGCACGCTGTACAGAAAGGGTATCCAGGGAAACTAATAGATGGCAAGATTCAGAAAATGCTTACCAAACCTAGAGAACACTATTTGGTTAATAACACACAAAGAGTGAGTGATGAGAACAAACAATGTTTTTTTATTTCTGACTTTAATTGTGAGTATAAGGAGGTGGAAATTTTATTTTCCAAGAATTGGCACATCTTAATGATGGACAGGGCTTTGAAAATGTTGCTCCCTGTGAAACCATCCTTCATTTACAGAAAAGCACCTAATTTTGGACACAATATTGTACAAAAAATGATTAATCTTCCATTGAAACTCACATTCTGGCCAGAAAGAAAAGGTTTTTTAGCCTGTCGAAAATGTAAGGCTTGTCGTCACAAAGGAAACAATATGAGAAGACGTACTACATTTATGTCTAATAACATCGTTCGTAAATATGAGATTAAAGATCTCATCACGTGTGACATCACGCACATTGTGTATGCATTGGTCTGCCCTTGCGGACTAATGTATACAGGACGTACTAAAAGAAGTTTAAAAGTGAGGATTGGTGAACATGTGCCTAACATCATTAAGGGATATAAATATCACAGTGTATCAGAAACTATAGATGCTTCCATGGGGGGATCCTTCTTCACTCCAGTTTTGGGGGGTGGAGAGTAGGGATGGGCCAAACACCCCCCGGTTCGGTTCGCACCAGAACATGCGAACAGGCAAAAAATTAGTTCGAACACCGAAAACATGAAAAATCAAAAGTGCTCATTTTAAAGGCTTATATGCATGGTATTGTCTTAAAAAGTGTTTGGGGACCCGGGTCCTGCCCCAGGGGACACGTATCAATGCAAAAAAAAGTTTTAAAAACAGACTTTTTTTGGGAGCAGTGATTTTAATAATGCTGAAAGTGAAACAATAAAAGTGTAATATTCCTTTAAATTTCGTACCTGGGGGGTGTCTATAGTATTCCTGTAAAGTGGCGCATGTTTCCCATGTTTACAACATTGCGAGAGCAAATAATAAAGGAAAAATAGTCATTTAAAAATACTCATGGCTATAATGAATTGTCGGTCATGATTCCCGGCAATACACATAAAAGTTCATTGATAAAAAAGGCATGGGATTCCCCCACAGGGGAACCCCGAACCAAAATTAAAAAAAAAAATGCATGGGGTCCCCCCAAATTCTATACCAGGCCCTTCAGGTCTGGTATGGATATTAAGGAGAACCCTGTGCCAAAATGTAAAAAAAAAATGGCGTGGGGGTCCCCCTCAAAATCCAGACCCTTATCTGGGCACGCAACGTGGCAGGCTGCAGGAAAAGAGGGGGGATGAGAGAGCGTCCCCCCTCCTGAACCGTACCAGGCCACATGCCCTCAACATTGGGGGGTGCTTTAGGGTAGCCCTCCAAAGCACCTTGTTTGTTGATGGGGAGAAGGGCCTCATCCCCACAACCCTTGCCCAGTGGTTGTGGGGGTCTGTGGGTGAGGGGCTTATCAGAATCTGGAAGCCCCCTTTAACAAGGGGACCCCTAGATCCCGGCCCCCCCTGTGTGAAATGGTAACAGGGTACAAATGTACCCCTACCATTTCACAAAAAATTTGTTAAAATGGTAAAAAAACCCCACAATACACACCTTGGGACAAGTTCTTAATTTAAAAAAACTGTCCCACGGAGTCTTCTTCTTCTTCTTCTCGCGCTCCGACGGACCGAAAAAGAAATTTAAAAAAGCCACACGTTGCCTAAGATCTGCCTCAATGGGAGGCACCTGCCATAATGACCGGCTGCTCTCAGGTGACAGCTCTTTTATACCTGAGGGTGGGGCCACACTATGATGTCACCGGGTGACCCCGCCCCCTCTGAACACTGGGACATCCCTATGGCTTTCCTGTAGCATCAGAGTGGGACGGGCCACCCGGTCTGCCCCCCTCTGATGCACAGGGACATCCCTATACCTTCCCCGTAGCGTCAGAGGGGGAGGGACCACCCAGTTACGTAACCAAGTGACCCGGCCCCCTCTGATGCTACGGGGAAGCCATAGGGATGTCCCTGTGTGTCATAGGGGGCGGGGTCACCTGGTGACGTCATCGTGTGGCCCTGCCTCAGTCATAAAAGAGCTGTCACCTGAGAGCAGCCGGTCATTACGGTGGGTGCCTCCAAGCACGAGAAGAAGAAGAAGACACCGTGGGACAGTTTTATTTTTTTATTTTTTTAATAAAGTACTTGTCCCAAGGTGTGAATTGTGTTTTTTTTTTACCATTTTCACACATTTTTTGTGAAATGGTAGGGGTACATACCATTTCACACAGGGGGGGGTCTGGGGGTCCCCTTGTTAAAGGGGGCTTTCAGATTCCAATAAGCCCCCCACCCGCAGACCCCCACAACTACCGGGCAAGTGTTGTGGGGATGAGGACCTTCTCCCCATCAACATGGAGCACCCTCCCAATGTTGAGGGCATGTGGCCTGGAACGGTTCAGGGGGGGTGCTCTCTCGTCCCCCCCTCTGCCAGGTTGCATGCTTGGATAAGGGTCCGGTATGGATTTTTGGGGGGACCCCACGCCATTTTTTAAAAAAATGTTGGCGTGGGGTTCCCCTTAAAATCCATACCAGACCTGAAGGGTCTGGTATGGATTTTGAGGGGGACCCCCACGCCATTTTTTTTTACATTTTGGCACGGGGTTCCCCTTAATATCCATACCAGAGCTGAAGGACCTGGTATGGAATTTGGGGGGACCCCCACGCAATTTTTTTTTTAATTTTGTGTCGGGGTTCCGCTGTGGGGGATTCCTATGCCGTTTTTATCAATGAATTTTTATGTGTATTGCCGGGAGTCGGGACCAACAATTCATTATAGCCGTATAGAGTGTTTTTAAATTACTTTTTTTCCTTTAGAAATGTCATTTTGCTCTGGGACTGTTGTAAACACGGGAAACATGCTCCACTTTACAGGCATACTATAGACACCCCCCCCCAGGTATGAAATTTAAAGGAATTTAAAGGAATATTACACTTTTATTGTTTCACTTTAAGCATTATTAAAATCACTGCTCCTGAAAAAACGTCCGTTTTTAAAACTTTTTTTTGCATTGATACATGTCCCCTGGGGCAGAACCCAGGTCCCCAAACACTTTTTATGACAATACCATGCATATAAGCCTTTAAAATTAGCACTTTTGATTTCTTCCATAGACTTTTAAAGGGTGTTCTTTCGAATTTGCTGCGAACACCCCAAATTGTTCGCTATTCAGCGAACAGGCGAATACCGATATTCGAGTCCAACTTACTTTCGACTCGAACATTGGGACCATCCCTAGTGGAGAGAGTTCTCCCTGCATAGAGGGGTTCAAACAGGGTTAGGGAACTCTCTAAGAAAGAAAGTTGCTGTGCCATGCAGCTATCCCCTGTGATCAAGTTGGAAGTAATAAAACATGTTAGGGGCGTGGCTACACGGCAACTGAATCTTGACGCTGAGAGTGTTATCTGTGAGTGCGAGCGAGGAGGGGTTGGAGACGCAGGACACAGGCACCTGGCATGTAACTAACATATACCAAAGGCGATTTTTTTTTATTTGTGATGCGCATTACTTTTTCATTAAAATTGTTACCCAAGAGGTTTTTACACTATTGAAGGCTTTGTGTTGACTTTATCTCTATATTTAGAGAGAGCTGTCATCCATTTGAATCTGAGGAGATCAGAGTGGAGATTGGGCTGATAATCTGCATAAAGCTTAAAGTGATTTAATCACACATGCGAATGAAATCTACAATCTGGTCAGCCTCATTCTATAGGGGTGTGGAATGGCACTTTGGTGAAGGATCTACAGTGTTCAAAATTTTCCACTTTATGAATAGTGGCACTATAATTGATTCTTTTTTGATATTTGAATTAATTAATTTATGATGGACAATTACCGGTATTTTTGAATTTATTATGGACACTTTTGATATTTTTTATTGTTCTTTTGTGCTACTGTGATTGTGTAGATTTACACTACATTGTTTTTCACCATTTTTTTAATATAGTTAATTTTATTGGGATGTAATTTTTAAATTATACATAAGATGGCACTATATTAGACAAGTGAGTATAAAAGTTTCTAATTAGTTTGCTTTCTGGTAGCTGGAGGGTGGCTGGTTACCTGGAGGGTAACCCCCTCCACCTCCGGTATCCGGAAAAAAATTAGTTTTTCTATTTTAATATATGTTCTGTTTTCCTTGGTCCTGGCTTGTTCAGCTTCTGGGTGTTGGAGCACATCAGTTGTTATCACTGATGCCTCTTCCTTTTCTGGTGTGCGGAATGCAGGCCAATATCCGGTTTCTCTGGTATTTATAGCATGCTGCCGTCCTTTTATCACACCCCTGATGATGGCAGCTTGTGATGAAAAGCGTTCGGTGGGACTTGTGACGTATAACGTCAGCATGCTGGACGCCGCTGCCAACTTGTTGGTTTGATACTAGCACTTTTTTCATCTGTTGTACATGTTAGTGTGTTACTAAATAAAGTATGTATTTTTAAATAATTTGCTACACTATGGGAGCTTTTCTGCTTATGATTCCATGAGGAATAGTCTGATACACTTGTGTTAGTATTCCCCACAGATTTGTTGTGAGGATGGTATGTAGAGCCCATGGTGATTCAGTTTAAAGGCACAGCTTTCCTGAATCCTGTCCATAATCACTGGAATCTGAGATGTCAGCAAGTTTAATTGTCACAATCGGGGGTCAGACTCAAAGGCCAGTTGCTATGCAGTAGCTGGACTACCACCGACCAGCAGGATAGGTACATTGGCTGTCACCCTGGTGGATTGCATGGGCTCACCTGAAGTGCGGAGTCTAAGTACTAACCAGTGTTCACCAGAGGTCCTTATGGTGGAGATGGATTTTGCTGCATGTTATTACCAGGATGCGGTCCTCAGGATTGCCCCACCAGGAGGTGAGCAAGCCGGAGTCCAGTAATGAATATAGCAGTAAGGATCAAACAGAAGTGTAGTCAGTAAACAAGCCAAGGGTCGATAACAAGTAGTGGAAAATATGGATGGCAGTAGGGAAGACAAGAGTGAGATACTGGCTGAAGAGAGCACACTAATCTAGCAAACAGGAAGTGCAAAGACAGTGCTTAAATCAGGAAGTTCATAGGAGGAGCAAAGAGTTCAAGGTTCAAGACAAACAAAGTTTAAGTCAGGATCATCCAAGGAATTGTTCACAGAACTGTCTAGCATTCCAGGTGGCTAGACATTGCCTGACACAGCAGAGATCCTGGGTTTAAATCCAGTCCCAAATTAATGGTGGAGTGGATGGAAATCAACTATAAGTCACTTTGTGACCACTCTATAATTTGAGGGTCTACCTTGTCTGGTAAGCTGCTTGGTTTTATCACGGTGGTGCTGAGTGCATTCACTTTCACGCTGAAGCTGGTGTTAGGACTTCTTTTCTATTAGACATTATTTAGTTATTATATAAAAAATATACATACCTGTGAACCCCAAGAGGAATCAGTTTTGACTTTAATTCTGGAGTCTTTAGTATCTGTAAATGTTAAGCAGCTGTTTAGCAAAAGTAATCTTTTCGCATGTTGCTTGTATAAGAGGTAACTATCATTAGATATCATTAACCACTTAAGGACCAGGCCCTTTTCTGACATTTGTTTTTTACAAATCGAAATCAGTATTTTTTGCTAGAAAGTTACTTAGAACTCTCAAACATTATATACAGTAGCTCACAAAAGTGAGTACATCCCTCACATTTTTGTAAATATTTTATTATATCTTTTCATGTGACAACACTGAAGAAATGACACTTTGTCACAATGTAAAGTACTAAGAGTACAGCTTGTATAACAGGGTAAATTTTCTGTCCCCTCAAAATAACTCAACATACAGTGGGAACGGAAAGTATTCAGACCCCCTTAAATTTTTCACTCTTTGTTATATTGCAGCCATTTGCTAAAATCATTTAAGTTCATTTTTTTCCTCATTAATGTACACACAGCACCCCATATTGACAGAAAAACACAGAATTGTTGACACTTTTGCAGATTTATTAAAAAAAGAAAAACTGAAATATTACATGGTCTTAAGTATTCAGACCCTTTGCTCGGTATTTAGTAGAAGCCCCTTTTGATCTAATACAGCCATGAGTCTTTTTGGGAAAGATGCAACAAGTTTTTCACACCTGGATTTGGGGATCCTCTGCCATTCCTCCTTGCAGATCCTCTCCAGTCCTGTCAGGTTGGATGGTAAACGTTGGTGGACAGCCATTTTTAGGTCTCTCCAGAGATGCTCAATTGGGTTTAAGTCAGGGTTCTGGCTGGGCCATTCAAGAACAGTCACGGAGTTGTTGTGAAGCCACTCCTTCATTATTTTAGCTGTGTGCTTAGGGTCATTGTCTTGTTGGAAGGTAAACCTTCGGCCCAGTCTGAGGTCCTGAGCACTCTGGAGAAGGTTTTCGTCCAGGATATCCCTGTACTTGGCCGCATTCATCTTTCCCTTGATTGCAACCAATCGTCCTGTCCCTGCAGCTGAAAAACACCCCCACAGCATGATGCTGCCACCACCATGCTTCACTGTTGGGACTGTATTGGACAGGTGATGAGCAGTGCCTGGTTTTCTCCACACATACCGCTTAGAATTAAGGCCAAAAAGTTCTATCTTGGTCTCATCAGACCAGAGAATCTTATTTCTCACCATCTTGGAGTCCTTCAGGTGTTTTTTAGCAAACTCCATGTGGGCTTTCATGTGTCTTGCACTGAGGAGAGGCTTCCGTTGGGCCACTCTGCCATAAAGCCCTGATTGGTGGAGGGCTGCAGTGATGGTTGACTTTCTACAACTTTCTCCCATCTCCCGACTGCATCTCCGGAGCTCATCCACAGTGATCTTTGAGTTCTTCTTTACCTCTCTCATCGAGGCTCTTCTCCCCGATAGCTCAGTTTGGCCGGATGGCATGCTCTAGGAAGGCTTCTGGTCATTCCAAACGTCTTCCATTTTAGGATTATGGAGACCACTGTGCTCTTAGGAACCTTAAGTGCAGCAGAAATGTTTTTGTAACCTTGGCCAGATCTGTGCCTTGCCACAATTCTGTCTCTGAGCTCTTCAGGCAGTTCCTTTGACCTCATGATTCTCATTTGCTCTGACATGCACTGTGAGCTGTAAAGTCTTATATAGACAGGTGTGTGGCTTTCCTAATCAAGTCCAATCAGTGTAATCAAATTCAAATGAAGGTGTAGAACCATCTCAAGGATGATCAGAAGAAATGGACAGCACCTGAGTTAAATATACCGCAGCAAAGGGTCTGAATACTTAGGACCATGTGATATTTCAGTTTTTATTTTTTAATAAATCTGCAAAAATGTCAACAATTCTGTGTTTTTTTTCTGTCAATATGGGGTGCTGTGTGTACATTAATGAGGAAAATAATGAACTTAAATGATTTTAGCAAATGGCTGCAATATAACAAAGAGTGAAAAATTTAAGGGGGTCTGAATACTTTCCGTCCCCACTGTACAACCATTAATGAAGCGAGAAAATTTGAGAGAATGGGACTTTAAAGGTACATCATACACAAAACACAAAATGGTAATATAAAAATATAAATAGTTTATTAGAAAAAGGCAAGATAAATGTAAGGACTGCAGTTACAATCATAGTCCTGGGTATACACACATATCCTAACCCTGACCACTGAGAGAACTGAAGTCAAATATGCACAACCTTCAGTGTGTAAAAGGAGAAAACACACAAATTAATACATTACAATACAAAAGGTTAACACAATATAACACTGCACCTGTGTGACTCCACAGCATCCTCCAAGCAAAGGAAACCCCCCACAACCCAAAGGAGAGAAGAAAAAAAACCCCAAGCCCTGCCCCAACGCACTCAAAACCCCTCCCCCACACACATAAACACCCCAAAAGATGTCCAAACTCCATACCTCAATGATGAGTCTTGGAGTGAGCACAATTGGGAGAGTCCCAAAAAAGCCCCAAAGACCTGCATCCAAGGACCAGTCCAAAAATTGTCAGATCTCCTGTAGGGAGGGATGTGATTTTTATGGTTTAGACCATCAGATGAGAGTGCAGCAATATCTGCAATATATGTTATACATCAAAGTAAAAGTGCATCATTCTGAGGATGGAGAGAGCACAAGTCCATAAAAAGCTCATAAATGAACTGTATTCACCACAATCCTGTTGCTTTATTAATAAAGTAATGTCTATGCTGGGAGCTCATGCAAACGGGAAAGCTGAGGAGGATATTGACATATCCTCTATATATAAAACAAACACACCCATCTAAGAAATCTAGAGAGACATGTAAACACCTGTCAAATACTTTGTAATAAGAGAAAGTCTCAAACCTATCCTCATACTTTCAAAATAAGCTTCTCACCTCAGTGTGTCTTACTATAGGACTGCTCCAGTCTCCCCTAGACGCCAAGAAGGTCCATAGGAGTAGCATAGGAGTAGCAAAAAGCCACAAAGCCACAAAGCCACACTCACAGAGGGGGAAAGATGGCTAGGATCGATCTATATAACAGAGAAAGTATATATGCAGGGCATCATCATTCAAAGTCCATCAAGAGTCCCATATAAAATTGCAGCCAGCCTTACTTCAAGTCGAATAAGTACCTGAAGTTCCATCCGTGTAATTCATGAGCTCCCAGGTGGTTCAAACGTATCTGCATCATGTGGGGTTTAAATATCCCTCCCCATGGCGCCAAAATACAGCGTGTGACATCATGCCGCAATGACGCCCCGCGGACGCAAAGAGGGAGGTCCACGCACCATGGACTGACGCCCGGAAGCCGGAAATGATGACAGTATCCCATATACAGTCTGATACGGCCAGTTCAGGCCATGCAGACAGTGCCAGAAAGCAAACCTAATCTGCAGTCTGAAAAGAATGTAAAGCGTTGCCAGAAAGCCGTGGAAGACGGGCCTGCAACGGGACAGCATCACCCATAGGGGCAGATTGCTAGTCCTAGTGCACACCCTTGGGCGTCCGTACGGGAATCTAATGACAAGAACCAGAATGGGTGCAGGTGAAGCAGATGTAAAATTGGGGAAAAATACATATATGTGTGTGGTGGAAAATAAAAAATAAAATAAAAAGAAATAAAATTATTAAATTATTTAAAAAATGATTGTAACTGCAGTCCTTACTTTTATCTTGCCTTTTTCTAATAAATGATTTATATTTTTATATTACCATTTTGTGTTTTGTATATGATGTACCTTTAAAGTCCCATTCTCTCAAATTTTCTCGCTTCACTATCTACAGGGATGTTGGTACTTTCTTATACTGTGTTCTCTCTTTGGTGCTGACCTTTCCCCCACCTCTTGAATATACAACCATTAATGTCTAAACCACTGGCAACAAAAGTGAATACACCCACAAGTGAAAATGTCCAAATTGGACCCAATTAGCCATTTTCCCTCCCCGGTGTCATATGGCTCATTAGTGTTACAAGGTCTCAGGTGTGAATGTGACCATACCACGGTTTAACAGAACAGGTTCTACTTAGAACAGGCCTCGCCATGGTCGGCCAAAGAAGTTGAGTGCATGTGCCCAGCGTCACATCCAGATGTCTTTGGGAAATACGAAAGAAAGCTTCTTCTAAATATGATGCACAAGAAAGCCCACAAACAGTTTGCTGAAGGCAAACAGACTAAGGAAGGACATGGATTACTGGAACCATGTCCTGTGGTCTGATGAGATCAAGATAAACTTATTTTTGTTCAGATGGTTTCAAGCGTATGTGGCGGCAACGAGGTGAGGGGTACTAGGACAATTGTGTCTTGCCTACAGTCAAGCATGGTGGTGGGAGTGTCATGGTCTGGGGCTGCATGAATATTACCGGCACTGGGGAGCTACAGTTCATTGAGGGAACTATGAATGCCAACATGTACTGTGACATACTGGAGCAGAGCATGATCCCCTCCCTTTGGAGACTGGGCCACAGGGCAGTATTCCAAAACAACCCCAAACACACCTCTAAGATGACCAATGCCTTGCTAAAGAAGCTGAGGGTAAAAATGATGGACTAGCCAAGCATGTCTCCAGACCTAAACCCTATTGAGCATCTGTGAGGCATCCTCAAATGGGAAGTGGAGGAGCGCAAGGTCTCTAGCATCCACCAGCTCGGTGATGTCTTCATTGAGGAGTGGAAGAGGACTCCAGTGGCAATCTTTTGAAGCTCTAGTGAACTCCATGCCCAAGAGGGTTAAGGCAGTGCTGGAAAATAATGGTGGCCACACAAAATATTGACACTTTGTGCCCAATTTGGACATTTTTACTCAATTTTGTTGCCAGCGGTTTAAGCATTAATGGCTGTTTGTTGAGTTTTTTTGAGTGGACAGCAAATTTACACTGTACACTCACTACTTTACATTGTAGCAAAGTATCATTTCTTCAGTGTTGTCACATGAAAAGATATAATAAAGTATTCACAAAAATGTGAGGGGTGTACTCACTTTTGTGAGATACTGTATATGGTTTTTGTGCAGTGGCTTTTCAAACGCAATTTTTTGGGAGAAAATACACTTTAATGAATTTAAAAAAAATATATATATATATATATATACCCAATTTTTTTTGTATAGTATGAAAGATGACATTACGCAGAGTAAATAGATACCTAACGTATCATGATTTAAAATTGCACTTGCTCGGGGGGCGTGGCTAATCGCCGAGAAGTATGGAAGCCTAAACCCACAGCTCCAGCGCCGAACGGAGAAATGATCAGTGTGACGAACGCGGGTGTCAGATCCCTGCCCTCCTCGCTAACTCGCGACAAAGGACCGGCCAACCTCACACCACGCTGTCACTTACGTAACAATGCCACTCTCAGCTGCGCCCAGCACAAAGATTTTCCAGCTTGCGGGACCACAATCTAGGTGCGAGCAGCCTGAGAGTGATTGTCACTGGGCTAATTACACAATTAACCCTTTAACTGCCACCACCCCCGTTTAAAAGACCGAGCCGGGGGAGACTCGTAATTTTGCAATACCAATTATAATTTTAGAATAAGCGTCTGCCACACACACTGCCACCACAGACAGGTCTGCTCAGAGTCTTACTCTACAACAGTAGCGCCCTTCAAGAGGCAGGTTCGTTTATAGCTTGCATTAAGAGCTTTAGAGACAAGGTTAACACTTTTCAACATAAGGGTTTATTATGAAAAGGTCAAAGTTGGTGCAAATAAAATATTTACAGAAAAAAGATGTTTCAAAAAGATAAAGACAATATACGGCCACAAAGCAATAAGGTAGAATTGGGAAGGAATAATACTTGCAATTAATGTCCGAGGGTTGCTCAGAGTTCGATCGATGAGCTAGGTAATCGGTTCTCGACTTGGCAGATGTTTCTTCTTGGATGGTAAAAGGAGAACTGCCCATTGTCTTGGCATCTCCTCTTTTCTGTCAAATCAAAGGGGGTGTTGACAGCGACCAGTAACCAATCATCTGGTCATCCTGTTTTAGGGGTTGGTTGCTGGGAGGTGTCTACACTCATGACCACGTCCCAGGTAGATTTTTTAATACATATTCATATATCTGCATCTATAGGGTTTACAGACTCCAAATATCCATATTATTATTCAACTTGAGATTTCCTTCAAAACAAGTCTAAACATGCCATATCTATAACGTATAGCCTGCTTTGGAGGAATAAGTGGTCCCAGGGGTTTCCCATATGACCTGACATAGGGGCGTCTGGACTTGAAACGTTCCATATTATCTGAGGAAGCTAAATATGTCCAGATTATGGCTGTGCTATTACTAAGTCAGAAGTTATGAAACATGCTGAAATTTCATACTTATTCTACTGAGGTGTATTCAGACAAATTTACAACCGAGGCCTGTTAGGTCTCTGAATGGGGAGGGTGACAGTTTTACGACAGGCCTGAACACTGCCCTTACAACAAATGTTTTCTACTGACCTAACCTGGTTCTGTTTTCTCTGTTGAGATAACCTTTTCTGTTGAACTTAAAAAGCTTTGAATTCCTAAGGTGGGGAAGGAGGGAGTTCAGAGTTCTCTGTGAGGTTACATGGTTAGCCAAACTGTCATGGCTACTTCCACACAAGATGGCAGCTAGCTACAGCTTTTCATGTCCCGTACTAAATATCGTTACAATCAGCAGCACCACTAACCCACTAACCAAAGATGACATCCACGGACCCCACACACTGGGTCACCAACCCGGATCATCCGGCAAACGAAAAGAATACCGGCAACCGAAGAAATTAACAGGTTTCTTCACAGTGCCGCCCGGAGGCCAAATCCAAGATGGCGCCCGCGGCTCCTCACAGCACAGTGTCGCCGCTTATACTGACCTCCCTGATGCAGAATTATCCGAAATATCCCCATCAGATGAATCTCCAAACTCCCCTTCAACACCACAACTGTCCTCTGTCAGCAACAGCCCTGCTAAGGCATGGATGTGCCTGGATTCTGGCACACAGCCTCATGAGGTAAGCCCTGCTTTGGAAACTCTCATTACACAGCAGGTCCAGCCACCCCCCATAGCAGTGTTTCCCACTTCTAATCAACCAGTCCTAGATACCTATCAGGAACCATGAATCAGACCGAGCCAGAAGTATAGTTAAATCACACTTGTTTAATAATAATAATAATAGCAATAATAAGGTAAGCAGAGTAAGCGTAGTCAAAACAAGCCAGAGTTCAGTAACTGGATCAGGTAGTCAGCCAAGCAAATGTTAGAGAGCCAGATATAAACATAGTAGTACAGCAAGTAGGATCAGGAGCCAGAAGGAATGTCAGCCAAGCAAGTCTTCAACAGGAGCGCAGGAGAAAGTCTCTGTGATGATGACAAAAGGCGAAGGCAGAGATCAAGTGAGCTGGACGACTTTAAGTAGGCAGGACTGACAAGCAGAATCAGCAACAGCTGGACAACTGTGGAGAGAGATGGGAGCTGGCAATTAGCCGACAGCTGAGCAGCCAGCTCAGAGAAGGAAGGGCTGTGCCCAGCCCTGACAATACCACTGTGAAGGAGATGCTTATGTTTCTGCACAGCTCGCTTCATAATGACATATCCTCTATGTTCACAAATCAGAAATGAACTTTATGGATCAGAAAGTATGTCATCTTGAACAATAAATGACTGTCATGACTGAAACTGTAAATGATTTAGTAGATGCCCACGACCATACCCACGAGGAACAACAATGAGTTAGAGCTAAGATGGCGGACCTGGAGGACTGGTCAAGACAAAATAATGTAAAAATAAGGGGCATACCTGAATAAATCCTGCCATCTGACCTCAACTTATATGACCTGACACCAATGGAAACCATCATAGACCGCATACGCGCCTTGCCACACCTCCCCACAGGGACCCCACGGGATGTTTTGATGAGAATCCACTTTTACCACACAAAGGACCTACTCCTGGCCAAAGCAAGACATCTTGGGCATAGATGTATGGGGACTAATGCGCAAAAGACCACAATCTAAACTGGAAATATCCAATCTAAGACTACCACTATGGTACCAGGTAAAGAGCTGCCAACATAGAAGGGTCCACTCAGCACCCCCAAAGAAAAGCAATAAGTTCACATAAAATATGTGGCGCTACTCTATCATCCAGTATCAAACCAGCAATTCTGATCCAATCAGTGATCTCCTATAACCAAAGATAAAGGGATAAGCAATGTGCCTAGCGGTAACTCCACAATACTAATTTCTAACAAAAAAATAAACTCTGAACTGATAATTGCCCCAAGCTGAAGTCCATCAAAAAACAAATCATCAGTGCCAATTATATGTAAAATGTGTGAGTGAACGTCACCTATTAAAGTGCCAAGTGCAAAGTGAGATGCCTGATGTACTGGCCACCACGCATAAAAAGGAGAAAGTGATATAATTTGTAATATAAATATATACAAAACTAGATAATAGCCCCCCGAAATGACTGAGAAGCAAATAATAATTCCTGGTGCTAAAAAAGTAAAAAAATGTCAAATAAACAACTCTTATAGCAAATAATAATGTTCTAGATAGCAAAAATATACCACTGTGCATGAAAAATAACAAAACATATGAACTGTGATACAAGATGCGAGAAGGATCCCCGCATCAATATGGATCCACAATAACTAAATCAAAAATCAAACAGTGATACTTGTGCAATCATGCCATCATCAACGCATTAATGCGCTATACAATAAAATACATAAATATATAGACAGACACCCCACATCCAGAGTGCAGAGGTGTCGTCCCAAAGTGACAGTAGTGCAATTGAATCAACAAAATGTATAAAAAGTGCAACTGTGATAGGTAGTGTCCACACAAGCAGTCTTTAAATAAAGTGCAGATATATAGTGACTGGTGCTGTTCTTCTATTTAAATTCTGGTGCACAAGCCAAGTGTTTCCCCCAGCCTCTCACCTCCAGCAGCGGCCCCCAGTGGGCCAAGTAAAGCAGATAGATAATCCTGGGGTAGAGAGGATGGGTTTCCTGGAACGATATCCGTGGATCCGGCTCTCTAACTCTCCTCCCGAGTAAGTTTATTAAAAAAACGTAGTAACTTACATAAAATAAACAGCGATCAATGGATGATAATGTAAGCTTCCGGGTTCGGCCGTCCCCGAGAAGCGTCGGCACCTGACTCCTCCTACCCTGACGCGTTGCGTTACACCACGTGACTTTATCAAAGGGATGAGGAGTCCGGTGCCAGCTAGTCAATTTAAATACGCGCCGTTGACATGGCAACGGCTAAACAAACAATTAAAACCAAACCTCCGTGCATGATGCCGCGCTACAGGGAAGGTATGGATGATTCATTGAAATATACTAATAAAAACATGATCAGTAAACCTCATCTCCTCTCAGTGGATGAAAGTTAAAAATATATATAAAAAAATATTCATTATAAAACAATTAGCCTTAAAAAGTTTTCTGCAATAAGCATTATTGATTCCTACAAAACTTGTGCCACCATCGCCATCTAGTGGTGATTAAGAATATCTATCCCAAATCTATATTAAAAACAAAAAAAGAGGGGACTGGAAAAAACATATTTTATCCAGAACACTGGTCAATGTACAAGAACCTAACTAGAGGTCGACCGATATATCGGCCGATATTTGGCTTTTTTTACTTAATCGGCATCGGCCGATTGTGCTGATAAAAAAAGCCGATTATGGGGGGCAGGAGGCGGAGCCTAGCAGAGCAGACATGCATTGTTAGAGCTCCACACCGCTGAGGAGAGAAGAGAAGGACAAAGCGGAGCCTGCAGGCTCAAAAGGTATCCATTTGAACCTTTTTGCCCCAGGGAACAAACTGTGAAAGTTTGGGCAGGAAATATGGTACTAGGAGGAAACCGTGGCAGAAATAAAAATCACCTCACAAAGAGCTCACAGGCACTCACTGCAGCTGAAGCAGCTCCAGTTACCTCACAAGATACAGCATCAGGGCGCTCTCACAGACAGAAAATGTCACAGCAAGACTCTCCATTTGAGTCAGATACAGAACAAATCCTCTCACAAACTTCTCCACAAGACTCCTCAGCATCCCCAATAATATTATTACAATTTGAAAAGATGCTTCATAAGGCTTTAAAACAAACCTCAGACCAAATAACAAAAAGCCTAACCAAAGAAATAAGAGAGCTGGGAAACCGCACCGCAGCCTTAGAAATAAAAATGGATGAAATTGAAATTACAACCCAAGAAAATATAACAGAATTGGAACAATTAAAAAAAGAGAATTTAATACTTCAAACTAAGCTCGAAGATTACGAAAATAGAGCCAGACGTTCAAACTTGCGCATAAGGGGAATACCTGAAACTGTGACAGACCTGCAATCTACTATTACTGCTCTATTACAAGAACTAAAGCCAGATATCCCTATTGAACGTTTAGAACTGGACAGAGTACACAGAGCCCTCACAGCCAAAAAGAAAGATGGACCCCCACGTGATATAATCACAAAATTTCATTATTACAGAACGAAAGAACAAATACTGATTGCTGCAAGAGAAAAAAAGGAACTTAATTTTCAAGGACACAATTATCAAATTTTTGCTGACCTATCCCAACTTACTATTACTAAAAGACGATCCATGAAACCCCAACTAATGGAACTGCAACGCCACAACATTATGTATCAATGGGGCTTCCCCTTTTCAGTCAGATTTAACTACCAAGGTACAATTTACAGAAGCAGATCAGCAGATGAACTACAACAAACCCTTTTAAAATTAAATCTGACAGAACCCACAAGCAGCAACACTCCCACACGCAGAAGAATGGCATCATCTTCACCTTCAGGCAGCACCCAGAAAATTTCAGAACAAAATGGGAAGCATCATTCTCACAAAAGAGGCCGTTATGCCACATCATCCATGCACCAAGAAGATTCAATGGACTGACATCCTAATTCCTGATATCTCTTCATTTATTATACTAAGAGATGGTTCTCTATAAAAAAACCTATATTTATAACTGAATGTAACTGCATTCTGATAGTCACACACTGTGTGGGATCATGTTACATTCCAGTTATATTTCTTATTACTTCTGATGCATATAGCCTTAGAATATATAAGTGAAATAAGGAAATTCTTGTTCAGTTATATATTATCAGGTAATAACAATAGATTTATTACTTTTTAAGACAAATATGTTCAATAACCCAGAAGTAATGGAAGCTTTTTCTTTCTTTTCTTAAAACAAATATATTATTACCTAACTAGTTCCTAGAATTATGTTTTTGTTTATTCTAATCTGAAGCAATACAACCTCAATTTTATGAGTTAACATATCTAAACAGTTACATATGAATAAAATATGTAATTGTTTACTCTAAAAGGGTTAAAATCCCAAAATAATTCAAACTATCTTCATCAATACCAAAGTTATTAACAGTACCTTTCTAACTGAATTATTTAGCCTAGGGCAAGACTAACCATATACAACCACCCTGGAATAAATAATTTCAACAAAAACTATATTCTGCACTCCAATTAATGAAACATCATTTTGATGTCTTTTGACATAGCACTTCTCTCCTGTAAGCGGAAGATCCGTGTACCCCCATTAGCCCTCCTCATTCTCCCAACCATATTATGTGGGAGTGTGACGAAGGCACTTATTCCCCTGAGAGAGATATTTATTCTCTTTCACGGGTAAATTGTGATTACTTGCAAAAAATAATTTATACAATGTATCATCTAATCTCATATGTTTTTTGTTTACTCTTTACTCCAGAATTCACTGGTTTCTTTTCTATCTATTCATCTCTTCAGTCCACACAGGTTGATCTGCGCAGTCAGCTCTGCAGAACAAAAAGTAAGTCAAAACTATTTGATCTGTTGCCATGGCACCACTGAATATACTTTCCCTGAATGTTCAGGGAATAAATGTCCCTCAAAAAAGGACCAAAGCCTTCCGTACTTTCCATAACAAGAAGGCTCACATAGTATGCCTCCAAGAAACACACTTCACCAAAGATTCTACTCCAAAATATATTTCTCCTTTTTATCAACAAATTTACACGGCTTCTGCCTGTACCAAGCAAAGGGGAACTCTAATTGCATTTCACCGATCCACACCATTCACCTTATCATCAGAAATTAAAGACCCAGAAGGTAGATACCTGATACTCATGGGTTATATAATGGATACAGCAATCACGGTGATTTCCTACTACGCTCCTAACAAACAACCTACACCATTCCTCTCACATATATTACAAGTGATTAATACACACAAAATAGGAACAGTGATAATGTGTGGGGATTCAAACCAGGTCCTCCTCCCATTTCTAGATAAATCACCTTTTACACCATCCAAAATAACCTCTAGATTACCTTTTTCTCAACTTCTTTCCAAATACAATCTGGTAGATTCGTGGAGAGAAAGTAACCCAATGAAAAAGAAATTCACTTATTTCTCGCACCCTCATCAAACCTTCACCAGAATAGATCATATTTTTCTAACAATAGGAATGATACCAGAAATTATTGCATCAGATATAATTCCGATTCCGTGGTCTGACCATAATGCAGTATACACTACTATAGCCTCAGCCATACCAAAAGCGCATGACCCAACGTGGTACTTACCGGACATAATGCTCAAACACCCACTACATCAGATGGCCATTGAACAAGCTTTAAAGGAATACATATCAATTAATAATACAACAGACATCTCCCCAATAACACTGTGGGAAGCTCATAAGCCTGTCTTGCGTGGTACAATACAAAGACAAATGGCACTATTTAAACGGGAACGCAAAAATCTAGCAAAAAAACTAGAACTCAATTTTAATGCAGCCTACATATCATTTCAAGATAATCCATCTCAGAGTACAAAATCTCATCTGGAAAAATCTAGATTGGAATACGATCTATTTCTCACTGAGTCAGTTGATAAATCCCTCAAACGCTCCAAACACAATTTCTACATGAATACAAACAAACCAGGTACATATTTGGCTCGGGCATTAAATTCAACTAACAAATCTTTCAAACCAATACGTTTGAAATTATCAAAAAATGTTTACACTTGTAATCCAGTTAAAATAGTCCATAAATTTCACTCACATCTCGCAACTTTATACAAGACAAACAATGAATTTAATCCTACAGAGGCTGAATCCTTCTTCTCAAAAATAACCTTACCTGAGTTATCTCAGAATCAAAAAAGCAGTTTGGATGAGCCTATAACTATAGATGAAGTTGCTAACGCCATAAAAGACCTAAAACTTAACAAAAGACCAGGCCCAGACGGCTACTCGGCTTTATACTATAAAATATTCTCAGAAATACTCTCTCCCATTCTCACTGAAACTTTTAACAAACTTCTAGATGGACATTCTTTTCGGCAAGAAACACTAATGGCAATTGTTTGTATGATCCCAAAACCCCTTTCTGATGATACTTCCTGTGTGAATTATCGGCCTATCTCTCTGTTAAACCTCGATATTAAATTATTAGCAAAAATAATAGCAAAACGCCTCAATAGCATTATAGGAAAATTAATACATAGAGATCAAGTAGGCTTCATGCCAAATAGACAGGCAGGCGATAATATACGCAGGGCAGTGTTATTGGCACATATTGCTAAAAAACGGAAAATCCCTTTATGTTTTCTATCTCTCGATATTAAGAGGGCATTTGACACAGTATCCTGGCAATATATGCAATATTCATTACAAAAATGGGGTTTTGGACCCCACTTTTTAACATGGATCAAAGCATTATATAATAAACCCAAAGCCTATATAAAATATGCTGGATACAAATCTGAAGCCTTTAATATCGAAAGAGGTACCCGACAGGGTTGCCCATTATCTCCCTTATTATTTGCCCTTATACTCGAACCCATGGCCCAATACATCAGAACAAACCTAACTATAACTGGCATTGAAGTAGGAGGTATTACACACAAATTATGTATATTTGCAGACGATATATTACTTTTTCTATCATCACCACAGGTCTCTGGTCCTAACTTAATACCAGCTCTTGATGGATTTGCAGCTCTATCCGGCCTTATGATTAATCCTAAGAAATGCCTAGTGCTTAATATTTCACTCACAAACATGGAATTGATCCCGGCTAGGGCTGCACTCCCATTCACATGGGCAGAAAAATCAATCCCATATCTTGGAATTCATTTAACAGCATCTCATTCTGACTTATTCTCAACCAATTATCCTCCTGTACTAAGACAGATCACAAATCTAATAAAACAATGGTCGCAACTTCCTTTATCCTGGATAGGGAAGATTAATGCAATCAAAATGACTATTCTACCCAAATTGCTTTATCTATTCAGAGTCCTCCCTATTCCAATTCCTTCCTATTTTTTGAGAATAGTACAAAAAAGAGCAACTTCGTTTATATGGGGCTCTTCTAAACCACGTATACCTATACACACACTACATCTTCCCAAAAATAAAGGAGGCCTAGGATACCCAAATTTTACTAACTACTACAGAGCAGCACATTTGGCCAGTCTGTCCAAATACCATGCAAAACAGGAAATCCCATTATGGGTATTTATAGAGGCTTCAGAAAATGACCCTCTATTAATATCAAATTTATTATGGCTTGATCCTAAAGACCGCTTTAAAATTCATAATCCCATAACTAAACACTTCTTATCTCTCTGGGATAAACTAAAAACCAAATATCAGTTACAATCTCCACACAATCCTCTCCTTTCTTTTATCAGAAATCCGGCCTTTTATCCGGCATGGATCTACCCAAATTCTTTTAAAGCTTGGACAACATCAGGCATTCAGACACTAAATGACTTCATAGCATCTAAATCATTCCTTTCATTCCCATCCCTTAGAGAAAAATATGATCTACCAAACTCTGAGATATTTAGATATCTCCAAATCAAAAATTTCTATACACCATTCCTAAAGGGGGATACACCATTATCCCAATTATCCATTTTTGAATCAATCTGTACAAAAGATCCATTTGCTAAAGGTACAATTTCATCACTTTATAATCAATTATATGGAGTAGCAAATCTTAATAGACCCTCTTACGTTCAGAGGTGGGAGGAGGACCTGGGACGAACTTTAGAAGAAACGGACTGGTCTAACATATGGCTCACATCTATGTCATCTTCACCCAACATCTTAGCACTGGAGACAAATTATAAAGTCCTAACTCGCTGGTACCTTGTCCCCGCTAGAGTGGCAAAATATTCACCTAATACCTCAGCTCTTTGTTTTCGAGGATGCCCAGAAATAGGCACATATTTACACATATGGTGGACGTGCCCAGTAATCCAAACCTTCTGGAAGGAAGTCTTCGTGATTGCATCTAAAATATTTAAAAAAATAATACAACCAGATCCATATTTAACTTTACTTAATCTAAAACCGGAATGGTTAACACTCTCTCAATTCAAACTTATGATCCAACTAATAACGGCTGCAAAACAAACAGTGGCCAAGGCATGGAAATCTCCTACATTGGTACTAGCAGAAACAATTCACAGAATGAATAATACAATGTCCCATGCTAAGATGGTTGCCATCGATCAAAATCAAATTCCAAAATTTGAAAAACTTTGGCATCCTTGGATAAAACAACAGTTCCTGTCAAACTTCAATGACTCTGTCCTGTTGCCATGGTAACAGATTAAATGACTTACAGAGACACCCATTCTAAGGCTTCAAAGAGAACTAAAAAGAATAATAAACTGACGAGCGGGACAATCTTGTGGACCATACCTCTACCTTTCAACCCTTTTTCTTCTTTCTCTTTCCTTTTCTCCACCTTACGATTAAAGCTCATTATCAGAATTTATTTGACCTATATACACTCTACTTGTAAACAATATGTATACTAGGTATAAATCATTTAAATACCTACAAAAGTAACTAAGGAAATGATATATATCTTTAATTTAGGTTTACGTGAACCCAATGTTTAATATTTGAAATTTCATGATATTTACCTATATAAACCCTACTGTAAAACAATGAGCTTACTTTATAGATCCTTGTAAACTTACTTTATGTATCTTTATAACATTGTATACTCAATAAACTTCTTTTGACAAGGAAAAAAAGCCGATTATAACTTCAGCGGGACTTGCAAATGACTTCTGTAATAGAAGTCAATTGCAAGCTGTTTGAAGTTTGTTTTCTCTCCTCCTCTGGACAGCCAAGTCTGATAAGAAGATACATTTGTATCTCTTCGGGTTCTTTTTATCAATAGACTGAACTCCGTGGAGAAGTTTTCAGTTTAACCATTTAAAGACTAAATCTTTTTTGACATTTGTTGCTTACAAGTAAAAATCCTGTATTTTCTGCTAGAAAATCACTTAGAACCCCCAAACATTATATATATTTTTTTTAGCAGAGACCCTAGGGAATAAAATAGCGGTTGTTGCAATATTTTATGTCACACGGTATTTGCGCAGCGGTCTTTCAAACGCAATTTTTTTTTTAAAAATACACTAATTAAAAAAAAAATAAATAAAACAGTAAAGTTAGCCCATTTTTTTTTTTTCGTCCAAAAGTTTTGATTACCTGTTTTTGTGTATTTAATATTTAAGATATAGTTTTTTTTTAATCTAAATTCTACATACAAGTGAACTGATTGGAGGTTTGTTTTGTTCAATAAATGTTTAAATGTAAAAAATTTTCTGTATCACTTATTACTTAAGATTGCTTTCACACTGGAGCGGGCATGCGTTGACGGTAAAACGCTGTTAGTTTTAGCGGCGCTTTACCGTCATTTTAGCGGCGCTATTCGGCTGCTAGCGGGGCGCTTATAACCCAGCTAGCGGCCGAGGAAGGGGTTAAATGCGCCCCTGAAGTGCTGCTGCCAAAACGTTATGCAGGTGCTTCGGCAGCGTTGCGCATTCATTTTAATGGGCAGGAGTGGTGGAGCAGCGGTATACACCGCTCCAAAGATGCCGCTTGCAGGACTTTTTTTTTACATCCTGCCAGCGCATCGCCTCAGTGTGAAAGCACTCGGGATATCACACTGAGACTGGAGGGGAGCCGTTTTACTGGCACTTTACAGGCGCTATTTTTAGCCTAAAAAAATGCCCCAGTGTGAAAGGGGTCTAACTGTTAGATTTTATGAGATGAAGGGGGGAAAAAAAAGAAAAAAAAAAAAAAAATCGGCCTAATATATCGGCCCAAAAAAATCGGCATCATATATCGGCCATCGGCCACCGCGATTTCTAAATATCGGCATCGGCATCGGCCAGAAAAAAACCCATATCGGTCGACCTCTAAACCTAACAATACTAATGACCAGCTTATATGATCAAATCCAGGTACACAGAAGTTATTCTAGACATCTGGAAAATAGTTAGAAAGAAAAAATCTTCTCATCTAGGCTGAAATGGAATACACATAATAATTTATACCATATGAAATAGTAAAAATCTAAAATATGAAATAGCCTAACATACAATGAACTAGATAGGAACTATGCCCAAGGTATTTTATAAGACTAATAGATCAGATAGGGAAGTAGAAAAAATAGTTTTTTTGGAATTGGATCAAAAAAAAAGGAAAACACACTTATTAAAATACTAAATTAAACGAATGCATAATAAATCTACGTGTGAATAGTGTTCTAGTACCATTAAAAATTGGAGATAAAACAATTTAAATCAAATTCCACGTTGTGTCCTAAGGGCGATAAAGTCTGTAATTCTGCCTGACTAATTCTAATAATTTTATTATCGCCCCTCCAATGGGGTTTATACTTTTCAATCCCACATATTCTCAGTGATGAAGGGTCACTATTGTGATGTTCTGCATAGTGTCTGGATAGACTATGTTTGTCAAAGCTTTTTTTAATATTCTGTACATGCTCTTTTAGTCTGATCCACAATGCCCTCTTGGTTCTGCCAACATATTGGATACGGCAGGGGCACTCCAACAGATAAACAACTCCTTCACTCCTACACGAGATAAAGTCCTCTATCTCATAATTTCGTGCTGTGACAGTGGACGTAAAGCTTGATTTTTTCTTCTTATCTTCTCTTGTGTGTCTGCAAGCATAGCAGTTTTTACATGGATAAAACCCCTTACCTTCAAAGAAGGAGAATTTTTTCTTTTTTGGGGGGGTCTAGAACGTTTTTTGCCAAGCGATCCCTCAGTGTCGGGGCCCTCCTATACACAAATTTTGGTGTATTCGATAGGATGGGGCCCAGATGTTGATCCGTTTTGATGATGTCCCAATATTTTTTAACAATTTTTTTCAATTTGTTTGTATTGGATGTTGTAGTCCATAATGATGGGTACATTATCTTGTTGAACTGGATTTTTTTCCCCATCCTGTATTAGTTTTTCTCTATCCATTAGTATGACATCATTAATTTTTTCTTCGATAAATTTGGCATCATATCCTTTCTGGATAAATCTTTCTCCAATCATTTTGGCCTGTTCCAAAAAAGTTTCTTTCTTCGTACAATTTCGCCTTAGTCTTACCAACTGGCTCTTAGGTATATTGCCCAACCACAATGAGTGGTGACAACTATCTAGAGGTAAATAACTATACCTGTCCACTGCCTTAAAATACGCCTGGGTACATAGTTTTATTCCTTCTTTCTTAATTTCGAGATCCAAAAAGTTTATTTTCTCGTTGCTGATCTCCCAGGTCAATTTTATGTTTTTGTTGTTAGTATTAAGATAAAAACAAAAATCACTAAGGCTTTCTCTGTTTCCACTCCAGATAATAAAAATATCATCAATAAAGCGTTTATATACTAATAGCTGATGTGGTCGATTACTGTACAGTACTTCTTCTTCCCACTCTGACATGTACAGGTTAGCCACACTGGGGGCGTATTTAGCGCCCATCGCAATTCCACATATTTGCTTGTAGTAATTATTATTATGCCAGAAGTAGTTGGAATCAAGACTATATTTTAAGCAATCTAGTAGGAATCTTCTCTGTTTACATTTCAAACTACTGAACTTTCTCAAGGCCCATTTGGTTGCCTGTATGGCTTCATCGTGATTGATGATTGTGTACAGAGACGAGACATCGGCAGTTGCCAGATATATAGGGCCATCACTCAAGGTAACATCATTGAGGAGTTGAATAAGATGTTTAGTGTCTCTCAGATATGATTTCATCATCTTCACTGTAAAAACCAGTCAATGTATTCACCAATTCTTGCACCAACCGAGTTGATCCCATTCACTATAGGCCTCCCTGGGGGTTTATGCTTATCCTTGTGAATCTTTGGTAGTGTATAGATTACAGGTATCTTGCAAGTTTTCGGCTGTAGGTATAGAGCTTCTTTTTTATTTAGGAGGCCTTTATCTGCTCCTTTCTGAATAACCTTTGTCAACTCTTTTTTGTATCTTAACGTTGGGTTACTTAATAATAACTGGTAGGTATCTTTATCATTAACTTGTCTATTCAGCTCTTCGTTATAGTCATCCTTGGATTGGATGACAATGGCTCCTCCTTTATCGGCCTGCCTGATTACAATGTCATTTCTTGTTTCCAATTTCCTTATACCATTCTTTATGCTTCTTGAATCCCGCACATTTTTCACTTTTAGTTCTTGTAAATCTTTTAAAATCATTCTTTTAAAAACTTCAATGTGTCCATCTTTCCCAGCAGGTGGATTAAAAAGAGATTTATTCTTCAAATTACTGAATACAATACCATTATTCTCTGGTGTAATTTTTCCTCTTCTTTCTAATGGATTACTGATCATGTATTTTTTTATCCTAAGACTCCTGATAAACTTATTAATATCCACATATGCATTAAATTTGTTAAGATTCTTCCTTGGGGCGAACTTTAATCCCTTGTCAAGTACTTTAATTTCTTCCGGTGTTAGTTCTACCCCACTAATGTTAATAATGCCTTCCCCTACTGTTCTCTTTTTCTTTTGTTTTTTGATTCCTGCTCGGCATCCTCTTCTCGTTTTTCGTTTTTTCCTTTCTTTCTTTCTACAGATCTTCTTGGGGTGTTTCTTTGATATTCCCCCCTGTCTTGATCCCTCTGTCCTTCTTGTTTCCTATCTTCTCTCCTCCTTGTTCTCCTGTCCGGGCTGGGATTCGGGGTACGTCTGTCCTGTCTCCGTGGGGGATCCTCGCGATAATGGCGTCTCGGAGACACTCAATGGCGTTGGTCTAAAAAACGATATGGTGTTCTCTCTCGTTCATACCTCACTGATTGCTGTTTTTGATACCAGGGTGATCTCCCTCCATCATCATACCTTTGCAACTGTTCATATCTATTATATATTGGAACAGCATAATGATCAAATCGTGGAGGAGAGTCCCTTCTTCTCTTTTCATATTGAGGATATCTCTCATCTCTCAAAGGTCTTTCTTCCCTTCTTGTTCTATCTGAGTGGTAGTTGTTTCTTTCTCCATTATTCTCATAGTTTTTCCACCTCCGATAGGGGGATCTTCTATCCCATGGGGACTGATGGTGGGATCTTCCTTGGTAGTTATTCGGATTTCCATTATTTTTCCAGAACGGTTTATACCAATTATTACCTTTCCACCTTTGTTTTTGTTGGGGGGTATTATAAATATTATAGTTACCCTGACTTCTAATAGCGGGTAGAGGCTCTTCATTTTTTCTTTCGTTTAAATTCTCCATCATTTTTACTTCTTTTATCGGAGTACTATTGTTTGAGTTTATAATTGCCTCTTCAATTTTATTTTGCCACTTAAACACCAGATCATCATTAAAATCTTTTATATCCCTCTGGTATTTTTTTCTTTTTCGTGCAGCTGTTTCTTTATCTTTCAGTTCCATATCATGATTCAATTGTTTGATTTTTGATTTAGTTATTGTGGATCCATATTGATGCGGGGATCCTTCTCGCATCTTGTATCACAGTTCATATGTTTTGTTATTTTTCATGCACAGTGGGATATTTTTGCTATCTAGAACATTATTATTGGCTATAAGAGTTGTTTATTTGACATTTTTTCACTTTTTTAGCATCAGGAATTATTATTTGCTTCTCAGTCATTTCGGGGGGCTATTATCTAGTTTTGTATATATTTATATTAGTGTCACTTTCTCCTTTTTATGCGTGGTGGCCAATACATCAGGCATCTCACTTTGCACTTGGCACTTTAATAGGTGACATTCACTCACACATTTTACATATAATTGGCACTGATGATTTGTTTTTTGATGGACTTCAGCCTGGGGCAATTATCAGTTCAGAGTTTATTTTTTTGTTAGAAATTAGTATTGTGGAGTTACCGCTAGGCACATTGCTTATCCCTTTATCTTTGGTTATAGGAGATCACTGATTGGATCAGAATTGCTGGTTTGGTACTGGATGATAGAGTAGCGCCACATATTTTATGTGAACTTAAGACATCTTGGGCAGTTACCAACACCATACATGAAGTTACAACTATATGCAGATCTTCCCCAGTACACTCGTCAACAGCGACGACAACTGAGCACCATCACTAAACCTCTCAACAACCACAAAATCCCATAGCAATGGAGATTCTCAACCAAACTTATAGTAACCAAAAATGGAGTGAAACACAATATAAATATAGTTGAAGAGGGCATACATTTGCTTTGCACCTGGGGAATCATACCTGACGAGGTGACATTAGCACGGCCAATCCTCAAGGAGAAGGAGCGAGCCTCCGTCCACAGCCGTCATACAACTAATGCCAAGTCAGTACCAGGTTAGTGGTGTCAATACATTTATACCAATGTTGCACTCCATCTCTGTGCCTGCCAGTTCTCTTAGACGACTGCTGATCCTTGTTACCCCTTACCCCTACTGTTACTTTTGTCTTAACCACAGACTTATCGTTTACCTCCTTACCCACCTTCCTCTCTAAGAGCACAAGAGGAAGCCCAGCTAAGATCTACCAACAGCAACAGCGCAACAAACGCGCCTACCCTAAGGAAGAACAGGTTCAACATCTACTAGACTGAACTGCATACCCACCTAACTGTAAGTATCGCATACTTAACTGAACTTCAGCATCCTACTACCCAAGATGGCAAAATTCTTATCGCTTAATGCAAAAGGGCTGAACCACCCAGCTAAAAGAACGTCCATGTGACGTACAGCATGGGACTCTCACAGCGAAGTCTTATGCATTCAAGAGACTCACTTTTAACTAACTGCAGAACCCTTATCCACCAATAAATACTTCCCCCAAATATTCCAAGCATCTGGTCCCTCGAAGAAAAATGGAGTCATGATAGCCATTAGGAATACAATCACCTTCAACCTACACAACTCTTGTGGACACAGAAAGCAGATCCCTCACACTTGACTGTACCCTAAACAACACCAGATATATGATAGTAAATATCTACGCACCCAACTCTAAACAAATAAGATTCCTAACTAAACTGATGAAGAAAAGTAATGGTTTCAGCCAAGGCCACCTCATTATATGTGGAGACTTCAATATTGTACCGGACAACTCTCTTGACACCTCTTCCCGTACCAGCAGACTCATGTCACCTATGGGATCCTTCATAAGGAACAATAACCTCTATGATATATGGAGGTGCCACCATCCCACCAAACGAGACTACTCCTTCTTTTTCCATTGCCACATCTCGTACACACGGATTGATTATTTTTGGTAGATAAATGGATCTTACCCAAAGTGATCGAATCGGCTATATCAACCACAACCTGGTCCAACCACACACCTGTCACAATGACTACGGATGACTCACTGTCTACTCCTCACACACGGATTTGGAGAGCCAATCCCTTGATCATACACTCACCAGTCCATTCAGCTTACATTAAGGAACGCTTGGAAGAATTTTTTACTCAAAACTAGGGAACTGTCTCTGATAATACTACTCTTTGGAATGCTCATAAAGCATTCATAAGGGGTATCATTATTCAAGTGAGTGCCAGAGAGAGGAGGAAGAGCTTACAACGGGTAGACACCCTCACATCTAGTATTAAAGCTTTAGAAATGCAAAACCAAACCAATGCTGACTCTACATTAAAAGCTGAAATAGGTCCTCTTAGGCAAGAACTGAGAACACATATATTAGACTCATTTGAAAAAGCTCAAACACGTTTCAAGGCTACACATTATTCCACAGGCAATAAGGCAAGGAAGGCTATGACCACCAGATTAAAATGGCACTATGCTAAAACTAAAATCATTATTCTATACCACCCTACCACACAAAAGAAATTATTAGAACCACAAGCTACTGCAGATGCATTCAGCCACTATTATAGTACACTGTACAACCTAAAAGATGACCCCTCTGTCACACAACCATCTACACAGGACATAGAAGCATTCTTACAAGAAATAAATCTCCCTAAATTGTCAAAGGAACAACTCACTACACTAAATGCACCATTCTCACCACCAGAAATTATGAATATAATCTCTGCTCTACCATCTAATAAATCCCCAGGACCAGATGGCTTCACTGGCGAGTACTACAAGCAGTTTTGAACAGTGCTAGCACCCTTTTTGTCAAAATTCTGTAACAACGCTGCCTCTTCCTCCTCTCTCCTACCAGAAATGTTGAATGCATTGATTATAATGTTGCCAAAGCCAGGGAAGGACCCTACCTCACCACAAAACTTCCGACCCGCTTCTCAATTTAGATACAAAAATACACGCAAAACTCATAGCCACAAGACTGATAAACTTAATGCCCATATTGATTAATCAAGACTCATCAGAGTTTACAAAAGGGAGGCAAACATTCGATGCAACATGCAGACTTATCAACATAATTCACACTGCTGAGAGAACTCGAACGTCTTCTCTGCTCCTATCTCTGGATGCAGAGAAGACATTTGACTGGGTCCACTAGTCTTACCTAAAAGCGAACCTTTGCAAATTTGGATTTCAGAGACCCATTCTGTCTGCTATACAAGCGTTATACTCAGCTCCAACTGCCCAAGTTTACACCTCTGAGATGCTATCCAAACCATTCCAAATTACTAATGGCACCTGACAAGGATGCCCCTTATCACCACTTATCTTTAACCTCAACCCCTAGCAGAACACATAAGATCGAACACTACAATCACGGGATTTGAAATCGGCACCATAGAAGACAAAATTAACCTATTGTGATAATAATGATTGCCAACCCCCTTGCTTCCCTGGCTTCGGTACACCTGTTGCTACAAAGATTCAGTACCATATCCTACTATAAGGTAAATGAAAATAAATCCTACATATTATGCCCCGTACAACGGCCGGACTTCCCGACAGAAAAAGTCTAATGGGAGATTTTGGTCGGACATTTCTACCGTGTGTATGCCCCATCAGACTTTTTCTGTTGTCATTTCCGACGGACTCAGATATAGAACATGTTCTAAATCTTTCCGTCGGAAATGCCAACGGAGTTTAGCCCGTTGGCAAGTTCGGCCATGTGTACGCGGCATTAGACCTAGGATTAGATGCTGTGACCAGCAACTTACTTAG
Organism: Aquarana catesbeiana; assembly: GCF_042186555.1. NCBI lineage: Eukaryota > Metazoa > Chordata > Amphibia > Anura > Ranidae > Aquarana > Aquarana catesbeiana. The sequence goes on from NC_133324.1 coordinate 305,354,873, forward strand.
AAACTGCCTCACATATCCATGGGCAGACACTGGAATATCCTATCTAGGAATCACCCTTACTAAATCTACAAGAGGTCTATGCGCCAATAATTATACTGAAGCCAAACAAATGCTTACAAGAGAAACAGCCAAACTCTCCAAACATGAACTCATGGTCAGGACGACTGGCAGCATTCAAGATGTTAGTCCTGCCCAAATTGCTCTATCTATTCCAAACATTGTAGCTGCCACTTTCACACTCATACCTCCACTCTCTCCAATCCATCCTAAGCCACTACGTGTGGCAAGGGAAAAAACCCAGGAGCAACCACACAAAACTTATTAAACACAGAATCGCAGATGGGATGGGCTACATTGACCTGAAAGACTACTGTCTAGCTACCATACTATCACAACTGAAAGACTGGATGAACACAACACCCACCACACTCTGGGGTGATATAGAAAACAACATGACACCAGGGAACAACCTTAAAAATTGGTTACTTAGCACTCCCACTAGAAGGATCCACTTGACCCACTATTCCCCAACCATCCGAGCATCCATCAAAGCATGGAAAACATTACACTACACTAAATGGTCACAACTCTTGAACAAAACCATCCAAATACCCTTGCACATGATACAATTCCTATCTCAGGACCTGAACATACCCGCCTGGTTTTCAGAACAGGCGAACCACATATCAGAACTCTGCACCAAGGTGACAAGCAAACCCTTCACACAAATTCAAAGAGACTACAATGCACCCACCAAAGACTACTTCACATATTACAGATTGCAACAATGTCTATTAGCGCATCTCCTTTTAGAAGGAACACTGCCTACAAAGATTCAGAACTTCCTTTTCACCGAAAACATTGATTCCAAAGGAATCTCCCCATTTTACTCTACACTACAAGAAAAGACTGTTTCACAAATCCAAACCCATTAGTGATTGGGAAGAAGATTTACAAACACAGTTCACCGAACAACAATGGCAAACAGCTATAAAATCAATATATAGAACAACTAACTGCACTTCCTTATGGGAACTAACACAAAAAAACCACGATGAGATTGTACTTGACACCACAGAGATTGGCTAAATTTCAGACACACTCCTCATCTAACTGTTGGAGTGAATGCAAGCAAATGGGCACTCTTTTACATACTTTGTGGTCATGTCCACCACTGAAGAAAGAGGTAGAAAACATGCTACAAAAAGTACTACATCTTCCAATCACCCTCAAATACTGCTGGCAACAATACTCCTAATAACTAGAAGATTGAAGACAAAAGATGTTCCCCAAATTGCAGATGTAATTGCTCTAGTGCAAACACACTACACATATGAAACTACTTTCGCGTGGTAAACCCTTACACTCCCGACTTCATGAATTATGGCTCCCTTGGGAACATTGGTATGTAAAACGTTATATTTAGATATTGTGAAAACCCAAATCATTAGATGATCACTTATTACAGTAAATTTAACATGTTGTGCTCTCTCTTTGCTCTTTCTCTCCCTCCCTCTCTCTCTCTTCCTACCCCCTTCTTCCTTCCCTACTCTCCCTCCTCCTCCTACTCTCCAAAGTAGTATATATCCTACTTTTGTTTCTATACTTACCATTGACTGTTGTTACTATAGTTTAAAACAGCAACAACGCACCCTGTTATGTGCGTACCCTTGGCAATGCAAATTAATGTTATGCAAAGTTATCTGTATTGCTTATTGCCATGCATATACCTGATTTCACATCTGTATCACCAAAAAATTTTCAATAAAAAATCTATTGATAAGAAAAAAAAATTGCACTTGCTCGTGGAATGGCGCCAAACTATGGTACAATAAAAAATCTCCAGAGGCGTCACTTTAAAAATGTATACAGGTTACCAGTTTAGGGTTAAAGAGGAGGTCTAGTGCTAGAATTATTGCTCTCACTCAGGCGTTTGTGGCGATACCTCACATGTGTAGTGCAAACAGCCATTTGCATATATGGGCGTGACCTATGTATGCATTCACTACTGTGAGTGAGCATGCAGAGACGTGTTTACAAGTTAAAATAATTTTTTTTTGCTAGAAAATTACTTAGAACCCCCAAACATTATATATATATTTTTTTTTTTCCAGACACCCTAGAGAATAAAATGGCGGTCATTGCAATACTTTATGTCACACCGTATTGGCGCAGCGGTCTTACAAGCGTAATTTTTTGGGAAAAAAATAGGATTTTTAAAACAGCTAACCTGTAAAATCCTTTTCTTGGAGTACATCATAGGACACAGAGCCTCAAGTAATTACTTAGTGGGTTATGGGCCTACCTTCAGGTGTTGACACTGGTATAACCAATACAGGAAGTTGACTCCCCTATATAACCCCTCCTCCTTCCAGGAGTCCTCAGTTTTTGTAGCCAAGCAATATAAGCAATATACTCTCACCCCATAAAACAGAGGGGCGGGAGCTCTGTGTCCTATGATGTACTCCAAGAAAAGGATTTTACAGGTAAGCTGTTTTAAAAATCCTATTTTCTTTATCGTACATCATAGGACACAGGGCCTCAAGTAATTACTTGGTGGGATGTCCCATAGCAATACTACTTGAGGGGAGGGAGACACAACCCGTAGGGCACCCCCAGACCTTGAGGAATTATACTGCTGCTTGCAGCACACTGCGCCCAAAGGCGATATCCTCATTCCATTTTACATCTACTTGATAAAATTTTGTAAATGTATGCACTAAAGACCAAGTTGCGGCCTTGCAGATCTGAGACATGGAGGCCTGGTGACGCACTGCCCAAGAAGCAACAATCGCTCTGGTAGAGTGCGCCTTAACTTGAAAAGGGGGAATCTCTCCCTTTAAATCATAAGTTCGAATTATAATTTGCTGAATCCACTTAGCCACAGTGGATTTTGACGCTGCCTGTCCTTTTTTAGGACCCTCTGGCAGAACAAATAAGATGTCAGTCTTACGAATCTGAGCATTTTTCTTTAAATAGATCTTCACTGCTCTCACCACATCAAGATAATGTAGTGACTTTTCTTCCTTGGAACATAGTTTTGTAAAAAATGATGGCAGCACAATATCTTCATTCAGATGAAAGCCTGAAACCACTTTTGGCAAAAAGCCTGGACGAGGGCGTAACACCACTCTGTCCTCATGAATAATCAAATATGGCTCTTTACAGGAAAGAGCAGCCAATTCTGAAACCCTCCTTGCTGAGGATATAGCAACCAAAAATATCAGCTTCCTAGTCAGAAGGACTAAGGGAACATCTGTAATGGTTCGAATGGCGGTTTTTGTAACACTGACAAAACTAAATTCAAGTCCCAAGGGCTTAAGGGTGATTTCACTGGCGGATTAATCCGCATCACTCCTTGCATGAAACCCCGGACTAAAGAATGCATAGCAAGTGGTCTTTGAAATAAAATTGATAAGGCTGAGACTTGGCCCTTAATAGTACTCAGGGCCAACTTCATCTCTACGCCTACTTGTAGAAAGGCAAGAATTCGGCCTCTAATATATCTCCGAGGGTGCCAACCCTTGGATTCACACCAGGAAACATAAGCTTTCCAGACTCTATAATATATAGCTCTAGAAGCTGGCTTCCTAGCATTAATTAAAGTAGAAATAACTGCACTGGAAAGCCCACGTCTTTTCAGAATGTGGGTCTCAATAGCCAGGCCATTAAATTTAGCATTCGTAAAGTAGGATGGAATATCGGCCCCTGTGAGAGCAGGTCTGGCCTTAGTGGAAGGGACCACAGATCCTCCACTGCCATCTTTACGACCTCTGCATACCATGACCTTCTGGGCCATGCTGGTGCTGCCAGAATTACCTGTTTTCTTTCCAGCTTGATCCTGCAAAGAAGTCAAGGCAGCAACTGAATAGGAGGAAATGCATAGATCAGTAAAAGCTGATCCCACAGTATCATCAACGCGTCTGTTCTGCTTGCGAATGGATCCTTTGTTGTGGACACAAAGTTGACTAACTCTATGTTGCACTGGATGCTAGAAGATCTACATCCGGAGTCCCCCATCCTTGACAAACAGCCCGAAACATGTCGGGGTGAATAGACCATTCCCCTGGGAATAATCTGCTGGCGGCACATGTAGTGCGCAAGCCAGTTCTCTATTCCCGGAATGAAGACTGCACGGAATATTTCTTTCTGCCCAAGTTAGAATATGGTTCACTTCTCTCTGCACTGAGAGATTCTTGGTGCCCCTTTTGGTGATTGATATAGGCCACAGCCGTGGCATTGATGGATTGGATCCTGTCGGGACAATCCCTTAACCTGGAAGTCCAGGCTTTTAGAGCCAGACGCACTGCCCGAATCTCTAGGATGTTGATGGGCAAGGCTCTTCCAGTTCTTGAACACTGTCCTTGGACAGTTGTTTTCTCTGTCATTACCACTTTCCAGAAAAGTGGTTTGAAGTATTTACCCTTTAGGACATTCTTTAGTAACCACCAATTGAGGCTTTTGGGACACCCTTGGGGACAGCCGCATTGGCAGGTCCAAAGCTTGGATCGTTTTGTACCAAGAAAATAGAATACTGTTTTGCAACAGTTTCGAATGGAACTGGGCAAAGGGAACTGCTTCGAATGAAGCCACCATCCTTTCTAACAACCTCATGCAAAGGTGAATGGAGGGACCTCCTTTTGACCTGACCATCCACACCAACTCTTTTATAGAGTGGTGTTTTTTTTTTTTTTTTTTTCTCTGGGCAAGAAGACCCTTTTTCTGGGCTGTATCTATGATTAGACCCAAATACTGCAGCCCTTTTTTAGCGATTTTAATGGAGACTTTACTAGGTTGAGAATGCAACCCAGACCTTTCCAGGTAACTGGTTGTAATGCGTACACCTTACTCCGAACAGCGATTGGTCTATTAGCAATTGATCGTCTAGGTATGCCAAGACTGTTTAAGTCCTGTGCCCTTGACCTGGCTACAGGTGGGGCTAGCACCTTTGTGAACACTCGAGGTGTAGCCAGCCCGAAGAGCAAGGCTATAAACTGAAATGCTGCTGTTCTACTTCGAACCACAGAAACCTTTGGTGAGCGGGAAATATATGGACATGCAGATATGCATCCCTGATGCCGATAGGCGCCAGAAGTTTTCCTCCTTGCAGGATAGAAACTACTGACTTGATCGACTCCATAAAAAGGAGCGGATCTTCAGGAACTGATTTAGATTCTTTTAGATCTAGAATGGATCTGTTGAATTTCTGCGTGGCTCTGTACATGTACAGGAAACACATGAAAAAGGCAGTGAAGGTTCCAAGGAACCTAAGAAAAAAGAGAACTATCAGATGACTCTACTAGAGGTAGCTTGAAAGAGACACAAATCATCTCTGTAAGAGGTTTGCACCAGCAATTTCTCAGATTGCGAGGCTGAAAAAAAGTTAAACTCTAGTTGTCTCCTCTGCAGAGGAGTACTCGGTTTGCCTTTCTTTCCGATTACCTGAGGGTAATCCTTCATCCTCTACCCACTGTTCCCTTGATAAGGGATCTCAGGTGGGGGAGGGGGATCTAACACGCTTCTCATCCTTGGATAGCGGATGCGATTAAAATCGCTAATTTTCCTTCTAGGCCCTGCAGGGCGGAGGAAAAACACATCTTCAATCATGTATACAGGGGCTGAATATTTTCTCCTCTTAGGCTTAGTTTCCACTATTGCAACCCCAAAGTTGCGTGATTTTATTGTGATCCTTTGCCGCCGAGAATACGTCGGGGTGCGATTTTGATGCGACAGGAAACAAATCCTGTGTATTCTAGAGGTTTAAGGACCTCAAGTCGCATCAAAGTGGTACCAAAGTAGTGCAGGGACTACCTTGAAGTCGCACAAATCTGAACAGTATTTTTTGGAAATCATTCCCCAGAGTTTGACAGTGGAGGCCATCACCGCTGCCTAGAGGCAGCTGCCCCTGCATAGGGGAAGGAACCTGTTTAAGTGACTTGTCCAAGATCACAAGGAGCCAACGTGAGGATGAGGTCCCACGTCTTTCAGGAAGCCTCCCATGGCTACACTGGCCATCAGAGTAGTTCACTAATGAAGGAGACACTCCTCACAGGTTAACGCCGACATGTGGATCTGAACCCATGTCTGTATGTCAGGAAGTCTCCCATGGCTGTACTGGCCGTCAGAGTACTTAACCTGTGAGCTGTTGTGGCTTCACTTTAAATAAAAGGGCATTTATACTTTCTACTGGACAAAAGAGCTTTACTGCTAGAAATCATTTGGATTTATTTCACCAAACCTTCCCCAATGAAAAGGGAAACTAGTCAGACACCCTTTTTTGCAAGTTGTTTTGGCTGACCAACCCTTTTAACCACAGGGTCCTAAGCATGTGTTTTAGCACAAGAGCAAGGCGACACGCCTGGTGGATAGGGTCTTTTATGGCATCTATGGCGAAACATAGCGCCATTGGTAGGAGGATTTTAACAAAAAAATTCCAACTCCTTATCTGTTAGATGCTTAAGCAATTATGCATCTTTATTGATGCTGGAAATCGCAGCGTCTACTGCTGGTATTTTCCAACCTTTGTGAATTTTTCCTCCATGATAGAGAACTGAGAAACTCTTTGGAGGGAAAAAATGCTTATCCAGATGATCCCATTCAGCATAAATAAGCGCTGTAAAAGGTTTTTTTTAAAAAAAAAAACAAAGAAGGGACCTGGACTTTCAGCTTACTCTGTTAGCAGTAGTATAAAAAGTGGAATGAACCATCTCTATAAGAGTTTGCACCATCAATCTCTCAGATTGTGAGGTTGCACAAGGTTCATCAACTGTTGTTTCCTTCGCAGAGGAAAATTTGGCTTGTTTTTCCCCATGATCACCTGAGGATAACACCTCATCCTGTGCCCACTGTTCCCTTGGAAAAAGGGGTTTGAGGTGGGGGAGGGGGGATCTAGCATGCTTCCTATCCTCTTGGATGGAGAATGCGATTAAAGCCGCTAATCTTCCTTCTAAGCCCAACAGGGCAGAGGAGAATGCATCTTCAGTCACATACACAGGGGCTGAAGTGTGAGAAGCAGTTGCACCATCAATTGCTTCCAATGATTCACCCTAGCTTGCCATGTCAGGTATCTCCGGAGAGGATGACAGTGTGGAGGCATGACTGGAGTTCCCAGCGCCTGGGGGTGGAATCCTTGGTACCTTTGTGGTACACTGGAAATCAAATGTGCTAAGCACAACAGCAGAAGCACTTTAACAAATTATGGTATTTGCTGAACAATAGTTTTAGCAAAAGAAAACAATGTCACCATAAGGATCAGCCTTTGATGCTGAGTACCATAATATTTCCTGTGCTGGAAATTAGGGATGAGCCGAACACCCCCCTGTTCGGTTCGCACCAGAACATGCGAACAGGAAAAAAGTTCGTTCGAACATGTGAACACCGTTAAAGTCTATGGGACACGAACATGAATAATCAAAAGTGCTAATTTTAAAGGCTTATATGAAAGTTATTGTCATAAAAAGTGTTTGGGGACCTGGGTCCTGCCCCAGGGGACATGGATCAATGCAAAAAAAAGTTTTAAAAACGGCCGTTTTTTCAGGAGCAGTGATTTTAATAATGCTTAAAGTCAAACAATAAAAGTGTAATATCCCTTTAAATTTCGTACCTGGGGGGTGTCTATAGTATGCCTGTAAAGGGGCGCATGTTTCCTGTGTTTAGAACAGTCTGACAGCAAAATGACATTTTGAAGGAAAAAACTCATTTAAAACTACTCGCGGCTATTGCATTGCCGACAATACACATAGAAGTTCATTGATAAAAATGGCATGGGAATTCCCCAAAGGGGAACCCCGAACCAAAATTAAAAAAAAAAAATGACGTGGGAGTCCTCCTAAATTCCATACCAGGCCCTTCAGGTCTGGTATGGATATTAAGGGGAACCCCGGCCAAAATTAAAAAAAAAAATGACGTGGGGTTCCCCCTAAATTCCATACCAGACCCTTCAGGTCTGGTATGGATTTTAAGGGGAACCCCGCGCCAAAAAAAAAAAAAAAACGGCGTGGGGTCCCCCCAAAAATCCATACCAGACCCTTATCCGAGCACGCAACCTGGCAGGCCGCAGGAAAAGAGGGGGGGACGAGAGTGCGGCCCCCCCTCCCTCCTGAACCGTACCAGGCCACATGCCCTCAACATTGGGAGGGTGCTTTGGGGTAGCCCCCCAAAACACCTTGTCCCCATGTTGATGAGGACAAGAGCCTCATCCCCACAACCCTGGCCGGTGGTTGTGGGGGTCTGCGGGCGGGGGGCTTATCGGAATCTGGAAGCCCCCTTTAACAAGGTGACCCCCAGATCCCGGCCCCCCCCTGTGTGAAATGGTAAGGGGGTACATAAGTACCCCTACCATTTCACGAAGAAAGTGTCAAAAATGTTAAAAATGACAAGAGACAGTTTTTGACAATTCCTTTATTTAAATGCTTCTTCTTTCTTCTATCTTCCTTCATCTTCTGGTTCTTCTGGTTCTTCTGGCTCTTCTGGTTCTTCCTCCGGCGTTCTCGTCCAGCATCTCCTCCGCGGCGTCTTCTGTCTTCTTCTCCTCGGGCCGCTCCGCACCCATGGCATGGGGGGGAGGCTCCCGCTCTTCTCTTCTTCTTTTCCTCTCTTCTTCTCTTCTTCTTTTCTTCTTTTCTTCTCCGGGCCGCTCCGCAATCCATGCTGGCATGGAGGGAGGCTCCCGCTGTGTGACGGTGCTCCTCGTCTGACAGTTCTTAAATAACGGGGGGGGGGCCACCCGGTGACCCCGCCCCCCTCTGACGCACGGTGACTTGACGGGACTTCCCTGTGGCATTCCCCGTGACGTCACAGGGAAGTCCCGTCAAGTCACCGTGCGTCAGAGGGGGGCGGGGTCACCGGGTGGCCCCGCCCCCCCGTTATTTAAGAACTGTCAGACGAGGAGCGCCGTCACACAGCGGGAGCCTCCCTCCATGCCAGCATGGATTGCGGAGCGGCCCGGAGAAGAAAAGAAGAAAAGAAGAAGAGAAGAAGAGAAGAAAAGAAGAAGAGAAGAGCGGGAGCCTCCCCCCCATACCATGGGTGCGGAGCGGCCCGAGGAGAAGAAGATAGAAGACGCCGCGGAGGAGATGTTGGACGAGAACGCCGGAGGAAGAACCAGAAGAGCCAGAAGAACCAGAAGAACCAGAAGATGAAGGAAGATAGAAGAAAGAAGAAGCATTTAAATAAAGGAATTGTCAAAAACTGTCTCTTGTCATTTTTAACATTTTTGACACTTTCTTCGTGAAATGGTAGGGGTACTTATGTACCCCCTTACCATTTCACACAGGGGGGGGGCCGGGATCTGGGGGTCACCTTGTTAAAGGGGGCTTCCAGATTCCGATAAGCCCTCCGCCCGCAGACCCCCACAACCACCGGCCAGGGTTGTGGGGATGAGGCCCTTGTCCTCATCAACATGGGGACAAGGTGTTTTGGGGGGCTACCCCAAAGCACCCTCCCAATGTTGAGGGCATGTGGCCTGGTACGGTTCAGGAGGGAGGGGGGGCCGCACTCTCGTCCCCCCCTCTTTTCCTGCGGCCTGCCAGGTTGCGTGCTCGGATAAGGGTCTGGTATGGATTTTTGGGGGGACCCCACGCCGTTTTTTTTTTTTTTTTTTGGCGCGGGGTTCCCCTTAAAATCCATACCAGACCTGAAGGGTCTGGTATGGAATTTAGGGGGAACCCCACGTCATTTTTTTTTTTAAATTTTGGCCGGGGTTCCCCTTAATATCCATACCAGACCTGAAGGGCCTGGTATGGAATTTAGGGGGACTCCCACGTCATTTTTTTTTTTTAATTTTGGTTCGGGGTTCCCCTTTGGGGAATTCCCATGCCGTTTTTATCAATGAACTTCTATGTGTATTGTCGGCAATGCAATAGCCGCGAGTAGTTTTAAATGAGTTTTTTCCTTCAAAATGTCATTTTGCTGTCAGACTGTTCTAAACACAGGAAACATGCGCCCCTTTACAGGCACACTATAGACACCCCCCAGGTACGAAATTTAAAGGGATATTACACTTTTATTGATTGACTTTAAGCATTATTAAAATCACTGCTCCTGAAAAAATGGCCGTTTTTAAAACTTTTTTTTGCATTGATCCATGTCCCCTGGGGCAGGACCCAGGTCCCCAAACACTTTTTATGACAATAACTTGCATATTAGCCTTTAAAATTAGCACTTTTGATTTCTCCCATAGACTTTTAAAGGGTGTTCCTCGGCATTCGAATTTGCCGCGAACACCCCAAATTGTTCGCTGTTCGGTGAACTTGCGAACAGCCAATGTTCGAGTCGAACATGAGTTCGACTCGAACTCGAAGCTCATCCCTACTGGAAATGCCTGTTTACACACCTTTACATGCCCAGCGCTCCTGTGTCTTAGTGTGACAGACTTCTGTCTTCAGCATATGAACTGAGAGCCTCAGGTGAGAACCTGATTACACATAAGTGTCAGCTGTTACCGCACCTCTCCAGGAGGAGAGGGGAGGGGGAGGGGAATTTTTATCAGCAGTGTTTGTTAAGCTCCTAGTTTTAAAGGAAGACTTTATACAAAAAAATGCAAATGGCTGGTTTTGTATGTTCATAAACTACTGCTGTAACCCCTTTAGATCCCTCAGAAGAGGAACACCATCTGTTCAATTAAGAACTCCCCTCTGGCTGCAGGGACCACACCCGCTGCTATAGACATACACAGAGCTGCTGAAAAAGCATCGTACTAGGTAAGTGTAATATACTCCCTCTAGAGGAGACATTTTAAGGCATACAGTTATACATTTTATATATATATATATATATATATATATATATATATATATATATAAAAATATATATATATATATATGTGTATTTTTTTGGAGAAAAAGGCATAGGTGGACTTTTTACAGTTCCTAGGCTTCTCCCCTTACCTTATCCTCGCTGCAGGATACTGCTGATTTAACAGGCAGGTCGAACTTTCACCCATCATGGCGGGCAGCGTAGTTAAACCTTCAAAGACTGGGGCCCTTTTAATAGGGGTTCCACTCCTTTGGACCTGTATAGCACCCCTCAGGAACAACTTTAGGTAATATGAAAAACCAAAAAGAGTCCTGGTTCCTATTGTCCAGCTCTCAAAGAGAAGCTTACAGGCAAAACCTCGTTCTTCAATGCGAGGCCCAGGTACCATCCTATGGCCTCAGTGGCGAGGATGGATCCATTTGTGGAGGTTTTTTAAATCCAGCATAGATCCCTCCCTGGAGCTCCTCAGAGCACATCTTCACTTGTGACCAACACCTTAGACACTGGCGAAAAAACTGAGGACTCCTGGAAGGAGGAGGGGTTATATAGGGGAGTCAACTTCCTGTATTGGTTATACCAGTGTCAACAACTGAAGGTAGGCCCATAACCCACCAAGTAATTACTTGAGGCTCTGTGTCCTTTGATGTACGATAAAGAAATACACTTTTTTGACTTAAAACAATAAGACAACAGTAAAGTTAGCCCAATTTTTTTATACTGTGAAAGATAATACGCCCAGTAAATTGATACCCAACATGTCATGCTTCAAAATTGCACCTGCTCGTGGAATGGTGACAAACTTTTACCCTTAAAAATCTCCATAGGCGACGTTTAAAAATGTCTACAGGTTACATGTTTTAGAGTCAGAGGAGGTCTAGGGCTAGAATTATTGCTCTCACTCTAACGATCGCGCCGATACCTCACATATGTGGTTTGAACACCATTTTCATATGCGGGCACAACTTACATATGCGTTCGCTTCTGCGCGCGAGCTTGGCGAGATGGGGCGCTTTAAATATATATATTTTTTTATTATTTATTTTACTTTTTTATTTTTACACTGTTCTTTTTAAAAAAAAAATAAATTGGGTCACTTTTATTCCTATTACAAGGAATATAAACATCCCTTGTAATAGAAAAAAAGCATGGCAAATGTAAGATCTGGGGTCAAAAGACCTCAGATCTCATCTATACACTAAAATGCATTAAAAAAAATATCCCCTTTAAGAGCATTGGGCGGCAGTGACGTTTGACGTCGCTTCTGCCCTCCAATGCTATGGAGCCGAGCGGGGGCCATCTTTCCCTCACTCGGCATCCAGACAGTGAGGGGAGCGAATGCAATTGTCTCCGTCGCTACCGACGGCTCCAGTAAGCGGCGGAGATGACCGGAGCGACGTGGGGGGGCCTCTCCCATCCCCGATAAACATGATCTTGCGGTGAATCCGCCATTGAGACCACTTTCATCTTAAAGAGGATAGTCCGCCATTTTTTTAAATACCGGGGTTATGGCAGCTAGCTGCTGCCATAACAATGGTATTTAACATCACAATAGCGATGTATAATGATGGCGGCTGGTCCTTAAGTAGTTAAAAATATATATATATTTATATATATATATTTTTTTTTTTATTTTGATCATATTTTTTAATTTTTACACTGTAGTAAAAAAAAAAAAAATTGATCACTTTTATTGCTATTGCAAGGAATGTAAGCATCCCTTGCGATAACAATACAACATGACAGGTGCTCTTTATGGAGAGATCTGGGGTCTAAAAGACCCCAAATCTCTCCTCTACCCTTGCAAGCCAAAAAAATTTCATCCAATCATATTTGAGTTTTTATTAATTCTTTTTTTTTAATTAATTTTGAAAAAAGAGAAACATCATTACAAAACAAACTTAAAAGAAGAAAAGAGAAAACAATACAAGACAAATTATCACATTCCACATGTACATATACATATACAGTACTCCTTATCTACATTTTGAGACCCCTCAAAATGTAGATAAATAATTCCGGGACTCTCCCAGGGGGAAAGGGAGAGGGGGAGAGAAAGAGAGAGAGAGAGAGAACAAAAAAATTTAATAAAAAACACACCCCAATACTCTCCCCTATCCCAAAACATCAAATATTGTGCTTTTGTGGTGAGGCCGTCCATTATTGTGAATTTTTTATTTTACCATGTTAAGGGGTAAAGCCCGAGATACCTACTAACCACTATCTTGCCAGTTCCACCCAAAGGAAGAGGAAAAGAAGAAAAAAAGAAAAAAGGGGAGGGGTTGAGACCAGTCAAGTAAAACATAGATTTTGAGTGGCTTATATCACAATTACATCGTTTATTGACTAAGCCCAATAATGGTTTTTAGAAATAATTTTAAATTAATATATGAAAGCTTTGGAAAATTTGCACAAGCATCTACATTGCACCTAATCCTTGTCATGATTTCACTTTTAGTGCCTGTTAATGATTAGTAAAAAAGAGTAAGCATAACACCAAACTTATATAAACAAAATTCAGCAAAGCCCTGGAGCCGCACTCCACTTCCAAAGGGGTAAATCAACTTTATTGGCCAGCGCAAGCACAGACCTTTCAACCAGGATCTTCCCTCTACCATGGTTCACCCCATACTGGTGCTTACCCTTTTAGGAATGGATTTGATATCTCCTCTATGTGTTACCTATATATGTTCTCTCTTATGGTAGCTATCCATCACTGAGATTTAATTCCTAATTTTAGGAGGATGGATTCAATGACAGATGGGATGACAGGTGGGAACCTCTTGGATGGTACCTAGGGTCTATCCCCAGGGGCCCTTTCTTCTTGTCAGTAGAGGCTGGCCTTGTCGCTTCAGTGACCCCCCCCATGTTCTCTAACTTGTTACATGCATTAACATTAATCTTTTCTGAGTAACATCCTTTAAACAAACATGAATTGCTCTTTCCCTGTTAACCCAAATTGGTTTATTCAGTGTATGAATTATAACATTATTACCATGAAATATTTTTGACTTACCACTTTGCTGAAATTGGTATTGATTACACCCAGCGCCAGGCCATTTACTCTGATGTTCATGAAACGCAAAGCTTGTGCCAAAATATTGGTTAATCCAAATAACGTTGTCTTAGTTATTGCATATGGACCAAAATGCTGGAAAATAAATATTACAAATTCTTTATAAATAGATATTTCTGTATGTATTTCTATACAGAGAGATAGAGAGACAGAGGAGAGTCTACACATGTGTTTCTTTTGTTACAATATGATTTTTTTATTACCACAGAGGTTCCTACCACAGAGGAGCCTTGCTAGATAGACGCAAGCAAAACATCTGGGGGCTCGTGCCACGATCTGTGCTATAATTCAACTGAAGCAGACCTGTTTTTCTGTAGTGTGTTGTGTAGCTTGTGCTAGGTAAAATGCTGTGTAAGCTGTTTAGGAAAAGCAAGGCTGCAGAGGGTTCTGGTGGCCAGAAGGAAGTGTGCAGCTTACCTATCTGGGCCAGAGACAATGAGTGGGAGCCTCTTGCTAAAGAATTTGTGAAATATGCTTCTCCCTTGAAGCTGACTTGGGGTGATAAAGTCTCAGATCATTTTGTAGATTTTAGCCTTAAGGGGTTGGATTTAAGTAAAAAAGAGAAGGGGACAGTGTCCACAGTGGGCTGGTATTTCCTTAATGCTATTTACACTGAATCACAGAGAAGGGAGAAGGCAGAGGCAGAAGTTAAGGTATTAAAAGACCAGCTAGCAGTTCCTTTAGAGTGTGTGCGTTCAACTGCTAGTCGGGCTGATGATTTGCAAGAGCGGTGTACAGCCCTCATGACCAAATCAATTAATGCCTTAAGGAAAAGGAAGGGCCATAAACCTGTTAGTAAAGCCAGGGTATGTGCCATTGTCACATCCCAAAATTGGGATTGTGAGGATGTGCTCTCCGCAAATGATAGTGAGGATGAGGAGATAGAGTTTGCTATTTCGCATGATGATCTGCTAGTGCGAAAGAAAAAGTATGCCAGACCTCTCATTACTAAGCATAGGAAACGGCAACATGATAGAGAGGATATGGCAGATGGGGAGGTGCATTATCGCAACCCCAGAGATGTTGAATTTGAAGAAGTACGGGAGTTTACACAAACTGAACTCCATGAGCTGGCAAAACAATACAAACAAAGGTCTGGGAAGCCCCTATTGACCTGGCTCCTACGCTTATGGGATGAAGGGGCGGACAGTGTTGTTTTGTCAGGTGAGGAAGCAGTGACTATGGGAGTGTTAACCCATGATCCACAATTGCGTCAGGCAATGCGAAAAGCCCGAGAGTTTAGCGTGAATTTTTCACTGTTAGACCTCGTGAGAGAAGGAATAATCCGAGTATACGCTAGTCCTACTGACCTGGAAAATACCTGCTCATGGAGAGTAATAGGAGAGGGTATTTCCAGGTTATGTGAGATGGGTTGTATAACCGGATTAAATACGTTTCCTGAATGGATGGGTCCAGATATGGAACCCTTTACGTCTGCTCTGCACTCTAAGCTGATAAAGTCTGCGCCATTTAATCTCAGGGATCCATTATTGTCCTTGTTGGGAGGCTTGGGATTAAACAGCAAGATTCATGAAGCCACAACCCTTTTAAGCCAGTTGGGGGAGCTAGAGGAGACTAAAACAAAACCTGTCAGGGAAGTAGATAAGGTCAAGCCCAGACAGGAAGAATACAAGCAGAAAAGAACAGAGAAGAAAGGGAATGGGGTAGAGAAGACAGGAGGTGAAGAGAAAACCAGGCTTGTTATTTCTAGGAAAAAAATGTGGGTGGACCTATTAAAGGCAGGAGTACCTAAAGATGAGATGGGATTTCTACTGCAGAAATGCTGAAGAGGTGGAAACATTTAGTAGGGAAAACTGTCAGGGTTAGAAACACTACTCCTAGTGAAGATAACATCAGCCTAGACTTAGAGGAAACAGAACAGACCCCTCCTGTTAGCCCCAAACCAATTCCCAAAACTGAACATGAACCCAAACCTAAATCCCTTTATCCTGGGGAGAAATTAGAGAGAATCAGAAAAGGGGATTGGGAGGTTCCTTATCCTTTATGAAGGGAAGGTGAGTCTCCTGTAATAGCCATGAGGGCAGTGACAGCAGGAGACCAACGCCCATATGCACCTGTCACTGTATGGTGGGGGAAGTCATCTTCTCCTACACATGTAATGGCTTTAGTTGATAGCGGAGCCAAAGTTACACTTTTGCAAGGAAATCCTTCCCATCACAAAGGAGAATTGATTTATGTAGAAGGTTTGGGAGGGCAAACTACACCAGCAGTTAGGATACGGGTGAAATTGGCTATTGGCAAGGGATCAGGATTTATGACAAATGTCAGAGTTATCCAAAAATATTCTTGGGTTCAATGTACTTCAAGGTCAGTCAATTCAGACTGAAAGAGGTACATTCACATTCGGGTATCCTGATAAAGCGTATCTGGTTAGGGCGGTGAAAGCTGTGGTCAGAGGTCATGCGAAATAGACCCCTGTCTACATTTCTCCACCAGAGAAGCCAGTCTGTCTCAAGCAGTACAGACTTCCTGGAGGCCACAAAGAAATTGGGGAGACCATTCAAGAATATTTGAGAGTAGGGATCCTTAGACCTGCTGTAAGTCCTTTCTCCTCTCTGGTGTTTCCAGTAAAGAAACCTGATGGGACATATAGAATGACTGTGGATTACAGAGGTCTAAACAAAGTGGCACCTCCATTGAAGTCAGCTGTACCAGATATGATCTCAATTGTTGAGAAAATTGCTAAAGATGCAGGAGAATATCATGCTGTGATAGACCTGGCTAATGCTTTCTTTTCGATTTTGATAGACCCAGAGAGTCAAGACCAGTTTGCTATGGTGTGGGACAGCCGCCAGTACACTTTCACCGTGCTTCCTGAAGAGTATGCTCATTCTCCAACGATTTTTCATGGACTGATTGCCCGAGATTTAAGTACCCTGAGTTTAAAAGTTGCTGTGTTTCACTACATTGATGACATCATGATCTCTGGGACAAAAGAAGATGTAACTGAAGCACTGCACCTGCTGATAGAGCACTTGGAAAACAGAGGGTGGGTTATCAATAGAGACAAAGTCCAAGGACCTGCCACAGAAGTGAAATTCCTGGGAATGATGTGGACTGGGCCGCAGAGGAAAATTCCAGAGACAGTTGTGCAAACTATCCAGGCACTGTCGCCCCCTACTACCAAAAAGGAGGCACAGAACTTCATTGGAGTTGTGGGGTTCTGGAGATCATCCCACATCTTGGACTGATTCTAAGGCCTATATATAATGTCACCAGAAAAAAGACTCATGGGGTTCAGAGCAGCGGACTGCATTCCTGGCTGCTAAAGAAGCTATTTTGCAGCATCAGGGATTAGGACCCATGAGACAAGGAGTGCCATTTCAGCTGGACGTAGTGGAGCAGAATGGTACCATATCTTGGAGTCTGTGGCAGCCAAATGAAAAGAAAGGACTGAGAGCAATACCCATTGGATTTTGGTCCAAACAACTGACAGGGGCACAGAAGAGATACACGCCCCTAGAGAAGTACCTGTTTGGGGCCTACACAGCACTTCAACATGTAGAGACCATTACAGGAAAGGACACAGTCACCATCCATACTGCATTGCCAATAGCAGGATGGGTGAGAGATAATGGACTGACCACTAGGGTAGCTGTAGCCCAGAACCAGACACTGATGAAATGGAAGTGGTACCTTCCAGAAAGAGGGGGTATTGCAGCTGGGGATGTTAGAGACATTTCAAAACAGTTGGCTGGGCTTGTCACTTTTACCAGCACCCGGCCAGAAGAAGAAATTCCTGTGCTGCAGTCATCCCCCATTCAAGAGGCTCCACCCTTTGAGTCTCTGTCAGAAGACATGAAGGAGTCAGCGTGGTTCACTGATGGTTCAGCCATAGTCACCTCGTCTGGACGTATATGGACAGCAGCAGCCTACAACCCAAGTACAGACACAGTCCTGCAGGAGACCGGAATTTGAGGGTCCAGTCAGTATGCAGAGTTGAAAGCTGTGGTGATGACTCTTCAGGAGGATCCTTCTTCCCATGTCACTATCTACACTGACAGCTGGGCAGTTTTTAAAGGACTGACAACTTGGATGCCCATGTGGAAGTCCAATGAATGAATGATTCATGGAAAGGTGGTGTGGGAGGCAAGGAAGTCTGGGACTACATCTGGAAGGAAGCTCACTCCCGCACCATAAAAGTGGTGCATGTTGATGCACATGTGCCCCTAGTCCCAGACTTTGAGAACTATAACAGCGTTGCAGATGAAATCGCCAAAGTGAAGGCAGTTGTGCCAATTGATCCTGTCTTGATGAACTTGGCCAACTGGGCTCACAAGCAATCTGGACATTTGGGGCAGAAAGCAACATATGAATGGGCACAGCAAAGAGGATTGCATATATCCATGGACATGATAAAGACTCCACTGGGTCGATTAAGAGGGGTGAGAGGCCTGCAGAGATCTGGCAGATCAATTTCATCGGTCCCCTGCCCTGGGGAAACAATGGACTGAGATATTGTTGCACTGTAGTGGACACCTATTCAGGACTTGTTCATCCTTGCAAACGTGCAGATCAAGCCACAATACTTCAACTGCTCCAGAAACTTGTCGTTGCTTATGGTTGTCCCAAACAAGTCCAAAGTGATAACGGCTCACACTTCACCGGATCAACAGTACAGCAGTGGGCCAAAGATTCTGGAGTGTACTGGTTGTGCCACATCCCATACCATCCACAGGCAGCTGGTTTGATTGAAAGATACAACGGGCTATTGAAGGACCAGATACGCAAACTTACACCCAAACATACACTAAGGGGGTGGGATCGAGTCCTCACACAGGCAGTCATGTTGTTAAATTCTAGGCCAATAGCCAAAAGCACACCATATGAGAGGATGGTAGGGGCTGGGCACAGATTCCGCAGCTGGAGTGCAGAGTTCAGTATTTATGTAAGGTTCCTGAAAGAACAGGACTATACGGATACCATGTTACTGCTTCCCATGACATAGAAACCAAGAGTGACGTATCTGAAGCTGAAGCCTCTCTAGGAATGAGAGGGAATCTGGCAGGAAGGTTTGAAGTTACATTTGCATTGACAGATGAGCTTCAAGACAGTGGCTGGGACTCTGACTGGTTAGTGGATACTTCTCAGCAGAGTGGAAAGTGAGGCTACATAACAGCAAACCTTCCAAAATAAACAGCAATGAACTTCTGGGAAATATCAGCATATTTCCTCTCCTCCCTATTGATGTTCTTTGGGGGGGTCAGAAGTGGGTACAGGCAGGGGGCAAAGTGTTAGTCAGATATCCAGGCAAGAAGCCATTTAGAGGAGAGATTGTAGCTGAAGGGCTTGGATCTACTGTTTATGTATTATTAGAAGGAACAGATAATCCGCTTTGTTTTCCACTCCACAGGCTGTCTCCGAATTGATCCATAGGACATGATGGAAAAAATGACGGAAGATCGCAAGAGCTGTGGAGAGCAAGGCCTTTGATGAATTACAAGCCTGGACTTTCTAAAGAACTTTAGAATGGACTTTCTAATGAACTTTTTTAGACACCTTCTCAATGACAGAAATATGGGAGGTGTTGCATTCAAGGAAAATGAATGTTTAAAATGAGTTTTTCATAATAATGAAGTGATTTTCTGTATGGAGTCTCAAAGGAAAAAAAAATCTACGGTGGAATGTATTGCGTTTGTTACAATATGATTTTTTTATTAATCAGACTTACGATACATGGGACATAACATTACACAATAGTGGTTGGTCATAGAGATATTGTCAGTTTTTTGGCTTGAGTAGATTTCTCAAACAAATGCTGTTTTATACAGTGGGGGGAAATATCATTGTTGTATTCAATTGACAGTTCAATTAACAGGCTATTGTCTCTATAGCTACAGTAAACAAGTAAGAAATGTACTTGCCTGAGGTTCTTTCAGCTCTCAAACTGAAAGGATGACTGTTAGATTGCTGTCAGGTGTTGGCTTGATTAGACAGTGGTACGTAGATACCATTTTTGTATTCAATTTGCAACATTCCATTGTTTCCACAGAGGAACCTTGCTAGATAGACGCAAGCAAAACAACACATTGTAACTAATTACAGTGTTTGGTCCTCAGACCTTTAAGCCGGGTTCACACTGGTACGACACGGCAGTCATACCACTCTGGATCCGACTTTACCCAGCGACTTGAAGTCTGACATGCATCCGACTTCAGTGAACAGGGATCCGACTTTGATCCCCGACAATACCAGGCACGGTGTCTGGTATGAATCTTTAGGGGATACTCCACGCACAATGTAAAAAAAAACAGCATGGGTTCCCCCTCCAAGAGCATACCAGGCCCTTTGGTCTGGTAGGGATTTTCAGGGGTACCCCCACGTCGAAAAAAACTGCGTTAGGGTCCTCCCAAAATCCATACCAGACCCTTATCCAAGCACACAGCTCAGCAGGTCAGGAAAGGGGGTGGGGCAAGTGAGCAGCCCCCCCTCCTGAACTGTACTAGGCCGCATGCCCTCAACATGGGGGGGTGGGTTCTTTGGGGCAGGGGGGCCCTGCGCCCCCCCTGCCCCAAAGCACCTTGTCCCTATGTTGATGAGGACAAGAGCCTCTTCCGGACAACCCTGGCCATTGGTTGTTGGGGTCTGCGAGCAGGGGGCTTATCGGAATCTGGAAGCCCCCTTTAACGAGGGGGCCCCCAGATCCCGGCCCCTAACCCTATGTGAATGGGTATGGGGTACATTGTACCCCTACCCATTCACCTAAAAAAAATGCCAAAAATAAAACACATTACACAGGTTTTTAAAGTAATTTATTAAGGCATTCACACCTGAGCATTTTCAGCTCATAAAACGCTCATAAAACGCCCGAAAAAACACCTGAAAAACACCCAACAAGCAAAATCCCATTAATTTCAATGGCACCTGTTCACATCTGAGCATTTTGTCACTTGACGCAAATCACCTGAAAAATGCCCTAATCTCAAAAAAGGAAATGAGCTTCTTTGGGGCAGATTACAGGCATTTTTCTGCCTTTTACATTGGTGACCTGAACAAAATCATGGCAAAAATGTGGCAAAATCGTAGTAAAAAATGCGGCAAAATCGCAGTAAAAGTGCATGACTTTGCAACGCTCAGGTGTGAAAGCAGCCTAAAGCTTTTAGCCCTTTTTCACCCAGGTGGCCAGGGGGTGGTAAAAACAGGTAGTGGAGCCAGGGTTTTACCACACTGACCACCCATCTAAAATCTAAAATGAAACTAGGGGAAGCTGTTCACATGGCATGAGGCAATGCTTTTTGTTCCAAGTGCAGAAAATTTCATGTGGCTTGCGGAGTTGACAGACGACACCACCTGTCAAACTCAGCCATTCAAGTTAATTGACTGTGCCACAATTGAAAGCCAAATGCTTGGCTCGCATTTACAGCACATTGGCCCCATTATAAAATGCCATTTGGCCAAAAAAAAGCAGGTATTAGAGAGGCTGCATTCGTGACAGTGGCTCCTTAGCCGCATTATGAAAAGCAATCCACTGCAAAACGCTTTTAGAGCATGGGCTAGTGCCACTTTCATTTTACCAAAATGTCATATTTGCTTTAAAAAGTAACTTGATTCTCTAAACCATTTGATATTACCAATGGTACCAGACAGGGTGCCCTCTATCTCCCATTATATTTGCACTCCTTATCGAATCCCTAGCTGCCAAAATTAGATCAGAGCCCCTAATATCGGGCATTTTGTATCAAGGGACTGAACACAAGATCAGTCTCTTTGCAGACGATATAATTCTAATGGTCACTAACCCTTCCCAATTCCTCCACTCCATTCAATCTATCCTAACCCAATTTGCTGAAGTCTCCTACTACAAACTAAACAAATTGAAATCCTTGATCTTAACCCTCCATATGCCTTCTAAAACACAGGCCACTCTAAGTAAAATGTTTCCATTTGTTTGGGCAAAAATCTCCATCCCCTACCTGGGCTTCAACCTGACCCCTTCCACTACACAATTGTTCTAGTACAACCATAAACCATTCCTACTATCTCTACCTAAAAATCTATTATTGTTCCGTACCTTTGGTATGTCAAAACTGGATCGGATCACAGCTGTTAAAATGTTTGTACTTCCCAGACTACTGTACCTGTTTAGAACATTACCCATACCCCTCCCCTTTTTCCATAACGTTCAGAGTCAACTAACCTCTATTTCTATTTGTTAGTTTTTAATAACATCTCACACCACCCCTTTCTTATCTATGTATAAAATAACATGTAATAATACATTTTGACACTGAACGGACATTTTAAACACAGTGATTGAGTCCTGTGAATCTGTTCCTGCAGCTGCAGTATTAAAGGGGTTGTAAAGGTAAAAATTTTTCCACCTTAATGCATTCTATGCATTAAGGTGAAAAAACTTTTGACAGTACCGCCGCCCCCAGCCCCCCCGTTTTACTTACCTGACGCCTCGAATCTTCGCTGCTCGTCCTCGTCATCTTCATTGCAGCTCAGCCTGGTCGCTGATTGGCTGCAGTGGATGGATTGAAAGCAGCGCAGCCATTGGCTCGCGCTGCTGTCAATCACATCCGATGACGCGGCGCGCCGGGGGGCGGGGCCGAGTGATACAGCGAGCGGCTATAGCCGCCGGCTGTATCACGGGAGCGCGCCCGCAAGCACTCACCACCATGCGAGGGAGCTCGCATTAAGGTGGTAAATGCTTGCGGGGAGGAGCTGAAACAGCCGCCGAGGGACCCCAGAAGACCAGGTTCGGGGCCACTCTGTGCAGAACGAGCTGCACAGTGAAGGTAAGTATAACATGTTTGTTATTTTTAAAAAAAATAAAAAATACCTTTACAACCCCTTTAACTTTATTTTAGAGTTCTAATCAGAAATCAGTCATAACACGATCACTCCAAAACCCAAAACTGGCTTTACTACATATTGGAATAGTTAACAAAACTATTCGAATATCCGAATATCTGAAACTAACTATCACTAATTTGTGGAAATCCCCTAATATACCATCTCTATCTGAAACAATCAAGGGTCTTAACCATCAATTTGACATCGAGCGGAGATTTGACCTGAAAAACCTTACTTACCCCAAATTTATGTACCTGTGGTCTACTTGTTTGCTTAATCCAAACTGTACAGTGTCCTTCTGATAGCTCACCTATAAATGGAGTATGCCATGTTTGCATTATACTATGACAGGTACTTTGTTGCTCTTCCCTTTTTCCCCTGTCCTCTCTTCCCCTGCCTTATCCCTTCCTCCCTTTCTTGCCCTTTTATTGAGTTCACGCTTCTACCATTATGCCCCGTACACACGGTCGGACTTTGTTCGGACATTCCAACAACAAAATCCTAGGATTTTTTCAGACGGATGTTGGCTCAAACTTGTTTTGCCTACACACGGTCGCACAAAGTTGTCGGAATTTCCGATCGACAACCACGCGGTCACGTACACCACGTACGACGAGACTAGAAAAGGCCGGTTCAGAACCAAGCGCGGCACCCTTTGGGCTCCTTTTGCTAATCTCGTGTTAGTAAAAGTTTGGTGAGAGACGATTCGCGCTTTTTCAGACTTGTGGCTTTCAGATCGTTTTCTGCCGTTCAGTTTGTGCTTGTGGGTTTGTATCTGCTCTTCAGTGCGTGCAAGCAAGTTCCGCGTGACTTTAAGTAGTCATTGTATTCTTGTTCGTTCGTTACTGGTTTTCAGGTCGCTCTTCACAGGCCTTGCTGTTCTTCAGTGCGTTCTGTTACTTCGTTCTGAGCAGCCGACCGTTTTCTAGCCATGTTTCGTATGCGTACTCCTCGTAGAGTTTGTGCTGTGCGGGGGCTTGGTGTTGGGGTCCTGACCTTGACACAAGTCCAGTCCATGAACAGGGTGGGGAGGAGTTCATGGACCAAGAATTGGTTGCTTCAGCGTGACCAGTTCTGTCATATGCCTTTGCTCCGTGAGATCCGTGAGAATAATCCTGATGATTTCAGGAACTTTCTCCGGATGACGGACCCCGTATTTCACCGTCTGCTGGCTTCGCTCACCCCCTATATCAGCAGGCAGGATACCTGCATGAGGCAAGCCATCACTGCGGAGCAGAGGTTGGTCGCTACCTTGCGGTATTTGGCCACAGGGAGAAGCCTGCAGGACCTCAAGTTCTCGACAGGCATCTCCCCCCAGGATCTGGGTATCATCATCCCAGAGACCTGTTCTGCCATCATCCAGGTCCTGCAGAAGGAGTATACGAAGGTAAGATTTTTTTCCTTTTATATCACATTTTATTGTATTGAATGTTTGCTAATATCTTGTATTTCTTTCCTCATTTCCTAATTACCATGATTGTAATATGCAGTGAATGTGCCCTTTGTCCTCATGCATGCTGGATTTTTTAGGAGAGTTTTGTCTGACATTAGGCTTTGTCTTGTGTTGTGTCTTGCAGTGAACATGGATATCTTAATGAAAGACAATGACTTCATGTCAGTATTCATAGAGATGCTAAGTGAGCTGCCCTGTCTGTGGGAGATTACCCACCCCCATTTCAAGAACCAAGCAAAGAGGAAGGCAGCACTGGAGCAATTGTGTGAAATTGTGAAGCAGGTGATCCCCACGGCAGACATCACCTATTTAAAGATCTTCATTGGTGGCCTGAAGAGCACATATCTGAGGGAGCGCAAGAAAGTCCATGATTTGCAGAGATCCGGAGCAGCAGATGACATCTATGTCCCCAGGATGTTGTACTACGACAGGCTGCACTTTCTGGCAGGCCAGACTGAACCCAGGCCATCCCTCTCCGGTCTTCCTTCCACGCTTCCTTTCCCCCTGGCTGAGGCTTCTGACGCCCAACCTGGGCCTTCCAGACGTTATGTGGAGGAGCCCAGATTGAGCCAGGTATAGCATTACTCTAAATATTTCTGCTTGTCCAATCAATGGTGTTACCTAGATGTTAGTTGGGAGTGCTAATTTAGGATTGTGATTGATGATGCAAAAACTAAAACCATGTCCCTTTTTCATACACAGGGAAGTCTCAGCCAGGAGGTGGCCAGGCCGAGCCGGCTGGCTGATATCAAGGTCCCTCCACCCCCCCTGAAAATAGAAAGTGGCAGTAGGAGGAGTACCCTAGAGGAGGCTGCTATAGCATTCTTTTGGAGGGCTACAGAGGTCCTGGGAGCACCCCACACCATGCAGGAGAACATTGCTGCCTTCATAGCCTATAAAATGCAGAGGATGGAGGAGGGCCAAAAAGCCATGTGTGAGACCCTCATATCGGCCTGGGGACACAGATGTCATCTGCTGCTATCCAGATCTCTGCGAATCCTGGACCAGACTGCCCTCCCTTAGATATGGACTCCTCAGGCCACCAATTTTGATGTTGAAGAATTGTTGTCTGCCGTGGGGGTCCCAGGCTTCGCTAATTTCTCCTGTTGATCCAGTGTTGCCTTCTTCTTTGGTTCTGATCCCTTAATAAAGGATTTTTGTTTTGAATTATACTCTTCTATGTGTTTTACTTCAAAAAGGACAGTTTTTTTTGTGAGGATTCAGGTACATTTCAAATATACAATGTGAAATGAACAAGGGACACCAACAACAAACAATCTCCTTGAGATTAAATAATAAAAGATATCAATGGTGTTGGGGTAACTTGACACACAAAACACACACAAAAATATTCTGGAGTAAAAATAAAAATAACATTGAACAAAGATCAGCCTTGGAAAAAATCCAAACATTAAAGAAAAAAAAAGGCTTAAAATCCAAAAAAAAAAAAAATTAAAAAAGATAAAACTGTCAGATGTGACAACTAATAACAATATATTCAGGGAATCCCACTAAAAAAACACAAATAAAAGTTTGTGAGAAGTGTGTGTGAATATGAGCAGCAATACTACTTAATTCTTGTCACATTATAAAGAAGAAGAGAGTGCGCTGTATTAAACCATTTTTAACATTGCAGCGTGTCAAAAGTGCTGTATCCATTGCGAACGCTAAGTTTACCAGAACGAGCTGTCCCGTCTCGGAATTTCTTCTGAGCATGCGTGGCACTTTGTGCGTCGGAACAGGCCACACACGGTCGGAAATTGACGCGATCGGATTTTGTTGTCGGAAAATTTTATCTCCTGCTCTCCAACTTTGTGTGTCAGAAAATCCGATGGAAAATGTCCGATGGCGCCCACACACGGTCGGAATTTCCGACAACACGCTCCGATCGGACATTGTCCATCGGAAAATCTGACCGTGTGTACGGGGCATTAGTCTGACAGACCATCTTATAATTTACGGAATAATTACCAATGTTATTTAAATATCGCATGTGTACTATGAGCTTATGTGTACTACTTTTCAACTGTGAACTCATTTGTTTATTGTTATTTGTGTTCCTATTATAAAATCTCAATAAAGACTACTTTGTTAATTAAAAAAAAAAAGGTAACTTGATATGATGAATTCAGCATTGTACTTTATTTGGGAACAATAGGAGAGCAAAACTTCAAACTTTTACATTTCAACCATGTGCTTATTGATTCAGCAATAGTTGTACCATTATTTATTTTACCCAAATTATTCAACAAGCAATGCTTTCCCTGGAGGTATTGTTCAAAACTATTTTTCTGTGTATATTATAATTAAAATAAAAAAAAAAATAGTAAAAAAAAGTGTATTAGTTATAATTTAAAAACTACTGGTGTTAATGTATATACAAAGTACACAAAGTTCTGACAGTAATTCAGAGATTATTAACCAAAGATCTTGGCAGGGATTATGCAGGATCTGTTGAAAGCTCTGGCAGGGGTTTTGGGAATCCTGGAAGGAGTTCTGAAAGATTTAACAAGAATTCTGCAATTCCTGGAGGGGATTCTGAGAATATAGTGACACATAGCCAAATGATACCAACAAGTTTCTGGGGAATGCCCAGGAAAAAGCCAAAGTCTACTTACCACCAGCTTGCAGACAACCAAATTGACCTAACAGTAGGCGTTAAAAAAGGGGTTTAGTCCGCACGCACATAGCCAAATGGGTAGGGGTCCATAAGTTTGATAAAATTCCCCTGTGGAGTTGATTTAATAAAGGGAAATAGACTGTTCACTTGCAATGTAAGTTGCACTTTGCAAGGGAATTTCCCTCAGAGCTTAGCAAATAAAGTGAAAGTGACACTAAAGTAAATTTTTTTTGTGATTAAAAATAACAAACATGTTATACTTACCTGTCCTGTACAGTGGTTTTGTACAGAGCAGCCCTGATCCTCCTCTTCTCGGGTCCCTTGCCAGCGCTCCTGGCCCCTCCCTCCTGCTGAGTGCCCCCATAGCAAGCACCCGAGCCGAGCCACAGCTTTGTGTATCCATTCAGACACAAAGCCATGGCCTGGCCCGTCCCCTCTCTTTCCTCATTGACTCGCTGACTTTGATTGACAGCAGCGGGAGCCAGTGGCTCTCCGCTGCTGTCTCAGCCAATGAGGAGGGAGAGTCCCAGGCAGCTGAGTCTCTCCTGCAACATCGCTGGATAGAGATGGGCTCAGGTAAGTAATGGGGAAGCTGAGAGGGGCTGCTGCACCTCCTGCCTTTACAACCACTTAAACTCAATTCAAAAAAAAAAAAAAAATAAATAAAATAAAATCTATTCAAGTATGCATTCTTAATTAAAAAAGTAGCGCTCTATCTCTTCCGAATCATCACATTTTTTTCTTGGGCTGCTGCGATCAGTGTGGCTACATTCCTTCTCCCTGATCCTACTGTCAGGGCTAGGCTCAGCCCTTCCTTCTCAAAGCTGGCCGCTCAGCTGTCGGCTAATTGCCAGCTCCTATCTCTCCACAGTGACTCAGCTGTTAATGATATCCTGCTTGTCATTCCTGCCTACTTAACCACTTGCCGACCGCCTAACGCATATATACGGCGGCAGAATGGCACGGGCAGGCAGAATCACGTACCTGTACGTGATCTGCCTCCTGCGGGTGGGGGGTCCGATCGGACCCCCCCCCGGTGCCATAGGCGGTCGGCTCTCGTTCGCGGGCGATGAGAGGTGAGGGGGAGGCCATCCATTGTTGGCCACCCCCTCCCGATCGCTCCCGGCGAATGAAAATGCTTCCTTTCCCTCTGTAATGTAAACAGAGGGAAAGGAAGTGATGTCATCTCTCCTCGAGTCGGTCTTTTTGATCCGACGCCGAGGAGAGAAGACATCCAAGTAAGTGCACCAACACTACACTTACAGTAGAACACGCAGGCACACTTTTCACCCCCCTGTCACCCCCCGATCACCCCCCGATCACCCCCCTGTACCCCCTGTCACTCTGTCACCAATAGCAGTTTTTTTTTTTTTGCATTGGTGTCAGTTTGTGTCAGTTAGAAGTGTTAGGGCAGTTAGGTTAGCCCCCTTTAGGTCTAGGGTACCCCCCCTTAGGTCCAGGGTACCCCCCTAACCCCCCCCTAATAAAAGTTAACCCCTTGATTACCCCCCGTCGCCAGTGTCGCTAAGCGATCGTTTTTCTGATCGCTGTATTAGTGACACAGGTGACGTTAGTTAGGGAGGTAAGTATATAGGTTCGCTGTCAGTGTTTTATAGCGACAGGGACCCCCATATACTACCCGCTAAAGGTTTTAACCCCTTGATTGCCCCCTAGTTAACCCTTTCACCAGCGATCACCGTATAAGTGTTACGGGTGACGCTGGTTAGCTAGTTTGTTTTTTGTAGTTTATTACAGTTTATTACAGTTTATTATAGTTTTAGGGCACCCGCCGTTTATTACCCTATAAAGGTTTAACCCCCTAATTGCCCGGCGGTGATATAAATTACATTTTTAGGGTCAGCTTAGGTCTGCGTCGCCCCAGGCAGCGTCAGGTTAGCGCCAGTACCGCTAAAACCCACGCACGCAGCATACACTTCCCTTAGTGCTATAGTATCTGAACGGATCGATATCTGATCCGATCAGATCTATACTCCCCAGCAGTTTAGGGTTCCCTGAAACGCAGTGTTAGCGGGATCAGCCCAGATACCTGCTAGCACCTGCGTTTTGCTCCTCAGCCCAGCCCTGCCCAGCCCACCCAAGTGCAGTATCGATCGATAACTGACACTTACAAAACACTAAGCACACATAACTGCAGCGTTCGCAGAGTCAGGCCTGATCCCTGCGATCACTAACAGTTTTTTGGTAGCGTTTTGAATCAGTCGCTAACAGTCAGGAGCTTTTTTGCCTGTGAGTCTCACTAGTGTACCCCTAAATTTAGAGGCCAAAATGGCAAATCGAAGGTACACTAGTGAAGAGGCCTACACGTTTCTGAGCATGACAGATAGTGAAGAGGAAGTCACTCATCTGTCAAGTTCGGGCTCAGAATACGAACCTGTAGAGGACAGCGGCTCCATGACAGATAGCTCTGACGACGGAGTTGTGGTCCCTGCTAGGGTCAGGCGTACCAGACCCCGAACTTCTTCTGTCCTTGAAGTGCAAGAACCGCAGGGCTCTCGTATGGAGCAGAGAAGTACTAGTGCCGCTACTCCTTCTGGTGAACTGGCAAGCACCAGCGGCCTAGTACACTCTGGTCGTACATCCAGCACTGCAGTATCACGTGGTGACATGGCGAGTCCCATAAGTGCAGTTCAAGCTGGCGAGGTGGCAAGCACAAGTAGCGTCCCGCTGCCACCAAGAAGACGAACACAGGCCCGTCGTGCCCATAGTGCCCTTCCTGCTGCATTCGCCAATCCGAATTGGGAACCCACCACTTCTGCAGCACCCGTACTTCCCCCTTTCACTGGCCAACCCGGAATTCAGGTGGAAACAGTTGACTTTACGCCACTGGATTTTTATTCGCTGTTTTTCACCGAAGATCTCTATAGATCTATTGTGGACCAAAGCAATTTGTACGCTGGTCAACACATCGCCACTATTCCCCAGTCCTCCCTTGCCAGAGATTGGAGACCAATTACGGTCTCCGAATTTAAGATCTTTCTGGGCCTTTCCCTCCTCATGGGCATAACCAAAAAGAGTGAGTTGCGGTCATATTGGTCCACTGACCCAATTCACCATATGCCCGTGTTCTCTGCCTCCATGGCCAGGGCACGATACGAGCAGATTTTGCGGTTCATGCACTTCAACGACAATGAACTCTGTCGTCCTCGTGGAGACCCTGCATACGATCGGCTCTACAAAATTCGGCCCCTCGTAAACCACTTCAACCAACGTTTTGCAGACTTGTTTACCCCCCATCAAGTTGTCTGCGTTGATGAGTCCCTGATTAAGTTTTCTGGCCGCTTGTCCTTCAAACAGTACCTTCCCAGCAAGCGTGCCAGATACGGGGTCAAGATGTATAAGCTCTGTGACAGGGCCACAGGCTATACATGTAGATTTATGGTTTACGAGGGCAAAGATAGTCACGTAGAGCCGATAAACTGCCCTGACTACATAGGAAGCGCTGGCAAGATAGTGTGGGACTTGGTGTCACCCTTATTCGGAAAGGGGTACCACTTGTACGTGGACAATTATTATACGAGCGTGCCACTTTTTAGTCACTTGTTTGATCATCAGATTGGAGCATGTGGCACCGTGCGACCTAATCGCCGGGGCTTTCCCCAGCGGCTTGTAGAGTCCCGTCTTAGGCTGGGGGAGAGAGCCTGCTTGCAGTATAATAATTTGCTCGCTATGAAGTGGAGGGACAATAAGAATGTTTTCGTTCTTACCTCCCTTCATGCAGACACGACGACCCAAATTACTACGGCGACTGGTGTTGTGGAGAAACCCCTCTGTGTCCACGAATACAACCTTAATATGGGAGGGGTGGACCTCAACGACCAGTTGTTGGCGCCGTACCTAATTGCCCGTAAGGCCAGACGCTGGTACAAAAAAGTGTCTGTTTATTTATTTCAATTGGCTTTGCTGAATGCTCATGTGCTATACAGAGCTTCAGGATGGATTGGATCCTTCCTTAAATTCCAGGAAGAGATCGTCAGAGCCCTTCTGTATCCAGACGGTGCTCCACCTCACCTTCCCCAACCAGATGCAGTAAGCCGGCTGCATGGGAGGCATTTTCCTTATGTCCTCCCGAGTACCCCTACCCAACGAGCCCCCCAAAAAAGATGTCGTGTCTGCAGCAAGCGCGGATTTAGGCGTGACACCCGGTATTATTGTCCCTCCTGTCCTGGCAATCCTGGTCTATGCATTGGTGAATGTTTTGAACGCTATCATACACTAGTGGAGTATTAGCGTAGGGTTCAGCACGGCACAGACTAGGCACACTAACACAGGGTCTCCCAAGATGCCATCGCATTTTGAGAGACCCAAACCTGGTACAGTTACAGTTAAAAGTTAAAGTTACTAAAAAAAGTGTTTAAAAAAAAAAATAAATAAATAAAAAAATAAAAATACAAAAAAAATATAAAATAAAAAAAAACAAAAATAGTTGTTTTATTGTTCTCTCTCTCTATTCTCTCTCTATTGTTCTGCATTCTATACTGCAATGTTTTATTGTTATGTTTTTATCATGTTTGCTTTATAGGTATGCAATTTTTTTATACTTTGTTTTTTTATTGTTAACCACTTTTTTGTTTTCAGGTACGCCATTCAGCTGCAGAGCGGATTTATTTATCTTGACAGCAACAGCGTTTGCTCCCACGATATATAAAGCCGTGACTCCAGCGCTGTCGGAGGTGATTTCACCACCACAGTTACATACTTCAGCATATATGCCGAAGCGTGGGGGCAGCAGTGGGTGGAGGAGCAATTTGCTCCTGCCTTTTGCGGGAGGATGCCCCCATGCTTCGGCATATATATATTTTAGGTAGGCACAGGTTGCGTTAAATGTTTTATTTTTTACTATGTTTTTTTTTGTATTTGCTTTGCAGGTATGGTAAGTATTACTGTTATACTGTAATGTTACTTTGTTTTTTTGTTAACCATCATTTGCTTAGCAGGTACGCCATTCAGTTGCAGCACGGATTTATTTATCTTGACAGCAACAGCGTTTGCTCCCACGATATATAAAGCCGTGACTCCAGCGCTGTCGGAGGTGATTTCACCACCACAGTTACATACTTCAGCATATATGCCGAAGCGTGGGGGCAGCAGTGGGTGGAGGAGCAATTTGCTCCTGCCTTTTGCGGGAGGATGCCCCCATGCTTCGGCATATATATATTTTAGGTAGGCACAGGTTGCGTTAAATGTTTTATTTTTTACTATGTTTTTTTTTGTATTTGCTTTGCAGGTATGGTAAGTATTACTGTTATACTGTAATGTTACTTTGTTTTTTGTTAACCATCATTTGCTTAGCAGGTACGCCATTCAGTTGCAGCGCGGATCTATTTATCTTGACAGCAACAGCGTTTGCTCCCACGATATATAAAGCCGTGACTCCAGCGCTGTTGGAGGTGATTTCACCACCACAGTTACATACTTCAGCATATATGCCGAAGCGTGGGGGCAGCAGTGGGTGGAGGAGCGATTTGCTCCTGCCTTTTGCGGGAGGATGCCCCCATGCTTCGGCATATATAAATGGTGCATGTATGCCCATCATTAGAAGTGGGCGGATGAAGGGAGGTATTCTAATGGTGGGCATACCCACCGATCAATATCTTTTTTTCGTTCAGCCCACAGGCTGCATGAAAAAAAAGTTTACAATACAAGGACCAGCAACGTACTGGTATGTTGCTGGACTTTGAGTGGTTATACCAGAATGATGCCTGCAGGTTTAGGTATCATCTTGGTATCATTCTTTTCAGCCAGCGGTCGGCTTTCATGTAAAAGCAATCCTAGCGGCTAATTAGCCTCTAGACTGCTTTTACAAGCAGTGGGAGGGATCCCCCCCCCCACCGTCTTCCATGGTTTTCTCTGGCTCTCCTGGCCCAACAGGGAACCTGAGAATGCAGCCGGTGATTCGGCCAGCTGACCATAGAGCTGATCAGAGACCAGAATGGCTCCAATCATCTCTATGGCCTAAGAAACCGGAAGCTACGAGCATTTCATGACTTAGATTTCGCCGGATGTAAACAGCGCCATTGGGAAATTGGGAAAGCATTTTATCACACCGATCTTGGTGTGGTCAGATGCTTTGAGGGCAGAGGAGAGATCCTGGGTCTAATAGACCCCAATTTTTTCAAAAAAGAGTACCTGTCATTACCTATTGCTATCATAGGGGATATTTACATTCCCTGAGATAACAATAAAAATGATAAAAAAAGAAATAAAAATGAAAGGAACAGTTTAAAAATAAGAAAAAAAATTTAAAAATTAATAAAGAAAAAAAAAAAAAAAAAAAAAAAAGCACCCCTGTCCCCCCCTGCTCTCGCGCAAAGGCGAACGCAAGCGTCGGTCTGGCGTCAATTGTAAACAGCAATTACCCCATGCATGTGAGGTATCACCGCGAAGGTCAGATCGAGGGCAGTAATTTTAGCAGTAGACCTCCTCTGTAAATCTAAAGTGGTAACCTGTAAAGGCTTTTAAAGGCTTTTAAAAATGTATTTAGTTTGTCGCCACTGCACGTTTGTGCGCAAATTTAAAGCATGTCATGTTTGGTATCCATGTACTCGGCCTATGATCATCTTTTTTATTTCATCAAACATTTGGGCAATATAGTGTGTTTTAGTGCATTAAAATTTTAAAAAGTGTGTTTTTTCCCCAAAAAATGCGTTTGAAAAATCGCTGCGCAAATACTGTGTGAAAAAAAAAAATGAAACACCCACCATTTTAATCTGTAGGGCATTTGCTTTAAAAAATATATATAATGTTTGGGGGTTCAAAGTAATTTTCTTGCAAAAAAAAATAATTTTTTCATGTAAACAAAAAGTGTCAGAAAGGGCTTTGTCTTCAAGTGGTTAGAAGAGTGGGTGATGTGTGACATAAGATTCTAAATGTTGTGCATAAAATGCCAGGACAGTTCAAACCCCCCCCAAATGACCCCATTTTGGAAAGTAGACACCCCAAGCTATTTGCTGAGAGGCATGTCGAGTCCATGGAATATTTTATATTGTGACACAAGTTGCGGGAAAAAGACAATTTTTTTTTTTTTTTTTTTGCACAAAGTTGTCACTAAATGATATATTGCTCAAACATGCCATGGGAATATGTGAAATTACACCCCAAAATGCATTCTGTTGCTTCTCCTGAGTACGGGGATACCACATGTGTGAGACTTTTTGGGAGCCTAGCGGCGTACGGGACCCCGAAAACCAAGCACCGCCTTCAGGCTTTCTAAGGGCGTACATTTTTGATTTCACTCTTCACTGCCTATCACAGTTTCGGAGGCCATGGAATGCCCAGATGGCACAAACCCCCCCCAAATGACCCCATTTTGGAAAATAGACACCCAAAGCTATTTGCTGAGAGGTATAGTGAGTATTTTGCAGACCTCACTTTTTGTCACAAACTTTTGAAATTTGAAAAAAGAAAAAAAAAATATGTTTTTCTTGTCTTTCTTCATTTTCAAAAACAAATGAGAGCTGCAAAATACTCACCAAGCCTCTCAGCAAATAGCTTGGGGTGTCTACTTTCCAAAATGGGGTCATTTGGGGGGGTTTTGTGCCATCTTGGCATTTTATGGCCTTCAAAACTGTGATAGGTAGTGAGGAGTGAAATCAAAAATTTATGCCCTTAGAAATCCTGAAGGCGGTGCTTGGTTTTCGGGGCTCCGTACGCGGCTAGGCTCCCAAAAAGTCCCAAACATGTGGTATCCCCGTACTCAGGAGAAGCAGCAGAATGTATTTTGGGGTGTAATTCCACATATGCCCATGGCATGTTTGAGCAATATATCATTTTGTGACAACTTTGTGCAAAAAAAAAAAAAAAAAAAAAAGATTTTCACTTTCCCGCAACTTGTGTCAAAATATAAAATATTCCATGGACTCAACATGCCTCTCAGCAAATAGCTTGGGGTGTCTACTTTCCAAAATGGGGTCATTTGGGGGGGGGTTTTGTGCCATCTGGGCATTTTATGGCCTTCAAAAATGTGATAGGTAGTGAGGAGTGAAATCACAACTTTACGCCCTTAGAAATCCTGAAGGCGGTGCTGGGTTTTCGGGGCCCCGTACGCGGCTAGGCTCCCAAAAAGTCCCACACATGTGGTATCCCCGTACTCAGGAGAATCAGCAGAATGTATTTTGGGGTGCAATTCCACATATGCCCATGGCCTGTGTGAGCAATATATCATTTAGTGACAACTTTGTGCAAAAAAAAAAAAAATTGTTTCTTTCCTGCAACTTGTGTCAAAAAATAAAATATTCCATGGACTCAACATGCCTCTCAGCAAATAGCTTGGGGTGTCTACTTTCCAAAATGGGGTCGTTTGGGGGGTTTTGTGCCATCTTGGCATTTTATGGCCTTCAAAACTGTGATAGGTAGTGAGGAGTGAAATCAAAAATTTATGCCCTTAGAAATCCTGAAGGCGGTGCTTGGTTTTCGGGGCTCCGTACGCGGCTAGGCTCCCAAAAAGTCCCACACATGTGGTATCCCCGTACTCAGGAGAAGCAGCAGAATGTATTTTGGGGTGTAATTCCACATATGCCCATGGCATGTTTGAGCAATATATCATTTTGTGACAACTTTGTGCAAAAAAAAAAAAAAAATTGTCACTTTCCCGCAACTTGTGTCAAAATATAAAATATTCCATGGACTCAACATGCCTCTCAGCAAATAGCTTGGGGTGTCTACTTTCCAAAATGGGGTCATTTGGGGGGGGTTTGTTCCATCTGGGCATTTTGTGGCCTTCAAAAATGTGATAGGTAGTGAGGAGTGAAATCACAACTTTACGCCCTTAGAAATCCTGAAGGCGGTGCTGGGTTTTCGGGGCCCCGTACACGGCTAGGCTCCCAAAAAGTCCCACACATGTGGTATCCCCGTACTCAGGAGAATCAGCAGAATGTATTTTGGGGTGCAATTCCACATATGCCCATGGCCTGTGTGAGCAATATATCATTTAGTGACAACTTTGTGCAAAAAAAAAAAAAATTGTCACATTCCCGCAACTTGTGTCAAAAAATAAAATATTCCATGGACTCAACATGCCTCTCAGCAAATAGCTTGGGGTGTCTACTTTCCAAAATGGGGTCATTTGGGGGGGTTTTGTGCCATCTTGGCATTTTATGGCCTTCAAAACTGTGATAGGTAGTGAGGAGTGAAATCAAAAATGTATGCCCTTTGAAATCCTGAAGGCGGTGCTTGGTTTTCGGGGCCCCGTACGCGGCTAGGCTCCCAAAAAGTCCCACACATGTGGTATCCCCGTACTCAGGAGAAGCAGCCAAATGTATTTTGGGGTGCAATTCCACATATGCGCATGGCCTGTGTGAGCAATATATCATTTAGTGACAACTTTTTGTAATTTTTTTTTTTTTTTTTGTCATTATTCAATCACTTGGGACAAAAAAAATAAATATTCAATGGGTTCAACATGCCTCTCAGCAATTTCCTTGGGGTGTCTACTTTCCAAAATGGGGTCATTTGGGGGAGTTTTGTACTGCCCTGCCATTTTAGCACCTCATGAAATGACATAGGCAGTCATAAAATAAAAGCTGTGTAAATTCCAGAAAATGTACCCTAGTTTGTAGACGCTATAACTTTTGCGCAAACCAATAAATATACGCTTATTGACATTTTTTTTACCAAAGACATGTGGCCGAATACATTTTGGCCTAAATGTATGACTAAAATTGAGTTTATTGGATTTTTTTTATAATAAAAAGTAGAAAATATCATTTTTTTTCAAAATTTTCGGTCTTTTTCCGTTTATAGCGCAAAAAATAAAAACGGCAGAGGTGATCAAATACCATCAAAAGAAAGCTCTATTTGTGGGAAGAAAAGGACGCAAATTTCGTTTGGGTACAGCATTGCATGACCGCGCAATTAGCAGTTAAAGCGACGCAGTGCCAAATTGTAAAAAGTGCTCTGGTCAGGAAGGGGGTAAATCCTTCCGGGGCTGAAGTGGTTAAGCCATCCAGTCCAGATGGTCTCTGCCTTCACCTTGGTCACATCTCTAAAGATAAAAGAAAAAACTGCGCTAGAGACCTAAACGTGAAGCTGCAGCTATAAGTGAACTACACCAATGGTAAAGCAAATATATAAAAGCTGTGCATTAAAAAATGATCAATCAATTTGAATTATTATTGAATAGTCCTTGTGGTTGAATGTCCAATAAAGTGAGCAAAAATAAATAGTGAAAAAATAAATAGTGAAAAAAAACTTTTAAAATAAAAAATTGTTTTCAATATTCAGTGATTGATAGTAGAAATTCAGGTAACACAATTCCTGTTAGATAAAATACTTACCAGATAGCAAGCCAAATAAAACAGGTGGCTATAAACCCAGCCTGGGCCTTTGGGGAACCTTTCCGGATACGTCCTGGACAAATTCGACTCATAAGCCGAATCGGATCCAGGAAGGTTGTACCCAAAAAAATTTTAGGATAACATAGCGTAATACTGACTCAAATGTAGTATTAACCACCTCAATACAGGGCACTTACACCCCCTTCCTGCCTAGGCCATTTTTCAGTTTTCAGCGCTGTTGCACTTTGAATGACAATTGCGCGGTCATGTTACACTGCACCTTAATTAAATTTTTATCATTTTTTTCCCCACAAATAGAGCTTTCTTTTGGTGGTATTTGATCACCTCTGCGGTTTTTATTTATTGCGCTATAAACAAAAGAAGAGGGACAATTTTGAAAAAACACAATATTTTTTACTTTTTGCTATAATAAATATCCAATTTTTTTTTTTTTTTTAACAAATTTTTTCCTCAGTTTACGTATTCTTCTACATATTTTTGGTAAAAAAAAATTGCGATAAGCGTATATTGATTGGTTTGCGCAAAAGTTATAGCGTCTACAAAATAGGGGATAGATTTATAGCATTTTTATTATTTATTTATTTTTTACTAGTAATGGCGGCGATCTGCAATTTTTATTGTGACTACGATATTGCGGCGGACACATCGGACACTTTTGACACATTTTTGGGACCA
The DNA here is from genome assembly GCF_042186555.1 of Aquarana catesbeiana. Lineage (NCBI taxonomy): Eukaryota > Metazoa > Chordata > Amphibia > Anura > Ranidae > Aquarana > Aquarana catesbeiana. The sequence continues at coordinate 305,392,582 of NC_133324.1, forward strand.
TTCACATTTATACAGCGATCAATGCTATAAAATTGCATTGATTACTGTGTAAATGTGACTGGCAGGGAAGGGGTTAACACTAGGGGGCGCTCGAGGGGTTAATGTATGACCTAAGGAGGTGATTCTAACTGTGGGTGGAGGGGACTGACTGGGGGAGGTGACCGATCGCTGTCCCTATGTACAAGGGACACGCCATCGGTCTCCTCTCCTCTCTGACAGGACGTGGATCTGTGTTTACATGCACAGATCCACGCTTCTGCTCTGTTACCCGGCAATCGCGGGTGCCCGGCGGACATCGCGGCCGCCGGGCACGTGCACCGGGTCCCAAGTGACGCAGCGGGCACGCCCCCTAGTGGCTCAGGAGGGCGAGGACGTCATATGACGTCCTCCCAGAACAACAGAAGCCTCGTCCAGCCGTCATATGACGGTGGGCGGTGGCTTAGTGGTTAAAAAAGCTATTTATATATGTATATATGTGACACTCCACCAGTGATAAATCATATAAATCATAAACCATCCAGTGCCTATAGGCACAAACGGGATAGTAAAGTGAGTGACATCAAACATGCATAACAGTGAAAAATCTCCTATATGGAGAACTAGTGCAGAAAAAACATCAAAAAAAGCCGCTTACCAGAGTTAAAACCAAAGAGGCATGTGATCGACCACCAGATGACAGATGGAAAAAAAGGAAGGAATCTAAGGCCGCTTACCAGAATTTATGTAAAAATGGACATAAAATTGACCACCAGAGGATAAATGGAAAGAAATACCAAGGTGCAGCAAACCGCATAAAAGTCCTGCTTACCAGATAGCAGACTCTATAATGACAGACTGATTAGTTCACAGAACCGGCTTTCTGGCATGGGGCTGCGGGGATCCATTAGACCATCCATAACTCGGGCTCCGCAGTACACATATGGTAAAGAATGATGGCAATAGTGTAATACGTAAAAACTATTTATTGTGTATAAAAGAGTAACACTTACAGTGTAGCAAAATAAAAGCGAAATGCCGGCTGGCATACAAACAAACTCCCGTCCTCAATATGGCAACGTGGTGACGTCAGCACGTCCCTCTCAGACGCGTTTTGGCATAGGCTGACGTTCTCAATGGGGAACGGGCAGCGTGCTGAACCACCACTAGATTTACAAAACCCAAGCCTCGCTCTGAGTCCCGCTGCGGGAATCATAGAGCGCAATCTTGGATATGGGCACAACTCTTGTATAGTCTCCAAGGGGAATATCGCTCTGAGTCCCGCCGCGAGAGTAACAGAGCCATCTTGAATATGGGCACAAACAATATTTATGCTCTAGGAGAGGGGAGAAAGGACCCAGGTAGCTCCAAAAAGGAGTATAGTTACCCACCCGCCCTTATACATCTCTCCTTAACAACTAAAAACAGGGGGAAAAAATTCAAATATAAATGCATATAACCAATTTCCCTAATCAATAATATCAATGGTTGGAAAGAATAAGGAACGCATTGAATGCCTTTACAGGGGCTCCAAAACACCATTTAACTTTGGGCTTGGCCAACAATGATGTCAAAACGGCCACAAAGAAAAACAATATCACCCTAAAGGTTGTTGAACATTAATAACCCCAAAATCATATATTGAAATAGAAACCGGTAAGGCAATCAAAACGCTCCTATCACTATCCCATCAATAAATTAAATATTAAATTAATCATAAACTAATATAAATCCCCAAAAAATCCCTAATATCTATTCTAATGATAATAATAATCCAAATAAAATGATAATCAAAACAAAAATTATGTTTAAATAAAAATTAAATACTATAAATAATACATTAATAATATGAAGAAAACTATTGGTCAGGCCTAAATGACAAAATGATCAGGAATTGTCAATGGAGGCATTGACATCTACGTCGATATTAAGTCCATGGGGGGTGTAGGTTTTAACCCTATGGATCCAGGACATTTCTGACCTGGAAATTTCCCGCACCATGGAACTTCCACGCCAATGGGGTTTATATCTATCAATCCCTAAAAAAAGGGTGTTAGAGGGGTCCCTATTGTGTACCAGATGATAATGTTTGGAAACCGAGTGATTCTTAAATCCTGTCAAGATGTTAGTAACATGCTCATTGAGCCTAACTTGTAGGGAACGTTTGGTCCGCCCAATATATTGCAAGCCACAAGGGCATTGCAATAAATAGACCACCCCAAAGGTGGAACAAGTAATAAATGGGTTAATAGAGTGGGTCAGACCAGTACTGGTCGAAACAAAAGACTGGGTCCTCCTATTGGGACAGTTATTAAAAGAACAAACGCGACATTTATTGCATTTATAAAAACCCGTTAATTGATCAAAAAATGTGGTCTTATTAACCGGAGGATCTAATATGTTGGGAGCCAACCTATTCCTGAAAGAAGGGGCCCCTCTAAACACTATTTGTGGTTTGGATGGTAAAACTGGGGTCAGAATCCTATCATTGGTGATAATATGCCAATGTTTGGAGACTAGTTGTCTCACTTTCTTATGTTGGAGAGAATAGGTAGTTATAAAGGGTATACCAAAATCATGGCCTGAACTGTTGGTCTGTGACTTATCCAGCAACAAAACTTCCCTGTCCATGTCATATACTTCCTTAAGCACAGGCAACAATTTCTCCTTGGTGTAACCTTTCTCTAAGAATCTGTCAGTGATAATGTTGCTCTGGGCCAGGAACGTATCAGGATCCGAACAATTCCTACGCAATCTCATGTACTGGCTTTTAGATATTGAGTTCAGCCACGGCCTATGATGACAACTCTGCAATGAGATGTAGGAATTGCGATTGGTATCCTTAAAGAAAGTGGATGTAGACTAAATACCCCCTTTGATGGTCAAAGTAAGATCCAGAAAGTGACTCTGAGTTTGGCTCATCTCAAAATTAAGATGAATCCCTCGATCATTTACATTGAGGGAGAACATAAACTCATGAAGCTCCTGGCCATCACCATCCCACAGGAGGAGGATGTCATCTATATACCTGGCCCACAGGATAAGATGGGGGCTCCTGTGAGCATAGATGACATCCTCCTCCCACTTGGCCATAAAAAGGTTGGCAAAGCTGGGGGCATATTTCGCCCCCATAGCAACGCCACAACTTTGGCGATAGAATTTGTTTGAAAACCAAAAATAATTGTGGGAGGCCGCATAGCCAAGAAGCTCCATAATAAAAGAAATCTGACTAGCAGGAAGGCCAGAGTCTCTAACCAGGGCTCCCTCTACTGCCTCCAAACCCATATTATGGGGAATAATGGTGTATAAGGAGGTGACATCCGCGGTCACCATCCATACACCTGACCCGATTAATATCTGAAAGAAGGTTCAGTACATGCCGTGTATCCTTAATATACGAAGGCATCTTCTGAACCAGGGGCTGAAGATAAAAATCAATATATCTGCCCACCCGGGATGTGATTGAATCAATGCCACTCACAATAGGGCGTCCCGGGGGGCAGATAGGGTTCTTATGGACTTTGGGCAAATAGTATATAGTCGGTGTCCTAGGAGCTTTGGGAATTAGAAATAGGCTCTCTTTGTCTTTCAAAATGCCCATTGAGGAACCCTTAGATATGATTTTCTTAAGCTCCCTTAAATAACCATTCTTAGGGTCAGAGGGGAGGGAGGTATAGGTATCAGTATCGCTAAGGATCCTAGCCATTTCTGCCATGTAATCCCTGCGGTCAAGCACCACAATCCCCCCCCCCCTTGTCAGCGTGATGGATGACAAGATCTCTATTTTTGTACAAAGAATCTAGACCTTCCTGAATGATCTTAGAATTCTTAGCTTTTTTTATTTCCAACATCTCTAGATCGCTTAGAATAACATCTCTAAACACTTTAAGCGTAGGAGCAAGTACTCCAGAGGGATTGAAAAGGGATGCATTAGCCAAACCAGAATGCACAAATTGATCGGCAGGTGAAGAATTCCTTGTGATGGGATTACCAATCATATATCTCTTAATGTTTAACCTGCGGACAAATTTGTGGACATCCATATATGTTTGGAATCTATCTAAACTCCTAGGGGGGGCAAACTTGAGGCCTTTATCTAAAACTGCCTTCTCAGATTGGGACAGTTCTTTGGAACTCAAGTTGAAAATACCTTGACCAATTATGTTCTGGCTCTTTTTAGCTCGCAAGCGCCTCCCCCCTCTAGTTCCTCGCTTCTTTCTACTGGCCTTTTTAAACCTTGGCCGGGTCTGGAAAAACCCCAAGTCCCAGGTCCACTAAGAGAAGGGACAGTGTGATTGGGCATAGCCATGTCATGAGGTGGGTAGAAAAAAGGTGGGCTCTGGACATTATGTTGCTGTCCATATGTTCCAACCGGGTCAAATCCTTCATCGCAAGGATTGATATCACTTATTGTAAAAAATTTATTTTGTGTAGGAAGATTATATTCCCAAATAGCTTCATAGGGATCTTGATATGGTGGCTTTTGGAATGAGTCATAATTTTGGTTGGGTCTCCACCATTCTGGATAATCTCCATTATGGCCTCGACCCCTATTGGAGTTTAATTGGCCATGTCCTCTGCTCCTGTTGAAATTACCTCCTCTAAAAGAAGGTGGCTGTATACCACGTGACCCACTTCCCCTTTGGATATAATTTGATCTAGGAGGCCCTACATTATAGGGATGATGGGAAGGGGCATTGGTAGATTTAATAGACCCTGATGGTCTTTGAGGGGATTGATAATTTTGAGGGCCCAAATTCTTCAATGATTTATTGGGGGGGGGCCTTTTTTGTTAGTTTTGAGAGGTTGAGATTGTCTCAAGAGACTGTTAGGGTTTTCACCATAACCTTGTGTAGATACCTCCATTTCAGTGTTGGTCTGACCGGCCGAGTCTTCAAGCAGTTTCTTCTGCCAGTCAAAAACAACATTGTTACAGTAATGGTTAAGATCCCGATTATATTTTTTCTTTTTCTTATATTTTTGATCCTTATCCTCTTTTTCAAGGATTTTTAACAGATTCTGTGACCTCTCTCTGTATTCATCACTGTCCCTATTGGTACTGAGTTTATCTTTAACCACTTGAGGACCGCCTCACGCCGATGTATGTCGGCAAGGCGGCACGGACAGGCAAAATCACGTACATGTACGTGATTTGCCTTCCGCGGGTGGGGGGTCCAATCGGACCTCCCCCGGTGCCCGAGGTGGTCGTCTTTTGTTCCCCGGTGATCGGAGGTGAGGGGGAGGCCATCCGTTCGTGGCCCCCCCCTCGCGATCGCCGCCGGCCAATGGGAACATTCCTTTGCTGCTGTATGCTAAACAGCAGCAAAGGAAATGATGTCATCTCTCCTCGGCTCGGTAGTTTCCGTTCCAGCGCCGAGGGGAGAAGACATCACTGTGAGTGAAAACACACTACACAACACAGTAGAACATGCCAGGCACACAAAACACCCCGATCCCCCCCCGATCGCCCCCCCGATCGCCCCCCAATCACCCCCCCATCACAAACTGACACCAAGCAGGTTTTTTTTTTTCTGATTACTGTATTGGTGTCAGTTTGTGACAGTTACAGCGTTAGGGCAGTTAGTGTTAGCCCCCTTTAGGTCTAGGGTACCCCCCTAACACCCCCTAATAAAGTTTTAACCCCTTGATCACCCCCAGTCACCAGTGTCGCTAAGCGATCATTTTTCTGATCGCTGTATTAGTGTCGCTGGTAACGCTAGTTAGGGACGTAAATATTTAGGTTCGCCGTCAGCGTTTTATAGTGACAGGGACCCCCATATACTACCTAATAAAGGTTTTAACCCCTTGATTGCCCCCTAGTTAACCCTTTCACCACTGATCACCGTATAAGTGTTACGGTTGACGCTGGTTAGTTCGTTTATTTTTTATAGTGTCAGGGCACCCGCCGTTTATTACCGAATAAAGGTTTAGCCCCCTGATCGCCCGGCGGTGATATGCGTCGCCCCAGGCAGCATCAGATTAGCGCCAGTACCGCTAACACCCACGCACGCAGCATACGCCTCCCTTAGTGGTATAGTATCTGAACGGATCAATATCTGATCCGATCAGATCTATACTAGCGTCCCCAGCAGTTTAGGGTTCCCAAAAACGCAGTGTTAGCGGGATCAGCCCAGATACCTGATAGCACCTGTGTTTTGCCCCTTCGCCCAGCCCACCCAAGTGCAGTATCGATCGATCACTGTCACTTACAAAACACTAAACGCATAACTGCAGCCTTCGCAGAGTCAGGCCTGATCCCTGCGATCGCTAACAGTTTTTTTGGTAGCATTTTGGTGAACTGGCAAGCACCAGCCCCAAGCAGCGTCAGATTAGCGCCAGTACCGCTAACACCCACGCACGCACCGTATCCTCCCTTAGTGGTATAGTATCTGATCGGATCAATATCTGATCCGATCAGATCTATACTAGCGTCCCCAGCAGTTTAGGGTTCCCAAAAACGCAGTGTTAGCGGGATCAGCCCAGATACCTGCTAGCACCTGCGTTTTGCCCCTCCGCCCGGCCCAGCCCAGCCCACCCAAGTGCAGTATCGATCGATCATTGACACTTACAAAACACTAAATGCATAACTGCAGCGTTCGCAGAGTCAGGCCTGATCCCTGCGATCGCTAACAGTTTTTTTGGTAGCTTTTTATTGAACTGGCAAGCGCCAGCGGCCTAGTACACCCCGGTCGTAGTCAAACCAGCACTGCAGTAACACTTGGTGACATGGCGAGTCCCATAAGTGCAGTTCAAGCTGGTGAGGTGGCAAGCACAAGTAGTGTCGCGCTGCCACCAAGAAGACAAACACAGGCCCGTCGTGCCCATAGTGCCCTTCCTGCTGCATTCGCCAATCCTAATTGGGAACCCACCGCTTCTGCAGCGCCCGTACTTCCCCCATTCACATCCCCAACCAAATGCAGTCAGCTGCATGAGAGGCATTTTCTTTATGTCCTCCCGAGTACCCCTACCCAACGAACCCCCCCAAAAAAGATGTCGTGTCTGCAACAAGCGCGGATATAGGCGTGACACCCGCTATTATTGTCCCTCCTGTCCTGACAATCCTGGTCTTTGCATTGGTGAATGTTTTGAACGCTACCATTCACTAGTTGAGTATTAGCGTAGGGTACAGCATTGCACAGACTAGGACACACTTTCACAGGGTCTCCCAAGATGCCATTGCATTTTGAGAGACCCGAACCTGGAACCGGTTACCGTTATAAAAGTTAGTTACAAAAAAAGTGTAAAAAAAATAAATATATATAAAATAAAAAAAAAATAGTTGTTGTTTCATTGTTCTCTCTCTCTCTATTCTCTCTCTCTATTGTTCTGCTCTTTTTTACTGTATTCTATTCTGCAATGTTTTATTGTTATTATGTTTTATCATGTTTGCTTTTCAGGTATGCAATTTTTTATACTTTGCCGTTTACTGTGCTTTATTGTTAACCATGTTTTTGTCTTCAGGTACGCCATTCACGACTTTGAATGGTTATACCAGAATGATGCCTGCAGGTTTAGGTATCATCTTGGTATCATTCTTTTCAGCCAGCGGTCGGCTTTCATGTAAAAGCAATCCTAGCGGCTAATTAGCCTCTAGACTGCTTTTACAAGCCGTGGGAGGGAATGCCCCCCCCCACCATCTTCCGTATTTTTCTCTGGCTCTCCTGTCTCAACAGGGAACCTGAGAATGCAGCCGGTGATTCAGCCAGCTGACCATAGAGCTGATCAGAGACCAGAGTGGCTCCAAACATCTCTATGGCCTAAGAAACGGGAAGCTAAGAGCATTTTATGACTTAGATTTCGCCGGATGTAAATAGCGCCATTGGGAAATTGGGGAAGCATTTTATCACACCGATCTTGGTGTCGTCAGATGCTTTGAGGGCAGAGGAGAGATCTAGGGTCTAATAGACCCCAATTTTTTCAAAAAAGAGTACCTGTCACTACCTATTGCTATCATAGGGGATATTTACATTCCCCGAGATAACAATAAAAATGATTAAAGAAAAAAAAAATGAAAGGAACAGTTTAAAAATAAGATAAAAAAGCAAAAAAATAATAAAGAAAAAAAAAAAAAAAAAAAAGCACCCCTGTCGCCCCCTGCTCTCGCGCTAAGGCGAACGCAAGGTGCGGTCTGTCGTCAAACGTAAACAGCAATTGCACCATGCATGTGAGGTATCGCCGCGAAGGTCAGATCGAGGGCAGTAATTTTTGCAGTAGACCTCCTCTGTAAATCTAAAGTGGTAACCTGTAAAGGCTTTTAAAGGCTTTTAAAAATGTATTTATTTTGTTGCCACTGCACGTTTGTGCGCAATTTTAAAGCATGTCATGTTTGGTATCCATGTACTCAGCCTAAGATCATCTTTTTTATTTCATCAAACATTTGGGCAATATAGTGTGTTTTAGTGCATTAAAATTTAAAAAAGTGTGTTTTTTCCCCCAAAAATGCGTTTGAAAAATCGCTGCGCAAATACTGTGTGAAAATAAAAATGAAACACCCACCATTTTAATCTGTAGGACATTTGCTTTAAAAAAATATATAATGTTTGGGGGTTCAAAGTAATTTTTTTGCAAAAAAAAATAACTTTTTCATGTAAACAATGAGTGTCAGAAAGGGCTTTGTCTTCAAGTGGTTAGAAGAGTGAGTGATGTGTGACATAAGCTTCTAAATGTTGTGCATAAAATGCCAGGACAGTTCAAAACCCCCCCAAATGACCCCATTTTGGAAAGTAGACACCCCAAGCTATTTGCTGAGAGGCATGTCGAGTCCATGGAATATTTTATATTGCGACACAAGTTGCGGGAAAGAGACAAATTTTTTTTTTTTTTTTGCACAAAGTTGTCACTAAATGATATATTGCTCAAACATGCCATGGGAATATGTGAAATTACACCCCAAAATACATTCTGCTGCTTCTCCTGAGTACGGGGATACCACATGTGTGAGACTTTTTGGGAGCCTAGCCGCGTACGGGACCGCGAAAACCAAGCACCGCCTTCAGGCTTTCTAAGGGCGTGAATTTTTGATTTCACTCTTCACTGCCTATCACAGTTTCGGAGGCCATGGAAAGCCCAGGTGGCACAAAACCCCCCCAAATGACCCCATTTTGGAAAGTAGACACCCAAATCTATTTGCTGAGAGGTATAGTGAGTATTTTGCAGACCTCACTTTTTGTCACAAAGTTTTGAAAATTGAAAAAAGAAAAAAAAAAATGTTTTTTCTTGTCTTTCTTCATTTTCAAAACAAATGAGAGCTGCAAAATACTCACCATGCCTCTCAGCAAATAGCTTGGGGTGTCTACTTTCCAAAATGGGGTCATTTGGGGGGTTTTTTTGCCACCTGGGCATTCCATGGCCTCCGAAACTGTGATAGGCAGTGAAGAGTGAAATCAAAAATTTTCACCCTTAGAGATCCTGAAGGCGGTGATTGGATTTCGGGGCCCCGTACGCGGCTAGGCTCCCAAAAAGTCCCACACATGTGGTATCCCCATACTCAGGAGAAGCAGCTAAATGTATTTTGGGGTGCAATTCCACATATGCCCATGGCCTGTGTGAGCAATATATCATTTAGTGACAACTTTGTGCAAAAAAAAAAAAGTGTCACTTTCCCGCAACTTGTGTCAAAATATAAAACATTCCATGGACTCAATATGCCTCTCCGCAAATAGCTTGGGGTGTCTACTTTCCAAAATGGGGTCATTTGGGGGGGGTTTGTGCCACCTGGGCATTCCATGGCCTCCGAAACTGTGATAGGCAGTGAAGAGTGAAATCAAAAATTTACACCCTTAGAAATCCTGAAGGCGGTGCTTGGTTTTTGGGGCCCCGTACGCGGCTAGGCTCCCAAAAAGTCCCACACATGTGGTATCCCCATACTCTGGAGAAGCAGCTGAATGTATTTTGGGGTGCAATTCCACATAGGCCCATGGCCTGTGTGAGCAATATATCATTTAGTGACAACTTTTTGTAAATATTTTTTTTTTTTTTGTCATTATTCAATCACTTGGGACAAAAAAAATAAATATTCAATGGGTTCAACATGCCTCTCAGCAATTTCCTTGGGGTGTCTACTTTCCAAAATGGGGTCATTTGGGGGGGTTTTGTACTGCCCTGCCATTTTAGCACCTCAAGAAAAGACATAGGCAGTCATAAACTAAAAGCTGTGTAAATTACAGAAAATGTACCCTAGTTTGTAGACGCTATAACTTTTGCGCAAACCAATAAATATACGCTTATTGACATTTTTTTTACCAAAGACATGTGGCCGAATACATTTTGGCCTAAATGTATGACTAAAATTTAGTTTATTGGATTTCTTTTATAACAAAAAGTAGAAAATATCATTTTTTTTCAAAATTTTCGGTCTTTTTCCATTTATAGCGCAAAAAATAAAAACTGCAGAGGTGATCAAATACCATCAAAAGAAAGCTCTATTTGTGGGAAGAAAAGGACGCAAATTTCGTTTGGGTACAGCATTGCATGATCACGCAATTAGCAGTTAAAGCGACGCAGTGCCAAATTGGAAAAAGACCTCTGGTCCTTAGGCAGCATAATGGTCCGGGGCTCAAGTGGTTAATGACTTTAATCTCAGTATCAATTTTGGTTAACTTGACAGTCTTCCTATCTATTAAAAACTGTAGGAGTGATAGGCCTGCTTGATTAAAATATTTAAATCATTCCTCTAATTCAGTTTCACCCTTTTGAGGAGAAATTTCCCATCTTGGACTTCTCGGGACCATTGAATTTTTTATATAGGTCTTAAGATGTCCCATTGGGTATAGGTCCCATTGGGTATAGGTTTCAGAAATCATAAGGTTTTTCAACCTCACAAATAAACCCCCCAAATCATTTTCATCCTCTTTGTATAATTCAAAAACCCCATCAGTATTCACTACTTTCTGGGCTCGAAATTCAAAAATATCCATGATAATTAGAACTCGATCTAAAATCACCCAGCTGCAGTAATAAACAAGTGGAACAATAAGAAAAAAGAAAAAATCTGCGCTAGAGACCTAAACGTGAAGCTGCAGCTATAAGTGAACTACACCAATGGTAAAGCAAATATATAAAAGCTGCGCATTAAAAAATGATCAATCAATTTGAATTATTATTGAATAGTCCTTGTGGTTGAATGTCCAATAAAGTGAGCAAAAATAAATAGTGAAAAAATAAATAGTGAAAAAAACTTTTAAAATAAAAAATTGTTTTCAATATTCAGTGGTTGATAGTAGAAATTCAGGTAACACAATTCCTGTTAGATGAAATGCTTACCAGATAGCAAGCCAAATAAAACAGGTGGCTATAAACCCAGCCTGGGCCTTTGGGGAACCTTTCCGGATACGTCCTGGACAAATTCCACTCATAAGCCGAATCGGATCCACAAAGGTTTTTTTTCCATCTGTCATCTGGTGGTCAATCACATGCCTCTTTGGTTTTAACTCTGGTAAGCGGCTTTTTTGGATGTTTTTTCTGCACTAGTTCTCCATATAGGAGATTTTTCGCTGTTATGCATGGTTGATGTCACTCACTTTACTATCCCGTTTGTGCCTATAGGCACTGGATAGTTTATGATTTATATGATTTATCACTGGTGGAGTGTCACATATATACATATATAAATAGCTTTTTTAATACTACATTTGAGTCAGTATTACGCTATGTTATCCTAAATTTTTTTTGGGTACAACCTTCGTGGATCCGATTCGGCTTATGAGTGCAATTTGTCCAGGACGTATCCGGAAAGGTTCCCCAAAGGACCAGGCTGGGTTTATAGCCACCTGTTTTATTTGGCTTGCTATCTGGTAAGCATTTCATCTAACAGGAATTGTGTTACCTGAATTTCTACTATCAACCACTGAATATTGAAAAAATTTTTTATTTTAAAAGTTTTTTTCACTATTTATTTTTTCACTATTTATTTTTGCTCACTTTATTGGACATTTAACCACAAGGACTATTCAATAATAATTCAAATTGATTGATCATTGGGGCGTGGCCTGAAGCTACATGGAGTAGGACGTGTTCCGAGCAGCTCCGTACATTTATCCTACCATCCGCGGCATCCTGCATCCCCCAGGCAATATTTCTTCACCGCAATCATCCCCCTGGATACTCCAGCCCCTGGACATCATGTCGTCATCAAAAGCTCAGAAAGCTGCCACGTCTAAGCTAGACCAATACCGCCGACATGAGAAGGAAGATCAGGCGGAAAATGGCGGCGACAATGCACATGGCGAGGAGCACACAGCAGGAGACACAGACAAACTGTTAGAAGCAATAACTCTATGCCGAACATCGCTCGCTTCACAGATAGAAGAAGTCAAGGTAGACATTTCCTTGATCAGACAAGATTTTCACAAACTCCGGGATCGAGTTAAGGAAACCGAAACCCGCATTAGTGACAAGGAGGACACCATCCCTCTAATGAGAACGGAGGTGCACCACATGAAACAGCAAATCCAACAGCTATTCTCCAAACAAGAAGACCTGGAGAACAGAAGCAGGAGGTGTAACCCTCATCGGACTGCCAGAGGGAGCTGAAGGTAAAGACCCCACGCTTTTCTTAGAGCAACTTCTTATTAAGACATATGGTAGAGAGGCCTTCTCCCCCATGCTGGCAGTTGAAAGAGCGCACCGCATGCCTGCCAGACCGCCACCGCAGGGAGCCCCACCACGTACCTTTATAGCAAAAATGCTTAACTATAGAGACAGAGATGCAGCCCTGCGATTGGCAAGAGAGCGAAGTAATATCCCCCTTGGCAATGTAAAAATAGCGGTGTTTCCAGACTTTTCTGCGGAGGTCCAGCGACGCAGGCAAAATTTCATGAAAGCTAAACGAAAGCTTAGAAGCCTCAACATGAAATATGCCATGCTGTTTCCAGCGCGCCTCCGAGTGGAACACGATGGCCGCGCATCTTTTTTTGAAGATCCTGCTGAGCTGATGGCCTGGATGGAATGCAGAGCTACCCTGGACAAGGCAGATTAAGGTGACTGTGAGTATGTAATCATACCTTAAGCTTTTACATACAAACTCCTGGATTAGACATAACAGCACTCTATTAACATTCTCTCAAGTTGAAAACCCACCCCCATTTACTTCACCAGTTGTTATCATTGTGAAGAGAGCTAAGGGGGCAAGGGGCCGCAGAGATTGAACAACTGATTGCATGAGTGCTCCCGTTGCTGACATAAAATCGGTTTAAATATTGCGGATCATTGTTGTTGCATTATGTTGGAACTTTCCTGGGACTACTCCTTATGAGATCAAAATTTAACTACCAAGCTATACCTCACAGAGGAGCTCTGGATAGCCAGCGTCCTATTAACCACAAGTAGAGTGCAGCATAAGATGCCCCCATGCAAGTCTAGAGATGACGGCCTAAGCAGAAATGGACATAACAGCATCAATCTTGACATTGCGCAAACATCAGCAACACACCTGAGCATTAAGAAGCTAACCCTATCTGTTATTTTCCCTTTATGGAAAGAGGGTTTTAGATCTGGTGCACAGAGACCCATCCTACTTCAATTATTATTATTTTTTTATTATTTTGCCTTTCAATATGCCATCAGGCCCGAGACTGCACAGAAAGTTTTGTTTTGGGTGCATGCTAGCATCAGTTGGGGAAGATGCAAAGCAGGGAGGGTGGAGGGGGGAGGGGAAACCAAAAAGTTGAATTTAAATGAACGCACTTTAATTTTCATGCATACAATACCAACATACCTTACGCTTAATTGGTGTTTACTTGATACATACAGTACTGACATTGTGTTAATTTTCATGCATACAATACTAACATACCTTACGCTTAACTGGTGTTTGCTTGATACACATGGTATGGATATTGCGCAAGCATCAGTACCACACCTCAGCATTAAGTGGCTAACCCTGTCTGTTATTTTCCTTTTATGGAAAGAGGGTTTTAGACCTGGTGCACAGAGACCCATCCTATTTCAACTCTTGTTTTTTTATTATTTTTCCTTTCAATATACAGTCAGGCCTGAGACTGCAAAGAAAGTTTTGTTTTGGGTGCAGGCTAGCATCAGTTGGGGAAGATGCAAAGCAGTGAGGGGGGAGGGGGAAGGGGAAACCAAAAAGCTGAATTTAAATGTACGCATTTTAATTTTCATGCATACAATACTAGCATACCTTACGCTTAACTGGTGTTTGCTTTATAAATACAGTGAGTTGTATCATTCATCCTCCTTGTTTAAACAATCCTCATCAACCCATTACGAGGGGGTTAAATGTTATAATAGTATACTATCATGTAGTTGCAAACAACAATGCCACAACTGTCATTGAAGTTCCTTATATGGAATGTGAGGGGGCTGCGTGATAAAATTAAGCGCGCGGCAGCTCTCACATTTCTTAAAAAACAAAGAGCGGATGTGGTTGCCCTGGTTGAAACACATATAGAGGGTAGGCTTCAGATGACACTCCGTCGCCCATGGGTGGGATGGGTGTTCCATTCGACCCACACAACACATTCTAGAGGTGTCTCGGTACTCATCGCAAAAACAGTGCATTTTGAACTATGTGAGTTGAAAACAGATTCACAAGGTAGATACATATTTATATCTTCTAAACTCCACGGGGAACCTTTTTTAATTCTGGCTGTCTACGTCCCTCCCCCATTTTCCACCTCCATACTGCTGGAAGGAATTTCCTTCATAGCGCATTACCCAACAGCTCAAATAATATGGATGGGGGATTTCAACAACACACTAAACATAGAACTAGACAGATTAACACCAACACCACTTAGCATGAACACCCCCAAAGACACTAAACTTGCTAGACTCTTCTCACCCTTTCACTTGATAGACACCTGGAGGCATAAATTTCCACACACACGTAAATACTCCTGTTTCTCAGCAACACACAATACTATGTCAAGAATTGACTTCATTTTTGTATCCCAAAATCTGTCAACACATCTTCTAGAGACAGACTTCGGTCCTAGACTCCTTTCAGATCATGCTCCATACTGGATCACACTCAATTTTCACACAGATAAGCCACCAACTTCATGGCACCTCAATCCATTCTGGTTGACACTGTTGCCTGAGGATGACAACTTGTCAGCCGAATGGGAAAACTTTTTTCTGGATAACACCAATTCTGCCCCCTTCCTGTCGGTATGGGAAACTTTTAAAATACACGCCAGGGCTTCTTTAATAACTCGCATTAACAGGATCAAAACAAACTCATCAGAAACTTATGCTAAGGCGGAAGCCGACCTCTCATACATAGAACAAACATACAACGCTGACCCCTCCCAGGCCAATGCCTCCCACCTAAAATTACAGTCAAGGATTATAAACCAGTTGCAATACGAAAAAGCGAGACAAAAATTATTTTTTGCCAAGCAGAAGTATTTTGAGCAAGGTGAGAGGGCTGGAAAGCTTCTTGCGTTTCTATCCCGAAATGAGGACAAACCTCCGGTGGTTATTACACTTCGGGGCCCAGAGGGTAAGGAGATCTCAGATCCCCCTGATGTGTCATCTAAGTTCAGGGAATTCTTTATGGATTTATATACTTCTAGGACCCAGGAGGGACCCAATGACATGGCTCCCTTTTTGGAAGAAGTAGCATTCCCTCAGCTTACGATTGAACAAAGGGAGCTTCTAGAGGCCCCTCTGACTAGAGAAGAAATAGACATCGCAATAGCAAGCTTTGCCAAATCCAAATCCCCTGGTTCAGATGGGTTACCCATAGAATTTTATTCACACTACAATGAAATACTCACTCCCAAATTGCTTACCCTTTATAATGATATGTCCAAACGATTTACCTTACCACCCTCTATGGGAGAAGCCACAATAGTGCTTATTCCTAAGCCGGGTAAAGACCCGGGCTATCCGGAATCCTATCGCCCGATCTCATTATTGCAGGTCGATATCAAAATTCTAGCCAAAATCCTAGCCATGAGACTCAATCAAGTGATACTCAACCTCATACATGCTGACCAGGCAGGTTTCATGCCAGGGCGCAATACCTCCTTTAACCTCCGGAAACTATTCATAAATCTGCAGGCTACACATGAAAATGTAGGTACAAGAGTAGTAGCCACCCTTGATACAGCCAAAGGGTTTGACTCGGTGGAGTGGAGATATCTCTGGAGTTGTCTTGAACGGTATGGCTTTGGTCCAAATTTCATTAAATGGGTACAACTACTATATCAAAATCCCACAGCCAGAGTGGTGGCAAACGGATGGCCGTCTCAGAAGTTTGACCTCCACAGAGGCACGAGACAGGGCTGTGCGCTGTTCCCACTATTGTATGCTCTGGCTGCGGAACCATTGGCTATTTCTATTCGGACAGACCCAGAGATTACAGGATTAAAGATTGGACCCCTTATGGAAAAAATCAGCATGTATGCTGACGATACATTACTATATCTGGCTGACCCGGGCCCTTCACTCCACCGAGCCTTCCAAACAATCGAACGATTTGGGAAATTCTCAGGCCTCAAAATAAATTGGGAGAAATCTCAAATTCTACCAATAGACACCTTCCCACTCACAAAATTCCAAGCCACCTTACCGCTACAAAGAGTAGACACAATTAAATATCTAGGAATATCCACCTCCAAAAATACAGCAGATTATATAACACTCAACATTAAGCCACTATATTCCCTTATTAAAACTAAAATTCAATCCTGGACCTGATTACCCTTAGGGATATGGGGCCGCATCAACCTTATAAAGATGATATTACTCCCTAAAATTTTGTATATACTTTGGCATGCCCCAAGCTACATACCCTTAAAACACTTTAAAATAATCGAGTCCCTCCTCAAACCCTTTGCGTGGGGGAAAAATAGACATAAGATAGCATGGCAAGCCCTCAAAAACTCAACAGACATGGGAGATACTGCACTCCCAGACTTTAATAACTATTACATTGCGTCCCAACTGTCGCAACTTTACCATATAGACAAGGTGGATAGTGAAAGATTTCGAATGCTACTTTGCCCACAATGGGCACAAAAAACCTTAGATTCAATATATGCCATCACCATGGGCACAAAGACCAATGAAGGAAACATAAATAAGACGTCCCTGATGTACCAGTATAGACGTATCTGGGAGCTTGCCAACAATAAACTTAGCATACCTAGACATAATGACTTTACTCCCCTTTGGTACAATAAAGACCTATCTGAACTCCACCGCATCCAAGACCCTGAGCTTTGGATAGAGAGGGGTATATTCTACCTACACCATATATGGTCAAACAAAACCCTCAAAAGCTTTAATACCCTTAAAGCAGAGTTCAATCTACCTGACAATATGTTATTTAGATTCCTCCAATTGAGACACGCAACACAGGCACAATTCTCACAACCCCCATCACATTCATCTCCTAATCCTTTAATAGCAATCATAAAAGACACAGACCCCAAAAAACTGATCTCATGTTTCTACACCATGCTCACTACTCCAGTAGCCACAAAAATAGCATACAGTCTCAAATCTCGCTGGGAAAGAGATGAGGAATGGGAAGAAGCATTAGAAACATGTAAAGAAGTACAGTATCACCTAAGCTGTCAGACAGGTTGACACAGTTGTACATAATACACCGTGCATACCTAACCCCGCTTAGGGTGGCCAGATACAAGCAAGATTACTCAGCCTTATGCCCAATGTGTAAGTCCTCAAGCTGTTCATTCTTACATCTCCTTTGGTCATGTCCATAAATACAGGGCCTCTGGAAACAGATAGTAAACTTCCTGCACGATAACATGGGCTCACCTGTGACACTGGACCCCAAGCAATGTCTGCTGGGTGTACTCCCAGAACCAGTGGACAAATACACCAAGATATTCTTACAGGAGGCTCTTTTCTCATGCAGGAAGACGATAGCTAGGAAATGGATGTGTCCCTTACCACCCGAGATTAAAGAATGGAGAGCGGATATAAACGGGACACTCCCCTATAAACGGGTTATATACACATCAATAGAGGATGCCCGGACAAATTCAATAAAATATGGGACCGATGGCTACAGGACGCGGAAACTTGCACATGATTGATATATATCCCTTTTACACCAGAAGTACACCTTACCTTACTGAGAGTATTGTATCCACATTTTACATTAAATGATAAAACAATGGAGAACATCAGAAGAAACTCACAACTGAACATTGACATATGTAAACATCTTTAATCATTGTGCAACCACTGTGGAATGTATACATGTATGCGTATATGCAATTAACACAACTTGTATGTAATCTGATTCAAAATAAAAAACTTTGTTTGAAAAAAAAAAATTGATTGATCATTTTTTAATGCGCAGCTTTTATATATTTGCTTTACATTTCTAAAGATGCTCTCCTGTGTTCCTGTTAAAGACTTGTATGGCTGACATTCCTTCTGGCTCCAGATCCTGCCTGCTGTTCTACTAGACTTATCTCTGGCTCCCTGACGTTTTGGCTTGTCTGACTATCCGTGCCGGTTCCTGAACTCTGGCTATGTTTTGACTACGTTTACTCTGTTTACCTTTTTTTTATTATTATTATTAAACAAGTGTGATTTAACTGTACTTCTGTCTCAGTCTGATTCATGGTTTCTGACACCTACTGTATCATAGGAATGTTGCAAGGGGCAGAAAAATACAGTAAACGATTTAATGAAAAACAGATTACAAAACCATTAAAGTAGAAGTAAAGTTGATTTTTAAACAAATGGCTGACAGGCAGGGTATATATCACAGTAGAGACCCTATTGGTCTCTTTTGCCATAAATGCATCCTTCTGCCTGTCAGCTTTCATGTTCCTTGAGCCGTGCATGCGCAGCTCAGCAAATATTTGCTGCCCTGATCCGTGCTGCGGCGATGTGACTCCTTTACTTCTGTCCCTTTAAGGCAGAAGATATAACATAGTGCTTTTGCCATGTCAATTGTCCCTTTCTATGCCGTACAATACCTGGCTGACCCTGCCAGTTCCTGTCTTCCTCTGCTTGAACTGACTACATTTATCTTGGCTGCTGATCCGTGATAGCGTGGTCAGATTAGGTGCCTCTGTCATCCAGCTCTCTCTAATCCTCAGCAATGCCATTCCCCTAAAGCTTCCCCTCCACTTCTCTTTGTTAATCAGTTCCCACCAAGGCCAATTCTGACATTTCTCTCCTACATGTAAAAATCTGTATTTTTTGCTAGAAAATTACTTAGAACCCCCAAACATTATATATATATTTTTCAGCAGAGACCCTAGAGCAGGGGTAGGCAACCCTGGAGAGGTTGAGATCTACCTGGACAACATAGAAGAGATCAAAGATCACCATCGGGTGCCGCACTTAAAAAAATAAAAAAAGTACTTCACTAGCAAGCCACCAATAAAAAATAAAGACGATATAAAAGAAAACTTAGAAAGATCTAATAACAGTTATGTCACTGTAAAAATATTAAATCAGTCTACCTTAAAATTTTGCTTCCGTGAGAAGATCGGCATTCACTTTCATTCATAATTTTTTCACGTCTGGGGAGTAATTGGTTACCCCCACAAGTCTGATGCTGGAGTTCATCATGAAAGCAGAACATCTGATATTGCAGGCTGATTTACTCAACTATTCGCAGGCCTGGCTGTATGCTCTTAATTCTGACCAGTGTAAGTAGTTTGTAGGGAAGTGTACAGAGGTCAGTAGGATGTAGGGCAGTGTACTAAGGTCAGTAGTATGTAGGGCAGTGTACAGATGTTAGTAGTATGTAGGGCAATGTACAGAGGTTGGTAGTATGTAGGGACGTGATATCAGTAGGATGTACGGCAGTATACAGAGGTCAGTAGTAGTATGTTAAATTTAGTGTTATCTCTCTCATAATGGTCACTGGAAGTTTAACATGGCACCTCATGGCAAAGAACTCTCTGAGGATCTGAAAAAAAGAAGTGTTGCTCAACATAAAGATGGCCTAGGAAAATTGCCAAGACCCTGAAACTGAGCTGCAGCACAGTGGCCAAGACCATACTGTGGGTTAACAAGACAGGTTCCACTCAGAACAGGCCTCACCATGGTCAACCAAAGAAGTTGATTGCACATCCTCAGCGTCATATCCAGAGGTTGTCTTTGGGAGATAGACGTATGAGTGCTGCCAGCATCGCTGCAGAGGTTAAAGGGGGGGGGGGTCAGCCTGTCAGTCCTCAGACCATATGCCACACACTGCATCAAATTGGTCTGCATGGCTGTCATCCCAGAAGGAAGCCTCTTCTAAAGATGATGCACAAGAAAACCTCCAAACAGTTGGCTGAAGACAAACAGACTAAAAATATGGATTACTGGAACCATGTCCTGTGGTCTAATGAGACCAAGATAAACTTAATGGATTCAGATGTGTCAAGAGTATGTGGTGGCAACCAGATGAGGAATACAAAGACAAGTGTGTCTTGCCTACAGTCAAGCATGGTGGTGGGGTGGTCATGGTCTAAGGCTGCATGAGTGCTGCCGGCACTGGGGACCTACAGTTCATTTAGGGAACCATGAACGCCAACATGTACTGTGACATACTAAAGCAGAGCATGATCCCCTCCCTTCGGAGACTGGGCCGTAGGGCAGTATTCCAACATGATAAAAACCCCAAACACACCTCCAAGACAAAGAAAGAAGCTGAAGGTAAAGGTGATGGACTAGCCAAGAATGTCTCCAGACCTAAACCCTATTGAGCATCTGTGGAGCATCCTCAAATGGAAGGTGGAGGAACGCATGGAGGAGTGGAAGCAGCCTGTGAAGCTCTGGTGAACTCCATGCCCAAGAGGGTTAAGGCTGTGCTGGAAAATAATGGTGGTGACACAAAATATTGACACATTGGGCCCTATTTGGACATTTTTACTTAGGGGTGTACTCACTTTTGTTGCCAGCAGTTTAGACATTAATGGCTGTGTGTTGTTATTTTGAGGGGACAACACATTTACACTGTTATACAAGCTGTACACTCACTACTTTACATTGTAGCAAAGTGTCATTTCTTCAGTGTTGTCACATGAAAAGATATAATAAAATATTTACAAAAATTTGAGGGGTGTACTCACTTTTGTGAGATACTGTATATAATATATATATATATATATATATATATATATATATATATATATGCACACATTTGTGCTCATAAGTTTACATACCCCGGCAGAATGTATGATTTCTTGGCCATTTTTCAGAGAATATGAATAACACAAAAATTTTTTTTACTCGTGGTTAGTGTTTGGCTGAGGCCATTTTTTATCAATGGACTGTGTTTAGTATTTTTAAATCATAATCACAACAGAAACTACTCAAATAATCCTGATCAAAAGTTTACATACCCTGATGATTTTGGCCTGAAAACATGCACACAAGTTGACACAAAGGGGTTTGAATGGCTATTAAAGGTAACCATCCTCACCTGTGATCTGTTTGCTTGTAATTAGTGTATGTTTGTATAAAAGGAGTTTCTGGACTCCTGGCAGACCCTTGCATCTTTCATCCAGTGCTGCACTGATGTTTCTGGATTCTGAGTCATGGGGAAAGCAAAAGAATTGTCAAAGGATCTGCGGGAAAAGGTAGTTGAACTGTATAAAACAGGAAAGGGATATAAAAAGATATCCAAGGAATTGAGAATGCCAATCAGCAGTGTTCAAACTTTATTCAAGAAGTGGAAAATTAAACCAAACCACGGTCAGGTAGACCAACTAAAATTTCAGCCACAACTGCCAGGAAAATTGTTCGGGATGCAAAGAAAAACCCACAAATAACTTCAGGTGAAATACAGGAGTCTCTGAAAACATGTGGCTGTTTCAAGATGCACAATAAGGAGGCACTTAAAGAAAGATGGGCTGCATGATTGAGTTGCCAGAAGAAAGCCATTACTACTCAAATGCTACAAAGTATTCCGCTTACAATACGCCAAACAGCACATTGGAGAAAAGCCTCAAACCTTCTGGTACAAAGTCATTTGGAGTGATGAGACCAAAATTGAGCTTTTTGGCCACAACCATACACGCTACATTTAGAGAGGAGTCAACAAGGCCAATGATGAAAGGTTCACCATTCCTACTGTAAAACACGGAGGTGGATCACTGATGTTTTGGAGGATGTGTGAGCTACAAAGACATAGGAAATTTGGTCAAAATTGATGGCAAGATGAATGCAGTATTTTATCAAAAAAATACTGGAGGAACATTTTCATTCATCAGCCAGGAAGCTGTTTATGGGACGTACTTGGACATTCCAACATGACAATGATCCAAAAGACAAGGCCAAGTCAACCTGTCATTGGCTACAGCAGAATAAAGTGAAGATTCTGGAGTGGCCATCTCAGTCTCCTGACCTCAATATCATTGAGCCACCCTGGGGAGATCTCTAACGTGCAGTTCATGCAAGACAGCCCAAGAATTTACAGGAACCGGAGGCTTTTTTGCCAAGAAGAATGGGCAGCTTTACCATCTGAGAAGATAAAGAGCCTCATCCACAAATACCACAAAAGACTTCAAGCTGTCATTGATATTAAAGGGGGCAATACACGGTATTAAGAACTGGGGTATGTAAACTTTTGATCAGGGTCATTTGGGTAGTTTCTGTTGTGATTATGATTTAAAAAGAGTAAACACAGTTGATTGATAATAAATGGCTTCAGCCAAACACTAACCATGAGTGAAAGAAAAGTTTTTTGTGTCATCATTAATATTCTCTGAAAAATGGCCAGGATATCATAAATTCTGCCAGGGTATGCAAACTTATGAGCACAACTATAAATACTTATGTGTTTGTGTGTATGTGTCACTTACTGCTGACCCCTCAGCTCTGCATCATCTACTACTACCAACCTCTACATCATTTACTCCCAACCTCTGAACTCTGCATCACTAACACCTGACCCCTGAACTTTGCGTCACTTACCTCTGTACTCTGTGTCCCTTTAAGCCACAGCCAGTATTCAGCGCAATGAAAATGCAAGGGCCTGATCTTCCACACAGGTTCACTGCATTCAGAAAATGCCCCTGCCCTGAGCTGATCATTGCGCATCCATTCCAGATACTTGTATGTGACATCACATACAAGCACGTGGGCTGGATGCAAGAGGTGGATCAGCGGGGATGAGTGTGCCAGAACAGGTAGATGTGTCTCATCTCTGCTTCCTTGCACCACTCTGCATATCATGCATATAATAGATGAGAAGAGGATACAGCAGTGGAGCAGATGAGTAGGAGGGTACAGCAGTGGGGCAGATGAGCGGGGGGGAGGGGGTAGCAGTGGGATGGAAGAGCAGGAGGGTATGCTGGTGGGGCAGATATGCAGCAGGTACAGTGGTGGAAGAGATGAGAAGGGGGTTCAGCTGTGGGACAGAACAGAAGAGCAAGGGGCTTAACAGTGATGGGGCAGATGAGCAGGGGTTACAGTGGTAGGACAGAGGAGCAGGGGGGTTCAGTGATGGGCCAGATGAGAAGGGGGTTACAGTGGTGGTACAGATGAGTAGGGGGTTACACTGGTGGGGCAGAAGAGCAGGGGGGTACAGAGGTGGGGCAGTCATGCAGGGGGGAACATTGGCAGGGCAGAGGAGAAAGGAGGTACATTGGTGGAACAGATGAGCAGGGGGTACAGAGGTGGAGCAGAAGAGCAGAGGGGTACAGAGGTGAGACAGATGTACAAGAGGTAAACTCGTGGGGCAGATGAGAAAGGGGGTTACAGTGGTGGGAGCAATGAGAATAGGGTTCAGCGGTGGCACAGAAGAATGGGGGTACAGCGGTGGGGCAGGTGTTCAGGGGGTTACAGTGGTTGGGCAGAAGTGCAGGAGGTACAGTGGTGGGAGAGATGAGAAGGGGGTTCAGCGGTGAAACAGAAGAGTGCAGTACAGTACAATGATAGGGCAGATGAGCAGGGGGTGTTCAGTGTTGTGCCAGATGAGAAGGGGGTCACAGTGGTGGAAAAGATAAGCAGGGAGGGTTCAGTGTTGGGGCAGATGTGAAAGGGAGATGCATTAGTGGGACAGATGAGCAGGGGGTTACAGTGGTGGGGCAGAAGAGCCGGGGGGTACAGAGGTGGGGCAGAAGAGAAGGGAGGTACAGAGGTGGGGCAGAAGAGCACGGAGGTACAGAGGTGGGGCAGATAAGCAGGGGGTACAGAGGTGGGGCAAAAGAGAAGGGGGGTACAGAGGTGGGGAAGATGTGCAGGGTGGTACAGTGGCGGGAAAAGATTAAAAGGGAGATACATTGGTGGGACAGATGAGCAGGGGGTTACAGTGGTGGGGCAGAAGAGCAGGGGGAACAGTGGTGGGACAGAAGAGCAGGGGGAACAGTGGTGGGGCAGATGAGAAAGGGGGTTACAGTGGCGGGCAGATGAGCAGATGGGTTCGGTGTTAGGACAGGTGAGAAGGTGGTTTAGCAGTGAGACAGAAGAGCATGGGGGTACAGCGGTGGAGTAGATGTGCAGGGGGTTACAGTGGTGGGACAGATGAGCAGGGGGTACAGAGGTGGGGCAGATATGCAGGGTAGTACAGTGAGGGGACAGATGAGCAGTGGGGTACAGTGGGGGGACAGATTTGCAGAAGGTACAATGATCTGAGGTGTGAAGGTGCAGGAATAAGGGCTGATCTGAGGCATGAGCGTGCAGGATGTTAATTAGTCACTATTAAGTAGTTTACAGCATTTAAAAATTTGTGATTTAAGAGTGTGAAGTTAACATTTTCTTGTTATAAAATCAGCACACACAATTTCTTTGAAAACATTTTTTGGCACACTGTGCTCAAAAGTTTGCCTACCCCTGGGGGGGGCGTGGCTAACAGCCGAGCTGAATGGAAGCCTGATCTTACAGCTCCTGCACTGAACAGAGAAACGGACCCCAAATCACAGCATCTGACCCTCAAAATTGCAGCCCTCAGACCCCCACAACCTGGGGAACCAGACCGGAACCTCTAGGAAAAGAAAAGAATACAGGATTCTCACGAAAATCACAGATTTCCTCATCTTCCCTCAGGGAGATAACATCCAAGATGGCCACCGCGGCACTGTGCTGCACACAGATGATTCCTACACTGACCTGCCTGATGCTGAAGAACCCTCCATTTCACCTCAGCATAACTCCTCGGGCTCCCAGCTATCCTCCGGACCCCCATCCACCTCCAACAGCCCTGCTAAAGCAAGGATGCGACTGGATACAACTGATCAGCTACAGGAGGTAAGGCCTGCTTAGAAAACCTCCTCACACATCCCCCTGCATCTTCCCCCATAGCAGCCTTCCCCACTACTAATCAGCCTGTCATAGACACTATGATGAAAGAGATGCTGATGTCCCTTCACAGCTCCCTCCAATCTGACATTTCCTCAATGTTTACAGCATTTAAAACAGAAATGCTGCACACAGGGCAGAAAATGGGGATTATGGAAAAACAAATGAGCGTCATGACAGAAACAGTTAATGACCTAGTAGACGCACATGATCATACCAGAGAAGAGCACCGCTGGGTGCGTGCCAAAATGGCGGATCTCGAGGATCGCTCACGGCGTCAAAATGTTAAAATCAGAGGAATCCCTGAGACTATCCTGCCTGCAGATCTAAATTCCTATGCTAGGAAATTGATCTCAACACTCCTCCCAGATCTCCCACCGATCGAGACGATCATCGATCGCATCCACCATCTACCAAAACCTCCTGATCTACCCGCAGAAGTACCATGCGACACTCTGATGCGCATCCACTTCTACCACACCAAGGACATGCGCCTTACACAATCCAGACGCCTGGGGCAGTTCCCACATCCATACGCAAAGCTGCAACTTTTTGCTGACATCTCCCAATACACCTGGCAACAGAGACGTCAACTGCAAACGATCACAAAACCCCTCAACAATCACAAGATTCCATACCAATGGGGCTTCCCCACCAAGCTGATGGTTACCAGAAATGGAGTGCGTCACAACATCCACACCGCAGAAGAAGGCATACAATTGCTCAAAAATTGGGGTATTATACCTGATGGTGACACTCCAACCCCAGTGACCCACAATTCACACTCCGGTCATTCGCCTCACCACCACAAATGATTTCCAGATCAGTGATGCTGTCAATATAATATCAGAAAGCACTGTTCAGTGCCTGCTCGTTGCAGTTAGTTTACAAACTTTACCCTCATCTTCATTCAGCAGTCCCTAACACACTGCTGACACCTGTTTTCCTCTACCCTCTTGTCTACCACTAACCACCCTATTGTTTCTCTCCCTTCCTTCCTCATCCACGGGAGCTCCAGTACATCGGATCCAGGACTTATAGCTGACCTCAACCTCCTCGAGCAATTCACCCACCTGTGGAACTGTAAGTAACACATTACTCCACTTTATTTACACGCCACCCTCAAAATGCCTAAATTTCTGTCACTGAACGTGAAAGGCCTTAATCATCATGCCAAACGATCATCAATGTGGCGAACAGCCCAAGATTCCCACTGTGATGTCATGTACATCCAGGAAACACACTTTCAGACAAATGCTGAACCTCAATGCTCCAACTAAAATTTCTCTAATATCTTTAGAGCCTCAGGCCCTGACAAAAAAAACGGAGTCATGTTAGCCATCAGAAATACATGTTCATTCACCCTACATGACAGTCTTCAAGATGTTGCAGGAAGATATCTGGCATTGAAATACTCATTAAATAACGTTCAATATACCATTGTATCAGTATACGCCCCCAACAAGAAACAGATCCACTTTCTATCCAAATTGATGAAGAAAATCAATCGCTGTAAACAGGGTCATCTTGTCATCTGTGGCGATTTTAATATAGTACCTGACAACTCCATCGACTCTTCCTCCCACTCTAGCAGATGCACATCTCCTATGGGACCGTTTATCCGATCTCACGATCTTTTTGACGTGTGGAGATGCCATCACACCATCGAAAGGGATTATTCATATTTCTCCCCTAGACACAACTCTTATACTCGGATTGACTACTTCCTAGTGGATAAATGGACTCTGCCCAAAATCTCTTCCACGGAGATATCGACCATTACATGGTCGGATCACGCCCCGATCACAATGACCATAGAAGATTCACCGAAGACTTCTCGAACACGGATTTGGTTGGTGAATGCTACTATTCTCCACTCACCGGCCCACTCTGCTTATATTAAGGATAGTTTAACAGAGTACTTTGATACTAATACAGGGACTGTTAGCAATGACACTGTTCTTTGGAATGCCCTTCGAGAAAGCACACAAACATTTTAGAGCACAACACTACTCCACGGGCAACAAAGCCGGAAAGGCAATGGCCAACAGAATCAAAGGTCACTATTCCAAAACTAAAATTACCCATCTATTCCACCCAGCTACTAAGCAGAAATTGATAGAACCACAAGCTATTGCTGACACATTTAGTTTCTACTACAATACACTTTACAATCTAAAAGATGAGGCATCTGTCACCCAGCTGCCATTACCTGACATATAAGCATTCCTTAGCAAGATTAACCTCCCCAAACTAACTGCAGAACAACTAGACTCCCTGAACACCCCATTTACAGATCTAGAAATCAGAAATATAATTTCCTCACTACCCACTAACAAATCTCCAGGACCAGATGGTCTTACAGGAGAGTACTACAAACAATTCGGAACTATACTAGCACCCTATCTGACCAAGGTGTGCAATGACGTTGCTTCATCCTCCTCTCTCCCCCCAGAAATGCTGAATGCCCTAATCATTACATTACCGCAGCCAGGGAAAGAACCTACCTCTCCACAAAACTTTCAGCCCATATCTCTTCTCAATGTGGACACAAAAAATTATGGCAAGTTAATAGCCCACAGATTACTTAACCAAATGCCCCTTCTAATACACATACTCACAAAAGGGAGACAGATAACTGATGCTACTCGCAGAATTATCAACATAATCCACCATGCTGAGATGTCTCGAACGCCTTCTCTGCTCCTATCTTTGGATGCAGAGAAGGCGTTCGACAGAGTTCACTGGAAATACCTTGAAGCAATCCTAGGCAAATTTGGCTTCCAAGGTCCCATTCTGATGGCCATAATGGCCCTATACTCCGCCCCATCAGGGCAGGTATATACCTCGGAGATGCTATCCAAGCTATTTCCCATCAGTAATGGCACCCGACAAGGTTGTCCACTCTCACCGATCATCTTTAACCTAATCATGGAACCCTTAGCAGAACATGTCAGATCCCACTCCAACATATCAGGATTCACCATTGGCACCATAGAACATAAAAAAGTTTGCCTACCCCTGGTCTACCATGACATGGAAAGCTTATTCACCCTATCTAGAAAAT
Organism: Aquarana catesbeiana; assembly: GCF_042186555.1. Classification (NCBI taxonomy): domain Eukaryota; kingdom Metazoa; phylum Chordata; class Amphibia; order Anura; family Ranidae; genus Aquarana; species Aquarana catesbeiana. Next base: position 305,420,822 of record NC_133324.1, read on the forward strand.
TGCTTTAACAAGTCTGCAGCGTATGGATGCCCTGCCTATCATCAATCATTAAGCTTCCATTATAGCAATACATATGTTTCTGTGGCGTGTCCATCATTTTTCTCACCACCCGCTATACCTTTATTACACATTGTGCAATTCCTTAACATATAAGCTCCTTGTGGAATACGATAAAACGGATCAATGCTGGAGGCAATTTACAGAACAGGCTAAATTTGGTAACATAATTATTAATGTGGATTGTACGTTCCTTGCTAAAAAACATTATGCTTTATCAGGTTGTTATAGATAAAGTTCTGCTTTAAAGTTGATCATTCAGTAATATACAAGAAATACGGTAAATCCTATTTTTGTTTATGTTTTCCTTGTGCATGCACTCCCTTGCATATGTTTGGGTATACAAAGTTCTAAATCATTCCCTTCGAAGTACAATTACAGTGAAATATACACAATTTTTTGCATATTGCTTAAATAACTTACTGGTTCAGGTATGTATCCAGTGAACGAAGAGCAGATTATTATTGATCCACGCCTAATTGATATAAAACAGAGTATTATGTGCAACGCTGTTTGCAAATGTATGATTATTAAGAAATGTATAAATCTTTGTTACTGGTTAAAAATATTTGCATAATTGGTTAAATAAAATGACTCATATTTAGGGATGGTTTGGCCCAATCTTTGGCCGTTCTCTGAACATCCTAATTTGCAGGGTGTTCACCCCGACGAACACTCTGCAATGCACTGAGCGCTGCACAGTGCATTCTGTGCCCTGATTGGGCAAAGCTTTGCCCAATCAGGGCGCAGTGTAGGCTGGTAGTTAAGGAGCAGGGCCGGTGTCTTGCCGAGAAAGTTCCCCTGGCGTATAAGGACCCCCCCGTACTGCGCAGGCGCAGCGCTTGCGCAGTACGAACTACTAGGAGAGTACGACTACTAAGATAGCCGAAGCTGAAAATCTTCAATCAGTTGTACACGGCACCTGCGCCCTGGGTCCAGGTTCAAGCCCCACCATCCAAGTGGACCTAGAGGGAGAATATAAAAGTGCCAAGCGAAGCGAGGCCGTGCCCAAAGCGTAGTGAGTGAAGCAAGCCCGCGAGTGGCCCTCTTACAGGTGCCGTGTACAGCTGATTTCCAACTATTCCGCTTAGGCTATTTCCGCCGGCTCCTACTGCGCAGGCGCTGCGCCTGCGCAGTAGAGGGGGGTCCTTATCCGCCGAGGGGAACTTTCTCGGCAGAACACCGGGAAGCCAGCTGCGGTGTCCTTACCAACCAATGAGTCATCAGCTGTCAGTGGGTTTCTCTTCTGATAGCTGAACAATAAAATAGAATAAAAAAAGTGGCAGTAAAAAAATAAAGAAAAGAAAACGGCATGGGGTTCCCCCCCGCCCCAGTCCATACCAGGCCCTTTGGGTCAAAGCCAAAATTAAGAAAAAAAAAATGGTGTGGGTCCCCCCTCAAAATCCATACCAGACCCTTATCCAGACATGCAGCCTGGCAGGTCAGGCCACCAGGTCACCCCAGAGCACCTTGTCAAGGGCCTCATCCCCACATCCATGGCTGGTGATAGTGGGGGTCTATGGGCGGGGGTCTTATCATAATCTAGAAGCCCTCTGTGAATGAGTATCAGGTACATAATAACCCCACCCATTCACCAAAAAAGTGTTAAAAAGTAATGAACACAAGAGACACGTTTTTGACAATTCCTTTATTAAAAAATTTAAAAATAGTGTCCCTCGATGTAAATCCATCATGGCCTTTTTTTTTGGCGTGGGGTTTCCCTCCAAATCCATACCAGTCTCGAACGGTCTGGTATGGACTGGAGTGGGACTCTACGCCTTTTTTTCTTTATTTTTTCAATAGCCAGGTGCTGGCAAGTGACAATTTTTTTTTTCTTTGGAAATGTCATGTTTGCTGCAGCATGCTTTATGCATGCTACAGATGTGCCACTTTACAGGAAAATTAGGGGGACCCCCCCCCCCGGCACTATATTTAAAGGAATTTTTCAGTTCATATATTTAAAGGAATTTTTCATGTTTATTGTTGCACTTTATGCACAATTGAAACCACTGCTCCTGAAAAAAACAATAGTTTTTAAAAATATTATTTTATTGATACAGGGCAGTACCCAGACTTTATAAGCCTTCAAAATAGGAGCTGTTGGGCTCCTATAGACTTAAATGGGGTTCGCCATTGGGATTAAAGCATTTCCCCTGTTCGGTTTTCAGCAGAACTCCTAAACAGGGGAGTGTTCCTCCCATGTCTACTCATATTACAAAAGAAATAAAAATGGCAGACCAAGCAATCGTGCACTGAATTAAATATAACAAGCTAATTTCTTTTAAACAGGTTATTTGTAAAAATATACTGTAGTTAACGTTATAAAGGGAGAGGATGATTTTACTGGAGAATTACAGTATAATGATCATATGATAATCAGTTGTATTTAATAGTTACTATGTATATATTCTAATAATAAAACAAAATATGTGAACCACTGGTTTTCATATGGAATTATTAAAGAAAATAATGAAAAATTGTTACCCTTGTTTCTGGATGTGAGGTACAACAAGTTTTATTAAAAGGAAAGTAGATATTACATTGACATCGAAAACCTAGCAAATGATACAGAGAAATTATCAGTACATTTTGTTTCATGAATTATGTTTAAATTCAGCAATCTTTACCAATACTAATTATTTTTATAGCCCCAATATTAAAGTAGAAATCCAGGGTTTAACCCCCGCTACCACCACCTGCCCCTGTAATTTTATTAAGCCCCATTCACATTGGACAGGTCAAGTCGCATCCTATTGCCGGAAATGGCAGTGTTCAAATAGATTCGCCACCGACTTTGCGTTGCCACATGGATTTGAAAGAGTAGTACCTGCACTACTTTTGGAGATTTAGGGTGCAACTTCAATAGACATCTGTGCATGAAGCCACACAGATGTCTTCAAAGTCGCACTCAAAGTCGCACAGAGATGGAGCTTTGAAATTGTGCGATTTCAGGTGAAGTCGCACAATTTCAAAGACGCAGTCAATGTGAATGGGGCTTAAAAAAACAAAAGCTTTTATTTCTAGTTAGAAAAGGGATAGATCATAACCTCGTGTTGAGCCTCACTGTTATCATGGACCCCATTAGAGAGATTTCCCCTTACTGAATGTCATAGTGACAACCATTTTTAACAGAAATTGAGGAAAAATCTGTAAGAGGGAGACAGACAACAGTACAAAGCTGATAGGGTTTCCTTTCTTCTGATACCCAATTATGGAAACATTTTTATTTCTAAGTTAGAGTTGCAGATTTTCCCTTACCTTCTGTCTGTTCAAACCATTGTCACTGTTACAATAAGACACAATTATCTCTAATGGGTCTGAGATGGCAGTACAACTCAAAAGGGGTTTAAACCCTTTTCCACTCCACTGTATTTTGGGCAAAATACAAACAAATATGTCTTGATTTTTTGCATGTTGGTCTTCTGAGGAGTGTTTAAATGATGCAGTATCTCACAAAAGTGAGTACACCCCCTCACAATTTTGTAAAGATTTTATTATATCTTTTCATGTGACAACACTGAAGAAATGACACTTTGCTACAATGTAAAGTAGTGAGTGTACAGATTGTATAACAGTGTAAATTTGCTGTCCCCTCAAAAAAACTCAACACACAGCCATTAATCTAAACCGCTGGCAACAAAAGTGAAAATGTCCACATTGGACTCGTTAGTGTTACAAGGTCTCAGGTGTGAATGGGGAGCAGGTGTGTTAAATTTGGTGTTATCGCTCTCACTCTCTCATACTGCTCACTGGAAGTTCAACATGGCACCTCATGGCAAAGAACTCTCTGAGGATCTGAAAAAAAGAATTGTTGCTCTACATAAAGATGGCCTAGGCTATAAGAAGATTGCCAAGACCCTGAAACTGAGCTGCAGCACGGTGGCCAAGACCATACAGTGGTTTAACAGGACAGGTTCCACTCAGAACAGGCCTCTCTATGGTCAACCAAATAAGTTGAGTGCACGTGCTCAGCGTCATATCCAGAGGTTGTCTTTGGGAAATAGACGTATGAGTGCTGCCAGCATTGCTGCAGAGGTTGAAGGGGTGGGGGGTCAGCCTGTCAGTGCTCAGACACCATACGTCGCACACTGCATCAAATTGGTCTGCATGGCTGTCGTCCCAGAAGGAAGCCTCTTCTAAAGATGATGCACAAAAAAGCCCACAAACAGTTTGCTGAAGACAAGCAGACTAAGGACATGGATTACTGGAACCATGTTCTGTAGTCTGATGAGACCAAGATAAACGTATTTGGTTCAGATGGTGTCAAGCGTGTGTGGCAGCAACCAGGTGAGGAGTACAAAGACAAGTGTGTCTTGCCTACAGTCAAGCATGGTGGTGGGAGTGTCATGGTCTGGGGCTGCATGAGTGCTGCCGGCAATGGGGAGCTACAGTTCAATGAGGTAACCATGAATGCCAACATGTACTGTGACATACTGAAGCAGAGCATGATCCCTTCCTTTCGGAGACTGGGCCACAGGGCAGTATTCCAACATGATAACAACCCCAAACACACCTCCAAGATGACCACTGCCTTGCTAAAGAAGCTGAAGATAAAGGTGATGGACTGGCCAAGCATGTCTCCAGACCTAAACCCTATTGAGCATCTGTGGGGTATCCTCAAATGGAAAGTGGAGGAGCGCAAGGTCTCTAACATCCACAAGCTCCGTAATCTCGTCATGGAGGAGTGAAAGAGGAATTCACTGGCAACCTGTGAAGCTCTGGTGAACTCCATGTCCAAGAGGGTTAAGGAAGTGCTGAAAAATAATGGTGGCCACACAAAATATTGACACTTTGGGCTCAATTTGGACATTTTCACTTAGGGTTGTACTCACTTTTGTTGCCAGTGGTTTAGACATTAATGGCTGTGTGTTGAGTTATTTTGAGGGGACAGCAAATTTACACTGTTATACAAGCTGTACACTCACTACTTTACATTGTAGCAAAGTGTAATTTCTTCAGTTTTGTCACATGAAAAGATATAATAAAATATATATAAATAAAAAATAAAATAAAATATTTACAAAAATGCGAGAGGTGTACTCACTTTTGTGAGATACTGTATAGGCCAGTGGATGCTGGCAACTAGCACGCTTTGTATGCGCCATTGTACCCAAAGATTCGCCACTGTATGGTGTTCGCTAATGTGTATGCGTGCATTAGCATGACCATATTGGATATTGGCATACTTGCCAAGTCTTCTCGGAATTCTTCCCTAACAGCTACTGTCAGCAATGACAGGGAAACTTACTTTTTCCTTGTCACTATCCTCGCAGCTGCTGGCAGCTCTGCTTCATCTATCTCTGACCCTCTGCTGCCCCTCTCAGATGCATACCTCCTAGTGGCTAAGGAGTTGAGGACACTATCACAGTTTTGTGCCTGCTTGAACACCAATGTAGTTCTGCAATGCACACCGATTTGTTACACCCTCTGTGACTTAGTGATGCCCTGTGGATTTCTCCTCCTGGCTTCCAGATAGTAGATCTTTTTTTTACTGGCATATACTGATGTCACTGGGGATTTAGATAAGATTATATCAGCTCAGGAACAAGGAAAATGAATATAGTATAACCACCTGTACATGGGAAAAGGAAAAGTTTGGTGCAAAGAAATGAGTGGCCCGGAGTTCAGCTTTACATCCAAGCTAGAGAATGTTCTCAAATTAAAATGGGTTTTAGAAGGCCAAATTGGATGTGATACCAGACATTCAAACTAAAATATGTAAGAACTAATCTTCATTTTACCATTATAGCCCCAGTGCCTTTTCTTGTCACTCACCTTTTTCCACACTTCCTCAGTAGTTTCAAAAAGTGGACCAACAAAAGGATTCACAGCAGCATTACAGATAAGGATGTCAATTTTCCCATAAGTCACAAGTGCCTTAATAAAGAGGGATATTATGTTGTAAAACATTTATGTTCACTAATAATGAGCAAACTGGGCTAATTTAAATTAGTAGAAGGTTCATACACATAAAAAATCTAGTATACCCCAACATAGCACTTGTTATTTTTTCTTTTTTTTTTAATGCAAGTTTGCAAGATTTTGTTAAAAGAATGGTTGGGTGGCTGGGAACTTCCATGGGGGACTTGTACCAATGCAACAACAACAAAATAAAAAAAAACATTTTTTTTCATGACCGTTCAATGGAGAGAACATTAAAAAAGGAGAAGCTTTGGGTTCAGATTGAAGATCAGTTCGACCAGAATGCAGCCTATTTGCAGTTTAGCAAACAGGCAAACAAACTTACCAAATCTGGCCAATTCACCTGCCTGTTCGAAACTCCTGTTGATGCAGCTGGAAGTCTGTCATTTAGCAGCAGTATCACTACTGCCTCTAAATGACAGATACCCACCAGCTTCAGCTTGAGATTCTAATGTCACTCCGGCATTTAGGTTTCCCAATGCTATTGTATCATAATTTTAGTTGGTTGTCAGTCAATACTCATCGTTATTAATGCTGAATCTACATGGCTTGATATTTGGGAGGGAGGATATTGGGGGGGGGGGGGGGGGTTGGCGCTCGCTGCATAAAAGGGTCTTTTATGAATTTTTGTATTAGTGCACATTTACTGTGATATATTGAAGTGCGTTACTGCACGTTTACTGCAGTATAGTTAAGTGTGTTTGGGCAGTATAGTGCAGTGCATTAGTGCACATTTACCATAGTATAATAATTATTTAAGATAAGTGCAGCGCTGCTAATCTCTCATGTGAATAAATATTATCAAAAATGCTAAATGTTATAAGCCAATTATATTAAATAATTAATGAATACAATTACATATAATACATTGCCTATTAAATATAGTTCTTATATTTCATACATACATACATACATACATTTTTCTACCTTGCATTTCTCTTACCATTGCCACTAGTTTCTCCCGATCTTTTTCATTGCCCACATGACATTGAATTCCAGAAATGCTTAGACCTTCTTCTTTCAGCTGTTGGACAGCTTTATCCACATTTTCTGTCTTACGACTACATAAAAGCACATGAGCCCCATCTTGTGCCAAACGTCTTGCTATAGCAAAGCCGATCCTAAATGTGAATAAATAAGGAGAGGGAAGGTGACCTTGCAGGTGAATTCACCACTGTAACACATGCACCAGGAATGTTCACCTGCACTGAAGGATTAGTGAATGTCATATTCTTTGTTTTATGAATATGGCCCTATAGTGTATATTAAAGCTCATACAAAAGTAACATTTCAAAAAAAATTTTCAGTTAACTAATAACTTCATGCAGGTTATTATTCGGGCTGGGTTCACACTAGAGAACGCAGCAGGCTCACAGCAGGAGTCCGGTGCATCTCCATTAGACATGTGAACTGCCACAAAATGTGTTCGATTTAGTTTCATTAGTTTTTTTATGTTTTTTTTTTTTCGGGTCATTCATTATGAAATCCATTATTTTGAATAAACTCGTAAATTAGGAAATTAGAAAATTCAAAAATGTGAAAATTCGAAAATCTGAAAATCCGAAATAATAACTAACTACTAATAAATAACTATTCGATTATAGGTATTGGAATTTCCTTTCAAATTTGGCTATTAATGAACGTAAAGAATAAGAATTTATCTGAAGTTCCGAATTATCCAAAATAACGAATGCTGCATCTAAACAAATGAACGTAATAATAATAACTAATAATAATAAAAAGTTTTTCATATTGTTATTAGTATTATTATTTATTCATTCATTACGTTCCATTCGTTTAGATGCGGCATTCGTTATTTCGAATAAATTCGTATTCATTACGTTCACTAACAGCCAGATTTGAAAGGAAATTCCAATACCTATAACTGAATAGTTAGTAATAGTTATTATTAGTTAGTTATTATTTTAGATTTTCTAATTTTCAGGTTTTTAAATTTTCGGATTTTCGTTCTTTTGAATTTTCGGATTTTCGTTCTTAATTTCGGATTTTATCATTTCCGAATTTTGGAATAGCTTGGTAAACGGGTTTGCGTTAATTTGAATATTTCCGAATTACCGAATTTGTCGAATTTAGACAAAAAACAAATTGCACATGTCTAGTCTCCATTCACCGTTTCAGGTACAATTTCAGCCCAAATTTTGGGCAGAATTCGGACATGACACGGACCAAAAGACGCACAGGGCTCCTGTGCAATTCGCACCGGAGCCGCTGCGGAGATGTGTGAACAGGCTCACCATAGAAAGCCGGTTACAATCTCCTGCTATGCGAGCCTCTTTCTGTGTGTCCATTGACAAACAGAGTGCTGCTTGACCCTGCCAACCAGCTTTCTCTTCACTGGCTATAATTGACAGCAGCAGGAGGAGCCAATGGCTTCCACTGATGTCTCTGAGCCAATGGGGAGAGACAGAGCGGAGGGAGCCACTGCTCTTGTGCACAGAACTGGATCAAGATCAGGCTCAGACAAGTATAGGAGGGGCTGGGGGGAGCTGCACTCCAAAAGTTTTTTATCCTAATACAGAGAATGCATTAACGTAAAAAATTAGAACCACTTTAAAGCCCAACTCCAGGCTGCATTTGAATGTAACACTGTAGTGGATTCCCAACACTAATACAAAATACAGAACTTACCTTATTTGTTTGTAGATGGGCCCTTCTTACAATGCAGGACTTCTGGTCCTGCATTGTATGTGAGGACATCAGAGAGCTGCGACTTGCCAGGTTGCAAAGTGAAGCAGCTTCTGGGGGACTGCTCACATGAAGAGAAGGCCACCCCTATAATAATAACCAACTGATTGGATATTTTTTCAATTTCTTTAACATACCCATATGATGACCCAGTCACAATGGCCACTTTATCTTGCAAGGGTTTTTGATTTTTTAGACTTGCATTTGATTTGATCAGGTAGTTTTCTGAAGACATTTTCTAACAGTTGTTACAAAATATCTGTAAAAAAAAAAAAACAGTATCTGCACATCAAATTAGCAAAAAAAAAAAAAAGTTTTGCTTTAGTTATAGCTATAATTTAGGAACAAATGTTCTTGGTCTTGGTTTGGTAATCCTATAGTCTTTTGTAAAACAGTCACACATAAAAAATTAAAAGAACCTATAGTCTTACAATTTTTAACATCACCACACTGTCCTTTATTGTCTTTTTAGCAAAAATAGTAAACTTAATATACATCACTCTTGCAGGTAGAAATAAACATAAATAAAAATAAAACCAAACAATGAAACAAGCAATGCATTTTAAAACCACATTATCATGAATAACAATAAATACTAATCATTTAAAAGCTATATACAGGTACAATACCTTTATGCGTGCATATATTTAACTCCAGATGTAGGTCTTTATTGTTCACAAAGTAAATGAGAAAATCCCCAGCTGTTTACTTAAGTAGTAAATAAGGAGCTGAATAAAAAAAAATCTCTTTACCTGCCAAGACAAAATAGCCCACACCCTAACTATTAACTACTTCATATATGGACCAATTCTGACACTTCGCTCCTACATGTAAAAATCTACTTTTTTTTAATAGAAAATTACTTAGAACCCCCAAACATTATATATATTTATTTTTAGCAGAGGCTCTATAGAATAAAATGGTGGGTGTTGCAATTTATGTCACATGGTATTTGCGCAGCGTTTTTTCAAATGCATTTTTTTGGGGAAAAAAACAACTTTCACGAATTTAAAAAAAAACACTAAAGTTAGTCCAATGTTTTCGTATAATGTAAAAGATGATGTTACACTGAGTTAATGGATACCTAAAATGTCACGCTTTAAAATTGCATCTGCCTGTGGAATGGCACCGCTTTAAACGCCTTTACAGGTTACCAATTTAGAGTTGCACAGGAGATCTGGTGCTAGAATTATTTCTCTCGCTCGAACATTCGCGACAATACCTCACATGTGTGGTGCGATCACTGTTTACAAACTGTATGCATGCAGGAGTAACATAGTAACACTTCTGCCATACTGGGAATGACCTGCTGAAAAAATTCATACCAGGATGATGCCTGTAGGTGCAGGCATCATCCCAGTATAACTACTGAAACCCGAGGACGTCCATGGACATCCTACAGGCGGCAAGTAGTTAAAATATGCATCAGTGCATTATGTAGAATTAGAAGGTTCGTGTTTGGTATTAGGGAGTTGTGTTGTTTAGACATTTTGCATGACATAGGCTTTGTTCAGGAGACCAGCCTTAATAAGACAGGAAGGATACTAATTGCCTCTACTCTAAAATACACCTAGATTCCAACCACAAGAAAATGACAGGATTAGCCATCCTCTTTAAGACAGGTTTCCTTTTCCAGTTAAAGTGCTCCTGCATTGATCTCATGAGCCCCCATATTAATTTTAGGAGCACTTGGAAATACACCTGTAGGTGGTGCTCCTCTGCAGTGGCAATGCAGGTGGGGGAGGAAATCGAGAGTAACCTAGTTCCTTTATGATCACAGAGAGACAGCATCCAATTGAATCAATCCATCGGATGTGAATGTGGTGGCTATCTTGGGTCAGACAGAGTCTATTTAAGAACATGGCTCCCGGATTTAGCGAGCATTGCATGTGTGGCTAGAGTAGGGACAGGTCACTCATCTGTTGGGGATAGTGATTAGCATCAAAGAGAGGTTCCAGATGAGTAGGGAAAGTGCAGGGACATGCCATCCTTCCTGGAAGCCTTCCCACTTGGGCACAGACCAACCAGGCTATGTGTGGCTACAGTAGAGACAGGTCATCAATCTATCAGGAATAGTGTTTAGCATCAGGGAGAGGTTCCAGACAAGTAGGGAAAGTGCAGGGACATGCCATCCTTCCTGGTAGCCTCCCCACTTCGGTACAAACCGCCCAGGTCACATTTGACCCCTCGAGACAGACTCTGTCAGCACACTTGGGACCTACTGCTACTACTGATCGCTGACCATGCTGTGTGGGCAGTCAAGTTGTCTTTCCGCTGGGTTTATTGTGCATTACTGAACTTCAATTTCAATACAGTTCTGGACTCTGAGTGTTTACCACAGTGCACCTACCCACACTTGGCAGCAGTCTGCAGGATATGCCTCTTCTTGCAGAAGGAGGAGTGGAAACCATTATGGCACCAATAGGATAGGCCTTGGCCCTGGTGCCTAAGTTTAATGGCTCCAACATTTCCCTGGCTGAGTGAGAGGAGAGACTGGAGAGTTCTGCGTGCCTGTATCAGGTTACCCCTGGATGATCACAGGGCTGGCTATCAGCTCCCTGGAGGATGACGCTGAGTGGTGATGGTGCTACCAAAAGAGGACAAGGCCAGCCTGGAACAGATTGTAGCATGCATGGAGGGCATGTTTCGAGAGAATGTGATGGTTCCAGAATTGAGACGGATGTTCTTTGTCTGGAAGAAGCAGGAGGATGAAAGCCTCACCCGCTTTGTCGTAGCACTCCAGAATCTGAGGAAACATTTGGGCAAGGATATACATTGCTGTGCCGATATCTCTGCCTCAAATCACCAACTGGAGGGATCAATTTGTGGTGGGAATGAAGGCCAGCCCAGTCAGGTAAGCCCTACAGGAGAGAATCAAAATGCAACCCGCCATCTCCTTTCAAGACACTGTTGTGGACACGTTTGAAAAGGAAGATGCGGAAGCAAATGTAGCTTTGACAAAAAGGTATGATATACACCTGAAAGGGGAGTCCCCTTCACCTCTGTCGGCCATACAGGGAACTCGCTCTTTGATCAATAAAATGTCCACATTAAAACAGGGTTCCGCCCACTCCTCTAAGGACGAGATTTCATTACCTAGGTATCAGGAGTAGGACAAGAAGTGCAGCTGATTTGGACATGTAGCCAAGAACTGTGGCCAGCCTAAATTCACAAGTACATGCAACCCATTTAACTAGTTGCTCCCAGGGCAGAGGGATGACCCCAGGACAGTCAGCACAAAGTCCCAGCAAACCAGAGTCCATGGTCACGCCAAGTCCAGTGGTGAATGCCCTCGTTAATAGACAAGGGGTCCCGTGCCTAAATAACACAGGATCTAAAGTCACTGTCATAGAGTATGACTTCTATGCACAGCGGTTCGGGACACTATCCCTCAAGACGGCCAATAATTTGTCCATCCTAGGTGAAGATTAAGATAGATGATCAGGGGGTGGAGTGAGTAGGGGTCGTGGTGACCCATGGCCCACTAAGTTCAGTGGTACCAATTGTTCTGGGCATGAATGTACTGTACTGAAGGACTTGGACTTACCCTCCTTGCTGGTTAAATTTGAGCATTCAGGCTGGAGTTTGTGGGGCTTTGGTCTGTGAGCTGTTTGGTTGAACATGATATGGGCCTATGAGGCCTACCATGGGGAAGCAAGGAAACACCCTGAACAGGTTGGGGTTGTCTGCAAAAATTACTCCTGGCATCCCTCCAAGAGGTAGTCTGATCTCTGTCCATATTTTTTTTATCTGGAGCTTTGTCACAATTACAACAGTATATATGCTAAAAATTAAATTAAACCTACAGCAGGCAATTCCCTATTGCACTTTCAGAACTGCCACCATCCTAGGTGGGTGGCTAACATACACAAAAGCCATTTATGTAGATTGAGACATAACTATTTATGTGATGAGGACTACTTGTCACATGGGGACCTTCTCAAAAAAAAATTCTGGAAAAAGGAAATCCCTCTACCCCAGTTCACAAAGCTTTTTCCATTTATTTGGGTGAGAATAATACCAGGGACACTTGGTCTACTTTTTATTTCAATAGCCAACCCCTGAGGTTCACAACCCAATTCTATACACATTTTCCGAAAATGAAACACATCATACGTAAATATTGGGCCAATCTTTCCTCACTAATATGCCCAACAATTCTTACAGAAAAGCCTGTAATGTTAAGAGCAGGAAAGCCCCCAGCAGGATTATCCTGGCCAGTGGTCATGCTTGTCCCTCTTTAAATCTTTTGGCTATTAAGGGCATATACCACAGTAAGAGCTGTGAAAATGTGGAATAGACTCCCTCAAGAGCTAGTTCTGGCCAGCTCAGTAGATTGCTTTAAAATAGGCCTGGATTCTTTCCTAAATGTACATAATATAACTAGGTAAAGTTGATCCAGGGAATATCGGAATGCCTCTCAGGGGATCAGGAAGGAATTTTTCCCCTGCTGTAGCAAATTGGATCATGCTTTGCTGGGGTTTTTTGCCTTGCTCCGACTCAACTGTGTATATGGGATAGTATGATTTTTTTTGTTTTCTCTTTTATTGGTTGAACTAGATGGACTTGTGTCTTTTTTTCAACCTGACTAACTCTGTAATCAGTGTAGTAAATGTACGTGTCTCACGTGCAAGCACATCCAGCATGGACAAAGAGAATGCACCAGCAAAGGCAAAGCCTACAGTATATATGGGAAGAGTTCTATAATTCTCTATGTGGGATGGACTACTAGAACCCTTAAAAAGAGGTTTGGGGAACACAGACGCTCTGTCGAAGAGGGTAAAGACAAGCTCAGTGTCCCCAAAAATTTCTTGGATTCTCACTAAAATTCTTCTGCTGACCTTAAAGTTTGGGTTATTGAATCCATCTCTTGCAGTCTCCCTAGAGCAGAGTGATTTAGATGGCTCTGTGAATGGGAGACTTTTTGGATTTATACACTGGACATTCTGGCCCCAGGGGGCCTGACTGAAGATATAGAGGTCCATACTGCCTTATGAATTGAATCCCATTAGATATGATTTTATAACATTTGCAGTTTTTTTGATGCATTAATATGTGTGTATACAAAACCATTATGCCTTCTTGTACTTCCATCAAATATTCATTATTCTTCTGGATCATGGTGTTCTACACTCAGTGACCACTTTATTAGGTACACCTGTTCAATTGCTTGATAACACACATTGCTAATCAGCCAACCACATGGCAGCATTTAGGCATCCAGATGTGGTGAAGACGACTTGTTAAAGTTCAAACCAAGCATCAGAATGGGGAAGAAAGGGGATTTAAGTCAATTTGAACATGGTATGGTTGTTGGTGCCAGACAGGCTGGTTTGCGTATTTCTAAAACTGCTGATCTACTGGGATTTTCATGCACAACCATCTCTAGGGTTTACAGAGAATGGTCCGAAAGAGAGAAAATATCCAGTGAGGGGCAGTTGTGTGGACGAAAAATGCCTTGTTGTGTCAGAGGTCAGAGGAGAATGGGCAGACTTGTTTGAGATGATAGAAAGGCAAGGTGGCATGGTCTAGTGCTGCTCTAAGATGGATGCTTGAGAAGAACTTTCCTGCACACTGGAGCAGCTTTCATAAGCTACAGGGCACAGACGAGCAGGAAAGTGATGGGAAAAGGTGACAGAAGCTCCTCAGCCACCCACAACCCTAAAGAACTGGGTCTGCAGTCGGCGAGTAATATACCCGCAATTAATTCAGAAAATGGGGTAAATGGCGCTCCCTAATTGGGGGGTAAATTTTTTCCATTTAGGCACCCATAATGCTTAGAGGGGGAAACCATAAACAGAAAAAACAAAAAACAAAGTGAAAAAAATTGAGCAAGTGATCTACCACTAATAATACAAATAGCCCCCTATGAAATCGCATATGTGTATTTAAACGAATAAATATGTATGTCTAATCACACCCATTTTTATGACTAAAAATTACCGTAAATACTAAATGTGAAAAATACTGGATCATTAATGTGTCAACTCAAAGCTGAAAATCCCGTGAATTCCAAAAATTGCACCAAGCACATTCAAAAGAATATATAAAAAAATATATAAATATATAAGTGCATAAGATATTGTTCACCTATATATGTGCATCGTGCCAAGTCCGGCAGTGAAATAGCATGCCAAGTCCAGCAAAAAACAACCCAAAACCAACATCCAAAATTACACAATAACAAAAAACAAAAATTCACAAAAAATAGTGAACCAAAAATAAAAATAAAAGTGAAGTTCCGAATAGCAAAAATTGTTCAAACAGTCTGGTGATTCTTGTGCTCAAAACTGAACAGGTGACTTTTGTGCTCCCCCTATGGGTCCCCACTCACCGGCTCCCTGTACCACTGCAGGGGTAATAGGCATGAATGGATAGTAGTGAATGGTCCCTCTAGGTGCCTCTGTCACAGATCCATGCTTCCACCCGATCCACCTAAACAGTGTAGGGCATCAGAAACCGATCATCCACTCAGCTCAGCCTCCGTTGTCACTTCAGGAGTAATCCAACTACTCTTCATGGCTTAAATGCTCGTTGGAAGAGATAAAAACTTCCATAGTGTAGTAGTTTCAAGTAAAAAACTTTTATCTAAAACATTAAAAACAAAAGTAAGAAACACACTACAGTAATGGTGAAAAATGAAAGCATGAAGAGTGGTCTCGCAGCATGCACTCCAGCTGAATTCCAGGCTCCCTGCTTGCATACCGGAATGACGTGAGTGCGTAGCCCTACCTTACGCGTTTCATCATCGACGTTCTCAAAGGCAGCGCCATCTTAGTACACCTCACAGCTTATAAGGTGGATGGACAGGCAGGATCCTCCCCCTCCTAATAGCATAATGGGCAGAATGGGCGTTACTACACACCAGAGACCCACCCCCATATAGCAGCCACCATGGAAACTAAGGGGATAAAGGGAAACACCCATCTAAAAAGGATATAATCCCATTACATATCAAAATCGGACCAATGCATCTCTGCTCACCTATACATATAACAGACATAAGTTAGTCAAATAAAAAAGGCATCATACAACTCTAAATGTAAGTACAGAGCATTAAAAATAGTATGATTATTTAATAATTAATAACCAATAAAAAAACAAATAAAAGCCATACCCATGCTAGTATTAAACCCGAAGAAACTCACTCCAGTGGTGAGTTACATCATTACAACCCCAAAGGAGAAAGAAAGGGGAATTCGTATCTGTAAAGCCAGGTATTACCCTGCATGTTATAAACACGACCATAAGGCAATGCAGAAAGCCTGCTGCAAGTGAGTAAGGGAGATTCCCCATAAACTGCGTACACATGTCGGGTAAATACTAGGATGAAAACCAAAAAACAGAGCATGAATAAATGTGTGGAAAAAATAATACTCAGGGTGATGGTAACTAATAACATATATATTACCGCGGCTAAACAGATGTAAAAGTATATACTGATCTCCTACAATAAACACCTCATATGTTCAAATAAAATGAACATGTGAGGAGATAAAATATTTCATTTTGCAATCTACAAATCATTTCAGAACACTAATCCCTATAGCACAGGCCCTATGCCCTATAGTTATGTGTGCACGACCATCTATTAGCCATCCTTCCCATAGTATAGGTATGGTCAAAACATTCAGAAATCAACAATAAACATGTATTATCACAATTGTGCATAATTCCTGAAAATGGTATGGTCATATATGGGATGTCTATAGATCAGGTAAATGCAGGGATCTCAGTCATACACTCCTCAGGATGTCCTTCTATAATTTACCATGTCATTATCACCCAAAAAAACAGGCTTAGACTAGAACACAGGATCGCTAGTTATAAGGGTCTAAGGGCCCATAGCCCCATGATTCATTGGTAAGGCCCAACGATATTAAATGGCTCATAGGTAATTCTATCATTTGGGGGAGACACTATGATACCCCCTAACTATTAAGGGGGCAGATCGAAGGCCTCCATAGGAGTAAATACTGCTTCCCTCTATGGGTTAGCTATAAAGCAATTGAGGTCTATATCCAGGTTTAGGCCCCTAGGGGCCAGGGACCTCAGCCGGTATATCCACCCCGTTTCATTCTTGGTGATGAGTGTCTATTTATTACCCCCTCTCCAGTGATCTTTAACCTGATCGATACCATAAAAGATAAGTCCATTAGGGTCCCTATGATAAAATTCGGCAAAGTGACATGACAGGTTATGTTTAGGGAACCCTTTCTTGATGTTGGTAATATGTTCCCATATCCTAACACAGAGGGGGCGTGTGGTTCTACCCACATATTGGAGATGGCAAGGACATTCAATAATGTAGGTAACATGGGTGCTGTGGCATGTTATTAATTGTCTAATCTGGTATTCTTTCTGATCTACTGTGGATTTGAATATTTCCCTCTTTCTTGGTTGGGGTTTGCTGACCCTACAAGGTAGGCATCTACGGCATCTGTAAAAGCCTTTCATCTCAGAAAAGATTTGGACTTGTTTAGGGGGGGTCAATAGCATTGTGTACAAGGTGATTCCAAAGGGTTGGTGCTTTTCTATACACAAACTTTGGTTTTCCCGGGAGGATATTGGCTAGCACACGGCCCTCCTTCAGGATGGGCCAGTACCTTTTAATAATGCATTCCACATCCGTATATTGGTTGTTAAACCCTGTGATGAACGCCAGTTCCTTTCTTTCATTCTTCATCCTGATTTTTTTATTGAGTAAGGTGTTTCTATCCAGATTCATGATCTCTAACTTCAGCCTAATCAGATTGTCATGTGAGTATCCCTTCTCCTGAAATCTGTGAATCAGCCTGTCATTCAAAATCCTGTGGGTTACAATTCTGACATATCCTAAGTAGTTGGCCCTTTGGAATGTTGCATTTCCACTTAGGATGATGGCAACTAGAAATGGATATATATCTGTTCTGATCAGTGCTTTTAAAGAAAGTGCAGGTACATAAAGAATCCCCTGACTTCAAGATTTCTAGGTCTAAATAATCTATTTTCTGAAGATTCCATTTTCTGAAGATTCCATTTTCCTGTGAACGTTATACCGTATCTATTCATGTTTAGGTCCTTAAGCAGTTTTTCAAAGCTTTCAGGCGCCCATCCCATAATATGATTAGATCATCAATGTATCTCCTGTACAATTTGATTTGGGGAATGTTTCTACTGTAAATGTATTCCTCCTCCCACATGTTCATAAACAAGTTCGCTACGCTCGGAGTGTAACAAGCCCCCATAGCAACACCTTTTGTTTGCACAAAGTATTCCTTATTATACCAGAAATAGTTACATCCCATTCCTAGCTGTAGACCCTCAAGAATGTAGCTAATCTGCTGCTGTTTCATCTCTTTGTTCTCATGTAATGCCTTTTCTACTCCAAACAATCCATCTTGTTGTTTAATGCTTGTGTACAATGAATTAACATCTATAGTTGCCAGCACCCAGTTTTCTACACCTTTTATTTCTTGAAGTTCTTGGATGAGCTGTAGGCTGTCGCGTAAATAGGATTTTCCCTGCTGTACCAGTGGTTTCAGGTATTTATCTAGGTATTCTCCTAATCGCGAGAAAACCGAGTTAATCCCGCTAATAATAGGTCTACCATGCGGTTTTTCCAATCTATTATGGATCTTAGGTGTGTAGTATATGACTGGGGTCTTGTGGAATTGGAGAACAGGTATTCTGCTTCTTTTGAGTTAAGTATCCCCATGTCTTTTCCTTTCTTTAGTTTTTTCTCATACATCTTTTTCGGATTTGCCTTCAGCTTCTTATATGTGTTCTCAACTTTTAACAGATTCTCCATCTCCTCCTGGTAGTCTATTTTATTTAGGATAACCAATCCTCTGCCTTTATCAGCCGGGTGTATCACTACTTCATGTCGCTTGCCTATCTCCTTAATGGTCCTCCAAATATTTTTACCTTTCTTGTCCTTCCTTTCCAAATTTCTCAGGTCCTCTTCAACCATTTTTTTAAAAGCATTCAGGCATTGACTCCCTGGAGTTTTGGGGTTAAAAATATAATTATTTCTAAGGTTAGTTTGGGTATACTCTGGAGTTTCTTTGATTCTATTGTCTATATTTATAGCGAAGTGTTTTTTAAGGTTTAGTTTCCTCATGAACTTTTGAAGATCAATATAGGCCTCAAATTTATCCAGGGTCCTGTCCGGGGCAAATTTTAATCCCAGATCAAAGACCTTAAATTTTTCATCCGTAAAAGTCGCATTACTAAGGTTGTAGATGCCTTTTCCTAATATACTCTTCTTCTTTTTCTTCTTACCTCCTCTCCTTCCTCTTGTCTGCTTCTTCTTTCCGGATTTCTCTGTGTTGGTTCTATATCTCTTCCTTGAGTGTGGTCCCAGCCATGGTTGGGACTCGTCCTCTCTCCATATCTCTGATTCCTAACTGAAGTTTGGTCTTCCCCGGTCCTCCGTTGATCTCCTCTCTGAGTGCCACCTCTGTTCCCATTCCATCCTCTCCATCCATGAGTCCTGTAAGGAACACAAGCCTTCCATCTCCCTGGGGGTCTGTCCCTCTGTCTTTCCCTGGGAAAATCCCTTTCCTCCCTAAAATTTCTCCTATAGAGGGAGTAGGGGCCTTGTTGATTTCTCAGAGGTGAGAATCTATTATAGGTGGGAACATTGTATCTCATGTTGTTTGGTGTCCTGTATTCAGGAGGTTCCCTATAATTAACCCTTCTATAATCAGAACCATTCCGATCCCCATTTGATGGTCTTCGTCTATCCCGGTTTTGTACATTGGAGTTGAATGGGGGGTGTTTGTTGGGGGGTACTATCCACTAGTCCCAAAATCCAGGCTCTAATAGCTTCCTCAGGGGTTTCATCCATTAATGTGTCATCCAGCTCATCCTTATGATCTCCCAATGATGATTGCCATTTGTACACTTTCATATTCCTATAATCAAGGACATCCCCTTTAAATTTTTTTCTGTTTTTTAACCTGGACTTCTCCATCATATTTCTTAATAATCTCTTGAAGCTCTTGCTCTTTCTCTTTACATTCCCTCTGATTAACAAAGGGTAATAGCATACTCTTAATTTCTGTTATATTTGCTTCTATCCTTCTTAGTTTAAATTGCCTCCTTTTGACAATATTTTGAAGCACCTCTCCTTCACATTTATTGAAGAAAGAGTACCATTCATCCATGAGTTCACTGTCATCAACATTGTCATTGGGGTGTACATCCCACCTCAGTCTTCGGGGGCTCATCTTTTCTTTGATGTACATTTCCAAGGTGGCAATGTCGCACCAGACTCTTAACTGTTTCTCCTGGCATGTCTGAGTTGCCTCATAAGACTATGCATATCTTGCATGTTAATGACCTGTTCCTGGCTAAAAATACCACCTAGGTCTATATTTCTATTGTCATATATCCAAAAATATCCATAGCTGCAGAGAAAAAACACACCCTAAGGTGATCAAACAATAAAAGATTATACTAAAACTCTGCGCTTAGGACAGGTGAAAGGTATGCAGCCTCCCCTAATAGACCCCCTAAGGGGCTAATATATAAATGAATTCAGAAAATGGGGTAAATGGTGCTCCCTAATTGGGGGGGTACATTTTTTCTATTTAGGCAAACATAATACTTAGAGGGGGAAACCATAAATAGAAAAAACAAAAAACAAAGTGAAAAAAATTGAGCAAGTGATATACCACTAATAATAAAAATAGCCCCCTATGAAATTGCATATGTGTATTTAAATGAATAAATATGTATACCTAATCACACCCTTTAATATGACTAAAAATGACTATAAATACTAAATGGTGATTTCCAAAAATTGCACCAATCACATTCAAAGAATATATAAAAAATATATAAATATATAATCATAGCCCCATGATTCATTGGTAAAGCCCAACAATATTAAAGGGGTCATAGGTAATTCTCTCATTTGGGGGAGACACTATGATACCCCCTAACTATTAAGGGGGCAGATCGAAGGCCTTTACTGTAGTGTGTTTCTTACTTTTGTTTTTAATGTTTTAAATAAAAGTTTTTTACTTGAAACTACTACACTATGGGAGTTTTTATCTCCTCCAACAAGCATTTAAGCCATGAAGAGTAGGTGGATTACTCCTGAAGTGACAACGGAGGCTGAGCTGAGCTGAGTGGATGATCGGTTACTGATGCCCTGCACTGCTTAGGTGGATCGGGTGGAAGCATGGATCTGTGACAGAGGCACCTAGAGGGACCATTCACTACTATCCATTCATGCCTATTACCCCTGCAGTGGTACGGGGAGCCGGTGAGTGGGGACCCATAGGGGGAGCACAAGAGTCACCTGTTCAGTTTTGAGCACAAGAGTCACCAGACTGTTTGAACAATTTTTGCTATTCAGAACTTCACTTTTATTTTTATTTTTGGTTCACTATTTTTTGTGAATTTTTGTTTTTTTGTTATTGTGTAATTTTGGATGTTGGTTTTGGGTTGTTTTTTGCTGGACTTGGCATGCTATTTCACTGCTGGACTTGGCATGATGCACATATATAGGTGAACAATATCTTATGCACTTATATATTTATATATTTTTTATATCTTCTTTTGAATGTGCTTGGTGCGATTTTTGGAATTCACGGGATTTTCAACTTTGAGTTGACACATTAATGATCCAGTATTTTTCACATTTAGTATTTATGGTCATTTTTAGTCATATTAATGGGTGTGATTAGATATACATATTTATTCATTTAACCACTTCAATACCCGCGTATAGTCATATGACGTCCACAGATGGGATCTCCCATCCTGGGTGGACGTCATATGACGTCCTGGGATTCCCGGCCGTCTAGGGGGTGCGCGCGCGCGCCCGCCGCGTTCCTCGGGACCCGGTGCGTGTGCCCGGTGGCCGCGATGTCCGCCGGGCACCCGCGATTGCCCGTTAACCGGGCCGGCTTGTGGATCTGTGTGTGTAAACACACAGATCAACAGCCTGTCAGCTCTGAGGAGAGCGATCTGTTTTCCCAGAATGGAGGAACACTGATCGGTCTCCTCCCCTAGTGCGTCCCCTCCCCCTTCAGTTAGAATCATTCCCTAGGAAACATATTTAACCCCTCCCCGCCCCCTAGTAGTTAACCCCTTCACTGCCTGTCACATTTACACAGTAATCAATGCAATTTTATAGCATTGATCGCTGTATAAATGTGATTGGTCCCAAAAATGTGTCAAAAGTGTCCGATGTGTCCTCCATAATGTCGCAGTCACCAAAAAAAAATCACGATCGCCGCTAAAAAATAAAAAAATATTTTTTTAAAAAAAATGTCATAAATCTATCCCGTATTTTGTAGACGCTATAACTTTTGCGCAAACCAATCAATATACGCTTATTGCGATTTTTTTTACCAAAAATATGTAGAAGAATACGTATCAGCCAAAACTGAGGAAAAAATTTGTTTTAAAAAAAAAAATTGGGATATTTATTATAGCAAAAAGTAAAAAATATTGTGTTTTTTTCAAAATTGTCGCTCTTCTTTTGTTTATAGCGCAAAAAATAAAAACCGCTCTATTTGTGGTGAAAAAAGGACGTCAATTTTTTTTGGGTACAACGTCGCACGACCGCGCAATTGACGTTCAAAGTGCGACAGCGCTGAAAAACTAAAAATTGGCCTGGGAAGGAAGGGGGTGAAATTGCCCTGTATTGAACCGGTTAAATACACATATGCAATTTCATAGGGGGCTATTTTTATTATTAGTGGTATATCACTTGCCCAATTTTTTTCACTTTGTTTTTTTTTTCTGTTTATGGTTTCCCCCTCTAAGCATTATGGGTGCCTAAATAGAAAAAATTTACCCCCCCAATTAGGGAGCGCCATTTACCCCATTTTCTGAATTCATTTATATATTAGCCCCTTAGGGGGTCTATTAAGGGAGACTGCAATAGACCTCAATTTGCTTATAGGAAGGCACCCAACATCAAAAGTAAGGTAGCGACCAGTAAACTTAGGGCTAGACCTCTGCCTCCGGGCCACCATATGCCCACGTTCCTAGCAATTTCCGGGATGTATCAGTGCCGTAAGCCCCTCTGCAAGACCTGTAGTTTTGTGACACATGGCCAGAAAGACTTTCACGTCAAAGGCAAAACATACCCAATAAAGGGTTTCCACACATGTTCATCTGACCATGTTATATATTGCCTCACATGTCCCTGCGGTTTATTCTATGTAGGGCGCACTATCCGGCCACTACGTAAACGGTTTGGCGAACATCGCCGGTTTATCGAAGGTGGACTAGACAACCATAGTGTCCCTAGACACTATCTCCACGTCCATGATAAGTCCACCAGTGGCCTCAGAGTATGGGTTATTGAGGCTATGCCAAAAGATCTCCCCCCAGCTGAACGCTACCGACAACTATGCCACAGAGAAATGTATTGGATATTCCTATTAAATGTTTTAGCCCCTGGAGGGTTAAACGAGGATTTCGAAGTTAGTGCCATACTTTGACATGACATTTCTTTTTCTTTTTTATAGATATTAATCTAGGTTCCCTCTATTAAAGATTTTTTATTCCTCCAATCTCAAATATCCCTTTTAAATACCCCTCCTTTTTTTTTTTTTTTTTTTTTTTTTTAATATATTTATTTTTATTTTTATTTTTAATTTTAATTTTAATTTTTATGGGTGTTCTGATGCCATATTCACACATTTTTGATATGATAATACTTTGATATTATTAATGCCATGTATGTCCCTCTCTGTTCTTAATCTTAACACTGATATTATCTTGCTTGCTCCTATGGTTTATAATTTGTTATGTGCATGCAAGTTTCACAACTTGTCATTATTAGACATTAGAAACTCTGTCTATTTTTACTTTTTCTTTTATTTTATTTTATCATTACATTTCTCTTTTCATTGCCCCGTCCTTAAGAATGCTGTTGCAGTTGTTTGTTTACATCTCGTTACAAATTTTATTGTCCCCGCCCCCTGGCCAATCCATTGCTAGTGTGTGTGTATATATATCCTTCCCAGTCATCAGTACAGCCATAGGTTGAAAAAGGAACGATTGACGGTTCCGAAATGCGTCCCTTATTGATGACATCACATCCCCTCTCTGGCTGTTTGTTTGCGGTTCAGGCTGGTTACAGAGCCGCTCAGCGGATGACATCACTTCCGGGTCCGCCGTCTTTCCACGCTGACGACGCCGGCTTCACAGCGGCTCCCTGTGTCCCACACCGCTGCTGTCAGTGACTACATCCATCCCCCCTGAAGGCTTCCTCTGACCGTGATCCTTTCCAATGCAGCTTAACCCATCATGTGCCTGATTACAACTTCTATTTTGTAAGTGATTTTTAACCCAGTTGGGGCATTAAAATTGTTTATCTTCTGCACTTAGAGGCGCCTTTGTTTGTTTTTTGTGTTACTCCAGATCCTGCTTCAGTCTTTTAAAGTTGCAGCCCTTTTTGCTGAAGATTACCATCCCACCATCCTCATCACCCTTACCAACATCTTCCTTTTAAATTGGACTGCCGATCTCTAATAGAGACATTATCTGGACTACGCTAGTCCTGTGCGCCCTATATACTTTTCTGCATACCTTTCACCTGTCCTAAGTGCAAAGTTTCAGTATAATCTTTTAATATACCCGCAATGTTCCCTCTATTACAGGGAGAGGGCATGCAGCTATGGCCCCAGCGCTGCCATCATAGCATGTAATATTGCTTGGAGGCTCCTGTCCCCTCTCAGACACTGAACACAGCCCCACACAGCCTGCAAAGAACCTCAGCCTGTTGGAGTTCCAGATGATAGCCATGGATATTAAATCCACCCTATCAGTAGCAATCACAGACCTCAGAGCTGACATACAGGCTGTAGCATCCAGGATGGGGACAGTGGAGCAAGCCTCAGCACGCCATGCAGACGCCATCAGGCAAGTTAAAAAATCTTCTGAAATTCATCTCTCACACATTATACAGATACACAGACACCTAGAGGATCTCGATAATCATTGCCCTCGCCACAATATTCGCATTGGAGGAGGCCCAGAAGCAATCGATCAAAATCCAATCAAATCCAATCCAAACTGTTTCAACTATATTTAATGACCTGTTGGAAAGACCTGCAGACTCCCCTATAGAATTTGATAGAATTCACAGAGCCCTTAGACCAAGAGGAAGGGACACAGATCCCCCCAGGGATATCATATGCTGCTTGGTTAATTTTCCCTTAAAAAAGGCCATATTAAAAAAGGCTAGAGAAAAAAATTGTGTCCTTTTTAATGAAATCAATCTGTACCAGGACCTATATATAGGTATATATATATGCCCTTTTGAGTGGCTTTGGTATAGCAGGAGGATCGGTTATCCATATGATCCAGGCAGTCCATGTGATCTTTGCGTCGAGGAGGGGAAAATCCTGGGCTTCCTTGTCCTTCTCTTCTATTGTGCTATATATATATATATATATATATATATATATATATATATATATATATATATATATATATAGATATATATATATATATTGCCATCCAGTTAAATTCTTAACTTTCAGGTTGACTGTTTATATCTAATCCCTTCTTTATTTTTCTAGCATATGCACACAGATCAAAAAAAGGAAAAAGCACATCCAAAAGGTCATGGAAATGGATGCGATCTAACCATGCAACTAATATCCATGAGCACTACCCACACACGGCTATCAGTCATGATCTTGCTCACAAAAAGGAACAATTGGCCACATGTTCTTTTTTCCTTCTGGATAACTTTTTCTAAAGATACACAATGGACTTACTCCCCAGAGGGAAAAAAAAAAAAAAAAAAAGATGGATGGATGATGGATGATATTGCTATTCTCAGGTCTGCTTATATTGTTAGTATACCACTACACAAATGGTAACTCAACTTGAAAAGAAATAAATGAGTGCTTTAAGGCAAACAAACTTACAGTATACCTTCAAGGGAGGTTACAAAAAACAAAGAATAGAGCTATCACAAATTTCAGCTTCATAAATGCTCAAGAATCAAAAAGAACTCAAATGTAAATGTTGGTTATTTGTTTGTTACAAGTTATAATACATAAATGTGGATAAAACTCTGGTGAATGCGCATTAATATATACCCAATAAAAATCAGGGTGAAATATGCAAATTTTTATTATGAAACGCAGATCTGACATAAAAATATTAAGCCAATCAACATATTCTACAAACTACTCTAATTGAGTTCTACATCACCAGATTGTTCTCTACATTCACTAGAAATGGTTCCAATTCCTATTTTAGAAAACATCACAGACATATGGAAGAGCCCTGGGGCCATCTTAAAAAAAAATACAGAATTATAAGTTTGAAAAAAAATTTTTTTTTTTTTTTTTTTTTTTTACAGAATTCTGAGTTTGAAAGTCAGAATTCTGAGATTCAAAGTCAGAATTGAGAGTTAAAAAAAAAAGAAAAAAAATCTACAGCATTCTGAGATTCAAAGTCAGAATTCTGAGATTCAAAGTCAGAATTCTGAGTTTCAAAGTCAGAATTCTGAGTTTCAAAGTCAGAATTCTGAGATTCAAAGTCAGAATTCTGAGTTTATAAATATAGTAGTCTCTATTAGGAAAATTTTAGGACCAATGAGCAATAAGGTAGTAACACCCACAGATCATCATTCTGCAGACATACATGTCTTCTGCTCTGTATATGAATATGTAAATCTATGTTAGTTACAGCACACAGTATAGGGAAGCAGGTAGTGCTGGGTTCTCTGGTTCCTCTACTGTATTAATTAGTTCCTCGGTTTGCTGTCTTATCCTTCTTCTCTGACATCTGCTCCAACATAAAGAGCCATACTGAAAACATGTGTACAGTATTGTGTGTGAGTGTGGGGGGGGGGGGGGGGGCACAGCTTCCATAGATAGCAGAACACAATGGCCAGCACAGCTCTGTACCCCAACTTGTAGGACACATTGCACTATTGCCCCTACACGAGGGAATTGTGAATGGCTAGAAGACAGCAGGACAATGTGTATCTATGATCATAACAGATTAATCATAGCAATTAATTGTATGGGCTGATAAGGCGTTTCACACACAATATATCTCATATTAAACATAAAAAGCAATGGTTAAATGTCCTTAAGTGATAGCCTGGTGGTTAGAATAACAAGCTTATAGTGTTGAAGGGTGTGGGTTCTAATCCAATTCAGAACACAATCACAAATTATATGTTTTCAATATATTGATTTTATATTAAACATATTTTAAAATATGAGTTAGTGAGGGCTTAAATTGTATTTTATTGATATATCCAAATTGATTTCAAGGATTATTAACAAAGACATATTGATAAAATTGTTGTATAAACTGACTACTATAAATTAGAGAGTAGGGATTTTTCACAAATCTGTGTATATATTGGGATGATTTTGGTGACATAGGGCCAGTTCTCAGTTTCAGGAGATTGTCCCTGGAAGCTGCATGATAACCATCATGTCTCACAACTCAGCCCTGAGCTCTGCACTATAAGGTAATCTGTATGTACTACAATGCACATGCCCATATCTCCCCTTCACTGATTGGCTGCACTTTATCCCCACTGACACAGATGCAGTGCCATTTTCCTCTTAGCTACACTGTTGACACAGAAATTTTTTCCATCCAGTGACACCACCGATGCAGGGACATTTTTTCCATCCAGTGACACTACCGATGCAGGGTCATTATTTTCCATCCAATGACACCACCGATGCAGGGTCATTTTTTTCCATCCAGTGACACCACCGATGCAGGGTCATTTTTTCCATCCAATGACACCACCGATGCAGGGTCATTTTTCCCATCCAATGACACCACCGATGCAGGGTCATTTTTTCCATCCAGTGACACCACCAATGCAGGGTCATTTTTTCCATCCAGTGACACCACCGATGCAGAGTCATTTCTTTTCATCCAGTGACACCACCAATGCAGGGTCATTTTTTCCATCCAATGACACCACCGATCCAGGGTCATTTTTTCCATCAAGTGACACCAACGCCCAGCCTCCACCAGTACACAGGGTGAAGTTTACAAACTGTGCCCTCTCCCCCTCTCAGGTGGGGATTTGGGGAAAATAGTGGCCTGCAGAGCAAAATACTGTACCTGTATATATATATATATATATATATATATATATATATATATATATATATATATATATCTGCAGTATGTAAGATGTAAGAGTTTAAAACTGGAGCACACATAAGGGGCTAACAGTAGTGAAGAAGAAAAATGACCCTGCATCGGTGGTGTCACTGGATGGGAAAAATGACCCTGCATCGGTGGTGTCACTCACTGGAAAAAATGACCCTGCATCGGTGGTGTCACTCACTGGATGAAAAGAAATGACCCTGCATCGGTGTTGTCATTGGATGGAAAAAATGACCCTGCATCGGTGGTGTCACTGGATGGAAAAAATTTCTTTGTCAACGGTGTAGCTGAGAGGAAAATGGCGCTGCATCGGTGTCATTGGGGATAAAGTGCAGCCAATCAGTGAAGGGGAGATGTGGGCATGTGCATTGTAGTACATACAGATTACCTTATAGTGCAGAGCTCAGGGCTGAGTTGTGAGACATGATGGTTATCATGCAGCTTCCAGGGACAATCTCCTGAAATTGAGAACTGGCCCCATGTCACCAAAATGATCCCAATATATACACTATATTATATATATACAATATATTTGTAAAAAATCCTTACTCTCTAATTTATAGTAGTCAGCTTATACAACAATTTTATCAATATGTCTTTGTTAATAATCCTTGAAATCAATTTGGATATATCAATAAAATACAATTTAAGCCCTCACTAACTCATATTTTAAAATATGTTTAATAGAAAATCAATATATTGAAAATATATGTAGCACTAACTTTCGGTGGAGCTGCTGGTTTAAAGCGGGCTGTTACCTTCACTCTTGATACCTCTGTTTCACCGGCACCGGGTCTAGGGTTCCGTTGAGTTTACCTCTGGACGATGTAGACACTAACACTTGAGTAGATTTTCCAATGCTTTAATGAACAAATAATAAAGGAAGTAGCAGGAAAGAGGCAGAAGGAAAGTTGCAGGGAAGCTCAAATACCTTTCCTTAGTATTCTTTAGAACATTCTCTGGAATTGAACACTTGCGGTTGAATGGTTGAATGCGCTCTCCCTTGTGGGACCCAATCTTTGCCCGCCTGGATAGGCCTCTCTCACTTGCCTAGCAGCCAGTACGCAGTACGAACAAAAGTCTCTGCCACAGACTTGTTTGGATAAAAACCCGTACAATCCTCTGCCACAGGATGTATTGGTTTGCAATGAATGTCAGACACAGTACTTGAACCTTTAAGCCAACCCGGCAGTACTATGCAGTAAGATTACTTCAGGATACATCCTCCAACCGAGTCACCAGGCCCATCTCCAGACCAGCACTCTGCATGATCCTTCCATGACGGGTCCTCCCCTGGGATCTTCTCCAGCTTCTTCACTCAGGACAGACAGCTCAGGACCGTTCCTCTGCTGCTGTGGTAGGTCCCAGACAGGCTTCTGGGCCCACCCACACGCCGCAGTGATGTGGGCCTCTGGAACGGAGGACCACGAGGTGGTACTCTTAAGGCATACCTGTCGGCCAGGAGGGCCAGCAGGTGGCTGAAAACAAACCCCTAAACATGGCGTCTGTCCCATAAATACCCTCTCCCAGAATGCAACTCGGAGGACCACCTCCACCGAGTTGTCTCCGGGACAGAGGAGCACTCATACGCTTCAACACGTTGCTTTTCCAACACCAGCCGATGGTGACAACGACACCCACCGGCACAGTGTGGAACCACATGCAACTCAGCCAAGCTGGAACAGAGGCAAATCTAACTTCCTCTAACAAGTAACCCACAAGATTAACCTATCAGCGGTAGATTAAAAAAATCTACCAGCGCTACATACTCCCTCCACTACAATAGACGTTGTCCTCAACGTCTGTCACAAAAATAATAACTCCCAAGCCTGAGAGCAGGTATTTGAGCTTAAAACTTGGATTTAGGTAAAGAAGAAGGAAAGACAGTAGAAAGACATTATAAGATTAACATTTGTAAAACAATATTTTCACATCCGCAAACAAAACCATCCTATGACTGTACATAACCCCACTATCTATCTAGCTGAAAATCCTAACAGCTTGATAGGAGATCAAATGGTTCCTGAAAAGGAAAACATATTAAACACACATGCAACCTATACAGTCTCAGGAGCAAAGTCTCATTTGAAAAAAATGAAACTCTCTTCCCATTATCTACATCAGAATAATCTTTAGGAGTCCATCCTTGGATCCTTGGAGTCCTTGGATTTGAAACACTGAGATGAGTATTCAGATCTTGACCACGAAGATCTCTATATACTGACACTAACTAACTAACTATCCCAAAGTTCTTTTGTCCATAATTACCAATAAAACTGGGGATCTGGCAATGTCAGGGTTTTTCCCAGTTTATCCACTGTAGTGATGAAATATACAACGTCATCTTTTCCGGGTCTGCAAATCACCACCTTGTCAGCATGAATGTGCCGACCATAGTTCCAGTGCATAAAACATCCACTGAAGCGTTCATCCATAGCAACAGAACATCCAGTTTTTCGGAAAGGCTTAGGCACAGACAAATAGTCCCAAACAGCTTCACTGTACCAAAGCTCCCGATTAGCTTCAATCACTTGCATTATGTCCTGAGGGACATAAGGGAACTCCAAACTATATTCCGTAGCTACACGCTTGTTCAACATTCTCTGCAAACGTGCAAGTTTCGGTAAGGATCTATTTTTTTCCCATACCAGGAGGCACACATGAATCCAATGACTTGCTCACCATAGACCCAGCCATGTCCGAAGTGAACTAGCAACTTTTGACAATGTCTCATTTACAGTGCTGTGTGGCTCCACACAAGGTGATGTCTTCCCAGAACTCAGGGCTGTCCATTCAGGGAAAGTCATAGCAGAGGCGACATCCTCGCCTTGGGCCCATAACAGTTCTTGTGACATAGTCTCAAATAGGTCATCATCACCGGAGAGATCCGACATGGATTCTATCTCTGAATCTCCCAGCTCTTCTGCTGGCAGATATTTATTTACAGTCCCAGATACATTCCCCATTAATTGCTCAACCGTTCCTGTTGTGGACTTTGTTGGATCCAGTTCGGGTAGTCTCTGGGGTAGGCCTCGGCCGCGGGAAGCCTTCACATATCCCACCTTCCTCTGGACAGATACAACAGGGATAGGCGTAGTGGATGCGGAAATCAAAGCAATGTCCGCTGATGAATCGGTAACAGGAGTGTCTCTCTCCAGAACATTCTCGGCAACAACAGGCAAAGTCACGGCCTGACGTTCTTTTTCAGCAGGAGTAGCAGCTTCTACTGTGGCGACACCTGTAGCCCAGTCCATACGACAAGCACGGGGCGACATGGTAGGTTGCTCTACCACAAACAAATATTCTCCACACTGCGGGCAGCGACCAAATGGACAGAGATGTACGGCCAGTCCTTCACATTTGTGACAAATCATGCCCAGCCCTTCGATATCTCTGACAGTATAGAGAACAAACCTCCCCTGCGGCTTCAGAAGAATACCGGTATCTGTAAGCAGGGTTCCGGTCAGCACAATACTCGACACGGTGCTCGCAGGGAACATTCTTGGTCACATAATTGGTTGCATCGCTGGAAAAGACATGGCCACACTCTGATCTTCTCAGCACGCTCACGAGGCCTCTCTTCTTCTCTGGCGCCAAACACATACACGCGTCCCATGCGGTATCAAGTAGGGTAGGCTCCTCCCACTTGTTCTTCTGATCACGTAGCTCCCGGGCTTTTACTGGTGCCCCCCGCTTACGCACTCAGAAATAAAGTCCTGCAACTTTTACCTCTTCTTCTCCTGAGAAAATGACAAAGTCCAGCTCTCACCGTAAACTCACGGTGAAACACTTCTCCAGGTTGCAAGAACTGATGGCTAACAAATCCCGGACGAGCCCCCACATGTAGCATTAACTCTCGGTGGAGCTGCTGGTTTAAAGCGGGCTGTTACCTTCACTCTTGATACCTCTGTTTCACCTGCACCGGGTCTAGGGTTCCATTGAGTTTACCTCTGGATGATGTAGACACTAACACTTGAGTAGATTTTCCAATGCTTTAATGAACAAATAATAAAGGAAGTAGCAGGAAAGAGGCAGAAGGAAAGTTGCAGGGAAGCTCAAATACCTTTCCTTAGTATTCTTTAGAAAATTCTCTGGAATTGAACACTTGCAGTTGAATGGTTGAATGCGCTCCCCCTTGTGGGACCCAATCTTTGCCCGCCTGGATAGGCCTCTCTCACTTGCCAAGCAGCCAGTATGCAGCACGAACAAAAGTCTCTGCCACAGACTTGTTTGGAATAAAACCCGTACAATCCTCTGCCACAGGATGTATTGGTTTGCAATGAATGTCAGACACAGTACTTGAACCTTTAAGCCAACCCGGCAGTACTATGCAGTAAGATTACTTCAGGATACGTCCTCCAACTGAGTCACCAGGCCCCTCTCCAGACCAGCACTCTTCATGATCCTTCCATGACGGGTCCTCCCCTGGGATCTTCTCGGTTGTCCAGCTTCTTCACTCAGGACAGACAGCTCAGGACCGTTCCTCTGCTGCTGTGGTAGGCCCAAGACAGGCTTCTGGGCCCACCCACATGCCACAGCGACGTGGGCCTCCGGAAGGGAGGACCACGAGGTGGTACTCTTAACGCATACCTGTCGGTCAGGAGGGCCAGCAGGTGGCTGAAAACGAACCCCTAAACATGGCGTCTCTCCCATAAATACCCTCTCCCAGAATGCAACTTGGAGTACCACCTCCACCGAGTTGTCTCCGGGACAGAGGAGCACTCATACGCTTCAACACGTTGCTTTTCCAACACCAGCCGATGGTGACAACGACACCCACCGGCACAGTGTGGAACCACATGCAACTCAGCCAAGCTGGAACAGAGGCAAATCTAACTTCCTCTAACAAGTAACCCACAAGATTAAACTATCAGCGGTAGATTAAAAAAATCTACCAGCGCTACATATAAACATTAGTGATCGTGTTCTGAATTGGATTAGAATCCACAACCTTCAACACTATAAGCCTGCTACTCTAACAACCAGGCTATCACTTAAGGACTCTTAATCATTGCTTTTTATGTTTAATATGAGATATATTGGGTGTGAAACACCTTATCAGCCCATACAATTAATTGCTATGATTAATCTGTTATGACCATTGATACACATTGTCCTGCTGCCTTCTAGTCATTCACAATTCCCTCATGTAGGGGCAATAGTGCAATGTATCCTACAAGTTGGGGTACAGAGCTGTGCTGGCCATTGTGTTCTGCTATCTATGGAAGCTGTGCCCCCCCACACTCACACACAATACTGTACACATGTTTTCAGCATGGCTCTTTATGTTGGAGCAGATGACAGAGACGAAGGATAAGACAGCAAACCGAGGAACTAATTAATACAGTACCGGAACCAGATAACCCAGCACTGCCTGCTTCCCTATACTGTATGCTGTAATTAAGATAGCTTTACATATTCATATACAGAGCAGAAGACATGTATGTCTGCAGAATGATGATCTGTGGGTGTTACTACCTTATTGCTCATTGGTCCTAAAATCTTCCTAATAGAGACTACTGTATTTATAAACTCAGAATTCTGACTTTGAAACTCAGAATTCTGACTTTTAATCTCAGAATTCTGATTTTCAATCTCAGAATTCTGTAGAATTTTTTTATATTTTTTAACTCACAATTCTGACTTTCAATCTCATAATTCTGACTTTCAAACTCAGAATTCTGACTTTGAATCTCAGAATTCTGACTTTCAAACTCAGAATTCTGTAAAAAAAAAAAACAATTTATTTTTTTCAAACTCATAATTCTGTATTTTTTTTTTATGATGGCCCCAGGGCTCTTCCATACTGACAAAAGTTAAGGTTGTTTAAAAAAAAATTGTATGTTAGAATTTTATATTATTTTAATTTTATATATAGTTACAAAGATCCCAGTGTAATTAATGTTAACATTTCTCTAGGCTCTACATTGTTTATGACTCTCACTATCCTCTACTACTACCTACTGGTAAAAGGTTGAATTGTTGCTACAATTCCACATAGAATTCATATAGATACCAATATGGAATAGATAATAAATCCTGGGAACACATCCTATATATTTACGATCTAATATAAAAGGTACATGCCAATAAAGTGCAGCAGGGATAGTAAAAAGAAAAAAAAGAAAAGCATAAAGAATGAAAGTAATTATTGATATACTTACAACTGTACCAGAAATATAAAAATACTAGGTAAACAAGCATTCCACTCCCATCTATATATATACACGCACATCCCTAAATTTTTCTTACATCATATACACGC
Source organism: Aquarana catesbeiana (assembly GCF_042186555.1). Classification (NCBI taxonomy): domain Eukaryota; kingdom Metazoa; phylum Chordata; class Amphibia; order Anura; family Ranidae; genus Aquarana; species Aquarana catesbeiana. Next base: position 305,454,894 of record NC_133324.1, read on the forward strand.
AGTTGCTCCAGAAGTGCAGGTCTCAAACTTATAGAAAATTTACTACACCACAAACCCACAAAGAGGGTGCTATATTCTTTTATATATCCCCTCTGAAAAAAAAAAAACCCGGACATCCTTTTATTATTTTTCATTCTGACATTTTACCTTCTCTCACTCCCTCCGAAAGTAGAGAGAACAAAATAGAAGGAAAAATAATAATTCAAATAAGGTAGACTAGCAGGACTAATTCTACCTCCGGTACTTTTTTTTTGTTTTTTATTTATTTATTTTTTTATTCTTCTTTACCTTTCCCCCTTCTTCCTGACCCCCTCACCCAATTATAATTAATTCTAAAGCTACTGACAAATAATCTATATAAAGATCAGATACACTTCCTCAGATCATTGCAACCACATGCCTTAAATCTAATGAAAGTCACGCAGGAAAAATATACAGGTAAAATGTCTAACCTCAAACAACGAACATCTCCACTATCGCTGAAACTCTTATCAGTAAACACAAAAGGATTAAATATTCCAGAGAAAAGATCTTAGTTCCTCAGGGAATTCCACAAACAAAAAGCTGATATCATATGCATTCAAGAAACACACTTTAAATCTGACAAAACTCAAAAATTCTATGACAAAAGATTCCCTCTAGCATATCACGCCACCAATCCTGATGCTAAAACCAAAGGAGTTTCAATTCTAATATCCAAACAAACACCATTCCAATTAACAGATTCCCTACACGATCCTACGGGAAGATATATATTCCTTAAAGAAAAGATAGGTACCCACCCAATAACTATTGCCAATATATATGCTCCCAATACAAAGCAAGTATTCTTTCGCAAAATAGGTGACTTACTAACATCATTTACCTCAGGCATTCCTATCCTAGGTGGGGACTGTAACGTTCCCTTGAATCCCATCCTGGATACATCTAATGGTACATTGGCAATCCCTTTCAGAGCGCTAAAGCAAATCAAACTACAACTTAAAACTCACATGGTGCATCACGTCTGGAGAACTCTAAACCCCCAAGTAAAAGATTTCACTTATTTGTCTCCTCTTCACCAACAATACTCTAGGATAGACTATTTTTTTCTATCACAATCCGATCTAAACCTCCTAAAAAGCACGACAATTGAATCCATGACACTATCGGACCACCACCCGATCACCATGACATTAGAATTCCCTGAAAAGTTACCGAAAACCAAAACCTGGAGACCGAACACATCTATCCTTAAAGACCCAGTAGATGTTCAACAATTTAACGAATGCTTGAAGGCTTACTTCTCACATAATGACAATGATGAGACATCATTCCTCAACCAGTGGGAAGCTCATAAATGTGTTATAAGAGGGGAATTCATAGCAAAGCTATCCAAAATTAAAAAAGAACGTCAATCCAAAATGAACGCACTCATGAATCAAATGAAAAAATTAGAAATAATACACAAACGTAATATGACAGTATCAACACTCAATTAATTAATACAAGCTAGATCCCAGCTTGCAGAAGAATTAACCATGAAAACAAAAAGACAATGCATCCTTAGACATAAAATATATTATGAGCAAGGAAATAAAAGCGGAAAATGACTTGCAAAAGCGGTACAAAATAAAAAAAAACAGACACCACATTTCACCAAATCAAGGACCAAAACGGCACAGCACACTCATCCAATGAAGAAATAGCCAAACAATTTCAAATATACTATCAGTCCCTATACAACATCCCATCAAATTGGAAATGTCCTTATAACTCTGAAAAAAGATCACGCTTTATACATACATTCTACAAAAAAATAGCCCTTTCCCAATTTCTACTGACAAAGCACACGACCTTGAAGCCCCTATCTCTGATACTGCATTTGAAAAAGCTATAAAAGATATGAAACTGGGCAAAGCACCTGGCCCAGATGGCCTTCCTCTACAATACTACAAAACATTCTCACATATCCTAAAGCCATAATTTCTAAAAAAACATTTCACTCACTAAAATCAGAGAAACCTATACCAACTCAACTTCTAGAAGCCCACATAACAGTAATACCAAAAGAAGGCAAAGATGAATCCCAGGTCATTAATTATCGTCCAATATCCCTCATCAATGTTGATGTAAAAATCTACGCAAAGATATTGGCAAACCGACTTATGCCCCTACTATCATTCCTTATATCGTTAGACCAAGTTGGATTTATATCAGGTAGAGAAGGACGTGATAACACGATTAAGGCATTAAAAATACACCACTGGCTCTCATCCAAAAAAAACAAGGCTTTTTCCTCTCACTAGACGCAGAGAAGGCATTTGACAGAGTGGCCTGGGACTACATGGATGCAGTACTGTGATCAATTGGTATTCTACCTCAAATGAGAGCATATATACGTGCACTATACCCAAACCCAACAGCAATGCCGCATACACACGATTGGACATTTCGACAACAAAATCCTGGATTTATTTCCGACGGATGTTGGCACAAACTTGTCTTGCATACACACAGTCGCACAAATGTTGGCGGAAATTTCGAACGTCAAGAACGCGGTGATGTACAACACATACGACGAGCCGAGAAAAATAAAGTTCAATAGCCAGTGCGGCTCCTCTGCTTGATTCCGAGCATGCGTGGAATTTTGTGCGTCGAAATTGTGTACACACGATCGGAATTTTCGACAATGGATTTTGTTGTTGGAAAATTTTGTTGTCGAAAATTCCGACAACAAATGTTGGATGGTGCCTACACATGGTCGGAATTTCCAACAACAAGCTCACATCGAACATTTGTTGTCGGAAATTCCGACTGTGTGTACACGGCACAAGAGTACGTGTCAATGGCCACATGTCGAATGCCTATATCCTATGCAACGGTACGAGACAGGGATGCCCTTTATCTCCCTTGCTATATGTCCTTACACTAGAACCTTTGCTAAATACAGTATCTCACAAAAGTGTGTACACCCTCACATTTTTGTAAATATTTTATTATATCTTTTCATGTGACAACACTGAAGAAATTACATTTTGCTACAATGTAAAGTAGTGAGTGTACAGCTTGTATAACAGTGTAAATTTGCTGTCCCCTCAAAATAACTCAACACACAGCCATTAATGTCTAAACCGCTGGCAACAAAAGTGAGTACACCCCTGAGTGAAAATGTCCAAATTGGACCCAATTAGCCATTTTCCCTCCCCGGTGCCATGTGACTCGTTAGTGTTACAAGGTCTCAGGTGTGAATGGGGAGTAGGTGTGTTAAATTTGGTGTTATCGCTCTCACTCTTTCATACTGGTCACTGGAAGTTCAACATGGCACCTCATGGCAAAGAACTCTCTGGGGATCTGAAAAAAGGAATTGTTGCTCTACATAAAGATGGCCTAGGCTATAAGAAGATTGCCAAGACCCTGAAACTGAGCTGCAGCATGGTGGCCAAGACCATACAGCAGTTTAACAGGACAGGTTACACTCAGAAAAGGCCTCACCATGGTTGATCAAAGAAGTTGAGTGCACGTGCTCAGCGTCATATCCAGAGGTTGTCTTAGAGAAATAGATGTATGAGTGCTGCCAGCATTGCTGCAGAGGTTGAAGGGGTGGGGGTCAGCCTATCAGTGCTCAGGCCACACGCCACACACTGCATCAAATTGGTCTGCATGGCTGTCGTCCCAGAAGGAAGCCTCTTCTAAAGAGGATGCACAAGAATGCCCGTAAACACTTTGCTGAAGACAAACAAACTAAGGACATGGATTACTGGAACCATGTCCTGTGGTCTAATGAGACCAAGATAAACTTATTTGGTTCAGATAGTGTCAAGCGTGTGTGGCGGCAACCAGGTGAGGAGTACAAAGAGAAGTGTGTCTTGCCTACAGTTAAGCATGGTGGTGGGAGTGTTATGTTCTGGGGCTGCATGAGTGCTGCTGGCACTGGGGAGCTACAGTTCATTGAGGGAACCCTGAATGCCAACATGTGCTGTGACATACTGAAGCAGAGCATGATCCCCTCCATTCGGAGACTGGGCCACAGGGGAGTATTCCAACATGATAATGGCCCCAAACACATCCCTCCAAGATGACCACTGCCTTGCTAAAGAAGCTGAGGGTAAAGGTGATGAATTGGCCAAGCATGTCTCCAGACATAAACCCTATTGAGCCTCTGTGGGGCATCCTCAAATGGAAGGTGGAGGAGCGCAAGGTATCTAACATCCATCAGTTCCGTGATGTCATCATGGAGGATTGGAAGAGGACTCCAGTGGTAACCTGTGAAGCTCTGGTGAACTTCGTGCCCTAGAGGGTTAAGGCAGTGCTGTAAAATAATGGTGGCCACACAAAATATTGACACTTTGAGCTTAATTTTGACATTTTCACTTACGGGTGTACTCACTTTTGTTTCCAGCGGTTTAGACATTAATGGCTGTGTGTTGAGTTATTTTGAGGGGAGAGCAATTTACACTGTTATACAAGCTGTACACTCACTACTTTACATTGTAGCAAAATGTCATTTCTTCAGTGTTGTCACATGAAAATATATAATAAAATATTTACAAAAATGTGAGGGGTGTACTCACTTTTGTGAGATACTATATGTTATTCCTTTCGCTTTCCGAATTGCAAAGGATGTTGAGTGTATTAAATTATGCAATGCTTCTAGGGGGATTTGGAGAGTGGATTTGAGAGGGTGTGATGAGCTACTTTTTTTGTTTTTATAAATTGTATTTTTATTAAAGGTTTTCAAAAATACAGAAAGGAAGGCAACATCAAACAGTGTCAGTACAAAATAAGTAGAATCATTCAAAAAAAAGAAAAGAAACGTATACCGTAAAGGTAAGGTCACAGTGTTACCAACATTGCAGATTTACAGTATGGCAGATACATAAAACAAAGAAAGGAGGCATAGAGAGGAGGGGGGGTGAGGAGGGACCCAGGGAGGAGGCGGTCTAGGTATATTGGTATATCACACCGTAAAAGATGTTGCTCACTGGGTCTAGGGTTAGTGGGGTCTCAGGCGCGCCTATACCAGACAGAGGCGCTCCATGATATTCGCACATGGGGGGGGGGTGCACCATGGAATCTTTAAGAGAATGTATAAGTGGAGTCAAGGCAATAAAGCATTCACCATATACGTTCAAGAAGGTATTGTGCTATTGGAAGGTAATGGGGGAGTCTCAGGGTTGAGTTCTGTGTGATCCCACAGGTCCCAAATCTTTGAAAATTGAGGAAGCGTGTCATGGATAATAGCAGTGAGGTGTTCCATTCTGCGGATCTGCTCCAACATTTGTAAGACTTGTGAGAGGGTAGGTGAGGATGAGGATAACCATCTCAAGGGTATGGCTTGTTTAGCTGCCAATAGGATAAAGCCAGCTCATTTTTGGAGAGGCCGGGAAATGGCAAACCTAGAAGAAATTGAAGTGGATTTAAAGGAAGGTTGATTTCAAAAAGATTTTGCAAGTATATATAAATAGAGGACCAGAAGGGTTGAATAATGGGGCATTCCCAAAAAATATGAAAGTGGGAGCCAATGTCACCCCGGCATCTCCAACACACCCGGGGAGTCCTGGGATCTATATCTATGCAGGACCTCTGGGGTTCTGTACCAAAATAGTAAAATCTTATAGGTCATTTCCCTCTGCTCCACACATCGTGAAGATTTGGAAGCAGTTTCACAAATTTTCTGCCATTGAGGGGTAGGAATGGGTTGTTTGATGATCTGGGACCAATTCTGCATGTATGAGTGATATATAGCGGTGAGTGGGAGAACCTCATGTAGATATTTGTAAATTTATGAAATAAGATGGGTTTGGCAAGGGCCTTGGGCACATAGGAGTTCAAATGGAGTGGGTCTATCCAGAGTGAGGGCAGGGATTTGGAGCCGAAGTAATGTTTAATCATGAGATAGGAGTAGAATAAGTGTTTAGGGATTTGGTGTTTCCGTTGCCTTTCATCGAAAGATAGTAGTGTGTGAGTGAGTGGGTGTACTTCGGAGCTGAAAAATTTCAGCCTGTGTCCATGGGAACATTCTAGTGTAAGATAAGCTATCAGGTATGTCAGGATTAAACAGCACATTTAACAGGGGTGGACATGGGGATGAGAGGGAGAACTGACGGGAGCATTTTTTCCATATAGAAAGAGTGAAAATCATCGGGTTAAGGCATAAGTTTTTAAGTTGGGTTATGGAGGTCTCCATATTCGTCCAAATCATGGAGCTGAGGTGGACTGGACTGGATGTTCATTTCAATTTTCAACCAGATACTGGATGCCATTCTATGTGACCAGACAATGATCGGTTTTAGATGAGTAGCAAAATAATATTTGAGGAGGTCTGGCGCTCCCAACCCACCTCTGGACCTAGGAGCTAGTACGACCGAGCTAGCTTTTCGATGAACTTTATAGTGCTAAATAAAGTTAAGGAATGACCTCTGGGTAGCTTTGAGTTGTGACATTGGGACGGGGATCGGTAAGGTTTCAAATAGATAGAGGAGTCTTGGCAGGATAGACATCTTCAGGACATCGATACGACCCAGGAGAGAGATGGGATATGTGTCTCATTGTCGCAAGAGTCAGTCAATGTCGCGGAAGAGAGGGGGGAAGTTGGCCTGGTAAAGATTTGAATATGAGGAGGTTAGGTTAATTCCTAAGTATTTGAGGGAGTCCGTACACCAATGATAGGAGTAATTTTGTTGTAGGGCGATAAGATCTGAGGGTGAGATGAGTACAGGTAAAGCTTCCGTTTGGCTTGTGTTGATCTTATATCCTGAGAGAAAGCTAAATTCCTTAAGCAGAGTGTGTAGGTTTGGGAGGGAAATGTGGGGACTGGTCAGAGTCAGCAGAATGTCATCTGCGAATAAGGATAGTGTGTATTCGTTTTGACGTAATGAGACTCCATGGATGGCGAAAAAAGGGGGATAATTGGACTTGGGAGGATGGACGGGAGTATAAAGCATGTAGTGTGGCGATCAAGGAATCTTCAAAACCATAGTTAGCGAGTGTGGCAAACATAAAGGGCCAACTGAGCCTATCAAAGGCTTTTTGTGCGTCAAGACTCAATATCAGAGCAGGGCGTGATGTTTTGTTCAATAGGTCAATGAGGTCTATAGTGCGTCTTGTGTTTTTGCCTGTATGTCTTGCTGTTACAAAGCCCACCTGATCTTTGTGTATGAGTCTGGGAATTAAGTGGGATAATCGATTAGCTAGGATCTTTGTGAAAATTTTGTAGTCTGAATTGAGTAGTGCAATGGGCTTATAGTTATCTGGAAGGGAGGGATCTTTACCAGGTTTTGGGATTACGGAGATATGGGCATGGAGGAATTGAGGATGGGGTTTGGTACCTTTGAATAGGGAGGAGAATAGAGAGATTAAATGTGGGCTCAGGATTGGCAGAAAGGTCTTATAATAGGAATATGGTAAGCCATCAGGGCCAGGGGTTTTTTGGGTAGGGAGGTTTTTCACTACGTCATCAAGTTCCTCAGGGGTGACTATCGAGTTCAGAGATAAAAGGTGGTCAGGCGAGAGTTTGGGTAGATGTAGGGAGTCAAAGAAAGAGTCAAATTTCTCTCGTGTGAAATTGTAATGGGGGTCTGTTTGCAGGCAATTGTACAATTTGCAATAGAATTCTCCGAAAACTTTAGACATTGTCGAAGGCCAGTAGGTGGGAGTACCATCAGGTTGTCTGAGAAAATCTAGAGATGAGTGGAAGGGACGAGGTTTCAGTTTGTTTACCAGCATCCTATGGGGTTTGTTTGAGTATTCATAGAATTTCTGTTTGGACCACAGGTTTATCAATTTTTTTCATGTCTAATGATCTGAGTTGACTGCGTAGAGAAATAATGGCTCGGAGTCCAGCCACCATGGGGGAGGAAAGTAAAAGTTTCTCAGCTTTACTTTTTGGAGAGAGTAGAGGAGCGTTGAAGAGCAGCGTCTTTTTTCAGGCGAGAGCCTGTGGCAATACATTGTCCCCTGAAGACGGCTTTGTGGGCTTCCCACAGGGTAGAGGGCTCAGAGACCGTATTAACATTAAGCTGCAAATACTCAGGCCATTATATAGGTGTTCTCTGGTTTCAGGGATGCAGAGAAGGGTTTCATTGAGGCGCCAATGACAAGTTCTAGGGGACGCTGATAACAGGGCAAATTCTAGGTGTACTGAGGAGTGATCTGACCAGGAGACTGGGTTAATTTCAGATGAGACTGTGGACGTCAGGAGGGGTGAGGAGATAAAGAAATTATCTAATCTGGAGTAAAGTTTGTGAGGGTGTGAATAATATGTGTATTGTTTGTGTGTGGGGTGTTTGATCCTAATGTCTAATGTCTAATGTCTAATGCCGCATACACACGATCGGACTTTACAGGAATACTTGGTCCGGCGTACTGGATTTCGTCGGACAATTCGATCGTGTGTGGGCTCCAGCAGACTTTGTTTTCTCAAAAGTTTGACGGACTTGTTTCAAATCTGTCCGACGGACTCGAGTACGGTCGAAAAGTCCGCTCGTCTGTATGCTAGTCCGACAGACAAAAAACGATGCTAGGGCAGCTATTGACTACTGGCTATGAACTTCCTTGTTTTAGTCCGGTCGTACGTCATCACGTACGAATCCGTCGGACTTTGGTTGATTGTGTGTAGGCAAGTCCGTTCATTCGGAAAGTCCGTGGAAAAGTACGCCGGACAAAGTCTGCCGTAAAGTCAGATCGTGTGTACGTGGCATAAAAGGTTTTTGGTTCTAATGAGTTTACGAAATGATTTGGAGAGGCGATCAGAATTTGATGGAGTTTTAGATGGGAACAATACATATCTGTCTTTACTGGGGGGACATATTAAAATCCCCACCGATCACAATGAAAGGTTGAGAAAATTTGTCTAGGGTATCAAACATGGTGGTAAGGAAGTGAATCTGTCCAGAGTAGGTAGCATAAACATTAACTATCGTAAGGGATTGGGAGAGAAACATGCAATCCAGGATAATAAATCTGCCATGGGGGTCCAAGTATGAGGATTTGATTTGTAAGGGACAGGAGCGATTAATGAGGTTCGCTACACCTGCTTTACCAGACGATCAGAAGCCATAAAGGATGTTGGGAAATATTTACTGGAAAATTTGAGAGAACACCCAGGATGGAAATGAGTCTCCTGGACTAGGATTACATCAGCTTTGGAAGCCTTAAACTCTTTCAGAGCCAACCATCTCTTCTGAATAGAGTTTAAACCTTTTACGTTACAAGTAAAAAATGTTAGCGCCATAACGACTTAATCTGGTAGATAAGCATATGATTAATAGCATAACATGTATTGGGTAAGGGATTTCATGGTGCAAGGGTTATAAAGTGAGTGTGAAGTAACCTTACAACATATAAAACAACAGTAAAATTGTAACCTGAACATTTCCAATCTATGAGATGTAACAGCCCGTGGTCAGAAAAAAGGACCAGAGGAAAAATGGTGAAAAAAAAACAGTAAAAATGAGAATGAAATTGAAAAACATAATAAAATTAAAGTAAAAATGAAAATAAAAATAAAAATTTAAAGCGGTAAAAAGGAAAAAAGAAAAAGTAGGTGAAATTCCATAAGTCATCCAAAGAGAAAGTTGGAAGGGCAAAAGCCTCCAGGAAGCCCAGGTCTGAGCCTTGGGCTGGGAAGGGGGGCATGAGGACCACCGAAGATGGGGGGCCGGAGGGTCCCCCTCCGTCTTCCGAAGCAGAAGATCTGGGTCATAGAAAAAAAAAATATATAAAACCTTGAAAAATGCAAAACTGTTAAACCAGGGTATCATAAAGAACAGCATTCAATGCACCCCACGAGCAAGGTGGTGGGAGTGTAGGCCCACTCGGGGGTAGTCGGCCACACAGGAACATCAGGAGGCCAGACAGAAGTAGGATACAAAGCCGTAGCTGTGTGAAAAGTTCCTCAGGTTGGGGGTCTGAAAGATGGACGCCTCTGAGGAGTGTAGTTGGTTTTAGGTGGCTTCTGTCTCACTGAGGTCCAGATGCAACCCGGGACTGCTAGTGGTTTAGGAGTAGCGGGAAGCTGCACAAGATGTTCATCAGGGAAAGGCGGCAGGCCTAAGTTGCGTAGGAAGGCATCACTTTCCTGGAGGTCGCGTAGGGAATATTGTATGCCATTTCGGGACGCTGAGAGGCGAAAGGGGAATCCCCAGCGGTACAGGACTTTATGAGACTGAAGGCGTAGAGTCAGCGGGCGAAGATTTCTGCATCTTGTCAAAGTGATAAGTGAAAGGTCGCTGAAGATTGGATCCTGGACCCTCTGAAGTCAAGCCTAGATTGATTGCGGGTGGCGATAGTTAAAACTTCTTTGCTGTCATAGTAGTGAAATCTGACAATCGCATCTCTTGGGTTGGCTCCAGCTGGATGTTTAGGAGCTAAAGATCTGTGAGTTCTAAATGCCAATCAGTATCAGGGATGTTTGGGGTTACCACATTAAACAAATTCAGGAGATAGGAACGAAGGTCTCTGTCTTCCACTGTTTCAGGGATGCCTCTGATCCACAAATTTTGCCTGCGTTCTCTATTTTCAAGGTCTTCTTGTTGTGCTTGAAGTTGGGTGACTGAGTGTTTAATGGCGGCATTGTCTTCTTCTAAAACTTGGACATATTGGACTAGTTCATCAAATTTAGTCTCAAGGGTGTCCGTGCGACCACCCAGTTGGTCTATCTCACCTCTCAGCTCTTTAGCAAGTTTCCCTATTTCCTGGGCAATATTGTGGGTGATGGCCTGGAGCAGGGATTGCAGTTTGGTGTCTAGGACATCTGCTGTTAGCGGGATAGATGTTCCTTGTATTGGAGTGGGTGTGATGTCAAATGAAGTACCTGTCTCGGTCTCAGAATGTTCCCACGGGTCCTGAGCGGTATCTCCGCCACTTGAGGCCGTGGATACGGGCCTGTGTAGGAAGCGGTCAATGGTGGAGGAGGTCTGGGTATTGAACACTGCGGTATAATTCTTCCTCTAGTCACCGATTTTTCCCATGGGGTGCACAGGTGCTGTGAGAGGCTGAGGAGGTGACTCCCGTGGCTAGCTGAGCATTGGAACAGGAAGCGGGTGATAGGTGGAGGGGGCCTGAGTTCCAAGCTTACATGTCTGCCATGTTCAGAGGCCGTGCATGTGCCTGGGAAGCTTTTCTTTTAAGGTGTAGCGGGTCTTGGGAGGGCTCATCCCCCGTGCGCCTTATTTTGAAGATGGGCTTTATGATTTATAAGGGACAATAGGCAAGCCCCGGGTCTCAGGGACCAGGTTAGAAGGTGCAGTGGTGGTTAGCTGTCCGTGCAGGGTCAGGGCTTGCCTCAGGACACAGTTCCTGCAGAGACGGAGGCACGGGGGGCAGCACAGAAGCACTAGGGTACATTACTTGGGAGTGGAGTATTTACCTTGTACAGTAGGCCGCAAAATGGCGGCGAGCTGCGAGTGCTTGGGGACAGGCTTTTGCGAATCCTCCAGTGGCCTCTTGGGTTTTCACTCAAACTAGCTGCCTCCCGGTGTTCTTGACTTAGAGTGCAGGTGGATTAGCTGCTCTCCACACTGCCGATCGTGGTACACGAGCCTGGGGATGTTGGAGGCCTCACAGGCCTCAGGATAGCGGTGGGCTGCGGGCGTTCAGAGTCTGCTTCTATGGATCCGTCAGCGCTCCCACAGGACCCCACACAGCCCAGCCTCCTCTTGGGAACAGTCTCCGTTGGGTGAGCTGGCCACCCTTCGCTCCGGCACTCGAGCCCGAGGATGCTGGAGGTCCCATAGGCCTCAAGATGGCGACGTATCTCTGTAGTGTGGAGCCAGACGCGGCCTAACAGGGCCTCAATCGGCCAGCCAGGCTCCACAATTTACCCAGGGGATAGTGTGGAGAGTGTCTAGTGGTGGCTGGGGGAAGTTTGGAGGCTCACCAGGTCGCTGTTTGAGAAGGATGTTGGTGGATTGTGGAAGGAGCGGCGGAGCTCCTCAGCAACACGTCCTTTCCCTTCACCGTCCGGACACGCCCCCCTTCAACGTCTGGACACACCCCCCTAGCTACTTTTTGTAAATCGGTCCAGGTTTTGAGTGTTGGTAAAATTGTTGGGGAGACACAAGGAGGGATTTTTGCTCCAACTGTAATGGAGTATAGCCATGTAGTTAAATTGCCACCTGGAATAGTGGAAGCTTCCATTTTTCCCTTAAGGTGGAGGGAGAAGATAGAAACCATTCTCTCATTTGAGTGAGTACAGAGGCCAAGTAGTAATCCTGAAAGTCTATGTAAGCAGTGCCTCCCATTTGATGGTGCTTAATTAGTTTTACATGAGTGTATCTAGATCTTTTACCCTGCCAAATAAATTTAGATAGTATAGTCTGAAGTGATTTAGAGTAGGTAGATGGGATTGGGATGGGGGGGGGGTTCTAAATAGATAGAGGATTTGGGGAAGATGAAGGATTTTAAAGGCTGCTAGGCGCCCCATCCAGGAGAATTCAAATGACGCCAGCCTGGTGAGGTCCTCTTGTAGTTTAGTGCAAAGTGGTAAATAGTTGTGGTGAAATAGTGATTTATAGTAGTTGAGTTGGTTAATTGTACACCTAAGTAGGTTATGCTTTTATCTGCCCAGATATAAGGGAATTGTTGTTGGAGACTGTCGCTTGTGGCAGTGTTCACTCCCAGGTTTAAGATATATGATTTAGTTTTGTTTACTTTGTAATAAGAAATATTACTAAACCAGGCTAGCGTCTTCTGAATCTCCGGTAAGGAGTTAACTGGGTCTGTGACCATGAGAATAACATCGTCAGCAAATAAGCTGATTTTATGCTCTTGGTCTGCGATGGATATTCCTGAAATTTTCATGTTGGATCTGATGCTCTCAGCTAAGGGTTCCATAAGGAGGTTAAAGATTAGGGGGGAAAGAGGACAGCCTTGTCCCATACCATTAGAGATTTGGAATGGTAATGATAGGGTGTCTGCTGTATATACTTGAGCCGATGGGACAGAGTACAAGGCCATGATGGCATTGTAAATTTGTCCTTGTATTCTGAATTTGGCCAGTACTGACAAGAGGTAGTCCCAGTTTACCCTATCAAATGCTTTTTCTGTGTCTAAACATAGGAATATTGAAGGTGTGCCTGATTTCTCTACATGGTGGATAGCATTAATCACTCTTTTGGTAGCGTCTGAGGCTTGGCGGTCTTTCGTAAATCCTGATTGGTCCTTGTGAATAAGGGTTGGTAAAATGTTAACTAATCTATTGGCTATAAGTTTTGCGTAGATTTTTAAATCTTCGGTATGTTGAGCAAGGATATAGTTCAGACATTTTTTGGTGAGGTGGGTTCTTTTCCTGGCTTTGGGAGGGTCACAGTTAATGTACTAAGCATTTCAGTGGGGAAATTCATAGATGAGGTAGCTGAGTTGTAGGTCCTACTGTACATAGCATAGGAGCTAGGATATGTTGAAATGTTTTATATGGGATTCTCCAGTGAAGCCATCTGGCCCTGGGGATTTGGATTTTGGAAGGTTGTTGATTGCTTGCAGTATTTCAGGGATAGTAAATGGGGCATTTAGAGATGTAAGTTGTTGTGGAGATATAGAGGGAAGGTTAGTATGCTCCAGGAAGGCTAAAATTTCTTCCTGGGATGGTTGATAAGTGTTTTTATTGTCCTTAATATTGTAGAGGTCTTTATAGCATGCACTAAATGTACTGGCAATAGTGTTGGGTTTAAGTAGTTTTTCGTTAGGATGAGGGTGGTATAAAAATGGGATTTTAGCCTTGGTTCTATGGCCTTTGATACATAAGGACATTACTTTACCCACTTAGTTCCCTGTTGTGTATGTTGTCGCTTTAAATTTGCTATACGCCTTTTAGAATGTCTCAGGGAGTAGAGATCGAAGTTCGTGGCGTAGTGAGAAGATATTGGATTGGAGGAGAGGGGAGGGGTTGGATTTCTTCTCAGCCTCAGAGGCTGCTATGTCAGCTGTAAGTTCATCTAAACTCTGTGACCTTTCTTTCTTTGCTCTAGCTCCCATTTGGATGAATACACCTTGTATAACTGCCTTATAGGAGTTCCATATAACCAGCGGGTCAGATACTGATTCAGAGTTAATTGAGAAGAATTCCTCAAGTTGTTGTGTGAGGGGGCCAGAATAGCAGGGAGTGTGGAGAAGGTAATTATTAACCCTCCATAGGTAGGAATTAGGTTGAGATGATTTATCAGCTATGGTGATGCTGATAGGGGACATGATCTGACCAGGTGGTGGTGTGAATAGTTGAGGCCGATACATTTTGAAGTAACCATTTATCATCTAGAAAGAGATCAATTCATGAGTAGGTGTTGTGGCATGGCGACAGGTAGGTATAATCACGTTCGCTCACGTGACAACATCTCCACACATCAAATAAATCATTAGAAGCAATAAATTTGTCTAGATGGGATGCATGTCTTTTGGAGGCTTTTTTTTTTTTAAACGCGCCCCGTCCTGCCGAGCTCGCTTGCAGAAGCAAACACATATGTGGATAGCGCCCGCATATGAAAACGGTTTTCAAACCACACGTGAGATATCGCCGTGATCGGTAGAGCGAGAGCAATAATTCTAGCCCTAGATCTCCTCTGTAACTCAAAACATGCAACCTGTAGAATTTTTTAAACATCGCCTATGGAGATTTTTAAGGGTAAAAGTTTCTCACCGATCCACGAGCGGACTCAGTGTTGAAGCGGGACATGTTGGTTATCAGTTTACTCGGTGTAACATTATCTTTCACAATATAAAAAAAATTGGGCTAACTTTACTGTTGTTTTATTTTTTAATTAAAAAAAGTGTATTTTTTTCAAAAAAAGTGCGCTTGTAAGACCACTGCACAAATACGGTGTGACAGAAAGTATTGCAACAACCACCATTTTATTCTCTAGGGTGTTAGAAAAAAATATATAATGTTTGGGGGTTCTATGTAATCTTCTAGCAAAAACAAAACTGTTTTTAACTTGTAAACAACACATCTAAAAAAGAGGCTTGGTCCTTAAGTGGTTAATAGAGTCATACATTTCACTTTTAAAGGGGCAGCTATCTTAGTTGGATTTATTGGATAAGTGTAAAGGTTTAGTATCATTTTTGTTAGCCCCATTATTGTACCTACCAAATAAATTAAACTTGTCTTTAGAGAAATATGGAGGCTACCACTGCTGACCTCTCCTTCAGAAAATGCTGGTAAACTTGACACGCTGACTCATTTACTTTATATCACTGACTAGGAACAAATATCCAGCCAAGAATCTTTGAATTTTTCTAACTTAAAGTACTGAAGAAAGAGGGTGAGAATAACAGCCAGACAATTAGCATTTTAAGTAACATATCTGTTCTAATAAAAGGAATTCCCATTTCAGAATTTGTAAAGTCCTCAAAACCTTTTTTTTTTAATTACTTACTAGGATATATGCATGCAGCATTTACTGCATCAACTTTTATCTTCTATTATCTACCCTTTTTAAATAATTACCTAATTCTTCATTCTGCTTTCAAAATACCTTACTGGACCTTCTATAAATGTTTAGTAATATTACAAGTTGTTTTGCTGTTTCAACTCAACCTGTATTTCAGATACTTTCCACAAGATGTCGCCATTTCAACATACAGCTGAATAAAAAAAAAAAAAAAAATCTTTCCTTTATAACAATGCATTCAATGGTGCATGACTATATTTTATGCATGTTTAGTAATGAACACCTAATCTTTCAAATTGCAATGAGAAGATGTACATATCAGTCTAGCCAAATTAAATATCTGGCCTAGAATAAAGGAGATTTGAACAGGATCTCTGCAGCAATATACTAAATCAATATAATTCAACAAAATTTAATCCTGATGTTTTTTTTTTCTTTATGTGATGTAATATATATGTTATTTATTTTTTACAAATCAGGCAAATAGAGATTATAACATTTTGCTTTGTCATTTTCCCTAAAACACAAGGTTTAAAGCCTTCCAAGCATGCCACCAGTGACGCCAATATTTTCCCCATTGATGTAAGAAGCATCTTTAGAGCATAAAAATGAGGCAATCCCTGCGCACTCTTCTGGTTCTCCAAGCCTGAAAAACAAATTAAGAAAACACATAAGACAGATAACCAGTTTAAAGTAATCTGTCACAAAAAATATACCAGTTTTTAAAATTGACATTTAGTATAATTTTTGGGCTGTGCACAATTTGTAAGGTGCTGACCCCTCTCACTTCACTGCCCTGGAGCTTTGGGGTTCATTTATTGTAATTACAATAACAAGTGGTACTATGACTACACTAATTTACAAAAGAATTACCTTTAGTTTGAAGATGACAAAAGTGGAGGTACCTAAAACCAACTCTAATGCCGCGTACACACGAGCAGACTTTTCAACCGGACTGGTCCGACGGCCTATCCGATGGACTTTTGACGAACTTCCGACAGGCTTTCCGAACAAACGGATTTGCCTACACACGAACACACCAAAGTCCGATGGATTAGTACGTGATGATGTACTACCGGACTAAAATAAGGAAGTTGATAGCCAGTAGCCAATAGCTGCCCTAGCGTCGGTTTTCGTCCGTCGGACTAGCATACAGACGAGCTGACTTTTCAATAAGAACTGGGTCCGGCGGAGTTCCGACATAAAGATTTGAAACATGTTCCAAATCTAAAGTCCGTCAGATTTTTGACCGAAAAAGTCCGCTGCAGGTCCCATGAAGCACACACACGGTTGAATTGTCTGCTAGACTCGGTCCATCGGACCAGTCGAAAAGTCCACTCATGTGTACGCGGCATAACTTGCAGTATAGAGGCAACTCCTAGTGGCCAGTGTTGCTGACAGCGGGTGGAACCTGATGGGGAAGCTCAGGTCCTAGTTCTCCATCAGCTCCCCTCTCTCCTTTTGAGTGACAGCTGGCAGTGGGAGTATTCTAAAGCCAATAGCAGACTACCTCTTGATATGGATCCAACTACTGTCTGCTGTCAACCAAAAGGGGAGCAGAACTGATGGAAATCTTCTATCTCCAAATCCTAATCAGGCTCCGCCCACCCATCAAAAAACCTAATTGACCACTGCACTGTCTGTATGAAAGCTACAGTGGCAGGGAGGAGCTCAGTTGCTCCAAGGATGAAGTGTTTCTATGGACACTTTGGCATCAATGCACCTTCACATGTGGTGCTTGCCCCAAATTCATGTATCTGCTTCCAAAAGGTACATGTATCTGTCTTTCCATGTCATAACGGAATTCCAAAGAGTGTCACAGATACTTTTTATGAATTACTGTGATTGTGTTTTAAATTGTTTTCCAATTTGCTGATATGTCATCTCTTTTCTACACACATAAGAAGTGACGAACAGCAAACAATATTGCCAAGGTATTTTATAATTGGTTATTGAATTTGTTGTTTTTAAAATTGATACTCTTTGTGTATGTTTATTTTATATCATCTGAATAATATTAATATATATAAAGCTATAAGGCTACTTTCACACTGAAGGTGGTTTTCAGGCTTCTGATGCCTCCCCAGTGCGACTGAAAAGCGCTGCTTAAACAGCGCTAAAGAGCCACTAAAACAAGCGATAATGCGGCGCAGCTACAGTGTGAAAGTAGCCTAAATAACTGTGTTGAAAATAGCGAGTAGGCTTTGTGCTTTTTTTTTGTTTGGATAAAAGTAAATGCTTCTGTCAAATGTTTTATTGTTGGCCATTAGGGATGAGCTTCGTGTTCGAGTCGAACCCATGTTCGACTCGAACATCGGCTGTTCGATCGTTCGCCGAATTGCGAACGTTATGGGCCGTTCGCGCTAAATTCGTGTGGCGCGTCACGGCCCATAATTCACTGCGGCATCGCAGTGCATTGCTGGCTGATGATTGGCCAAGCATGCACTATGACACGCATGCTTGGCCAATCACAGCGCCGTCAGTAGAGAGAGCTGTAATTGGCCAAAGCCAGGGTGGCTTTGGCCAATTATGGCTCAGGGGATTTAGTACACACCCCACACTATATAAGGCCGCCTGCACGGCGGCCCTGTGTAGTGTGTGTTCCGGTGTGCTGAGAGATAGAGAGAGAGAGAGACAGTGTCATTTGATTTGAGTTAGATAGATTAGGCAGAACAGTCAGTCAGTTAGCTGCACTTACAGTGTATTGTGTATATATATGCATCCCAGGTGTTGCATATATATATATATATACACTGTATTCAGTTTAGCTAGATCCGTTCCTGTTATCTTCTATCTAGACTATTTACATTTAATGCAGTGCGTCCTGCTCACAGTGTTCAGCTAGATCCGTTCCTGCTATTTACATTTAGTGCAGTGCGTCCTGCTCACAGTGTTCAGCTAGATCCGTTCCTGTTATCTTCTAGACTATTTACATTTAGTGCAGTGCGTCCTGCTCACAGTGTTCAGCTAGATCCGTTCCTGCAATTTACATTTAGTGCAGTGCGTCCTGCTCACAGTGTTCAGCTAGATCCGTTCCTGCTATTTACATTTAGTGCAGTGCGTCCTGCTCACAGTGTTCAGCTAGATCCGTTCCTGCTATTTACATTTAGTGCAGTGCGTCCTGCTCACAGTGTTCAGCTAGATCCGTTCCTGCTATTTACATTTAGTGCAGTGCGTCCTGCTCACAGTGTTCAGCTAGATCCGTTCCTGCTATTTACATTTAGTGCAGTGCGTCCTGCTCACAGTGTTCAGCTAGAGCCGTTCCTGCTATTTACATTTAGTGCAGTGAGTCCTGCTCACAGTGTTCAGCTAGATCCGTTCCTGTTATCTTCTAGACTATTTACATTTAGTGCAGTGCGTCCTGCTCACAGTGTTCAGCTAGATCCGTTCCTGCTATTTACATTTAGTGCAGTGCGTCCTGCTCACAGTGTTCAGCTAGATCCGTTCCTGTTATCTTCTAGACTATTTACATTTAGTGCAGTGCGTCCTGCTCACAGTGTTCAGCTAGATCCGTTCCTGTTATCTTCTAGACTATTTACATTTAGTGCAGTGCGTCCTGCTCACAGTGTTCAGCTAGATCCGTTCCTGCTATTTACATTTAGTGCAGTGCGTCCTGCTCACAGTGTTCAGCTAGATCCGTTCCTGTTATCTTCTAGACTATTTACATTTAGTGCAGTGCGTCCTGCTCACAGTGTTCAGCTAGATCCGTTCCTGTTATCTTCTAGACTATTTACATTTAGTGCAGTGCGTCCTGCTCACAGTGTTCAGCTAGATCCGTTCCTGTTATCTTCTAGACTATTTACATTTAGTGCAGTGCGTCCTGCTCACAGTGTTCAGCTAGATCCGTTCCTGTTATCTTCTAGACTATTTACATTTAGTGCAGTGCGTCCTGCTCACAGTGTTCAGCTAGATCCGTTCCTGTTAAATTCCTACTGACAGGCAGGCTTGTCTGGTTACAGTATATAAAGCTACCTGAAGAAAATTACAGGTGTTCTATTTGATCCTATTAGTACCACGGTCAGGCAGCTAGACTATTTACATTTAGTACAGTGCGTCCTGCTCACAGTGTTCAGCTAGATCCGTTCCTGTTATCTTCCTACTGACAGGCAGGCTTGTCTGGTTACAGTATATAAAGCTACCTGAAGAAAATTACAGGTGTTCTATTTGATCCTATTAGTACCACGGTCAGGCAGCTAGACTATTTACATTTAGTACAGTGCGTCCTGCTCACAGTGTACAGCTAGATCCGTTCCTGTTATCTTCCTACTGACAGGCAGGCTTGTCTGGTTACAGTATATAAAGCTACCTGAAGAAAATTACAGGTGTTCTATTTGATCCTATTAGTACCACGGTCAGGCAGCTAGACTATTTACATTTAGTACAGTGTGTCCTGCTCACAGTGTTCAGCTAGATCCGTTCCTGTTATCTTCCTACTGACAGGCAGGCTTGTCTGGTTACAGTATATAAAGCTACTTGAAGAAAATTACAGGTGTTCTATCCCAGCTTAGTGCAGCTACAGGCCATTAGTATGTCTGGAAGGCCAAGAAGGAGAGGCAGACAGTCACAAGCCAATAAGAGAGGGCAAGCAGGCTCTGTGTCTAGTGCTGGTCGTGGAGACGGTGCATCCTCATCAGCACGTGGCCATGGGGCACCTAAGGCCCAAATTTCTGCTGAGTATATAGGGCAGGACCCTACTTTCAAACATCTAACTTACAAACGACTCCTACTTGCAAACGGAAGGAGACAACAGGAAGTGAGATGAAATCTACCCCTAGGAAGGGAAATTCTCTCCTGTAAGAGTTAATATGGGAAAACAATTTCTCCTTTCCACTGATGCTTTCCAATCCTTGTTCCACAAAAAAACCCAAATTTTCAAAAAACATTTTTCATTGGGACAAAAAAGTGAGGTGAAATCTTCTGAAGAGGAGGAAAGACAGCAAAACAAATGTCACAGGGGTGATAACCCTTCCCTATGTTTTCCAAAAAGCTTAGAAAAGATTTTTTGGCTGGAGCTAAACACGTTAAAAATTTTCAAAATTACAAACAGATTCTACTTAACAACAAACCTACAGTCCCTGTCTTGTTTGCACCGCCTGTATACTGCTGTTCAGAGTATATAGGGCCTGGTGGCCCCACACCTTTCCTTATTTTAATTTGGGTGCGGGGTTCCCCTTAATATCCATACAAGACCCAAAGGGCCTGGTAATGGACTGGGGGGTACCCATGCCGTTTGTCTCACTGATTTTCATCCATATTGCCATGACCCGACATGACATTAAACCCGCAAGCAGTTTTAAATGAGATTTTTTCCTTTAAAAATGACATTTGGTGCAGGGACTGTTCTAAACATGGGAAACACGCGTCACTTTACAGGCATACTATAGACACCCCCCAGGTACGATATTTAAAGGAATATTTCACTTTTTTTTTTTTACTTTAAGCATCATTAAAATCACTGCTCCCGAAAAAACGGCCGTTTTTAAAAGTTTTTTTTGCATTGATACATGTCCCCTGGGGTAGGACCCGGGTCCCCAAACCCTTTTTAGGACAATACCATGCAAATTAGCCTTTAAAATGAGCACTTTTGATTTCAAACGTTCGAGTCCCATAGACGTCAATGGGGTTCTAACATTCGTGCGAACTTTCGGTCCGTTCGCGGGTTCTGGTGCGAACCGAACCGGGGGGTGTTCGGCTCATCCCTATTGGCCATTACTAAATTTGGAAGATTTCTCCTTTCTGTCCCTGTGAAAGGAATTAAGGGACATTTGGCACTGGGACGGGAATTATAACCTGACAGAGATTTTAAAACTTTCCCATTTTACTGAAAAAAAAGTGTTATATTGCATTTTGCATCCTTTTCTGGAAAGATATCCTATCTTTTCCTGTCTCAATAAGAAAATGAAGGAAATCTCCCTATTGGGAGAGAGAACATGCATAAAAAGATGACTGGGCTTCTAAATATTAAGTTACCTGTTAAAAAAAAGGATTGGAAGGAATAGGACCAGATGTTAGACAATGTATGGGAAAGTACATGAACCATTATGTTTAGTAACTTGTAGAACTTCTGTTCTCGTTAAAACACTTTCTGTGATGCCAGTGATAAAACCTAACCAGTGATTAGGATATATTTTGACCCCTTTCTGCATCTGGTCTTTTTGAGTCACCTGTGCTTAGGATCATTGTCAATTGCATGACTAACCTTTTAAATTCAGTAGGAAACCAAATACTATAATTTTCTTACATAGCGAGAAAGATCAAAACCATATCTAAACTAACTAGAACATCCAACTCACTGACTGAAATAACTGACCACAATTACCTTATTTTATAGTGTAATTTTCTTACAAGTTCACATTTTTATGTCAATGTCCCTGAATTTGTGTTTGTTAACTAAAGATATGTAATGTGTTATCTATGTTGTAGATAACACATGTAGCGCTACTCCCAAAGGAGCTGCTTAAGTATGGTTGGCTCCTTACTCTGCCTATCAACCCCAAAAACAGTTTCAATCCCCTCTGGCACACCTGTCAATAGTGTAAGTGCAAGGACCAATGAGAAACACACGTTATGATAAAACACAGAAATTGTCTTTACTGCAATATTTCTGTGGAAAAGAGTATCAAACAGTAACAGTATATATTCAAGTAATCAACTGAAGAGCAAAAACTGAGATTAAGAGCAATACTGCATTCAATTAGCCTCAGAACCTGTGTAATTAATACGTGTTCGGATTTAAAGGGATGAGGTGGCAACTCTTGGTCCCCCTCTCTCAGGCTGGATGTCCCGACTGGCGGCGGAGGTTTAAATCGCACGGTGGGATCACCTGAGAGACAGCATCTCTCCCTTTAGGTCTGATCTCTTCCTCTGCCTCGTGCTGTCTAAATTCTGCTCAGGAAATTAAAATTAAGTCTCTCCTTTCTGCCCTCAGAGCATTCTGGTCTTAGTAGTTCCTGTCCCTATAAAAGGCTATGGGGCCGTTTGGTGAGGGAATTACATGTCCCAGAATCCATTGCAGCTTATTTCTGCAGCTCAGTACAGTCCCTCTGACTGGCTGCTGTAATTGACTCCTTCTGATTGCCTCCTCTCCTCCTGCCAATAAGAGCACAGGGGAGGAAGCAGAGAGTGGGCGGATGCCTGTGTGAGTGCCGCTCACATTAAAAGTCAGTGTCTATGAGGAGAAGGAGGGGGGAAATCTTCCCGCAGGGCTGACACAGCCTGTGTACATCCTAGCGGCCAGCTTGGCGGTCGCGGGGCATCTGCTACACATATTGTGAAACTGGTTTGTAAAACATGTTCACTAAAAAAGTAAGCTACAGCATCAATGAATTAATTCAGAACACAGCTTCTTGTATTATACACAATACATACACTGAAATAACCCCATTCTAAAAAAAAAAGGTTTTATTATGTGTCAGCTGTACTGCGTCCTGGGTCATTTTATACTCGCTGTACAGAGGTTATTATGCTGACTTAACATCCACTGAGGATGCTGAGAACCAAGACGAGGCATATAAATTAAATGCTAAATCAGGAAGATGAAGTGCTTAATCAAAAACTACATGTTACCTGTATGGTTGCACAGTGTGGAAATGTATTTAAATCATAAGACATGCTGCAGACAATTGCAAATCCTCTGGCAGTAAAATAGTAAATATGTGTAAATAAACTGTTTTTAGATGTTTACCTCCTTTAAGCCTGAGCTACATACCCAAACACTGTCAGGTTGAAGGGGTTTTACCAGGATGATGCCAGCTACAGGCATCATCCCAGTAACTTTTTTTAATGTAAAAGTGATTGACTGCAATGACCCTGATGAGTTTTCCTCTACCACTTTTTTGGATGTGTGCTGCCTCCTCTCTGTCTCCCCTGTTGTTGTGGACTACATGCTCCAAGGCTCTAATTTTGGCTTTACATATTTAATACCATTAGGATCCCTGAGGAAGTCTTTGGTGAAATGAGTAGCGATTCCTACTGGTGATGGTACACTAATCCCTGTGTCTGGCCCAATGACTCTCTATTATCAGATACTTATGTAATGGGCCAACTAGACAGGTCTTACTGTATATCTACACATCATATAAGCCATCCAGCCTATAGGGGAATGTTACATATAATAGATTGCACATGCTTTTTGACACGTTTTACTATGTCATTTTAATCATGTTCTTTAATAAACTTTGTATACTTTTATAAATTTGACTACTGTCCCTTTTCCTAACTGGGATTATAGTTGGCAACCTTTAAAGTCCAATACCTCTGTTTTTTGCTCTTTTGCGCTTTTTGTGGATGTGGTGCCACAATTATTGTGTTACATCTCTTGATTTTGCTTAAACAAGCTGTTACCAGCCTGTGAAAGCATCGGATCAAACCAATCTTGGTTTGATCTGATGCTTTGAAGGGCAGAGGAGAGATCTGGGGTCTAATAGATCCCAAAGCTCTCTGTAAAGAGTACCTGTCACTGCTCATGCTATCACATAAGATGTTGTATATCCCTTGTGATGGCAATAAAGTTTAAAAAATATAAAGACCCAGTGTAAAAAAACACCCCAATCCCCCTGTGCTTGTGCTCCAAGGTGAACGCATATGTAGGTCTCGCACTGAAGTGAGATATTGCTGCAAATGTTACAGCGAGAGAAAAAATTCTACCACCAGACCTTCTGTGTAACTCTAAACTGGTAAACTTTAAAGGCTTATAAAGCGTTGCCTATGAGGATTTTTAACCACTTCAGCTCCAGATTTGGCTGCTCAATGACCAGGCTATTTTTTGCGATACGGCACTGCGTCGCTTTAACTGACAATTGCGTGGTCATGCGACGCTGTACCCAAACAAAATTGATGTCCTTTCTTCCCCACAAATAGAGATTTCTTTTGGTGGTATTTGATCATCTCTGCGGTTTTAATTTTTTGCGCTACAAACAAAAAAATAGCGACAATTTTGAAAAAACACAGTATTTTGTACTTTTTGCTATAATAAATATCCAAATCTTTTTTTAAAAAAAGCTATTTTTTTCTCGGTTTAGGCTGACATGTATTCTTCTACATATTTTTGGTAATAAAAATTGCAATAAGCGTATATTGATTGGTTTGCGCAAAAGTTATAGGGTTCTTCTGATATTTATATATATATCTACAGTATCTCACAAAAGTGAGTACACCACTCATATTTTAGTAACTATTTTATTATATATTTTCATGTGACAACACTGAAGAAATGACACTTTGCTACAATGTAAAGTAGTGAGTATACATCTTTTATAACAGTGTAAATTTGCTGTTCCCTCAAAACAACTCAACACACAGCCATTAATGTCTTAACCACTAGCAACAGAAGTGAGTACACCCTAAGTGAAAATGTCCAAATTGGGCCCAAAGTGTAAATATTTTGTATGGCCACCATTATTTTCCAGCACTGCCTTAACCCTCTTGATCATGGAATTCACCAGAGCTTCACATGTTGCCACTGGAGTCCTCTTCCGCTCCTCCATGATGACATCACAGAGCTGGGGGATGTTAGAGACCTTGTGCTCCTCCACCTTCCGTTTGAGGATGCCCCACAGGTACTCAATATGGTTTAGGTCTGAAGACATGCTTGGCCAGTCCATCACCTTTACCCTCAGCTTCTTTAGCAAGGCAGTGGTCATCTTGGAGGTGTGTTTGGGGTCGTTATCATGTTGGAATACTGCCCTGCGGCCCAGTCTCTGAAGGGAAGGGGTCATTTTCTGCTTCAGTATGTCACAGTACATGTTGGCATTCATGGTTCCCTCAATGAACTGTAGCTCCCCAGTGTCGGCAGCACTCATGCAGCCCCAGATCATGACACTCCCACCACCATGCTTGACTGTAGGCAAGACACACTTGTCTTTGTACTCCTCACTTGGTTGCCGCCACACACCCTTGATACCATCTGAACCAAATAAGTTTATCTTGCTCTCATGAGACCACAGGACATGGTTCCAGTAAACCATGTCCTTAGTCTGCTTGTCTTCAGCAAACTGTTTACAGGCTTTCTTGTGCATCATCTTTAGAAGAGGCTTCCTGCTGGGACAACAACCATGAAGACCAATTTGATGCAATGTGCGGCGTATGGTCTGAGCACTGACAGGCTGACCCCCCACCCCTTCAACCTCTGCAGCAATCCTGGCAGCAATCCTGGCAGAGGCCTGTTCTGAGTGGAACCTGCCCTGTTAAACCACTATATGGTCTTGGCCACTGTGCTGCAGCTCAGTTTCAGGGTCTTGTCAATCTTCTTATAGCCTGGGCCATCTTTATGTAGAGCATATTTTTTTCAAATCCCCAGAGAGTTCTTTTCCATGAGGTGCCATGATGAACTTCCAATGACCAGTATGAGAGAGTGAGAGGGATAACACCAAATTTAACACACCTGCTCCCCATTCACACCTGAGATCTTGTAACACTAACGAGTCACATGACACCGGGAGGGGAAAATGGCTAATAGGACCCAATTTGGGCACTTTCACTTAGGGGTGTTCTCACTTTTGTTGCAAGCGGTTTAAACATTAATGGCTGCGTGATGAGTTATTTTGAGGAGACAGAAAATTTACACTGTTATACAAGCTGTACATTCACTACTTTACATTGTAGCAAAGTGCAAAAATGTGAGGGGTGTACTCACTTTTGTGAGATACTGTATGTACTAAGGATGAGCCAAACACCCCCCCGGTTCGGTTCGCACCAGAACATCCGAACAGGCCAAAAAATTCGGCAAAAACACACAAACATTGTTAAAGTCTATGGGACATGAACATGTAAAATCAAAAGTGCTCATTTTAAAGGCTTATATGCAAGTTATTGTCATAAAAAGTATTTGGGGACCTGGGTCCTGTCCCAGGGGACATGTATCAATGCAAAAAAAAGTTTTAAAAATGGCCGTCATCGCGACCACCAGTCACGAGCATTGTCACCCCCACAGTGCAGCGTGTGCATGTGCATGTGCCTGCTATCCCGCTTAAAGGAGCCAGCATACAGCTACGATGGTTCACGGGATCGTGCCGACCTGCTATAATGACAGCGGCTGCTCAGCAAGTGGGTAAGCACAATTTTAAAGTGTGACATGCTAGATATCTATTTACTCAGTGTAACGTGATCTTTTATATTTTACCAAACAATTGGGTATTGTATTGTGTTTTTGTGCATTAAAATTCACGAAAGTGTATATTTTCCAAAAAGATTTGGGTTTGAAAAACTGCTATGTAAATACGGTCTGACATAAAAGATCAACACCTACATTTTTTTTCTATAGGGTCTCCGCTTAAACAAATATATAGTGTTTTGCGGTTCAAAGTAACTTTCTAGCAATAAAAAAATGCTAAATTTACATATATGTGAGAATTTTCAGATTAGGCCTGGGGCTGAAGTGGTTAAAGAAAAAAAGCAACCTGTTGGTAATAATTTTATCATTTGAGTTTTTGTGGGTGTCATAGATTTAAATTGCTATTATTAGAAAGAGAATTTAAAAACACTATGAAACATTGACAATAATGAGATTTCCTCACCAAAGTTATTCTGAAATGCTGCAAGAATCACAATCTGCATGTAAAGTACATTAAAGTTAAGTTGGCCATACTGTGTATGCTTTAAATATTCAATTAATTGGAGGAAAATTGTCTCTCTTCAATTTATTTTAAGCTGATTGGCTTACATATGCATGCTAAAAATGTTAATATTT
The DNA here is from genome assembly GCF_042186555.1 of Aquarana catesbeiana. Taxonomy (NCBI): domain Eukaryota; kingdom Metazoa; phylum Chordata; class Amphibia; order Anura; family Ranidae; genus Aquarana; species Aquarana catesbeiana. Next base: position 305,481,945 of record NC_133324.1, read on the forward strand.
TATGACGAAGGCAAATTTTTGTCTTTAATAAATCATCCCTCAACTATGGCAAGAAGCAATATTATACAGACTAAAGGAACTAATATTAGGCATGGGTTCCCTGAACATAGAATATCAAAGCATGCACGCCATGTCATGAAAAAAAGGTACCATATTTCTTGCCCCCAGATTAGGGGAGCTATATCAGCTGAGAAATCTCGTAATTCGAGACTCACAGGATATATGACCTCAAAACATTCACCCTTTTTGGGTCAAACATAGAGTGGGATGTGAGGTATTTCATAATTATTGTTTAATACTATCAAAAGTATTTTTATATTATTGGTTTTTATTTTTTATGACTATTAATTGCCTCTTGCCGAACAGCTGCTGTCATTATACTGCAGCAGGTCGGCTTGTTCCCGCAAATTGCCGGAGGTTTACATCGGCTCCTTTAAGAGCCTTAGCAGGCGCGCATGCATGCCCGCTGCACGGCGGAGGGGACCCGATGTACGTGGCCTGCGGCCGCGATGTCCGCTGGCCACCCGTAATTGCGGGAAAGAGAGCCAGAATGGGGAACTCTCAATGTAAACATATAGATCCCCGCTCTGATAGGAGAGAGAGAGAGATCTGCTGTTCCTAGTGATTAGGAATAGCGATCTCTCTCCTCCTCCAGTAAGTCCCATCCCCCCCCCCCACAGTTAGAAACACCTCCCAAGGATCAAATTTAACCGCTTGATTGCCCCCTAGTGTTAACCCCCTCCCTGTCAGTTGACATTTCCACAGTAATCAGTGCTTTTTTATAGCACTGATCGCTGTATAAATGTCAATGGTCCCAAAAAAGTGTCAAAAGTGTCTGATCTGTCTGCTGCAATCTCGCTAAAAATCACAGATCGCTGCCATAACTAGTAAAAAAATTAAAAGAAATAAAAATGCCATAAATCTATCCCCTTGGAGAAGCTATAACTTTTCCACAAACCAATCAATATACACTTATTGCGATTTTCTTTTTTTCCAAAAACAAGTAGAAGAATATATATTGGCCTAAACTGATGAAAAATAATTTTTTTGGATATTTATAATAGCAAAAAGTAAAAAATATTTTTTTTTCAAAATTGTCTCTCTTTTTTTGTTTATATCACAAAAAATAAAAACCGCAGATGTGATCAAATACCACCGAAAGCTCTATTTGTGGGAAAAAAAGGACGCCAATTTTGTTTGGGTACAGTGTTGCACGACCACGCAATTGTCAGTTAAAGTGACCCAGTGTCGTATCGCAAAAAATGGCCTGGTCATTAAGGGGGAAAAAATCTTCCGGTCTAAGTGGTTAATATAGTTATTTATATTGGGATGTAATTTTTTAATTATACATAAGATGGCACAATATTAGACAAGTGATTATAAAAGTTCCTAAGGAATTTGCTTTGTGGTGGCTGGAGGGTGTTTGGTTGCCTGGAGGGTGCCCCCTTGCTCCTCCAGTATCCAGAACACATTTAGTTTTTTCATTTTAACCACTTCAGCCCCGGAAGATTTTCCCCCTTAATGACCAGGCCATTTTTTGTGATACGGCACTGCGTCACTTTAACTGACAATTGCACGCTCGTGGGACGCTGTACCCAAGCAAAATTGACACATCGGGTCCCCCCTCATGCAGCGCACACGCGTGCCTGCTATGGCTCTTAAAGGAGCCAATGTACCAGTACAGCGATTCATGGGAACGAGCCGACCTGCTGCCATATAATGACTGCGGCAAGTGGTTAATATATATTCTGTTTTCATTGGTCCTGACTTGTTTGGCTTCTGGGTGTTGGAGTGCATAGTTTGTTATTACTGATGCATCTTCCATTTACAGTGTGTGGAAAGCAGTCCAACATCCATTTTATCTGGTATTTATATTTACATGCTGCCATCCTTTCCTTGTCAAAAGAAGTTTATTGAGTATACAATGTTATAAAGATACATAAAGATTAGGGATGAGCCGAACACCCCCCGGTTCGGTTCGCACCAGAACCCGCGAACGGACCGAAAGTTCGCACGAACGTTAGAACCCCATTGACGTCTATGGGACTCGAACGTTCGAAATCAAAAGTGCTCATTTTAAAGGCTAATTTGCATGGTATTGTCCTAAAAAGGGTTTGGGGACCCGGGTCCTACCCCAGGGGACATGTATCAATGCAAAAAAAACTTTTAAAAACGGCCGTTTTTTCGGGAGCAGTGATTTTAATGATGCTTAAAGTAAAAAAAAAAAAGTGAAATATTCCTTTAAATATCGTACCTGGGGGGTGTCTATAGTATGCCTGTAAAGTGACGCGTGTTTCCCATGTTTAGAACAGTCCCTGCACCAAATGTCATTTTTAAAGGAAAAAATCTCATTTAAAACTGCTTGCGGGTTTAATGTCATGTCGGGTCATGGCAATATGGATGAAAATCAGTGAGACAAACGGCATGGGTACCCCCCAGTCCATTACCAGTCCCTTTGGGTCTTGTATGGATATTAAGGGGAACCCCGCACCCAAATTAAAATAAGGAAAGGTGTGGGGCCACCAGGCCCTATATACTCTGAACAGCAGTATACAGGCGGTGCAAACAAGACAGGGACTGTAGGTTTGTTGTTAAGTAGAATCTGTTTGTAATTTTGAACATTTTTAACGTGTTTAGCTCCAGCCAAAAAATCTTTTCTAAGCTTTTTGGAAAACATAGGGAAGGGTTATCACCCCTGTGACATTTGTTTTGCTGTCTTTCCTCCTCTTCAGAAGATTTCACCTCACTTTTTTGTCCCAATGAAAAATGTTTTTTGAAAATTTGGGTTTTTTTGTGGAACAAGGATTGGAAAGCATCAGTGGAAAGGAGAACTTGTTTTCCCATATTAACTCTTACAGGAGAGAATTTCCCTTCCTAGGGGTAGATTTCATCTCACTTCCTGTTGTCTCCTTCCGTTTGCAAGTAGGAGTCGTTTGTAAGTTAGATGTTTGAAAGTAGGGTCCTGCCCTATATACTCAGCAGAAATTTGGGCCTTAGGTGTTGCTGTGGCCACAACACTGTAAGCCCTCACAGGGCCCTGCTGTGAAATATTAGATCAAGAATTGTAATTACATGCCCCTGTTGAACAGGAGCTGAAAAATTAGGCCTTAGGCACTGGTGCTGGTGCCACAACACTGCAACCCCTCACAGACACTCTAGTTGGAACGCAGGAACGAGCCCTGCTGCAAATTATTGCTTCAAAAATTGTAATTACACGCCCCTGTTAGACAGGGGCAGAAAAATTGGGCCTTAGGCACTGGTGCTGGTGCCACAACACTGCAACCCCTCACAGACACTCTAGTTGGAACGCAGGAACGAGCCCTGCTGCAAAGTATTGCATCAAAAATTGTAATTACACGCCCCTGTTAGACAGGGGCAGAAAAATTGGGCCTTAGGCACTGGTGCTGGTGCCACAACACTGCAACAAGCTATCAGCGTGATGATTGAGGAGGAAGAGGATAATTACTCAGGGATAGTCACTCAGCATCAGCATAGGCAGTCTTTGAAGGGATCTGAGATTTCAAAAAAAATTATTCGGTTACATCAGCATCAGGTGCTTGGTAGCTGGTGGTGATCCAAGACTCATTCATTTTTATGAAGGTCAGCCGATCGACCGAGTCGGTGGACAGACGCACCCTGTGATCGGTTACCACGCCTCCAGCAGCACTGAATGTGCGTTCCGAAAGAACGCTGGATGCAGGACAGGCCAGTAGCTCAATTGCATACTGTGCAAGCTCTGGCCAGTGATCCATCCTCAAGACCCAGTAACCCAGAGGATTTTCGGTGGGAAAGGTGTCCAAGTCTGATCTTGCCCCTAGGTATTCCTGCACCATGTAAAACAGACGCTGGCGATGGTTGCTGGAACCGATCATACCTTGGGGCTGCGGACCAAAAAATTGTCTGAACGCATCGGTCAGACGGCCACCTTCTCCACCGCTCCTTCTTTGACTGACCGAAGCCTCAGCAACACGTTGTCCAGAAACAGGAGTTTGTAACCTCCCAGTCTCTGGGAACGCGTTGCACAGACCTTTCTGCAAGGCCTCCCGAAGATGTTTCATCCTCTGCTCCCTCTGCGATGGCAAGATAAGGTCCGCAACCTTACCCTTGTAACGTGGATCAAGGAGGGTTGCCAGCCAGTATTGGTCCTTCTCCTTGATACCACGAATACGAGGATCCTTACGCAGGCTTTGCAGGATCAGGGAGGCCATGCAGCGTAGGTTTGCTGAGGCATTCGGTCCGGAGTCCTCTGGGTCACTAAGAACGACATGGTCCGCAGCCACCTCCTCCCAGCCACGTACAAGTCCATGTGTTTCTTGGGACTGATCCCTTAAAGACTGCTGCTGATGCTGAGTGCCAGGCTCCACCTCCATACTGACACAATCTTCCTCCTCCTCCTCTTCCTCCTCGTCCTCTTCCTGTGTGATCGGCGGGCACGCAGGAACACTGTCTGGATAAAGGGGGCCTTGAGAGCTAAGGAAGTCCTCCTCTTCCTGCCTCTGTTCTGCCTCAAGTGCCCTGTCCATTATTCCACGCAGCGTGTGCTCCAACAGGTGGACAAGGGGGACAGTGTCACTGATGCATGCACTGTCACTGCTCACCATCCTCGTGGCCTCCTCGAATGGTGACAGGACAGTGCATGCATCCCTGATCATGGCCCACTGGCGTGGGGAAAAAAAACCAAGCTCCCCTGACCCTGTCCTGGTGCCATAGTCGCACAGGTACTCATTTATGGCCCTCTGCTGCGTGTGCAGCCGCTGCAGCATGGCCAACGTTGAGTTCCACCTGGTGGGCATGTCACAGATTAGGCGGTTCTTGGGCAGGTTAAACTCCTTTTGGAGGTCCGTCAGCCGAGCACTGGCATTATATGACCGGCGGAAATGCACACAGACTTTCCTGGCCTGCCTCAGGACATCCTGTAAGCCCGGGTACCTGCCCAAGAACCGCTGCACCACCAAGTTAAGGACGTGAGCCAAACAGGGCACATGGGTCATTTGTCCCTGTCGGAGGGCAGAGAGGAGGTTGGTGCCATTGTCGCAAACCACCATTCCTGCCTTAAGTTGGCGTGGCGTCAACCACCTCTGAACCTGCCCCTGCAGAGCTGACAGAACCTCTGCCCCAGTGTGGCTCCTGTCCCCCAAGCACACCAGCTCAAGCACCGCATGGCATCTTTTGGCCTGCGTACTTGCGTAGCCCCTTGAACGCCTACGGAGCACCGCTGGTTCCGAGGAAGAGGCCATGGAGGAAGAAGAAGAGGAGGGGGTGGAGGAGAGAGGTGTGTCACAATCAGCATTTTGGAGGCGTGGTGGCGGAACAACCTCCAACACTACTGCACCTTGTCCTGCATCCTTCCCAGCTGCCAGCAGAGTCACCCAATGCGCCGTGAAACTTAGGTAACGTCCCTGTCCATGCCTGCTGGACCATGAGTCAGCGGTAATATGCACCTTACCGCTGACCGCCCTGTCCAGCGAGGCATGGACATTGCCTTCCACATGCCGGTAGAGAGCCGGAATCGCCTTCCGTGAGAAAAAGTGGCGTTTGGGTACCTGCCACTGAGGAACCGCACATTCCACAAACTCACGGAAGGGGGCAGAGTCTACCAACTGAAAAGGCAGCAGTTGAAGTGCTAGCAATTTTGCCAAGCTAGCATTCAACCGCTGGGCATGTGGATGGCTGGGAGCAAACTTCTTTCGGCGGTGCAGCAGCTGGGGCAGGGAAATTTGCCTGGTACAATCTGACGTCGGTGTACCAAAAGCAGATTGCCCACAAGTACTTGGCTGTGACACACCTAATTCTACACCTTCATTCCTCTCACTGCAGGTCTCAGAGAGGACTGAAGGTCTAGTGGGGTTGGAAATCTCAGCTGATGAGGAGCAAGGAGAGATCCTCTTTGTTCTTTGGTGTGGGTCTTTTAGATACGCTTGCCAACGAACTGCATGGCAGGTCAACATATGTCTGGTCAAGCATGTGGTACCCAAGCGGGAGATATTTTGGCCACGCGAGATACGCTTGAGACATATGTTGCAAATAGCAGCGGTGCGATCTGATGCACTCGTCTCAAAAAAGGCCCACACCAAAGAACTTTTTGAATAACGCGCAGAGACTGCAGCGCCCTGCACATGTGGAGCTTTGGGGTGTGATGCAGTCAATGTGCTGCCCTTAGGCTGGCCCCTGGAGGGCATCCTGCCTCGTTGGTGATGTGCTGCCGCCTCCTCCTCCTCCTCCTCCTCCTCCTCCTCCTCCTCTCTCCTATCAGGCACCCACGTTGAGTCAGTGACCTCATCATCCCCTCCCTCCTCATCACTGGAGCAAACCTGGCAGTATGCTGCAGCAGGGGGAGCATGACTGCCAGATTGCTGTCCTTCTTGGGCACCCCCTCTGTCCGCGCTCATGTTACTGCCTTCATCGAGCTCAGTATCGTCATCAGAGCCTTCCAAACGCTGGGCATCCTCCTGGAGCATGTACCCAACACTGTGGTCAAACAGTTCGAGGGAATCCTCATGAGGACATGGTGGAGCTAGGGAAGGAGTCACTGATGACATTGAGCTGAGGGAAGAGGCCGCTGCTTTGCCAGACAAAGCACCCTGGGCATGGGTGAGAGAGGATGAGGAGGATGAGGACGGCTTGGTCATCCACTCGACCAAGTCTTCCGCATGTTGCGGCTCAACATGGCCAGCTGCCGAAAAAAAGGCCAAGCGTGTCCCATGGCCACGTGCTGATGAGGATGCACCGTCTCCACGACCAGCACTAGACACAGAGCCTGCTTGCCCTCTCTTATTGGCTTGTGACTGTCTGCCTCTCCTTCTTGGCCTTCCAGACATACTAATGGCCTGTAGCTGCACTAAGCTGGGATAGAACACCTGTAATTTTCTTCAAGTAGCTTTATATACTGTAACCAGACAAGCCTGCCTGTCAGTAGGAAGATAAGAGGAACGGATCTAGCTGAACACTGTGAGCAGGACGCACTGTACTAAATGTAAATAGTCTAGCTGCCTGACCGTGGTACTAATAGGATCAAATAGAACACCTGTAATTTTCTTCAGGTAGCTTTATATACTGTAACCAGACAAGCCTGCCTGTCATTAGGAAGATAACAGGAACGGATCTAGCTGTACACTGTGAGCAGGACGCACTGTACTAAATGTAAATAGTCTAGCTGCCTGACCGTGGTACTAATAGGATCAAATAGAACACCTGTAATTTTCTTCAGGTAGCTTTATATACTGTAACCAGACAAGCCTGCCTGTCAGTAGGAAGATAACAGGAACGGATCTAGCTGTACACTGTGAGCAGGACGCACTGTACTAAATGTAAATAGTCTAGCTGCCTGACCGTGGTACTAATAGGATCAAATAGAACACCTGTAATTTTCTTCAGGTAGCTTTATATACTGTAACCAGACAAGCCTGCCTGTCAGTAGGAAGATAACAGGAACGGATCTAGCTGTACACTGTGAGCAGGACGCACTGTACTAAATGTAAATAGTCTAGCTGCCTGACCGTGGTACTAATAGGATCAAATAGAACACCTGTAATTTTCTTCAGGTAGCTTTATATACTGTAACCAGACAAGCCTGCCTGTCAGTAGGAAGATAACAGGAACGGATCTAGCTGTACACTGTGAGCAGGACGCACTGTACTAAATGTAAATAGTCTAGCTGCCTGACCGTGGTACTAATAGGATCAAATAGAACACCTGTAATTTTCTTCAGGTAGCTTTATATACTGTAACCAGACAAGCCTGCCTGTCAGTAGGAAGATAACAGGAACGGATCTAGCTGAACACTGTGAGCAGGACGCACTGTACTAAATGTAAATAGTCTAGCTGCCTGACCGTGGTACTAATAGGATCAAATAGAACACCTGTAATTTTCTTCAGGTAGCTTTATATACTGTAACCAGACAAGCCTGCCGGTCAGTAGGAATTTAACAGGAACGGATCTAGCTGAACACTGTGAGCAGGACGCACTGCATTAAATGTAAATAGTCTAGATAGAAGATAACAGGAACAGATCTAGCTAAACTGAATACAGTGTATATATATATATGCAACACCTGGGATGCATATATATACACAATACACTGTAAGTGCAGCTAACTGACTGACTGTTCTGCCTAATCTATCTAACTCAAATCAAATGACACTGTCTCTCTCTCTCTCTATCTCTCAGCACACCGGAACACACACTACACAGGGCCGCCGTGCAGGCGGCCTTATATAGTGTGGGGTGTGTACTAAATCCCCTGAGCCATAATTGGCCAAAGCCACCCTGGCTTTGGCCAATTACAGCTCTCTCTACTGACAGCGCTGTGATTGGCCAAGCATGCGGGTCATAGTGCATGCTTGGCCAATCATCAGCCAGCAATGCACTGCGATGCCGCAGTGAATTATGGGCCGTGACGCGCCACACGAATTTAGCGCGAACGGCCCATAACGTTCGCAATTCGGCGAACGATCGAACAGCCGATGTTCGAGTCGAACATGGGTTCGACTCGAACACGAAGCTCATCCCTAATAAAGATACATAAAGTAAGTTTACAAGGATCTATAAAGTAAGCTCATTGTTTTACAGTAGGGTTTACATAGGTAAATATCATGAAATTTCAAATATTAAACATTGGGTTCACGTAAACCTAAATTAAAGATATATATCATTTCCTTAGTTGCTTTTGTAGGTATTTAAATGATTTATACCTACTATACATATTGTTTACAAGTAGAGTGTATATAGGTCAAATAAATTCTGATAATGAGCTTTAATCGTAAGGTGGAGAAAAGGAAAGAGAAAGAAGAAAAAGGGTTGAAAGGTAGAGGTATGGTCCACAAGGTTGTCCCGCTCGTCAGTTTATTATTCTTTTTAGTTCTCTTTGAAGCCTTAGAATGGGTGTCTCTGTAAGTCATTTAATCTGTTACCATGGCAACAGGACAGAGTCATTGAAATTTGACAGGAACTGTTGTTTTATCCAAGGATGCCAAAGTTTTTCAAATTTTGGAATTTGATTTTGATCGATGGCTACCATCTTAGCATGGGACATTGTATTATTCATTCTGTGAATTGTTTCTGCTAGTACCAATGTAGGAGATTTCCATGCCTTGGCCACTGTTTGTTTTGCAGCCGTTATTAGTTGGATCATAAGTTTGAATTGAGAGAGTGTTAACCATTCCGGTTTTAGATTAAGTAAAATTAAATATGGATCTGGTTGTATTATTTTTTTAAATATTTTAGATGCAATCACGAAGACTTCCTTCCAGAAGGTTTGGATTACTGGGCACGTCCACCATATGTGTAAATATGTGCCTATTTCTGGGCATCCTCGAAAACAAAGAGTTGAGGTATTAGGTGAATATTTTGCCACTCTAGCAGGTACAAGGTACCAGCGAGTTAGGACTTTATAATTTGTCTCCAGTGCTAAGATGTTGGGTGAAGATGACTTAGATGTGAGCCATATATTAGACCAGTCCGTGTCTTCTAAAGTTCGTCCCAGGTCCTCCTCCCACCTCTGAACGTAAGAGGGTCTATTAAGATTTGCTACTCCATATAATTGATTATAAAGTGATGAAATTGTACCTTTAGCAAATGGATCTTTTGTACAGATTGATTCAAAAATGGATAATTGGGATAATGGTGTATCCCCCTTTAGGAATGGTGTATAGAAATTTTTGATTTGAAGATATCTAAATATCTCAGAGTTTGGTAGATTGTATTTTTCTCTAAGCGATGGGAATGAAAGGAATGATTTAGATGCTATGAAGTCACTTAGTGTCTGAATGCCTGATGTTGTCCAAGCTTTAAAAGAATTTGGGTAGATCCATGCCGGATAAAAGGCCGGATTTCTGATAAAAGAAAGGAGAGGATTGTGTGGAGATTGTAACTGATATTTGGTTTTTAGTTTATCCCAGAGAGATAAGAAGTGTTTAGTTATGGGATTATGAATTTTAAAGCGGTCTTTAGGATCAAGCCATAATAAATTTGATATTAATAGAGGGTCATTTTCTGAAGCCTCTATAAATACCCATAATGGGATTTCCTGTTTTGCATGGTATTTGGACAGACTGGCCAAATGTGCTGCTCTGTAGTAGTTAGTAAAATTAGGGTATCCCAGGCCTCCTTTATTTTTGGGAAGATGTAGTGTGTGTATAGGTATACGTGGTTTAGAAGAGCCCCATATAAACGAAGTTGCTCTTTTTTGTACTATTCTCAAAAAGTAGGAAGGAATTGGAATAGGGAGGACTCTGAATAGATAAAGCAATTTGGGTAGAATAGTCATTTTGATTGCATTAATCTTCCCTATCCAGGATAAAGGAAGTTGCGACCATTGTTTTATTAGATTTGTGATATGTCTTAATACAGGAGGATAATTGGTTGAGAATAAGTCAGAATGAGATGCTGTTAAATGAATTCCAAGATATGGGATTGATTTTTCTGCCCATGTGAATGGGAGTGCAGCCCTAGCCGGGATCAATTCCATGTTTGTGAGTGAAATATTAAGCACTAGGCATTTCTTAGGATTAATCATAAGGCCGGATAGGGCTGCAAATCCATCAAGAGCTGGTATTAAGTTAGGACCAGAGACCTGTGGTGATGATAGAAAAAGTAATATATCGTCTGCAAATATACATAATTTGTGTGTAATACCTCCTACTTCAATGCCAGTTATAGTTTGGTTTGTTCTGATGTATTGGGTCTTGGGTTCGAGTATAAGGGCAAATAATAAGGGAGATAATGGGCAACCCTGTCGGGTACCTCTTTCGATATTAAAGGCTTCAGATTTGTATCCAGCATATTTTATATAGGCTTTGGGTTTATTATATAATGCTTTGATCCATGTTAAAAAGTGGGGTCCAAAACCCCATTTTTGTAATGAATATTGCATATATTGCCAGGATACTGTGTCAAATGCCCTCTTAATATCGAGAGATAGAAAACATAAAGGGATTTTCCGTTTTTTAGCAATATGTGCCAATAACACTGCCCTGCGTATATTATCGCCTGCCTGTCTATTTGGCATGAAGCCTACTTGATCTCTATGTATTAATTTTCCTATAATGCTATTGAGGCGTTTTGCTATTATTTTTGCTAATAATTTAATATCGAGGTTTAACAGAGAGATAGGCCGATAATTCACACAGGAAGTATCATCAGAAAGGGGTTTTGGGATCATACAAACAATTGCCATTAGTGTTTCTTGCTGAAAAGAATGTCCATCTAGAAGTTTGTTAAAAGTTTCAGTGAGAATGGGAGAGAGTATTTCTGAGAATGTTTTATAGTATAAAGCCGAGTAGCCGTCTGGGCCTGGTCTTTTGTTAAGTTTTAGGTCTTTTATGGTGTTAGCAACTTCATCTATAGTTATAGGCTCATCCAAACTGCTTTTTTGATTCTGAGATAACTCAGGTAAGGTTATTTTTGAGAAGAAGGATTCAGCTTCTGTAGGATTAAATTCATTGTTTGTCTTGTTTAACCACTTGCCGACCGCCTAACGTAGATATACGTCGGCAGAATGGCACGGGCAGGCAGAATCACGTATATATACGTGATCTGCCTCCCGCGGGCGGGGGGTCCGATCGGACCCCCCCCCGGTGCCATCGGCGGTCGGCATCTGACTGGGAGCGTCGGGAGGCGAGGGGGAGACCATCCGATCGTGGCCCCCCCCTCGCGATCGCTCCCAGCCAATAGGAATCCTCCCCTGCCTGTGTGTAGTTTCACACAGGCAGAGGATGTGATGTCATCTCTCCTCGGCTCGGCAGTTTCCGTCCAGCGCCGAGGAGAGAAGACATGTAAGTGCACACAACACACACACACACACAGTAGAACATGCCAGGCATACCTTACACCCCCGATCCCCCCCCGATCGCCCCCCGATCCCCCCCCCCCCCCTGTCACAAACTGACATTAGCAGTATTTTTTTTTTTTTTTTTTTTTTTTTTCTGATTACTGCATAGTGTCAGTTTGTGACAGTTACAGTGTTAGGGCAGGTAGTATTACCCCCCTTTAGGTCTAGGATACCCCCCTAACCCCCCCTAATAAAGTTTTAACCCCTTGATCACCCCCTGTCACCAGTGTCACTAAGCGATCATTTTTCTGATCGCTGTATTAGTGTCGCTGGTGACGCTAGTTAGGAACGTAAATATTTAGGTTCGCCGTCAGCGTTTTATAGCGACAGGGACCCCCATATACTACCTAATAAATGTTTTAACCCCTTGATTGCCCCCTAGTTAACCCTTTCACCACTGATCACCGTATAACTGTTACGGTGACGCTGGTTAGTTTGTTTATTTTTTATAGTGTCAGGGCACCCGCCGTTTATTACCGAATAAAGGTTTAGCCCCCCGGTCGCCCGGCGGTGATATGCGTCGCCCCAGGCAGCGTCAGATTAGCGCCAGTACCGCTAACACCCACGCACGCAGCATACGCCTCCCTTAGTGGTATAGTATCTGTACGGATCAATATCTGATCCAATCAGATCTATACTAGCGTCCCCAGCAGTTTAGGGTTCCCGAAAACGCAGTGTTAGCGGGATCAGCCCAGATACCCGCTAGCACCTGCGTTTTGCCCCTCTGCCCGGCCCACCCAAGTGCAGTATCGATCGATCACTGTCACTTACAAAACACTAAACGCATAACTGCAGCGTTCGCATAGTCAGGCCTGATCCCTGCGATCGCTAACAGTTTTTTTGGTAGCGTTTTGGTGAACTGGCAAGCACCAGCCCCAGGCAGCGTCAGATTAGCGCCAGTACCGCTAACACCCACGCACGCAGCATACGCCTCCCTTAGTGGTATAGTATCTGATCGGATCAATATCTGATCTGATCAGATCTATACTAGCGTCCCCAGCAGTTTAGGGTTCCCACAAACGCAGTGTTAGCGGGATCAGCCCAGATACCTGCTAGCACCTGCGTTTTGCCCCTCCACCCGGCCCAGCCCAGCCCACCCAAGTGCAGTATCGATCGATCACTGACACTTACAAAACACTAAACGCATAACTGCAGCGTTCGCAGAGTCAGGCCTGATCCTTGCGATCGCTAACAGTTTTTTTGGTAGCGTTTTGGTGAACTGGCAAGCCCCAGCGGCCTAGTACACCCCGGTTGTAGTCAAACCAGCACTGCAGTAACACTTGGTGACGTGGCGAGTCCCATAAGTGCAGTTCAAGCTGGTGAGGTGACAAGCACAAGTAGTGTCCCGCTGCCACCAAGAAGACAAACACAGGCCCGTCGTGTCCATAGTGCCCTTCCTGCTGCATTCGCCAATCCTAATTGGGAACCCACCACTTCTGCAGCGCCCGTACTTCCCCCATTCACATCCCCAACCAAATGCAGTCGGCTGCATGAGAGGCATTTTCTTTATGTCCTCCCGAGTACCCCTACCCAACGAACCCCCCCAAAAAAGATGTCGTGTCTGCAGCAAGCGCAGATATAGGCGTGACACCCGCTATTATTGTCCCTCCTGTCCTGACAATCCTGGTCTTTGCATTGGTGAATGTTTTGAACACTACCATTCACTAGTTGAGTATTAGCGTAGGGTACAGCATTGCACAGACTAGGCACACTTTCACAGGGTCTCCCAAGATGCCATCGCATTTTGAGAGACCCGAACCTGGAACCGGTTACAGTTATAAAAGTTAGTTACAAAAAAAAGTGTAAAAAAAAAAAAAAAAACACATACAAAAATATAAAATAAAAAAAAAAATAGTTGTCGTTTTATTGTTCTTTCTCTCTCTCTATTGTTCTGTTCTTTTTTACTGTATTCTATTCTGCAATGTTTTATTGTTGTTATGTTTTATCATGTTTGCTTTTCAGGTATGCAATTTTTTATACCTTACCGTTTACTGTGCTTTATTGTTAACCATTTTTTTGTCTTCAGGTACGCCATTCACGACTTTGAGTGGTTATACCAGAATGATGCCTGCAGGTTTAGGTATCATCTTGGTATCATTCTTTTCAGCCAGCGGTCGGCTTTCATGTAAAAGCAATCCTAGCGGCTAATTAGCCTCTAGACTGCTTTTACAAGCAGTGGGAGGGAATGCCCCTCCCCCCCCAACGTCTTCCGTGTTTTTCTCTGGCTCTCCTGTCTCAACAGGGAACCTGAAAATGCAGCCGGTGATTCAGCCAGCTGACCATAGAGCTGATCAGAGACCAGAGTGGCTCCAAACATCTCTATGGCCTAAGAAACCGGAAGCTACGAGCATTTTATGACTTAGATTTCGCCGGATGTAAACAGCGCCATTGGGAAATTGGGAAAGCATTTTATCACACCGATCTTGGTGTGGTCAGATGCTTTGAGGGCAGAGGAGAAATCTAGGGTCTAATAGACCCCAATTTTTGCAAAAAAGAGTACCTGTCACTACCTATTGCTATGATAGGGGATATTTACATTCCCTGAGATAACAATAAAAATGATTAAAAAAAAAAAAATGAAAGGAACAGTTTAAAAATAAGATAAAAAAATAATAATAATAAAGGAAAAAAAAAAAAAAAAAAAAAAAAAGCACCCCTGTCCCCCCTGCTCTCGCGCTAAGGCGAACGCAAGCGTCGGTCTGGCGTCAAATGTAAACAGCAATTGCACCATGCATGTGAGGTATCGCCGCGAAGGTCAGATCGAGGGCAGTATTTTTAGCAGTAGACCTCCTCTGTAAATCTAAAGTGGTAACCTGTAAAGGCTTTTAAAGGCTTTTAAAAATGTATTTAGTTTGTCGCCACTGCACGTTTGTGCGCAATTTTAAAGCATGTCATGTTTGGTATCCATGTACTCGGCCTAAGATCATCTTTTTTATTCCATCAAACATTTGGGCAATATAGTGTGTTTTAGTGCATTAAAATGTAAAAAAGTGTGTTTTTTCCCCAAAAAATGCGTTTGAAAAATCGCTGCGCAAATACTGTGTGAAAAAAAAAAATGAAACACCCACCATTTTAATCTGTAGGGCATTTGCTTTAAAAAAAATATATAATGTTTGGGGGTTCAAAGTAATTTTCTTGCAAAAAAAAATTATTTTTTTATGTAAACAATAAGTGTCAGAAAGGGCTTTGTCTTCAAGTGGTTAGAAGTGTGGGTGATGTGTGACATAAGCTTCTAGATGTTGTGCATAAAATGCCAGGACAGTTCAAAACCCCCCCAAATGACCCCATTTTGGAAAGTAGACACCCCAAGCTATTTGCTGAGAGTCATGTTGAGTCCATGGAATAATTTATATTGTGACACAAGTTGCGGGAAAGAGACAATTTTTTATTTTTTTAATTTTTTTTTGCGCAAAGTTGTCACTAAATGATATATTGCTCAAACATGCCATGGGAATATGTGAAATTACACCCCAAAATACATTCTGCTGCTTCTCCTGAGTACGGGGATACCACATGTGTGAGACTTTTTGGGAGCCTAGCCGCGTACGGGACCCCGAAAACCAATCACTGCCTTCAGGCTTTCTAAGGCCGTAAATTTTTGATTTCACTCTTCACTCCCTATCACAGTTTCGGAGGCCATGGAATGCCCAGGTGGCAAAAAAAAACCCCAAATGACCCCATTTTGGAAAGTAGACACCCCAAGCTATTTGATGAGAGGTATAGTGAGTATTTTGCAGACCTCACTTTTTGTCACAAAGTTTTGAAAATTGAAAAAAGAAAAAAAAAAAATGTTTTTTCTCGTCTTTCTTTATTTTCAAAAACAAATGAGAGCTGCAAAATACTCACCATGCCTCTCAGCAAATAGCTTGGGGTGTCTACTTTCCAAAATGGGGTCATTTGGGGGGGGTTTGTGCCACCTGGGCATTCCATGGCCTCCGAAACTGTGATAGGCAGTGAGGAGTAAAATTAAAAATGTACGCCCTTAGAAATCCTGAAGGCAGTGATTGGTTTTCGGGGCCCCGTACGCGGCTAGGCTCCCAAAAAGTCCCACACATGTGGTATCCCCGTACTCAGGAGAAGCAGCTAAATGTATTTTGGGGTGCAATTCCACATATGCCCATGGCCTGTGTGAGCAATATATCATTTAGTGACAACTTTGTGCAAAAAAAAAAAAAAAAAAAAAAAATTTGTCACTTTCCCGCAACTTGTGTCAAAATATAAAATATTCCATGGACTCAACATGCCTCAAAGCAAATAGCTTGGGGTGTCTACTTTCCAAAATGGGGTCATTTGGGGGGGTTTTATGTCATCTGGGCATTTTATGGCCTTCAAAACTGTGATAGGTAGTGAGGAGTAAAATCAAAAATGTACGCCCTTAGAAATCCTGAAGGCAGTGATTGGTTTTCGGGGCCCCGTACGCGGCTAGGCTCCCAAAAAGTCCCACACATGTGGTATCCCCATACTCAGGAGAAGCAGCTAAATGTATTTTGGGGTGCAATTCCACATATGCCCATGGCCTGTGTGAGCAATATATCATTTAGTGACAACTTTTTGTAATTTTTTTTTTTTTTTTTTTTTTTTGTCATTGTTCAATCACTTGGGACAAAAAAAATGAATATTCAATGGGCTCAACATGCCTCTCAGCAAATTCCTTGGGGTGTCTACTTTCCAAAATGGGGTCATTTGTGGGGGTTTTGTACTGCCCTGCCATTTTAGCACCTCAAGAAACGACATAGGCAGTCATAAATTAAAGGCTGTGTAAATTCCAGAAAATGTACCCTAGTTTGTAGACGCTATAACTTTTGCGCAAACCAATAAATATACACTTATTGACATTTTTTTTACCAAAGACATGTGGCCGAATACATTTTGGCCTAAATGTATGACTAAAATTGAGTTTATTGGATTTTTTTTAGAACAAAAAGTAGAAAATATCATTTTTTTTCAAAATTTTCGGTCTTTTTCCGTGTATAGCGCAAAAAATAAAAACGGCAGAGGTGATCAAATACTATCAAAAGAAAGCTCTATTTGTGGGAAGAAAAGGACGCAAATTTCGTTTGGGTACAGCATTGCATGACCGCGCAATTAGCAGTTAAAGCGACGCAGTGCCGAATTGTAAAAAGTGCTCTGGTCAGGAAGGGGGTAAATCCTTCCGGGGCTGAAGTGGTTAAAGTTGCGAGATGTGAGTGAAATTTATGGACTATTTTAACTGGATTACAAGTGTAAACATTTTTTGATAATTTCAAACGTATTGGTTTGAAAGATTTGTTAGTTGAATTTAATGCCCGAGCCAAATATGTACCTGGTTTGTTTGTATTCATGTAGAAATTGTGTTTGGAGCGTTTGAGGGATTTATCAACTGACTCAGTGAGAAATAGATCGTATTCCAATCTAGATTTTCCAGATGAGATTTTGTACTCTGAGATGGATTATCTTGAAATGATATGTAGGCTGCATTAAAATTGAGTTCTAGTTTTTTTGCTAGATTTTTGCGTTCCCGTTTAAATAGTGCCATTTGTCTTTGTATTGTACCACACAAGACAGGCTTATGAGCTTCCCACAGTGTTATTGGGGAGATGTCTGTTGTGTTATTAATTGATATGTATTCCTTTAAAGCTTGTTCAATGGCCATCTGATGTAGTGGGTGTTTGAGCATTATGTCCGGTAAGTACCACGTTGGGTCATGCGCTTTTGGTATGGCTGAGGCTATAGTAGTGTATACTGCATTATGGTCAGACCACAGAATCGGAATTATATCTGATGCAATAATTTCTGGTATCATTCCTATTGTTAGAAAAATATGATCTATTCTGGTGAAGGTTTGATGAGGGTGCGAGAAATAAGTGAATTTCTTTTTCATTGGGTTACTTTCTCTCCATGAATCTACCAGATTGTATTTGGAAAGAAGTTGAGAAAAAGGTAATCTAGAGGTTATTTTGGATGGTGTAAAAGGTGATTTATCTAGAAATGGGAGGAGGACCTGGTTCGAATCCCCACACATTATCACTGTTCCTATTTTGTGTGTAATAATCACTTGTAATATATGTGAGAGGAATGGTGTAGGTTGTTTGTTAGGAGCGTAGTAGGAAATCACCGTGATTGCTGTATCCATTATATAACCCATGAGTATCAGGTATCTACCTTCTGGGTCTTTAATTTCTGATGATAAGGTGAATGGTGTGGATCGGTGAAATGCAATTAGAGTTCCCCTTTGCTTGGTACAGGCAGAAGCCGTGTAAATTTGTTGATAAAAAGGAGAAATATATTTTGGAGTAGAATCTTTGGTGAAGTGTGTTTCTTGGAGGCATACTATGTGAGCCTTCTTGTTATGGAAAGTACGGAAGGCTTTGGTCCTTTTTTGAGGGACATTTATTCCCTGAACATTCAGGGAAAGTATATTCAGTGGTGCCATGGCAACATATCAAATAGTTTTGACTTACTTTTTGTTATGCAGAGCTGACTGCGCAGATCAACCTGTGTGGACTGAAGAGATGAATAGATAGAAAAGAAACCAGTGAATTCTGGAGTAAAGAGTAAACAAAAAACATATGAGATTAGATGATACATTGTATAAATTATTTTTTGCAAGTAATCACAATTTACCCGTGAAAGAGAATAAATATCTCTCTCAGGGGAATTAGTGCCTTCGTCACACTCCCACATAATATGGTTGGGAGAATGAGGAGGGCTAATGGGGGTACACGGATCTTCCGCTTACAGGAGAGAAGTGCTATGTCAAAAGACATCAAAATGATGTTTCATTAATTGGAGTGCAGAATATAGTTTTTGTTGAAATTATTTATTCCAGGGTGGTTGTATATGGTTAGTCTTGCCCTAGGCTAAATAATTCAGTTAGAAAGGTACTGTTAATAACTTTGGTATTGATGAAGATAGTTTGAATTATTTTGGGATTTTAACCCTTTTAGAGTAAACAATTACATATTTTATTCATATGTAACTGTTTAGATATGTTAACTCATAAAATTGAGGTTGTATTGCTTCAGATTAGAATAAACAAAAACATAATTCTAGGAACTAGTTAGGTAATAATATATTTGTTTTAAGAAAAGAAAGAAAAAGCTTCCATTACTTCTGGATTATTGAACATATTTATCCTAAAAAGTAATAAATCTATTGTTATTATCTGATAATATATAACTGAACAAGAATTTCCTTGTTTCACTTATATATTCTAAGGCTATATGAATCAGAAGTAATAAGAAATATAACTGGAATGTAACATGATCCCACACAGTGTGTGACTATCAGAAAGCAGTTACATTCAGTTATAAATATAGGTTTTTTATAGAGAACCATCTCTTAGTATAATAAATGAAGAGATATCAGGAATTAGGATGTCAGTCCATTGAATCTTCTTGGTCCATGGATGATGTGGCATAACGGCCTCTTTTGTGAGAATGATGATTCCCATTTTGTTCTGAAATTTTCTGGGTGCTGCCTGAAGGTGAAGATAATGCCATTCTTCTGTGTGTGGGAGTGTTGCTGCTTGTGGGTTCTGTCAGATTTAATTTTAAAAGGGTTTGTTGTAGTTCATCTGCTGATCTGCTTCTGTAAATTGTACCTTGGTAGTTAAATCTGACTGAAAAGGGGAAGCCCCATTGATACATAATGTTGTGGCGTTGCAGTTCCATTAGTTGGGGTTTCATGGATCGTCTTTTAGTAATAGTAAGTTGGGATAGGTCAGCAAAAATTTGATAATTGTGTCCTTGAAAATTAAGTTCCTTTTTTTCTCTTGCAGCAATTAGTATTTGTTCTTTCGTTCTGTAATAATGAAATTTTGTGATTATATCACGTGGGGGTCCATCTTTCTTTTTGGCTGTGAGGGCTCTGTGTACTCCGTCCAGTTCTAAACGTTCAATAGGGATATCTGGCTTTAGTTCTTGTAATAGAGCAGTAATAGTAGATTGCAGGTCTGTCACAGTTTCAGGTATTCCCCTTATGCGCAAGTTTGAACGTCTGGCTCTATTTTCGTAATCTTCGAGCTTAGTTTGAAGTATTAAATTCTCTTTTTTTAATTGTTCCAATTCTGTTATATTTTCTTGGGTTGTAATTTCAATTTCATCCATTTTTATTTCTAAGGCTGCGGTGCGGTTTCCCAGCTCTCTTATTTCTTTGGTTAGGCTTTTTGTTATTTGGTCTGAGGTTTGTTTTAAAGCCTTATGAAGCATCTTTTCAAATTGTAATAATATTACTGGGGATACTGAGGAGGCTTGTGGAGAAGTTTGTGAGAGGATTTGTTCTGTATCTGACTCAAATGGAGAGTCTTGCTGTGACATTTTCTGTCTGTGAGAGCGCCCTGATGCTGTATCTTGTGAGGTGACTGGAGCTGCTTCAGCTGCAGTGAGTGCCTGTGAGCTCTTTGTGAGGTGATTTTTATTTCTGCCACGGTTTCCTCCCAGTACCATATTTCCTGCCCAAACTTTCACAGTTTGTTCCCTGGGGCAAAAAGGTTCAAATGGATACCTTTTGAGCCTGCAGGCTCCGCTTTGTCCTTCTCTTCTCTCCTCAGCGGTGTGGAGCTCTAACAATGCATGTCTGCTCTGCTAGGCTCCGCCTCCTGCCCCCCCGCTGCCGTCCTTTCATCATGAGAAAGGAAAAAGAAGTAGATATGGTACTGTTCCAGACCTGATGGATTCAGGTGTGTGCTACTCCCTTTGTGGGAGGAAGGTATTAAGTGGGGAGAAAATATAAAGATGTTGCCTATTCAGTGTGTCTTCAAGTGCTGTACAGTGCGGTTGTGCATAAAATTCCTAAATGTGCATGAAGTCAAGCTTCCTCTCCCTGCCATAATAAAGTGCAGTGTGTGCATTAACTTGATCCATAAAAATATCTCTATATGTATCCATAAAGATGTGAATGCAATAATGTAAATAAAGTGCAATATTCATATGATCAATAATACATATCTTTGGTGTAAATAAATAATGCTGATGTGAATGAACAGATGAACTTATTAATTAATATATACAGTTAAGTAATAAAGTGCTTTCAGTGTCGGTGAAAAAACTCCTCCTAGATGCTGGTGGATAATCCAATGAGTAAACATTCAGTGCATGCCTTAATCCATGCTCTTATAGTGACTGCCAGACTCACCAGATCCTTCACCCCCTCTTGGGGTCTCACACATCCACAGTATATGCCACTGTTTAGCAATGCGGGATAATACAGGGTAACTCCGTCCTTAGTGTAGATTATGAGGGAATTCCATAATGAAAGAGAAAGAGGGAGCCCACATAGCGTGATACTGTATGAGAATTTGTTTATTGGTGTAAAAACTTTTAAAAGTACTCACATTCGGTAAAAGGTAAAAAAGCCTATATTGTTGACACAAGCCTCTGGAGCAGGAAGTGGTGCAAGGACGTATGACGCGTTTCGTCACTCTGACGTCATCTGGAGAGTGCATAGTGCCTGCTACACTTCCTATTTATACTCATTTAATGAGGAATTTGGGATCAACAAAGTATCAATTACCTAGACCTACAACTATATAAAAATAATGGCCGTATAGGTACTAGGACTTTTTTCAAAAACACAGATCGAAATGGGTACATACCGACTAACAGTTGCCATCATCAGCTTGATTCAGTAATGCATAAACAAAATAACATTGGTCAGACTTCGGTCTGAATTATCATACCCAAAATGGCCGCCGGAACATCCCGATGTTTGGTCTTCGGTCTCCAAAATCACACACAAAATGGCCGCCGGGCTGTTGTTTACCAGCCCATGGGCTCCGGTCCCCATTGTCATACACAAAATGGCCACCGGGACTCGGGACGATCTGTGAACTATGTACTGCCGGCCATTCAGATAATTTTTAGCCCCTTCTAAAAGTTTTTCTTTCTTTTTTTAGTTTATAGGGGGACTAGACTTACCATAGATCATAGCCATTCATGGATAATAACGTAGCTCGTTATATCACACCAAGCCCTTTACACCATATTAGCTATCTATGGGCTTCAGTCTGCAAATCACACCCAAAATGGCAGACGGAACTCCAGTCTGCAATATCACCCGAAAAATGGTGGCCAATCACCAATACGTTATGCAAAACATTAAATGAGTATAAATAGGAAGTGTAGCAGGCACTATGCACGCTCCAGATGACGTCAGCGTGACGAAACGCGTAGGGAGGAGTCAGCATACATCCTTGCACCACTTCCTGCTCCAGAGGCTTGTGTCAGCAATATAGGCTTTTTTACCTTTTACCAAATGTGAGTACTTTTAAACGTTTTTGTACCAATAAACGAATTCTCATACAGTATCACGCTATGTGGGCTCCCTCTTTCTCTTTCATTATAGAATTCCCTCATAATCTACACTAAGGACGGAGTTACCCTGTATTATCCCGCATTGCTACACAGTGGCATATACTGTGGATGTGTGAGACCCCAAGAGGGGGTGAAGGATCTGGTGAGTGCAGTCACTATAAGAGCATGGATTAAGGCATGCACTGAATGTTTACTCATTGGATTATCCACCAGAATCCAGGAGGAGTTTTTTCACAGACACTGAAAGCACTTTATTACTTAACTGTATATACTAATTAATAAGTTCATCTGTTCATTCACATTAGCATTTTTTATTTACACCAAACATTTGTATTATTGATCATATGAATATTGCACTTTATTTACATTATTGCATTCACATCTTTATGGATACATATAGAGATATTTTTATGGATCAAGTTAATGGACACACTGCACTTTATTATGGCAGGGAGATAGCTTGACTTCATGCACATTTAGGAATTTTATGCACAACCGCACTGTACAGCACTTGAAGACACACTGAATAGGCAACATCTTTATATTTTCTCCCCACTTAATACCTTCCTCCCACAAAGGAGGTAGTACACACCTGAATCCATCAGGTCTGGAACAGCGCCATATCTACTTCTTTTTCCTTTCTCATATCATACTCCACCTAGTGGAAGTAATTGGTAGTGGCAGCAGTTCCAATAATACTTTATTCCATTGCATGTATCCCATTGCGCGGGTGTTTTTTCTTTTTTTTCGTCCTTTCATCATGCCCATGATGACATTAGCTTGTGACAAAACGCATTGGGAGGGACTTGTGATGTATGACGTCAGCATGCTGGATGCCATGGCCATCTTGTTGGTTACTGTAGATACAAGTGCTTTTTTTTTTTTATCTGTTATACATGTGAGTTTTTTACTAAACAAAGTATGCATTTTTAAATAATTTACTGCACTATGGGTTATTTTCTGCTTATGCTTTTATAAAAAAAATAGTCTGCTACACCTGCGTTAGTATTCCCCACTGATCTTTGTGAGGATGGTATGTGGAGGCCATGGTAATTCGGTTTAAAGGCACAGCTTTCCTGGCCCCTGTCCATAATCCCTGGAAATTGAGATGTCAGTAAGTTTAATTGTCATGATCGGGGGTCAGGCTCAAAGGCCAGTTGCTAAAGCAGTAGGGGGATTACCACGACCAGTGGGATAGCTACATAGGCAGTCACCCTAGTGGATGACATGGGCTCACCTGAGGTTCGGAGTCTAAGTACTAACTGGTGTTTAGCAGAGCTCCTGATGGTGGAGATGGATTTTTCTGCATGTTAGTATTAGGTCACGGTCCTCAGGATCGCCCCCAACAGGAGGTGAGCCAGCCGGGGTCCAGTAACGGATAAGCAGGAAAGGATCAAACAGAAGCAGAGTCAGTAAACAAGCCAAGGGTCAATAATGAGTAGTTGCTGGTTAGGATCACGTAGAAGCATAGTCGAGGAACAAGCCAAGGGTCGATTGAGAGTGGTATCAAATATGGATAGGAAGACCAAAGCGAGATACTGGCTGAAGAGAGCTCAATAATCTGTCAAACAGAAAGTGTAGAGACATGGTTTAAATCAGGATGTTCATAAGAGGAGCAAAGAGTTCAAGGTTCAAGACAAACAAGGTTCAAGGTATGATCATCCAAGGAATTTTTTAGGGAACTGTCCAGCATTCCAGGTGACTCAACAAGAAGAGACATTGCCTGACACAGCAGAGGTCCTTGGTTCAAATCCAGTCCCAAATTAATGGTGGAGTAAATGGAAGTCCTTGAGTTTAACAACTATAAGACACTTTGTGGTCACTCTATAATTTGAGGGTCTACCTTGCCTGGTAAACTGATTGGTTTTATCATGGTGGTCACTTTCACACTGAAGCTGATGTTGGGACTTCTTTTCTACAAGCCATTATTTTTTTATTATATAAAAATTATACATACCTGTAAACACCAAAAGGAATCAGTTTTGACTTTAGTTCTGGAGTCTGTTTTATCTGTAAATGTTAAGCAGCTGTTTAGTAAAAGTAATCCTTTCACATGTTGCTTGTAACTATCATTAGATATCATTAAATAAACAACAAAAAGAAGTACAGAAAGGCAAATAAATATATACTGTATACAGTATCTCACTAAAGTGAGCATACCCCTCATATTTTTGTAAATATTTTATTATATCTTTTCATGTGACAACACTGAAGAAACGACACATTGCTACAATATAAAGTAGTGAGTGTACAGTGTAAATTTGCTGTTCCCTCAAAATAACTCAACACACAGCCATTAATGTCTAAACTGCTGGCAACAAAAGTGAGTACACCCCTAAATGGAAATGTCCAAATTGGGCCCAAAGGGTTTTATTTTCCAGCCTTAACTCTCTTGGGCATGGAGTTCACCAGAGCTTCACAGATTGCCACTGGAGTCCTCTTCCACTTCTCCATGATGACATCACGGAGCTTGTGGATGTTAGAGACCTTGCGCTCCTCCACCGTCCGTTTGAGGATGCCCCACAGATCCTCAATAGGGTTTAGGTTCCAGTAATCCATGTCCGTAGTCCGATTGTTTTCAGCAAAATGTTTGCGGGCTTTCTTGTGCATCATCTTTAGAAGAGGCTTGCTTTTGGGAAGACAGCCATGAAGACCAATTTGATGCAGTGTGCGGCGTATAGTCTGATCACTGACAGACTGACCCCCCACCCCTTCAACCTCTGTAGCAATGCTGGCAGCACTTATATTTCCATTTCCTAAAGACAACCTCTGGATGTGATGCTAAGCACGTGCCCTCAACTTCTTTGGCCTGTTTTGTGCGGAACCTGTCCTGTTAAACCACTTTATGGTCTTGGCCACCATGCTGCAGCTCAGTTTCAGAGTCTTGGCAAACTTCCTATAGCCTAGGCCATCTTTATGTAGAGCAACAATTCTTTTTTTCAGATCCTCAGAGAGTTCATTGCCATGAGGTGCCATGTTGAACGTCCAGTGACCAGTATGAGAGAGTGAGAGCGAGAACACCAAATTTTTTCACACCTGCTCCCCATTCACACCTGGGACCTTGTAACACTAAGGAGTCACATGACACTGGGGAGGGAAAATAACTAATTGGGCCCAATTTGGACATTTTCACTTAGGGGTGTACTCACTTTTGTTGCCAGCTCCTCACCACCTGTCAAACACCCTCTGAAAAGTGATATTCCACATATGACTTTTCTGAGCGGCAGCAATGATAGCCACACATTTGTATGGGCCCTTTCAGCTCAACTTCCTCACTCATGGCCCCTCCTAGATCCCTTTAGTTCTATGCATGCCTCAGAGCCCACTTCCCCAACCCTACTTCATCCCACTGACCGTCCTCTTCAGTCTTAGTTTTAAACTCTTCAGTTTGCTGCAGTGAACCCCAACAACTGGTACTATTTCAGTGCATACCACAAACATTACATACATTTTGCTATTAGCCCCGCCCCCTCCTCCCAGGGGGAGGTGGTGCAGTATGTCATCTTTGCCCTGGGCGCTGGATGACCTTGTCCTGGCACTGCACACACCTACCTGAGTTCTCTTACATCTCATTCCAGCAATTCACCACTCTGCCAAAGAAAATGGATCATGCAAGGTCCTAAAATGTTGGCCTGTGATACCTGTTACTTTATGGGAATAAGCTCTAACAAGGTGTGCTGGAAAAAGGTCCCTATTTTAGAATAATTGTATGGCATCATCCACCAATTCACTACAGTACAGTAGGCTAGGTTTACACTTGTGCAGGTTGGGAATGTGTGCATAATTGCACGTGTTCCCAAACTGCATGCAAAGCATGCTGCTGTTTAGCAGATGAACAGGGGTGCCATTAATGTTTAATTGCACCCCCACAATTTAGAAAACTTAGTGCATTTTCTTGTACACAAAACCACATGGTGCCATAGCACTATGCAGTTCTATGTGGATACATTTTTGAAAAAAGGGTCTGGGAATTTTTCCCCACATTTCCCACAGGTACGTGCAAACACGTGCCACATAGCCGGCTTGAGTGCGAACCAAGCCATAAGGAGTGTAACGGATACTATACACCTTCTTTGTTCCAGAAACCAACTCTGCTATTGCTTGTCTGGCCATTTTGAATGAGCTATTTTCTTCCTCAAAGGTCCACATCAGCAGCCTCTCCCTATTGCAGCAACCTCTGCTACTGCCTGTACTTAGTCCATATGCTGTACTGTATATGCTGCTGCCTGGATAGAAGATGCATAGATGCAGAACTACTAAATAAGGTCTTCCAGGACAGGACAGGACAGGACAAACATCTCACTCTTCTGTTTCCCACCAGGCCTCCCTTTGCCTCAGGCCCCATAGTGGCCACATTGGCGATATGGCAGTAGTTACCCTATTAATGCTCTATGATTAAGCCCCAGTAAGAGGTGAAATATGTTAGGGGGAGGATTCTGGGTGGAATGTCTGTGCTTGCGCTGAACAAAAAGTTATTTTTATCCTTTGGAAGAGGTGTGCAAGAGTTTTGCTGAATTGTGTGTGGAAAAGGAAGACCCTAGAGAAATGAGCACCTGTGAGCTGGGAATGGCTTAATCTTTTCTGAGTAACATCCTTTAAACAAACATTAAAGTGGTTGTATACCCGCACATCTAAAAAAAAAAAAAAAAACCCTGCAAGGCAAAGGCATAATGAGCTAGTATGCACCACATACTAGCTCATTATGAAACACTACCTACCTACCGAAGCCCCCATATTGCAGCCTGGTCCACGCCGAGGGAGCTGACATCTTGCCCTCGGCATTTCTTCCGGGTTCGTGGCTCCGTCGCGGTGAGTGGCCGGAGCCACGATGACGTCACTCCCACGCATGCGCGTGGGAGGCTTCTTCCTGGCAAGATGCTGCCGGACCTTCAGCCAGGCATTCAGAGCGCATGCACCGGTGAAGTCAGGGGCTGCATGTAAAGGGAATATCTCCTAAACCATACAGGTTTAGGAGATATTAATTTTACCTACAGGTAAGCCTTATTATAGGCTTACCTGTAGGTAAAAATGACAAATTAGGGTATACAACCACTTTAATTGCTCTTTCCCTGTTAACCCAAATTGGTTTATCCAATGTATAAATTATAACATTATTACTATGAAATATTTTGGACTTACCACATTGCTGAAACTGGTATTGATTAAACCCAGTACCAGGCTATTTACTCTGATATTCATGAAATGCAAAGCTTTTGCCAACATATTGGTTAATCCAAGTAACGTTGTCTTAGTTATTCAATATGGACCAATATACTAGAAAATAAATAATACATATTCTTTATCAATATTTATTTCTGAATTTATTTATATACGGAGAGAGACAGAGAAGGAGAGTCTACACATTGTAACTAATTACAGTGTTTGTCTTTCAGACCTTAAAACTTTTAGCCCTCTTTCACACAGGGTTAATTAGGCTTTCCACAGATAACGGAAAATTTATTATCAAATACTTACTGTAATTTTTCTTTCCTGATGGACTCCATGGCAGTCTTCTTGTGGGTTAACCCCACCTCCTCTCCAATGCTATAGGACCCCATTCCCATAAAATTGAGCTTACAGCCAGAGACTGCGTTCCGTAACTAGCCAACTCTTGACCAATGGGTGGAAACTTCGTCTGCCATGGTGTCCATCAGGAAAGGAAAATTACGGTAAGCATTTGATAATACATTTTCTGTTTTCCTGACAGACTCCATGGCAGTCTATGTGTGGGAAATAACTAGCCAAACCACACGGGTGGGTATGCTGATCAAAAAGAAATTTAATTTGCCCCGTCAACCGACAGGATTCTTAAACCAAAGTTCACAGAAAATAGAGAAGCAGGTTCTATGCAATAATGTGACATAAAGGTAATAATGGAGGCCCACAAGGCCGCTTTGCAGATGAAATCTGGAGCCATATGCTGGGCTGCTGCCCACAAAGCCGCCATACCCCTGGTGGAATGTGCTGTCACCGCCTCTGGAGGAGCCAAGCCCTTAGCCCTATAACCTGCTGGATGGATTGGACGATCCAGGCCGCGATTGTTCTGGTCGAAGCTCGCTTTCCTTTGTTATTCCCGGAGTGCAGGATAAACAGATAGTCGGAACGTCTAAAGGAGGAAGTAACTTGCAGGTATTCTTTCAGTATTTCCGTTACATCCAGAGGGTGAGCTTCAGTGGACCCTGGGGCCCTGAATGTAGGTAGGAAAATTTCTTGGTTCTCATGGAACACTGAAGTAACTTTTGGGTTTGTATCAAGCATAGGGATGAGGACAACCCAGTCCGGGAAGAAAGTCAGGAATGGTTCTTCATGACCCAAGGACCCGATATCAGAAACCCTTTTGGTTGAAGTGATGGCTACTTGGAAGGGGACTTTTGCAGAAAGGTCTTTGATAGAAAGTGGAGAGGATCCCGCGGTACTGAGTCCAGTCAGTGAGTCGAGAACAAGGGGAAGATCCCATTTTGGGAATCTTGGCCCTCTTTGGGGCCCGAGTCTTGCCGCCCCACGGGAAAACTGCCGGATTAGAGGGTGAATGGCCCATGATGTTCTGGAGAAAGCCGACAGGGCTGAGACTTGGACTCAGAGAGCTGATGGATAGAGACAGATCTATGCCGGATTGAAGGAAGCCAAGGATATCTTGGATTCCTGGATCTCTGAACGATCTACCCATAGAGGATGAGAATTCAACAAACTTGGCACATATTCTCCCATAGACCTTATTTGTGCTTGCCTTTCTCGAAGCATATGAGTGTGGAAATCATTCTTGAAGCGCACCCGAGAGTTTCCAGCCTCTCCCACTCAAGAACCAAACCATCAGTCTCAGTAACGCCGGGCAAGGGTGCAGGACTGCCCCATGAGAAAGAAGGTCCGGTCTGAGAGGAAGAGGAACCGGGTCATGGAAGCTGAACTGGGTCAGGAGGGGAAACCATGGCCTACTACCTCCACCTCGACCGCTTCCGCTTGGAGCCTCCACAAAAACCTGAGGATGATCGGGAACGGGGGAAAGGCATATGCCCTGTTGAAGCTCCACCGATCTGTCAGGGCATCTATTCCGAAGGCCTGGCTACAACTGCCCCAAGTGTAATACTTCCTGATCTTGAAGTTGCAGGGGGATGCAAATAGATCTACTTCGGGATCGACTCCCAAGGACAGGATCCCCTCGAACGTCTCCACATGAAGGGACCACTCGTTGTTGTCTAACTGTGTGCGAGACAGGAAGTCCGCTTGGATGTTCTGGACTCCAGCGATAAAGACTGCTGAGATATTGGCCAGGTTTTTCTGAGCCCAGGACATGATGGGCTTGACTTCTTGGAGAAAGGTGGAGCTCCGGGTGCCCCCTTGCCTCTTCACATAGGAGACCGCTGTGGGGTTGTCCATTCTCAATAAAACTGATTCCCCTTTCAGGAGATGAGTGAAGGTTTGAAGGGCACACCAGGCTGCCCATAGTTCCAGGATGTTTGAGCCCGGGTTGTGAAGGCGGGCATCCCACCTGCCTCGTGAAAGTTCTTTTTTTTTTTTATTTAGTCTTTTTAAGAAAATGTTTCATACATAATACACAAAATTCTATACATCTTAAAATCTTTCATACATCTTCTTATTTCTAATCCCCCTCCCCTATCCCTATCCTGATCTGTTATTCTTGTTTCCTTTTCTAATTCTGTCCATTTCACTCATGCCCTGCACATATTTCTCTGACATTTTGAAAACACTCCATTTCTCCCACATTGCGCTATGACTTTCCACCCATCCCTGCTCTCCGCTGCATAGGTACTCCATGTTACAGATATGGTCTACTCTTTGAAGCCACTCTTTTATACTTGGTTTCCTTATATACAACCATTTTTTTGGAATGAGTCCTTTTGCTGCATTGAGCAGGAACGGAAACAAAGTTTTCTTATATTGTTTTCTTTTTTTATTTGTCCCATGAGACAAGCAATTCCAGGGGTTCTGTGGGATCTTCTCCCCAGTTATCACCTCAATATATTCTAAAATTTCCTACCAGTAGTCTTTTATCTTTGGGCACTCCCACCATATGTGTATTGTTGTTCCTGTTTGTTTACAGTTCCTCCAACACTGAGAGGACTTGTTTGGCTGGAATGTGTTAATTCTCTCTGGTGTCAAATGCCAACGCACCATACACTTATAATTTGCCTCTATCGTGGTTATGTCAGATGCATAATTGTGTACTGCTCCTATCATTTGTGTTTCATCTAATTTTATACCAAAATCTTGTTCCCATTTTTCTATGAAGGGTAGAGTCCCATGTTCTAATTCTGTTAGTATTTCGTTCATTTGAGATATTCCATGTTTTGGAGGCGTTTTTATATTAGAGAGCTTTTTGATTGGAGTTAACGCTTTCTCATCTCTGATTGGTTGAGGGATTGTGCTTACTAAAGGTTTTATTTGCAAATATTCCCAATCGTTAACCTGGTGTCACCTGTGAGTCATTATTAAACCCTGCCTTTTCCTAATTTTACCTTGCGTAATAATGTCCTTTAATTGTACGGTTCCCATTTGATTTCTCAACCGTGTCCCATTTCCTGGGGTAAAAAAAATTGTGCCCGTTAATGAAATTAGAGGAGAATTATATTTCCATTTTTCTTTTCGATATAATGTGTCTCATATTTTAAATACATTTTTAGTTAACTCTACTGTGTGTTCTCAGATTCTGTGGAATCCAAATGTTTTTTTGAAGTTGTGTCGTGTTTGTGTCTTCCATTCTCACCCATCTCTTTTTAGTGTTTGCCCATTCTATTAGTCTTGCCAATATAATTGCCTTATGATACCTTTTTACATCCAAATGTGCCATTCCTCCATTTTTTTCCTAGTTAAAAGAATATTATTTACTCCGGCTTTTTTATTTTGCCATATGAATTTCAGGATTATTGTTTTTATTACTTTGAAAAAACTTTGTGGTATTTCTATAGGGAGCATTTGAAATTTATTATTTAAAATTATTTTTGGTAAAATCACCATTTTTAGTATATTTATCCTCCCTATCCATGAGATTGGTCTCCTCGATATATATTTGTTATCTCTGTTTTAACTTTGTTAAGTAGTGGAATATAATTGGCGTGTTATAACTTCTCTAGGGTAGGTGTTATTTTAATTCCTAAATATGTTAATTCTTCTCTCTCCCAAGTAAAAGGGAATTCCTGTTGTAGTGCTTTTTCCTCTTTTTTATCTACTCCTAAATTTAATATTACTGTTTTTATGGGATTGATCTTAAAATTCGTAAGCTTTTCTTAAGCTTTCATATTCTTTCAGTTCTTTTATTAGGCTGGGTAATGACAGCCTTGGTTTGGCCATATTTAGGAGTATGTCATCTGCATATGCTGCCAACTTATGTTCTTCTCCCACCTTAACCCCTCCTATAGCCACATTATTCCGTATTTTTGTTAGTAATGGTTCTAATGCAATTACATACAGGAGTGGCGAGAGCGGGCATCCTTGCCTTGTCCTATTGAACATCTCAAAGGCAGACGACATATTCCCATTGACCATGACCCTGGCTGTAGGATGTTTATATAGATTATTAATTCATCTCATAATTCTTGGTCCCAACCCTATACTCTGGAGTGCATCCATCATAAATCCCCAATCTACTCGATCAAATGCTTTTTCAGCATCGATCGAAATGAGGAGCATTGGGGATTTACTCTCCTTATCCTTATTCATTATTAACATAGTTCTTATACTATTGGCCCTACCCTCCCTTCCTGGTACAAAGCCAGCTTGATCTACATTTATCAAATCCGGCATAAAGTTTTTTTTTTAGTCTTGATGCCAGAATCTTTGCAAATAGCTTTGTGTCTACATTTAACAACACTATAGGGCGATAAATAGAACAGATGGTTCTATCTTTTCCTACTTTTGGTATTATTGAAATATTGGCAAGAAGAGATTCTTTTCCTTGTTCTTCATTTTCTCCTATTTTGTTAAAATAATTACATAATACTGGGACTAATTGTTCTTTAAATCTTTTATAATATTTAATCGTAAACCCATCTGGGCCTGGGCTTTTCCCCCCTGGTGTTTCCTTTAGAGCTTTATAGATTTCGTCTTGGGTAATTAGTTCATCTAATAACTCTGCACTTTCTGTTGTTATTTTTGGTAGATTAACTTCCGCTAGATACTCCTGTATTTTAGATTTTCTACTCTCCTCCTCCTGTCGTGTCTCTTTATTTCTGATTGCAAATAATGCACTATAGTATGTTTTGAAAGCCTCTGCGATATCAGTTGTTTTGTATTTCACTTCGCCTTTATCATTTTTTATCTTTTCTATACAATTTGAGTTTTTTTTTCCTTAGATATTTTTGCTAGGTATTTCCCAGGCTTGTTCCCCCACATATACTGTATCTTTCTTTTGCAACATTTTTAAATACTTTTCTAGTTTCTTGTTCCATCATGTCCCTTAACCGACCCCTTTTTATAACAATCTTCTGATGTGCTTCTATGTCTAATTGTGTTTTATATTTTTGTTCCAACTCATATAGTTTTTTTATTGCATTTTTCATTTTTATTTCTCTTTCTTTCTTTTTTCCGGCTTCTATGGAGATCAATTTTCCCCTAATGTAGGCCTTATGGGCCTCCCAAATTGTCGCCTTTGTCACATCTGGTGTGTCATTTTTACTGAAGTATTGCTCGATCTCAGTCGTTATTATTTTTCCTACTTCTACATCATCTATAAGATCTTCATTCAATCTCCAAGTCCCGTTTCTATGCTCCTTCTCATTGAATCTTATCTTTTCTGTTATGGGAGCATGATCAGAAATTGAAATTATTCAGATCGAAACCTCTACTACATACTCCAGTATTTCATGATCCACCAGAATGTAATCTAATCTTGAGTACGTGTCGTGCACCGATGAATGAAATGTGTAGTCCTTTTTGCTTGGGTATAGGGATGAGCCAAACACCCCCCGGTTCGGTTCACACCAGAACCTGCGAACGGACAGAAAATTCACACGAACGTTAGAACCCCATTGACGTCTATGGGACTCGAACGTTCAAATCAAAAGTGCTCATTTTAAAGGCTAATTTGCATGGTATTATCCTAAAAAGGGTTTGGGGACCTGGGTCCTGCCCCAGGGGACATGTATCAATGCAAAAAAAAAGTTTTAAAAAAGGCCGTTTTTTCGGGAGCAGTGATTTTAATGATGCTCAAAGTAAAAAAAAAAAAAAAAAAAAAAAAAAAAAAGTGAAATATTCCTTTAAATATCGTACCTGGGGGTGTCTATAGTATGCCTGTAAAGTGGCGCATGTTTCCCATGCTTAGAATAGTCCCTGCACAAAATGACATTTTCAAAGGAATAAAAGTAATTTAAAACTACTTGCGGCTTTAATGTAATGTCGGGTCCTGGCAATATGGATGAAAATCAGTGAGACAAACGGCATGGGTACCCCCCCAGTCCATTACCAGGCCCTTTGGGTCTTGTATGGATATTAAGGGGAACCCCGCACCTAAATTAAAAAAAAAGGAAAGGCGTGGGGCCACCAGGCCCTATATACTCTGAACAGCAGTATACAGGCGGTGCAAACAAGACAGGGACTGTAGGTTTGTTGTTAAGTAAAATCTGTTTGTAATTTTGAACTGGTACATTTTTAACGTGTTTAGCTCCAGCCAAAAAAATCTATTTTAAGCTTTTTGGAAAACATAGTGAAGGGTTATCACCCCTGTGACATTTGTTTTGCTGTCTGTGCTCCTCTTCAGAAGATTTCACCTCACTTACTGTCCAAATGACAAATGTTTTTAGAAAATTTTGGGTTTTTAGTGAAACAAGGATTGGTGATAAAGCATCAGTGGAAAGGAGAAACGTTTTTCCCATATTAACTCTTACAGGAGAGAATTTCCCTTCCTAGGGGTAGATTTCATCTCACTTCCTGTTGTCTCCTTCCGTTTGCAAGTAGGAGTCGTTTGTAAGTTGGATGTTTGAAAGTAGGGGCCTGCCCTATATACTCTGCAGAAATGTGGGCCTTAGGTGTTGGTGTTGCCACAACACTGTAAGCCCTCACAGGGCCCTGCTGTGAAATATTAGATCAAGAATTGTAATTACATGCACCTGTTGAACAGGGGCAGAAAAAATCGGCCTTTGGTGGTGGTGGTGGTGCTGGTGCCACAACACTGTAAGTCCTCACAGTTACTCTTGGCGGGTGCTGGAACAGGCACTGCTGTGAAATATTAGATCAAGAATTGTAATTAAATGTCCATGTTGAACAGGGGCAGAAAAATTGGGCCTTAGGCACTGGTGCTGGTACCACAACACTGCAATCCCTCACAGATACTCTAGTTGGAGCGCAGGAACGAGCCTTGCTGCAAAGTATTGCATCAAAAATTGTAATTACACGCCCCTGTTAAACAGGGGCTGAAAAATTGGGCCTTAGGCATTGGTGCTGGTGCCACAACACAGCAGCCCCTCACAGATACTCTAGTTGGAGCGCAGGAACGAGCCTTGCTGCAAAGTATTGCATCAAAAATTGTAATTACACGCTCCTGTTAAACAGGGGCTGAAAAATTGGGCCTTAGGCATTGGTGCTGGTGCCACAACATAGCAACCCCTCACAGATACTCAAGTTGGAGCGCAGGAACGAGCCCTGCTGCAAAGTATTGCAGCAAAAATTTTAATTACACGCCCCGTTAAACAGGGGCTGAAAAATTGTGCCTTAGCCACTGGTGGCAGCGCCCAGAACCAAAAATGTTCTTACAAGCTATCAGCATGATCATTGAGGAGGAAGAGGATAATCACTCAGCATAACAGGATAGTCACTCAGCATCAGCATAGGCAGTCTTGAAGGGATCTGACATTTTTAAAAAAATGATTCGGTTACTTCAGCATCAGGTGCTTGGTAGCTGGTGGTGATCCAAGACTGATTCATTTTTATGAAGGTCAGTCGATCGACCAAGTCGGTGGACAGACGCACCCCGTGATCGGTTATAAAGCCTCCAGCAGCACTGAATGTGCGTTCCGAAAGAACGCTGGATGCAGGAGAGGCCAGTAGCTCAATTGCATACTGTGCAAGCTCTGGCCAGTGATCCATCCTCAAGACCCAATAACCCAGAGGATTTTCGGTGGGAAAGGTGTCCAAATCAGATCTTGCCCCTAGGTATTCTTGCACCATGTAAAACAGACGATGGCGATGGTTGCTGGAACCGATCATACCTTGGGGCTGTGGACTAAAAAATTGTCTAAACGCATTGGTCAGACGGCCACCTTCTCCACCGCTCCTTCTTTGACTGACCGAAGCCTCAGCAACACTTTGTCCAGGAACAGGAGTTTGTAACATCCCAGTCTCTGGGAACGCGTTGCACAGACCTTTCTGCAAGGCCTCCCGAAGATGTTTCATCCTCTGCGATGGCAAGATAAGGTCCGAAACCTTACCCTTGTAACATGGATCAAGGAGGGTTGCCAGCCAGTATTGATCCCTCTCCTTGATACCACGAATATGAGGATCCTTCCAGAGGCTTTGCAGGATCAGAGAGGCCATGCAGCGTACGTTTGCTGAGGCATTCGGTCCGGAGTCCTCTGGGTCACTACGGATGACATGATCCGCAGCCACCTCCTCCCAGCCACGTACAAGTCCATGGGTTTCTTGGCACTGTAAATGATCCCATAAAGACTGCTGCTGATGCTGAGTACCAGGCTCCACCTCCATGCTGACACAATCCTCCTCCTCCTCCTCGTCCTCTTCTTGTGTGATCGGCGGGCACGCAGGAACACTGTCTGGATAAAGGGGGCCTTGAGAGCTAAGGAAGTCCTCCTCTTTCTGCCTCTGTTCTGCCTCAAGTGCCCTGTCCATTATATCATGCAGCGTGTGCTCCAACAAGTGGACAAGGGGGATGGTGTCACTGATGCATGCACTGTCACTGCTCACCATCCTCATGGCCTCCTCAAATGGTGACAGGACAGTGCATGCATCCCTGATCATGGTCCACTGATGTGGGGAAAAAAACCAAGCTCCCCTGACCCTGTCCTGGTGCCATAGTCTCACATGTACTCATTGATGGCCCTCTGCTGTTTGTGCAGACGCTGCAGCATGGCCAACATTGAGTTCCACCCGGTAGGCATGTCACAGATTAGGCGTTTCCTGGGCAGGTTAAATTCCTTTTGGAGGTCTGCCAGCCGAGCACTGGCATTTTATGACAGGCGGAAATGCACACATACTTTCTTGGCCTGCCTCAGGACATCCTGTAAGCCTGGGTACCTGCCCAAGAACCGCTGCCCCACCAAGTTAAGGACGTGAGCCAAATAGGGCACATGGATCAGTTGTCCCTGTCGGAGGGTGGAGAGGAGGTTGGTGCCATTGTCGCAAACCACCATTCCTGCCTTAAGTTGGCATGGCGTCAACCACCTCTGAACCTGCCCCTTCAGAGCTGACAGAATCTCTGCCCCAGTGTGGCTCCTGTCCCCCAAGCACACCAGCTCAAGCACCGCATGGCATCTTTTGGCCTGCATACTTGCGTAGCCCCTTGAACGGCTACGGAGCACTGCTGGTTCCAAGGACAAAACACAGGAAGAGGCAATGGAGGAAGAAGAAGAGGAGTGGGTGGAGGAGAGAGGTGTGTCACAATCATTAGTAGTGGCATTTTGGAGGCGTGGTGGCGGAACAACCTCCAACACTACTGCACCTTGTCCTGCATCCTTCCCAGCTGCCAGCAGAGTCACCCAATGCGCTGTGAAACTTAGGTAACATCCCTGTCCACACCTGCTGGACCATGAGTATGCACCTTACCGCTGACCGCCCTGTCCAGCGAGGCATGGACATTGCCTTCCACATGCCGGTAGAGAGCCGGAATCACCTTCCATGAGAAAAAGTGGCGTTTGGGTACCTGCCACTGAGGAACCGCACATTCCACAAACTCACGGAAGGGGGCGGAGTCTACCAACTGAAAAGGCAGCAGTTGAAGTGCTAGAAATTTTGCCAAGCTAGCATTCAACCGCTGGGCATGTGGATGGCTGGGAGCGAACTTCTTTCGGCGGTGCAGCAGCTGGGGCAGGGAAATTTGCCTGGTACAATCTGACGTCGGTGTACCGAAAGCAGATTGCCCACAAGTACTTGGCTGTGACACACCTAATTCTACACCTTCATTCCTCTCAGTGAAGGTGTCAGAGAGGACTGAAGGTATCGTGGGGTTGGAGATCTCAGCTGATGAGGAGCAAGGAGAGGTCCTCTTTGTTCTTTGGTGTGAGTCTTTTAGATATGCTTGCCAACGAACTGCATGACAGGTCAACATATGTCTGGTCAAGCATGTGGTGCCCAAGCAGGATGTTTTGGCCACGCAAGATACGCTTGAGACATATGTTGCAAATAGCAGCGGCGCGATCTGATGCACTTGTCTCAAAAAAGGCCCACACCAAAGAACTTTTGGAATAACACGCAGAGACAGCACATGCGGAGCTTTGGGGTGTGATGCAGTCAGTGTGCTGCCCTTAGGCTGGCCCCTGGAGGGCATCCTGCCTCGTTGGTGATGTGCCTCCTCCTCCTCTCTCCTATCAGGCACCCATGTTGAGTCAGTGACCTCATCATCCCCTCCCTCCTCATCACTGGGGCAAACCTGGCAGTATGCTGCAGCAGGGGGAGCATGACTGCCAGATTGCTGTCTCTCTTGGGCACCCCCTCTGTCCATGCTCACGTTACTGCCTTCATCTAGCTCAGTATTATCATCAGAGCCTTCTAAACACTGGGCATCCTCCTGGAACATGTACCCAACACTGTGGTCAAACAGTTGGAGGGACTCCTCAGGAGGACATGGTGGGGCTAGGGAAGGAGTCACTGATGCCATTGAGCCGAGGGAAGAGGCCACGTTGGCAGCTGCTTTGCCAGACAATGTACCCTGAGCATGGGTGAGAGCGGATGAGGAGGATGAGGATGGATTGGTCATCCACTCGACCAAGTCTTCCGCATGTTGCAGCTCAACACGGCCAGCTGCTGAAAAAAAAGACCAAGCTTGTCCCACGGCCACGTGCTGATGAGGATGCACCGTCTCCACGACCAGCACTGTTGCCTCTAGACACAGAGCCTGCTTGCCCTCTTCTATTGGCTTGTGACTGTCTGCCTCTCCTTGTTGGCCTTCCAGACATACTAATCTGGAAGGTCTGGGGTCCCCTTGTTAAAGGGGGCTTCCAGATTCCGATAAGCCCCCCGCCCGCAGATCCCCACAACCACCGGCCAGGGTTGTGGGGATGAGGCCCTTGTCCTCATCAACATGGGGACAAGGTGTTTTGGGGGGCTACCCCAAAGCACCCTCCCAATGTTGAGGGCATGTGGCCTGGTACGGTTCAGGAGGGGGGGCTGCTCTCTCGTCCCCCCTCTTTTCCTGCGGCCTGCCAGGTTGCGTGCTCGGATAAGGGTCTGGTATGGATTTTTGGGGGGACCCCACACTGTTTTTTTTTTTATTTTGGCGCGGGGTTCCCCTTAAAATCCATACCAGACCTGGAGGGTCTGGTATGGAATTTAGGGGGATCCCCACGTCATTTTTTTTAAATTTTGGCCGGGGTTCCCCTTAATATCCATACCAGACCTGAAGGGCCTGGTATGGAATTTAGGGGGACCCCCATGTCTTTTTTTTTTTAATTTTGGTTCGGGGTTCCCCTTAATATCCATACCAGACCTGAAGGGCCTGGTATGGAATTTAGGGGGACCCCCATGTCTTTTTTTTTTTAATTTTGGTTCGGGGTTCCCCTGTGGGGATTTCCCATGCCGTTTTTATCAATGAACTTTTATGTGTATTGTCGACCGGCAATGCAATAGCCGCGAGTAGTTTTAAATGACTTTTTTTCCTTTGAAATGTCATTTTGCTGTCAGACTGTTCTAAACACGGGAAACATGCGCCCCTTTACAGGCATACTATAGACACCGCCCAGGTACAAAATTTAAAGGGATATGACATTTTTATTGTTTGACTTTAAGCATTATTAAAATCACTGCTCCTGAAAAAACGTCCGTTTTTAAAACTTTTTTTTGCATTGATCCATGTCCCCTGGGGCAGGACCCAGGTCCCCAAACACTTTTTATGACAATAACTTGCATATAAGCCTTTAAAATTAGCACTTTTGATTTCTCCCATAGACTTTTAAAGGGTGTTCCGCGGCATTCGAATTTGCCGCGAACACCCCAAATTGTTTGCTGTTCGGCGAACTTGCGAACAGCCAATGTTGGAGTCGAACATGAGTTCGACTCGAACTCGAAGCTCATCCCTACACTACACTAACTTATAGTTTTAGCTGAACACTATGAGGAGGACGCACTACACTAACTTGTAGCTTTAGCTGAACACTGTGCAGAGGTCGCACTACACTAACTTGTAGTTTTAGCTGAACACTGTGAGGAGGACGCACTACACTAACTTGTAGCTTTAGCTGAACACTGTGCAGAGGTCGCACTACACTAACTTGTAGTTTTAGCTGAACAGTGTGAGGAGGACGCACTACACTAACTTGTAGCTTTACCTGAACACTGTGAGGAGGACGCACTACCCTAACTTGTAGCTTTAGCGGAACACTGTGCAATGGTTACATTAAACTAACTTGTAGCTTTAGCTGAACACTGTGAGGAGGACGCACTACACTAACTTGTAGTTTTAGCTGAACACTGTGCAGGGGTCACACTAAACTAACTTGTAGCTTTAACTAAACAGCGTGAGGAGGACGCACTACACTAACTGTAAATAGTCTAGCTGCCTGACTGTAGTACTAATAGGATCAAAAGAACACCAGCAATTTTCTTCAGGTAGCTGTAAATACTGTAACAAGACAAGCCTGCCTGTCAGTAGGAAGATAACAGGAACGGATCCAACTAAACTGAATACAGTGTGTATATATATATATATATATATATATATATATATACACACATACATACAACACCTGGGATGCATATACATACACAATACGCTGTAAGTGCAGCTAACTCACTGACTGTCCTGCCTAATCTATCTAGCTTAAATCAAATGACACTGTCTCTCTGTCTATCTCTTTCAACGCCGGAACACACGCTACACAGGACCGCCGTGCAGGCGGCCTTATATAGTGTGGGGCGTGTACTATATCCCCTGAGCCATAATTGGCCAAAGCCTCCTTGGCTTTGGCCAATTACGGCTCTCTGTTCAGACGGCGCTGTGATTGGCCAAGCATGCGGGTCATAGTGCATGCTTGGCCAATCATCAGCCAGCAATGCACTGCGATGCCGTTCACGCCAAATTCGTGTGGCGCGTCATGGCCCATCTCTTTCGCAATTCGGCGAACGGGCGAACAGACGATGTTCGAGTCGAACATGGGTTCGACTCGAACATGAAGCTCATCCCTACTCAGGAACAAGAAGCGACCATCTGGGTCAACTTTCCTTTCTTCCAAAATAAAACTGATGTTTTTTGCTATTCCTATGGTGACTCCTTTTGCTCTTTTATTTGGAGAGTCTCCATAGAACCAAGTTGGGATCGCCCGTGAATATAGTTTAATATTTTAATCCAGTGCTATATGCGTCTCCTGTAGGAAGATTATCTTAGTGGAATACCTTTCCAGCTCTCTTAGCACTATGTGCCTTTCTTGTGGGAAGTTCAGCCCTCTTAGGTTGTATGTGATAAACTTAACTTCAGTCATTTTTTGTTTTGTCTTCCCTTATTCCCCTTTCTTGATTCAGTAAACAGATAAGGACATACAGATCTCCCCCCCCTCTTCCCCCTCCCCTTCCCTCCCCCCCTTTCTCCCCCCGTTGGTATCTTGACTCCATGGTCTGGAGGACTCCCTTAGGGACTTCCTTGTCCCCCCTGTTCCCGAGGGCCTGAAGTCGAGTTCTGTATGGTGTTGTCAAACTCACCTCCCTTACTTCTAGAGAGGTGATTCCAGAGCACGCCAAGAGCCCGGGTCTCTAAACCTCCATTACTTGTCTTTAGTCTTTTTAGCCACTTCCCGATCCCTCCACTTAAGACCTCCCCCCTCCCTCCTCCTTCTCCCCTCCCCCCGCCCTTATTATCTTGTGAAGAAGGAAAAAAAAAGTTCCACAGAAAGTTTCCTTTTCCTTTCTCTTTGAGTCAGTATTAATTAATCTGTCCTTATGTGGTATTTCCCTGTCTTGGCCTTCTTTCCAAACAGTCTTCTGGTGTTGGAATCTCCAGTTTTTTACAAAATTTAGAGGTCTCTTCGATAAATCTCAGTCTGGCTGTACGGCCATTTTTCCTGACAAGCATGAGGGGAAGCCCCAATTATATTGGATATATTCAGAATGTATAATGCGCTAATATTAACCTCCCAATATAACACGGTGTGATATCTTAATGATTGATCAGTGAATCATGTGCAAAATATTCAAATGGAGCCTATTATAAATAACATAACATCCTTCACCATAACAAAATCCTATAACTAAATAACATGTGATAATAAATTATGGAACACAATTAAAAAGAGAAAAATAAAGATGAGAAATATTAATGTAATGAACCACAGTGCATACTGCTGTGAAAAAAATATAACGTCTTTGGTGATTTGATGAAAAATGAGTAATCCCCAGTGATAGCTGGCTTGCTCATATATTCAGCTGCTCATTAGCATGGACTGGCTCCTGGCTTTCAAAGAACTTCCGAAGTATGAAACAACATAAAAAGAAAGACCATTGCGCAGGCAGTGTGATATGTAATCCCTATATATTAAGGGTAAAGATTCACTCACACTTTTCAGCAGAATAAATCGCATATGGTTGTTTTGGAGGAGCAGATGTCAAGAGATATATTAAAAATCCGAAATAAAACAATTTATATCAAAATCTATATTTAAGCCAAAAGGCGCAAGAGTACCCATTTCAAAAATCCATTTAGATTAGTTTTTACTTAATTCTCTCATTTTATTACTACCCCGCCAGTGCGGTTTATATTTTTCAATGGCCCAAAATTTCAATAACGCAGGGTCTTTGTCATGATATAGAGCAAAATGGCATTGCACAATGTGTTTTGGAAAACCTTTTTCAATATTCTGTATGTGCTCCCGAATACGTTTCCACATAGGGCGTTTCGTTCTTCCCACATATTGTAGGGAGCACGGACATTGTAATACATACACCACCCCCTCAGTTCTACATGACACAAAATCTTTGATTTCAAAATCTTTGTTTTTACTGGTAGATGTGAAATTGATACATTTTTGACCATTTTGCTTTGCATTTCTACAAGCATAGCATCTTTTGCATGGAAAGAAACCCTTTCCATGAAAAAATGTGAATCCCTGTGAGATTTTTGGATGGTCCAAAACATTTTCCGCTATTAAATCCCTTAAAGTTGGTGCCTTTCTATAAACAAATTTTGGTTTCTCTAGTAAAATACTACGTAATTGGTGATCCGCTAAAAGTAGTGACCAATGCTTTTTAAATATATGCTCGATTTGCCTATGCTGAATATTATAATCTAGAATCATAGGAATCTCTTGGTACTGTGTGGTTTTCTTTTGTTTGTCTCTATTTAATTCTTCCCTTGAGAGCTCTGATACCTCCTTGATTTTATCTTCTATAAAATCATTATTATACCCCTTTTGAACAAATCTCCTTCCAATAATATTAGCTTGTTCCAAAAAAGTGCTTTTATCAGTGCAATTTCTTCTTAAACGTATTAGTTGCCCCTTCAGAATGTTAATCAGCCAGGCATCAAAGTGACAGCTGTCCATAGGGATATAACTATTCCTCTCGACTGGTTTAAAAAAAGTTTTGGTTAGGAATCCATTCTTAGTTAATTGTATATCCAGATCCAGGAAATGTATAGATGTATTACTGATTTCATGGGTAAACTTGATATTTTTTTGATTGTCATTCAGTTTTTCCAAAAATTCCGTTAGAGTATTTTCATCCCCATTCCATAATATTATACAATCATCTATAAATCTTCGATAAATTATCAATTGTGGGGGATATTTGAGTACACCGCATATTCCTCCCATTCGGCCATAAAAATATTAGCCACGCTTGGGGCATATTTAGCACCCATTGCAATACCATTAAGTTGCCTATAAAATTCTGAGTTATACCAAAAATAATTATGTTGTAAACCAAATGCCAAACATCTTAAAATAAATCTTTTCTGTTTAGAAATGATATTACTATATCTATCCATGGCCCATCTTGAGACTTGTATGGCCTCCTGATGGCCTATGCTTGTATACAAAGACGAAACGTCTGCTGTGGCTAACAAATATTTTTGATCTGGCCTGATTTCAATGTTATTCAATTCCCAAATCAAGTGCTTGGTGTCCCTTAGATAAGCTGATGTTGATGGGACTAATGGTTGCAAAAAATTGTCCACATATTCCCCTAATCTTGCATTTATGGTATGTATACCATTTATTATTGGCTGTCCCGGCGGATTCTTCTAATCCTTATGGAGCTTTGATATTCTGTAAATAATAGGCACCCTGCATGTATCTGGTAGGAGATGTTTTTCTTCCTTTTTGGTTAATATATTCTTTTTGCTTCCTTTTAGTATCAACTCTTGTAATTCACTTTTATATTCTCTACTGGGATGTCCTCTCAGTTTTATATACGTATTCTGATCATTCAGTTGTCCTTGAAGTTCATTGTTGTAGTATTCTTTTGATAAAACCACAATTGCACCTCCTTTATCGGCCGGTCTCACTACCACATTGTTATTATCTTCCAATTCTGTGATTCCTTTTCTAATAACTTGCGGATCTTTCATTCTTTTAATTTTAAGTTTATCTACCTCTTGTGTCACCATTTTGTTAAAAACTCCTATATGTTGGTTGTTATGAACAGGGGGGTTGAATAAGGATTTTGCTATGGAGAATTCTTCCAGGTGTATCAATCCTACCTCCATTTTCTTTATTAGTCACAATAGTTTTGTTCAACATATATTTTTTGATATTCAATCTTCTTGTATATTTTTGGATATCCACATATATATCAAATTTATTTAGATTGCGTTTTGGTGCGTATTTCAATCCTTTATCCAATACTAGTAATTCAGTTCTACTTAGATCAATTCCACTTAGATTGTATATGCCTTCACCCACTACTCTCTTTTTCTTTTGGACCTTGAATCCCCCTCGGCATCCCCTCCTGCGTTTGGGCTTCTCACATGCGTTATTACGTCCTGCCGAGGAGGGGTCCTTTCGCTCCTGCGCCGGTCCAAAAAAGATGTTGATGGGTCATTTTCTCTATAGTCTCTTAATGCTTCATAGCGATTTTGGGTACAAATAGGGCTATTCCTAGATCCATATTGGTACTGATCATGATGCCCTTGGTTCCACCCTTGTTGATAGTGGTATTGGGGTTGCTCTCTTGCTTCCCTCCTGTCCTGATTGTAATAATTGGAATATCCTGAATGACCATATTCTGGATCTCCCTGATAACCATGTCCTTGG
Source organism: Aquarana catesbeiana (assembly GCF_042186555.1). Lineage (NCBI taxonomy): Eukaryota > Metazoa > Chordata > Amphibia > Anura > Ranidae > Aquarana > Aquarana catesbeiana. The sequence goes on from NC_133324.1 coordinate 305,526,420, forward strand.
TATCCATAGCTCTGATACATCATATTGTTAGTATCTGATTGGCCATAACCTTGGGGCCCTGAATTATCATAATGATTATTAGGGTGATTCTGGGGTTTTTGATTTTTACTATAATTTTTCCAATATGGCCTTTTTGGCGATTTCACCCATGGTTTAGGATTGTTCTTGTTTTGCCACCATGGTTTAGGAGTCCTTGGCCTATTGGTTTCATATTGTTTAGGTGGCCCATTTGGTAGCCCATTATTAGTATCCCTATACTGCCTATCTGGGGATTTATACCTTTGATCCCGATTTGGAGACCGGATTCGTACCTCTCTTTCTGGAGAGGAGGCTATGGATCCAGTATTACCTTCTTTTAAATTTAATTGCCATTTATAAGATTGTTCTAATTTGTAATCATTTGTATCTCTCAGGTATTTTCTTTCTTAGAGGATGATTATGTAGAGATGTAATTCCATTGGTTCACCACTGGAGGGAGTTCCTAGGTTATATCTGCTTACTTCATGTATTTAAATGGGTCTTAACCACTTGCCGACCGCCTCACGACGATATACGGCACGGGCAGGCAGAATCACGTACCTGTAGGTGATCTGCCTCCCGCGGGCGGGGGGTCCGATCGGACCCCCCGGTCGGCTTTAGTCTGGGAGCGATGAGAGGTGAGGGGGAGACCATCCGTTCGTGGCCCCCCCCTCGCGATCGCTCCCAGCCAATGAGAATCTTCCTTTGCTGCTGTATGCTAAACAGCAGCAAAGGAAATGATGTCATCTCTCCTCGGCTCGGTATTTTCCGTTTCGGCGTCGAGGAAAGAAGACATCACTGTGAGTGTAAAACACACACACACTCAGTAGAACATGCCAGGCATACATTACACCCTCGTTCCCCCCCGATCGCCCCCCGATCGCCCCCCGATCGCCCCCCCGTCACACTGACACCAAGCAGTTTTTTTTTTTCTGATTACTGCATGGTGTCAGTTTGTGACAGTTAGTGTGGTAGGGCAGTTAGTGTTAGCCCCCTTTAGGTCTAGGATACCCCCCTACCCCCCTAATAAAGTTTTAACCCCTTGATCACCCCCGTCGCCAGTGTCTCCAAGCGATCATTTTTCTGATCGCTGTATTAGTGTCACTGGTGACGCTACTTAGGGTGGTAAATATTTAGGTTCGCCGTCAGCGTTTTATAGCATCAGGGACCCCCATATACTATCTAATAAATGTTTTAACCTCTTGATTGCCCCCTAGTTAACCCTTTCACCACTGATTACCGTATAAGTGTTACGGGTGACGCTGGTTAGTTCGTTTATTTTTTATAGTGTCAGGGCACCCGCCGTTTATTACCGAATAAAGGTTTAGCCTCCTGATCGCCCAGCGGTAATATGCGTCGCCCCAGGCAGCGTCAGATTAGCGCCAGTACCGCTAACACCCACGCACGCAGCATACGCCTCCCTTAGTGGTATAGTATCTGAACGGATCAATATCTGTGTTAGCGGGATCAGCCCAGATACCTGCTAGCACCTGCGTTTTGCCCCTCTGCCCGGCCCAGCCCAGCCCACCCAAGTGCAGTATCGATCGATCACTGTCACTTACAAAACACTAAACGCATAACTGCAGCGTTCGCAGAGTCAGGCCTGATCCCTGTGATCGCTAACAGTTTTTTTGGTAGCGTTTTGGTGAACTGGCAAACACTAGCTCCAAGCAGCGTCAGGTTAGCGCCAGTACCGCTAACACCCACGCACGCACCGTACACCTCCCTTAGTGGTATAGTATCTGAACGGATCAATATCTGATCTGATCAGATCTATACTAGCATCCCCAGCAGTTTAGGGTTCCCAAAAACGCAACGTTAGTGGGATCAGCCCAGATACCTAGCATTTTGGTGAACTGGCAAGCACCAGCGGCCTAGTACACCCCGGTCGTAGTCAAACCAGCACTGCAGTAACACTTGGTGACGTGGCGAGTCCCATAAGTGCAGTTCAAACTGGTGAGGTGGCAAGTAGTGTCCCGCTGTCACCAAGAAGACAAACACAGGCCCATGGTGCCCATAATGCCCTTCCTGCTGCATTCGCGAATCCTAATTGGGAACCCTCCGCTTCTGCAGCACCCGTACTTCCCCGATTCACATCCCCAACCAAATGCAGTCGGCTGCATGAGAGGCATTTTCTTTATGTCCTCCCGAGTACTCCTACCCGACGAACCCCCCCAAAAAAGATGTCGTGTCTGCAGCAAGCGCGGATATAGGCGTGACACCCGCTATTATTGTCCCTCCTGTCCTGACAATCCTGGTCTTTGCATTGGTGAATGTTTTGAACGCTACCATACACTAGTTGAGTATTAGCGCAGGGTACAGCATTGCACAGACTAGGCACACTTTCACAGGGTCTCCCAAGATGCCATCGCATTTTGAGAGACCCGAACCTGGAACCGGTTACAGTTATAAAAGTTAGTTACAAAAAAAAGTGTAAAAAAAAAAAATATATATATATAAAATAAAATATAATAGTTGTCGTTTCATTGTTCTCTCTCTCTCTCTATTCTCTCTCTATTGTTCTGCTCTTTTTTACTGTATTCTATTCTGCAATGTTTTATTGTTATTATGTTTTATCACGTTTTCTTTTCAGGTATGCAATTTTTTATACTTTACCGTTTACTGTGTTTTATTGCTAACCATTTTTTTGTCTTCAGGTACGCCATTCACGACTTTGAGTGGTTATACCAGAATGATGCCTGCAGGTTTAGGTATCATCTTGGTATCATTCTTTTCAGCCAGAGGTCGGCTTTCATGTAAAAGCAATCCTAGTGGCTAATTAGCCTCTAGACTGCTTTTACAAGCAGTGGGAGGGAATGCCCCCCCCACCGTCTTCCGTGTTTTTCTCTGGCTCTCCTGTCTCAACAGGGAACCTGAGAATGCAGCCGGTGATTCAGCCAGCTGACCATAGAGCTGATCAGAGACCAGAGTGGCTCCAAACATCTCTATGGCCTAAGAAACCGGAAGCTACGAGCATTTCATGACTTAGATTTCGCCGGATGTAAACAGCGCCATTGGGAAATTGGGAAAGCATTTTATCACACCGATCTTGGTGTGGTCAGATGCTTTGAGGGCAGAGGAGAGATCTAGGGTCTAATAGACCCCAATTTTTTCAAAAAAGAGTACCTGTCACTACCTATTGCTATCATAGGGGATATTTACATTCCCTGAGATAACAATAAAAATGATTAACAAAAAAAAAAAAAATGAAAGGAACAGTTTAAAAGTAAGATAAAAAAGCAAAAAAAAAAAAAAGCACCCCTGTCCCCCCCCTGCTCTCGCGCTAAGGCGAACGCAAGCGTCGGTCTGGCGTCAAATGTAAACAGCAATTGCACCATGCATGTGAGGTATCACCGCGAAGGTCAGATCAAGGGCAGTAATTTTAGCAGTAGACCTCCTCTGTAAATCTAAAGTGGTAACCTGTAAAGGCTTTTAAAGGCTTTTAAAAATGTATATATTTTGTTGCCACTGCACGTTTGTGCGCAATTTTAAAGCATGTCATGTTTGGTATCCATGTACTTTGGCCTAAGATCATCTTTTTGATTTCATCAAACATTTGGGCAATATAGTGTGTTTTAGTGCATTAAAATTAAAAAAAGTGTGTTTTTTCCCCAAAAAATGCGTTTGAAAAATCGCTGCGCAAATACTCTGTGAAAAAAAAAATGAAACACCCACCATTTTAATCTGTAGGACATTTGCTTCAAAAAATATATAATGTTTGGGGGTTCAAAGTAATTTTCTTGCAAAAAAAATAATTTTTTCATGTAAACAAAAAGTGTCAGAAAGGGCTTTGTCTTCAAGTGGTTAGAAGAGTGGGTGATGTGTGACATAAGCTTCTAAATGTTGTGCATAAAATGCCAGGACAGTTCAAAACCCCCCAAAATGACCCCATTTTGGAAAGTAGACACCCCAAGCTATTTGCTGAGAGGCACGTCGAGTCCATGGAATATTTTATATTGTGACACAAGTTGCGGGAAAAAGACACATTTTTTTTTTTTTTTTGCACAAAGTTGTCACTAATTGATATATTGCTCAAACATGCCATGGGAATATGTGAAATTACACCCCAAAATACATTCTGTTGCTTCTCCTGAGTACGGGGATACCACATGTGTGAGACTTTTTGGGAGCCTAGCTGCGTACGGGACCCCAAAAACCAAGCACCGCCTTCAGGCTTTCTAAGGGCGTAAATTTTTGATTTCACTCTTCACTGCCTATCACAGTTTCGGAGGCCATGGAATGCCCAGGTGGCACAAACCCCCCCCCCAAATGACCCTATTTTGGAAAGTAGACATCCCAAGCTATTTGCTGAGAGGTATAGTGAGTATTTTGCAGGCCTCAATTTTTGTCACAAAGTTTTGAAAATTGAAAAAAGAAAAAAAAAAGTTTTTTCTTGTCTTTCTTCATTTTCAAAAACAAATGAGAGCTGCAAAATACTCACCATGCCTCTCAGCAAATAGCTTGGGGTGTCTACTTTCTAAAATTGGGTCATTTGGGGGGGGGGGGGTTGTGCCATCTGGGCATTTTATGGCCTTAAAAACTGTGATAGGTAGTGAGAAGTGAAATCAAATATTTACGACCTTAAAAATCCTGAAGGCAGTGCTTGATTTTCGGGGCCCCGTACGCGGCTAGGCTTCCAAAAAGTCCCACACATGTGGTATCACCATACTCAGGAGAAGTAGCTAAATGTATTTTGGGGTGCAATTCCACATATGCCCATGGCCTGTGTGAGCAATATATCATTTAGTGACAACTTTGTGCAAAAAAAAAAAAGAATTGTCACTTTCCCGCAACTTGTGTCAAAATATAAAATATTCCATGGACTCAACATGCCTCTCAGCTAATAGCTTGGGGTGTCTACTTTCCAAAATGGGGTCATTTTGGGGGGTTTTGTGCCATCTGGGCATTTTATGGCCTTCAAAACTGTGATAGGTAGTGAGGAGTGAAATCAAAAATTTACGCCCTTAGAAATCCTAAAGGCGGTGATTGGTTTTCGGGGCCCTGTACGCGGCTAGGCTCCCAAAAAGTCCCACACATGTGGTATCCCCGTACTCAGGAGAAGCAGCTGAATGTATTTTGGGGTGCAATTCCACATATGCCCATGGCCTGTGGGAGCAATATATCATTTAGTGACAACTTTTGTATTTTTTTTTTTTTTTGTCATTATTCAATCACTTGGGACAAAAAAAATTAATATTCAATGGGCTCAACATGCCTCTCAGCAATTTCCTTGGGGTGTCTACTTTCCAAAATGGGGTCATTTGGGGGGGTTTTGTACTGCCCTGCCATTTTAGCACCTCAAGAAATGACATAGGCAGTCATAAACTAAAAGCTGTGTAAATTCCAGAAAATATACCCTAGCTTGTAGACGCTATAACTTTTGCGCAAACCAATAAATATACGCTTATTGACATTTTTTTTACCAAAGACATGTGGCCGAATACATTTTGGCCTAAATGTATGACTAAAATTGAGTTTATTGGATTTTTTTTATAACAAAAAGTAGAAAATATAATTTTTTTTCAAAATTTTCGGTCTTTTTACGTTTATAGCGCAAAAAATAAAAACCGCAGAGGTGATCAAATACCATCAAAAGAAAGCTCTATTTGTGGGAAGAAAAGGACGCAAATTTCGTTTGGGTACAGCATTGCATGACCGCGCAATTAGCAGTTAAAGCGATGCAGTGCCAAATTGTAAAAAGTGCTCTGGTCAGGAAGGGGGTAAATCCTTCCGGGGCTGAAGTGGTTAAGGTAGAGTTGCAATTTATGTTTTTAAATATACTGTATGTTTTATTGTAAAAATGATGTATCTATATGTATTAAATTGTTACTTTGTATGGATATTATGTTGTTTGAATGTAGTGCAGAACGCATATAGCGGCATGATGATGCATTACACTCCCTGGTCACTATGGCAACTGGCATGCACACTATAAATACTAAGCAAGGTCGTCACATGGTCACCTTTGAAAAAGTCACATGTCTAGTGATGGAACCGGTCGGGAGGAGCCAGTGACGAGCAGTGCTGTGTGTACACTGTTGGCGTGTGAGGAGATCCCAGCTGTTAGCTGTATGCAACTGACCTTACCATATGCGATTTATTCTGCTGAAAAGTGTGAGTGAATCTTTACCCTTAATATATAGGGATTACATATCATACTGCCTGCGCAATGGTCTTTTTTTTTTTTGTTGTTTCATACTGCGGAAGTTCTTTGAAAGCCAGGAGCCAGTCCATGCTAATGAGCAGCTGAATATATGAGCAAGCCAGCTATCACTGGGGATTACTCATTTTTCATCAAATCACCAAAGACGTTATATTTTTTCACAGCAGTATGCTGTTCTATTGAGATACCTGTGCACTGTGGTTCATTACATTAATATTTCTCATCTTTATTTTTCTCTTTTTAATTGTGTTCAATAATTTATTATCACATGTTATTTAGTTATAGGATTTTGTTATGGTGAAGGATGTTATGTTATTTATAAAAGGCTCCATTTGAATATTTTGCACATGATTCACTGATCAATCATTAAGAGATCACACCGTGTTATATTGGGAGGTTAATATTAGCGCATTATACATTCCATTCTGAATATATACAACACTTTTTGTGGGAAATCAGTTCACATACACATCTGTTAAGTCTTCATACTGAGAGGAGTCTGAAACACCGCGTATCCTTAAGTTCTTTCTTCTGTCCCTATTCTCTTGATCCTCTAATTTATAAGCTTGTTCTTGTTGCACTCTTTTATAATGGATTAAATTTCTCCTTCTTATATTCCTATGGTAATACTGTTGATTTGCGTTTTTTTCCACATCTTCAACTTGTTCAAGGATATGGCCAAGGTTTTTATGTATTCTCTCCATTTCAGCTTTTAACGATTTTTCCAAGGCTGCAAACATGGATTCCATTTCCATTTTTGTTGGTAAAGGGACTTTATTTTGGTGTTCCTTTTCTCCCCTTGGTTCACTCTCTGTGTCGCGCTCTGTATCTGATTCTTGTTCTATTCTGGATTCTGATAGTGTATCAGTCTCTATAACTGTTTTATTTTGAACCTTGTTCTTTTCCTTCTTCTTCTCCTTACCCTCCTGCTGCCCGCCCTTAGTAGTTTGCTGTTTTTCCATTAATTGCTTCTCTACAATTCCTTCTTGAGTGTCAAATTTATTCATTGGGCCTGGGCTAGGTGTCAGGCTTAAACAGGGTGATTTAGGGGTCAATCCTCCTCTTGCTGCCTTACCCCTCATGTTTTTCCCCAATTATTTATCCTCTTCCACGCTTTTAAATTATTGACCTTGATTTCTTATCCGTTAAGTTATAAAGGTATGCACTCTCAACTAGTATACATTAGTGGGGTGGTGAGTTTTTCATTTTACTCTATTTGCATAGTTATGTGTAAGTAAATGCTTAAGTAAATAGGTAGGGGTCCCTTCAGCTCTTATCCTTTTCCTCTCTAGGAGTTTTTGACCTTTATTCCTCTGCTGAGTCCAGTCATATACTGTCTATGTATATTTTAGGGGTAGACAGGCTATGTAGATTTTTAGGGGTATGTTGCGTGATCCCGTGAAATCCAGGTTTTTATCAATTTATCAGTTTATCAGTTTATGACAACAGTTATCCCCACCGTCTATTTATAATTCATAATAGTGTCTCTTTATTTACTAGGTCTAAAATGCTACGATGTCAAAAGTTTTCTTTCATGAAACACATGTATTGTGGACGCAATTTTTTATTTTTGCAGTACTTACCACCCGCATACGTTGTTGATTCAGTTCAAATGTCCAGTTCAGTCTCTTTGGCTTTCTATAACTGTAGGTTATGTTACCTTTAAGGATGCTTGTTTTCCTTGATTTTCCTGCTTTCCTGTTTTCTCAGACAACAAGGCCGTTGAGTAGTGGAAGAGTAGCCGCCTCGGTATCCCCCTGTCTCCTCTTCCCTCCGGGCGGACG